>NC_045696.1:76166487-77480332 GCF_009834535.1 Camelus ferus | reverse complement strand
TCAAACCACAAACCTGACTAGGACTAGTAAAGTATCTCAAATATACAAAGAACTCTCAAAACTCAACAGTAAAAAATAAAGCAAAAGATATACAAAATAAGCTACAAGACATCAAGAAATATTGTACCAAAGGTAGTATACAAAGCACAAATAAGCACATTAAAACATAGGCAACATCATTAGCCACTAGGGAAATGCAAATTAAAACCACAATTAGATATTACTGTATATCTATTAGAAAAACTAAAAAGAATATTGGCAAAACACATACCACTAACAAGGATGCAGATAAACAAGATCAATTATTCACTGTTGTAGGAATATAAAACGGTATAGCCACTCTGGAAAACAATTTGGCAATTTCCTTAAAAAACTAAACATGCAACTGCATATAACTCAGTAAACTCACTCCTGGGTATTCACGTCAGAGAAATGAATATTTACCTTCCCAACAAACAAACACACAAAACTCGTAGAGGAATATTTACAGGAATTTTACTTTTAATATCCCCAAACTAGAAACAACTTAGATGTCTTTCAATGGGTTAATGGTTTAAAAAATAAGAGTGTGGTACAACCATACCACGGAATGCCAGTCAGCAATAAAAATAAAGGAACCATGATGCACAACAACCTAAATGAATATTCAGAGAACTGTACTGTATGAAAAAAGCCAAACTCAAAAGGTTGCATAGTATATGATCCCATTTATATAACATTTTTAAAGTGACAAAATAATAAAAGTGGAGAAAAGATTGTTGCCAGTAGTTAAGGAGGGGGTTGAGGGAGGGAAAATGAGGGTGTGGCTACTTAAGGGCAACATTAGGGATCCTTGTGGTAGATGGAAATATTCTGTATCTTGACTGGATCTGTGCCAAAATCCTAATGGTGTTATTATTCTAGACTTTTTCAAGGTGTTACCATTGGGGGAAACTGTGCAGGTACATGGACTATCTATTCTTACAATTTCATAGATATATGTACAATTATCTCAAAATAAAAATGTTTAGTCAAAAAGTTAATTAAAGGAAGAGGATAAAGAAACCAGTCAGAAAGTAAGAGAAGCTATTTGAAATTTATGTATCTAACAGTTTCAGCCAAGGATATACAACCAACTGCCACACTTCAGTGAGGAAAGATTGGCAATTCAATACAAAAATACGCAACAAACTTGAACATGTACTTCACAACTAGAATATCCATATGGTTAATAAAAATTTGCAAGTTTTCAGCTTCATTGCTAAGAAGGGAAATATAAATGAAGTTCAAATTTTTATACTTCCACATACCACTACAATGGCTAAAATTAAGATTGACAACGCCAAATATTGCTCAGGATAAGAAGTTAAAGGATCTCATACGCTGCTAGTGAGGGTGGAAAGAACTATTTTGTAAAGCTATTTGACATAATCAGCTTTAGCTGAGCATTTGCACCCAGAAAGTTCATTTCTAATTAGTAATCCAAAAGAGTGAATGCACATGTGTACCAAAATACATGTAAAACATTATTTATATCATTTTTGTAATCATTCTAAACTAGAAAACACCCAAATGTCTATCCATGATAGAATGAATAATACACTGGGACATATTCCAACAGTAAAACCCTATGTATTTCAATGATAATGACAAGCCATGATAACATAAAACAGCATGGATTAATCTTATTAACACAATACCGAGGGAAAGATCGTGAAGACAGACATACTGTATTCTTTTTATATAAAGGTCAAAGGCAGGTAAAAACTAAGCTGCGACACTGAAGCCAAGTTATTAATTACCTTTGGTGTTTGGAGTGGAGATTTGGAGCGGCACGAAGGAGACTTCGGACTGGCTGGTAGCGCGGTTCACAGTTTGTTCTCCGCTCCTGGCGCCGTCTGGTTGGGCGCTCTGCAGGCCTGCGAGCCTTGAAGTTGCCCAGAGTCAACACCGAGGAAAGAGCACAGAAACAGTGACAAAGCCATCACTGGTTTGTGGGTGTGGGGGGCTCTCACACCGAGGGGCCTGGAGTGACACACTCACCAAGCGCAGCCAAGTGGAAGACAAGGCGGCAATCTCTGCTACTCAGGGGAGGAGACTGTATTTATAGGGGGAACTGACGTCAGGTTGGCTCGTCGGTTTCCAGGGAAACCAGCAGCTGGGGCAGGGGGCAAGCACGCTGGCAGTTAGTGATTAAGCCCTATAATTAACAGGATTGGATAGTCATGTGAGTGCAGCAGGGCCTGGTAGAGCAGGAGATGTGGAGAGAGCAAGCGGAGGGCCATCTTGAATGGCCTGACCACACACATATATTTGTGCATTTTCTTACATGTATATTATACGTCAGTGAAAGTCTGACGAAGTATAAGTCAATCATTATCTGGACAAAAAAGATACAACTTTCTCAAGAAAAAAAATTGACCGCTATATAGGCTTTATTTTCTGGTGATAGTCAAGTACAATGAAATACAATTTTTGAGTCACTGAGAATTAAAAAAGCATTCATCACATATAATCTGGATCAAAATAGAAATTTTAAAAGATTATAATCCTTTTGAAAGCAATAAAAATTGCCGTATGTCATACCATCACTGTGGGTCACAGCAAAATCTGTACTCATAGGAAAAATGTATCATGTAAGCGTTTTCATTAGTAACTAGTGTGACTAAAAATAAAAGAATTATTCCACTTAATTTTTTTAATGAACCAAAAAGAAAAGGAAGAAAAAGTTAAATAAACACATAGCTGAAGTTAATAATGTAGGAAGGAACAAACCATACCAAACCAAATTTTGGTTAACAGAGTTTTTTTAAAAGATAAAGAAAATGGATAAATTGCAAATGATCTCAAGGAAAAAGACAGAGGAGAGAAACAATACAGAGTAGGTATACAAATGGAGACATGCCATAAACTACAGGGGAAATACTAGGCTTAACACTATAGACACAAATTTGAAAACTTAAAACAGCTGGTTTTCTAGCTAAAGTTAAATTACTAAAATAAAAAAGAAGATGTAAAAAACTTGAAAACACTTTAAAGAATGAGGCGATGATTAAAGGAGGCATGGGCGCCTGACAGTTTCACAGCTGAATTCTATCTCATATTTAATGGAGTTGTAGACTTTCAAATACTATTTAAACCAAATTTAACAGTAGAAAAATGGAACTCAAATTAATTTTAATTTTATGAGGCTAGAAAAGAGTATCACAAAATTATCTCACATATATATATAGAAATGTAATTTTTAAGCATGATTTTTGCAAATAGAAACCCCCAACCGCTAACATAAAAATAACAGAATACTGCAATGTGGATTAATTAATATTAAAATATATATATATTCCTTTTGTGCTAGTAATAACCTCTAGAAATGGAATTAGGGAAAGAAGGTATTTTAATCAAAAGGGTGAGATAGTAATTAGTAATACATTAAAGTTACAAGGTAAGCCCACAAATTAAACACATTATCAACAGCAACATTCACAATAAAGAAATCTACAAATACTTGAAAGACACAGGGAAATAAATAATACCAGGCATCCAAAAAGAGTTTTTGCGTGCAGATGAACAATAAACTCAGTACAGACTATCATGGCACATGCCATAAAAAGGGGTAATACTTAGAGTTAATGTATTTCTTGGTTTTGGTGTAAGAAAACAATATGTCTGTTCTGGCATTGAATTTAGTTGGGAACTTATGGAATAAGTCCATGTTTTAGAATTACTGAAGAACATAAGATATAGAAAAGATAGAAGTTTCAAAATGGTAGATTACACATCTATTTGAAACTCTGATGTTTAAGTTTGTTTCTTCTTTCTGGTCACATCAGAGCCCATGTGGTATAGCTTAACATTCAAATGACCGTATAAAAGTTTTGTTTTGTTTTTTTAATTAAGAACATATTCCTTTAAACCATCAAAAAATTCAAAGTGGCTTCAACTGTTCAAAACTTAAAAATAATTTTGGATCTGATATTTATAGTTATATACCAAATGTTTTAGAAATGGAAATTCTATTGATGTGGAAGAAATCTAATTAAACATGAGACTGCTTCTTAATGTAGGTTCATAAATTCCTAAACTGTTACTTAATCTTGGTCTGTGGTATTTTTTTCTATTCTTAAAAATCAGATGGCTTTAGATGATTTTTAAGGTTCTTTCCTTTTTATCCTGTAATTTATTAACTTTTTTTACTTCTATTTTTTTAAAATATCCAATATTATAGTTTATTATCTGAATTCTTATACTGGATCACTTAAATGTGCACCCTAAATGCTTTACTAATAATGTAACTTCAGACCCATTTTCTATTTGACGAAATAAAACAAAACCTTTTCAAAGCTTGATTTTCTTACTCGGTAACAGACTTCAAACTTGCCTTTCTTTTTCCCTGGCAGTTACTGACCTTTCTTGCAAGAGATTATTAGCTAAAGGTCATTGCCTTTTTATTTTGTTACCTTAAAGCTAAAGAATTTATTATCTCATCCTTAATACTATGGCAGATCATTTTCTTCATGGGCTGTGTAGTACATAAATAATGCAAGATTTAAAGTCTTAGAATTCCTTTCTCAGCAGATAGCAAAGTACTTTTAAAAAATCCCTTTCTGGCTTGAGGTAATGGTCTACTTTTATGCTGAATACACTCAAGGCTTTGTGAATTGCTTATGTACAGGAGACAAACCACTCACGTTGGGCAGACCTGAGGTTAGACCTGCCACAGATTGAATCCACCCTCCATAAAATTCACCAGGAAAGAGAATTGATGGAAATGCAATTTTAGTTTTTAAGATTATAATTTGGATGAATTTACAGTCTTCTATTTCCAGTACTGTTTTCTGGCATGATTACTAGAACAGGAAAGTAAGATACGGAAAAACGGAAATGGAACTATGCAGTAAGAACGGAAAAAGAAACGGTGTAACTGTGATGCTCAGAAGTATTTTTGCAATGGGAAACAGAACAGCCAAATTTACTTTCCTTAGTAGAGTTTAAATAAAATAGGAGACAGGAAGGTCCTGACTGACAGAAACGTAACACATTTTCAAATGTTACAAGTTCTATTACCACCCAGAGGAGGAGAAATAAAAGTCAATATTGCACTTTGCCAAAATGCATGTACTGGAATACTGCCAAATAATTATGTGGCAAATTTTGACCTGCTTCAAGATGCTTATCAACAGAGGGTTCAAAAGATCAGCAGTTCTGCCTCTAGAAATTCAGAGGCCTAATTAAACTTATTTATATATTCTAAAAATCACTTTTATTTTTAAAGCACTGTTAAAAACTGGCTTACACATTTGATTTCTAAGCCTTCCTAATTGTGACAGATGTTAAATTGCTTATAACCCAGAAAAAAAAAACATAAAAATCTTCAATTGACCTGGATCAGTTTCTGCATTAAATGTCTGAATGTCAAAATATTTCCATTATTTTAGTGTATTAGTTGTTATTGGATAATATAAGAGGAGCAAAATTTCAGTATAAAATAGTATAAATTAAATTTCCTATATATACAGTATAGTGATTATAGGTATTCAAACACAAATAAACATTTTTAATAAAAAATGTTAAGAAATTTATTTTTGGCCTCACTTATCTTTATTTCATATCTTACTATGCATCCAACTAACAACGCAATAAAGAGAAGTGCTTACATACATTCCCAAAATCGTCAAGAGATACTAATAACAAACAAACAAAAAAGACTTTCTGGTGAATTATGATTGAAACAAAATAATTCAGCCAACAAAATACACTGTGTTATGTCATATTTTTACCCTTTGGTCCTTTTCTAAAGTTTTTTAGAGGACAGGGAAAATGGAGTCACCAAAATTCCAAGTGAAGTAAGGAATAATTCGAGTTCTTAATCCAGTCCAACTACTTTTAACATTCTCATTTAAAAATAAAAGAAAGTAAAACCATTATAATTTCTCTCTCCATACCTATTAGTACCTGCAATAAAAAATTTAAGTAGTTCTACATTTTCTATTACAAAGTGTCAGATATGGTATTTTGAATAATTTAATACAAAAATTAAATTGATATTATGGGGACAATTGATAATTATTGAAAACATTTTAACATAACAAAACATATAGCAAATAATTATTTAGCACTTAGTGTGGGAAGATGGGGCCTGGCAGATAAGTAAGACAGATGTTGGGTTAAAGAAACAGTCCAATGGTGACAAAGAAATATTTGTAACGTAAGTCATAATTAAATAGTAGATCAAGAAAGATACAAATAATGTCTCAAAAAGGATTTCTGAGCAACACATAATTTGATGGACATGGGCAGGGATATATATATAAATGTTTAAATAGTTCTGTGAATACTGATTTGCTGTTATTTTTAAAATGTGGGTGAAGGTGTAGTATGCTATGGGACACAAATGATGTACCCAAATGATACATCATGATAGCTCCACTGGGCCCATTAAAACTTGCTGTGTCAATCTTTGTTTCACATAAACGGACAAATTAGGACATAACCCTTCTACTCTAAAGGAAATACACACTGAGAGTTGTTTAAGAAAAAAGAAAGAAAGAAAAACATGATCTTTCATGTAAATATGCTCTTACACATTTTGAAGAAACAGATCATTGACTTGGTGCTAAAGCTTTTCCAGCCTATCATGCAAATACATATTTAACGACTTTGTAAATTTCAGGTCAATGGTCCAATAGACCAAAAAGTCTTGGAGCTGTTACAGTGTATCATGTAAATGTGTATTTAGGGAATTTAAAAATTGCAGATTATTGGCTTGATTATTGATGCGAACTAGCTATTACAGTTTGTCAGGTAATTAAATATCCTATCATAAGAAGTACATTTATAAGATGCACTCATAATTTATGAACAGATAATTAAATGCAATATTACTTTCAAAACCATTTGGTTAATTTTGATATTCTTTTTTGGTACCTTTTCTTCTCTTCTTCCCCATTACACGTTTCTTTGTGTGCAGGGCAGGGAGTTTTTCCCAGACCCTTTCAGTGTCCCTGGCTGAGTCTAAAAACTAAACTGACAAAGACAAATTAACAGGAGAAAAGCACACAAATTTATTTAACTTAAGTTTTATGTGACATGGGAGACTTCCTAAGGAAATAAGACCCAAAGAAACAGACCTGTGTATTTTTATGCTAGGTTTAATGAAGAGTGGGCAGTCGTGAAAATACAGCAAGTTAAGGAGGATAGGGTAAGCGTGGTAGACTGGGGGTAGCTTAGGGCTGTTTGTTAGGATCCTTCCTGGTGTCGCTTTGTCTTTAGAGATAAGGATGCTCTTTTCCTCTCGGTGTAATATAAGGAGGGCACATCTCACAGGAGGATTTTATGACCTCCTTCAGCGGAAAAGGGTTGGATGAGGAAAAGGTCTAAATGACCTTCCTGCTTCTGCCCTTCTCTCAAACTCCTTCAACTTACACTCAATATGGGAAGTTGCCGTGGTTGGGGGTAGCATGCCTTGAACCCCATAATATGTGTAAATATGTTTAACTCTAATAACTTTATAGACCTTTGCAAATGCTTGAAAATTTCCAATAAACTACATTAACTGTCAAAATTTGTCATTACATTGTGACTTTGTCAATTATAATCCAGGTAGTGATATGGGATACATTGTTCTAATATAGAATAGTTTAAAATATTTCCTTTAAAATCTTTCTTCAAAAAACATTCATGTATTAAATTTAATAAAAGCCTATCTCCTCTTCATTGGTTGAGGGTTTTCCATGCTTTTCTGTTTATGGCACACATGACTTTTATTTAACTCCGCCTAGATGGACTCATATTTTAATTATAGTTGCAGTTATATATATTAAAACAGATCTAATTCATTATTTGGACGAAAGTCAATCATTTAATTAAAACTCATATTATTTACCAGAAAGTATATACTAGTAAAAGTAAAATCAAGGGATAGTGTTCTTCTAAAATATTATTTTAGGATAACATCTGTTCTGTGTCAGTTTTCTTTTTTGAATCCACATTTAATTTGGGACTAGTGTGTGCAAGTTCCAAATCAAACCATGTTTCATATATTTGTTTTTAAATAACTACAACAAAAAAATTATTTCAGTTAAAAAAATTGGCTTCCAAGTGATACCTAGAAATGTTTCATATCATTTAAATAATTAAAATACCAGTTTTTCTAAATCAGAGAAAATTTTAAACATGCTAATTAAAACATCTTCTTAAGCTTTAAAAATCAATACTCAATATTTCCACAAGTTCTACTTGGATAGTACTTGATAGATAAGTGGACCATCTTTTTTTTTTCACCCTTGAACTATAAAATATATTTTTCAAAAACAGATACGTGAATGTTTTGTTGCCTTTTGTTACTTTCAGGACAAACCTCAGACCTTAGAGAGGTCTCGATTATCTGAATTCCTTCCACACCTGGTTTCCAACTTACCTTTCCTGCCTATTTCTTTACAGGCCTCATAAACCCTGCACAGAACCAGCAGGTCCTAAAGCTCCCCTGCTCTATCACGGCGATGTGTATCTGCCTAAAATATTCTTTATCCTGTTTTTAAGACGAAAAGCTGTTCTAAGATGTGCTAGACACTGATAATATAGAAAGAATGAGACAGTTTCTGTTCTTAAAGGGCTTTACTGCTCTTTCTGAGCTCTGTTCAGTCATCTTCTGAAATCGTTCTTCACATCTCAAGATAAAGTTAAGTACATTTTCTGAATCCTACATCTCCGTTCCCACGCCTCCATTGTAACTATAAACTCCGTTATTCTGTAACTTAGTAAACTATTCATATTATATCTACCTATTCTTTTGTGAGTTACTTAAGGAAAAAGACTCTTGTATTTCCTCCTCTTAGTCTGGCTCACTGTACTTACTTAAATAAATTTTGGTGAATTGATCATAAATAAATGCTAAACCTAAAAGTAAAGCAAGTTCTAAAATGGAAAATACATAGTAGGTCTATATATAAAGCATTGTTTTATTTTTTCCCTATATTTACATTCACTGAGAGATGACTGTTGAAACTCTTCAATTTGTCTATTTAGTTTTCCTCTTGGTTCTTTTAATTTTTGCATTATATATTTTGAAACTATAATGTTATTTCACATAAATATAGAATTGTTAAATGTTCTTGGTGGATTGATCATTTTGTTACTATAAAATTTCCTCTTTGTCTCTAGTAATAATTTCTACTATATAGCATACTGTACCTGATACTGCTGTAGCTAAACCAGTTATTTCTGTTAGTGTTGGCTGGTATATATCTATTTTCAATCTTCGTGTTTCCTTAGTATTTAAGACCTTTTTTTAAGCAGCATATAGGTGGTTTTGTTTTTGTATTCAGCCACATAATCTTTGTCTTTCACTTGGAATATTTAATATGTTTATATTTAATGTAATTACTGATATGTTTGGGTTTAACTCTACAAATTGGCTACTGATCTTCTGTTTGTCCCAAATATTCAAGTTTACTTTATGACTCTTTTATTTTTCTCTTGAATTAAGTATTACTATGACGTTTTGTGCTTTCTATTTTATTATCTTCTTAGTGAAACAATATTTTACTCTTATTATAGTGAAAACCTAAGATAATATAAAATGTTATACAAACTTACTAAGACTAATAAAATTGTACTTGTACCATTTTCCAGACAATACTAAGACTTTTGAATACTTTCAATTACTACCAGTCCCCTTTATGCTAATGTTAACATGTAATATATACATACACATATATATATATTTTGAAAACCAAAAACATCATTACTATTATTTTAAGTATTTGTTATTTATTTAAATCTACATATATATTTTAACTTTTTCTTGCTCTTCAGTTTTAATCATATGTTCCTGCTTTTAATTTGTGATAATTTGTCTTCTGGAGTATATCCTTTAACGCAAATCTCCTGATGGCAACTTCACTCCATTTTTATTTGTCTTAATGTCTAAAATATCAATATTTAACTGTAAATAGATATATGTATAAAATTATGCACACACATATATAATGATATACAAATATTTATAAATTTTAACAATTACAGTTTCTGATTTAATTAGTATATCATTATCACTTGTATGGATAGAATAATGTATTATGCTAAAACCACAATCCAAAGTACATTTTCACTCAATTGGTTTCTTAATTATTCAGAATAATTAACTTGCTTCAATGTGGACCTTTTTATTCAGCAAATTTGTTTTTTTTTTAAATGGTAAATTATTATATTTTAAGTATTGAGAATTTTAAATTTGCAGTATTATTCACAATATTGTCAGGAGTTATATATGAAAAATTAATTTCCAGAAATTGTATCTTGATTTTTTTTAATTTGATGAAAAACATCAAGCTATTCTTAGAATTAATTTCACCGATGGTCTTTCTAAAATATCTGATGACACTAACAAAAATAAAATTGGTATAATTTGACTATATGGAAGTTCTTTCTGCTAATAGAACCAAATTGTAAACAAGTGTTGCTTCACTTTCTAGTTGCAAAAGAAAGCTTGGAAGAGAAAATCATCAAATGTATTTCCAAATTGTTTAATCTAAATGAATATCATGCTTCATAGAGAAATATGTAAATACATTTTCTGAAGCTATAAGCAGTTGATCATGTTTAATAGAAATTATTTTGTATAGAATAATACTTTTTAAGCAAAAAACAAATTTTCTTCTGCTTTTATGGCTTTAATAGAGTCACTGATACCATGACGTCAGCCTGGTAAATGTAAAATTCTGGCGTCTAGTTTGTATTAAACATTCATCATAAATTTGGAAAAGCTGATACTTATTTTTTCAACCAAATATGTGGTTTCAATTTTTTTAGTGAATTGCTACTGAAAGGGTTTACTGCAAATTAAAAAATGTATTACTAAAAATGTGGTATTAAATAATAATTTAATATTTACATCATATAATTAATAGCAAAATCATTGTAGTAAGAGCATTCTGACTATTTACTCTAGACACTATTTTGGGACATCCCAATCTCTTATTTTCTGCACATTTTGTGTACCTCTAACCAATATCTACTCACATTTTCCACTGACTTCCTGCAACCAACAGCGTAGCAACTTTGAGTATGGGAGAGCCTGGCAATATCTGCCCAGCAGAATTCCAGAATGACTTTTTACCAGTGATTGATTGCTGTGTCTCTCTCATACTTCATTCACAAGCCTCTAGATCAAAATACACCTTATCCTGAATTTCAAGTCTGATGTCATGTTGGAAAGAAACTTCTGAAGGTCTGGGGGATGGGTGAATATATTGCACATGTGGAAGGGATGAGAATATGCTTGAGGGTGGATTATGGTAGATTACAAAAAAAATCCCAATTCCTCCCCCTTCCCTGTATCCATGAACTCTATCATATAACTTTGTAGTGACCTTCCATGTGACTTGAGGCTTATAAAGCACTGGCATGTACTCTGGTTTTTTTCTCATCTGCCTTCACCATGAGAAGATGCTTCAGCTAGCCTGCCAGAGGGAAGTGAGAGGAGTCTGGAGCAGAGCCTGGCCATCCTAGCCCATAGCCAGATGATCCACAAGAGGCTTGAGTCCCCCGCCTTTGCTGATTCTCAGACACGTGAGCAAGCCCTTTGAGAACAGATCCACTGACCCGAAATCTCTGAACTTCAAACTCATGAACTTCATAAATTATTGTTGTATGCCACTGAGGTTTTATGGTTGTTTACCACATAGTATTACTGTGACAATAGATCAGTGATATTGAAATAAGGAATGCTTGATAGAATTTTTCACATCAGGAAGCTTGCACAAGATTTTCCAAATCTGTCTAACTAGTAGGAGGCAGAACTAGGAATAAATCAACATGTTCTTACCTCCAGAATAGCCCCTTCATCACTACATGTGTAAGCAATATCCTTAAATCCTTTCTGTTTCTGAAATGGTTTTAATATAATTATTTCTTAGATAATCTAAAGATAATTTTTTAGGACTTAAATCATAGCTTTCATTTTCCTTTCCAATGCAAATCCACTTTAAGTTCATCCAATTTTCACATTCTTTCTTACCGTTGTATTTCATCTTCTAGTATCACACAAGGAAATAAAAATTGGAAAATATCAGTGAAAGTCTTATCTACCCTCCTCTTTAGAAACGATGCATTTTGATTTTAAGATTAAAGATTCTAAAGAGATATTTGAACTTAATATTAATTGAGTGACTTCTAGTGTTTTGATGTCAGAAACAGTATTTCTTTGAATCCTCAAGGTGTCTGTTTTTGTAGAGTACGTGTGGATTTTCTTCGGAAAAAAAATCGAGTGAGATGGAGATGCATAGGTACTAATGTTTAGCAACATGACAATATTGTGACCTAAGGCTAAACACTGGTTAATGTCACACTACAGAGGATGTCAATAATCAAATTCAGTAATTAAGGTCTTTTATGCCATTTAAATGAAATAGTATCAGTGAGTGATTCTTCACTTTGGCTTGCATTAGAGTCACCTTGGGGAACTTAGAGGCACAGCCCCTAGTTCCTGATATAACTGGCTTCAGGTAAAATGCCAGTAAAGTGTTCCAGGTGATTTTAATGTACATTTAGGGTGGGTTAAAAAATAGTAGAACGTCATTCTAAGTGAAGTAAGCCAGAAAGAGAAAGAAAAATACCATATGATATCACTTATACGTGGAATCTAAAAAAAAAATTTTTTTTTAAAGACAAATTTATTTAAAAAACAGAAACAGACTCCTAGACATAGAAAACAAACTTACGGCTACCAGGAAGGAAGGAGATGGGAAGGGATAAACTGGGAGTTCGTGATTTGCAGATACTTATATAAAATAGATAAACAACAAGTTTATACTGCATAGCACAGGGAACTATATTCAATTTCTTGTAGTAACTTATGGTGAAAACGAATATGAAAATTAATATACGTATGTTCCTATATGACTGAAGCATTGTGCTGTACACCAGAAATTGATACAACATTGTACTTCAAAAAATATATATATAAAGAAACTGAAAAAATATGTATGTATGTATATGTATAACTGAATCACTTTGCTGTACACCTGACACTAACATTGTAAATCAACCACACTTCAATAAAAAAATTTTAATTAAAAAAATAAAAGCTATTAAATATTTATTGTTGTGTGTAAGTTAAAATTATTTGATACTTGATGAGATATCTTGAATTTGAGTACTGTGGAATTTCATACTAGTTAACTGCTTTTGTTCTCTATTGCCTCTCAAGCAAATATAATGTTATCTTGTACATGAGGTGTGCACAATTAATAGAGTTTAACAGTATATAAATGAAGAATGAATGAATAAATAAATGAATACATGAAGCACACATACTCAAGCTATAGTTGTTCTAGGAAATGACAATACCTCATAAAACATTAACAGAAACATTGTTATATGAGTTTGTAAATCAGACTTTTTGTGTTCTTCCTTTACTCTAATTTAATGATTCTCAATCTTTATTGCATATTTGAATCATTTGGAGGCTTTTTATAACACATATTGCTAGGCTCCAACCCCAGAGTTTCTGATTCTCTAAGTCTGGACTGAAGCTAGTGAATTCGCATTTGTAACAAGTTCCCAAAAGACACCAAAGCTGCTTGTCAGGGGCCACACTCTAAGAACTGCTGCTCAAACGCATACATAGTGCCTCTCTGTGACATCTCTGCAGTTATCCAAAGCCCTTCACAAAGGTGTGCCATACCCCACCTGCCTGATGAGCTGGTATCACTTGGCTCTCATCATATCACCAGTGGGAACTGCAGTGCCAGGAAATTCACAATGATACTCTGGCTCCTGCTATGCTGTGACTAATGCCATGCTTTGTATCTGACCCAGGGGTCTCAAGTCTTCTGCCAGTACTCATTAAATTGTGAATTTGCAAGTAGGGCAAAATCTCCGGTCAGTCACCACTCTTGACAGTACATATTAAAATATAAAGTCAGTTTCAGGACTTCTTTACAGCATGGTGAACAGCAGATTTCCGGGCATGTTGTAACACTGACATTGAAAAGATCTATAGCATTTTTAATTGGAAGCCCTGAATAGTTAATTTTCCTTCAGAAATTTTCACCTTTCAGTTTAAGTGGGATTCTTAGAGCTTATAATTCATTAAAAAAAAAGAAAAGGAAAAGAAATGGTGAATTTTGTCACAGTTGAGCCAGAAGAAATGTGCTGCCTGACTTTTCTTAGATGCTAGTTATTCATTGTAGACCTATCTCTATAAACAAACAGCAACAATAAAAGTAGATCAAATGGTTTAAGTAATTTCACCAAATGGATCGTCATCCAGACAGAGTTTATGGCTGGCCTCTGAGATAAACTCAGCACAGAACATGTGGGTTAGTATCTATCAAGATTTAGAGGAGGACTGGTATAATTCTTTTCCCACAATTTTTTTCCAGTTTTACTGAGATACAACTGACATAAATCACTGTATAAGTTTAAGGTGTATGACATAATGGTTAGACTTATATGTATTGTGAAATAATTACTGTAATAAATCCCCCATCATTTAAAATAAACTATTTTTAGAGCAGTTTTACGTTCATTCATAGTAATATTAAGCAAAGAGTATAGCCATTTCCCATATACTCCCTGCTCCCACACACAGATAGGTTCTTCTATTATCAACATTCCCCACTAGAGTGGTACATTTGTTACAGCTGATGAACCTACCTTGACATGTTGTTATTACCCAGAGACCATTGTTAACATTAGGGTTTACTCTTGGTGTTGTACATTCTATGGGTTTTGACAAATTTATAATGACATGTATTTATCATTATATTATCACACAGAGTATTTTCACTGCCTTAAAAAAATCCCTTTGGAAGTGAAAGACATGTGGAGAACTATAAAACATTGACTAAGGAAATTGAAGATGACTTAAAGAAATGGAAAACTAATCCTATGTTCTTGGATTGGAAGAATTAATATTGTTAAAATGGCCATACCACTCAAAGCAAACTACAGATTTAAATGTGATCCCTATCAAATTACCCAGGACATTTTTCACAGAACTAGAACAAATAGTCCTAAAATTTATATGGAATCACAAAAGACCCAGAATTGCCAAAGCATTACTAAAGAAGAAGAAAGAAGCTAGAGGAATAACCTTCCGAGGCTTTAGACAAAACTACAGAGCAGGGCTATCTACCCAAAGAATAGAAATAAAAGCAAAAATAAACAAATGGGACCTAATAAAACTTAGAAGCTTTTGTGCAGCAAAGGAAACCATAAGCAATACAAAAAGACTACCTACGGAATGGGAGAAAATATTTGCAGAAGTTGAGATTGACAAGGGCTTAATTTCCAGAATATATAAACAGCTCATACAACTTAATAAGAAAAAAACAAACAATCCAATTCAAAATGGGCAGAAGACCTAAATAAGCAGTTCTCCAATGAAGACATATAAATGGCCAATAGGCACATGAAAAAATGCTCAATATCGCTAATTATCAGAGAAATGCAAATCAAAACTGCGAGATATCACCTCACACCAGTCAGAATGGCCATCCTTCAAAAGTCCACAAGTGATAAATGCTGGAGAGGCTGTGGAGAAAAGGAAAGCCTCCTAAACTGTTGGTGTAGTTTGGTGCAGCCATTATGGAAAACAATGTGGAGATTCCTAAAAAGACTAAAAATAGACTTACCATATGACCCAGCAATCACATTCCTGGGCATATATCCAGAAGGAACCTTAATTCAAAAAGATACACACACCCCAATTTTCATAGCAGCACTATTTACAATAGCCAAGACATGGAAACAACCTAAATGTCCATCAACAGATGACTGGATAAAGAAGCTGTGGTGTATTTATACAACGGAATACTATTCAGCCATAAAAAAGAATAAAATAATACCATTTGCAGCAACGTGGATGGACGTGGAAAACATCATTCTAAATGAAATAAGCCAGAAAGAGAAAAATACCATGTGATATCACTTATACATGGAATGTAAAAAAAAAAAACAAAAAACAAAAAAGACAAACAAACTTATTTACAAAACAGAAACAGACTCACAGACATAGAAAACAAACTTATGGTTACCGGAGCAGAAGGGAGTGGGAAGGGATAAATTGGGAGTTTGAGATTTGCAGATATTAACTACTATATACAAACTACATAAACAACAAGTTTATACTGTATAGCACAGGGAACTATACTCAATATCTTATAGTAACTTATAGTGAAGAAGAATATGAAAATGAATATATGTATGTTCCTATATGACTGAAGCATTGTACTGTACACCAGAAATCAACACAACATTGTAAAACTGACTATACATCAATAAAAAAAAAAACAACTCATGTGTTTCAAGTATTCATCCCTCTCCCCAACCCAACCACTAATAACCATAGATCTTTTTATTGTCTTCTAAAATTTTGCCTTTTTTCAGAATATTATATAGTTGCACTCATATAGTATGTGTTTTTTGTTTGGTTTTTTTTTTTCAGATTGGCTGCTTTCAGTACTATGCATTTAAGGTTCCTCCATGTCTTTTAATGGATTGACAACTCATTTCTTTTTAGTGCTTAATAATATTCCATTGTGGATGTACCACAGTTTATTAATCCATCACCTACTGAAAGATACTTGGATTCTACCAAATTTGGGTAATTATGAATAAAGCTGCTATAAGTATCCATGTGTAGATATTGTATGGACATAAGCCTTTAACTCTTTTGGATAAATACCGAGGAGTACAATTTACTGCAAATTATGGTAAGAGTATGATTTAGCTTTGTATGAAACTGTCAGAGTGTCTACCATTTTGCATTCTGACCAGCAAGGAGAGTTTCTGTAACTCTACATGCCTGCCAGTATTTGATGTTGTCAGTGTTTCAGATTTTGGCCATTCTTATGGGCATATGGTAGAATCTCATTGTTGTTTTAGTTTGCATTTCTTTGATGATATATGATATTGATCATCTTTTGACAGGCATATTTGTCATCTATGTATCTTTTTTACTTAGGGTTCTGTGTAGATTTTCGGCTCATTTTTTAACTGGGTTGTTTGGTTTCTTATTGTTGAGTTTAAGAGTTATTTGTGTACTTTGGATACAAGCCATTTATTAGACATATGTTTTGCCAATATTTTCTCTCAGTCTGTGGTTTGTCATTTTCTTAACAGTGTCCTTCACAAAACAGAAAATTTTCATAAAATCCAGCTCATCAATAATATCATGGATCATACCTTGGGTATTATATCTAAAAAGTCATCATTAAAGCAAAGGTCATGTAGATTTTCTCCTATGTTATCTCCTTGGAGTTTTATGGTTTTCTATTTTACATTTATGTCTGTGATCTATTTTTAGTTTATTTTTCTGAGGGATGTAAGGTCTGTGATTAACTTTTCTGCATGTGGATGTACAGTTGTTTCAGCACCATTTATTGAAAGGTCTACCTTTGTTCCAATGTATTACCTTTGCTTCTTCTTCAAAGATCAGACAATTACATATAGGGGGATCTACTTCTGGGCTCTTTAATATGTTCCCTTAATCTATTTGTCTATTATTTCACTAATATCACTCTGTCTTGATTACTGCAGCTTCACAGTATGTCTTGAAGTTGAATAGTGCCAGTCCTCCAACTTTGTTCTTAACTTTCAATATTGTGTTGGCTATTTCGGGTCTTTTGCCTACCAAAACACTTTATAATCAATATGTCAATATTCACAAAGCAACTTTTTAGGATTTTGAATGGGACTGCACTGAATCTAGAGATCAGGTTGGCAAGAAGTGACACTTGGACAATATTGGGCCTTCATATTCATGAGTATGGAGTATCTCTCCATTTATGTAGTTCTTCTTTGAATTTTTTCATCATTATTTTGTAGTTTTCCTCATACAAATCTAGTATTTTGATAAATTTATGCCTGTGTATTTCATTTGGGGGGCTCTAACATAAATTATATTTTTAATTTCAACTTCATTTGTTCATTGTTCGTGTATAGGAATTCAATTGACTTTTGTATGTTAATCATGTATTCTGCAACTTTATATAATAGCTTATTAGTTCCAGGAGTTTTTTGTCAATTATTTCAGATTCCTTACAAAGATCATCATGTTATCTGCATACAGTTTTTTTTCTCCCCAATTTGTAATCCCTTTATTTTCTTTCCTTATCTTACTGCATTAGCTACGACTTCTTGTACAATGAGGAAAAGAAGTGGTGAGAGGGGACATCTTTGCCTTGTCCTTGACCTTAGTGGAAATGCTTTGAGTTTCTTACCAAGAATATGTAGTTAGCTGTAGAGTTTTGTAGGTATTCTTTAGCAAGATGTGGAAGTTCCCATATGACTAAATTTTCTCTCCTTTCTTAGCATTTCAGTTTTATATATATATATATATATATTTTTTTTTTTTTTTACTTTTTTAGTGATTGTCCTAGAGTTTGCAACATATGTTTACAACTAATTCAGATTTATTTTCAAATAACATTACTACTTCGCAAGTAGAGTGGGTACCTTATAATAATAAAATATTTCTAATTCCTTCCACCTATCCCTTATATCATTGTGGTCTACCACTTGACTTATATATAAGTATACATGAGAGAGTGTGTGTGTGGGTGGGTGTATATATATACACATATACATATATATATATACATATATGTATATATGGAGAGAGAGTATATATATAAATAGCTGATATTATTTTTTAAACTATTATATCAATTAAGAATAAAAATAAACATTTTTATTTTACCTTCACTTATTCTCTAATGCTCTTCCTTTCTTTATGTAGATCCAAGTTTCTGACTTTTATCATTTTCCTCCTCTCTAAAAAACATCTTTTAGAATTTCTTGAAAGGCAGGTATACTGGCAAACAAAACGAAACAAAACAAAACAAAACAAAACAAAACCTTAATTTTCATTTGTCTAAGAAAGCTTTTATTTCTGCTTTACTTTTGAAGGATAATTTTGTAGGATACAGAATTCTAGGTTGGCTTTTTTTCCCTCTCAACATTTCAAGTATTTTACCCTACTGTTTTTGCTCGCATAGTTTCTGAAAAGAAGTTGGATTTAATTCTTATTTTTGTTCCTCTGTAGGTAAGACGTTTTTCTCCCCGCTCTGGCTTCTTTTAGGATTTTTCTTTACCTTTGGTTTTCTGTAGTTTGAAAAGTATATACCTAGTTATAAATTTTGGGGCATTTATTCTGCTGGGCATTTTCTGAGCTTCCTGTGTTTGTGGATTGGTGTCATTAATTTGGGAAAATTATCCATCATTATTGTTTAAAATATTTCTTCTGCTTCTTCTCTTTCTTCTCCTCTATTATTTCCATGGCATACATGCTATACCTTTTGTAGTTTTCCCACATCTCTTAGGTGTTCCCTTCTGGGTTTTTCGGTTCTTTTTTCTGTTTGCTTCTCAGTCTTGGAGGTTTCTACTGAGATACCCTCAAGCTCACAGGCTCTTCCCTCATTTGTATCAGTCTACTGAGAAGCCCATTAAAATCATTGTTCATATCTGTTACAGTGCTGTTGATGTATAATATTTATTTTCAGTTCTTTCTCAGAATTTCCATCATTTTACTTACATTACCCATCTGTTTTTGCATGTTGTTTACTTTATCCATTAGAGTCCTTAACATATTAACCATTTTTATTTAAATTCCTGGTCTGGTAATTCTAACATCTCTGTCATATCTGGATGCTTTCTTTTGTCTCTTTGAACCATGTGGGATTTTTTGTTTGTTTGTTTGTTTTTTGGCTTTTAGTGTGTCTTGTAATTTTTTTTCTTGATAGGCAGGCATGGTTTACAAGGTAAAAAGAAATGTAAACAGACTTTTAGTGATGTGGTGATAATACGTGGAGAAGGGGAGGCATTCTGTAGTCCTATGGTTAGGTCTCAGTCTATGAGTGAGCCTCTGCCTCTACACTGTAAACTTCACATTTGTTTCTCAGTCCTCCTCCCCTTTCCCCAGCCCCCACCCCACTCACGTGGGACAGGATGACTAGACTATACAGGAGTTGGGTATTTCTCTTTCTCCACATGGAAGGCTAAAACTGGCTGGTATTTCAATTCCCCCAGGTCAGTGAGGATTTGATAAAATCCCAGCAGGTTTAAGCTCTGGTTGAACAGTTTCCCCTGAGTGTAGATCTTAAGAAATACAGACTACTCTGGGGTAGCTCGGAATAGTTCCTTTTCTTCTCCCTATGCTGAAATCACAAGGGAATTTTAATCTGATGTCACACTAGGAGTACCTGACAGGCTCTAAAACTCAAAAAAGTGGATGGCTTCTCAATGATGGGGCCTCCTTGATGTTTCTTATTTTTAGTATATCATTTTTTTCTTTTTTTTAAATTGAAGTACAGTTGATTTATAATGTTGTGTTAGTTTCTAATGTACAGCAAAATGATTCAGATACATATATAGATATATGTACATACATATTCTTTTTCATACTCTTTTCCATTATGGTTTATTACAGGATATTGAACATAATTCCCAGTGCTATAGAGTAGGATCTTGTTGTTCATCTATTTTATGTATAGTAGTTTGTATCTGCTAATCCAAAACCCCTATTTTATCCCTTCCCCACTTCCTTTCCCCTTTGATAACTGTAAGTTTGTTTTATCACTCATATGTGGAGTCTAAAATATGATACAAATGAACTTATTTACGAAAAAGGAACAGACTTCTTGAAGTTTGTAACTCTCAGAGTTGTCCAGACTCGAGCCTTCAGCAATTTATCAAATACAGTTCAGGTCTTCCTATGCCAACACTGTCTCTGAGAAGGGTTTCAGCTGGTGGGTTTCTTCCTCAGTAAGTTGTGATTCTCTGTATTTGCCTGTCTGTCTCTCCAATTTTGGAGGGCAGTGGTTTACTTGTGATCTAAGTTATTCATACATCTAACATGATTTGTTGATTTTTTAGTTTGTTCAGCTTTTACTTTTAGGTGACTTCCTAACATTTCTTACACATCAGACCTTTGTTATTTCTTTTCAAAGTAAATAAATACTTTGAAGCTAAAATCTCATCTCCTCTATTTCAATACTCTCATGGTACATTCTAATGAATAGGGTACAAACTTCTCAAAAATTTTTTCTTGCAATTCAATCTTCATTTTCTTCTCATTAGCCATTCATAACAGCCATCTTGATCAGCAGGAAATCTTGCAGCTGACAAATAAAAATGGTTAGACATATTTCCTTCATTAATTCCTTACTGATTCCACCCTCTTTTCTTTTCCTCATGATGAATGATCACCAGAGAAGCAAGTTGTTAGCTCATGTTTAAATACCCTTCTTGTGCTGTCTAGCTGATATTAAGAAATTTTGACTTTGCTGATGTCATTTTTTTTCATTCCATGATTACTCTAATACTTTCCATGCAGAAGTATAAACTTCTTATTTTAGGAGTTTTGAATATATCACTCATAAAAAGTGCCTTGCCACTTCGGTAAAATGAGAAATTTAGAAATCTGAATTTACAGCATATATTTACTCTCCTTCAAATTGAATCTTTCAGAAGAAAGCGTATTCTCTAACAGCTGTTGACACATTCATAGGCAGTGAGAAGATAAAAACATATAATCATGTTGTTTTAAAAAATAAAGTTCTGTGTTATCCAGTCTAACTTACAATTTCAAAGTCCTCTCCTATCTTCAATTTGGTTGATATTTTACAAACATGAGCTTTAAAAAAAAATGAAATTGAATTATATTTCTCCCCTTAATGTTTTCTCTTTTTATCCAAAAGTTAAAAGGAAATCCAGACTTCCTCTTTCCCTTTAAAATATATAATATTTTCTTTAAACAGTAATTAAGTTGATGGTATATTTGAAGGGGCTGCAAAATTCTGTACACATTTTTCTTGTTGTTATGTGGGTTTAGGCAGAAAGATAATCAAAATTTTCCTAGCCCATTTTGTATTTTCAGGGATAAGACATGAACGGATGTAACTGTGACAAAGCACCAACTCACCTTTCACCTCAGCCTCATCCCTCTCCCCTTTCAATACCAGCTTCTCTTTCACATAAAACTCTATAAATTTTTCTTTTTTTTTTTTTAAGTAAGCTATTTCAAAGACTCCTTATTTAGGATTTTAAACACTTTAATTGAGTTATCTAGGCTTATGCCTTATAACCTTTTCCTGAGAATTTTTTTCTGCATTTTGAGCAACAAGAACAGAGACAGAGGACTGGCAAATATGCTTCTATCAATAATAAATGTGGTTGGAGAAATTCCTAGACTTTATTTGTTGCCATTAATGCTATGATGCAAACCATTACAACATGTCTACCAATATGGTCATGTAAATTTGCATCTTTAATGATTCTGTTGCTACCGGCTGATGAATATTCCATAGTAAAAACTTTGTTTGCTTTACAACAAAATTATAACCAGGCAGGATAAGAGCCTCTAGGGCAATAATTGCTTCACAGTAGGGGGCATCCACATCTCAAATTGCTGTGCATCTGGCCTCTAAATCATCTGTACGGAAGACAGTACCGCCAGCCAAGAAAGCAGCAAAAGTAAGGCCTATTTATCAATTTTCACAGCACAGTATATTTGGGGTATCTATAATTTATTCGTATTTTTCAAACAGAAAACCAACCAAAACTAAACCAGGCTTGATAGTTTCACAATGGAGTAATGGTTATAAATCTGGGACGGTGCTAGAAAATTAAGGTTCTGTTGTTACCACAGGTAAATACTACGGCCTTAAACCTTTCTAGACCAAGGCAATATCACAGCAAAATGGCACAAAAATAAGAGATAACCCATGTTTTTGCTGATCGTATGCTAGGTGCTCCGTTATGTGCTTCAGGTTAGATATTACATTTTTATTCCCATTCTAAATCTATGGCAGATTATTCACAGGTCACTCTGACTTACAGATGAGGTAACAGAGGCTCCAAGAAGCAAGGACATTTGCTCACACCTACAGCTGTCATGCAGCCACTCTGGAAATCAAACTTTTTTTTTGGTCTAAGTCTGTTTTCTTCATGACTGAGATATTCACCTTTATTTTGGGGAATGTATACATTTTTATATCTATCCCAACATCCGAAATAGTTCTCAGGAATGGAACATAAACAAACATACAACAAATCCAGCTCCAATTTGAAGGTGTGGAGCTATTTGCTTCTATTCCAAGACAAGTGACTGTTCCAGAATCAGGGCAAGGTGTGCTATTGGCCAACATGCTCGTACATTTACAAAAGCCAAAAGAAACACAAAATCAGCTAAGTTACCTTCAAGGCAGTGTTCCCAAGCATGCGGGGACCTGCTACTTTTCTCCTGCACATCGTCCTGTTTTATTTTCTACATAGCTTTCATCATTATGAGAAATTGTTGTATGCATTGAGTTATATTTTGCCCTCTTTCTGCCTCCTCTTATACTAAGGTAAGCATCATGAAAGCAGGGTCCTTGTAAGGTTGTTTTCAGCCAAATCCTCAGAGTTTAAAACAGCGATGAACTGTATGCACAGAATGAATGGATTAAAGGAAAAAATTCCTGGAGGAATTGTAAAGAACTGGGTATATTGAAGTGAGAAGCATTAAGGAATCATTTCCAAATAGCTATTGGCTATATGCTAACTTTTTTCTTACTGTCTGAGAAACTCTGCAATGTACAATGTTATAAATGTAAGTTGGAAATACTACTTGAAAGAAAAAAAAAAAAGGAAGCAAGAGACTTTGTTAAACAATCACTTAGGATCAGTTTTTTTCAGAGAGGATGGAGAAATAATCCAAGGAGAAAGCTTTTGAAAACAAAGATACTCAATGGGTGGAAGAAAACCAAAGTGTTCAAAATATTAACAAAGTTCAAAAATCTAACAGAGAGTTTCTCTTAGTCGCCAAAACTCTATGGCATCTGAACATGTAGCAAGACTAAATCTGGCTTTTCTGAATACGTAATGCTCCACATTTGACATAACAATAAAAAAAATTGGGAAAATTTGCCAGGTTTGAAGGATACTTGTAAGAAGAGACCAAATATAAAGATTGGTGTTTTCCCTTCAAAGAGCAACAAAGTCATGGCTCATCAGTTGTTCAAGTGATGGGCTCTCTTCTTGGAATATGTGACTAAAATGTGAGAGAGATTTTCCCCAGGGTTATGAACAAAAGTCTCATTAACCTTTTATCCAGCTGGGCTGAAACACATGAAATTAATACTGGAGTTAAACAAAACATAACAAACAAACAAACAAAAACTAGAGTCTGTCACTACTGCTTTTCAAGTATTATGTAGGGAACTGAAGGGCATGGACTCCAGGTGGTGTTTTTATGTTTTTTTCCCCTTTTGAAGGTCATACCTTTGGAAGAGAAAAGAAGATATGAAAAATGAACAGCTGGTTGCATCAATGGCATCTACGAACAGGATTTGGTTTTTTTGGATCATGATTATGCTAACAAAATCACTAACTCCTGCAGTGCAAAGTGCATCTCCGGGGTCCAGAAAGGACATATTTTTCAGGACATTTACTGACAAATCAAGAAGATTCTTAAATCTCAAGAGGGATAGCAAATGCCATGAGGAAAGGTCAATAACAGATAACATGATGTGTATCAATTAAAATGCAGAGAGGAAAAACGGTGGTGTAGATACTCTTTCTAAGGAAAAATTAGCAAATGTATTAGAATGTACATTAATGCCTTTATGCTGATAAATAATAATACTGCAATTAATTATAATAAGATAAATATAAAACCTTAACATAAAGAAGGCAAATACGGGATGGGGTGTAGCTCTGAATTGCTATAGTGAAAGCTATACCATGCTCAGGAGTAACAACCTGAATGAAAAAGAGAAGATTAGAATTTGACATCAAGATTATAAATAATTATTTATAAATTTACTTAAGGTAAAAAAGCACTTGGTTATAGAAGAAAGAGATTTCAACGGCATTTTATTTTGGAAATAAACTCTGCCTAACCAACCACAATGACTTCCTACTAAAGGTTACAAAACAGGCAAAGTAGCAAGGGTTTCAGCAGGAGGGATTAGCTAGGAATTCCATTTTAAGAAACTCCAATATATGATAAATTCTTGAATCATTTTGCCTTAATAATTTTCTTTTTCTAATATTTTAGAAAGAAACTAGAGGATCTTTTTATGTGGATATAATACTACCTCACATGGGGAAAAAAGTAGAGAAAGGGATGCTGTAAATAATCATAACTTCAGAAACGTTTCTCATGCTTTCTAAAAGTCTGCAGTTTCCAAAAAAACAGAATGTGGTCCTGTATAATTAAGGGTTTAGGAGTATAGAAAACAGCTTCAGGGAAAGAGAAAAAGATATGACCCTGTGACCCAAACTTCTAGAGCAGGAGTTCTGATCTGGCGGCAGTTCTACCTCCAGGTTACACCTGGCTACATCTAGAGACATTTTAGGTTGTCACAACTTGGGGACACTGCTAGCATCTAGTGGGCGGAGGCCCAGGAAGCTACTCAACATCCTACAGCATAGCATCCTGCAGTCCCCGCCCCAACAAACAGTAACCAGCGCAAAATGCTGATATAATTGAAGTTGAGAAGTCCTGCTCTAGGTAATAATAGAGCTCCGGGAATGTGTGAAATCCCCCCCCCCCCAAAATCACAAATTGCTACAATGAGAAAAAAGAGTAAATATCAAAACAATCATGGCTATATGTGAAGCTCCCTGCTGGAAAGCCTTTAAGCCATTTTGAGTTTATTTTTGTATATGGTGTGAGGGGGTGTTCTAACTTCAGTGATTTACATGCAGCTGTCCGGTTTTCCCAGCACCACTTGCTGAAGAGGCTGTCTTTTCTCCCTTGTATATTCTTGACTCCTTTGTCGAAGAATGACTATATGTGTGTGTATGGTGAAGCTGGAAAACAATGTTTATATTTAAAGAATATCAGACTTGGATTCAGCAGGCCTGGTTAATTAGTTTTGTTCCAGTTACATTCTTGTATAATACTGAGGTGCAAGCAAGTCTAGTAGTTATGAGTAGGAGTTACAGAATAACTCAGTAGGATTCATATCCTAAATCTGACAGTTACTAGCTGATGGCTGTTGGAGGTTCTTTTCAATGAGCTTCATTTTGTGTTTTTGTTTTTAATCTTTCAAATGAGGATAAAAATGATATCTACTTCATAATATTTTTTGTGGGTATTAGGTGCAATAATAAAAGGAAAGCACTTAGCAAAATGCTTGTAATAGTGTGGGGCAAACAGCTTTTATTTATTACTATTTTCTTTGCTCTCATTTTCTTCACCTATAAATTAAGAATACCTGCTAGGATGGTTTCCAAGGTTAGATTTAAGATCTGAAACTTCTTGTCAGTTAACAGACCCCAGTAAAAAATCAATAACTAAAACTGAAGAAAGAAAAAAAATATATAAAAGTGATCTATTTAAAAGATCCTATTTATAATACTGAAATAAATCTGTGGTTTTTACACTAGATTTTAAAACATAGTAAATTTTAAAAATAATACTAAAATAGACCAAAAGAGCTTTTACATTTAGGGCTGGGAGTGAACATAAGAAAACAAACTTGCAATTTGGTAGAAAGATAAAGAAGGGAAAACAGAATTATGCAATTTCTACTCTATTTTAGCTTTTAAAAAACAAACAAACATGATTAAGAAGTTCATTGAGTTAGGACAAAACCAGAACCAATGTTTGATATGTTGAGCTAAAATCTGATGACCAAAGACATTGAAAACTAACACAGAAGACAAGACACTAAGCAAGAACCAAGCTCTTTTTGAAAACCTTATCCCCAGCTCAGGATGATGAATGACTTACCAGTTTACTAAGGAGTACTTTAGAAGAAGTTAGAATGCAACTTTGAAAAAACCCTATAGAAATAAGACCTGAAAAACATCACCCTGATATTTCTTAAAGAAGCAGTAAATGGACAGATTCTGGAAACTCTAGACTACTATCTCCCAACTGTCAGTCCATTTTGTAACTATCAGGACTTCAGCCATTTCTGCATAGTATCAGTATTTGTCTTAAGAATATAAGGTTTTGATTACTTCTATAAATGGAGACCAGGTGTTACTTACTACTAATAAAAATATCATGATGACTATGATGAACACAAAACCATTTCTTAAAACTCTTTCTAGATGCTCCTGCCTGCCAAAACTTGCATCTGAGAACTTTTTTTTTTAACATTTTTTTTGAGTTATAGTCATTTTTCAATGTTGTGTCAAATTCCAGTGTAGAGCACAATTTTTCAGTTATACATGAACATACATATATTCATTGTCACATTTTTTTTCGCTGTGAGTTACCATAAGATCTTTTATATAGTTCCCTGTGCTATACAGTATAATCTTGTTTATCTATTCTACATTTTGAAATTCCAGTCTGTCCCTTCTCACCCCTTGCCCCCTTGGCAATCATGTTTGTATTCTATGTTTATGAGTCTGTTTCTGAAACAGCCTAAATGTCCATCAACAGATGACTGGATAAAGAAGATGTGGTATATTTATACAATGGAATACTATTCAGCCATAAAAACTGACAACATAACGTCATTTGCAGCAGCATAGATGTTCCTGGAGAATGTCATTCTAAGCAAAGTAAGCCAGAAAGAGAAAGAAAAATACCATATGAGATTGCTCATATGTGGAATCTAAGAAAACTTTTTTTTTAAATTGGGATATTTTAAGTGTTACTAAAATGTGTTAAATAAATACCAAACTGAGACATCTCTCTTGATGGAATATAATTTTATAGTTGAAAAGGGAAAGGTTCATCTCATCCAATTAATATCATATAATTATTCCATTCATAATCATTTAAGTCAGCACACCACATAAAATGAAGTTCAGCTAAAGTCAACTTGAACCACCAAAGTATGATGTCTTGCTGTAGGCAAATATGCCATAGAAACTTCCAGAATCACCAGGGGAGTTGTTTTAAATCTACCCATGCTCAGGGCACCCAGCAGAGCTTCACATTCGGTTGATCTGAGTGGGACCTGGGCATCAGCATATTCCCCAGACTCCAAGGTGATTATAACGTGCAGCAGAGAGTGAGAACTCGGCTCCAGAACAACACACTTCATACAGAAGATTATTTAGCAGCTTGTTTGAGGGCTCTTAGAAAACAAATCGTTCAATACTCAGATCCAACTTTTATTTTCTGATATAATTTGTAGACTAATAATCAAGGCAAGATCACAGATATACTGAATGCTGGTTTCAGCAAGGCATTTAACAAATCTTGATTGTATTGCAGAAAAAAATTTAATGCTACATGATAATAAAAGTAGTTTGATTTCTGTCTGGTTAAGCTACTATCCAAAGTATATCTAAAGGGTGTGTGGGGTGTGTGTGTGGAGGGAGGGAAGAAATGTGTCCTATATAAACTCTAATCCTCTACTTTGACAGTTGCAAAATCTTTATCAATGATGTGAGTAGGAGGAGGCTGACTTATAAAAACTATGGTGACATAATATTATGAACAACGTATAATAGCTGGTATGACAAAGGTCAACTTTTAAAATAACCTTATTCTAAAATAGTAATGTTTAATAGAGGAAAGAAAGCTTACTCTTGGATTCTGAGTTAAAGATTTGGCTATGAAAGTACAGGATAATGGTCTTGTGGCTTTAGTAGCACCCATGTTAAAAGAAACAGGAATTTGGCAGTTTGTATGTTCATTATGAAACACTGGAGTTTTGTGGCTATTCAAACAAAACAACCCTCTCTAATGTGAACTTAGCTGCATCAAAAGAAAAGTCACTGTATCAGAATATGTTTTACCCTCACTCTGCTCAGGTCATATGGGACATGAAATTCTGGATGCTAATTTTTTTAAAGTGTTAGTAAACAAATTTGTCAAAAAAAATAAATAAGATAAAATAGGATCTTGAAGTGTGGTAATATTAAAAAAAAAAAGATTAAATGAGCTGAACTTTCAACTTGGAAATAAGTGTGTGCAGTGACCACAAGAAGCAAAAAATGTTTGGCTAAGAACTAACCTCAAGTCAAGCCTCAGATCATTCACACATAAGGAATGACTTATCCTTAAGGTAAGTAGCTCTCTTACAACTGGAATTTTTCAACCAAACGGAGTGACTTCCTTTGAGAAACTGTGAAAGTTGGGTGCTGGCTGTGTGGTAAAAATTTGGACAGTTTTTCCCACTAGCTTCCTTACAGGTCTAACATTCGTTTAACACATGGTTCAGAGGGCCAAGCAATTTGTTTGAGATTATGAAACTACTTAATATCAGAAATGAAATTAGAAGTGAAGGTTTCTAGTCCTCTTCTAATATAGTTAGTTGATATTTCTTGAAGAAAATAATTATATATTGCCATTTTATAGATTTGATTATATTCTCCTTCTGTATTCTATTTCCAATGGCCACAGAGAGTATGAGAGATGTACAAGTTTGTTTTCTGGCTTGCAATAGGAATTTAATGACATATTGCCAATTTGCAAATCATAGGCGATTCAGTCTGAACTACATGACGCAAGTAGGAATCATGTACATGTGCACATAAAAGGTAAAAAGTGCACCTTCTTGCCATCTTATAACAGTTTACATTTGGCATCTGGGGGAGTGCTTTAAGTTCCATTAGAATGTATTAGTCTGTCACAAAACTAGCTTTAGAAATTATGGCCTTGAGCAAGTTCTTCTTTCTTTGAATGAATGAAATATGATTGTTGAAAATAACTTCTTAACGACTTCCATTTATTTTTGAAGCCGGTAAACACACTGTGAAAGAGAAATAAGCTTTGGCATTTCCCTTCAAAAATTCTTCAAATTGTGGATAACTATGTATAAATATTGCCTTCGTAAACTATGCAGGAAATAAATGCTCTCTCCATGGCTCAGGACCTCCTGATCATAATCAAATTGAGTGAGTGAAAGATCCATATTCCACATCAGATTTGAAGTCATCCAGCTCTCATAAAACGCCTGAGATGTGATTATAAAATGAATTAACCATAATCTTTACAGAGGTGTCAGATGCACATATTTAATTTTGCATGTTTTTAAAGGCTAATAAATCAGGTGAAAAGAAGTATATGCCAGAAGCTATAACAATTTTTACACTCAGTTAGACAAGGTGCTTTTTTCTGTTACTTTAATAAATACTCAGTTAGCCAAAGTTTCTGGCACTGAAAGTCTGGAGTTGTATGAACACTCTGAACAGTAACAGTAATTTAAAATGATTTGCACTTTCAGCAGACATTCACTACACACTCTTCAAATACATAAATAAATAAATAAGAAAGCATGAGCCATTAAATAAGATACTTTTTCTATATTCACAAAAATAAAGTCTTGTGGCTCTCTACTTTACTAGCCATTTGATTAGGCAAGCTACTTTTTTGTTCTTATTTCCTCGTCTGTAAAATTAGAATATTAATAAGAGTCGTGGATTGTTGTGATGATTAAGTAGAATAATGAATGCAAAGTAATTAAGGTAGGCCTGGCACTCAGAAAACATTCAGTAAACCCTAATTACTCCTGCTGTCACTGTTGTTAGTACTATCCCTCCTTCTTTTCATTCTCTATTTAACAAGTGTGGAAGATAACATATTTGGTAAAAAGGCCTATAAAGTGGAATCTCTCTTTGCTTTTTTACATTAAAGTATAAAAGATTTCTGGTAAGGACTGAATGCTTGTATTACCCTCAAAACTCCTATCTCGAAACCTTATCCTCCACTGTCATGGTATTACGCAACGGGGCCTTCCGGAGGTGCTTGGGTTTTGATGAGATCATGAGGGTAGGGCCTTCATCATGGGATCCGTGACCTTATAAGGAGAGAAAGAGACTTGAGGGCTTTCTCTCCCCTCAGCCTGACCTCCTAATATGCAGGCACTAAGGAATGGTCACGTGAGGGCACAGCAAGGAAGTAGCTGCGTACAAGCAGGGAAGCCAGACTTCGCCAGACACCAAATCTGCCAGCACCCTGACCTCAGACTGCTCAGCCTCCATAACTGTGAGAAAGTCAGCTGTTTAATCCATCCAGTCTACAGTGATGAGAAAGCACCCCGAGCCAAATAAGACAACTTCATTCTCCTACTCACCTGCACGTGCACAGTTACGCACACACACAGAAAGTTATGATATAGGCATCCTAGAGACTTAATAGACCTTTTACAAAAACAGCACTGATTCATGTTAGGTGAATGTTTCCTCTACGAACCACGTAGCCTGACCTCTAAAACTGTGCTCCTAAGACAGCTCTTCCCACAGGAGGTATCTTAACACATTACTTGTCAAATGGAAGTTCTGAAAAAGATACAAATAGAAGCCCACAAAGTGTCAATTTCAAATAAAAATTTGGAAACAACACATACAAAAATATTCTTGGGAATACTGCATTGTAGTGAGTTTTATTATATTTTAAAGTTATCCAGAATTTCCTTTCATTGGAAAACAGCACCTTGATCTCTTTCCTGCAGTTACTTCTTCTCTGTTATGTGCAGTCCTGGTGGGATTGTAAGTGAAAGGGGCCTTTTATATACAAAAATGCTTGATATGTAACCCAAACTAGCCAATTGAATTCTATCTCCTATGATTTTCAATCTCAACCTGAAAGACCCAAGGGCTGAAATAATAAACCGAAAGACAGTTGGAGCTCAAGCATTTCATGGTTGTTCCCTAAAAGGATTTTTGTTACGTTCTTAGTACCCAGATCCTGGGTCTGCATTTTCCAAGCCTATTCTCCATCCTTGTTAATTCTGTCAGCTACAAGATAAAGTACAATTATGTTCCAACTCTGCTCAATTTAGGCAATGTCTTTCTTTTGCTTGCAGTGAAAATAACCTAAACTGATAAATACAGACAAAACAAACAAATAGACAAATACATATACAACCTGCCAACCAGCCAGGAAGGAAATATGTGTTTTTATATGTATGTATCTGTACATATCCTTATCTGTCTATTTATATCTATGTTTTACCAAACATTTCTTAACCCGATTTGACCAAAAAGCTCCTCCCCTCTGCTTCACCCCCTTGTCTTCTCCACATATGTTAGCTCCAGTTAACATGCTCTGAGCAACCCTGATGCATTAACCATTTCCATGAGGAATGTGTTAAATCTGGAGGACTGAGACTCGCATGTCACAGTCCATTCCTGCCTCCATTACATTCACTTCCCCAGCTTCTACATATCATCTTCATTATGTCTAAGTGATTGCATCACATTGCTCGAACACTGAAAAATCCACACTTACACAAGAAAACTCATTTTGAATTGTGTCACCTGGGCTTTTGCACAGGAATGTAAAGAAGTGCCATCTTTCATTAAGTTCAAAAATGAGATCAGAAACTTACCCAGGTTACTGTATTTTTCCCCCTGCTTTCATGTATATTGACATAAGGAAATTAATCAATAAGCAAGGACAAGGGGTGAAAGCATATGGTCTTTGATATTTAATAAATGGATTAGTGGTGTTCCTTGCTTAAGCATATAAATTAATAAGCATTAGGTCCTTTACTTAATGAGGAATTTCCCTTTTAAAACCTGAATGAATTATCGAAAAGACCATGGCATAAATTCAAAGGCATTTTCTGACCTTCTTATATTCTGGACAGCATGAATTTTTAATAAGATGCTGTATATCTAGAAAGTCTATTAGAAATTGTTCATATGAAAACTTTGCTTAAAAAAAAAAAAAAAAACAGTGAGGCAAAGAAACTACCTAAGATAGGAAGAGAATATTTAGCTTATGGGATGTTGAAGTTTTGAAAAAAGGGCTGATGATCTCATTTTGCTTTAAAATATTAATAAGGAATAATAAAGACTTATTTTTATTAATGATTTTATCACATTATATTTTAAAATGATCAACACTATAGGAAATAATAGGAATACAACTGTTAAGAGGTATTTTAAGGATAAAAATCACAGGTAATAATGAAAGTTTTCTATGTCTTGTACCATAGCCTGCATTACAAAATTTGTTCTGTAAAATATGCTTTCCAAGATTTTTAAAGTCAAAAGAAAATGTCTTACTAAAATCTGTAATAAAATATCATATTTTTAATTAAGATATATTTTAATTTAAAAAACATAAAAAGGCTTGGCATGGTCTGCTAATGCTTAATCTAAACTTGGTTGTTTATATCACAGCAAAGATACTACAGAACTTTCATTAAGCCTGGAAGAAAAGTAGTTAACAGACCACTCTCTTGAGGAGGTAGAAGTAGAATGGCTGGGCTCCATGGCAGGTGTGTGTTTATATTGTAACTAAGAAGTTTACCAAAGTGATGGCACCATTTTACATTCCCACTAGCGTGCATGAGCGTTCCAGCTGCTACACACCTTCATCAACTCTTATTATCAGGTTTTTAAAATGTAGCTACTCTAATAGGTATATAGGCATGCTTATTGAAGTTTAAATTTATACCTTCCTGATCAATGATGGTGCTGAGCACCTTTCCAAGTGCTTATTTGTCATAGTTGTATCTTCTTTTGTGAAGTGTCTGTCTTAATATTTTATTTTAAAATTGGGCTAGTTGTATTATTATTGAGTTGCAAGAGTACTTTATACATTCTGGACACACATATTTGACAGATATTGGCATTGTAATTATTTTTTCCCACTTCTTTGTTGTTGTTGTTTCCATTCTTTTGTTTTCAAAGTTTTTCAAAGGGCAAATGTTCTCAATTCTGATAAAATCAAACTCATTAATTTTCCATGTGTGTTTCCTGAATGTCTTATAAAAGAAAGACATGCAAATTCTAATGGTGCAAAGATTTTCCCCTATGATTCCTTCCAGAAATATTATTGTTTTAGTTTTCACAAGTAGGCCAATATATGTTTCAAATTAAATTCATATATGATGTGAGGCAGGAGTCAAAATTCATTTTTTCCATGTAAATATACAGTTTTCCTAGCACCAATCTACAAAAGTATATTTCTGGATTGTCAGTTCTCCTGCATTGATCTAAGTATCTTTTTGATAATACTCTCTTGATTACAGAGGCTTTATAGTGATTCTCAAAATCAGTTAGTTGAAGTCCTCCAACTTCACTCTTTTCAATTTTAGTTTATCTACTCTAGATAATTTACATTTTCAATTTGGGGAGAATTGATGGCTTAACAATTTTGAATCTTCCAAACCATGAATATATCTCTCTATTTATTTAGGTCTTTTTCAATTTTCCTGTGTAATGTTTTGTACTTTGCAATGTCAAAGTACCATAGATAATTTCAGATACTTGTTATATTTCCATTGTTCTTTTCTTTTATAGTTTTTATTTCTCTTCTGAGAATTTCTCTCTTACCTTTCATTTAAGAGTATATATTTTACCTCATGGAGTATGATTAAAATAGATCTTTAAAGTTTTGTCTGGTATTTCCAACATATGGAACATCTCACCATTGGTATCTGTTGATAATCCTTTCCCTTGAGAATTTTCCCGGTTCTTTGTATGTAGATGAATTTTGGATTGTGTCTCAGCCATTTTAGTGTGATGTGAAGACTCCGGGTCCTGTTAAAATCTTCTGGTAACAGTGAGTCCATTTTAGCAGACAATCTACCTGGTTGGGTATAGATTGAGAGTTCTGTCTCAGTTTCTTGGGCAGTGGTTCTAATTTCAGATTACGTTCCAAAGCTTTTGCTAGGATGCGTTGGCACTATGTCTTATTTGCACAGCTCAGGGGCAAGCCCAACTTGTGTTGGTTCATACACTGAGTTAGAGGATCTGCTTTTCCCACACTCTCTGACTCCCAGGAGCTGCTCTTCCTGGTCCTCTGGCTTGAAAGACAGGTTTCTCTCAGAGATTTACTCATCTGCCCTTTAGTGCAGTACCACATGGCTGGGGACATCCCCTGGAGAAGATCCCCTCTGTCCCCAAAAATAAAGAAAAAATAACAGCAGTTTCACACCCACAGATCACAAGGTCTCCTTTTTTCTATTCTTCTGGCCAGAAAGATGTCTCCCCGCCACACCCCGGGTTTTAGGTGATGCACCACCACTACCACCGTGCCGCTCCATGACGGCGGGACTTGACGGCAGGACCAGTAGTCTTTTGTTGGCAATTTACCTAGTCTTATTTTGTAGTCTATTTCTTAATCTCTCTATGGATGTCCACTTCCACTTTTACTAATACTTAAGCACTTATTTTACTTTCTGTATCTGACAACACTAATATTTTAAGTGTTCATATGTCACATTCTATTGTTTCTGTCTCTTTTGTGGATCATTAATGCTTGTTTTTAATAACATACCGTATATGCTGTGATTTTTAAAAATCATTATCTGAGGAATTCTTTGAGACCTTTGGGATGATTTCTGTTTGTTTCTCTCGGGTGTCTGAAGGTACTAACAATCTAAGAATTCTCAGCTGAAAACATATTCTCAACTTAATGGTTTCCAGAAGACCTGAGTGCTGTGAATTTAGATCAGAAACTTATGTGAGGCTGAACTTGTCAAAAAAAAAAAATGTTAAATCTTGCTTATGGATACAACAACTTAAGGAAAAGTTCTTTTCCTATTTCATCCTTTCACTAAGAGTTTGCCTTCTAGAGACTTGGTTTTGGTAAACCTATTCAGATTTCTCAACTTGTGTGAGGCCCATGAAAGCATTAAAACGAAAGCTTTATGTCACTAGTGATTTCCAGATGGCCTTAGGGCTACTGGTAGCTTCAATCCTTCCACACCTTTCTGGATTCTGAGGTCCTTTGCTTGCATTACCCTGCCTGTACAGACCAAACCATTAAGTATAACAGGAGAATTATTACATTTCATGGGTTGCTCTAGGTTTTAGAAATAGGAAGTAAGCTCAACTCATTGACACTGTGAATACTCTACCTGCTCTTAAATGATTTTTTCTTAATCTTTCAGAAAATCATCTTGTCTATTAAAAAAAAAAAAAGGCCAAGTCATGTCCTTTAAGCTGGAAAATGCACCTTCCAAGAACAGCACAGACGGCTAAGTGTATGATTAACATCTTTCTTAAGGTCATTTACAAAATGGCCATGGCTATCTTCCATAGGCGTCTACTCTAAAAGAGGAGAACAGGAAGAAAAATGAAAAAGGGTAAAAAACAGGATATTTGTGCCTTTGCAACTGTATAACTTTCTGTAAAGTGTGGTTATAATTTTATATGTTCATATTTAGGACACTGTCATGAACACAACAAGTGTAAGAGAAATATACATATAGTTTAATAAGTATCCAGAGATCAAAGGACACTAGATGAGTGCTTTAGGGAAAAGAGAATGAAATTAGGTCAGAGCTAAATTTTGATTTAGAGAGAGGTTAAGGAAATCAAAAGTAATGATTTTCAAATGTATTTCAAGGAGTTTCTTGAAAGAGAAGTCAAGGTAGGCATATTGACTTTCTTTCTGCTTTCCTTCTCTTTGATATTCTGTTACTGTACCAGGGCCTGCAAGTCATTAAAATAAAGTAAGGTTGATATATGTGTGTGTGTGTGTGTGTGTGTGTGTGTGTGTGTACACATGCATGCATATACAAAATATGTCTTTACATTGAGAAGTATACATTAAAGTTTTTCTGGAAAACTGCTTGAGGAGAAATTATTTTTTAAAAAGTATGTGCTTCATAGTTTTCTTACAGAGTTCGTAAATTCATAATTATCATAGTTAGATAATGCCTATGCCATAATATAGAAAAGTAGGCAAATACATAATTAAGCCCTACAGAGTTTATTTGTTCCAACTTCACTCCTTCTGAAAAGACTTTAATATCTCCTCTATATCTTCATATAAAGCTCTAAATCATCAGAATAGTTTAAAATGTCTTTTATGACCTGATCCTTACTTAATTCTCCAGCCTCACCTTTGGCCAATTCTCTTACTTTTTCTCTCACTAAATTATTCAGTATATATTACCTTATTTCATAGTTATTGTTATTCCATATGCATTAATCTTATTTCCTCATGAATCTTACAAAATGACTGAGTATATAAAATTATTAATTCTCAGTCTAGAGAAAATCAGCTGGGTGTTTCTAAACATCACGGTGTAGTGGCAAAAGTAGTAGGTTCTGACTCAGAAAAACTGGTCCCTTGTCCTAGCAGTACCACAAGCAATACATTAAATAAATTAATTTAAAATGTATTTATTATTTAATTCATCCAGTATTTATTGGGTTATTATTTTGTGCTGAGCACTGAGGCTTCGATACTGAACAAGATAGACTTAACACTTGTTCTCCCATATTTTGTAGGCAGAGTTGGCAAGAATGGGCTTTTGCATCAAACTTACCTATGTTAAAATTCTACTCGTTTCATTATCTTGGAAAGAGTTATTTAATATCTGTAAGTTTTTCTTTTTGCTCTCATACAGTAGGCTTAATAGCATCCTCATACTGTCAGGATAAAGATTACACGTGACAGCTTATTCCACTGATTCCAAAAAGCCCCCTTTCAATGCACACTTCATTATCTTTGAACTCAGAATTTAGCCCAAGAACTTAGTTTTGCCAATCCATGCTGAAGTTCTTTTCTTTCTATAAATGTTTAGTAGTCCATTTTATAAAAAAAAAAAAAAAACTTGTTTGTTTATGCTTTAACCTGTTGATGGACATTTGATTTGGTTCCAGCTTTTGACTATTAAAAGTAAGGCTGATATGAACATTCATGTGTAAGTCTTTGTATGGACATTTATTTCCCTCTTCTATGATAAATATTTAGTACTGATATGTATGACAGGTATATACTTTTTAGAAACTACCAAATTGTTTTTCAGATGAGTTGTATGCTTTTGTTTTTGCACCACCAATGTATGAAAGTTCCAGTAACTCTATATTCTAATAAACAATTGATAAGATCAGTATTTTTAACATGTAAACATTTTAATAGATACGTAGGCATATCTTATTCTAATTTGAATTTTCATTTATCTAGTGTCTAATGATGCTGAACACTTTTCATGTGCTTATTTACCATTCGTGTATCTTCTTTGGTGAAGAGTGTGTTCTAATCTTTTCCTCTTTTTGTTTTAATGGGTGGATCATTCTCTTACTGAGTTTTGTGAACTTTTTATATATTCTAGACGTAAGTTCTTTATCAGATATGTGATCTGTAAATACTTTTCCCAGTCTTCTGCTTGTCTTTCCATTCTCTTAATAGTATCTTTTGCAGAGGATAAGTATTTAATTTTGGTGATGTCAATTTATCTTATTTTTTAATGCATTATGGTTTTAGGGTCTTATCCAAGAAGTACTTTTACAAGGAAGACACAAAGATTTTTCTCCTGTTTACTTCCAGAAGTTGTATACTTAGGTTTTACCTTAAGTCTATGATCAAACTTGAGATAATATTTTGTTGTATGATACAGATATAAATTAACTGTAGTTCAAGTGTAATGCTGATAATTCATTTTGCTTTTGCATGACAGAACAAATCTGTACTTTGCCAGTATTTTAGGTTGACAGATTTTTTTTTTCAGTCCTTTGTTACTCTACTGTCTTCTGGCTTACATTATTTACGAACAGAAGTCTGCTGTCATTCTTATTATTATTCCTTTGAATGTAATTTGTCTTTTTTTCCTCTGGTTGTTTGAAGATTTTTGTCTTTATAAATAGTCTTAAGAAATTCGATTATCATGTGCCTTAGTGCAGTTTTCTTCACATTTCTTGTATTTTGTGATTTGTTGAACTTCTTAGATACATGGGTTTATAAGTTTTATCAAATATGGAAAATGTTCAGTCCTATCATCTAAGCATTTTCTTCTGTTCCTCTTTCCTTTACCTCTTCTTTGGGTACTCTACTTATTTGTGTATTTGGACACTTAAGGTTTTCTCACAGTGCAAAAATGCTATGTTTATTTTTGTCCAGTTTATTTTCCTCTATGTTTGATTTAGGGCAGTTACCGTTGCTTTTAATTAATGTTCATTATTTTTTTCTGTAGTGTCAAATCTATTGTTAATCATACTTAGTGTTTTATGTATTTCTTACCTTGAACACTTGTGTTGTCATCTCTAGAATTTTAATGCCACCTCTAAAAAAATTTTTCATGTTTCTACTTATCCTCAATATTTCTTTTAGCTTAGTGAACATAAGGCATAGAGTTAAAATGACTATTTTAATGTACTTGTCTACTAATACTATAATCTTGGTTATTTCTGTGTCATTTTTTAGTAACTGATTTTTCTCATAAGTATGGGTTCTATTTTCCTGTTTCTTTGCATACCTGATGACTTTTTTATTGAATGTAAAACATTGTATATTTTTCCTTGGTACATGTTGAATAATTTTTATTCCTATAATATTCTTGAGATTTGTTCTGGAACAAAATAAAATTACCTGGAAACCTTTTAATTCGTTCAAGTCTTGCCTATAAAATTACCTTATGTGAGATCAAAGAAGCATTTAGTCAAGTACCTACTTTGTCAGACTACAAAGGCAATACTCTTCTGAGTATTCCAATGCATGTATTAGGAGGTTTTTCCACTCTGTCTGGTATGAATATGAATACATATACTGAATCACTTTTCAGCTGAAAACTCAAGGAACTCTCTGTAGATCTCAGATCTTGGTCCACTCAGCTGTCTCTTCTTCTATACGCCATCCTGAGAGCTCTAGCTATCTCATCTTTCCAGGATCTCAGCTCTATGTTTTCTACTCAAGGAAAATATCAAGCTATGACTGTGTATCCACTCACTGTGCCACAGGCTAGAAATTTTCCAGGGACTAAATTATACCAATCATAGAAGTAACCTTGTTTATTTCCATACTTTAGGCTCACTACCCTTTGTTGCCTAGGTTACAATATTTTAAAAACCACTCTTTTATATTGTCCTGTCTTTTCAGTTGATTCAAGCAGGCAAGTGTATTTGAAGTCTCTTATTCTATCTTAGCTGGATGTAAGAGCCCTCTCTTTCATATAAATTTTATGGAAAGTAGAACTTAGCTCTTTATTCTTGTGTAGTAAAGAATTTAACCTTGTCCCCAGGTGGTCTGACTCTCATCTTTGGCTTCTGAGAGATAATCTCTAAGCCTTTGGAATGTCATTCTTTCTAGAAGTGTCTTTGTTTTTCTGGTGGCTTTGGGTCATCAGTCAAACAATATGACTTAGGGTGGGGGCTGGCTATGCTAGGAACACTCACAATGTGATTTAGGGTGGGGCTTCAGGTTTTGTGGTATCAGTTGAAAACTAGAGGGACTAGAGATCAAGATCAGCCATATGGGCAATTAATCATGCCCACATGATGGAACTCCAATTAAAAGAAAAAAAAAACCCTCTGAACATTAAGGCTTCGGTGAACTCCTATGGTTGGCAACCCCTTTCCCTTCTTGTCACACACCAATGCTGGAGAGTAATGCTATCCTGACCCCACAGGAGCAGATAATTGGAAGCTTCATGTTTGAAAGCCTCCTACACTCTATCCTGTGTGCTCTTCTTTTGATGGTTTTAATCTATACATGTTCATTTTTGAGTTTCATAAAGACCAAGGCAAAGAGAGAAGTGTGAGCTATTACAGAATACGCAATGTCCATTGAATAAAACACTCTCTTTCCCACAAAAACTGAGATTTCAGAACAATGTATACTGTGAGTACCTAGGAGTACGGTATGCAGCATCTATGGAGTTTGTCACATTTCCCATATTTACCGTGAAATAAACTGTGATTCTAAAATTTTAGCAATTACAAAGATAAAGCTATAATAGTTCTAAATAAAATGTGCTAGTATTATAAATAATTTTTTGAGAAGAAAATATCTATTATAGCCAATGAAGTTTTAAAAGTCTCATCAAAACTCAGGAATTTCCCTGAGGGAGAAAGAGAGCATGATATAGCAAAGAAATTGGTAAAGAGACAAAAACTGAGAAGATTAAAAAAAAAAAATCACAAAAAGAAGTAACAGAGAGATGCTAATAGGGAGATTGCCACGATGGTAGAGTAGATGCATAGCTCATCCTCTCCTATGAATACATCAAAAACTACATCCACATAGGGAACAATCTACACAAAATACCTACTGAACTTGGGCAGAATCTCTCTTATTTCAGAAATACAAGAAAAATCTTCACAAAAACAGGTAGGTAAAAAAAGGAAATCAGTTCAGGACCTATCCCCTGGGGAGGAAGTGGCAAAGAAGGGGAAAACATCCTCACCCTGGGAAGCCCCTATCCAGTGGGGAGGTCAGCAGGAACAGAAAAGGAGCTTCAGAGGCTTGGGGGACAAAGCCGCAGCTGCTTGGCAGACAGAACTTAAGAGAAAGCAACACAGAGGAACACTGTGATTCTTGGCCTGAAATACTAGCCAGCAGGGATGGGCCAGGCTGGGCTGCTGGAGCTTGGATTTCCACAGATAAGCTGGGGAGAGGACTGGGGCTGACTACGCAGAGGCAGCCTCAGGTGGCTGATGTGTGGTGTAGGATGAGCCTGGGAGAGAGCTCAAATCAGCCTGGGTCCCACCATAGACAGCACCAGTGCTGGTGCACATGGGAGGAGGGACACAATGCAGCCCAGCCATAGCAGCAGTCTCTACCAGCCCAAAGCACACTGCTCTGCACCACTGTTGGCACAAGTTCTCATGACAAGAGAGGCGGGGTTCTGACACAGTCATCTTCTCAGATTGCTACAGAGGGGCACAATCACTGGTGCATGGCTCCTGGGCAGAGGTGGGGCTGAGACCCGAATCCATACCCAGGATGCTGCAACTCTGAAGGCAGAACTGAGATTTGATTGTAGTCACAGGCAGCGGTGGCTCCACCGCTGCTTTTGTGGACCTGCACCCCTGAGACAAATGAGCGGAGTTCTGGCATATGGCGGGGGTAGGTCTGACGTTAACAGCAGGCCTGCCTACCATATGCAAATGTAGGCCTGGGCTCTGGGCTGATCTCGTGGTGCACAGTGGATCCAGGTGTGTGACTGCATGTGCTCTATGGTGGGCCCTAGTGCCTCCCGATGGCAGATCTGCCACACCCCCAATCGAGGGGATAACAGCCAGCACACATGGAGAAGGACATGGCAACAATCCGCACTGAAAACAGCCCATGTGATAAAATCATTATAGACACACAGTCTATACAGGGATGCTCCCACTTAAAAAAAAAAGTCCCTTTAAGACCACAGTAGACAACTATTATTCCTAAATTCATAGAATCAGAGAAATACAAGTAAAATGAAGAAGCAGAGGAACCACTCCCAATGAAAGGAACAAGAGAAGTCCCCCGAAGGAACAAACAATAAAATAGACCTCATCAGTCTACTAAATCATGACTTCAAAAAGTAGGTGATAAAAGCGCTGAAGGAAACACAAGAGACTATCAACAGAAATGCAAAATACTATAAAAAGGAAATAGAAACTACAAAGAGAAGCCAATTAAAATCAGAAAACTCAATTGCAGATTTAAAAGCTGACCTAAGGGCAGTAAAAGTAGACTAAATAATGCAGAAGAAAGAAAAAGTGATATAGAAGACAGGATAGTAGAAATCATCCACAGACAGGAAAGCAAATGAAAGCAATATGAGAAATCTATGGGATAATATGAAGCTTGCCAACCTACGCATAATAGGGGCCCCAGAAGGAGAAGAAAGATAAAAGGGGATTGAAAAGGTATTTGAGGAAATCATGACTGAAAACTTCACAAACCTAAAGAATGAATCAGATAGTCAAGTACAGGAAGCACAGAGAGTCCAAAACAAGATGAGCTCAAACAGACCTACACCAAGACATACTATAATTAAGATGTCCAAAGTTAGAGATAAAGAAAAGATTCTGAAGGCAGCAAGAGAAAACCAAAGAGTTAATTACAAGGAAACCCCCAGCTCATTTCTCTACACTAACACTGCTGGCTAAAAGAGAGTGGCAAGGTATATTCAAAGTCCTGACTGAGAAAAAGCTGTAAACTAAGATATTCTACCCAGCAAGACTATCCTTTAAAATAGGAGCGATAAAAGAATTTCACAGACAAGCAAAAACTAAAAGAATACAGCAATACAAAACTGATCCTGAAAGAAATATAGTAAGGTCTTCTCCAAATAGAAAAGAAGCAGGAACCTATAGAAAAAAGAAAACCATAATTGGAAATGCAATAACTACAATGAGCTGCAAGAGAATAAACATGAAGTTGTACAAGAGGACATCAAAATGATAAAATATGGGAGAGGGGAGCAATAAAATGCAGATTTTCTTTTTGTTCTTCTTAGAATTTGTTTGAGTCTACATGACTACCAGGCTAAAGCAAACAGAAACAGTAAGGGGTTAACATACTTGAAAAACAGGGTTACCAGAAATCAAAAGCATATAATAAGAGTCACAAAAAACAAAAAGAAACCAGGCTAATATAAAAGAAAGCTATCAAACCAAAAAGAAACACAAAAAGAAAAAGAAAGGAACAAAAAAGAAATACCAAATCAACTGGAAAGCAAAGTTTAAAATGGCAATAAAAAAAATCTATCAATAATTACTGTAAATGTCAATGGACTACATACTCCAATCAAAAGACACAGAGTGGCAGATTAGATAACACACCAAGAGCCTACAACATGCTGCATATAAGAAACCCACTTTAGGGTGAAGGACACGTCGATTGAAAGTGAGAGGATGGAAAAAGATATTTCATGCAAGTGGAAATGGCAAGAAAGCAGGAGTAGTAATCAAAACAGCATGGTATCAGCACAAAAACAGACATATGAATCAATAGAACAGAACAGAGAGCCCAGAAATAAACCCACAGACCTATGGTCAATTAATATTTAACAAAGGAGGCAAAAATACATAGTGGAGAAAAGACAGTCTCTTCAGCAAATGGTGTTGGGAAAACTGGATAGCAGCATGTAAATCAATGAAGTCAGAACACTCCCTCACACCATACACAAAAATAAACTCAAAATGAATAAAAGATTTAAACATAGACAAAACACTATAAACCTCCTAGAAGAAACATAGGCAGAACATTCTCTGGCATAAATCTTAGCAATGTTCTCCTAGGGTAATCTACCCAGACAGTAGAAATAAAAGCAAAAATAAACAAATGGGACTCAATTAAACTTACAAGCTCTTGCACAACAAAGGAAACTGTAAGCAAAACAGAACAACCACCTACAGAATGGGAGAAAATATTTCCAAATGATGTGACTGACAAGGGCTTAATTTTCAGAATATATAAACAGCTTATACAACTTAACAACAACAAAAAACCCCAAACAACCCAGCCCATTTTTGGCCTTGACCTAAACAAGCAATTTTCCAATGAAGACATATAAATGGCCAATAGGCAAATGAAAAAATGTCCAATATCACTAATTATCAGAGAAATGCAAATCAAAACTACAATGACGTGCTACCTCACACCGATCAAAATGGCCATCATTAAAAAGTCTACAAACAATAAATGCCGAAGAGAGTGTGGAGAAAAGGGAACCCTCCTACACTGTTGGTGGGAATGTAGTTCGGTGCAGTCATTATGGAAAACAGTATGGAGATTCCTCAAAAGACTGAAAACAGACTTACCATATGATCCAGCAATCCCATTTCTGGGCATATATCAAGAGGGAACTCTAATTTGAAAAGATACATGCACCCCAATGTTCATAGCAGTATTATTTACAATAGCCAAGACATGGAAACAACCTAAATATACATTGAAAGATGATTGGATAAAGAAGTTGTGGTATGTTTATATAACAGAATACTATAAAATAATGCCATTTGCAGCAATAAATATCGTCCTGGAGATTGTCATTCTAAGCGAAGTAAGCCAGAAAGAGAAAGAAAAATGCCGTATGATTTATCACTCACATGTGGAATCAAAAAAATAAAGATGCAAATAAACTTATTTACAAAACAGAAACAGACTCACAGACATAGAAAACAGATTTATGGTTACTAGGGGGAAAGAGGGTGGGAAGGGATAAATTGGGAGTTCAAGATTTACAGATACTAACTACTACATATAAAATAAACAAGTGTCTTCTGTATAGCATAGGGAACTATATTCAATACCTTACAGTAACCTATAATGAAACAGAATATGAAAATGGATACGTGTATGTATACGTATGACTGAAACATTATGCTGTACACTAGAAATTAACACAACATTGTAAACCGACTATACTTCAATTTTAAAAAAGGAAAAAAATGAAAAGAAAAAGAACTAATAAAAATAGTTAAATTAAACAAATATGTGCTTATCCTAAGTCTCCACATTTTTTATTAATGAGACAAATTTTCTTGTATACTTGCAACTCTTAAATAGAAAATGAACAGAAGACGAATAAGGCCCCTACATATGGAACAGAACTGTAACATAGACCTTGCATATTAAATGTAACTTTGTAGCTTCACAAAATGCAAGGTAGTTCATATAGAAAAGCACGGTAATGGCGTAAGTAGTGAGGCTTTATGAGAACTGTCTGTCATTGCTATGCATATTTCCACAGTAGTGAGTGTGAATAAATGGAGGAGTTTAGTGGGTGGTACCTAGTATGTGCTTCATAAATGTTTGTTGAAATAAATGCTGCTTCTTCCAACTCTTCTTCCGATATCTTCCAGGAACAACTTCTAGTCTGCGTGAGAGTGAGAGTGGAAGTAAGCAAAACAGAGATTCCAAGGACGGCAACAGAAAGAGAGCATTTGAGAGAGAGATACAGAGACAGAGAGAGCAAGACAGAGAAGGGAATGACAGTAATATGTCTTCCATTACTCAGGACTGTCTAAATGTATACATAGACACAAATATCTGTTTTCCAACATGAGAGAGAACAAATTTTGTATTCTCTGGAAAGGTGAAGCTCACTGACATACTAATGTACGCAAATTATCTGTACAAGACGTTATATTGAGAGAAAAAATAAAACAAGCTTCCCTCTTGTGGGCACCCGGGGTTAGTGTGCTAATGGTACTATCACTGTTACCAGCATTATACAACTTGACGTGCACGGCTGCTCTTTATCTGGCCCTATAGTTGAAGTGTACTTGCATATACTCCCATGATACGTAACTTTTCTCTCTTCTCATACATTGAGAAATACTTCATTTAGCCCAACATAGTGCATTTTGAAAAAATGAGCTTATGGTTTGGTCAAAATCTGTCAGATAGTAATAACACAATTGAATCACTGAGCATTTATAAACACACATCGCAAAATCACACGTATCAAACAAACAAGCCAGTCGGTTGACAAGCGGAGGTTAAATCCTTGCAATACATAGCAATGCAGGTCCTATGTTTGGTATCTGAAATTCTTAAAAATGTTCTGGAGTAACACCAAGACTGTCTCATCAGAATTCATTTTCCCTGCCAAAGCATTCCGTAAGTGTGGAAGAGATAAAACTGCAACACAGAAACATATGGGCAGGAGATAAAAGGAGATCAGTGAGCAGGAAAATATGTTTCTCAAAATCTGTGCTACAGTCATTTTTCTTCTCAGTTTTGTTGTTTGTTTTGCCATTGAATGCCCATAGCCAACATGAAGAACGTTTCTACACAACAGCAAGAGAATACATTGATTCAGACCAAAAAGAGTTCAGTTAATGAAACAGCAGCAGCAGCAGTAGCAACAAATGGAAATCAAGTTGTTTGGTGTTTTGTAATAAAACTGGCTAATTTGTTTAAATGTTATGTACGTACAGCCCAAATGACTAGTAACAAGGTAAGTTTTCCATTTCAAATTTGCTTTACCTGCAATCACGAGTACTTTAATATTCATGTTCCATTGTGCTTTACGCAATGTTTACTGCTATGAGTTTTTTGCTTTCTTCAAGGTATTATATTTTAAAGAGGGTAAGTTTTCATAAGGAAGGGAATGCTGTTTGCGAAATGGTCAGATGTGGGCTAGGCAGGCTCCCAGGAGTTAGTAAGATGGCAAAAAGATATTTGTCTCAGCATAACTTTCCTAGATAGATTTATTTTCTGTGGTATACATAATGCTAAAATGTTTGATTTAAACTGTTTCCATATTTGATTTTTTCCAAGAATAAAATTTTAATTCTGTTCATGTAAGTTGTTTCATTATGTTACAAATGGTTTGACAAACACTCCAACCCACTGATTGGCATTGGGGGCAGTTCTTATTTGTCTTAAGTCCAGATTTTCCAAGACAAACTACTTAAACTACTTTGTAAGATAGTTTCAATACATTCTAAAATATACTAAACATCTAAGTATCAGTGAAATGAAGAATTGAATTAAAGAAAAACTGAAATAAATAAGCAAGACGTTTAATAAAAATGTACACCAAAAAAGTTGCTGATTATAAAATATGGAGATACTGTTTGAAAAAATTAATAATTGCTCAAAAAAAAGCAAATATGCACATCAATACTGCTTTAATTCCACAACTAAATATATGTAATTTGCATATTAGTGGTGCTTGTCAAATCTTCCAAAAGGAAATTGTAAAGAACATAACTGACATCTCCTACATGAATGAAGCTGGTCAGGTATGACCTTAAAATAAATTGTCCTTGAAGGCAATTTTAGCTCTTAGGAACTTAGCCAAAGCATGAATGATTAGAGAGATTAAAAGAAAAAAAAAAAAAAAGACTAACATAGCAAGCATTTCAAGAGAAGGGAAAAACTAGCAGCAAAAGTAGTTCCATTTCTTAGCATCTGGTTTTCAATTTCAAAACCTCAGGTTCAACTAGCAACTCGAAAATTTAGAATGACCTGCCATGTACTTCAGAGGGCAGCCACTCAACACACATCTGTTGAATGAATGAACTGATAAAGATTAAATATGCTAAAAGTTAAGTCTGCAATAAATCAGTTTGGGGGAAAAAAACACTGTCTAATGGGTTGTTTGGAATTAGAACTTAAATACAATTAATAATAGTTACTAGTCAAACAATGAATATTTATTGAGACTTTGGTCCAATTGGTCCTAGAGATACTTTGAAAAAGACAAAGTAAACAGAAGGCGTTTCCTCCCCCATCCACCCACCAAAATGTAAATACATGGAATGGTGTCAGTGTGACAGTAGAGCAAAGAATTAAAGCAGGATCATGTCTTGTAGGATGGTCTCTGTGAGGTGGTGACATTTAATCTAGACTGTGAATGATAAGGAGAAAATAGCCATGTAAAGATTGGAAGAACATCACGACAGGCAAAATAAAAAGTTAGTGAAAGAGCCATTAAGTTAGAATACCTTTGCTATGTGTCACTGTCACGCTGAGCAGAAAGTAGGCAAGTGTGCCTGGAGGTTAGGGGGATAATTTATTAAAGGCCAAAGAGGATGGCAGGTTCAGATAATTCAAGAGCTTTTTAAGAAAGGAGATACGTGGGGTGCTGTTTCATGAAACGACGAAAGGAGTTTAAGAAGAATATCATTAACATCTTATATTACAGAATATGATATTATTTACGTAGTACATCAATGAGTCTGGAGTTCTTAGAGAATTGAAACTAAAAACAGTTCAGTCTTTACCATATAGGTGTTTAAAACACAATTCTCTGGGATTTAAACCTAGAAAGACAATGGGGTAGAAGGGAAAGGCACCAGGAAAAGGAGTCTTCAGAGAAAGCTGGGACACTGGTTATAATCACAAAGTGCAGAAAATATCTGATCTTTGACTTTGATTTATTTTTCTATTTCCCAATCAGTAATTTTTAGATAAGAAATTAAAATTATAAAATAAAACTGTCATAATGCTCTTTAATTTACCTACTGATTGTTTCAGTGAAAAGATGGGTCAGGAATCTTGCTATATATGTAATTTTATAGGAATTCATAGTATCATTGACTTCATTGGGCTGTGGGGGTTTCACACATTTTTGAGCAGGATATTCAGAATCCAGAGTTTTTATTTTATTTTATTGTTTTATTTTATTTATTTTTAAATTCCTGCCTGGGGTAGGGGGAAGTCTTTATGAACCAAGAAATATTTATGGAAACTTGAGTGTCGATTGATTGCAGATTGATTCATTTATTCTGATGTAAGATCAAATAAGTAAAATAAATTTTAGTAATACTTTCTGATTTAATTTTGAAGTTTTTATTGACTGAGAAAATCGGTTGTTTGAGATAATATAGGGGGAGACAAGTCAATATTTCCAATTGTTCAGGTGAATTGTTTAGAGAATTATCTAATTTAGACATACCATATGTCTATAAAGGTATTTTAGCAAAAAGGTATTTTTGAATTTAGGCTTATGTTTGTTTTTTAAAGTCACTCAGAAATTAAAATTGTCTGAGTAGGAAAAAATTAAATAATTTGATGGCCAATTTTATCTAACTTACTAATTTTTAATTAAAATATATTTGGGACTTGAGTATTCTCCATGGATGAAACTTCCAGTAGGGCAATGAAATATGACTGCCTCCTCTGATGGACTTGCTACATCATCCAAATATTCCAAGTGCACTTCCTCTGTGTCCAGTGGTTTAGTATAATTTTCAAGTCACCCTGATAGTCAAAGCACATTTTCACTTTATATGACAGAGTGGTCTAATTCGGAAGTGAAATTCATCATTTGAACAATAATACCTGAGCACCGACTACCTGTCAGTTTCGGTCATACGTGATCCTGGTGGTGACCACACTGGGTGTTGTGCAGTTAGAACCAGATAGCGTCTGAGGAGGCTGACCATGCATGCAGTATTTGAATACATATTCTATAGAAACAAGTTTAGATCTTTTGACATTTTAAAGTCAGCCATGAAATGTGGGATTGTAAGGGAACTTTCAAGTTATCCAGACTTATTTTTCAGAGCATGTGGAGTTCACTCCTGTGCCATCCTAGCTGAAGGCCTGCACATACTTATCCAGAGTTGAGCATTGGCAAGTGGTAGAAAATTTCTTGGTGGAGTGGCCCACTCTGTTGTTCAGCAACTGGACGTGGCCTGTAGCAATTTTATTCTTATGTTAATTGATTATTAGAGATTTTAGCTTGTTTTCAATTCTTCTTTATTTTCACATATATATTAACTCCTCCTGAGGATTTTAGAATGTAACTTTAGTTTGTAACTCTACAGAAAAGTAACTATATCTTTTTAGTTTAATCATAGTTTTAATAAGGTAAAAGAGTCCACAAATTTTTAAAATATTTCTGCCATTTTAATTTTGTATATGATTTGGTTTTCCTTAACTTTCCATATCTGTAAAAGATAAGCGCCATCACATACATATGTATTGTAAAACATATTTGTATCTTTGTATTTGTATCAATGTCTATAGAGTATAAATGTAAACTCCAAGAACATGCAGCTTATTATTAAGTAGTGTTTAACTTTTTTAAAAGACCAGAATTGGATCAAACTTGCAAAATTTGATTTTTTAAAACTGCTATTGCATTAGATTTCTGGCTATATTTATACTTTGCAAGTGTTGGGATTATGCTGATTTTTTTTTTATAATGAGGAAGCTGTTCTTCCAGATTTATGGGCTACATCATTAAAGAGATGAGTTTACATGTAGAACAGATTATTTTTTATTCTTAATTTTATATTTTTGAGAGTTAGACCAGATTTTTAAGTTCCCAAGGGTTTATGCATGCTTATGTTAAGAGCCATAAAGGAAAAAGCTCTTGCATCTTATATAAATAGATTTATTTACTTGTTTAGCATTCAGAGATTATGCAGCTATTGTGTGCCAAAAAGCTATAATATTTTCATAGAAAATTTAGTGTTTCTTCTTGCTGAGTACTGTAATTGATATGATAAAAATAGAGGAAATTCTTCCATATAGTTACACTGAATGAGGTTTGAGCCTAGCGTATTTATTGTCATGGTAATATGAAGAAATGTTCGTATCCTCCCCCTATAAGATTACCAAAATGTGAGAGGCAGAGCTTTTTGCTGTATATCCATCTATCAAATCAACAAGTAGCTTAAGGAAGAAACAAGCATGTACGACCAAGTATTGCAACAGCTTTTCTACCATCTATACTTGACGTATCTCTGGGGGAAGGCAGGAAGATAAATGAAAGAGATAACACAACATTGTAGCTTGAGAGTGTTATCATTTATTATCCAGATCATGACCTCAAGATTAAAATAAGAGAGATGATGTATGACATAGAAATGCTGATTTGGACCATCCTATTTCAAGGAATACATTTGTTATTTTAGTGGAGTCACTGTTGATTTTTCCTGAGGACAAACTCAAGATTTTTTTTTTAAGTTAGTAAGAACTTAATACATTTTTACAGTGCATGTGTTTTTTATACTGATAAAATTCTGAGGCTATTTGATCTAAGCACTTTAAAAATATTTTTATGGCGTTTTTCATTTTAAAACTACCTTATCCTATCGTCCAAATTAGTTGTATTTACATCAGTGTGAAAGTCTCTAAATTTATTTATTTAATTACACTGTACACTAGGAAAATTTTGAAGAAATATTTTTTCATACGCTTTTCCAACAGCAAAATGAAATGTGAGAGTCAGTTTGTCACAGTAGTGAAGAATTTAAAACAGTGAGTAGAAAAAAACAATGAAACAATCAAAACATTCTCAGGATGAAAAATGCTTCTGAAAAATAAACCGTATCTCATGTAAGTGCAATCAATTCTATTATCACCATATTAAAGATCTCCCTGATCTTTAGGGGAGTGCTACATGCATTGCCCCGTACCGCTGTTACCCATGTGGCCTCTCTATTTTGTTAAAACCCTTTTAACCTTTATCAGCCATGACCCAGAATCCAAAAATCTCCCAGGCTTATTAATCTCTCTAATATCTACTTATTTTCTGGCAGTTGTATTTTGTATTTGTCTAATATATCCTCCCTATACATATTGAGTCCTTTTGATTTATATGATACAAAGATCATTGTTTTCCAATTGAATGTCCATCAGATATTTCATGTTTGGTGACCAATAACCTTTGAATCTCATCTGAAATAGAAATAAAACTGATGATTATGTGTGCTTGTCTATGTCTCTCTCACACCAGGACTTTGCATCAGGTGATTTCTCACCGATGAGATTCATCAGTGGGTCCACGCCACTGAGCATGAAGAACATTTCTAGATGTTGGTACTTAGCTACCAGTCTCAGTAATGCTCTTCTAACAACGATCTAGGCGGGAGATCTTGTAATCCTTCTAATATACATATGAGGAAATTGAATGCAGGTGAGATTTAGTGAATTTCCACAGACTTATAGCAAAGAAATGATGGAGCTGTGACTCAGTCCATGCTGTTCCACCTAGAGGAAGTGTCCTTTCACACTAGGCATGCTGCATCAGGTGGCACTTTCAGTATCTGGAAGCCAGCCTGTCATAGGAGGGGTTCTGAAACCCGACTGGCTCCTTCAGCTTAAGTTCCGATCCTCATCCTCCTTCGGTTTAATTGTTATTTTGCTACAGGAAGGCTTTTTTTTGTTTTCCTTAAGGGGGAACACAGAATGTCAGATTTGGTTATAAAATTATATGAATAATTTTAAGCAAACAAAGAACATTTAAGGTAGAGCCTCTTGTCAGTGTTCTTTAGTCAAAACACTAGACCCCCTCCCGGAGTTGAGTTGAACGTGTTTGGTTTATTACTTGTTGCACCAGACAATTAAATTTTGTGGAGACAGAAAAAAAAAAAAATATATATATAAAACATAGAAAATTACACGAGGAAACTTGTTACCACAGTCCAGTGCTTTGAAGTCAGTCAAGTATTTAAATAATTGAAGATTTATCTGTTACAGGCTATATTCCTCATACTGAGCTAAGCCTTGGCTACCTGTCTGTCTGTCTATCTTTCTATTTATGTATGTATGTATGTATGTATGTATGTATGTATGTATGTATGTATGTATGTATCAATCATCAATCTATTTATCTACCTACCTACCTATTTAAGTATAGACATTTTGGCTTAAAAGATGAGATAACTGCCTGATAGCTTTTATGTACAGCTTTGATTTGGTGCATCTAAAAGCTTTGTGCATCTTCACTAATCTCTGCATTATAAACATCTTACAGCTTTTGTCCCTTTGTGTCCACCGATTTCTGAAGCAGGGAAATCACTGCCTTGGAGCACTTCTTTCACATTAGCAATTATTCCCTGAGTTTATGGAATAGAAATATAGTAGAAGACACTGATTTTAAAATGCTAATTGACTTCAAATATCTACTAGGAAGCCCAATTAGCAAAAAACTAAACACTTTGACAAAAGAAGTAATAAAACCTACAGTAGCTGTGGGGGCTTAGGTATTTGACACTCTGATTAATTTGAACATTTCCAATTTACTTTGGCGAGTATGGGTAATTAAAGATAAGCTGGGGGCATATTTCTTTATCCCCTCATTCTAAATCTTCACGAAGCAGGACTCGTTATTTAAATTGTCCATACCTCCTGATCCTCTACACTTATCCTTGCTACTGCAATCTTTACAAAGTGAAACAGATCATACTTTAATGCTGGTAGATCAATTTTCAGTTATTTGTATATGTGGGAACAGATTTTAAAATATCCACTAGTCTTACAAAGAAAAAGCTCATTTTCAATGCTTCTAAGAAATCACAATTATGAGACTGCTAAAAAGTAGCATCTCAAAAAGTGACATCGAGTGTTTCTGAAATCCTGACTTAAATGATCAACGGTCTACAAGAGTAGAGGAAAACTTGTATAAGGAAGGATATTATCCATAAAAGACAGGCCTTGAGAATTTCTTCCACATACAGTGCAACCAAGATCAGACTGAAAGGAACAGCATGAATCAACGCACAACTGACCTTCTTGAGAAGATGATGTTTTAGCCACAGGATGTAAACAGAGCACAATTTGGCCAAAATGTCCTACACCTAGCATTCTCTTTTTGGCAGGCTGGGTCTCGCTGCTGACACTAAATACCACCTAAAGTTAAGACAAAGGTCACTTTCCTTGGGACAGCACATGAACAAGCTGCATTAGGTTTTCCAAAAGCAACCTGACCACCTCTATTAGAAAGTATCCCAGGTGCAAAGAATTTGCCTCAAAAGGCTCTGTACTGAGTGAAGCTGAAAATGGCCCCATGACGTACCTACAGTGGAAATTGGACCAAAGAGAAAAAATATCTTAAATACACAAATACCCGGGCACAGTGGCTAACTAGACCCCAAGAAAAGATCAAATAGAGAAATGTCATTCTGAAGATAGAAGAGCCCATGTTCTCAGCCTCACCAGTGCCTGGATCCTGGTCCTGGTCCTGGACTCTTAACAGTAACTAATCAACCAGCCACACAGGTGGAGGACAAAAGGCCATGAAAAGGGGTGGAGGTCACTGAGACACTGAGAAAGTTTGGTCTAATACATCCACAGTGAATTTGAGTTAAATAAGCAGAATGCAGAGAATAATTCTTTTTGTAATTACCCCTGGAACATTACCAAATTTTGATTACATTGCTTTCACATATCTGAAAACTCAATACATCTGAATAATCAACCCTGTAACCACATATTTTGGCCAAAATATAATAAAACTGGAAATTAATGGCATAAAGATATGAAACATTGCAACTCATACATATAAAAAATTCACTTTAAAGAATTCTTATAAATGGTAACTTATTTAGGTAATTGAATTCAATGAAAGTAATACATATAATAATGTATGAGATACAGCCAAATCTATAATCAGAATAATCAGCTCTAAATAGTTTATTTATTAAACTGTTCATATTTCATGTTTATGAAAGAAGTCTAAGTATTCCCCTTAAGATTATAAGTAGTATGAATATGGGTGGATTATAAAGGATGGAATTAATAAATAAATCCAGGAGCTGGATGAACTATAAAGGGCAGAATTAATAAATATATCTAAGAACTCTGAAATGGCCAATATAAAACAACACAAACAAAAATTCTCTCTTATGATTCATCAATAAAAAAGAAAAACACAATATTGAGAATGAGAAAGAGCTTAAAATCTCAGATAAAGAAGCAATGAAAAAAAAGTCTCTTAAAAAATATAATTTTTACTCCTGGTACTAAGGCAGAGCAGTACACCGCTCAAAGGTCCTTCTCCAGAGCACATCTAGAATGTGGGTAAATTACAGCAAAGATGCATTTTAAAACTCTTAGGCTTTATAGACAGTCATGGAAATCGACCCTTTCCACCAAAAAAGAATATGAAACTGTAAATGAAACAGGAAGTACAGAAGGTTAACACAATCTCAAAGAGGGGTTTGTCTTTTGGGAAAATGTCTACATCTGAACAGAAATGGAATTTTGTGCTTTGTGCCTTTGGGTAGGAGGTGGAGACTCCTCTACACCTGGAACTTTGAAAGTGAAAAGCAGTGAACAGCAGTGCAGGAAAAAAACTCCTTGCTGGAAGAAGACAAGATGTCGAACCTCAGGATTAGTACAAAATATAGCACATAGTTTAAAACAATGCCAAACACATAACGACAAGCTGCTTTAAGTGACTCTCACTAAATGGAATTCAAATGTTACAACACCCATGGAGATGAATTTGGTACTATTTATCAAAATTGCATATGCATCTACTTTTTACTAATTCTACTTCTAGCAAACTATCTCTAGATACACTAGCAAACATACATAATGACATAGGCACAGAATAGTGTGGCTCTATTTATAGTAACTAAAGACTGAAACTACTTCCATGTTACCAATATGGACTGGTGAAATCAAATCTGCTTATTCTGTAAATAGATTTTTATGAATATATGAAAAGGATTGAGGAAGGTCTTTATATATTGGGCATGGAATGATTGCTAGGATACTTTTTTTAAGTGGAAAAGAAAAGGTGAAATTTTCATAGTGTTCTTCATACAAAACATCTTTTTTCAAATGGAAAGAGAAATATATGTGTCTGTGTTTGCATGTGTATCTGTATCTGATATGTAGATGCATGTCTTGATTTCTTATATTTTCTAAGAAAAGTGATAGCAGAATAAGCAAAAAACTAATAAATGCACAGCAATATAAGGAATGAGGAACCAGGCATGAAAGTGAGACTTCTATGGACTGAACTTGCTTTATGTTTTTGATTTTAGAGTAACTTAAATATTTTACATAATTAAAGATACATCAAAAGAAAATAAAGCAATGCCTAAAAATTGAAAGTGAATAGAAAAAAATGTGCATATCTAGTTCTCTCAGAATAAGAATGATTTTTTAAGTAAATATTTTTATAGATAATTTTGCTGTTCTATTTGACATTTCATTTGCTAGAATTCATATGAGGAAATTTCCAGATAATGAGTTTTTTTTGTAATCTTCATTTTATAGTAAAAAAAAAAATATACACAAAATATCTTTCCCACAATTCCATCATTCAGTCATGTATTCTTCCACTGAACAAAAAACTCCTGTGAATGAGTCATACAGGACAGGAGAAAGTGGTCCCTGTGCTCTCAGTTACAATCATTCCTTCACCTCACACTATATTTCCTGTTATTATTTCATTGTTTCTGAAATTCAAATGTCTGAGTCTTGCTCCTGGAAAGGTAACCAAGGACAGTGTTAATCTCACAAAAATAGAAATTTCTGGATACAAAGCAAGCAACACTCTACATAGAGTTTAAAATTTAATACAGTTAAATAGAAAGATACTATGAAGCTGTATATTACTAGTATTAACATGTAGTCATTATTGAAAGAATATAATTATTTTCTTTTCAGCATTAAGATTTTAATTAATTTTATTGATGCATGAAAAGATTTTACTCATAATATATAATCTTCAAAAATTATATAGAGATTTTTGCATTCTTTTGATGCCTTTGAAATGATTAAACTGTGTCTTTTTTCTCTCTAGGTAATAATTTTCTATATTATGGCTGTCTTCCCTACAACAAATTTTCATTAGAAAATAGATTTAGAAAATTATGGTACTTGGAATTCTATCATCATCTCACTCACTGGAATTATGTAACACAGTTGCCTAACAGAATTTGGCTGATTGCTTAAACATCAGATCAAGCAAATGGAAAATAAAAGCAATAGAAACAGTTTGATTTCTTCCATGTGAGCTCTCCAAATATCATGCCACTAGTGAAACCACTTTGTAAAACAGCATAAGAAACTGTGAGTTAGAAATGCAAAAACTGATCAAAGACTAGAGGAATCATTACTGAAAATTCTCCTCTGGAGGAAAAAGAGTAGGTGGGCTTGAATTAAATATATGTGGGCAGAGCCAGGACACGGAAGACTAAAGAAAGAAATGTTCTCTAAAACCTACACGTTGGAAGATGGACAGATTATACCCTGGCTCAGAAAAGCTTTGAGAATCTGAAAAGAGACACCTTGGGGAAGAAGTCTGTGGGACTGCAGCTTCTACTTGGCCTCTCAGCAGGTTCACTGAGATTTTCTATGATAAAATTAATAAAAATAGTATCTCCACAAAAGTGTTTGTCATGATATCTCAGTAAAGCTGGGGTGAAAAAAAAATCTTTATCGGGATCCAGTCCTTTCTTTTCAGAGAAAAAAATGTCTTTTTAAAGCACTACTTTCAATATCAAAAACTGGAAACCAGCTAAATAGCCATTATTGTGGGAATGGTCAATAAAATACATTCATACTAAACAGCTATAAGAAAGCAGCCCTTAATAAGAATGTGATACACAGGCACATTCACCTGGGAAAGTAGCAATGATACATTTTTAATGAAAATTACAGAATAATATATATATATAATGGTTCATTTTTATAAAAGCAAAATCTGTATGTGTGTATGCACGTATGTGCGTAAGTGTGCTAACAAAGTATACAAAATAATCAGCTGAATATAATACACTAGACTGTTAACAGTACGTGGAGGAGGGTAGGTCTGGGTTAGTCTGGGTTAGAGTTAGGGCACTGATATTGGGAAATTGAAAGTCTAAAGATGAGAACTCACTCTTTTTTAAACTGAAAAAATTTTGAGAGGGCTATTTTTAAATTTTCTGTGTTTTTAGTAGTTTAAAACCTTTAAAAATATTTGGCTTATTAATAATGTCTTACTTTGAAGAGATTTTTCTCTCTTAATATTTCCTATCTTGTACTGTCAAATTTTTACTTCTCTTTCCCTCCTGGTTTCCTTCCCTCAGCTTTAAAAAACATTCAAGTTTTCTTCCTATCTTGTACTGTCAAATTTTTACTTCTCTTTCCCTCCTGGTTTCCTTCCCTCAGCTTTAAAAAACATTCAAGTTTTCTCCCAAATGGTAGAAAAAAAAATCTCTCAATCCCGTGTCACCTTTTAACAAACTATTTCTACCTGCTTAGTTCTCTGGAATCTTTTGAACATGTTTTCAAAGATCTGTTGGGAAAAATTATGTAATTGCTCTGTATGTCTTTGCTATCCTAACTCGAGAACTCTAAATTCCCAAACAAGTAAATATCAGCTTTCAAGCACACTGGTTTGCATTTTATACAATCTGCTTCCAAGGCAACTAAATGCTTAAGATGGCAAATCTCATCTTGGCTATGTGGTTGGCCATCTTTGTTCATTTATATGCTAATTCAAATGGAAAGCAATATGATATAATGATGATGGTTATTCCAGAAGACTGCGAGCTTAATACCTTTTTAACACATAATTTAATATTATAATTCAGAGACCAGCAGTAAAACTTGATGCCTTCTGTTGTTTTGCAAATTTGTTGATTATTTCCTTAAGGAAATAGTGTCAAACACGGACTTCTCAGTTGAAAGGGCAGCAAGGTCTTAAAATCCGTTCTGGCTCATTGGGCTACTTAGTTACACACACAAATGTTGGACTAAGTTAAGTGACTGTGTAAAACAACAAGAAAAAAAATGAATAATGAGATATAATGTGGAGTTCTGCCCACTCACCATATAGCACAATATTCATGAGTGAAACAGCTATTCTTTAATTCTTTAATTACAAAGCTCAAAAAAAGAGTGATTATTTTGGTTTTAAAGAAACTTTCAATAAAAATCCATGATCAAAACATTTAACTAGTAATCCTTTTTATCACTAATGGACTAATAGTTTTATTAAATTACTTTATAAACATTAAATTGATTTTAAAATCCTGTCTGTGCAGATAGTAAACTCTATTATTCCCATTTTACTAACTAGAGACTACATATTAAACATTTCAAGTTCCTACACATATCAGTTACTCACATATGGATGAAAAACAAAGATTCTTTGTTTTCCTTAACCAATATGTGCTTCATAGAGTAGAGCTAATCTATGTATCTTGATATTTCAGCATTTTTGACTTCCATTTTTGCCGAAATTTCATATAGTTTAAATAGGCAGCATTGTACATTTAGATGATTTTGTCTCCTCTGGTACACACTCAACATCAACATTACTGGAAAGATGATCTTGAAAAATGGCTAAAATATAATACATACAAACCAGCACAGAACAAAAGTAGAACTCCTTAGCCATTCCATTCATGGCGCACCTATCTTCTACTCCCTTGTTCTATAGTTTTTAACTGATTTGTCTCTGCAAGTGTAAATGAAGTCAAAGACAGTGTCTCATATATCTTAGTACTCGCGAAACAACTAGCATAAAACCCTGCACATAGCAGTCATAAACAAAATGTTTATTAATTTATTGCCTGAGATAGAGAATTAATTAGAATAATATGGCTTTGTTTTGAAAGAGCTGAGCTTTAATAATTTAAGGAGAGGAAGGCAATATTTAAATTATTGGAAGATGGAAAGAAAAATTAGAAGTAAAACTGCAACCTAGCATACAGGGCATGCATTTGAATTGCTTTGGGAGAAAAAAACCTGAGCAGATGGTTAAAACAGACAAAGTCACAGGATGTAAGGGACCTCAGAGGGAAAAACTCTTAACTAATCTTTACAATTTTATATGGTGATTTTAAGAAGTAGTGCAAAAGAAGAAAATGAATACAAGACTCTTTGGACATGGAGTGAAGACGAAAGGACTCAAATATTGCACCTAGATTTCAATTCTAAAAGCCTAAGACTTTGAGTGTATGACTATCAGTCACCTGAGACCTTCCTGACCTGGGTGAACTGATTGTCTGGGATAGTGCTGAGCACAGAGCATCTCAGAGAACTATAGGGCTCAGGGTATACAAAAATAAGTTTATTTTTGCTTATACGTCTTTGGTTTAGCTAAAGTAGCTCTACTTTATACTGCAGGGCTTCAGGTTATTCGGCTAGCTCTGCTTTAGGCTGTAGATGTGTGAATCTGTTGCAATGGCTCTGTACTATGTGTCTCATTCTGGGTCTTAGGCTGGAGGGTCAGTGCCTGGGGTCAGGGACTGAATGTTTGTGTCCCCTCAAAGTTCAAATGTTGAAACCCTACTCCCGATGTGACAGTATTCGAAAATGGGACCTCTGGGAGGTAGTGAGGATTAGATGACATCATGAGGATGGAGGCCCTGTGGTGAGATCAATGTCTTGTAAGAGACCTGGAAGAGCCTCTTTTCTTTCTGCTCTCCACCAGATCAGGGTACACTGAGGGATAAACTGGAAGTTTGATATTAGGAAATACAAACTACTATACATAGAATAGATAAACAAGGTCCTACTGCATATAGCACTGAGAACTATATTCAATAGCTTGTAATACCCTATAATAAAAAAGAATATGGAAAATAATATATATATGTATAACTGAATCACTATGCTGTGCACCAGAAACTAATACAACATTGTAAATCAACTATACTTCAATAAAAAAGATTGAAACAGGAGTGAAGAACAGTTATCAAATAATTCAATCACTCATATCTAGTATATTAAAAATGCCAGAATTCTGAGACACTGTTCTAAAATTTTAATATATTTTAGACATTTATATTTAATAAACATTTTAATAGATACACAAATACAATAATGGCTTGTATAAGCTCCTTTAGAGATAATAACACAATTCAAATTCCAAGAGCTGACTTTATGTATAATCTGGACCTCCATCAAACACCTCTTACTTATGAGCTTACTTTCCATATACAGTAACTTTGAAACAACTTAATTGCTAGGCTGGTAATGCAAAGGAAAACATTTAGTTGGCAAATGTTATCCAAAAAATAATTATTAGGTTTTGTGCACCATCAATGCAAGGTCAAGTCTTAATTATACTCATTGTATTTATTCCTGCTAGATATGTATGTAGTCTATAAATTTGAATGTTTCACAGTGTGTGCATTTTGCCTATTATGTTTGCTGATGATGCACTAGATTCAGAAGTCATGGAGACTTGTAAGAAAAGTAGTAATGGATTTCTTGAGGGCAAGAAAAGATCTTTCATTTTTGTGCACCCAAAGTCTACAGGACTTCCCATAATGGAAAAGCAAATGATGAATAAATGCAATTTCACTTTTGCAGAAACAATTTGAATAAGGACAGGGTAAATAGTGAAATTTTCCCATTGGGCTGGCTGTTTGTCATCAGGGCAGAGCTGACATTGCTCAGTTCTTACCGGTTTTTAATTGAAATTCCATTATAACGTTTTTGAATACCTGGGGAGGTAATATCAATACTTTCTTAAAAAGTAATCCAAATGTGTTCAGGCATTATTTATTCAGCAAATATTTTTAAGCACTTGGTCTGTTCTAGGTACAGTTTAAATACTTGCATACTTTGGTGAAGAAAAGGGAAATATATATACACATATGAAATAGTTTAAAAAGAAAAATACTATAATAAAAATTAAAATAGGTTGATGTGTCCAAGCATGGCTTGGTAGTTGTTTTTTGATCTCATGATTACAGAAAGCTTCTTGAAAAGCTGATAGTTAAACTGAGATCCAAGAGGAGAAAAAAGTCATACAAAATCTAGAGGAAAAGCATTTCAGGCAGAGGGGACACCCTGTGCAAAGGCCTTGAGTTAGATGTGAGATTAACATGTTTAAAAAACAGAGAAGGTCAGAGTGGCTGAAGTATATTGGGAAAGAGAAAGAGTAGAACAAAGACAGAATGTTTAGTTACTTAGAGTTTTATAAACCAGGATAAGAAGTTTAAGTGTTATGGAAAACGTGAGGAGAGGACATTCAAACAAGAAAATGATTTGCTTTGACCTCTACTTTTAAAAAGATAATCAAGGCTGCTACTTGAGGAATCAATTATAAAAAGGTAGTAGCAGTCTGCAGGGGAGATGGTCATGACTTTGACATGAGTGGTTAGGGATAAGAATGGAAAGAAATGCATAGATTCAGAATATGCTCTGTAGGTTGAATCTGTAAGATCAGCTGTTAAAACTGATATGGAAAATTAGTGAAAGAAAAAAACTCAAGATTAATTCTCGATATTTGGTTTTAAGATGAGGTATATGCTGGTAGTGTTTATGGACATCATGGCAACTAGGGAATGAGAAGTTTGGACAAGCTCTGGTTTATCTTGAGATGCTTAACAGAAATCTACATGGAGAAATCACATGGTAGGTAGCTTGATATTCAAGATCTGCATTTTAGGAGAGGTCAGAGCTAGTGAAAGAGTGTCATTAACACATAGATTTATTAAAAGTCACAAGATTGGATAAGATCGAATAGGCAAACATTTTAATTAGAATAGCAGTGGTACAAAGATAAGCCACAGTGTACATTGATATTTGAAAGCTGAATAGAAGAGGAAGACTTAGTGAGTGAGATTTAGAAGAAACCAGTGAATTAGAAGGAAAACAAGGAAGTATAGAGTACAACAGCCAAAGAAGAATGGGTTTCAGGAAGAAAAAGTACAAAATGCTGTCATGATGTTAAACGATAAAAAAATAAATAGAAAAGTGACTGTTTCCGTCTGTATGTCAGCAAGAAATAGATGATATATACAAAATAGGGTAATTCAAGAAGGTTTAATAAAAGGATTGTATATAAACCTATGTGCTGGGTATAAGGAAATCACAAAGGATAATAGTAGAAAAGGTTTTATTGTTTTTTTGTGTATTTTTAACCATTCTTAGGACCAGAGACACCAGAGGATAAAGTGGTTACTAGAACTTGGAAGGAATTTCCTACAGAGAGGGTTACTGTAAGAGAAGTGGCATTGGTCAAGGAACACAATAAGTTCACATATTCTTGCAGAGAGGAAGATGAAGGATTAAATATCCCTACTGAAATCTCATTCTGGCCTCTGGTCTTCTGCCGGTGCTTTCCATTGACTGAAGCCAACTAGAGACAATAAGCCAAGATATATGACTGTACTTCACACAGATCTGCCTCCCAGGGCAAAGAATAGGGCGGAAAAGGGTGGAGAAGGAATCTAGAGAGCCAACTAGAGCTATATTGCCCAGTGGCTACTAGATTTTGAAATATACACATTGTGGCTTTCACTGGAAAATCACTCATAGATTGCTTGGAACAGGAGCTCAATTGAAATGAATTAAGGAAAGAATCTGAGGTGAGAGTGTGGAGAAATGGACAAGGCAAATGGCTGTAAATTAAACCAGAGACATGGAAGGTGGGAAAGGTTACTAGAGTCGGGTATGGGGTTTACTAAGGATTCTTGTTGTTTTTGTTATTTTAGATAGAGTATGGTAGAGAATGCATGCTAAGAAGAATGATCTAGCAGAAAAGGAAAAATAATTGAGAGACATGAAATAATTAGGGAAGGAACAATCTTAAGAAGATCAGATGAAGTAAATCAAAAGAAGGGTAAGGTATGGTCTATGATAGGGACAAAGTGAACTTATACATAATTAAAAAAAAAAAAAAAGAAAAGCAAGTGTGTGAAAGGATAAAGGCAGACTGGTTCTTTACAGAATGAGAATACTAGGGAGGTCTGAGCTTATTACATCTATTTCCTTAGTCATCAGGTGAGAGTGAGGGATGCAGAGGAAGAATGGAGAGGAGGAAGGAGAAGACTGAAACTTTTGGATGATGGGGAAAGTGAACCTAAATAAATAAACCAGGTTGCCTGGCAGTTTTGAGCATTGCCATATACTTGGCACTGAATTTAAATTGAGGAAGTCAGAAAATTTGTGTGTTCCTCTCTAGAAACATTCACCATCTTAAACTCAGGCACAAAGGTAATAGAAAGATATTTTTAACCTTAGCTGGGCTTTTACCATTCACGTTCAAAACATGAAGAAACAATGAAAGTAAAGGGTTTTGCAGGGATGATTAAATAAACCACAGATTCTAGGCTTATCATGAAGACACAAACTTAGTTACTGAGCATAAGAAAGTGAGAGGTAATGTATTAGAGCTCTCCATGAGGTAGAAGAAATACTATAGAGGGTTTATTAAAAGACATGAGCTAGAAGATTAGAAGGTAGCAAGAAGGGAGGATGGTTAAAGATTTTACACTTGATGAAATTAGTATGTCTATGAGAGTGCGGCTGAAGAGGAATGGAGGAGAAAAGATGGAAGAACTGAGAGACCAAGGTTTTAGAAGGACCAACAATACGAGTGGTGAAATTGCTAAGAATGTTATTTAGAGTGGTGGAAAGGCTGGTGGCGAACAAGGGGAGGCAGCAGACGGGAAAGTGGAGAGAAATAGCTGTCAGAAGCCCTGGTCTTTGGAGAAGAAATCGTTTGAGGGAAGCAACAGAGATCAAGGAGGATTTGTATCCTAATACCAGGACTAAGGCAGGCAGACTGTGAAAGAAAAAGAAATAAAGGCTTTCATTTGAGAGGACTTCATCCAAGCTGAGCAGATTTCATTTGGGGCAGGAAGGGAAGATTCAGAGATACAGTAAAGGATATAGAGGTTGTTGCTATTGTTAATATCATCAGCCATCAGAAAGAAAACTCAGGAAGGGAGCCAGGGACTGCAGTTGCGTGAGGCAAAGGTACGCAAGGAGTGGTGTGGGACTGGGAAGAGCAGTCTTCACACCAGGGTTCTGGCATTAAGCAAAGTAATTATGAATGTGAGACATGAAGAGATTAATCCTGACATTCTCTTGGGGAAAGCTGGGTCACCAATTTAATTTGTAAGTAAAGGGTCAGAGACAATTTATACAACATTCTTGGAAATAAATGAGCTAACCTTAACATCGGGAGCTCATTGTGCTGGCTTTTTTAGTGCTCTCCCACGTAGAACATTAAATAGACCTAGCAAGAAAGGTCTCCACAGTTCTGTTTAGGATTCTCCAGGGGCAGTCTCCTGTGGGCTGAGAAACAAGTATGATGCCCAGCAGAGAGTGATGTTCAGTAAGTGTCTGTTGAATGAAAGACACTTGGATGTGCTCTTCAGCTTCAGCTGCTAGTTGAAATCAGCCACCTCTCACACATGTGAGGGAGGCATTTTGCCCGGTTCTGTGTCTGATGCCCGCTGTCAGCACTGCTCAGGGGCCGCCCTGCTGGCCAAGCTTCCACCACCACTCTGATGCAGCTTCACCCTGCCTCTGAGTTCTATGCAGAAATTGGGGGAACGACTCTCTTTACAAGTCTTCCTTTTAAGAGAGCCTACTTCCCTCAGGCTTCTCAAGATCATTCTTCAACACACACATTGTAACACCATTCTCTGCTCCTAGTGATCACAGAGAAGCAGATGGACACTGTATTTTCATCCATTTCCTTCTCCCATTCTCCCCTCATCTCTTTTTCTTGCTTGCTCCTGCTCTCAGCAATTGCTCCCTCCAGTAGAATCCTTAACTTGAATACCAAATCATGCAAATATGTATCTTGGAAGTCAGTTGCCCAACACATCTGTTTCTCAGTTAGACTCATCAAAGTTTATCAAGAGATTTGTTATTTGATCAATACGCCTCAAAAGAAAAGTATCAGTCTCATTTGTCTAATGTTTCTCCGAATTTATTGTACATGATGAAACATAGTAAGAACTTATGGTTTCCATTTTCTTAAGCCAACTGCATAACAAAGATTTTATTAAGATTTGGAATATGTCAATGTGTTTTCCCCAAAGTTGTCACATTATAATTCTTGTAGTGATGCCTACTAATAAGAGTTGATGGGAGGAGAGGATTGAGTAATGGACCCAATAAAAACAAACATATTTCTTAACTAGCAACCTAATCTAGATGGCCCTGATTTGGCAGAAAATTTTAACTCTTTAGTAATTTATTTCAACTCTTAAGTAATTCATAGAAATAGATATTTATGCAATAATTTACACAAATGAACATTATTTCTAAATTAAGTAAAATAGAATTTGATGAAAAATAACTGTCAGATATCAACAATTTTATATTACATAGATAGAAGTTTTCTTAAAAAATAAAAATACCTGATGTAAGCAATTTATGTTACGATCTGAAATAAAAATTTACTCCTGCTTTTTTTCAGAATTACAATCATTATTAAATTCATATAGAGTATTTAATAATAAACAGAGGACATCGAGAAGGTTAACAGCATCATTTTAATTTAATAATCCATGAGGCTGTGAGGAATATAAAAGTCCATACAGCTGGGGAAGTCATTTAACTTGTTATACCTAAGGTGTTTTTTTCCTATTTACCTTTTAAATGAATACTATTCACATACTCACACAGTTGTTGAAAAGTATAAGTAATAACAAAACTGCAGAACAGTTTCTAGAAATATAAAGTGCTATGTGGATGCTTGAAGATGGTTATCCTATGAAGAAAGCTCGAATTTCTATTTATTTCATCAATACAAAATGAAACACCCTCATATCGCCTGAGTGTTATGAGAAGAGAAATCAAATCCAAATTCTCCACACATAATGAAGAAATAGTTGACATAAAATGAATAGTGACACAAAATTTACATATTTCAGCCCTCACCTGACCTTTTCATATTACCTAAAATCTTTGCCTACAATAAATGGCTACTTAGTCATCTAGAAAATCAAATTTAGTTGGGCCAAATACTTTGTAATAAAACTGTCCCATGTGCTAAACTGTCCTCTGAAGAAACTATTCGTGAAAAGAAATTTAAGTCTCCCTTTGAAATAGTGTCCCTGGGGGAATAATTTAAACTCATCCTAAGAATTATTTTATTGATCTTTGCAAAACCCTCAGTCAGTTGACCCCGCGCGTAACCCTAGATGAGTCCTTCAACGCTGAGCCTCGGCTTCTACAGCCATAAAAACAAGGAGGGTGGTAACACCCACCTGACAGCCTCACAGGGTAACTGTAGTGTGATCAGGTATGTGAGCATTTGTTAAGCATTTTTCTTACATCTTCACATGTAAGGAAGAAGGGAGCTGAAAAACTATGATTCTCATTGTTTACATTGTTTGACTTTGACTCCCTTAAGAAAAGCAAAATATCTAGTCATATTCCTACCTTACCTGCTTGCTCTTTCTGAGGATGGGGGGCAAAAATTAAATGATATCAACATTTAACTAAAAAAAAAGCATATCTGAATTAGTCTTTATTTACTTTCTTTAAGGAAAACAAAAAGCATTCATTTGTAGATGCAGATTTATATAATAAAACACTTATAACCCAGTGAAACTATTATGGTTTCACTGGTGATACACTGCACGTAAACACTACACTCAGATTTTAACTAGTTTATCACTCTTGACATTTATTCACATAAATCAGCATCTTCAAGCCCTGTCAACGCTGCTACTTTTAGCCATAAATTTAAGTGCAGGCATGAATCTCCATTAACTGACCAAGGTAAATGTAACTTTTTGGTTTATATCTCAGCAGCCAACTTAACTAATAAATATTTCCTGAGTGAGTCTTATTTAGAATATTTAAATCAACGTATTCAAACAATACAGGAGTACATAAAACAAGAGAATTATAATCCTGGGACTGTACAAACAGAAGCAACCTCTGTTAAGTTTGGTGTGTATATGTGTGCATGTTTGCTATGTATGTGGGCTGCATATAATAAATATAATCATATATTTTGTTTTATAAAAATGGAATTACTTTATAGATGTTTCTCTCCAACTTTCTATTTTAATTTAACAGTATCTATATCTCTATTAATCATCTATCTAGCTAGCTAGCTACATGACCATCTTTCACAATGGACCCTTTCCATACAAACTTCTACAGTGTGTTGGTATAAGAAACAGTAAAGCAGGGAACCTAGGAATGCCAATTCTCAAAGCCACGATAAGAAATGGGCATCAGGAATGTTGTCAGAAGGAAGCACAAACTTAACCAGCAAACTCAAGGTCAGGGGAACATTACAGTCCATTGGAAGAACATTATAAAAAGAAGTAACCCCGTAGTACAGTTTCTGTTTACTGGACAAACAGAAAATCAGATAGGAACCTAGTCATTGAAACTCAAGTGTAAGGTTGTATACAGAGAAGCATGGGGAAGAAAGCATTGGGATTCTGCAACAAGGAAGAATCCAAAAAAAGAAAGTTTTCATTCTTCTATTTCCTAAAGTGTATTGGTTGACTCTTATATTTATCCTTCATATACTTTCCTTGGAGAAGCCCCCCAGGGTCCACAAGCTAAATTAGGTCCCCCTAACATGCTCTATATCAGCTAGCTTTTAATGCATAACCAAATGCCTCAAACTTAGTGGCTTAATATAAATCATTTCTTTAACTCATGATTCTATGAGTCATTTGGGGCTGGGTTCAGCTGTGTGGTTCTTCAACTGGGCTAAGTCACATCTCTGTGCGCAGCCACAGGCTCTGCTACCAACTGGTGGTTTGGCTTGGATTTCCTTCTTTGACTGAATAATATCCCCTTACATATATATTTTTTCTTTATCCATTCATCTGTTGATGGGCTCGTAGGTTTCTTCTATGCCTCGACCATTGTAAATGATGCTGCTCTGAACATAAGGGTGCATAGTGAGGCTTAATGTGTAACTACTTCTCAAGTCTTTGCTTGCATCATATTTGCTAAAGGCCTATTGGCCAAAGTAAAGCATATGATCCACTTCGGTGAGAATTAGACTTCATCTCTTGATGAGAAGATCTGCAATGTCACATTATAAGGGCATGAATGCAGGAAGAGGAAGTATTTGTAGTCACTTTTACAATCTACCAAACACTCTCTCATATTGTCCTGAATATTTTTCTTCTCAGTGCTAATATTTATACTTATATACTTATTTTCCTAATTATTTTTAACTCATCTGTCTCTACTACTAGGCTGTAAGACTATAAATACGATATAGGTGGAGTCTGTTTATTTTTTTCCAACACTCTATTTTAACTGTCATGCCCAAGGTCTGGGTGATAGCAGCCCCTTTGTACTTAGTTATCGAATGAATGCATGAATGAACTAGGGCATAAAATTGGGGTTTGAATTGTAGCACTGGTAATTCAGTGATGAGTCTTAGGGTGCTGCATCACAGATGGGCATTTCTTTCTTATATCATTTAGTTCATATAAGAGAAAAATTAATTGGTTTTTGCTTATCCAATTAAATTTTGGTTATAGATGAATATAAGTCCTAACTGATGCAGTAAAGGTAACATGTAACACTGGTTATACATAGATCCATAAAGCTTATAATGACATCATATGACTGTTGAGGGCATAACACAATTGTATAGGTTAACAATATTCTTACGGTCATGGCAATAATAAAATTAGTTTCTCCTTATAAAAGTAATTGTTGATTTTTGCTTTTAAAAGTACATAATTAATTCCTTTTTGGTTCTTTACCTTCCGACCAAGGAATGAAGTTTCTGGGGCACCAGTACTAAAGGTCTCAGTTATTAGCCTACTGAGATTTTTCTGATATGAAATTCCACATTTTAAATATTTAGTTCGGTTTAAATAACCAATTTTTTTTCATAATGACTTGTTTCTCACCTTAGCATGTGTTTCAATAAGAACCTGATACACAGATGTTTCTATTAAACTGGTTGTTTCTCTTTTTAAAATTTATTATTCAAAAAGAACAGTAAGTTCTTCTTTGACCTACTCAGACACGTCATCCTACTGAGGCGTGTGACTGCACTGTACCTACTAAGAGAGTCCTGTGGTCTCAACCGCTTCTCGGGACAACTGACAACTACCCGACATACATAACCTGAACCAACATGAAAATGGAAATTAGTTAAAATCTCATTTGCCAGCAGTCTTTCCTACTGTCTCACCTCGACTATATTTTTATAATTTGAAGATGAAAAACTAAGATGCAATTGTCAGTATTTTCACCAGAGGCCCAGTAGCTCTAAAATACAATTAGGTTTTGATAGTCTCAAGAAAAAAACAAATATATGTGTGTATATATATATATAATCTCTTGAGTACTTGTACTTGAGATCTTGAATTCTCCTTCTCTGTTTTATTTTGAGAAACAATTACTGTCCATAGATCCAACACCTCTACTTGCAGTTTCATAATTATTTCATCCCCACACCACTGTTTGGATGTGAACATGATTAATTTTGCAAATTTGTGGTGTAAATTTAATTTTGTTATAATATATTTGACTTTTTAATACAGTTTACATTGAATGGGAATTATATAAACCATGACCATGAAGATAAAAGTTCAAAACTGCTATTTTCCTGGCTTTTCGATTAACGAGACATGGATGGAGTCTCAGCATTCCAGGATCCTAATAATATAATGGAGTCTTTAATCTATCACCCCTGCTCCCAATCTTTTTGCTCTGGATTTCATAATGTTTCACTTGTTTATAAACTTCCAAGCTTCCCTGAATAAGGAAAACAGATAAAAATAATCTGGCAATTAATGGAGGTGGGGTTTAAATTCAGTTTGGAACAAAGCAGGGCAGACCAACAAGAGATCTCACAGAGAAGAAAAAAGACAATAGAACAGGCCCTGTACTCCCAGGAGGACAGCAACATTATATTTTCTATTTTCAATTATTTTTTAACATGTTCTAGTTAGGATATCTCAATCTTTCTGCTGAGGATAAGAAAGCTGCTCAGGAAGAGGCTGATACACTGCACACAGGAGGGGAGGGAAGGGGGAGGGCTACCTTCATTCATCAAAGGCCAGGCGAAAGCTAGCCGAGCAATGGGGTCGTGTGCATGTGTGTGGCCAAGTCAGCAAGACCGAGAGCAGGAGGAAGCAGGGTCAGATTGAGTTTAGGGCTGGGATGGGAATGGGATCTTGCAGGGCTCCAGGCTAAAAAGAAGTTAGGCTTCCCTGTGAGCTGAGAAGCCACTGAGAGAGCTTGGCAGAGAGCCCTATGAGCTATCTAGATTTTCAAAAGGAGAACTCTAGCTGTGTGAGAATATAATGTTGGAAAAATTAAACTAGGGGAGGATGATTTGAAAAAGAAAACAGAATATAGAATTATACCAGTTGAGCTTCTGCCTTACTAATTTTATTTTAACATTTAGGATCAGTTTTGATTAAATACAGCTAACAAAGTCCTATTTAGTCTTATTAAAACATAGATAATATTTACTTGTATTAGGTTTTTGGTCAAATTTAAGAATCCAGCGTGAGAGAAAAGTATAAAAAGAAAATATAAATTTAGAGATAGTCTCTTCATACATTAATTTTTATGACTGGAAATATTTAAGAAACTATCTATTCAAATCTTATGATTGACCGATTGTATAAATGCACTTTACATGGACTGGTGAATAAATAGAGCTGTTTTGAAGAGCAAGAATAGAGATAAAAGCGGAAGAATTTAAAGATTTAGAGAACCTCAAATATATTACTTCTTGTAATCAGGTGTTATTTTTATAAGAAATTACCTCTCTGAGAAGAGAAAGCAGCAAATGGGAAAAAAGTGAGATCATTTAAGTCACATTCACAGAAGCATCAACAAGTTCAAATAATTATTTGGGAATAATGGAAAATCTATGCAGAACCGACATGGAAATTCTGATCAGAACATGTCTTTTTTTTTCACTTCCAAATCAGAAGATGTAAGATGTATTCACAAATAATAAATTAGGCAACAGATAAAAATGGCTTCAGCTACCATAAAAGCATAACACAAACTTTCTTTGTACACTCTCATTCTTTCCTAGTATAAAAAAAAAAAAAAGATGGGAAAAAATAAATTCTGAATATTTCAGTTATTAACCTTTTCATTCTGGAAATAGACTTTTTAAAAATTAATTACTTTAGAATAAAAGGAAATAGGTACAAATCCCAATTCTTATTTATCAGCTGTGTGGCTTTGGATAAATCAAGTCCTCTAAGACTCAGTGTTTCCATCTGCACAATGAAAATAATAATGATGATATCCACCTCCTAGGATTATTATAATGACTGAATGAGACACTCAGCACTAGCATAATGCATAAATAATAAATATTAGTTTTTCCAGCTGTCACTTTTTGTATTATAAATATTCAAAGAAGAACAGCAGAGCAAAATGGTAATCCAACAATTCCACCACACTATGGTCTTCTAAAGTTTTCTCTAGGTTTCTGTAAGTGTCTAAGCATTTCATTTTATATGACTATTAAATTAAAAATAGTTTTGGTCAGTATTCTATGCACTTGTAACAACAACCCACATATCTAAAAGAGATACAAGTCAATGCTGGATTACAGTTTTACATGTCAGTTCTGTTCTATTGATTTGATACGGTTTTGAGACATCAACTGTATAAATGTAAGATCTTTGTTGTCTGTCTTCCATTTCAACTACTTTGTCCCTGACCCTTACTTTATTCTTTATTTTAACTTTTTTGGTAATTTCCCTGCTTTTTAAATGCCCCTTATTAAATTCTCATTTAAATAAATTCTGTTTTAAGCACTTAGTAAATTAGGCTTAATTTCTTCTTTAATTTTTCCTTCCATTTCTTTCTCGATTTCAAACAATTATCATTTTATTTCACTTTATTTTTGTCTAAGATTCTTTACATCCTTGCTGAGCATATGCAATTTTGTTTGGAGTGTTGTTATATAATTATCATTAGCTTCTTTTGTTTGTTTTGTTTTGGGGTTTTTTTTTGAGGGGCAAAGAATTTTTATTAGCAAATCTTTATTACCACATTCTTATTTTAAATTTTTTTAATTAATTAATTAATTAATTAATTAAACTGAGGTAGAGTCAGTTACAATGTGTCAATTTCTGGTGTATAGCATAATGTCCCACTTCATGCATATATACATATATTCGTTTTCACGTTCTTTTTCATAGAAGATTATTACAAGCTATTGAATATACTTCCCTGTGCTATACAGAAAAATTATGTTTTAAATTCAGTTCAGAGTGATATATTACAGTCTCTTCAGCTTCTTTTTTTGAGGGTAGCTTGTAGAAATTTAATTAGCAGACACATTTTGATTTGCATCCACTGTTTTTTTCCCAGTAGTTTTATGTAAGTATGACCTACTTCTTCAACAGGATTCTTATTATGAGAATGCTCTACTCTGTCATTTCTGGCTTTTCTGTGCAGTTTCTTTTATGGATGCCTCATTGGTTGTGGTGGAGAGATGACTGGCATGTCTTGGTTCTTTTCACTTCTGTGGGATCCTTATTTTCCTCCATTATTTTCTTCTTTTCCTTCAGTTCCACCAATCCAAGAGAAACAGCCCCTTCTCTATACATCTGATTCTATGCTTGAGGTGATGCTTCTGTGTGTTTACTTCTAATGGCCCTACTTACTTTCAAGCCCCCTTCCCTGGAGAGAGGTCTGTGATTACAAAGTCCCAGTCTGCTTTAGTATACTGATATTTAATACTGAATTTCCTCTTGCTTGGATTAGTTTTGTCCATGCATCATCTAAGTTCTTCAGGCATCTGTACTCATTTCATAGAGCCTTTTAAGCTTTTAAGTCTCTTATGCTTAGAGCAATAGGTAATAGGGTTTTTACTGGAATTTGATTTATTTCTCTACTTCTAAGTAACTTAAAAGTTGTAGTATTTTAGTTTTCCTAATACTGCTGAAGGCTTGAGTCATGCATTATTTTATTTGTTTTTCTTGATGATTTTATTTTTTTGGTGAAGGATGTACAGAGAAATTCAATTCAGGCAGTCATCATTGTCCTACAAACCCAGACATTCTTTGTAACTTATTTTTTATAGCCAAGAATATAGATGCTAAATAACATTTCTGCTCAGTTTCCTATTCCCCACAGACTTCACAAAAATATTTTTGATAAATTAACTTTGTACCAGAAAAAATGATCAACTTTTACATTGCAGTATTATAAACAACCAAAATATATAATCAATAATATGTATGTAAATAAATAAATGTCATAAAGATTCAAATTATCTAGTATGTACACACACATTTAAACTATTATATACTTCCTGTCAAGATTTTTATTCTTTTTAACGTTTTCTCATTCTAGAATAGCTTTTGTGCAAAGAAAACATGAAGATTCAAGAAAACAATAATGATCAACATTGTTAATCAATTGGTTTCTAACTTGATAGAATCAAATATCTTCTAATATTATGAACTTGTTAAAAAAGACTGCTAAAAAGAAAGATAAATCTAAAGGATGGGACCAGTTAAAAGAGTGACTGAGACTTGTGTCAGTATTTGTTTGTTGGCACTTCCATTTCCAAAAGGTTCTGAAATGAAGCTTGGAGGCCAATCAGCCATGAAGAACAGATAAAAGCTAGTACAGAGCAAAAATGTCCCAAACATAAGCAACTGCAAATGAAACTTTTCCATTACTGAAAGATATGAACAAGTGGAAAATTTATATTTAGAATAGAAACCAAGTCAAATTTATGGTGGCCCAACCCTACTTGCTCAAAAACTTCAATCAAGTTTGCTGTGTCTTACCTGCTCTTAACGGCATAGTTTATATCTTCAGAGCTCCAAATATCACTTGATGTTATAAACTTAACAGCTTATATAAAATACACTGATGTTTTGTATCAGTGTGGTTTTCTGAAAGTACTCCATCTAATTTTAATGATGAAACATAATCCAGGGCAAAAGATACAGACTGACAAGGCTATTCCACCATGTCTTCATTTCAAGTTCAGCCTGCTAGTTATTGCCTATGGGCATTTTTCTATTTGTCCATCTTAAAACATGGCACATAGTAATTCCTGCCTCCACATTTTCGTGAAATGGTGGAGCATAAATCTAGAGAAGATAGGAGGATGGAACAGAGGAAAGAGGGATAAGGACCTATAAGAAAAGAAGGTAATTTGAAGAGAAATTTGAATGTCCAGAATACATTTTGGTGAGGACGATGTTTGTTACTATGTCTGCCTTCTGAAATACTTATCCACCAACTTTGCTAACTAACCACGTTTCTTATCCTCCTACTCAGAGACAAACTACACAACTATGTGTTTTTAAAGATATCTGTTTAATACATCCAAGATCAGCCAAAATTTTTTCTAGCAACTAATAATTGGCTTAAATGCATTTCTGAAATATGTAAGTATGTATTTGAATCTGTTGGCATTTACTTTAATTAAAGACTTCAGAAATCCAAATGGATCAGCCATTCAACTAAATTTGTACTTCTAGACAAGCACTGGGTTTTCTAGTATGTTTTCTTCTATTATTCCTAAAAAAGTTATAATTTCCCCATTGAGCATCTCATCATTTATTGATCCCATAGAGGTGCACTCTTTTCAGACTAAAAGCTTTTAGTAAACAGCAGGAAAAATCTTACCACAGCTCCACTGCTATTCAGGAATGACCTGAACAGGCTTGCTCTTAAAGGTTCAGTTGGAAACCCACAATCACAAAGTCCATTCATTACAGGCAATCACTGTGTCCATGGCTGCCACTATGTTCAATCAGAACACTGGCTGATGGCAGTAGGCAGAGAGCTACCCAGACTTAAGTAGATAGCAAGAAAATGAAATGACTTGTTTGTTGCAATTACCAGAACAGGCCAGGATTAGAGAGAAAGAGGGCCAAACTGAAAAGAAAATATTGCCTTGATTTGAAACATTTAGACAATTAAAGCTAAAATTGTGAGTGGGTTTTTGTTAGTTTTGTTTTTGCTCTGAAATTTTCAGCATACTGCCTCAATACTCAAGTCCACTTTATTAGTGAGGATGTACATTTGTATAAACATACAGCAGGAAATGAAAGGTTTAGTACTACATTTGAGTTTGAAAAAACCTTAGAATGACCTAATACTGGACCATAACAGTTTATACATAAGAGCCTTGTAGTAGTAAAGAAAAAGAAGAAAATTATTATGAAAGAGTCTATGTTCACCACGTCATAGGACAGCAACATCAGTTTGTGGTAAATGTTCAAAGTTGAAGCAAAAAAGACCTGGACTCTGATTCTGGATCGAGCACTTATTAATTCTGCATGATCACCAACAAGTCCTGAGATCTCATTCAGTCTCAATTTTCACATCATGAAAATGGGAATTAAAAATAATGCTTACCCAGTCTACCTTACACAGTGGTGTGCAGATAGAATGATAAAATGTGGGTGAAAGAGACTAATAAATTTTATCATTTCACACACATTATTGCATTTGGTAAATTCTAACTAATATATTTAAATCTGTGATTTTCAAGCACTCTTTGATTCCACCTTTACTATCTTTAATGAAATTCATGGAGCAAATAATTTACATAAATACATATAGTTTTGGAAACAAGCACTGCAATTATCAAACTACAATATAAAGACGAAATAAAAGAAAATACTTTATAAAAATATACATTTCATTACACAAATGTTAGGACATAATATTTCTAGAGGACAAAACAAATGAGCCATATAGTGCAAATATGTTCAGGATTATTGAGAAAATCATAGCTACAAATGCAAGCTGACACAGCTAAGTGGTACAGGCAATTCCAGAACTACAGTGCTGTGTTCACTGATGCGGTTTTATGAATGTAAACTTTTGAACCAAAACCCCTTTCTCTTTTTGCAGCATTCCTGGAAATTCTTTAAACATTAAATGATACAAAAATAAGTCTTTTTTTTTTTTTGGTAATTTGAAGTAAAATTCTAGACTAACATGGCTTTAAACAAGGTATTCAGTTACATGAAAATCTTGTGGACATTCAAAATTTGTGCTGGCTGTGAGATAACTGTATTGTGTAGGTTTATTGTGAATCTTGTATGTTGTCTAGTATCTCTGAGAACCATCCACTTAACGTCAGTAGTATGCTGCTAATCATTTTGAGAAATGAAAATATACATATTTTGCTTCTCGTGATAATAACCACCACCATTGCAAACCATGAGTCTTTAGACCAATACAAGCACGTTATTTCTTTCCCGATTGTTAAGCCTAATGTACAGAAATCTATCATGTTTAGATAATGACGATTGGTTGGTTTCATTCACATTTGATTGAAATGTCAGCCAAATCTATGTGGAAATATTATTCAATCTTATTTTTATTTTTGTCTATCAACCTTCACAAAGTCTTAATTTTAGTATAAACATCCAACTATCTACTACCCTATACCCTTCAGATTTAATTTTTCCCTACACGTTGCTCTGTCACAAGCCCTTCTTGTATAATTACTATATACTCCATGTTAGTGAATGGTTCTCTCCTGGATGCATTCTCCCGTACCCCTGTATCTAATTGAAACCTGCTAATTCAACATCTTTACTACTGTTTACATTAGAAACATCCACCCTATGTCCATTTCATTGCATATGTTTAGGTTCTCACCATTTCTCAAACTAACTTTTGCAATTATTTCCTAGTGATTAATTTAAGCATGTGTCTGAGAATGTTATTATCTCATTTAAACATTTCAAGTTTCAAGAGAAAGTAATTTTCATTGCTAGGCACTCATGGTTCTCCGAGATCAAGTGCTTTGCCCATGACACTGGTTTTATCCACTAAAGATTTTGGCAGGATTACTCTTGCATCCTCACCCTTTTGACATTAAAATAATAATAATAAATTCTTACAGTTCTTTATAGACCCTAGGCTAATTTATACCTATGCACCTTTGCTCACAATGCTTATTCTATGTGCAAATAGCTATCACCAATCTTGTTTTCACTGTATCCCAAATTTGCCTCCAAAGAACATCAAATTATCTTTTGTTACATAGCTCAATAGTCATCTTCTCTAATTTTATCAACTAAATCTATAAATCTTCACCATACTATTTTCAAATAAACTAATATCACAATACTTCTTACAATTAATTATAGTACTTTTTATGAATGGCTTTTCCTTCTTGGCTTAAGTTGCTAAAGGCTGATCAATGATTATTTCTTACTCATCTGAATCAATTATTTCTTATTTATCTAAACCACATTTAAAGTCTGACATATAAGATAACTGAAAATACTTATTACAGAATAAATGAATTTAAACTAGTATTAAGCAAGTTGATAGGGCTTGAGCAAAGGTATTTATCTTTTCTCTCCTTTTTTTTTTCTTTTTAACTAAAAAAAAATCAAGAGAGATTCAACAAAAAGCAAGACTGGTTTGCAAAGTAACATCTCCAGGGTCCAGAATTTGACTGATGTTACTGAATACAGTAATCTCCTCTTATCTGCAAGGCCACCAGTGGATGACTAAAACCATGGATAGTACTGACCTCTGTATGTACTACGTTTTTTCCCATACATACTCACAAGCCAGATAGTGTACACAGTGTGAATACTCTGGACAAAGGGATGATTTAAGTCCTAGTCCTGGGCAGGAAGGGGAGGGACAGTGTGAGATTCCATCATGCTACTCAGAACAGCAAGCAATTTAACTTCTATGAACATTTTATTTCTGGAGGTTTCCATTTAGTATTTTTGGACTGTGGTTGTGGGTAACCGAAATGCCTAAAGTGAAACTGAGGATAAGAGGGGGAACTACTATAACCTTAACATTTCTTAAGAATGGTCTGATGACATTAAAATCTCTGAAGAGCAAAACTCAGGTGTCTTTTCTTCTTTTTTTAAATTTGTTTTTATTAATGGATTTTATTTTTTAGAGCAGTTTCAGGTTCACACCAGAACTGAGCAGAAAATACAGAGAGTTTGCACATAGCCCTTCCCGCACACACATATATACTCCCCTACCCTCAACATCCCTCATCAGTGTGGCATATTTGGTATAATTGATGAACCAACATGGACACATTATTATCAACCAAAGTCCACAGTTTACATTAGGGGCATTACATTTTGGCTTTAAAAAATATCCAAATAATTATTGTAGGTAGATGCAGGAAAGATAAACCAATATATTTCTGAGACGGAAAAAAAAAAGCTCTTTGCATGTATTACAGCAACCTGGAGATAAAAGGGCTGCCAGAGTTTGCCAAGAGTGCTGCCCAAAGGCAGGGAGTCTGTCAAGTTGAGAGTTCCTTAATTCTCTTACATTAGATGTAGTTTATTTGTTTAATACACATAATGATTCTTTATGTCCTCTAAAGAACTCTTTTAGATGGAATTTGTAACTAGTGTCAGACACACTCAATATCAATTAAAATTTAATTATAATTTTTATAAATTTGAAATTAATGCAACATATTATCATTACCTAGAGTGAATGAGAGAATAATGTCATCAGTCTTTATTCTAAGCTTACGAATTTGAATTCAGACTGGTTTTTACACTACTTGTTGGGGAAATTAGGTCTTTAAAATGATAGGAGCATGTCAAACTTACTTGCTTTCATGTAATTGTTTAATTATATCCCAGATTATTATATATATATATTTATATTTACATAATAATATATATTTATTGTTATTTAACATTTATTTATGTTATATATTTATTCTGTAACATATAATTTTTATACCATATATATTTATACATTATACATTTTAAAATTATATACTTTATCTATAATTTTTGAGCATGCATTGGAACTGCCAAGTTTATTGCTTTTGAAAACTGTACCTGTCACAGTAAAGATGTGTCAATCTTTGCATGTCCTTATTTAAACCTCTATTAGACTGGTGATCTTCTTGTCTTGTTCATTTCTGAACCCCTAGTGACTTCAAACTAATAGATTCCTAATAAATATTTATTGAATGAAAAATGAATCAACAATGGATGCCTTTGTTGGACTTTGGAGAGAAGAATTATTAATTTGCTTATTATTTTAGATGATCTGCTATTTGATTTTTTTAACTTGATGTGTGCACTGACTTAATACTGATTATTATGAAAAAGAATAGGAGACAAAGAGAGAAAGGGAGGAGAAAAAATAAGAAGGAAGCAGAGGACAAATAAGGGGACAAGCTGTAAAAGGGAGGGTACAGAGATGGGATAGACTTGAAAGAAGAGAACAGAAAATATATAAGGGAAGGGAAAAGAACAGGAAATTGGGGAAAAAATCTATTCAATAAATAGAGTTATAATAACTAGCTATCCATATGGAAAAATAAAATTAGACTGCTTTATCACACCTCATAAAAAGAGAAAAACCAGATAGACTAAAGAGCTAAATGTTTAAAATAAAACTTTCAAACATTCTAAAAGAACCTATAGAAGAATATTTTATAGCCACAGAGTAGGAAATATTTCTTTAAAAAGCAAATGAACATATATACTCATAAGCAAAATGAAAATTATTTCCTCAATGTCAAATAAAAAATAAAACTTTTTGTATGACAAGGCATCATAAAAAATATTTAAAATACAAGTGAAAGACCCAGAAAACATATTTGCAACATATACAATAGACAAATGCATTAGGTTTAGATTAGCTCTAATACCTACATATCAATATGAAAAAGACATTTTAAAAAAATGTACAGAGAGAAACAGACAAGTCACAGAAGGAAAAATAGAGAATGGCAAAAAAATATGAAAAGCTTGCAAAACCACACTCAGAAAAATGCAAATTAAGATAACAGTGATGTATTATTTCATAACCCTGAAATCTGAAAAAAAATAATGTCTGATAACAGTAACTATAATGAGGATATAGAATAGCTGGGGTCTCTCCCACTGCAGCGAGAAGTATTGACTGGAGAACAGCCTGCTCACATCTAGACAATCTCAGCATGTATGTACTCTGTGCGATAGTAATTCCACCTCTAAGTGTATGCCCCTCTGAAGTTCTTGTGCATGGGTACTGAATGGGTACATATGCACAAGATCTTTAATAAAACATTGTCTTCAATAATAAAAAATTGACCTAAATATCTGCCAAGAGTAGAATGAATAAATGCAAACTGACAGAATTATTTTCCAAATTAAAACAAATGAGCTAGACTTATGGAGAAATCACATAAACATAATATAATACTGGTAGAAAAAGTAGTTGCAGAAGGATCTCTATACAAGTATGGCACACGTATGTACATACAAGGTACACAGGTACGTGTGTAGATTAAATATAAAAACACATAAATAGGATAGATACGAATCACAACAGCAGTTACTGGTGGCTAAACAAGTATAAAAGGAATTCAACTTTCTATGCAGTCTTTTTTTATTTGTTCAAGGGAATTGGTGGGATCAAATTTAAGTACAAGAATGTTATCGTTGTTCTTAGTGGTGGGCGTATGAGTGCTTACTAAAAAAAAAAATTAACACTGTCTTTAAAAGGAAACATACTTGCTCTAAGACTACGCAGCTAGTAACAGAGGGTAACCTGTAAGCCCAAACAAGATGTTTCTGATACTGAAACCCGGGATAAATTATTGTAAAGCTATACAATTTTGTTTCAAACTAGAGTATCTGCTACATTACAACCTAAAATACTTTAAAATCTCCTACGGAAGTATTTCCTACTCCTTGGTTATTTTATGTTTACCTTTGTCTTTGTTAACTGTGGAGGCTGACTTGTCCAAGTGCTTCAATTTAGGTATCTGTTTTAGCAGATAGAGACAAACTGTATGGCTATATTTTTAAAAATTTAATAAAGAAACTGAGGACATTTTCAAGAGCTTTCAATGATAAGAAGAGATTAAATAATTATTTCATTCATTAAACTACCTGAGTATCAAATCATTTTGATATGCCTTATATCCAACCTGGTTTTGGACATGATCTCCTGTACCTTGGTACCGGTATGTTTTAATGTCAGAGTTTGTTCATTGTTCCCCAAGATACCTTCTCTATTTCTTTCCTTTAAAAAGAGGCTCCTCCAAGTTTCAGCTGGGCACAGGGCCTACCAGCTGGAGACACATTCTCTCAGACTCCCACGCAGCCATGTTGGCTTCTGACCAAGCCCTGGCCAATGGGGAGGAAACAAGAATGCTGAGTGTATATTCTGGGCAACGAATTCAACATGGAAACTGCTTGCACTCATTTTCCTCCTTTCATCTTCCACTGGCTAGAAAGGATGATCACCAGCCTGACCTCAGCCTTGAGACAGAAGCCACATGTTGAAGATTACAAAGCCACCTTGTCAGCCTGGGGCTGCTCAACTCTGGACTGTTTTCATAAGAGAGAAATATAATTCTTACTTATTTAAGTCATAGTGTTTTTGCATCTCTTTGTGACAGCATGCTGAGTTTAGCTTATTCTCTAAGTAAAATAATTACTACTAACCCATATGTGTCACAGAAGAGTAAACTGACATTCAGAGAAGTTAAGGATTTAGCCCAAGAATATAGAGAAAGGAAGTGGCAAAGTGATGTGTAAAGAGTAGGATTTCTGATTCCAAAGTCTGTGTAACACACGCCTGACTTCCAGGGAGAGAAAGTCTGACACAAGTGCACACGCTCTCAAATGTGATTACAAAGGCTGGCCTCAAAGTTACTGTTGACTAAAGCCTAGGGCACATGGAAACACTAATTAAGGAATAACTTGACTCTTTTCTACTTGTTTGAAAAGGTGGCAAATATTGTGCTGGGAACAACTCTAGGGTCACGTTTGGGGCTTTAACCTGGCTCGTAGGTGATAAGGTCATTCTTTCAGTCATTCCACTACATCCATCCGGACGGGAAGTGTAAAATATTTTGTTACCCTAATGGGAAGTTAGTTCTTAGAAATTACAGTTAAATTCCTCACTCTCAGCCTATAAGCACATGAAGTATCACCAGAGTGTTAGGAAAGAGACCGATAGAATCTAATTTTTTCAGTAGCCTAATAAGCAAAGTGTCAGGGAAAGAGTTCAGCAGCTAATGTCCCAACTAAGACGGACTACAAAACCCTTCCACACGGAGGTAGAATAAATCTACACCATGAAGAGCTATTTGGCTATAAAGCAGTGACTTGGAACCAAGGCAGCAATTCTCTCTCAATCTAAAAAGGAAAAATATTTTGTTCTTACAGTTGATTCAATTAAAAGCAAGCACATGAAATGAAAACGTTAAATTCTCTTCTCCTTGATGCCAGAGTTGCAGGAAGACACTTAACATGGGCAATATTTCAATCATAAAAATGAATTTGTTTTGTTAGCTATACATTCAGGGGAAATTCCAAACCCACCAAGTGCATTAGAGTGTCCCAGACGCACATCAGATTCAAAAAGCACGATACACACAGGAGCTTTCGTCAGAGATGTCCTCACTGTCAGACCACTGTCATCAGATAAAGACAACAAATGTGCGAGAGGAAGCTAAAGAGTGAAAAAGGAAAACTGAACATTTCTGCTTGCCAGTATATTTACAAGTGACGAGACTGAGCAAAACAAAACCTAAATAAAAATTAATTTTAAAATTCTGATTTCTTTGTGAAAATTAGATCTGTGTAATATAAATGTGTATGTATTGTATGTTAATGTGTGTCTATGTGTGTACATATGTGTGTAGATAATGTGTATCTATTTACATTTACACGCATATATACACACACATATGTGTATATAATGTGTGTGTGTCCATGTGTATTTTATCTACACATACACATATATGTGCACACATATAAATTTAAGGAACTTGGAGGTTAAGTGGGAGTTCTTTTGTTTACTAGTCATAATGATAAAGTGAGAGGAAAACAGATATTTCTTCTTTAATTGTTATGTTTAGGTATGATGTTTTTCAGATTCTCTGAATTTTTTCCCTATTAAGTTTTTAAATCTAAGTGGACCATAGTGTGACCTGTACATAGCTGTTTGTTAAGGGTATGGGAGCTCTGTATCAGAGAACAAAGTCACTAAATGTTTTATTAAATGTGCTTTGGCAGAACTCTAAGTATCTCTCTACGATGGAAATCTGAGGTTAAGAAGAACTAATACAAAATAAAGTCTGTGATTTCTTAATAGCTTTCTTGAGGTATAACTGACACACAACAAACTGCATACATTTCAAATGCATAATGTAGGATATGCTGTACATATGGACCTGTAAAACCATCAACACAATCAAGATACTGAAAGCATCCACAACCCCAGTGCCTGTGAGTTACAGAGAAACAGTGAGTCAAGGGCTTAATGTGAAAATAACAAGCTCAGAGGAAGCCACGTCTTGCCTCTTGTGAAGGAGGGTCCTGTTCCTCCGTTCCTGCTGATGAAGTTGTGCGAGGGCGTTAGAAGGGAGGCCCCTTGGACTCTCAGAGAATGCTTTCCTCCACACTACCCTCCATGACCTTGCCAAAGACACGGCTGAGACAGGAATCCCTTCCCAAGGCCTGGCAAAATCTGAGTACTTACAGAAGTCCAGTGAACCCACCAACGAGTTTTCTCCCGCGATGTCTAATCTGCCATTAGTCCCGTGTAGTGTATTTTTTACTTCAGACGTTGTAATTGTTACTTCCAGGAATTCAAACTGGATCTATTTTTACAGCTTCAACTTATTAATTTGACTTTTTGAACACATGGAATACAGTTACAGCAATTTTTTAATGTCTTTGCTGATTCTAACAGCGACGTCAGTTCTCCATCCAATGACTGATTCTCCTTCCTCCTTCTGAGTTGTGTGTTACTGCTTCTTCGCATGCCTGATGTTCTTTCACTGGATGTCCAATCCAACACTGTGAATTTTACCTTGTTGTGTTAGGGATGTGTTTGTATTTCTATTATTCTTTAGCTTTGTTCTGATGTGTGGTTATTTGGATACGGTCTGATACTTTTGGATCTTGCTTTTACTTTAATGTGGGCTGACTGGAGGCAGAGTTCAGTTGGGGGCTAATTATCCCCCACTACTGAGGCAAGCCAATGCTGCGTGCTCTACTCAGTGCTCTATATTATGATTTTTTGCAGTCTGGCTGGTTCAAATGGGCACTGTTCTTGGCACTGTAAAAGCCCAGACACTATTCTTTCTCATAACTTTGGATAATTCTTTTCCTAGCCTTAGCTAGTTACCTCACACATATGCAGTAACCATTAGTCTACTGAATACTCAATGGAGATTCTATACAGACTTGCTTCTTTGGTATTTTGTCCTATAAAATCTGGACACCTTGTTTTCCCCTGAATTTTTTCCTTGACATACATCTAAGAACATTATATGGTACAGGACGTGGGTTAAGTGATTTAGTAAAATTACTAAAGCATAACAAATAGATCAGATTTCCTTATTCCTCAATTACTAAATGATTAAGGATGTTAACAATCATTGCTTAGCTGATTTTTCCTAATTATCTAAACTCATAATCTATTTTAGCAATAGTTTCCTTTTAATATAACATTATTTTTCATTTCTACTCTCTAAAAATGAGTGCCTCATGATATATGGAAGAAAAGTTGTAATGCTTTTTTTGACCCTATGCAATATATTGATTGCCACACTAACCACCAAAACATTTTGCACAGACTTCTACCAGAAAACTACATGAGGTACCACTTCTGTGGATTGACAGAAACAGATCCATATATTGAGCCTATCTTGTCATTTAATGAGAAGCTCCTTTCTATCCAGGAGGGTGTCAAATTGGTTTCAATCTTGCTAAACACAGACTGATGTGAGATCAGCCTACATTTCTGGCTGAGAAAAGGAAATTTCATATTGAAACTATTGGGGTGTGTTGGCATGACTTTAGTAAAAGTTATGCAGCAATACAACCTCATATATTGTGGGGAGAATATGCTCAGGGGAAATTCTTGCTGAATTACTAGTACAGGAATCCATTGTGTCTCTGTGTCAAGCATTCACTCTTTCTAGCAAAAGTGAGGACAGAAAACAGCAGCAACAAAGCAGCAACAACAACAACAACAAAATCTGACTGTGAGATTGTGGATGTCCTTTAAAAGCGTTTTGTCTGGGGTTAAAAAGAATCCAAGAAAATAGGGAACACTTAGAAGATGCACAGCAAAGGTCAAATCATAAGGTGCTGGAAGACAATGAGAATTTTATATATAGGTATTACATACCAAATGTGGATTTTCAACAAACATTTTATGAAATCCAATAACAATGTGAAGAAGAATCATTTCTGTTGAAGAGAGCAAATAAAATGAATATAAATGACATTTTTTCTAGACTGGTAAGTAGAGCATTACATAATTCATCATGAGAGCCACTTTTACAATCCACATAAATGAGTTTTATGATGATAGCAAATCAGAGGTATGTGAGAAATATTGTAATCAGAGTCAAAATAATTTTACCATTAACGTCTGGTTTAGTTTACTGATAACTTAAATTTATTGTACTATAGATTCATAGAGATAAGGAACATACACCATTCAATAAATATTATGAAGAATAAAAGCAAAACTAAGTTGGAAGTCATTGGAGAATAGTCCTTTGATTGTTTGCTTGGCATAGGTATAAAACTCTGTGTAATGGATCTCATGAGGGCAGAGAGAGAACATAAATGAAAAGCCATCATAATTTACCAAATTGCACCTTGATAAGTTCCAACATGAGATTTTTTTTTTTTTTTTTTGGCAATAATAAGATTATTATTACTTTGAAAGTTTACAGCTTAGGACAGGCCGGATGACACCGAGTTATGGGAAGAAAACTGATGAGAAATAGCTAAGGAAATCAGAAGAGTGACAACAGTAATTGGATTGTTCTCATTGGCTATAAAATTAGAAGACACTTTGAAAGGGTAATAAACACATGAATTATGTTTTGAGAGATTCAGGCTGGAAGTTATAACGCAAACAAAGTTAGAAAAAAAGACCTTGAGGTTGAAATTAATAAAAATTGATCAAAGTTCTCTGGCATGGTTTTTCTTTCTGTTATCAAAGAATTTTTATTTATACCTTAATATTAAAGTTAATGCTCTACATTTTAATCAGGCCAAATTACATTGATTCCCTAGTTTTGGTGCTTCCTATTAGTTTCCCAAATAGGAAGGAAGAGACAACAATAGGAGAGCAATTGAAGGCTCTGCTTTACATGCTAAATATTTTAATATTGATAATTGCATTTTGAAAACTAAGACAATGTTATTGTTAATTATCACAGGTTAGAGCTCAAACTATTGCAATTTGCTAATCTGAATACTTCAGTGACATTTTTATAGTAAGAGTCCATATTGATCTTCCATTTATATTCACCATGGCTCCTTAAATTGCAAGCAACTAATGAAAGGGATGGAGGAATAGCATTGATCCTTGATTGAGCAATAAACAATAATTCTTTTCCTTAAGTTCATAAACAGATGCTTTAGAAGGGGGAGCTTTCCCAATCATTTTCCTGGGGAAAGGGATAACAACAAACAAAAGAGAAGCCTCCCGAGAGAGGCATGCATCACCATCCTTGTCGATCACTAGCTCACAACTTGAAAGGTGGGGGGGGCACGCCTTCTTTAAATAATTGAATAAATAAGAATTCTTCTAGGTAATGAGAATACAGCAGTAAAAATAAACAATCCTCTGCCCTTATGGGGATTACATTCTACTTTTAGAGACAGATGTTGAATAAAGTGAAGAAGGAAACTACCGGGGGAGGGTATAGCTCAGAGGTGGAGCACTGCTTAGCATGCACAAGGTCCTAGACTCAGTCCCGAGGACCTCCATTAATAAACAAATGAATAAACAGATAGATAAATAAACAAACAAACCAAATTATGTCCCCCGAAAAAAAGTTTTAAAAATTTTAAAAGTTATTTAAAAAAGAAGGAAACTATATAAAAATGTATATAATGATAAGTACTAAAGAGAAGAACAAAGTTGAAAAGAGGGATGGAAATTGCTGATGTGGAATGGAGATTCTAATACAGAAAAGGTAGCAAGGCAGGTCTCACTGAAAAGATCACATTTACTTAAAGAAACATAATTAGTGAAGGAATATATTATGCAGATATCAGGGAAGAGTAATCCAGAAAGAGAAATTTAAAAATGTAAAGGCTCTGAGGCAGGAGGCTCTTAGGGTGTTTTTTGAACAGAGATGAGGCCCATGTGGAATAAACAAGACAGAGTAACAGGAGATAAAGTAAGTTAGGTCCAAAGCTGTCAACTGTATAGAGTTTTACACATCATCATGGACTTCGACTTTCATTGTGAGTGATGTAAGAGGTCATTCGTAGGTTTCTGGAGTAGAGATGTAACCAAATCTAAGTTACTCTGGCCGCTGAATTTAAAATAGACTGTAAGAAGCATAGTGGAATCAGGAATACCAGTTAGGAGGCTACTGCTGGAAACTGAGAAAGAGATAAGGATAGCTCGGACTCAAGTAGCAACGTTGGAAGCAGTGTACATGTGACTGAATTTTAGATGTAATTTAATGATAGAGCCAAAATGATTTACTGACAGATTGAGCCCAGAGCATGTACAAAGTAAAACAGTCAAGAATGACATCAAGTTCTTTGGCTACATGACAAGGAAAATGGAGCTGTCATTAATCAAGATGCAAAAGACAGAGAGAAGCAGGCTGTGGGGGAAATGATCGGGTAATACTGGCAAGAACATTTTTGCAGGATTGGACCAGGTTCAAGAAAGAGAGAATGGAGAGCAACTGGAGGAATGGAATCGACTACTTCTTCATGGAAAATTTGCTTTACCAGGAAGGAGATGAATAGGACTACTGCTGGCTGTAGAAAGACAGCTGAGGTTGCACTTTGTTGTATTTTAAGATAGGAAATATAACTGAGGATGTGTTTGCAAAGAGAATGTCCAGCAGAGTTAAAAATGGTGATTCCAGAGAAGAACAGGACATACTGCTGGAACACCATGACTGATTCAGTCTTTGGGATAATCCCCAAAGTAAAACTGCCACACGTTATACATATTAATCAGCTTATTACATTATAATCTAATTTCCCCAAAATGTGCATGCTAATATTAATATATAATAGTTTAATATTAAAATTAACAGCTCAGAGGGGCTAGAAAATTTTCAAACACTACTTGTTTTCCTATTAGCTTTTAGGAAGCAACAAGATAACGCTGAATGGTCAATTTTCTATCGAAAATTTTTCCTAGGTTCCAAGTTAAAAAGCAAAAACAAAAACAAAACATTAGTTGGTCAAACAAGCATGCCCCCATATTTGGACTGATGGAACCAATTTAACCCCAGGCACAAATTAGTCTGGGTAAGCCTGGTTATACTATGGTAATAACATGAATTGGCAGTCTTTCATCACCAAATTAATTTATGTTTTGCTCTCACAACATGTCCATTATGAGTTGATAATGGCTATTGTCCACTGCTGTCACTTAGGGAGCCAGGTTATCAAAGGCTCCGTCTTGCACGTGTTTCCATGATCAGTTTGAAGAGACTAGTTCAGTGCATCATACTGGCAATTAAGATAATTATTCCAGAAAGTGATACAGATTGCATTTTAAACTGAATGTACAATACTACAATGAGCCTCAAAAGGAGGAAAATTAAAATCTTAAACAGTCTTAAATGACTACCACAGTTTGGGGCCATCCCTCTATAAAATATTAATTTGGGTTTGTGAAGTTTAAGAGTGAGTCCTGAAATGAGCCACAAATTCTTTATTCTCATTGGTTACAAGAGTAAATTTAAGTTAATGGATTACAATGACCCATTTAAGCATCAAGTTGTATCTCTTGATAAATTTCTCTCAATCACCTCTGTATCTCCAACCTGCGTATGGGTACTAACAATTTTATTCTAGAAAGGAATGAACATTTTTGGGTAGAGTCACTGGAATTTAATGTTATTTTGGAACTCTTCTAAGTTTCATGAAAATCTCTCTTTTGAATTGGATTTGATTCTGGATGTTATCTGACATCGATGTATTTGATACATGGTTATATTAGTTATTTAGTGCTGTGTGACAAACCGCCACAAAACTCAGCTAATTAAAAGAACATGCATTTAGTATTTTGTAATTTCTGCGATTGAAGAGTCTGGCATCTCTTAAATGAGTTCTCTGCTTTAAGGTATCTCACATGGATGCAATCAAGGTGTTTGTTGAAGATTCAACTGGGGAAAGAGCCACCCTTAAACTCACTGACATGGTTCTTTGGATGATTCAGTTTCTCACAGGCTATTAAGTTGAGGGTCTCAGTTCCTCTCTGGCAATTGGCTAGAGGCCTTCCTTTGTTCCTTAATACCTAAGTTTCATCAGGCTGCTTCATCAGAGCAAGCAAATGAGAAAGTTCAGAGACAGACAGAGAGACAGATAGACAGACAAGCAGGCATCAGTACAGAAATGCCAGTCTTTTACAATCTAATCTTTAAAAAGATAACACATCACTTTTGTGATACTTCATTTTGTTAGAAGCAAGTTACTAGGTCCAGGCCACACTTAAAAGAATTATTCAAGGGCATGGAGAACAGGAGATGGAAATCATTGGGAGCCATTTTAGAAGGCCATCTACCAAAATGATCAATAAAATATTTATATATTTTGGTATTCAAAGGGTTTCCTCCTAATTTGGAGCACTCCAATTTAAGCCAAAAGTACAAGAGTAGGAAGGGTGGGGGAACCTAGATCATTAAAACATAAAAAGCCAGAAGCAAAGATGGTAATTAATTTTTAAACATTATTTAGCATATAAATTTGAAGCAATTATCTTTTTATCTCATATAAAAAGAAAACTCATATTGTATCCAAACACCAAAATTTTCTAATATCAAAGAAAATCTTACACTAATACTTTACAAGAGTAACCACTTCTCTTCCTGAAATCCCTTACACTTTAATGAGACAATATAGTGATTCCAACCCAAGGCAAATTTATTGCTACCTAAAACAATAAAGCATGAATACCCTTCATGTATCTATATTATAAATTACTGTGTATTCTATTAATTATAATGTAAGAATTTTGTAGTTTTTTAAAAAGGCATTTTCAATAAAAGTAAAATGTCCCTTAAGACAAATCTAGGTTAACAGCTTTTAATAAATAGATATACGGAAAAAAAAAAAGCCTCAATGAACAATGATGGAGTGCTTTTTAGTAAGTATTCTGGTATTTGTTAGTATATTCATTCATCAAGGAAACATTTATTAGACAATTACTAACGAAAGTCATTGTCCTTGGCTCAGAATTAGAGTAATTAAGACTAAGCTTTGGCTACTAGAGACTGCTTGTTTAGAGAAGAAAATGGAGAAACAACTGTGGTGAAAATTATTGAATGTCCTGATATTGGAAATCCACATGCTATGAAAACAAACAGCAGAATCATCTCACCTCCTGTTCTAGTTACAGGGTCAGGATAGCTCAAAGGGCTGGAACACAGAACCCAAGGCCAAGGAGTATGACAAAGGATACTAAAGAAACAGGCCTTGCTCAGCTCAACAATCCCCTGCAATCTATAGTCTTAATTACAGTATCTGATATGAAAATAAAGTTCTAACATTGTATTCATTTCATAGGGATTTCCTTGCACTTCAGTGACTTAGTATGTAAGAATACTAGTCTATTATTTTGAAAAACCTGCATTCCTATGTTTGGCATTAAGCAACAACAAGAGTGGGGCATGTGACATATTTTAAAGATACAGATATAATAAAGTATAGACAAACAGCTAAACTTCTGAGCTCTAACATAAGTTCTAACTCTAAACAATTTTGAATTTATGAGTTGCCAATACCAAAGGTATTTTGCTCTTCTGAGCTTTAGTCATTTAGTGATCATTTATCCTTTCTTGGAAAAATACCCAGAGAAATACAATTAGTGGTTGGCAATTGATCCCTTTCTGTTCTCAATGAGAATGTGGGTCAACAGTTCACTCCCTGTGAAGTATAACTGTTTTGTCTTGTTTTTTTTCTCAAGCAGTATTTCCATAACAGTTTCTGCTGTTTCTTTGGAATCAAGATGTCCTTTAACCTTGAGGTTACTTGTTTTGAGAGTCTGCATTTGTGTGCAAATACCCTATTTTGCAATGCAGAGGTGGTACTAAAACATCTTGCTCTAAACATCACATTTCAGTGAAAATGACAAAGTTGGTTTATACCTCACCTCTCCCATAAGCTCTATGAAGGATCATATTGGATTATATAATTTTTTCCTAAAACCAGGCAATCATCAAAGCAGATGGCATGATTTTTAACCAAAAAAATCATAATACAATTAAAAGTTAATTAACATAATTCTGCCTCAGTTTATACCTCATCTGAAAAATAAAAATAGGCAGACTCTTTCAAGATATTAAACTGAAACTTAAATAAAATAATATAAATTAAACAAATACAATATTGCTTCTACTATATTAGCACTTAATAAATGTTAACTACCTTGAATTTAGGCCTGGGTTTTAGATACAGCATCTCCTCCTCACAACCCACAAACCTATCTATGAAGTTAAGGTAAAAATTTTGAAAAGTGCCTAAAAGTGAAAAGTAGGGTTAAGCACTAATGTATTAACAGAATATAAGAGCAGTCACAACTAAGTAAACATTCTTAAGAACTGCATTGAAAACTTCAATAACATTTCCATATGACCCAGAAAATCCACATCTAGTTGTTTACCTGAGAGAAAAGAAAAATATATACCTGTACAGAGACCTACACACAGCTCCTCATGGACTCTTTATGCCTAGGAGTCAAAACCTGGAAACAACCCAAATGCCCATCAACAGGTGAATGCATAGATTGTGGTATGTATATCCAACGGAATACTCCTTACCAGTAAGAAAGAACTACTGATAACATGTAAAATACGGATGAATCTGAAAACACTTTACTGAATGAACAAGACCAGGCACAAAAGATAATGCATTATATAAGTCTATTGATATGAAATTCTAAAAATGTCAAATCTAAATTATAGAGTTGGAAGGCATTAGTGGTTTTCTAAGGCTGAGGATGGGATATAAACAGTTCTTTGTGTTAAATGCCATCTGTTTTAAATACTTAATGTGACTGCTATTTTTCTGACTGGATCCTGCCCGAGGAAACAACTGTGTCAAGACATTAGGAAAAAGAACAGCATATTTATTAAGCACGAATAAAGACAAATAAAAAGGAAATGATAAAGATAATAGCAAAAGTTAGTGGACAAGTATAGAGAATATGAAGCCAAAATATGGCCCTCTGAATAATCTACTGGCAAGATTAAGCTAACAAGTGAAGTATATTTATATTTTAGAAATGAAAAAAGAGAATTCATTACAGATTACATACGTAAAAAAGCAAAGATGACATGACTAAAGGCTTCTCTCAAAGAAAACTCCAGGCATAGATTATTTCACAGATGAATTCCTCTAAACATTTAAGGAAAAATGACATCATGTTTATACCAATTCTACCAGAGAACATTAGGAATGATTTCCGAACTTATGACTTAATGTAAACTTGAACTTGAAAAACTTGAGGATCTTATGAAAGAAAGAAAATTACAGGCATATCTCATAAACATACCTACAAAAATCCTAAATGAAAATTAGCATGTTAAATCCAGCAATATATGTAATAAATGTACCATGGTCAAATAGTTTTATAAGTATACAAGACTGGATTCACATTTGAAAACTGATTAGTGACATTTTATACACTACCAAATGAAATATTAAATCATATGATCATCTCAGTAGATGTATGAAAAGCATTTGTTGAGATATAATGTCCAAATACGACTTAACAACAACAACAACAAAAAAAAAAACAAAAAGGAAGAAACAACCTCTTGTAAAACTAGGAATTGGAGACAACTTTCTTAATCTGATAATGATTTTCTATAAAAACAAAATAAAACTATCAGAAACACTGTACTTTAACAGCAAAATGTTGAAAGCTTTCCTTCCGTGATAAGGAATAAAAAAACTATGTATTCTATAATCACTTATTTTCATGATTGAATGTGAGGTCCCAACAGTACAAACATGCTCAAAAAATGAATAAAGTCTATAGACTTTTTAAAGGAAAAAAATACAATTAAAAAATCATCCAACATATATGCTTTTATTTGTCACCTACATATTGAGAAAAAAGTAGTATTTCTGAAGTGTCTGTCACTAAGTAAAGATCAATAAATACTGTTAGAACATTTCACTAAATGATTATGACTTAAGAAATTAGTATCATAGGCACTGTGCCTCATTTGGAAGAAATGAGCACATACATTCCACTGACTGTAAAAATTACTATTACTTAACAAAAGAGGTAGGAAAATCCACTGTCTCACAGGGATTTTTCCAAATGTTTCACTTGAAAGTCCTTACTTTACTTAATGAAGGAGAACGGAGACAAATGCAAAAATAACAGAAGAAATTCCAGCTGTACAGAACCAACTCTTGATAAATGACTCAGAGCCATTCCACATACCATAAAGGAATTCTTAAGAGAAATAGGAGCTGCTTTTAAAGTGGCCTGGACAAAATCCAGAAGTCACATTTATCAAATGCATTGAAACTTGCTTTGGTCTCAGCATCTCTGTGGTCCAGGGAACTGAGATTTGGGGGGAAACTGTAGTTAGATGGTCAGGATGTTAGGAAGTAGGGAAGAAGTTATTATGGAAATTTCAGAAAAATGAAAGCTCTCTTCTTCTATTTCTCCGTCTTCCTGTTTCTCTCTTTAATACCAAGAAAGAAAAATAAGGTATGAGGTATAACTGATGTAATATGATATCAAATCATAAATATTATAAAATAATTACCAAAATAAGGTTAACAAATTTTCACCTCACACAGTTACCTTTTGGGGTTGGGGAAGATGAATACATTTAAAGTCTACTCATTCAGCAACTTATACACATAAAATAACAGTACTGTTAACTATAGTCACCAGGCTGTACATTAGATCCCTAGAATTTATTCATCTTATAAGTCTATACCCTTTGACTACAATCATTCATTTCCCCACCCCCCAGCCCCTAACAACCTCCAATCTACTCTCTGTTCCTACAGGTCAGCTTTTCTTACATTTCACATGTAAGTGAGATCATACAGTAATACACACATACACATACACACACACACACACACACACACACACACACACACATATATATACCTCACATTTTCTTTATCCATTTATCCATCCAAAGACACAGGTTGGGTGATCAGATCAAGATGGCAGAGTAGGAGGACGTGAAGCTCACCTCCCGCCAACAACACATCAAAAACACACCTACATGTGGAACAATTGTGACTGAAAACTAACGAAACTGACAGAAGCACCACTGAACCACCAAGGGTATAAGAAAGATATACACATAATCGGGTAGGAAGGAAATTGGGTAGAAGGACCTGTGCCCCTGGGAGGGGACTCAGAGGAAAAGGAAGACTACATGGGTATACACCTGCTCTGGAGAATGAGCAGTGAGACATCAAAGGCACAAAATGTAGGTAGGGGAATAAAAACACGTAGATCTTTTAGAAAGTGTTTGAATTTAAATAATTCCAGTTTAAAGCAAGTATATACAGTTACAGATCAATATATATAAGCCCCATGGTAACCACAAATCAAAAACCTAAAATGGAAACACAAAAACTAAAAAGAAACATAAGCACACTACTGAATAAAAAAAAAAAAAGGTTCAAACCACAAGGGAAGGAAGAAAAACAAGAAAAAATGAACATAAAGGAACTGGAAAAACTGGAAAACAAGTAATAAAATGGCAATAAATCCATACCTATCAATAATTACTTTAAACGTCAAAAGAATTAATGCTATAATCAAAAGTCATAGGGTGACTGGACTAAAAAAATGACCCTTCTATATACTGCTTACAAGAGATGAATTTCAAAGCTAAACAACATGAAGATTGAAAGTGAGGGAATAGAAAAAGATATTTCATACAAAAGTAAAAGACAAGAATAAGGGATAGCAACACTCATATCAGAAAAAAAATAGACTTTAAAATGAAGGCTTTAATAAAAGACAAAGAAAGCCATATATAATGGTAAAGGGATCAATTCAAGAGGAGGACATTATACTCATTAGCATATATGCACCCAATACAGGAGTACCTAAATATACAAACCAAATACTAACAGACATAAAAGAAGAAATCTACAATAACACAATAATAGTAGGGAACTTTAACACCCCACTTACATCAATAGACAAACCATCTAGACAGGAAATCAATAAGGCAAATCATTTTGACAGGAAATCAACCAGTCTTAAATGACATAATAGACCAGTTGGACTTAATAGATATCTACAAGACATTCCATCCAAAGACAGCAGAATATATATTCTTTTCAAGTGCACATGGAATATTCTCCAGGATAGATTACATGCTAGGCTGCAAAAGAAGTCTCAACAAATTTAAGTGAATAGATAATATATCAAGCATTTTTCTAAGCACGGTGATATGAAACTAGACATCAACTGCAGGAAGAAAACTGGGAAAAGAACCAACACTTGGAGACTAAACATGCTAATAAAAAATTAATGGGTCAATGAAGAAATCAAAGAGGAAATTAGATAATACCTAAAGACAAATGAAAATGAATACAGAATACTACAAAAATACGGGATGCAGCAAAATCAGTTCTATCAGGGAAGCTTATAGGGATACAGGCCTTCCCCAAGAAATCAGAAAAATCTCAAATAAACAACCTAAACTATCACCTATAGAAATTAGAAAAAAGAATGATAAACAAATCCCAAAGTTAGCTAAAGGAAGAAAATAATAAAAATTAGAAAATAAAAGAAATTAAAAATAGGAAAAATCAAAACCAAGAGCTGGTTTTTTGAAAATAAACAAAACTGATAAACATTTAGACAGGTTCATCAAGAATAAAAGAGAGAGGAATCAAACAAACAAATAGAAAATAAAAGCAGAGGAAATAACAAGCAACACCACAGAGATATGAAAATTCATGAGACAGCTACTAACAGTTACTTGCCAACAAATTAGATAACTTAGAAGAAACAGACAAATTTCTAGAAGCATACAATCTGTCAAGACTGAATAAAGAAGAAACAGACAATGTGAACAGACTCATTACTATTAGTGAAATTGAATTTGTAATTAAAAAAAAAAAAAAAAACCACCTTCCAGGAAACAAAAGTCCAGGACCAGATGATTTCATAGGGGAAGTATAACAAACATACCAGGGGGAACTAATAACTATTCTTCTCAAACTACTGCAAAAAATTGAAGACAGAATACTCCCAAATTCATTCAATGAGGCTATGCTTATCTTTGTACCAAAACCAGACAAATACACTACAAAAAGAAAAAAGAAAATTATAGGCCCATATCTTTGGTAAATATAGATGTAAAAATCTTCAACAAATTATTAGCAAACTGAATTCAGCAATATATAAAAAGGATCATATACCACAATCAAGTGGGATTTATTTCAAGGATGGAAGGAGTTTCAATATTCATAAATCAATCAATGTGCTACACCACATTAACAACAACAAAAGGATAAAAATCATATAATCATCTCAACAGAGGCAGAAAAAGCATTTGTCAAATTCAACACTAATTCATGATAAAAACTCTCATCAAAGTGGGCATAGAGGAACTATATCTCAACATGATAAAGTCCATTTATGACAAACCTATAGCCAACATCATATTCTATGGTGAAAAGCTGAAAGCCTTTCCTCTAAAATCAGGAACAAGACAAGGATGTCCACTCTCCCTGCTTCTATTTAACATAGTGTTGGAAGTTCTAATCGCAGCAATCAGATAAGAAAAAGAAATAAAAGACATGCACATTGAAAAGGAAGAAGTAAAACTGTCACTCTTTGCACCTAACATGATACTTTATAAAGAAAACCCTGAAGTGCCCACCCCAAATCTATTGGAACTAATAAATGAATTAGGGAAAGTTGCAGGACTTAAAAGTAATATTCAGAAATAATTTGTTTTTCTATACACTAAGAAGAAAATTCCATTTAAAATTGGAACAAAAAGAATAAAATACCTAGGAATAAACTTAAGCAAGAAGGTGAAAGACCTCTAATGTGAAAGCATAAAACATTAAAGAAGGAAACTGAAGATATTCAAAGAAATGAACGCGTATCCTGTGCTCATGGATTGGAAGAATTAATATTTTTAAAATGGCCATACTGCTCAAAGCAATCTACAGATTTAATGCAATCCCTATCAAAGTACTCATGACATTTCTCAAAGAATTAAAGCAGGTAATCCTAAAATTCATATGGAACCACAGAAGACCCCAAATTGCCAAAGCAATCTTCAGGAAAAAAAAAAGAGCAAACTGGAGGTCTCACCCTCCCGCACTCAGACTATACTGAAAGCTACAGCAATCAAAACAGCATTGTACTGGGACAAACACAGACACCCAGATCAATGAAGTAGAATAGAGAGCCCAGAAATAAACCCAAGCACCTATAGTTAATCAATCTATAATTAAGGAAGCAAGAATAAATGATGGAGAAAAGATAGTCTCTTCAACAAAATAAGTGGTGATGAGAAAACTGGGCAGCTACATGTAAAACAATAAAGTTAGAAAATTTCCTCACACCATATACAAAAACAAACTCAAAATGGATTAAACACATAAATGCAAGACCTGAAACCATAAATCTCCTAGAAGAAAATATAGGCAGAAACTCTTAGAAATAAATCCTAGCAATGTATTTTTCGATCTGTCTGCCAAGGCAAACAAAATAAAAGCAAAACAAACAAACAAAAAAACCAAAATGGATTTTAATTTATTGAGAAGATAGTTATTTCATCTCCTTTGGATATTTACCCAAAATTGATATTGCTGGATTATAGTAGCTCTATTTTTACCTTTTTTAGAAACCTCCAAACTACTGTCCATAGTGATTATACCAACTTCCATTCTCACCAACAGTGCACAAGTGTTCCCTTTTCTCCACATGCTCACCAGTATTTATTGTTTCATCTTCTTGTCTTTTTTGATAATAGCCAGTCTATCAGTTGTGCAGTAATATTTTATTGTGGTTTTGATTTATATTTCCCTGATGATTAGTGATAGTGGCCACCTTTTAATTATGTTTTGGCCACTTGTATATCTTCACTGGAAAAAAAACATCTATGCACTTCCTTTGCCCATTCTTAAATCAGATTATTATTTTTTATTAATTTGCTATTGAACTGTATGAGTTCCTTATATCTTTTGCATCTGAACTCCTAATCAGATACATAGTTTTCAAACATTTTCTGCCATTTTGTAGGTTGTCTTTTCATTTTGTTAATTATTTCCTTTGCTGTTCAGGGCTTTTTGGTTTGATGCTATCTCATTTGCTTATTTTTGCTGTTGTTGCTTGTTCCTTGGTGTTACATTAAAAAAAAAATCATTACTGAGAGCAGTATCAAGGACCTCTTCCCCTATATTTTCTTCCAGGAATTTTATGGTCTTTACATATTCTTTCTGCCAACTAAACTATAACTTCTCCTTGCTATGAATTATACTTCTCTGCATGTATCTAGAGCCAATCAATAAGTATTTAAAGAAAAATAAGGGAAGGGAAAAAAAAAAAGAAAAATAAGAGAAGTTATGGGGAGCAAAGTGGGAGTAAGACAAGAAAGAGAAGTGTAGACGGGTAAAGGCGGGAGAAAAGGAAGGAAGGAGAAAAGAAATGTTTATGATGGGAACTTCAATGCTGCCACCATTTGGTGTAGAGTTTGTCAGAACCACTGGGAAACCTTAAGTAGGGGGAAATCTCCCCACAAGGAATGAAATAAAGGCCAGGAATGCGTGGAAATTTTTGACTTACATTAACGAGAGTAAATGTTATTAACTACTCATCATGTGCAAGGTACTGTGTTATATACCAATCGTGAGCTATTATGCTTAAACCTTGCAACGGACTCCTGAGGCAGCTACAGGTGTTACTGTACTCACAATGTGTTAAAATGTATTTAAATCCCAAATGTAGAAAATGGCAAGATGGGTATTTAAACCCAAGACAGCTGTAATTCATAGCCATTTTCTTGACACTTCGATTACATCTCCTAATGCAGCCCTAGGAAAGACTCCACCCTTTGTTTCTATGGTCCTCTTACTGATCTCTTGGCTTTGTTCTCCTCTGGCCCCCTTATGCCTGCTTCTCGGCAGTCTTTTGCACCCTAAAACTTTGCTCTGAAACAATCAACTCATTTGTTTCTCATCCTGCTAGCACCCTGTCGCCCTCCTCACTGGAATCACATGTGAACAGGAATTTGACTGTTTCCTGAGTTAGTCATGTCTACAGACTCCCAAGCCCATTTCCTCCCAATTCTGATGCCTGGAATTGACAGGGACACTAATGTTAAAATAGTAGGGACAGCACAAGCCAGATAACGTCAAAGAAATTATCACAAATATGAGCCTCAGTTTTTTTCACCTGTCATGAGTCTTCTGTAAAGGAACCTTTTAACAAACGTAAACATTAGAAGTATTTTTCTTTTCACACTTGGCTCTCCTTTCAAATTCTACAGCAAATTTACCTACCTCAAAAACATGCTCGTTGTTAAATGGCAAACTCAAACTAGAAAGTTAATTTTCAGCATATGTTAAAGAACACTGTATTATTCTCTTGATGACATAAATTGTATATTGACCATATATCATCCTGGGAGGAAACGATTCTGACAACTATATTTAGGCTGAAACCATATTGGAATAACAGGTTCTTTGAGAGGAAAACAGCACAGGCTGTGAGTCAAAAAGTGGAATACAAAATAATGCAGCCATTTTAAAAAAGAGATTGTACCCAACCTCAGTTACTTTAGCAAATTGTTTTTAATCTATCATACAGCGTTTCAAGCTTAAAGGCATAATGAGATACCGACTTTAACTCACAGTAGCCACGAGTATCTCTGAATGTGTTTTTTAGAGACAACTTCAAATTTTTCATATGTAAATGTAAAGCCAATTCTCATTTTGAAAATGACTGAACACTCTGGAAATGGAGATATCACTCTTTATTGTGCTTAAATCCAAGTGGAGCAGTTCCCTGGGAAGTTTATGATAATCACCCTTTCTTTTTAAGCAGCTCCTACAGTTAATCAGTACATCAAGAGAGATTTCATTTCTACTTACAGTTTAGTTATGTAAATAAAGATAATGGACAGAGATCAGACAGTCCTTTACTATCATATGAAAGTTTTAAATAGAAGTAAATTAGAAAAAAACCATTTACTGCTTATTTGCATTTTCAGAGGGCATATACTGTAGTTTTTCCTTCATCACTTATTATGAGACTTAATAATTAGCTCCAGTGTAATTAACTGTTAAATCAAGAAAACGTAACCAGCTTTGCTGATGAGAAGTTTAATAGTGCTGTGTTCTCAAGTACAAAAAAACATCCTTTCCTTAAAGTATACCAATACTCTTATTTTTCTTCATTCATTAATTTCAGTAATATTTATCTTTGGAGAAGTAATCATTTTAAGTAATTAAAGATCTTAAAATGTTAAGTACTAGTATCAATACTTCTATGGTATGATACATTTTTATTTTACAGATAAAGCTTTGTATTGATAAATCATTAATGTTAGATATTTTGCAAGGGTCCTTTCAAAACAGTGTATATTAACAAAATTAAAATGTGGGGTGCTTTGTCTTCTAGATTTTTTAGAAGAAAAATAATGCCATTTATAATAAATAGCAAGAAATAAAAATCAATAAAAAGGGAGAGAAACATTTGTTAAATAATGCCCCCCAAATTAATGAGATAACATTAAAATTAAAGACATCTCTTATCAAAAGATACTATCAATATGTGAAAAATAAAGTGTAGGAGAAGATGGAGGGAAGGTATATGGTAAGACGTATGTAATGTGAATACACTGCAGAGTACTTGAACATACAAAGGATTCCTTCAAGTCAACAAGAAAAAAACCTAACACAATTAAAATAAAAAGCACAGAAGATTCACATAAGCATTTCATAAAAAAGAATATCCAAATGTTCAATAAACATATAAAAGATGCTCATTAGCTATCAGAGAAATAAAACCACAAAATAATACATATTCACCAGGAAGACAGACAATTCCACCTATTGGTGAATAACTAGAACACACACAATGATAGTTGGAATATAAACTGGTACAATACTTTAGAGGAATGATTGTCTCTCTACTAATAGTAAATTACTCAGCTATTACACTTATATAACTAAAAGAAATCCATTCACATATGTGAAAAATAATGCTCAAGAATGAACATAGTAGTATTGCTCATGATAGCCCCAAATTTCTAGCAACTCAAAAGTTCATTCAAAATTAAATATATTTGATTTTATCCCAACAATAAAATATTACACAGTCATGAGCATGAACAAAGCTATTGCTCCACATAAAATATAGACAGATTTTACAAACATAGCACTGAGAGAAAGAAGCCAAGCACAAAAGAGAACATATTGTATGTGTGCTGGTAAAGTTCTATTTCTTAGTCTAGCGTCTGGTTACATTAGTGTGTTCACATTGTGGAAAGTTATTGAGCTTATTAATTTACATACTTTTCTGCATATAATTTATATTTCAATAAAAAGTTAAAATAAAAGTAAAATCAAATGGAAAAAGAAAAATATTTCCTACAACAAATGGTATTTCAGAGAAAATAAAGAGTAAAAAAGTTCATTTTGGGGAGATGTTAAATAGTGTTGGAGTTATTCATGATATTAAGGTCAAACACACTCACCAAGAAACTCACACACTTTCCAATGTAGTAATTTGATAGGCAACAAATTAGTAGGATAACTTTATGATTGATCATAGCTTAAGAATTAAACATACCTAGGAAGGAATCCTAATTCCAAAACTTATTATTAGCTGTGTGATTAAAAGCAAGGAGCCATTTACACATTAACAAAATGGGAATAATAATACCTACCCTGAAAGGCTTTGCTAAGGACTGGAGATGATATAAGTAAGTTTAAGTTACAGTCTTGCCATATACTATGTGCTCAATGTATGATAGCTTAGAATAGATTCTTTAGAGCTAGCATCACACACACACACTCACACGCATGCACACACACACCCTCCAAAGTCCATGTTCAAGGACAAGAATAAACAAACAAAGCTACAGGAATAGGCATTTTAAAGAAATAAGGGAATAAATAAAACATTTATTGTTGGACCACAATATCAAAAGAAAAGTTTCTTTGTAGTTGTCAGGAACTTTTGTCTACTTCAAATGTCTATGAATTATGAAGGAAACTCCTATAAATAATAATGTAGTAATTCATTTACTTATTTGCCTACTTTACCACAAATATAAAGATTTTTGTTATAGACTTTAAACCACAAAGAAAAACTGAAATATCATTGAATTAGTTTTGTTGCCTCTTGCAATGTTTATCATTTTAAGTAACTAGATTTTAAAACTAAATGCTAAAAAGTTCTTTATTTTACTCACAATTAGGGTAATATGAGCAGTGGTCTTTACAGGCACTTGCACTATGACAAAATGAATCCTGAAAATTCATGTGTTACATAAATCAAGCAAGCATTTAAATACGAAAATAAATGATATGTTAGAAGATGTCACTCATAATGGTAGCTAAGATTTATTATCTTCTCATAGTCTAAGTTTACTTAAACAATGACAATATGAAATTTCAAAGGGAAGTAATTGTTAAAAATCTAAGTCTTGTATATTAGTAAAATTAAAGAGAAAAACTTAATACTGTGGCATTTATATCAATAATGACAGTTCTGCAGTCTTAATGTAAAAGCAATTATAGACAATATGTTAACAAATGGATGTTCCTGTGTTCCAATAAAACGTTATTTACAGAAACAAGGGATAGAAAATATTTGGCCCACAGGCCATAGTTTACTGAACTGTAACCTAGGGCGTTATGGTCACATAGCTGAAGCTGAATTGTTACCATTTTGTAAGGAGGGATAAAATGAGAAAGGAGATAATGTCCCCTATTCGAAGGATCATTACTGGAAGTGGCACACATCACTTCTGCTCATATTTCACTGGTGAAAATAAATCATACCTAACTGCAATGATAGCTAGAAAATGTAATGTTGGGTAAATCTATGCCTACTACAACTCTGTTAATGTGGGAAAAGAGTAGAGTGAAATTTGGTGGGAATATCCTAATTTCTTCTAAAATGTCTGAGTTTCCCTGTGGGCTTTTCACCCTACTTAATGTAGTATTTATGTAACTTTACCTTTTGTTTCTTTGATATCCTTGCTCATAAATTGGGTTAAATAATAGAACCTACTCATATATTTATGGTGAACATTAACTGTTACCACATTTAAAGAATTCTGACTGTTTTGAGATAATGTTTCAAAATTGCCATTATATCAAGAGGTAATATTAATTTCCATTTTTAAGATCATATGTCTAATAGGTGGCATACCAAAAATGACACCAAGTTTGATTCTATACTTCCACAACATCAAATATAAGTATATAAAATATGAGTATATAAAAAAGACATCAATGGAAAAACAATATGTGCAATTTTTAAAAGATAGATGATATTATAGCATATTGGCACGTTGATTAGATTGACCCAATAAGAAGACAAATACTGATGGCAAAGGAGTAGAGAGAAGGTAATGCCAGAGGAGTTCCTCCTGGAATAGGCAAGGAGGTTGTGATCAAGTCCATAAGACAGATCTTGACCATAGGCAGAAGTACAGATGTCCATGTTGCAAGAAGGAGAAAGTACTTCGATACAGTCACAGGTGGGTTAATATGATGTGGTGTGTGGTGGTGGTAGGGTAAGAAAGTTCCCTTCTACTGGCTTTTATTTTTCTTCAGCTTTATAGAAGAATAGTTGACAAAGCTGTAAGATATTTAAAATATAAAACTTAATGGTTTGATATAATTACACATCACAAAAGGATTCACCTCACTGAGTTAATTAACACGTTCATCACCTATCTACCTACCTACTTCTTTATTTAGTTGAGAACACTAAGTTCTACTCTCTTAGGAAATTTCAATTATAAATAGAATGTTATAAACTATACTCACCATGCTATACACTAGATTGTCAAGACCTTAATGATTTATAACTGAAAGTCTGTACCTTTTTACCAACCTCTTCCTATTTCCCTTAATCCCTCATCCCCTGGCAATCACTTTTCTACTGTTTCTGTGAAGTTTAACTTTCCTTTTTTTTTTTTTTTTTTTAACATTCTAAATATAAGTGATACCATGCCATATTTGTCTTTTTTTGTCTGGTGTATTTTACTCAACATAACACCTTCCAGTTTCATGCATGTTGTTGAAAGTGACAGAATTTTCTTCTTTATTAGGGCTGATACTTCTATAATATTTTATTGTGTGTATGTGTGATATTTCTTTTATCCATTTATTCATTGATGGACACTTAGTTTCCATACCTGGGCTATAGTAAATAGGGCTGCTATAAACATTGGAGTACAGATATCTCTTCCAATAGTGATTTTATTTCCTTTGGCTATATACCCAGAAGCGAGATTGATGACTCATACAGTCCTTCTATTTTTAATTTCTTGAGGAAATCCCATGTTGTTTTCCATAGTGCTGTACCAATTTGCATTTTCACCAACTGTGTACAAAGGTTCCCTTTTCTCTACATACTTGCCATCATTTATATCTTGTCTTTCTGATAATAGGTAACCCGACAGATATAATAGATCATTATTGTTTTGATTTGCATTTTGCTGGTATCAGTGACATTACGCACTAATCATTACCTGTTAGCCATTTGTATGTCCTTCTTTGGAAAAATGTCTTGTTTAGATCACTTGCTGATTTTTCCCTTGGTTTTGAGTGACTGATTGATTGACTGATTGATTGATTGTATTGAATTGTATGAGACCCTTTTATACTTTAAATACTAACCCTTTGTCAGATAGGTGGTTGCAAATATCTTCTCTCATTCTTTTGGCAGCCTTTTAATTTTCTTGATCATTTTGTTTGCTGTGGAGAAGCTTTTTACTTTGTTGAAGTCCCACTTGTTTATTTTCTCTTCTGTTGCCTTTGGTTTTGGTGTCAAATCCAAAAATTCATTGCTAAAAACCACTGTCAAGGAGCTTACTTTCTATGTTTTCTTCTAGAAATTTTATAGTTTCACGTCTTTCATTCAAGTTCTTATTCTAATTTGTGTTGATTTTTGTGTATGGTGTAAGATGGAATCTAATACTGTGTTTTTGTTTTTTTTTTTTTTGCATATGGACACCCAGTTTTCACAACATCACATCTACTGAAAAAACTATTCTTTCCCCATTGTATATTTTTGGCTTATTTCTCAAAAATTAATTGATTATATATGCATGAGTTTATTTCTGGGTTCTCCATTATTTTCCACTGATCTATACATCTGTTTTTAGACCCAATACCTTACTATTTTGTTTTATTTTATTTTGATTTGTTAGGTCTACTTTTTATCACCTTTACTTACTCTTTTAATTACTATAGCCTAGTAATGTAGTTTAAAATCAGAAAATTTTAAGCCCTCAGCTTTGTTCTGCTTTCTCAGAATTGCTTTGGCAATTTGGAACTTTCGTGATTCCATAAAATTTTAGGATTGTTTTTTCTATTTCTATGAAAAATGTCATCAGAATTTTGATAGGAATTGCATTCAATCTGTAGATCGCTTTGGTGGTTCTAATCCATGAACACAGATTATATTTCTCTTTATTTGTGTCTTAAATTTCTTTCATGAATATTTTATAGTTTTCAGTAACTGCCTTACTTAAATTATTTCCTAAGTATTTTATGCTTTTTGATGCTATTGTAAATGAGATTATTTTCTTAATTTCTCTTTCTGGTAGTTCATTGTTTTAATATTGATTTTGTATCCTGCTGTTTTACTAAAATTGTTTATTAGTTCTAAGTGTTTCGGTAGAGTCTTTAAGGTTTTATATACATATAAGGTCATGTCATCTGCAAATAGAGACAATTTTACTTCTTCCTTTCTGATTTGAATTTGTTTTGTTTTATTTATTGATTAATTGATTGATTGATTGTTTTTCTTGCCTAATTGCTCTAAGTCATCCAGTACTATGTTGAGTAAAAGTGATGAGAGTGGGCACCCTTGTCTTGCGTCCTAGTCTAAGAAGAAAACATTTCAGTTCGTTACATATGGCCTTTATTATACTGAGGTACATTCTTTCTATACCAAGTTTGTTAAGAGTCTTTATCATGAAAGGATGCTTAATTTTGTCAAATGCTTTTTCTACATGTATTCAAATGACCATATAATTATTATCTTTCATTTTGTTAATGTGGTATACCACATTTGTTAATTGGTTGATGTTGAACCATCCTTGCATCCCTGGAACAAATAACAAAATCATCACGTAGGTTTTCACTTGCTTAGTGAACCAAATAGCTGGGTCATAGTGAGTAGAAAGGAGCAATGTTAGAGATGTGAGGAAAAGGTGTAAAAGAGTTTTCTCTTTAGAGAAGGGAATCTAGGAGGCATTAAGTGCCAAGTAATTGATCATATTTTTAAAGAATATAGCATCAACATAGTTTTCAGTTTTCCCTCACCCAAGTCAGCTTCAAAGTGCAGACATGGGATAGACAGATAACTGGATTTAACCAGGCTTGGGATTTAACTAAGTAGATATCAGGAGACAGGATCAATGCATGCAAGAGAAATTAGTATAATGATGGATGACAGAAACCATATTGGGTAGTACAGGATTAGAGAGTATAGAGAAATAGTGGTAAGCTAGTAGAAGCAAATGAAGTTTTATTTAGGACCTAGTAGGTCAAAGAATTGTACTAGCTGGGAAAGAAGAGAGAGTAAACTGGAAAACTAAGGAGTTGTATTCAGATGATGAGATGTTGAAATTGAGATGATGGAAGAAGTTGGTATTGACAGTATCTGTGGTTTGTCCATAACCAATGAGGACTGAGGAAATGCAGCAGATAAGATAGGATGGAGAAGAGATCAAGAAACCAGATGGAGGTTAAAAATTATTGGGAAAAGGTGATATACATGGATAATGAAGTGACCAATAATTAGACAAGAGTGATACTGGAGAGACTAACAGTAAATTGGTGCTAAAATATTCAGAGAATTAGAAGCAGTGATCAGATTTGTAGATGACTGCAACAAGGAAAGATTGCAACTACAGGTTGATGGCAATACTCTATTGTAATCCTAATTGGGTCTTTAGGGCTTTCATTTTCTTAATTTGTCAAGTATTGGGTGAATAAAAATAATTTAGTATGAATAGTAGTGATTTTCATAATTGAAAACAATAGACAAGAAGCTCTATGGAGTTCAAATTTTCCTATAGTTCAAAAAAGATCACAGTAGAAGGAATTAAATCTATCTAATGAGAGAAGATAACATTTGAAATTAGGCTAACCAATTGACCTTCCTTTAAGAAATGTTTTGATAATTACAATTAAATTGCTTAAAAATTGCAGTGGTCTCAACTAATTTTACTGACCAAAATCAGTGCACAATCCCTGAAAATGTCTAGAAATAAAAACAAATGATTATTTGTGAAAAAGTAACATCATATGTAAAGCTACTGGCAATGGACCTTGCATGTGCAAACATTAGTTCTTCCTAATTATAGCTAAGAAATCTACCACATTTAATGCTTGTGGAGCTCAATGCAAATACAACTAGCACAACTACATAAACATTAAATAACATTGTACAAGGAGTAAATTTGGTGGTCAGCAAAGTCGTAAGATTTGAAAACACTAAGGTACCATTTGGAGAAAATAATTCTGATTTATAATGCTAATGCTTAGTGTTTCAATACACTTAGGCCCTTTTTATATATCACTAAAACATTAGGTTTATTTAATTGACCAAACAGCTGATTTGACTACATTTTAAACTGAACTGACTGAATTTCTAAATTTACTTAGTCACAGACTGAACAAACCATAAAATGGAAAAAGGATTATTATTTCTATTTCTATGTACTTAAGCAGCAGAAAGGCTTAAGAAATCATATTAATATTATAAAGCAAGAAGGAGAAGCAAATCTGAGTATCTCTGATATTTGTAATGTCATGAAAAGACAGAAAAGTAAGGAGTAGGACCTAGAGGCTCAGGTCAGGAGGACGGGAAAGCCTGATATGACTAAGGCAGGGTGGGATTTATTACACCAGCTGCATAAATTGGTGCATAGCCATGCCTACAATGGAGTCTGTAAAGTCAAAGGAAATCAGGGGTCTGGTTTTGCTGTTCTATTATATACCATGAAGCTGGGTTAGCATGTATGACTACAACTAATACTATTTTATCAAGCTGGGAACACTTTAGGATTTAGTTGTTTAGAGTCCATCCTTTCCGTATGTGGTTTTTCTACTAAATCCTCCCTGACTCCCTGGTATTTATGAGATGGTTAGCCACTCTTTCAAGGTTCTCTTCTCATAATAAGGAAGGAGAAAGGAGAATAGCAATTCAGAGAGAAGTGATTAAACTCTGCTCTTACCTTAGATCAATATTTTTTGAAACAGATTTATTGAGATATAACACTTAGCCTATGATTCATCCATTTAAAGTGTATGACTAAGTGGTTTTTAAGTATATTTACAGAGTTGTGCAATGACCATGACAATCTAATTTTAGATTACTTAAGTCATCTCCAGAACAAGCCAGCAGTGTTTCACCATTCTTCCAACCCTCAACTTGTCAACCACTAATTTACTTTCTGCCTATATAGATTTGCCTATTCTGGCCATTTTACAGAAATGGGATTTTAAAAAGTTCTTTTCTATTCATAATTTGTTAAGTATTTCTTTTGAGGGGGAATTTGTCACATGCTTTCAATGCACCTGTTGATTTGAGCATGTTGTTGTTGGCCTTTATTCCTGTTAACCAAAATGTTCAGAGATGAAGATCTGATTGAGATGAAGAGGCATTTATTTAGGGTTTGTTCATTCTGCAGCCTAGGAAACACAGATTCAAGAAGCACTTGAATTGTGTTTTGTTGGACTACAAAATGGAAGAAGCTTATAAAGGCAAAAATCGCAAGCCCACAGTTAGTTATACAAGCTGTTTGTCAAGACTTATAATAGTAGCTGGCAAGAAGTAAGGGTGCTTGTTAAGCAAGGATTGATTGGGATCCAAAATGGTTACACAGTTGCATTGAGGGAAACTGTAAGACCACAAGGTTAAAGCTAGCAGATGTTCTAAAGTGGCTGGTGGTATCCTTGGGAGGTTGTGGTTTGGTACAGTTCAGAAAGTTCATGTTCTAAGTGGTAAAGAAACATTTCTGAGACCAGATGCTCAAGGCTGCCCAATTCCATTTTTGTACGCCTGAACTATGATTATTCCATCATGATTTTCAATCTGTCATTATTTCATTTCTATGGTGTATTACATTTATTGTTTTCTTGGGTGTTAAACCAACCTGCATTCCTGGGATAACTCCCATTTGATTATGATATATAATTCATTTTATATGTTTCTAGATTTGGATTCTTAGTATTTTATTGAGGATTTTTATATCTATAGTCATAAAAGATATTGTAGTTCTCTTTTCTTGTCTGATTTTTAGAATCAAGTCTTACAGAGTAAGTTGGAAAATAGTCCCCTCTCTGCTATTTTTTGGGGAATAATTGGTGATGGATTTGTGTAAATTTTTTTAACTTTTTGGCAAGATTCATCAGTAAGCCATCTGAGTCTAGGCTCTTCTTTGTGGGAATTGTCAAAATTATGAATTCAATCTCTTGTCCTGTTGTACGTTTATTCTGACTTTATATTTCCTCTAGAGTGACATTTAGTAGTTTGCATTTTCTAGGAATTTACCCCCTTCACCTAAGCTATTTAATTTTGGGGTATACAAATATTCACAGCATTGCCTCACAGTTTGGAGCAACTTTCACTCCTTCATCTTATTATTTGAGTAATTAAAGCCTCTCACCCTTCTGATTATAGCTAAAGGTTTGTCAATTTTGTCAGTCTTTACAAAGAAACCTTTGGCTTCATTTTTTCTATTGTTTTTCTATTAGCTACATATTTCTGTTTTATTTTTTATTACTTCCTTTGTTTGGCTGGCTTTGGTCTAAGATTTCACTTCTTTTTCCAGTTTCTTAAGGTGGATGTTTAGATTATTGGTTTTAGATATTTCCTCTTTTGATACTAGTATTCACAGCTATACATTTCTTCTGAGCACTGCTTTAACTCCATCTCATAAGTTTTGGTATGTCTTGCTTTCATTTCCATTTATCTTAAAGTATTTTCTAGTTTCACTTGTGGTATCTTCCTTGATTTGTTATTTAGTATTGTTTAACTTCTACATACTGTGAATTTCTTAAATTTCTTGTTGCTATGAAATTCTAATGCCACCCTATTTTTTCTGGAGAATGTACTTCATGTGATTCCATTTCTTTTAAGTCTGTCAAGGCCTGTGTTATAGCCTAGAATGTGGCCTAGCCTGGAGAATCTTCCATGTGTGCTAGAGAATATGTATCCAGTAATTGTTGGGTGGGTTGTTTTATAGATATTTGTGAGGTCTAGTTGGCTTATAGTGTCATTCAAGAATTTTATTTCCTCAATGATCTTCTGCCTAGTTAATTTTTTTTCTATTTTTGAAAGTGGGATATTGAAGTCTCCAATTACTATTTTTAATTATTTATATTTCCCTTCGATTCTGTCAGTTTCGGCTTCATATACTCATTTTAGATGCCCATACATTTATCATTGTTAGATCTTCCTAAAAGATTGATTATTTTGTCACTATAAAATTCACCTCATTATTTCTAATAATATTTTCTGTTTCAAAGTCTTTTATGTGATATTGGAGACACACTAGCTCTTTATTATTTGTATGGTACAATTAATCCTTTCAATCTTTCACTTTCAACCTTTTTGTTTTTTTAATCTTAAATGTGTCTCCTGTAGACAGCATCAAGTTGGAACTTGTTAGGTTTTTTTTTTTAATGTGTGACTATTTTGACAATTTCTGCTTTTGATTTATTTAATCCGTTCATACGGATTTGGCATGGCTAAATTTATGTCCATTTTTTTAATTTTTGCTTTTTTATATGTCCCCCTATCTTTTCTGTTTCTTCTTTACTGCCTTCTTTTGCAAGAGAATATTTTCTAGTCTAATTATTAACTAATTTATTGTTTTTAATTTTGTTACTCCAGTTTTTATTTTAATAAACTTTAGAAAAAATTTTATTTACAAAAACAATGTGAAGAGTTGTCAATACCCCACATTCAGTTTTTTCTATTATTAGTATCTTACATTTGTATGGTACATTTATCACAATTAGTGAATGAATACTGTTGCATTATTGTTAACTAATACATACTTCATTATTAACTAAAGTACATACTTCATTAAAAATTTCCTTAGTTTTTACCTATTTTTTTTTCTATTCCTGGACCCCAACCCAGATATAACACTATATTTGGCATATATTCTAGGCTACTCTTTGCTTTCACAATTTCTCAGACTTTCCTAATTTTCCATGACCTTGACAACTTTGAGCATTACCTTCAGGCACTTTGTAAAAAAGTTCTTCTACTGAGAATTGTCTGGAGTTTCGGTTTGTTTGGGGTTTTTTTTTTCACTATTATTAAACTGCACTATGTGTTTTTGAAAGGAAGACCACAGAAGTAAAGCACAATTTTCACCACGTCATGTCATAGGTTCTCACTATGAACAAGACTCAGCACTCTTGATGTTGACCTTCATCATCTTGCTGAAGTTGTCAGGTTTCTCCACTGTAAAGTTACTCTTTTTTATCACCTTTCCGCACTGTACTCCTTGCAAGGACATGTGCAGCCCACATTTAAATGGGAGTATTGCTCCACACCCTTGAGATTGAAACATTGATATAAATTATTTGGAATTTTTCCATGTGGAATATTTGTCTCTTCTTTTCCATTTATTTATCCGATAATTAATTTATATCAGGATGAATTGATGAATATTTATAAGTACTTTGCTGTAATCCAATACTACTTTATTTGGCTGTTCAGACTGTGCCAGCTTTGCCTTTCAGAGCTCCTTCAGTTGACTTTTGTGTCCCCTTGACAGATTCTACCATTATAGGTTTGGTGGTGGTGGTGGTGGTTTTAGCACTCTTGTTTTATGGCACTACAAGGTGCTGCAGGTTTATCTTGCAAATTTCCTGCCCAGTCCTTAGATAAACCATTTTTTCCAAGGAGTCATAGTGCCTTTTATTGGAAAATAATATTAGAAATCATGATCTGCATGCTAGGTGCACTCATTGCTACTAGGGTATTGTTATTTCTAGGCCCTCTCAATTGACAAAGGAAAAGAAATATATCTTTTTGTACTAACCTGTGGATGTGCATACTTCTATAGATAATTCTATATGTAGCCATTTGTATCTACATTAAGCTAAACAGGAATGTATATTAAAGTCTCTAACTCTAATCCATTATAATACAGATCATTCATTCTAACCTCCTCCTGAATATCTGTAAATTCCCACTACAACAATTAGCAACCCAGCTCCCACTGTTTACTTACTTAAATGTTCATTCTATTATACATATATAACAGTATTAATTATATTATATATATTTACTATTTATTACATGATTAAAAATTCAGTTTCCCTTTAAAGTAAGTATTAGCATTCCTATTTTCCAGGTAAGAAAATTGAGACTTAGGAAACTTAATTCATTTGCCAGAGTTGCAGCGCTTATGAAGTTAGAAATGGGATTCATACCTAGGAATAACTGATTCCAAAAATTCTACCAAGAGCTTCAACCTCCTGCTACTGGGAATATGGCTATGACTCTAGTTACTGGTTAATGAAATTTCATGTGTGCCCCATTTTAATAGAATAAGACCTGGGATGCAGAGCCTCCATTTCAACAAGCAATGATCTAAGAAATGTTACAAATGTCTCCCTCTTGGCTACAAACATAAAGTAAGGATATCTTAGAAGAGAAAAGCAAGTGGAACCAGGGCAAGAATAGATAGGCCTGAGGGGGTTAGTAGGGAAGGCAAGTAGATCAAGAGAAAAAGATCTAAATACACTATTCAAGGTGAGAAACTAAATAGGGTTATTTCCATTAGGTAAATCATATGAAACATCTGACATTTGACTCTTTGACTTACAAAAACAGCAATTTCACTTAGTTCAACCCATAAATTCTAGTCAAAATTTTCGGGGAAAAAGGCCATTTTCTCCTCTTAAAACTAGTAAGTAGATAAAGATAGAATAAATGAGATTGCTTTCCAGAAAGTGATAACATTTTTTATCTTGCTCCTCTACCCTTATTTCACCCTGAGGAGAATAATCTCAACAAAATCTTTTCTTTGAAATATAAATTTTCTTTCAAAGAGCATTGCCTCATTTTAATTAAGTTTGGTGAAGATTTTCAAATCTCAAACTTTCCCAGTAATGATAACTTTTGTTCTGAACACGACTGCTATTAGATTATCATCATTATTAGAGTAATACTGGTAGCCATGGTCATTGACCACTGATCTCCATCAGTGTCACCATTGTCAAAACAGTGCTATTTTTTTCTTTTGCCAAGAAGGGGATCAGACAGTGCAAGATTTATCTTGGCTATGATTGCTAAGTTGCTAATTTATTTTACACTATGATTTCAACCTCTTGGTTGCTTAGTTTCCTTAGCTGAGAAGTGTGGGTTGTGCCAATTTTCCAAGGTTACTAGAAAGGTTAATGTTTGCAACTTCTAAAGTTTCTTTGGTGAGAGGCTCAGAGAAGAGAAAAGTATTATTCCACACTGTTTGGTATCTTCTGTCACAGGGCTAAACTATGAATGTAGAGTCTGATTAAAACATATCATTTTTCTCTTTATCTGTCAATTGCCCTCTTATTGAATAAGTAAATTGAATACTGAAGTTAACATTTACTTAAAAATTCCATCAGATTTAGCCTCTGTTCACTGACTGTTTCATTTTCACTTGTTTAAAAAATTGTTTTTAGTGTCTGGACTGCAAAATACTGAATAAAATTACCATGAAAAATAAGTACTGCCTGCATTAGACTGATGAAGTAATTGAATGATTACACTGAGCTTAAAATATCTTCTGATGAGCATATACTTATGGTTATCATAAAATCAAAATTTGGGAAAGAATTTTGTAAGCTGAACTTAAAATATAATTTTTAAAAATTAGAAATTAATAAATTTCTATTTCCTCCATTGGGATAGAAGGAGTGACATCTTGACTTCCTTTCTAAGTAACTTAAAAAGAATGTTTAACTGGACCCAAGCCAGTTTCATTTTACACTAAACATTTTCTTTTGGAGTTGAAAGTATCTTTGGTTCTTTGAAGATTCTGAAGAGTTTTCAAAAGTGTTTGTGAATCTCTCGGGTATTGAAATCAGACTGTTCTTTCTACCAAATGGAAACTTCTGAAGTTCATTTCATCTGAATATGGATTATCCACATATATGTCCACATATCTGAGTATGGTTTAAAAAGTATGGTACAGTCACATAAAAGAATGCAACACGATTATTTTAAAAATTACATTTTTATAGAATCACTTAAAATGTCCTTAGAAAATATTATCACAGGATAACTGTGATAGATAGAAAATTATATTAACAATATACTCCAAACCCTGTTATTGGACTATATATATTGAATATATATATACATATATATATACACACACACACACACATACATATATATATAAACGTATAACTGGAATAAAAAAGACAATGATCTGTTAACTGTATTTATCACTGGGTAATGAAAATGCAGGTGCTTTTATTTATGTTTCATTATATATATATATTTATATTCTAAACATTTAAAATTAAAAACACTAAAGATTATATGGACAAATACAATTTATAAAACTGACATGTGAGCGTCTGCTATCATATATTTCCAACTCCTGAAGAACCAGACTAGGGGAGAGAGGCAGATAGGGCTCATTCTAGTGAGAAAAGCATGGAAGAGTGTCTGCTCCTTCCAGAAACAGCAGCTGAGCGCTTCATGGATTAACATCTTGTTGGCTGTGAGCATGCGTCATGGATTTGATTAGGGGCTCTGGTGGGGACAAAATTGGTCAAGAAAATTAAACTAAATTTAAAAATAAGCAATGGCATGAATATGAAGATTTGTTGTGGTTTGTAGAGTGAGAATCTTTAGAGGGGTTTAGGGAACTAAAGAATCAAAGGAAAAAGGAATAAAGGCGTTTTAATAATGTTGATTAAGTCTTTTGATCCTTTCTAATGCTCTTCAAGGATGAGGAAAAGGATTTGTGTTATGTTAATATTACTTTTAGAGAATGACCTATAATTTAATACATGCAGTCCTCCTCTGAACTGGAACACATGAAACTCCAAGTTCCATAGAGGTAATGGACATATGGTTAGATATAAATGTTTACTTGCATATCTATCTATTCCACAGTTATAAAAATTATTTTTAACTGTGTGGTTAGAGGAGATACATCAGCTTACAAAGACTTTTTCTAAGTCAAGCAGTCTTCCAACTGCTTCATCTCAATGCCACCGCTGGCACTCCTAGAAGCCACAGCCACTTAATTCTCTACCACACACTCTGAATAGTGTTTTGGTCCTAATGAATAAGCATCTCATAAAGTAACTTACAAAAGCACACTTCCAGCCCAAAGGAGGGGTGATGTATTTTGGTAGGAAAACACTAATCAGAGATTTTCCAACACACAATCCAAGATGAAGGAAAAAAATCTGTCCACAATGGTCTCCCAATGAAAATACATATTTAGTGAGTAATTTAATAGCACAATATGTGTTTGCTAAATAAGGGGCATGATATGGAGGTACTGTAGGATGCTGATGACCATACAAGTTTATGAAGCAGTACCGTAGGTGAGGAAGAACCAACAATGCATTTGTAACAGAAAAATACCATTTTCAGAGATATCTATCTATCTATCTATCTGGTCTGAAGGATGGTCTGGAAAGGAATTAAATTTGGACAATTCTTTCTTCCCAACCAATGTTAAATAATCATAACTTAAAATACTTTAGCATCCTTTAACATGCATTAGACACAGTCGGCTTAGAAAAATAGCCTGTGATTTTAATTTTCTTCTGCTAATTTTGGTGAGTCTTTTACTCTTTTTAGGCTCTTGCTACTTTATCTACAAAATAAAATGGGTAACCTCAGTAGTCATTAATACATCTTTCAGACTTCAAATTCTCAGATAAAACAAAACTAAATGGTTATGTGAACTATTAAAGGTTTGTTTTCATAGGACACCTACCTCTTGGTTAATAAGAGAAAAAAACAATTGCCGTTCCTACTTAGATGTACACTAAAAATATGCTGAAAAACCTAGATGACTTCTTTTGGTTTTCTTCTTATTTTTTCTGATCCCCTAACAAATGTAAGATTGTATGTAGGGAATTGAGGGAGAAATAAAGAAATGATAGGAATTTGAGACAACTCTTCAGTGTAAGGAAACTCAATACCTTCGCTGCCATAAAAGTTAATGAGGATGTCAAGTTACTTTGAGGCTCAACCCCCAAAGGACATTCTCAATTCTGCTAGAAAGCAAAAGCTATGCATGATAATGAGCATCTCTGAGGGAGATAGCACGAAGATGATGGTAGAAGACGCATGGCTCAATTATGTGCAGAATAATGATAACAAGCCCTGCATCCTGTATACATACTCTCCTAATTGGGTAACAGTGCAGCCCTGTGTACTACAAGTAGTGGAGAGCACTCATTAAGGCAGAGAAAAACAAAAGTATCTTGTCTTAGTTATAACTCAAAATGCTGTGAATTTAGAAGTAAGAAAGGGCATATCTAATACAAATGCTTTAGGTATTTTTTTTCATAAAGGTATCTCTCATCTTGACAAGCTACCAGACCTGAAGTGAGTTTAATTAGTTCAATGCATCATGCTAAATTGTAAAAAGGAGTAAAACCAAGGCGGAAAAAAGAAGAATCCAGAAATTCCATCACACAGTCTGTCTGTAAGGCACTCTATTGAAATGCAGGCGCAACAGCAACAGGATCTTTAACTTCTTTCTAGTGCCCAAGAAGTCTATCCTTGTGTGAAAATGCTGGCAAAGGGGTCACCCAAGTTTTCTTTCAAATGCGTTTCCCTGTGTCATCTCATTTTCTGTCATCAAATCTTACATCTCTGTCCTGAATTTGATCAGGTCAATGTGATTAAATTTTCCTAAAATAGGGTAAGCACTCCCTCAAAGAAACCCACTGTTCCCTAGTGTAAACTAGATTATATATATAATTAGTATACAATTATCTGTATAATTAGTCTCTTCTCAATCTTTTCTGTTTTAGGACCAGAGTATCAGAAAGAGCTGGGCTTTGTCTATAGAATTGATTTCCTTTGCCCATAGAACTGTGATCATGTCTCCACTTTGGTTCTGACTCCTAGAAAACTCAAAGCCAAACTAGTGAGCCTCTTCTAACTAAGCTTTATGTCTTTTTTTACCCCCTACTGAACAAACCTTATGTGTATGTCCCTCATTTTCCCTGTATTATTATTTTTCTTCACACTTTCAAACTACTTATCTTATAGTTTTATTTATCTGTATGCTCCTAAATCTCTTCTGAGCAAGAAGCTAATATATCATATAGGTTGCATTCAGGCACAGGTTACAAAAAAATTGTTATTCCTTTATTCAAATTGGAGTATATATTTTCATGTAAAAGAAGTCCAGAAGTAGACAGTATGGGTCTGGAATTTTGAACTAAATTTTGGCTTCCTCAGGAACCCAGGGTCTCTCTACTTTGGCTTCTCTCCTCACATATGCCAGGTGGCTGGTACTCTGCTAGGTTATAAGAGGCAGAAGGACAGAAGGCACATATTGGCTGACTCCACCTTTATTTTTTTAACTAGTTCATCCATGATGCTTGTGTTTTTATCTTATTTGTTAGAGTTGATTTGCATGGTGACCGTGAGTTGCAAGCCATTCTGAAAATGCAAGTTGATTTTCTTTCTTTGTTTTTTTTTGGACAACTTGAGTCTCTGAAAGAATTTATTATTTTGTTAGTTGTAGAAGATAGGGAGAATGGATATTGGGTAGGCAACTAACGGTGTTTGTTATCATTGGTATATCAAACCAAAAATTTTTTAAAAGACACACTTGCACACATGTATTTATACATTATGCAAGTGTTTAATTTCTTCCTTTTCTTCTTGTTTCCTTCATGACAGATCCATACCTAAGATCATAAAAGTACTTCTCCATCTAAAAAAAAAATGGAACAACTTTTAAATACCTGTATGCAGTGCTAAGTATGCATTTATGAGAGAATAAACTAAACAAGAAGTCTGCTTCATTTTAAACCAACCAACAGTTATCTAGCATTATTAATGTAAAACATCATGCTAGTGAGGACTGGGAATTAAGTCTTGATTCAGATTCATGGTCTTTACAGACTCAATCTAAAGATGGGGTTAGACTCAAAGTATTTGTTCCACTTGTGAGCTTTACAGAATTCTAACTTTCAAAACAGAAATTTCTAAATTTAGTTTTATCTATTATCTTAAAGAATGTTAAAAAAAAACCCACAAAAACCTTTCAAATGCATATAGGCTGCTATAACTCCCAGAGGATTTCAAATGCCTGCCCTAAAAATGATACAAATATTTTATTTTCTGGAAAATGAGGTTCTGAAACACAGAAAATTATAAATTTTCCACCTACCTTATCCCCTTTTTTCATATACCTTTCCTCTTTACTGAATGAATTAAGTTATGTAAACGCATCATTCTAAATACAAGTCAGTCAGCATCACTTGGAATAAATACATGAAAAATACCTATGATGTAAATGAATTAATGGGGAAAGTATCTTATTAGTATTTCTGGTTACTGTGACACACATTAAAATTTGTTAGTTCTCAACCATCTTTAGAATAGATCTATTCTAACTTTCCCTCTACTGTATTCCATCAACTATTTATTTTGATAACTTTATATTATAATCATTTTTATTGCCATCTCAAATTCAGTTTCTAATGCTGCAAGACAGAGAAAGAGCAAGAATGAATAAAAGACAGATGGGTGATGATGGAGCATCAAAGAGAGATTTGTTAGTTTCAATCTCTTCTACACCCAGTACATCCATCACTAGTGATATCCTGGTTCTAGCTTTTACATGCAGAGAACCTTCTCTTCGGTACCAAGTAATAATAAGGTCTTTACACGGTCATACTGTTAAGAAAGCCTACTGAATTTCCAGATGGGCTTGGGAAGGCAAATTCCTCAAGCATGACCATAAATACGGCTCCCACATATGCTAAACCATGGCTAACTCTGACTTCTCTATGAATTATGAAGACACTGGAAACATTGTATGCCCAGCAACAGAGTGGACAAAATAGAAATCAGAAACAATGTACACAGTCATCACAGTTTCATAAGTAACCGGTAAGACAAATAATACACTTTTCTGGATTTTATTCCATGATTCTTACCTACTGGTAAAATTCTCTCCATCTACCTCACTTTCTATTTAAGGAGAAGTCCATTATTTCAAGTTGTACATTAGCTTCTCAATTTTTACCAACAAGTATGTGATTAATACAATGAAAACTATATTCTGAATATTAAACTTACTCCATTAGGAGATGATCTATCAAAACAAACAGTAAAAAAATAAATAAATAAATTTGAGTCAACAATTTCAAAACTAACCAAGTTCTAGAATACTTGAATCAACAGTATTGAATATTGTATCTTCATTTGACTCCCAAAATTCTCTTTGGATATAAAGTTCAAAACAGTTAACTTGAACATCAAGAATATTTTACCTCATTGTCTTGGGCTCACTACATTCAATTTTAGTTCTTTGAAAAAATGATTATGTGTTGACAAGACCCTCCATAATCTGCCTGTTTTAATTCACTGTTTTGGCTTCCATAATTACTTTGTTTCTACACTTAACAGGTGACTTTACCTTTATAGCTGTGGTATTAGCAGTAACATTCAATTAACACTCACACTGTGAGCTACAATTATACTTCACTAACACCTAACTTCTACCTTCTGCTCTCTTGCTAAATGGTCGCGAATGTAACAGCTAATCTCTTCTTTGTACTTAATAATATTCCCAAATTGAAAGAAAATTCGCATCTTTAGAAGAAGTGTGGAATATTCTTGGATAAACATAGTATGTAAAGCAAGTTAATCTGTCAACTAACAAGTATTTATCGATCACCAATATCAGTGTCAGAATCTATAAGGCAGGCCAGTGGAAGATGAGAGAAGCATAGATGAAGTTTTCCTATTCTCAAGAAACTTACCAACTAATAAAAAGGAGACTGCAAACATGTATTGAAACACTCATTATAGGAAAAGTAGGAAAATAAGATTTGTGTAACTAACTATTGTGTATATTTTCTTCTTGAAATTTTGTATGTTTACATTTTACCTTTAGAGATATTATCCATTTTGAGTAGTGCTCTCGGTTTTTGTTTAAGTGAAATTACATCACATGTTCTTTTTTGTGGTTGGCCCTTTTTACTAAGCAAAAAGGTTTTGAGATTCATCCATGTTATTTTACATACCAGTAACTTCTTTTTTATCCTGGGTAATAAATAACAATACTATTTAAGCAATTATATTTTGGGTCTCAGTTACTCAGCTAATCCTATTTCTAAATATTGTAATCAGTTGTGGTTGTATTCAGGAATTACTTAATTATGGGATATTATATTTCTGAAGAATATTGCATCCTATGGAATGCCCAGGGAGAGGTAGAAGACTGGATCCCAGGAAGAAAGTAATGATGGGAATACAGTCATCAAGAGGGAGCAGATAGTATTCATGCTGTAGAGATTTGAAAAGGGCTAGTCTCTGGTAGAAAAGGGGGATAGAATATATGAAAGCAAGGTTTGAAGTTCAGGTTTATCCTTAAATATATCTGGTATGAATAGTTTACACATCCTTTGTTCCTCTTGGAACAAACCATACTCTTTTTGCTTTACACTTAAATTCTCTTTAGGTATTCTGAAGAATCCCACTTTGTTTTCAGAGACTAAAGAACAGATAAAATGATCTTTCTACACATCAACCATTGTGCTGAGGAAATCTTGATATTTACAAGGGGGAATTTTGAAATTTAAGACAATATCTAGCAACTAAATAAGCAGAGCCCCAACAGTAAGACATTCATGGTTAATTATTTATTATTGTTAGGTTTACTTTGAACATTTTTCTCGTAGGAGGACTCTAGACCAATAGGTCCATTTTTCTAAGCTAAACCCCTCATCCTGATGCTAGTTAAACCTTCGACTAAAGAGAATTGAATATTACCTCAAATCTAACATGTCCCAAACTGAGTTTTTGTTATTTTTTCCTAGACGTATTTATTCTGCAGTCTTCTCCATCTCACAATTATTTGCTACTGTGTCTATTTTCTCAGACCAAAGATCTTGTGGTCATCCTTGTCTACTCTTGTCTTATACCCTACATGTAAACAACTGGCCCTCCCTTCAAACTATACCTAAAATTCAAACATATCTTATGACTCTATTTATAGCCCCCAATCCAAGTGATCATCTTTTTGAATTTAATGTTTTCAAGTTTTTCTGCTTCCACTCTTGTCTAACTTTAATGTAATGTCACAAAGCAGACAATATCACCTTGTCAAACTAAATCAAAGCATTCCACACTTTTCTGCTCAAAACTTCCAATGTTAAGCATTTCTCTCACAGTAAACTATAAGGGTATTCCTTTGATCCACAGAGTTCTAAATGAATAATGCCCCCATTATTTCTTTGACTCTTTCCTGCTCTACTATTTCTAAGTCCCTCTGCTTAGAAGGATCTCCTCAAGATACTCTCATGCTCATTTCTCTCATGGTCAAAGTCATTAGGACTCTACTCAAGTGTCATCTTTTCAGAAGCCTTCCCTGGTCATTCTGCCTAAAATTGTAATCCTCTCTAACTTATCTTACCATTTTTTCCTCCTTAGCAGCATCACTACATAACACAACACTTATCTTCTTGTTGATCTTATTTATTGTCTGTTTCTTCCACAAAAATATCAGCTCCATGAAGGTAAAGATGTTTAGATATTGAATACAATGGTGCCCAGGCAATCAGAAAGTATATTTTTAAATAAACTACCATATAATGCTTTGAAAAGTTCATCACCAACTCCAACAGAGTGAAAGTCATCAGGCATACACTGTATTGCAGATAAGTTAATCATAAAGAAGACTGAAGCTACCACAATTAACCTGATTGATTAGTCTTCAGACTAAAATCTGCCTACCACAGAAAATAAAAGTACAAACTAAACTTTTATGAAATATAAATCAAATACTCCTGGGGTAGTCAGAATAATGTCTCCCACCAAAGATAGCCACACCACAATCCCCGGAAACTGTGAATAAATTATCTTACATGGCAAAGGGAATTTTGCAAATGTCATTAAGGACCTTGAAAAGAGATTATTTTCCAGGTCAGTTGAATCTAACACCATCGGTCCTACAAAGTGGAGATCTTTCCCAGTTACGGTCAGAGAGATGAAATGTTGCTGGCTTTGAAGGTAGAAGAAGGGACCAGGAGCCAAGGAATGTGAGAGGCTTCTAGGAGATGGAGAAGGTAGGAAAAGTGATACCCCTTTAAAGTTTCCAGAAGAAACACAGCACTGTTGCTATTTTTATTTCAGCCCTGTAAGATCTATGTCAGGCTTCTAATCTACAGAACTGTAAGATAATAATTTGGTGTTGTTTTAAGCCACTAGTTTTGTGGTCATTTGTTACAGCAGCAATAGAAAGTTAATAAAACTCTTAAATACAACATCAGCAAACTGAATTCAACAACATAACATATTTATCTATTAGTATATTTTAAAATGAAAAATGATATTTATATATTATATTTTAAAATACCCTAGGCATTTCAAATGTGGACGGAGGATTGAAAAACACTGGTTTAAAATACCTCAAAAATGAAAAAAAAAATGCTGATGTGCTTGGAGATGAATGGGTATGAAGGAAAGTGGCATAAGATCAGAGAAATAGGAAAGTGACAGATCATATACAGTTATAAGCCATGACAAGAATTTCAGATTTTTCTTCTCAGTAAGAAGGGAAAGGATCCACCAACAGCAGGTTGTTTAAATAAACTACGGTACACCTGAACAATGGAAAACTACATAACTGTAAAAAAGTGAAGAAATTATCTATGAATTGGTATGAGTAGAGCCCCAGAATATACTGTCAAGTGAAAAAATGAGACCACAGTGGAGAATATGGAGTATGCTACTTTTATATGTAGTAACACAGGGGAAATAAGAATATATACTTGTGTCTGTGTAAAGAAATAATCCAGAGATATAAAGGGAAAAAAAGTGATTTTCCGTAGTGGGAAGGAAAACATGATGAATAGGACAAAGGTACAGCCAGATTTCTCAAGTTTATTTTATGTTGTTTTGACTTTTGGAAACTGGAAAACTATTACCCTTAATGAAAAACAAACAAAAATAAATTTAAATAAATAAACAGGATATTTAAGAAAGCAGAAAATTTTTCTCTAACAGATATATAACAATTGAACATATAAAGATAACATTTTCCTAGATGTCATGCATACGTTGTTTCAGTTTTATGACCTTGTTTACTTAATGTGACTTTTACATATTAACTTAGCTTACAAAGTGATACTTGTTACAGTCCTAGTTCATCAAGTAAATACATCTGATGAATAATTTCAGATGGTGAAAATAAAGGTGTTATAACTACCTATAATATCTGTGATCAATTCATGTTAATATAACACTCCACGCACATCCAAATTCTATATGCCTAGTCTACAGGTTAGTTACACCGATTAAATTATTTAAGCAAGTTTGTGTTCCAAATACAAATATACAGACAATTGATCAATGTTCTCCAAGTCTTTTATAGAAAATCAGACCTATTATTAAATGTGCTAATTTTTTTGAAAATGACATTTTAGTGTTGTGCAAACGCTACAGGAGATGAGTACAAAACTGCAATCTATGCAATTGCCATAAATATGCTTCTTATTTTTAGTGTCATAAGTAAAATAATATTATTTGAAGAAATAAAACAATTTTATAAGTTATCTGTTGATGAATATTTATTTAATATCAGCATTATTATTTGAGTATGCAGTCAATTTCCTTAGAGAAAATAAGACAGTTTTCTCAAGGATTAAACTTGTCCTTCTATAAATATTCTTTACATAAGATTTTGTCTTATTTTTTATCTTTGTATATTTTATGTAAATAACCTCACACAACTTTCTATTCTGTGAGATTTACCAGAATAATTTTTAGCTATTTATATTTTGGCATCTTCCTGTCCTGCTTTAAATTTCTATGTATAAACTTCCCTTTGAGCACTGTAATCTATACTTCAAAATGGATATATTTAGAAGTTGTATAAAAGACAAACAATTAAGATTTTGATGGTATTATCAGCAACCAGTTTGGGTCAGAAGTGTCAGTCGTACAGGTAACCAAAGGAAACTTAGTATTCACACATGCTATTTATAACTTATTAAACTATTTTTCTGATTTATTCATCACTGAGCTTCTATTATCTCTGTCGCTCCCTCCTAGAACACTTTCATTTTTGTTCATTAGTTTAAGCTCAAGTGTTTCTGAATGTCTAAACTTATACAGTTCATAGGCTTCTTCAGCAGTGAAAATGAGAAGACATTTTCTCCACAATGCCTTGATGTCTTTCAAAAAACTTATCACTTGATATTATATAGAATTGGTAGATGATAAAAAGCTTTTATTTTGAAAACTTTAAAATATAGGCAGAAGCAAATGAGTCTCCAACTACTTTCAACCACTTTTTAAATTGTCAACATTTTCCATTCTTGTTTTGTCAATACTCTTATTCTATTTATCTATCTATCTATCTGTCTATCTATCTATCTATCTATTTATTATTTATTTATTTTTATTGAAGTAGAGTCAGTTTACAGTGTTATGTCAATTTCTGGTGTACAGTATAATGCCTCACTGTACACCAGATGTACATATGTATATAATATATACATATATTTCTTTTCATATTCTATTTCATTATATGTTACTACAAGATATTGGATATAGTTCCCTGTGTTATACAGTATAAACTTTTTGTTTATCTGTTTTATATACAGTAGTTAGTATCTGCAAATCTCAAACTCCCAATTTATCCCTCCCCACCCTTCCTTCCCGCCCTGGTAACCATAAATTTGCTTCCTATGTCTGTGAATATTCTCATTCTTATACTTGACCCATTCTTGAATTTTGTGAAGTACAGTATAGACAATCTGATTCAATACAGTTACCAAAAATCAATGGCTGAATAAGCAGTGTTAAAGATTCTGGTGGCCTGTGGACTACTAAGAACTTCTTAGAATTTTGCTGGTTATTTAAAAGTACATATTTTACTGTGGTACTTTATTCAGCAATTACTGTGGTTTTATTATTATGGTAGGGCAAGAATGAGTACACATGCACACACAAGCACACACACTCAGTTTTTATGTGTGCGGGTCAGCAATGCAATCATTTGTTCCATAGCAGGCTCATGGTGTCGTTAGATATATACACGATTATCCTTAGAGACTCTAAAGTTTTAGAATTGTATTTAGAAAAAAATGTACATTTAGTTCAAGATTTTTCCTTTTTGTTCATAAATATAAAAATTCTTTTATACACCTACATAGGAAAACCTTGGGATATTTATTCACTTGACAATTGCTGAGAGCAGGAAAAATAGGGCCATAGGGAACAAAAATGACATTATAATACAAAAATTCTGGAGGGAATGTGAGCAGAGTCCACATTAGATGCTGGAGGTCCACAGATTAACCACTTCTGTGGCAGCAGGAACTTTGTGGAGATGATTAAAGCTGCTCAACAGAGCTTCCTGGTGAGTGGCATGATGAGTAAGGGACTTCACATTAGCCACTGCCCGTATCTTTGAAATTGTGGCTCAAAGCTATACCAGATCCTCTCCCCTGCTACTCTCACAGCTTTCCAGACATTCATGGTGTAACAGGTATTAAGGCTCTCTAATACGGGTTTTCACCAATTCATAACTCCCCTCAGTGGGGAAACTTGCCTCACTAGAACGTACGCAAAGAAACATAAAATTGCCAACCAATTCTTTTCATCAAATGACAGAACTGGTATGACATTATTTTTCAAAACAATGAATATCTGGGGATGTAGTCAACTATTAGAAGGAGCCCATGGTTTTGTAAATTGATCAAAGTTAGCCTTTGCTCAATAAACTACTGAATAATGTACTGTTGTTTCCCAATATATCCACAACTATGATAAAAGTCCAGATTCATTTTAAAATTGCTGAATTTACTGTGGAGTTTTCATTAAGTATATCTCAACCAAGAGATACAAAAGTATTATTAGCAAGTGTGGAGACTCACACAATAAAAGATAGAGAAGGCTGCTAGGATAATGAAGCAAGCAGATGAAAATCAGAAACTCTAAAGAAACTGGTAGAGCAGGGAAGTATCAGCTACACAGGTTTTAAAATCTCAGAGCAAATATCTGTGGTTAACTTATTACCTTCTACTAAAATGCATGCATGTATATGCAAATACAGTAAATATCCAGAATGCATAAAAGTTGTATTACTGATTAAAGAAAGACCCAAATCTATGAAGACTATTTAAAATTTATACTACTTCCTCTATTACATGAAGCTGAACTGAAAATACTAAATGATCCTTTGAAGCAATTAAATATTCTATAAATGTAAAATAAAATTATTTATAAATCTCTAGCAACCATTTTTGATGCTTTTCAAATTTCAATAGTATTTTTTTCCACCAGACTGAAAACATCTGTGTTGTTTGAAGCAAAAAGTAGTTTTACAAATATCATTTTCTTTCCCTCTCTCCCCCTCTCTTTTGTTTGCATATGAAATTTATGCAATATTTTTCATTTCCATATCAGAGCAACAGCAAATTCAATATTATACTTTTTATTTTTCCAAGATTCCTCTTATCTAAATGAAAACTATGCTTTTTTCCCTTAAGATTTCTTCACTTTTAAAGACAGGAAAAGTTATTGGTTTTCTTTAGGTGTGTCTTTTCCCATAAAACCATGAGATTTTATCACTACACATGTTACATACATGGAACAAGTAGAATAAAATGAAGCCACACTGAGCCACAGATGTCAGACAGTGAACTAGGACTGCGCACCACACATGCATACCCATGCAGTATGAAAATTCACACCACAAGCCAGCCCACGGCAGATGAGATTAAGTCTGCCTCAGGGCTATTACAGGCTATCACATATCATGGAAGTTCAGCATGCATCTGGACGATCCAAATGTTTTAATAAGCCTATTCAAAGGATTCACTATGTCTATAGTAATGAGGAAAAGAACTAACAGGGCTCACTGAAACACAAACACTATCTAAGAATTCAATTTAACAATTGGTAGTAAGTCTCTTCTGAGGCCGAGAGAAGAAAAAGAAGGTTCCAGACAACATATCGGCTTTCTAACCATCCTGATTGCTCTACTTTGTGCTTGTTCTCTAGTACCATAGTTTATAGATTTAGCTAAATTGTTTTCCATAATCGTGGTTCTCACAAGCTTTTCAGAGTTAGGTTTACAATATACATTAAAAAGTTAAAAAAAAAATGAGTCAAATAGATATCATTGCTGGTGAAGTTTCCAGCTTATTATTCAGGGAGGAGCAGGGAAAACAACTCTTGATTAAGGTTCTTTTGTTTCTATCAGTATAAAAATGCATTTCCTTTTTTCTCCTGACCCATTTCTAAGTATAGCAGTTTAAAATTTCCCGTCACAGTATTATCCTAATCAGTCAAGTGAAATCTAATTCTAATAGACCTCCCAGAGTGCTTTTGATTATCAAGGTGAAACCAGGATCAGATTCTTTGTCTCTAATTAATAACTAAATTCCCTTCTTCTGAAGAGAGGAGTTGAAGAATTGTTGCAGTCTAGTCTACCAATCCAAAATTTAAGAAAACAGAGAAGGTTGTCATGTCAGCAGTTGAATTTTGCAAACAAAGCAAAGGTCAGATGCATTTCTTTTCCCTCTCATTAAACAAACTGAAAAAGGATTTGAATTAAGTCAAACAGTTGAGGATTGCTGAACACAAGCTAGAGAAGAAAAATGAGGAAAATGAAAATGTACATTCAATGTGGAGCACTAATACTTAGTTATTTGTCCACTGCAACAGTTTAGAGAAACAAACTTTTGAAGATTTAGTTTAATTGGTGCTCACTGTTGAATTTTCCAGCGGTTCTTTGGTTCCTTTCCAGTTATTTCTAAAGGTTTTGGACTAGATCATTATTACTTCTAAAGCAGAGTTCAATTCTCTAAATGTAGTCATTTCATTAAATGAGACTTTTTCATGCAAAAGAAAAAAAAAAGTAGATAAATAAAAAGGAGTCCAGAGGTAGCTTATAAGTCATTTCCTTAATTTCACCAAATATTTCTCTAGATGCTGAAGTGAAAAGTATATGCTGTGTTAATTGCTAACAGAGCTTCACCTTTTCCTCTCTGTTCCTGTTTTGGTCTTTTTTTCCCAGCAGGGCCTTCCCTTTTCTCCCTTCTCTCTGTTCCTTAACTCTCCAAATAGGTACCTGATTGCAACCACACTTGATTTAAGAAAAACTGAAAAAAATGTTAAAACCTTTGGGTCTAATCCTGCACAGAAGACACAACTTAACAAGGAGAAAGATGAAAGGGTAGCGGAAAGGGCTGGCAAAAAAAGTAAGGCACAACACAGGGGCAGGTCAGGACTCTGAAACGGAATGCGATTCACATGAACCTTTAAAAAAAGCCTCATACTTTCAAAAATAAATTTTCCTTTGAAAAAATTCTACAAAAAAGTTTGTCTGTTTCTTTCATCTCCTGATTCTTCAGTGAATCTGAAATACTCCCTCAAGAGAGGGATGAAAAAAAAGGACATTTTATTCCATATTAGGAGTTAAATTGAGAAATGAAATTGTTCTTACAAGCCAAACGGTAGTATAGTTGAACATTATTTCTTACTAAATCTCACAAGGTAGCAAGGAACACACTGGCTGTTTAACTGCACATGTTTTAAGGTTTTTAGACAGTGTTAGCAAATCTGTATACAGTATGCTGACTTGGGTGGAGTTTGAGGTCATTAAACAATATATTTAGATAAAAGCTTTTATATTTTCACAAATGCAAAGTACTTGGGAACTGACATAAAGATACTGAAGTTAGTTCTTCTAATTGAAAAATTTTAATAATCCGGTGTGCAAGGTCATTCCTGATTTGGCCTATTATTGTCTATTTTCCATCCTACCCACTTCCAACACAATCCTCTACTCTTTTATTATCAGGCTGACTACGAGCCTTAGCGTGTATACGATCATTTGATCATTTCCATTAACTTACTCCTTCGTCTTTCATTCACTCGTGGGTTACTGTGTTACTGCCCTTTCATTGTATACACTTTCTCTTCTTATCAGTGTGTTAGGAGAAAACTGAACAGAAATGACTATGACAGGATCTCTGCTAATGAAAGTGGCACATGAACTAAATTTACAACACAAGAGAAACGTGAGTAAAATACCAAGAGATTGCAAGAGGAAGGAAATGTTGGTTCTGAGTTGCAGATTGCTGGGCATCAGAGAAGACTCAGAGCAAGCAACATTGGGATGGGTCTTGAAGATGAGGAAAGGCAGACTACATTGAGCATCTCACAAGGCTGAGGCACGAACAAGGCACTGGCCGAACATAGCACACAACCTACATAGACTTCATCATTTTGCTGAATTTTCCTTAACATTATCCTGGGAAACCCATGGATACCAGAGTCTCCAAACATGGAAGTCTGCAACGTGGCTCAGATATCCACATATTCCAAAAACGATTCTTAAACTACAACTTTCAAATAGCTGAATCAACTGATTCTCAGGCAAATATAGAAAAAAAATGTTAAAATTTTATTTAACTCGTTGATTCATAAGAGTTTCAGTAAAATGACAGTATGACTGACTCAAATTATAGCTGAGAAGCTAGGCTATTTATAGGATGTTAGATTCATTGAGTAGGTTACCAAATTGGTTACTAGCCACCAGAGCTGTGAAACACAGTCTCTACGGTTATGTGCTCCACAGAACAGAAATTATTTATATCTCTACTGGACAAAAATCTACAAGCTAACCGTTAACTTCAACATATCTGAGAGTTTAATCAATGGTAAATGGTGAATCAAACTAAGTGCATTTACCTAAATAATTTTCAGTGCTCTTTGCCCTAGTATAACACTGAAAGGGTCTATCAATCACTTTTGCCTTATTTTTCAATTTTGGACGATTTTTTAGACAGTGTACATAAAATTCTCATTTACAGCCAATGTCGGAAAGACCTAAACTTGGAGTTTCTATGACTACCACAAGCCAGTGCACGCCACATTTCTCATCTTGTTACGTGATATAGGTGGTATCAAGAGTGGCGTGTGGAAGACGGTTGATGTTGGGATTGGAGTTCTGGAAGCATTAAAATCAGAGGCTTCAGGACTGTAGCAGAGGTGAGAAAAACACCTTTCTGAGAGGTCCATGAAGAGCTAATCCCACCCTGACTATTTGTTTTATATAAGATGACAATACATTTTTTACTGACAAACCTTATGATATTAATTTTAAATTGACTCAAATAATGAATTATCTAGAAATGGCAGGTTTAAACGGCCTCTTTTTCTAGACTTAATAAAATACTGAAAAAAATTCTTTGAACTACTGATTTGATTAATACAATAAATTACATATGCATTTATCATGGTATATATGATGAATTTGAAGAACGATCACAGGAGCTTCAAAGTGACACAAAGGTCATATACATCGCAATGTGAATCATGGGTATTCTAAATTACAGGTGGAAAATTATCAAACTTTTTTTTTCAGAGTTCCCAAGGTAACCTTGAAACTTCTGCATTTCTTTCCAAAAGTAAGATTAGCAATTTGTAGAAAGTAATATCTATTTGAGATATTAAATAAGAAAAAAATGGGATTTAATAAACTACACATCTCCAAATCAGAACTGCTTCTTATGGCAAAGGTTAGGTTGAAGGGTACTATAAATTCAAATATGAACTAATAATCAGAATCTTACAAAATAACTTGGCAGGGACCCAAAATGAACTTTGAAATATGTTTAGTAGGAAAATTGGGCAACTGATGGCTATATCTTCTTAACTAATGAAAAGTGAAGGTTTGCAAAAATCACAGTAATAATTTATTCCACAAAAATATAATGAAATATTAAGGGAATAGGGAACAATTTTAATATAATCATAGATCACACGAATACAGAATGTAGCTGAGTATATACTGATTCCACAAGCATTTACAACAGGGTGCTACATGTTAAATAAAACCACCAGTATTTTTTATTCACATTCTCTATCAGTCAAATAGTTGCAGATTTTCTACAAGAACAGCATTAACAATAGCAGCATTTGATCAGATTGAAAAATTGGATTGTTTTCAACCTATTTGCAGTGAAAATGGTATCACAGAATGCTCAATGAGACAGATTAGCTTTCCTGGTGGTTTAAGATGCACTGTCTAACCTATTTCTCATTCCCTCAACACAGAAGAATGAAAGATACTCAATATATGTCCCCTGACAATTTGGATACGTCTGAAAAAAAGGTGTAGAACTTGGCCTCATTTTTCATCCAGGCATTTCTTAAGCTTGACACTTGCCAAACTGCCCTTTGTTAACTATGAAAATGCCATAGTATGTTTTAGATTCCGGAGTCATCCTTAGGCCACCTCCACAATGGATGTGCACAGGAGCTCCCAGCTGGACCCCGTGGCTCTGCAAGAGGGAGTATGTATTTACCTGAGGAAGAAACTTTTGCTTTGCCTTGATCTCTACTTAGCCAACTCAGATAACTGCACCTCGGAAGGTGATGAGGCATGGGGCAGCACTGGTTGGAGAGGAATGGGAATGAGTTTGTCTCCCTGGGTCCTTTATGGACTAGTGAAGTGAAACTGGGTGCTGCCTAGGAAAACCACATGTGCCAGATATGCCAAAATTCCTAGACAACTGTTATTTGTACCAAATGGAAGAAAGACACTAGATAAGTCTCTTACTCCAACGTCACCCAATAGATAAGCTCTTTATAACAATAATAGTTGAGAGCAAAGGGGGAACAAACCCAAACAATAACTAGCTTCACAAATTTTCTCTCCTTAGATAGGCCATCACTCAAGCAAGTGGACGCACTTGCTTTCAAACAAAAGCGAACAAAATGAAGGAAAACAGCCATTAGGAGAGAAATTTCTGAGGATGAAATTATAAATTGGACAGAAACTAGAGAGTGGGCCAAGATGGTGGAGTAAAGACACCCTGATCTCACCTCCTCTCACGAGCACACCAAAACCACAACTATCTGCAGAACAACCACCTGTGAAAAAGACCAAATCCTACCATAAAAGATCTACAACTAACAACCTAAAGAAGGAACCACAACAAGATGGGTAGGAGGAGCGGACTCATAACATAATCATGTCCCACACCTCTGGGATGGGCTAACCACAAACTGGAGAATAATTATATGGCAGAGGCCCTCCCACAGGAGTGAGGGTTCTGAGCCCCATGTCAGGCTCCCCAGCCCGGGGGTCCGGCACCAGGAAGACGAGTGCGTTTATGTTTGAAGGCCAGTGGGGCATAACTTCGGGAGTCCCAACGGACTGCGGAAAACAGAGACCTCACTCTTAAGGAGCACACACAAAGCCTCTCGTGCACGGGACCCAGGGCCAAAGCGGTCATTTGATAGGAACCTCGGCCAGACCTACCTGATGGTCTTGAAGAACTTCCTGGAGAGGCCAGAGCAGCGGCAGCTCACCCTGGGACACGGACACTGGCGGCAACCATATTTGGGAGCTCGTTCTACGACGTGAAGCCGGAAGTCGGTGCTGGTGGCACCTGGCCCCGCCCAACAGCCCGGAAAGACCTCCTGCGGGGAGGGCCTAACTCGGAGCTGCTATGACTACCACAAGCCGGTACACGCCGTATTTCTCTTCTTGTTATGTGATACAGCAGGTGTCAGGAGTGGCAAGTGGAAGACGGTTGACCCTGGGATTGGAGTTCTGGAAGCATGAAAGTCAGAGGCTTCAGGACTGTGGCAGGGGTGAGAAAAACCGCCTTTGTGGGAGGTCCCACTCCTGACCGTTTGTTTTATGTGAGATGTCAACATACGTTTCACTGACAAATCTTATGATATAAATTTTAAATTGGCTCAAATAATGAATTACCTAGAATGCCAGGTTTAAATGACCTATTTTTCTACAATTATTAAAATATTTTAAAAATTCTTTGTATTACTGATTTGATCGATTATTATAATAAGGCACATATGTATCTATCATGATATATTTGAAAGCATAATGGCTGAAAACTTCCCTAATCTGGAAAAGGAAATGGTCACTCAAGTCCAAGGAGCACAGAGAGTCCCATTCAGGATAAACCCAAAGAGGAACACACCACAGTATATTGTAATTAAAATGACAGTAACTGTAATTTTACTAAAAGTATTAGGGCATGCAACTGCTAGAATCAAATTTTTGAAGTAAGACAGAATAATACATTTAGAAATAAGAGCTTAAGCCATAGTTAGGCTGAAGTTGTAGAGCAAAGAAGAGTACTTTTATAAGACCAAAACAAATTTCATTATTTATATAACATGCAAATATTACATATATCTGACTCACATTCACTAAGTGTGAATGTCTTTAAGGTTAGTAGGAATAATCACTTCACTTTTCCAGGGTTGTCACAAGCCATATGGCAGTTAAGTACAGAAGAGAAAACAAAGGCACAAAGGGTATTTTTAGTCAGTCTGTTACTTCCAGTCATATTAAGGATACATTTGCATTGCCACTTATGACTGGGTTGACTGTCACATAATTAATAGTTGGTATTAAAAATGTTCAGCTTCTTATATTGCTGAAGTGCAGGCCCCGTCTTAAAATACAGATGGAAGACAATAAAATAATATAAATAATTTATTTTGTCCATGTATTGGTGTGGTAATTGTTGGCAGTTTATTCTGTCATCATGGTTTATTCATTTTATGTAATTGAAAAATTTTCTTCAGGGTACCATGTATTTAATTTTTATTCAACCATAAACTGAAGCAGTCAGGAGCAGCAGCTGTTTTACTAAGTAGGGAGAAGTTTTCTGGGGTTTTTAATGTTTTTTTCTTCTTGTTTTAGCCTATTAGAAGTTCTAATCTTAGGTATGTCCAAATCTTATCTTTGCAGGTAACATGGAAAGAGAAGCAATCATAATAACAATTCAGATTTTTATTTCCACTTTTGGTAAAATAATCTTAGGAAGCAGCTCTCACTTCACTTCACTACTAAAACAAAAACACTACACAAACTCTAATGACATTCCATAACCAACTCAATAATATTTATAATTTCTAACGTGACAATTCAGATATTTTATAACTTGTTTCCCAACCAACCTATTCATTCTTAGATCCTGTAATTTTACCTCAGTTTCTCTGGAGTCTGGTTGAAATAAAATACAGAAAAAAATTGCTTACCTAAACTCACATGACTTGCTAGATCAGGCAACACACTACATAAATTCTGTAAATCTTAATGACGGATACCAGTTTTACTTACCATGAATCAGTTGTCTTTGTTCTCAAACTTGTCTGTCATTTTTACTTACGAGTATGAAATTGAAAGATATGTAGTATATGTGCTTTGTTGTTGAGAAGAGCAATATGAAAAAGACTTACCTCTGAGAGCCAGTTCATACATGGGCTTTCAATCCAAATTTGTACCATCTGTGAATTCTCAAGCCTTCAGAGTATTAATATACTTCAATACGGCCCCTGGTTGGATGTGCCCAAAATACCTGGCAAAAAAAGCAAAGCAAATCCGCTCTGAAGAAAATCACCCTAATCCCAGGCTACAAGGAATTTCACCAAATAATTTTCTAATAAAGTTGAGTAAATGGTCAAACCCCTTTAGCACCAAGAAAATGAGTCACCATAAGCAAGAACTAGCGACCCTTTCACCAAGGCAACAGAATTAGACCTACAGAGACCACAAACCCTTGAAGGACATTTGGTCCTGTCCAAAACATCCATAAGATAATTGGCCCACCCCAAAATGTCCTTGATATTTGCCAGACCATTTGGTCCTGTCCAAAATGCCCATAAAGCATTTGGTCCATGTCAAAAGATCCTTGATATTTGATCCTGTCCAAAACCATTTGGCATGGACCAAATATGCTCATGAAAATTTTGTGTAGGACCAAATTTCAAGGACCTTATGGCATGGCCAAATGTCTGCTAACCAACGAAGACAAGTATTTTTTAAACCCGTGCTTACTACTACTTAGGGAAATATAACTCAAACTTGAAAGCATGAACAGAAAACAAGAAACTATAAAAACTTTATTGAGCAGATTTGCAAATTAACCAAATGAAATGTTTTAATGTAAAATATGATTTAAATTAAAAACCCAATGAGGGACAAATGAGAATATATGTATATGCATGTCCCAGTGAACTGCAGTTTCAATTTTTACACATCAAAAGGTGTGAGAGAGAAGAAAAAGGCCAGGGCACACATTACTTAAAAGCTTCAAAATGATACCTCTTATAAAGTGGAATCTAATCATAAATACCCCTCACCCCCGATCCAACAACTGAAAGGAAGATCATCTGTCTTAAAATTACCTGTGTTGAATAAGGTGTGTGTGAGGGGTTCTACCATGGCAGTTCATAACAACAAGCTGATACTTCCATGAATCTGTAGCCAAATTCATAATAAACAATAACTTACTGCATCACTTTATATGCGAACTTTTCTCCCTCTCCAATCAAACAGGAAATCTCTGCTCTAAAATGAATTTCCCATCCATTCCTGAAGTATACCATTCTCATCACTATCAGTTAAACAAACATTGTTAATGTTGTAAGAAATACCAATAGTCCTAGAACAGTGTTTATTGGGAGAAAATTCAGGGAGGTAGGAGCAGGTGCATTGTTTTGTATTGCCTATTAATATTTCTTTTGAAGTACAGTCAGTTTGAAATGTATCAGTTTCTGGGGTACAGCACAAGACTTCAGTCATATAGGAGCATACACACATTCAGTCTCACATTCTTCTTCACCATAGATTACTACAAGATGTGTTGCTTACTGCTTTCTATGGCAGTATATGATGATTCAGCCAGGCTGAGTGTCAGAGTCATATAATTTACAATATGAGGGAAGAATCAGCTCCTTCCCTGATGTGATCAGGAGTGAGAGAGAAATCCTCTTATGACAATTCAAGACTTCCATAACTATTCTGCCAACGAATCATTCGTGGCTGGGGTAACAATCCCTTCTCTGGCTTGATCAAAGTCTTCAGCCCAAGCTTCATGACTATGGCTATACGGTACGACTTATGAGTGGTTTCTAGGACTGAGCTGATCCCTCAATATTTTACTCAGTTGACTGCCTTATATACTTACTTGTATATTTTCCATGGCATGTTTCCAACTCACAAAAGATTCTTCACTTTATGAGGTCATCTCTATCCCTTTGGGAGGTCATCCTGTAAGACATCAATATTGGGCAAATTAGCACTTACCCTCACTATTCATATAATTTTGTCAAAGCTGAACTTGTATGCAGAACATCTCACCCACTGTTTCTAATTCATCTAAATCCTATACAGGATAAAGCCTGTCTACTTTATTAAACCTTCCAAAACCTTTCATTATACCCAACTAGACACCTAAGGCAGTGGTTCCCAGTGATGGAATCCTGGTGCCCTTGTGTACAGAGAATCATGGGAGGGATAAGAGAGAGATGAGTTACAGGTGGCTTTCTGGAATTTCTATACACTTTATGCATGATGTAATCTGGTGAAAAAAAAAAAAAAGCCATCATCCTAGATAAACGCATATACGAGAATATCTTCTTTCAATGGCCTGACAGAAAAAGAATGCAGTCTTCTATCAACACTATGATATTTTTGCCTGAATTATTTATTTTGGTTCTTAGCTCATGCCACCTTGAGTTGAACAATTTTAATATATTTATTATTTTGAATCTGCTAAATCATATTCTTTGAGGATAAATTATATTTCGGTCCTCCCAAAAAACTAGCAAATCACTAGGTTCCCTCAATACATTTTTATTGAGAAACTCAGTAAGTTTCAAAGTACAACATGTAACTTGCAAAGATGGGACTACTGTTTATGAATAACCCATCCTTTCAGTGAATGTCATTTACCAGTAATTAGTGGTACAGTATATTGGCTGATTTTTTTTTCTTTTATCAAGTTGATAGCTCAAGTTAAGATTTAATGTCTACAATAGACGAATATATGAATATTTGAGATTTTACTTATACAAAAGTTGACTAAAAACATGTTTATCTATTTATATCTATCAAATAATTGACTGATTGACCCTAGGTAATTGACCAAATGTCTCTGAGTATCAACTTCTTCATTTAGAGTGATTATAAAGACCAAATTCAAGCACTCTGTGTGTCATAAAGTTATTTTGTGACTGTGTCTTACTGTTAGTGCAGTAGTACTAACACATGTCTTCAGCAAAGGTCATGCTGATGTGAATTGGAATGACTGGGCTTCAACAGAAATTCTGGGGAAATACATGACTAAAACTTTAGAGAACGATGAGTAGCAATATTCTGGAGGGGTCTAGCCATACCTTGCCTCACTTGCTGTAAATAATTTACAACCCCTGAGTTAGGATTGGCCCAGATATTCAAGAAGTATGTTGATTATGCCATGGTTTTCTTTTACTTTCAATGAAAAGCTTCTTAAACCTTGGAGAGATCAACAACTGTGGCTCAAATATATTAGCCTTTAGTCTTCATGTAATTTTGAGTTTTACGTGTAGCATCTTAATATACTGTTCGGATTACATCCTCTTCCCTAGGTTCTACTTTCACTTTCTGCAATTAATTTATATTACATAATTATATTGCTAACTCATTCTAAGGGTCACCTACCTTTAACCCCAAAGTACTTTAGTAGCTAGTCTATTGCAGAACATTGAGTTGTATTACTAATTGGTAGTGAGCTTTTCATTTCTTTGGTTTGATTCTCAACATACTACATTCTTTTTAAAAACATAATTACATACATTTCTCTTTTAGATTCTTAGTTGGTTCATTTTCTTCTGCAGCCTAATATTATGATTCTCTGTATTTATTTAACTCTCTTCTAAGCATCATATAATTATGAAATGAAATTGCCAGCCCTTAATGTTATCAGCAAAATCCATTAAATAATTTCTTTAGCCTGAATTGCCCCTTTCTCATTAAAGCAGCCTACTGTTTCCAATGATTCTTTTCCAGCTTAGATAATATTGTTAAAAATACAAGTAATTATACATGAAATACTCACTTAAAATCTGATTGTGCCTATGATGTGCCAAACACTGAAACTCTCTATCTATGGGAATATCAGTTCAGTTTGATTCAACTTAACACACATTTATTTGATGCCAGATATATGTCAAAGCACTATTCCAGGTTGTGGGGATGTAGGAATAAACAGTACACAGTGATCTTTCTCAAAGAACTCACCATATAACAGAAAAAAACCTGACATAACATGATAAGCACTATGAGAGAGGTGGAGGACACATCATTAGCACACACACAAAAAGAGTCAATCAAGTTGACCCTGAGGGAACGTTGGGTGGCAGGTGCCTTTATAGACAGTATAGAGATGGTCATTATCTTTGGCTTCCAAGTATAAATGGTTGCTCTCTATGTTGTCACCTAGTTGTCCTAACTTAACCTACATCCTAGGGAGGCATCAGTGGGCACTAACTGAACAAAGATCTATTGTAAAACAGCATTTTTCCTGGCTGGGGAAAAAGATGATGACAGTACGGTCAGCAGAAAACCCTGGTTTTACTACTGCTTTTTAAGCATGGCTTCTGGTCCAGTTTCTTACAGCTCTCTGCTTTTCCCCTGAGCTTCCTTTGTGGGGGATGAAATATATTCTCTCCTAGCCACAGATGACTCACTCCACATTACTTGTAAGATCTGGAGCACTTTCTCAGCCTTGGCTGCACAACTACAATTACTTTGGGAATATATATTTTTTTGAAAAACATGGATGCCCAGTTGTTATTGGTAGATGATCTGATTCAAATGCTCAGAGATAGATCCAGGCACAGGAATTTTTTTTAAGCTCTTTGGTTGACTACACTGTGCAGCCAGGATTGAGAATCACTGTGCCAGAAAACCCCAAATATGTGGTAGGCATTAGAGGTTGCCCTGGACTTGCTGAAATTACTAGTAAATGGACAGGGAGATTGAGCTTCTGATTTCTGCAGATGGGCTGGGGTACTGATAACTTCAATTCAACCTGGCAAGAACACATGGTGATACTCTTCACACTGCTATTTTATGAATGAGCAGTGATGTACTTAGTAACCAGATCCCTGGGAGGGAAAAAAATCTCATTTATAGATTTGATTATCTCCATGACGTAAATAGAACTACCACGGTTATTTTCAGGTATCCATCTGATCACTAAACACAAAGTTGGGAAGAGAGGCATAGAAAGTAGCACATCACTATATAATATTTCCAAAATACAGATACAACTATTACTTCAAGAGCATAGAAAATAGCAAAACATATTTTTAAAAGTAATTAATTTTGAGCATCTATTTTCTTTTTAATATAATTTATTTAATTATAAATTTCTAATTTTGAATAATGGCTATGTTCAACAACTGACTCACATAAATCTTAAAAATGTCCATGGGCCATTATGACATTCTATGGACAGGCTTCAGTACACCACTGTATAAGCCAATTTACTTGTGAGCAGCACCAGTATTCAAAATTCTTAACAACTAGTTCTGCCTAGGCACCAGCCAATCAGAATGGATGTGAGCCAGGATGCCACAAGGCTTTACAAGTGTCTACAAGGCTTTAAGACATAGACATAGGACAGATCCTATTTATTCATCATTCACCTTTATATCCTTTAAAGTTCCTTGCACACTGCCTTGAGCATAATGGGTGATCTCAAGTAGTTTGGAAAGACTAAATGGCTAAAAGAGTGAATGAATGAATAGATTATATATTAGAGAAGGTGATTCCATAGTAGTCTCTATTACTAAGGACTCATATTTTGACAAACCCCTTATTTCTTTTTATAAAAAGAGCTTGTGATTGGCTGGGGATTTTCGTGGTGAAAAAGTAAACAGCATTTTATCTATTCGTTTCCCTTAACAATCTTCTTTCTACAGGTGGAGGTTTTCCATTGAAATAGATTCCACCCCAACTTTTATGCTCCAGCAAATTGAAGTCCTGCCATTCTCACATACGCCTAGCCCTCTCATGCTCCATCCAACTTGTTTGTTTCTTCTTTGTACACACTTTTCTTGGCTTTTCCTTTTGCCTTGTGCCCTCAGTTATTTGGGAATCATCCACCTCTCTCAAGGCTCAGAAAACCTTTTTCTACTCATCTCTACACCTGCTGTGAGACTGGTTACCGTCTCTCCTGTGCTTCCACTGTGATTGCTACATAATGCTAACGTAATATCTAACACTTTCTATGAGCTCAATTGTTTACGTATCTGCATTTACTGACATTCCCTTTCCTATCTTTGGGGAGAATGGGAGCCCCTTGAAGGCAACATTGTCTTTGACATCCCCTTGCTGCCCCCTCTTCTGAATCCCGTGAGACTTTTTACTGGCTATTGTACATTTGCAAACCCCTTTAACCCCTTTCTAGAGCTAAGGCTCTTTGAAAGCAGAGGAAGTATATACTCTATCATTATTTCTATATAATAAAGATGTGGTGGACTTTGGAGCCAGACTCCTCAGAATTAAGGTCCCATTATTAACTATATATGTGATTTAAACTAATTATTTCCTTCTGCTTCGGTTTCCTTATCTAAAAAAAAAAAAGTTGTTAAAAACATACTGATCTTACAGAGTGTTAAGAGGACAGAATGATTCAATTCATAAAAATTTACTTAGAACAATTTATTGTAAGCACACAATAAATACTAGCTATTATTCTTACAGTACACACCTGATAGATAATCGTCAAATGAATGAAGAATAGAACATACAATAGAGTTAATTTCACTACTGCCCTACTTATTATAACACCCTATTTCCCAGAAAGGATGAATAACTTACAATATATATTTACTATTTTAATACTATACAATAATTGAAGTTAATATTCTCTTTTATATTACTTGAAGAAAGCGTTGATTTTAAGAATATCTTTTTATCTTCTTTCTGAACTTAACTTCAGGGGTTTTTCAATCTTTTTATCCCATTAGCATCCTTCTAAACTAGACTGCTTAAAAATTCATGCTCAAGGGGTCACCTTTTCTTCTGTCATATCACTTGCCTTCTAAGATGGATCTCACCCTGCCCTGAGGTGGAAAATCGTTAGCTTTGATGTAGCCTGAGACCAAAAAAGATGTGTCATTTTCCTTTAAAGAGATAAACTGAAATGTAAAAGGTAATCATAAGCAAAGTACAATCTTTTTAATCTTGATCTAAGCAGAATTTGATTTCTGAAAGCACAGGAAACACTATTCAGCCAAGACCTGGGAGAACAGGAGTTATGAAGTCCCAGAATATAGCACCTGGTCTAGGAAAATAGACTATATGGATTATTTTTACTCTAAAAATATGCTTTAAATGGTTGAATTAAGATTAACCAGGTCCTTAGTTTGAATTTACCATTATAAACATGCTTAATTTATCTTTTAAAATTTCTTTCTGAGCATCCTTACTCTTATTAATCCATTTTTTGTTCTATTGGTTACAAAAATTTCCTAAGAAACTATTGATTTTTAGTGGCACAGACTTATTTTATTAATTGAAGGTCTATTTTTTTTTCCTTTGAAGTCATACAAATACTTGCACTGATAAACTGGAAAACACTGCCATTGGGGGAATATAATTTGCCCATAACTCATTAGTAGAAAAAAAGTCACTTTAAGAAATCTCATTAAATCCAATACCAAGTTTCATTTTTGTAATTAATATTTCCTAAAATCAGAATCATTACAAAACATGTGAAATGAAACAAATTACTGAAGATGAAGATAAATTACCTTCTTGTACTAAAATAATATATCTTAGAAGTTAAGAATTTAGAAGGATTCTTTCTTACTGCAACTGTGTTGCTCTCCTACCTGTCCAACCAGTAAGTCTCCTAACTGTCTACTAATAAATCTAGTAAATCTAACTAGAAACATCAACAATTAAATTTTGAGGTAAATTGAGTAGTTTAGGGTCACTTTCCAGGCATTAAAACAGAGACTGTCTTTCTGATTCCAAGGGCGAAAATTCTTTATATGTTATGACAGCTTCTAATTCCTAGAAACTCTTATTACTTAGGAAAATAGTCAAAGATGTATTACTTTCTGTGGGTCCAGATTGAACAAGACATGATACAAGAGCTTTTTCAGATAATCAACAGAAAATACATTAGAGAAAATATATAAGGTAGAAATCTACATTCTTGTCATCAAAGCTAATTGACAACTGAGGAATACTTTTTCTTCTTTTGCTTCTTTTCTGTTAGCTAAATAATTACTCTTGGTAATAATTACTATATAAAAATTATGATAGGAAAACAAAGAAATAAAAGCAACCCTAGAATTTCTTCCTTCCTCCATTATCCTTCCTTCCTTTTTCTCTTTTTAAACTGAATTGCTCTGAATTCCTTTTGTGCTTTGCTATAGCCCAGATTAAAGATACGCCAATTTCTTACTTTACCGCTAATCTTGAGTTGGGATAAATAATGTAAGTATTTTTATTTCCTTTTTTCTTGTACTCTATTTTCTTATATTTTCTCTTAGATGCTTTATTCCTGTCTTCCCTCCAAACAATTTAAGGCAAAGCTCTGCACATGCTACAATACTGAGTATTTGTCAATAAGATGCAGTATTCCTGAGGGAGCCTACCTGTCTGACACTTCTTTCTTCTCAGTCCTTACATCTATATTGCTGACTTTTGCAGTATTTTATTTCATTTCTTTCTCTTTCCCTTCACCAGTATCCTGGTAAGGAACTTAGCGGCAAGATCATTATTCACACTTAAAAGAGAGAAAATTGAGGCTTAAAGACTTGTCCAAGGTCACACAGGCAAGCCCTGAGAGACCCTGGAGAGTTGTAGCAAATATTTGCTAGAAAAAACTTGGTTTCAGAGCACACTGCATCATTAAGAGGTAAATGCACTTCCTTTGAATGTGGAAAGCAAAGAGACTTGTTAGAAAACATGCAATTTTACAAATGAGCCAGGAATATGCTTTGCCCAAAGAGACACCTGGAATTAATTGCTACTCTCTTAAGAGATCAATGGGACACATGTCAGGGGATTGGAATGTGTGGCAGAGTTACCAAGGCAGAAGACTTTTATGTTGGCAAAAGCACTGCCTCCCAGTTAGATTTTTTAATTGCCTAAACATTAGCAGCAAGCTGTCACCCTGTTGATGAAAGCTGTTACTTGGTGTCTGGATGTTCAGCGTTCCTGCCTTCAGTGAACTTAAAATAAATTAAAGGTTTGAAAATATGAGGGAGAAACTTACCTCTTAGCTAAACTTAGATCAAAGCCTTCCTGTCTGAAAAGTGACTCTAACCAGGAGTTTTCTCTTTCTCTTTCATCTCCTTCCTTCCTTTCTTTATTCCTTCTTACCTTCCTTCCTCTCTTTTTTTTTTCAGCCAACAGATAATTCTTGTAATTGACTTAACAAATGTCTCATGAACACTTAAAAAGAGCAGTTTTATACCATATGATATCATTTATATGTGGAATCTAAAAAAAAAGACACAAATGAATTTATTTAAAAAACAGAAACAGACTCACAGACATAGAAAACAAGCTTATGGTTACTGGGGAGAAAGGGGATGGGAAGGGATAAATTGGGAGTTTGAGATTTGCAGATACTAAGTACTTCATATAAAACAGATAAACGACAAGTTTATACTGTATAGCACAGGGAAATATATTCAGTATCTTGTAGTAGCATTTAATGAAAAAGAATGTGAAACCAGATATATGTATGTATATGTATGACTGAAGCATTATGCTTTACACCAGAAATGGACATAACATTGTAAACTGACAGTACTTCAACTAAAAAAAAATTTAAAAAGAGCAATGTTAGTTATTGTTACTAACAAACTTTGAATGCCCAGAGCTATGGTATATTATTAGCATCCATGAGAATTAGAAAACAATCTCAGATCCTTCCCTTGAGGGGGTTATAAGCTAGTGTGAGACAGAAGACGTGGATACAACTGACCATACCACAGTTTGAACTGCAATAACTTGTACTATAGAAAGATACAAACTAATTGTCACTGGAGTTCACAGAGAAGGAGACTGATTCCAGTTGGGGATAGCACAGTAAGGCAAAGCTCCAAGAATTAATACCGGAAGATATGCCAACTCTCTCCATTCTTCTCTTTGGCTTGATCAGAATTTATGTCAAACTGTACAACTATTTGGGGGAGTTCCTTTAAGCAATATAGTAGTTACTGAATAACCAGACCGAATCAAAGTCAGTTTTAGATACTAACTCAACTTCCATTCTGCCTCAGTCTGTCATTTGAAGGCTTTCTTTCTTTCTGTTTTTTTTTTTTTTTCCAGAGGAAAGAAATGCTTTAACCTCAAAAATCTGCCTCTGTTCAATCCTGTAATCTTAATGGTATGCTTCTTCATGGATCATGATAGATTTCTCTTTCCTGTGCTTTCCCTACATGAAATACAACATGAAAATAAATTATGCCAGTCAAAACAACCACATTTGATGTGTGATTGTTGGGTAGGAATTTTTGCAAGCATAGCTGGGGGAAGAAAAACAAAACAGGCTAATTAATGTGCTATAGTAAAGATGAAACTCTACTACAGTCATTGCCAGAGCTGTCTCATCACACACCTCCAGACAATAGAGAATACAAGATACTCTTGAAGCTGAGAGAGGTAGAGACCCCAGCTGTACCCATTCCAGTTGAGACAAGTATACGTGATAAAATAATGAGATATCGTGATGGCTGTTTTGATGGTGCTTGATTACCATATCTTCAGTTAATACAATACTATAAAGAATAATTTAGCCACATTTGATGATAGGTTTGAATTTCATATTGACATTTTGTGGAAGGAAATAGTGTATCTCATTTAATTTCATGACTGCTTGAGTAGCAATATGAGTGAAAGACTAGCTAATTCACACACTTCAGTACAAGTTGAAGCCACCAATCCTCAAAAATGTCTTGATAATTGGAAAATAACTACTCTGAAGAATTCTTGAGGGTGTATTTTTAAATCTAAGATTGTATGTCAACTATTGATACATATATTCTACATAAAGTTTGTAGGCACCTATTTCCATTAGCTGATTTCTATTTATTCCTATTTTTGCTGATTGTGTTTTTTACACTCCCTCAGGCCTTTTTCATCATCTATGAATGGATATACTATCTCTTTATCTATTCATTTGTTCATTCAATAATTATTCATTGAGAGCCAGAATGTACCAGGCAATGTTCTAGACACTTGGCAACATGGCAATGAAGACATAAAAGATCTTTCCCCTCATAAACTATATGCTACAGTATATTCAAATAACATACAAGCAGAAAATGGATAACCCAATGTCAATAAGTGTTATGAAGGAAATAAAGCAGTGTGCTGTTGCAGTGGTCTCAGGTAAGCCACACATTGGGTGGCAACATGGAGAAGGGACTCACTAAACAGTTAATATGGATTTGAGACCTACAGTGTAAGAAGAAACCTTGTTCTATAAAGTGCTGGAGAGAACTCCTGGAGAGTGTTCAAGTTAAAGATATAGCAAGTGTCAAATTCTGAACGCAAAAATGAGTTTGGTTACTCAAGGAACTTTCCCCAAAACAGTGTGGGTGAAACATAGTAAGAAGGAAATTAGGCAGAAACCATGTCATGAAGAGACTGGGAGAGCAGGTTAAGAAGTCTGGATGTTTCTTCTTGCAATGAGAAGCCACCAGAGTGAGATCATGTACTATACATGTTTAACCTTCTGGCTTTTGTGTAGAGGCAACTGGGGACAAGTGTGCAGTAGAAGGAGCAAACTTGTTAGGAAGCTATTATGGTCATACAGATCAGAGATGATCCATTCTAATAAAAGAAATAGAGAGAAGTGGATTAAGTGAGATAGAAACTTTGCCAGTAGGCAAATAAGACTTGCTATTATATATTACATATTATGTATTATATATTATATATTGGTAGAATTAAGTTATAGACTCAGAAATGAAGTTCTATGTCAGATGTATTGTTTTGATATCAACCAGATAATCAAGTGGCAATTTCAAGTAGGTAGTCAATTACATGGAGTCTAAAAATCAAAGAATCTGGAAATGTATTTAAAGCTATGAAACTGCAGGTAAGAGCAAACAGCTAGGGAAGCTATAGAGTTCTAGAAGAGAAGTGGAATAAACCCTGGGTCAGGGAATAGATTCAATGAGCAACAAATAAAATAAAATACAAAATAAAATAAGAAATAAGAATGGAGTCGGTCTATACTGGCAGTAAGTATCTGTTAAATATGAAGTTAAATACTCACGTTCACTAATACACTTCCCTCTGTATCCACATGAGATTGGTTCCAGGACCCTCTCGGATACCAAAATCCTGGATGTTCAAGTCCCTTAAATTAAATGATGCAATACAGTTGACACTTTATAACAATGGGTTCTGAATCTGGGGATTCAACCAATTCAGTCAGAGGTTGGTTGAATCTGTAGATGCAGAGCCACAGAGAGGGAGGACCAATTGAACTCAAATTCATCAGAATAATATCATAGTCCCACTGTATGCATCAGTAAAATGAGGCTTATAGAGATTTGCTACTTGCCAGTAACTGACAATTAAAATTCAAACCCTGTACTTCAAAGTTCATTCCTTTGGAATCCCATGCTCCATGCATTGAGGATCTTATAGATCACTTGAAAGGTCAACCTGCACAAGAAAGTTAAATAAGATTTCAAGATAGTACATGATTAACTGCATTAGGAATGAGAGAGTACATCAGGCAATGAGTCAGGGTTGACAGCTAGGCAGACACAGATTTGATAATAGGTTTGCTATTTAACAGCTTTAAGACATCAGGCAAATCACACATTCCTTCTGAATCTCAGATGTTTTATTTTTATGTATAAAGTAATATGTACTTTGCAAACTTGTTTTGAGGAGATAAAAAGATAGATGTGAGCACCTGGCAGAAAACAATAAATACTCCTTTGCCTCTCTCATTCTGCAATCAAGAGTATTAGTGCTAATTAAATCCCCTAGTTTTCTGTGTGCAGTGGGTGAGGGCAATTAACTTCAACAGTGCTTAATATAATCTTATTTTTACTAAATGGGTTGTGGAGATTCAATAGCTACCTCTGCATAAAGTGAAAAGTTGGAGTTTCAGGTGAAGAACTGTGTTTCATTCTGTTTGAATAATAATGCTTTTTCTAAGACAAACCTGATGTCCTTTTCCTCTTTTGAAATGAGTTAGGAGAGATACACTTTCAAAAGCTAAATTATCTAAAGGCTTTTAAGATTTATTCAGATTATCCTCATAGTCATTTTTAATATTTATTAACCTAAAATGTCCCTTAAGAAATATTAATCAAAATAGATATTTGCTATTTAAATAATTAGATTGTTTATAATAATTTAAAACAAATATAAAATTATTTAAATAATCAATTTAATATTAAAATTAATAATTCTCTATCACATATTAAAATATTATATATACTTTTTGACTGAATGTATCTACATATTATATTTTGCATGAAAATATGAAATCAACCAGACACTAGGTCCGTGTTTAATTAATAGTACATTCTTAAGTGAAACTATACAATGGAAGGGTATTAGGTTAATGGGTATTCTTAGTTTATTAATTCATTTGTCATTACTTAATTAGCTTTGTTTTTGTTTTGTTTTTGATAATAAGAATTTATCACCCAGTGCCAACTCATATTGAAGTGCAATTATAAAATTTTTTAACTGAATTTTATTTGTAGTTGGATCATTTTAACATATTGAGACCTACATTGTTTTCACAGGTACATGTTAAATAGGCTGGGAAAAGAGTCATTAAAAAAGACCAGAAGTACTACGCTATGTAATAGAGCTACAAACATGAACAAACCATGCCCAAGAAATGAATTCTCAACCTGGTGATATGCCATAGGTGAAAAATCTTCACACATTTTCTCTTTGAATATATAGTAGGCAGTTCTATGAAGACATATCCAACTCGGTAAAGATACCAAAGAAAGGCAATTCCTACTGGGGAAGTGAGTACCGTTTCCAGGAGTTAAAAAACTGCCTGCCTACTCAGAGGAGGAGCAGGGAAGGGGAGGGTGTTGTTACAGGACTAGGCATGGTGGTAATTAGGTGGAGGTAGCATACAGAGCTACTCAAAGGGCTGGGGAGATGGGGAAGCAGCCCACAATCTGCCAAGGTCAATTATACCTGAATTATCTTGGTGTTTCCCTTCCTAGCTGAGTAACAACTATAAAATCCAGTTCTGATGTTGCAGAAGAACAAAGAAACTATGTCATATTTCAAATTTTATTTAGTCTTCTCCCATGTACTACAAAAGTTCATGTTTTATCACATTTCTGATATTGTTTTATTTTGTTTCTTTTTCTTCTGAGAAAGAAGCTCCTGTGCATTTGTGGGTACGTTAGGGGAGGAGGCAGTTACTGTGTATCATAAATTAAAAAGGCAGTTGGGGGGGGGGGACTTGTACCCTCTCCATACTGTCTCCACCCACTTTTGAGCAGGGCAATAGGAGAAAAAAAAAATTGAATCTCTTATCTACTGTTGGTAGTAGCTGAAGGCAGGAGAAAGGGAGTGCAAAAAATTAATAAACAGAAAACTCATATTAAATAGAATTGGATGACCAGAAGGGGAACTTCCATGCCTTGGGGCATAGCAGACCCCAACAGGAAGAAGAAAGATTTCTTTTCCCCAGCAAGGACTCTGCCAATGAAAAATCACTAACTCTTTGTTTACTATTGTCCTCCCAACTTCCTTTTCCTCTCCAGTAAAGTCTCCTCCTTCCCTTGACGTACACGTATTTGCACGTAGCTTGTCATGGTTGCAGATCCTAAATTGTAACTCTCTGCTGCTCCCAAATAAACCCATTTTTGCTGGAGAAATATCTGGCAGTCTATTTGCTTTTGGTCGGCAGAAGCATAGTCTGAGTAGATGAACAGTAGGGAGAAAGAAGGACCCCATATTTGGCCTTTCTTTTTATGCTGGGGTTCTGTGTCTTTCATGAGATTTCAGTGCAAATTGATAACCACAGCCACAACAGCTCTGAAGCATTAGCAACCCCAGTGATCTGAACTGCTTTATTTTTCAAGAAACATGATGTATAATTTTTTACAGTTAGTAATATTATTTAGAATTATATATGTACATAGGTAAGCATATGTATATAAATATGTATGTATTATATAACAATATTCTAATATAAGCTAAATAATGTTATTATATAACATATATCATGTATAGACACATTATGTATACATATACAAATTATGTATATATGTGATATATATAACTAAGAAAAATAAAGCAAGTCAATGAAAAATTAGTCCTTTCATATTTTTGAATTATTATTATTATCAAAGCCTGTTAATAAACATGAATTAGTTAGTAGAATTTAGGCCTGGAAAGCATTTGAAAACGTCCTAAATTCCTTCAGCCTTTAGAGTTTATTATTAGGCTTATGTTTTCTCGAATGAACTATCAGGTCTTCAAAAGATAATAAGTTAATACTCTCATGGCTCATTTGATTGAGATGTTAATAGAGAAAAAATAATAGAAAGTAAAAAAAATTATTTTCTCTATATTTCTAGAAGGAGGAGAAGAATCAAAGAAGTTTTTTGTCGCCTGAACCTAAAAAACATTCTAGCAGATCTATAAAACAATATATTGTTCTTATATTTGGTTTCTTGACCACTTATCGAGATCTTATCTTCAAAAACAATCTGTTTTCTTTGTGTTAACTCCAAGAAAACAGCTTTTGATAATAAAACTCACTTGGCAAATTACTTACAACAGGTGTGTGCATTCCTTATCTTTTCATTTTAATTATTTAGCCATTTCTGGGAGTTCTTTTGGGAGAAAGTAACAATATTGCTTTCTACCTGCAAAGGCATATTCCTGTGTCACTCATTCGCTTATTTCTGAGTTAGCACAAATTAACAGTGTATTTTGCAAGATAAAACTCAATCATGGAAATTCCTGGTAGATTTGCTATCAAGTAAATATGAAGGAAATACACAATAAAACTGTTTAAGAATATTAGTGATGACATAAATATATATAAAATCTTGGGAGAGAACAGGGTATTTTTATTGGGAATAAAAATGTTTTGAAATGTTTTCATCTTAATTGAATTAGTCACCAAATGATTTAGATAATATGTAGAAGCCCAAATTTAACTCCCTTGAATAAGTACTTATGAAATCTGTTTGTTTATGCAACTTGTTTGGTCTCTGAGATAATGTATTTTAGAATATATTATGCTATTATCCATTATTGTCTTTTTATACAACTCTCTTATTTCTGGCTAAGAAGTTGTCTGAATATTAAAAGGAGATTTGCATTCTTTTCCTTAGACTCCTTTCCAAATGTTAAGAATTCTCCAACGTTTCAATGATTTTTTTCCTTGCTGATGGATATTCTGTTTTAGAACATCAGACTATTCTCAACAAATATACAGAAAGAAGAGAGAAATCTTGCTTCCTGAACTCTTACTCCAGAGCCCCATAGCAGGGCGCAATAGCATAGTCAGTACATCCAATCAAGAGAACCATCTGAAGACAAAGGGAGTTATATACCTGAATTATCAGGATGTCCTCAGCAGAGGAAAATCTCATGTGTTTAGATAAATTCAGAATTAGATGAAACCCATATTTGAAGTATAACAACTTAAAACAAAAATCAGAGAAGTATTCAGAAACTTCAGCTCTACACTGTAGAACTTAAAAAATTTATTATTTAATTTTTTCTGCTACAATGTGTTTATTATGAGCCACCCTCTCCGAAACAAAATCCATACCCCACAACTTAGTCCACAAATCTGTATGAGAGTGCAGTCTTGTCTGCATATACTACAGTGAGGTAGAGACTTCAAATACAGCTTCATAAAACTCACATAGAGTGGCTGGGATATACAACAGTGCCATGTCAGCTTGTATGTGTGTGTGTGTGTGTGTGTGTGTTGGTGGGGGACAGTAATGACAGTGAGTGGGTCTTTGGCACGCAGATTCCCAAAAAGAAGCAAGTAGCTAAAGAAGAAGGAGAAGGCAGAGGGAGGAGGAGAAAAGAAAAAGTCAAGTTTTCAAATTCCAGTAGCATTTCAGTCAACTGCAACCTTTGCTTCACACATTTCTCAAATGAAAGAAGTAAAGGAAGGGTACTTGCCTCCTCCAAGAGAAAGGGCTTCAGTGAGCTCTCACCTGTTGTCACCAAAAGGAAGATTTTCAAGCTAAGTTACAACAACAAAAAAGTGAAATCCATGTAAACTGAATTTTATCTAAAATTTGAGGCTCAAGAGGAACCTTGGAAAGAACATAGGCTTTTTTTTTTCCCTAAGAAAACTAGACTGGAATAAGAGAACTTATACTATTTGTTTGGCAAATTGGAGCCATTATTTAATATTTTTGCCCTCAGTTTCCTCACGTGTAAAATGGGACTAATAACAGTATTAATTCATAGTATTTTAATACATCAAACATAGGAATATATGTAAAAGAATATAGACACACTTATTAGATCTTGACTCCTTATGTCTCTAGTTCATGATCTAATGCAAACTAGACTCTTCCCTGAAAATAGTTATAGACTGTAACGTCTTCTAAAATCAATGCCAGCTCTCTTCTTCCTGCTCAGGGGCAGGGAGGATAACTCAGCTGCCTGGTCACAAAAAGAACTTCCTGGTCAATAATCCTGTGTCTTCTCCAAATCTCTTCATTTCAGTTCTAATTGTCCCATCTATTAGTGTCTTCTTCAGGTAAATTTTTAAATAACAAGGTCTTCAAATTTGACTCAAATCTTTCATTACTATCAACTAGGATAACTATCATAATACTAATAAATATAATTCTAACACTTAATTTGTACAGTGCTTTAGCATTTATAAAGCATTTTGACATATATTGTCCTACTAAATCCTCATAAAACTCCTGTTATAAAGGCAGATATCCATAGTCCTTTAAGGGCTGAAGAAATAAATGGACTTCAGAATACTCTCCAAATGGCAAAGCCAGAATTCAATTCAGGCCTTTCTAATCTCTGAATTCTTTCACTGTCATATTGCCTTTCTGCAACAAAAATTTCCATGTTGATGTCTGTTCATTGACTTGATCTCATAGATATTAAACGTATTAACTTCCTAGTGGGGACTCAAAATTGTTTATTTCTCTCCATGCTTCATAAGCAATACATTTTTCCCATTAGCATTTTAAAAAACTATATAAAGTAGCTTTTCTATTGGAGTGCACTCTGTTTTCAGGAACATTCTAGAAACTTGGGAGGCTATGGGGAGCTGAAAAAACCGCTTTGAGATACTAATATGTTTCCTTTAAGGGGACAGGGCTCCTTCTCGACTAAGAATCATAGCTTTTGACTTCATCTCATGCAAACTGATGTTGAATCGCTCCTGAGATCCTATTTCCTCTCCAAATTCCTCCGTGAAGTATCCAACTTTGCTTTTCCTGAGACCCTCAACCACTCTTCCCTTCCCTGCAACAAACATGCGACCGAGACACACTTTAATAAGAAGTTCCCCTCCTTGCCACACAGATTTTCCTATTTCCTCAGACTACTGGTCTAATTTTTCGGTACTTTGACCCGTTCTCATGTTATTCACTGATTTCCTTGGATTTTTCTGTGAGTCTCCAATCTTCAATTCTCTCACGCAGTTAACTTGCTTTTGTAACATTAATTTTTTCTAACCAAATAAAAAATACCTCTGCGTGTACTCATCCTTCTTGAACTCTGTTACCTTACTCCACTGACCACTTCCTCTTTTCAAAAATGTATTTAAGATTGCATTTCTTGTTTGGTTATTGTCTTTACAATTCTCCATATCCCTTCTTGTCTTTACTTTCTTCTTCTTCCTCTTCCTTCAAAATCTGTGTGCAGGCCAGCCCACTCTGTTTTACAATAAGACTGGATGTGGAATGAACTGCCGATCACCCTCAGATGACCCACTAGTGGCTAACTTTCAATACAGCCAAAATGGAGCACGTCTTATTCTAAATTGAACTCCATCACTTGTATTGCAAAAACTGCTTCTCTGTCCTACAATGGTTTTTTGTTCGTTTTTTTGTTTGTTTGTTTGTTTTTCCCAAAAGCAGCATTATTCTTCTGAAAATCAAAGTAAGAGACGGGCTAGTTTTGATGCTTGTCTCTTCATCATGTCTTTCGGCTACCACGTCCTACCATTACATCTAAGGCCTCCCTAAACCACAGTTCAAAAGAGTGGCCTAGCTTTGGACTTCCAAGCTGGGCTTCCACAGCCGCAGCGCCCTAGGCTACTGTGCAGCAGGGAGTTCTACGTGAGCAAAATTCTGAAAGAATGGAAAACTGTAAGTTATACACCATGAAAAAGAAAAATTGTATTTCTTCAGATCCAAGCAGTTCTTTTGCATGTCACCTCCACTGCCCAGGCCCTTATCAGTCCATAGTGTTTTTAACTGAGAAATAAATAACTAATGCAGAATAAATATTATTATTGTTATATGAGGTAGTTTTACATGTATCTTTTTTATCTGAACATTATACTGTAAGAAAGTGGTATTATTGCTATAACCTAGATTTTGTAGAAGAGAAAGGTAAAATTCAGAGTAAATGTTTCATGATAACCTCAACTAAAAACTCTCACATTCAAAACTTTGCCCTGTGTCTGCTTTGCTGCGCTGGCTCCCAGCTCATACTTCTGAATTTGTATGATCCACATTTCCCATGACAGTTAAGGAAAAAATTCTCTCCTCACAGTAAAAATATTTTAATCCTGGAACAGTGCTGACAATGTAATATTTATCTTGTAAAACTAAACTCAGCTTTGAAGGCCCTCCAAACACTTGTCCTGTTTCAGCCAGCCAACTTAATTTCTTGTTTCTCCCCACAGACCTCTGCTCCATCCAGGCCAGTCTTTTCACCATTCTCCGTATTCAAGACAAAGTCTCCTAATTCTGTGCCTTCATGTATCTAGCTCTCCTCCCTCAAAACCTCTGTGTTCTCTCCTTCTTACTTTAATCCTCATCTTTTAAATTCTGCTTCAATTTGCACCTTCTCTCTGAAATTATTTATACATGGCTGTGTTTATCTGTAACTCTGGCTTTCTGCGTGTGCACGTGTATATAACCACATTCTAAAATGGAGAAGCCAGTCGCTCCCTCAGATTTTTATCAAAAGTACTGCCATGACATAGACATTGAATTCTACATGTAATATATCAATTTAAGAAAAAAATAAAATTCCAAAAAGTGGGAACTATCTCAGAAAATTCATATATTATTATACAATATTGCTCACTATGATTGTTTCCGTTTTAGAAAATTCTTAGTTTTTAGATCTTTTTTGTATTTAACAGCATATCTCTAGCTATATTGTTAGCTCTTTGAAGGGACCATCACGTGCATTATGATTCCCTGTAATGTCAAGATCACTGCTGAGCTAATAATACATTTGAGTCTAAAAACAAAGCAGAAAGGTTTTTCTAGGAAGCAAACCACAAATTTCAAAGGATAAATGCCACCACATCCTGTATCGACCTTCTATGTTTTATTGCGAACCTGTTCTAAAAAAGAGGCCAGTTAAGCCAGGGGTGGTGAGAAAAGTGTAAAATATTTAAACTTAATAAAATCATACACTAATCTTTATATTTCCTTCTCCAATATATTTGTAGCCAAGTTATCACATGCCCTTGTGTTTCTTTCATCAGAACCTTCTTACCCCTTCTTGATAGTCTTTATAAGTTAAAAGAAAACAAGATCAGTCTAAGCAGATTGTCATTGGGTAGCGAACCGGCCAAACTCTCACTATATCTGGGTACCTCTAGACTATGATTCTCCTAGGAGCAGACAGGTGAAGCAGGGCCGTCTGTCAACTTGCAAAAGATCCGCATCAGACAGACAGGCAGCACTTGCTCCAGTCACTGACTGAGCCACTTACAGGGGATTTATACACGTAAAAGGAAACATAATTCGACTTAGCAGCTTGGGCTAGGTACTGAGAAAGAAGACTCTGACACACGTAAAGACATGTTGGCTATTCACGGTATTTCTCATCATAATACGGCAAAATAAGAAAATAAATTAAGAAAGAGATAAGAGAGATCTGATGACTTTCAACGAAGAGCAGAACCCTCACGGAAAACCAGCAAACACAAACAAACAAAATTTTACTCTCCTTTTAGATACCTAGGGGTGAAGTGTTTCAGAAGGATTCATTTCTAGGCTGTGCCAGCACTGAGTAGTTACACAGAAGTAAAAGACAAAAATAAAAAAGATCCTAGTGATGACTATAATTCTAAATCTCTGAACATTTTCTGTCTTATTTATAAACTCAGCCATAAAACACTAAATAAAAAATTTCTCATAAAATATATTGATTTGAGATGGTAGGGAAAGGAAATGAAAAGATTTATTTGCAATACAGTATCTTTCCTATTAAAAGGAAAAAAAATGAATTTTATTATTTTCAGAGCCACTCAACAAAGTAGAAGTATTATTGGCATTGTTGGAAAGGATGAAATAAGAGACAGCTTTACTCACTGACTTATTCCTAGAGATTCAGGAAGCTATAAACAGAGCATAGAGACCTTTTATCCTTACTATAAAGCTTATAGCTAAAGAAATAATAAATAAAACTCCCTGATGATTTTATTTTATTTGACATTTCAGAATGGAATTCTGTCAGCTTTAAAGCAAAATTCTCATTTACAGAATGTAAAAACTGGGAGCAACTTTAGAACACGTCAAATCTAAGCCTTTAATTTTACAAAGAGTTAGACCAAGAAATTTTGCCCTTAGGTAAATTAAACACTAAGACACAGAAATTTTAGTCTATGTATCCAAGGACACACAGATGACAGAAGAAGAATGATGGTAATCCAAATGTTATGAATATCCAATGCAGGATTCTTGCCACTCTACCATGCTGCCCTTTATTTCAGTGACCACGAGTTAGAAAAACAGCGTCTGACATCTAGGAGTTGGCCTGGCACTCACAGCTAGATGTCTATTTTCTCCTATCAAACATATATACTTTTCCAGAACATCAGCATCAGACAAGGCTGCTCTGTGATGTCGATGAATCAAGACAAAGACACAATCATTCCATAGTCATTGCTGAATACAGACAATACAGTCATTATCTAAACCACAAGGAGAGATCAAACATCCCAATCCTGGCTAACATGAGCTGCCTCTTTACCAATCACAATTCTAGCCTCAATTTATTCTTCCTGCCTTATAGTGAAATTTATTAGAAACTCAGTCATAGAATTGTCCCCACTTCCTGACAAACCCAATCTAGAGCAAAGCCTTTCTCTCTTGAATCTTCAGCAGAGTCATCTGACACAAGTTCAAATCCTGTAAGTCCTTTCAAACAGCCTGAGATATTTTCCCATTGTGGGTCCTCTCCCTTCTTTTCAGGAGCAATAAGGTAAATTTACGCAGCTGTTAGTGTATTCTCAATGGTCTCTGGCTGGAGGGCAAAAATAGTATAAAAGAAATAATTTATTAAAACACAAAAAGATGATCTATGTTGGAATGTATAAAGGTGGTCCAATTATTGGATTAAAATTACACATTAAAAAAATTTACGTTATATGACATCATCAATGTTAATATTTAAATAAAGTTTTTTTTTACATTCAATTAAACCTGGCAAAGATACTTGCATACAAACTCCCCTTCATCTTTCCAAATTATTAAATATTTTTCTCTGACTTTCATATTGACTCTTTAATTACAGGGAAAAAAAATTCATGCCATTCCACTTGCAGATAAGATCAAATAACAGGAACTATCCCCTTCATTTGAAACAATGAAAGGAAAAAAAATTCGAAATATGTAATATATAAAGTAATGGCTCTCTGAATATTGAACACCAGGCAACAGAGGACAGAGATCCATGAGAGACAGGGTGTGACAAAGTAACCCCTCTGATGGCCCCAGCTCTCTGCCTGGGGAGAGTCTAAGCCACAGTGCTGAGAGGGGGAAATCCAGCAGATTCCCCCGGTCCTCCTGAGTTAAGAAGACAGAGATGGGAGTCCGGGGAAAACATGGTGGCTAGGATTTACATGACAAAGTGGCTGCACAGAGAGAGAATTCGAACTCAAGAGAACTGCAGACGGAACCCCGTCAACATTCATTTTAGTGCTGATTCATCACATGTGTGTAAGACAACTTCCTGGGGCCAGAGGAAGAAAAATACAAATTCAGATAATGCCTGTTCCCAAAAGACAGAGTGGAAGCTTCATAATTTATAGGGTAGCAATCAGCATGCTTTTTCTGAAAGGACCAGGTTTGGTGGGCTACATGGTCTTTGTTATAGCAACTCCTCTCTGCCACTGTAGCACAAAACAGCCAGAGAAACTAGATAAATGAATAGGCATGGTGGAGATTTTTTTTTTCATTTATACAACTGTCTTCCTTTGCTTATACTGTAATCATAATAGCTAACATATGAGTGTAGATTGTACAGAACTTTTATGTTCATTATCACTTTTAATCCACATATCAACTCTATGTCGTAGGCATTATTATCCACAATTTAAATGTAGAAATAAACAAATTTAAAATGGTATTTAAAATTACAATATTTTCCATTATAAAATGACAATTTTTTTGTAAGAAATTTGAAGTATCAAAAACAGTTTTTTATAATTCAATAATTTTTATTATATTTGCAGAGTTGTGTATCCATCATTACAAATTTTTTTCATTTAAAAAATTTCATTGATAAACTATATATAATATAAAATTTATCATTTTAACTTTTTTTTTTTTTTACCCCAAAGCTTGGTTGTGTTTTAATAAACTGTATTTATAAAAACAGACCCTGGGAAGAGTCCTGCCTCAGTATTAGGAAAAAATTAAGACTGGGCTAAATGCTGCTCTGGTTTCACCTACAAAGCATAAAATAAAGACCTGAAAGGAACAAACTGATTTCAGTGAACTAAACAGCATCTCAGCATAAAGCTCAAGAATATTTTTAGGAATATAAAAATTTCTAGCACACAACAAAATTCACAATGTCTTTTAGTGCATCTAAAATTGCCAGATATGCAAAGAGGCAGGAAAATATGGCAAGATAAGGAGGTAGAACTTAGCTAATTGAAACTGACTCAAAAATTACACAGATGACAAAAAGATGGGGGAAAACTGAACAGAGTATCAATGCATTCTGGAACAACCTGAACAGCAAAATATACAATCTTAAGTCCTGAAGGAGAGGAGAAAGACAGAAAACATCTCTCTAGATATAACGGCTAAATTTTTCCCCAAATTTCTTAAAAACTATAAATGTATAGATCTTAGAACACAATGAAACTCAAATACAAAAACATGAAGAAAATTCACCAAGGCATGTAGGAGTTAAATTGCTTTAAACCAGTAATAAAGAGAATATTTTGAAAGCAGCCATATATGCACATATATATCATATTTATATATGCTTATATGTATATGATACAAAAGACACGAGGTATGAATAAAAATGACTTTGTTATTAAAGGTACTCACACTACCCAAAAAGTAACAGATAAGGAAGATGTTGATTCAATGATATCAATAATCATTTTGACACTCAATGATCTAAATGCACCAATTAAAAGACAGAGTGGGTCATAAAACAAGACCCAATTATACGTTGTCTACAAGAAACTCACTTTAAACTTAAAGACATATAGATTAAAAGTAAAGGGATGGAGGAAAATATGATATACTAAGACTAATAAAAATAAAGCAGAAGTAGCTATATTAATTTCAGACAGCAGAATTCAAAGCAAGGAAAGTAACTAGGGGTAAAGAGGATTATTAAGCAATGATAAAGGAGTCAGTTCTACAGACAACAAAACAGCTTTCAATGTATGTACGCCTAACAACAAAATGTCCAACTACATGAGGCAGAAACTAGTAGAACCACAAGGAGAAATAACTGAATCCACTATTATGGCTGGAGACTTCAACACGCCTCTCTCAGAAATGGACAGAACCGGAAGGCAGAAAATCAGCGAGGATATAGTTGAACTCAACAACACCATCAATCAACTGAATATATTGGACATCTATAGACTACTACATCCAGTAAGAGCAGAATACTCATTCTCAAGCTCTGCATAAAACATTCCTCAAGATAGACCAGTAGTTCTGGGTGATAAAGCACATCTGGACAAGTTTTTAAAAATAGAAATTATACAATGCCAGCTCTTAGACCACAATGGAACTAAATTAGAAATTAATGACAGAAAGATTACTCCCAAAATAGTGGAAATTAAATAATACACTTCTAAATAAGAGGTCAAAGAAGAAATATCAAGAGAAATTAGACAATATTTTGAACTAAATGAAAGTGAAAACACAACTTACCAAATTTGTGGGATGCAGGGAAAGCAGTAGTTAGACAGAAATTTATAACATTGAATACATATATTAGAACAGAAGAAAAATCTAAAATGAATCATCTACTGTCCCTGCCTAAGGAAACTAGAAAAAGAAGAGCAAATTAAACTAAGCAGAAGAAAAGAAATAATAAGAATTAATGCAGAAATCAATGAGATTCAAAACAGGAAATCAATAGATAAAGTCAATGAAACTAAAAGCTGATGTTTAAAAAGATTAATAAAATTGCTAAGCCTCTAGCCATACTAGAAAAAAGAAAGTATACACACAAATTATTAATATCAGAAATGAAAGCAGTGACATCACCATAGGTCTTCTGGGCTTTAAAAGGATAATAAGGGAATACTATGAACAACTCTTTGGCCACAAATTTGGTAACTCAGTTGAAATGGACCAACTTCTTGAAAGACAAAATTTTCTAAAATGCACAGAAGTAGAGATCCTAAATAGGCCTATATCTATTATACATGTTTAATCAAAAATTAGTAACATTCCAAAAGAGAAAACATCAAGCCCAGATGAGTTCTATGATAAATTCTACCAAACATTTAAGAAATACATTATACTAATTCTCTACAATCTTTTTCAGAGAACAGAAGCAAATTGAGTTCTTCCTAACTTATTCTATGAGATCAAGATTACCCTACTATCAAAACCAGACAAAGATGTTACAGCAAAGAAAACTATAGACCGATCTCTCTCATGGACTGTAGATGTAAAAATCTCAACTAAATATTAGCAAATCAAATTCAAAAAAGTATTAAGAAATTATATACCAAGATCAAGTGTAATTTATCCCAAGTATTCAGGGCCATTTTAATATTCAAAAATCAAATAAGTAATCCATCACATCAACAAGCTAAAAAAGAAAAATTATGTGATCATATCGATAGATGCAGACAAAGCATCTGACAAAATCAAACATTCATTCATGAAAAAATTTCTGAGAAATCAGGAATAGAGAACTTCCTTAATTTGATAAAGATTGTCTACAAAAAAACCTACCACTAATATCATTTTTAATGGTGAGAAACATGAAGATTTCCCACTAAGATCAGGAACAAAGTAAAGATGTCCCATATCAGGACCCTTTTCAACACAGTATTAGAAGTACCAGCTAATACAAAAGGAAAGAAAAGGAAAGGGAAGGGAGAGGAAGGAGAAAGAAAAAGAAAAGAGATTGAGAAGAAAGAAATAAAACTGTGTATGTCATGATCACCTATGTAGAAAATCCTAAAGAACTGATTAAAATAAAAAACCCTCCTGGAACTAATAAGTGATTATAGCAAGGTTTTTGGATATAAAGTTAATATACAAAAAATCTATTGCTTTCCTCTATACCAACAATGAACAAGTGGAGTTTGAAATTAAAAACAATACCATTTACATCAGCACCCACCAAAATGAAATACTTGTGTATAAATCTAATCAAACAATCTAACAAAATATGTACAAAATATGTAAATGATCTATTTGACAAAAACTACAGATTTCTGATGAATAAATCAAATAACTAAATTAATGGAGAGATATTCCATGATCATGAATCAAAAGACTCAGTATTGTCAGGATGTCTCTTCTTCCCAACTTGATGGATGGACCTATGCAATCCCAATCAAAGTCTCAGTAAATTATTTTATGGACATTGATGAACTGATTCTAAAATTAGTGTGGATAGGCAAAAGGCCCAGAATAAACAACACAGTACTGAAATAGAAGGACACAAGTTTGTATAACTGACACGACTGAACTTCAAGACTCATACAGCTACAGTAATCAAGACTGTGGTATTGGTGAAGGAACACATAAATAAATCAACAGAACAGAATGGAAAGGCCAGAAACAGACTCCCATAAATACAGTCATCTGCTCTTTGACAAAGGGGCAAAGGCAATACAATGGAGCAGAGAGAGTCTCTTCAACAAATGGTGCTGGAACACCTGGACATCCACTTGCAAAAACATAAATCTCCACACAGACCTTACATCTTTCACAAAAATTACCTTAAACTGGATCACAGACCTTAATGTAAAATGCAAAACTTTAAAATTCCTAGAAGTTATATAACACAGGGGAAAAACTAGATGACCTTAAGTGGGGTGAAACCATTTCAGAAATATTCAATTCTAACACCAAAGACATGATCCATTAAAAAAATAACTGATAAGCTAGATTTCATTACAGTTAAAAACTTCTACTTTGTGAAACAGTATCTAGAGAATGAGAGTACAAGCCACAGACTGGGAGAAATTATTTGCAAAGGACACATCTGATAAAGGACTGTTATTCAAAGTACACAAATGACCCTTAACGGTAAGAAAAACAACCTGATTAAATATTTCAGTAATATTTTTTATTTCAAAAATTAAAAAGCCGATTTGTAAACTTATATGGAAATGCAAAAAATCCAGAATCGACAAAATAAATCTGAAAAAAAAAAAAAAAAGGTGAAATGTGGGAGTTACTACCTGACTTCAAATCTTACTCTAAAATTGCTGTATGTATTAAAGTGTGATACAGGTATAAAAATTAACATGTATAATAGTAAAAATGACAAAGTCATAAATAGACACACACATCTATGGTCAACTGGCTTTAGATAAAGAGACCTGGTAAATTAATGAAGAGATGGTAATCCATATAGCACATCTAGCACAGTGCTTGTCTCGTAAGTGGTGGGTGCTACTGCTATTGTAATTCTCACCATAATTAATATCACTGAAGTATTTAATGGCTTGTGTTCTGGATCCAAACATCCAAATCGGGCTCACAGGTTATGTGACCTGGATAATTACTTTAACATCTACTAGCCTCAGTTTTCTGACCTGTTAAATGAGAGTAATTGTAGTATTAAATACTTCACCTCATTGTGTTTAAGATTTAAAAAGTTAATTCATATAAAGTACTTTAAGATAAAAGCCCAGGTCATAGTAAGCACTCAATAAATGTCAGATATTATTACTAGTATCATGTGTTTGATAGAAATCCACGCTTGACACCACAAGTTTATATGTTACCCTAAGGAACCCAGAACACACTCACAGTGGGCCAGGCAAAATACATACACACAAAATAAGGGATTCAATGATATTTTTAAGACTTCAGAATAGAATTAGTGATTATGAACAATAAAGTCTTAGTGAACATTGACTCAGTAGCAGTAACATCTCAAAAATACATTATGAATTCAAACAGTATACGAAATACAAAATGCCTTTCAGGTTATTTTTATGCCTACCTACACCTGAATGTACTAATTAAAGTGCATCTTGATTTCTTCTCGTAAGTACGCTGCTCACAACTCGTCTATAACTTAGAGTAACTGAAACAGAATATTTACATAAATGAAATTGTGCCTCTCAACTTTACAAGCTACCAATTAATTAATGCTAGAGGCAAGATTACTGCTCTGGCTGATTTGAAGAAATGAATGTTATTTACGCCTATTTAAAAATCATATTATGAGCAAGAGGTGAAGTAGACATATAGCATTGCTTACCTATTTGAAGACCCATGGAATTGAAACACAAATTAATTTTTATTAAAGTAAACCATCTTACTTTAAGAACGTAGCTAGTGGCTATGATTTGCATCCAAAGTGGCTATGATTTGCATATCAATGGTCTTAAATCACAAAATATACAATTATATTCCATCAGTAAGTGTGCAAATGTTTGTGTTCATTTTTTCCCTTAATTTCTGCATTCTTAAAATGGTATCACTAATTCACAATGATTTTTAGTTCTTCTATTATTTCCTTCTTACCTGGTAATGTTTTTTTCCCCCCAGGTTTTCTTTTGGTAATTTATTTTCAACCTTTTAAATCCTTTCTTTTCAACACAGTCACAAGTATAACATTAAGTTCCCCTGTGCACCTTAAAAACTTACATAATTTCACTGAATTTTAATTTTCTTAGACAAAAGCACTGATAATACAATCATCATAATGGTAAATGTTAAGATTAAAAAGGAGTATGTTTAAAAAAAACAAACAACACCCCAATTAAAACTTGGCACCTAATGTATGTCCAATAAGTTAAACCTGATATTTTTATTACCATCGTGGATACTTTATAATTTCTTCTAGTTTAGATGTAATTAATTTCATATTTAAGAGGGATCAGTAGCCTCCCTCGTAGTTTGATTCCAAAACAGATTTCAGTTTGGATACTTAACCAGTATCTAGTATTAGTCAGGGCTACTCATTTCCTGAGATAATTTGCTTTTGATAGATTGATAATTGCCCATCAGTGATACACAGGATCTCTTGGGAAGCTGTAATCAAAAGTAACAAAGCACAATTCATATTTCCCCAGATCTCACCTCCCTGCTGGTACAAGTCACAAAATGTTAATTATAGTTAATATGACATTATTTGTCCTTAGGTTACATGCATATTATAATTCTCTAATTCACACAAAAAAAACTCTCCCCACTCTGAGACATGAGTATCTGTGAATGTCCCTAAGGCATTTCACATGAGCTTAAAAACAGTCCCCATTGTGTCTTGCCACCTGCTGCCCCTCATTGATGCCCACTGTTGTGAAATCACTCAATCTCCCACGACTGTAGCAGTCAGCCACCACTATGAGAAGAGGTATCCTGAGCGGAGATGGTTGCACCAGCTTTCTTGAGGTTAGTGTTACTTGAATTTTTCCCCCCCAATTTTTCCTTTTTCCTATACTCCACATTTTATTTGTGTTAATATAAAATTGTTTTTATCTATTTTTATTCTCTCTGCAAAATAATTTTTTCAATAATTAGAAAAATAATTCTATTTGTGTGTATGTATCATTAACCTTGAAATTTTAACATGCATGCCTAACTTAAAAAATTAAATGTGAGCAGATTCTTTATCCTTTATCTAAACAACTTAAAGATCCTAAACTCTAACCTCTCCCAGCTCACATGCTATTATTTATCATGCCTTTAAATTGTAACCTTTTAAAAATCTCTACACTTTATAGATTATTCAGAATATTATTCTATATTCACTTTATAGATTATTATACAGTCAACTTTTCTATTAAATTTACTCATATTTACTTCTTTCCTTATTCACCACATTTTTTTCATCTCATACCATCCTTCAGGGTATATGGATGCTTCATCAGAGGTTCACATTTATTTTAGCCAGATACGGAGGGAAATTACTAATGCGATTACCTTCATAGTTCTGTGGGTCCAGTTATTTAGACAATGCACATGGTACAGACCCAAAGACACATAAGCATTTTTATTCATTATGTTTGAATCCCCAACTGAACCAAGACTTAGAAAAAAAACAATATTACCTTAATATGGGCTTAGTGAGTTTGTGCCAGCTCACCCTTTTTTTTAGTCCCAGCTTTAGGTGGAGGGGCTGCTAAACTGTGTCCCCACCGTATAGGCCTAAGACTTGGTCAGCAGTCCCCTGCCTCCATTACTATTCGCATCCTTCTGCAGTACTCGCTTAGCCTCTAATGTTGTCCTGCTTTCTTTCTGGCTTCACAGATTTTTTCTTTTTTTTGTAAGAGCAGACATTCATTAGATAATATTTTATATATTTTCACTGGAATTTTGTATGTTTTGTGACCAGAGGGTTTGAGGCTCTTTAACCTGCACCCTGCAAACTCTGTGAAATATTTAATTGCTTATCCCCTTTCCAAGCATCAGTTGTTTCACAGGTTCTTTACCTCAGCCCTAAAGAGCTCTGTTTCAAGGGAGCATTGCCACAAAAAAAAAAGACATAATTTCTCAGCTTCCAAGTTAAAACTAATAATAAAACATGACAGATAGATTATTTACTAAAGCACTTCTCTCTGTGCCCTATGACTAAAGATTTTCCAAGCAGGGGAAGGAAACGTGAAGTGGAAGAAAAATGGCCACACACTGGTTGGATATAGGGTAAGAGGCAGATCCTGCCCTCCTATTAACTTCGAGGGAAGAGGAATGATGATAGAATCCCCTGAAACACGTCCAGATACAAGATTAGAAGAGACACTGCCCCTTTCCAACCAGGAATCATGAGAAGGAAAACACTTAAAGGAATCCTCCTCACCCCACAGCAGAGGAACACAGAGGAGAGATGGACGTTCCAGTGCCAAGGGCTGAACTGGCCCTGAGGGACAGCCTTGAATCCCAGTCTAACAGTTCCTGTGCCTGGGAGGTCATCAGATAAGACCGAGTGAGAAAACGGCCCTGAGAGAGTTCTATGCCCCTGACAAGGGGACAAGGTGGCAGAAGGCACTTGGGCAACATGGTCAGAGACCACGTAGGAAGGCCAAACAGAGAAGGCCCTTGTGGAGGGATGACAGTGCAATGGCCCCAGCGGATTTACACACTTTGGGGGGTGCCAGCATGGAGCAGCTGTGGGCTATATATATATTTTTTAATTTATTTATTTAATTAATTATTTTGTGTGTGCATATATAAATATTTAGTGAAGTATAGTCAGTTTGAAGCATTACGCTGTACACCATATATTTTTATTTAACCATGGGAACTATGATGCTATATAACTACCTTCACTCCCACTTTACCACCATCATTGCTTAGATGAATCCTATGGAGAAGGAAAGGATGTTAGCGTGACTACAAGACTGAATTGACTTATTTTAACTCATAATTAAGTAAGTAATTGTTATCCTGAGATCTATTAAGTCATTTGCAGCTGTCATGTCAAGTGTCAGCTCGAAATAGAATTGATGTTGAATTAGAGAAAAACAATCATTTGTATACCTAAGTTTATCATCAGGAAACCCAACCTTACCTCATGGTTTTTATAGTAAAGAGACAAGTTAGCATTTCAATTCCATTAATTACTGAATGACCTTAGGAATCTTGTGTTATTCAGAGCGCTGCTCACATGCCACCTTCTCAGAGTCCCTCCTTTATCTCTCTATAAAGATGGCTTCTCTGTTACTAGTTATCACTTCCCTTGGTTTACAGTTTTGTTCCCAGCACTTACAACTACCTGATGCTATAGATTTGTTTGTATGTTGCTGGTCTCCTCAAAGAAGTAAAACTCCAAGAAGACATAGAGTTTGTATTGTCCACTATAATATTCCCAGAGCAAATCTCTGGTATAGAAAAAAGCCTTCAAAAACATATGCAAAATGAATTTATATATATACACATATATAATTCAAATATATAATGAATAGTATGCATTAGTTACTACATAAATGTGATTAATTTCTTCTCTTGTTTCCCTTGTTCTTCTGTCCCAATTATTCCTGAGAAGGTTATAAATTATGTCTTATAACCCTAAAGTAAAGAATTTACTGAATTACGGCATCTGGCATGAGAAGCAGACTCATGTTTTTGACCCTAAAGTCATAGAAGTGAAGAAAAAACTCAAAGAGATGACCTCAGAAATAATATTTTCTTATTTTATAATCTTTCCTATTTGAAGTGGTTTCTTTATTGATTAATACATCTCTCTCTTTTTTTTAAGAAGATGAAAGAAAGGAAGAGTGTTTCAAATACTTTTCAGACTCAATTCATACTGGAATTTTTTTGGACCTCACAAGAAGATGTCTGAGTTCATTATAATTTTTGCCTTATGCCCCATACCCATCACTAGTCCACACAGAGCCTTCTCTTGTTTCGTCTGTCTATCTATCCATCTATCCCCCGCCTTTTATCTGCCTCTCAGCCTGGGCAACAATTCTAAAGGGTGTATTATATATTGCTTTGTTCTATGCCTTTCTGAAACATGTGTATTGTTATCTTGAATGGATTTTTTTTTTTTAGTTAAGCATGGATGCTGTTTTGTTACATGTGTAAATCTCTCATCCTTTCTTAAATTCAGCTGTATGTTATTAAGATCGGGCATGTTGCTATAGGCTTATCTTTGCCACTTCCAAGTACTGCATAGTACTCCATGTATTTGTTTTTGGAACTACCACATCGAGCCCATCTACTTTCTGCAAGTAATCATTTACATTATTAGAGCAAATGAAGTACCAGAAAAAGTTCTATTGAAATACCTATTGCATCTTCATGAAATGAAATGCACTCTTTAAGGAAGTCTCAAACAGTTGTGTTCATTGTCAGTTCTTCCTTGGGTTGAATTTGGTTTAAGATACTTTTCCAACCACCTCAAAGACCTGGTTGTCTATCTTGAATAAAAAAGTGACTAATTTGTTTTTCATATTGGCAAAAAAATTCTTACATTCACGTATCTATATGTACATGCGCTCAAGTCTGTTTTCAAAAGGACAAGAGGATTCGGAGAGGCTTTCTCCTGCTGTGAAGGACAAAAACTCAAGGTAGTGTACTTTGACACAAGGTGCATTGCTTTGCCAGTCTCTAAAATGTCACTTCGTGGGCAGCCTGCTGGGCTCAGCTTAGAGCCATGGTACCAAGACTGCTAATAAAAAAGAATAAAGGTTAATGAAGGCACTGGGTTATTTATTATCTTGACTAAAATAGCCTAGGTTTTATCTGGATGATTTGTTCAAGGCATAAGGTCTTGCCTTTGATTCTTAACATTGTATTATTATTTTCTGCAGGCTGTGAATGTTAATGCTTTTGCTAGGATATAGTCTTATTATATACAAAATTATATTACAAAAATGAATGGAGATATCATTGATGTTAAAATATGATAGCTGACCTATGAAAAATAAAATAGTAAATTCTTCAGGGAACTCACTTCACAATTCACTAAGTGAGAATCTTGAACATTAAACCATCTTTTTTTCTCATAACCAATTTACTTGAAGAAAATAAATCTGAATGTTTAATGGTGGCTTTGTGACATAGGAAAACTGATCTCTTATGGGGAATATATCATACTTTAGTTGCACCTTTAAGATTTAGTTGTAGGTAATATAATTTCATTAAAAAATAAACAAATTCTGCTTTAAAACGAGACCTTCAGCCAATTGACAGAATATAAAATACCAGAAGGATTCTGTGCTTCGTAGCCAGGACCTCATCTTAAAGATTTCAAGTCGTGCAAGAGTGAGTACGTATGCCATTCATCCCTCAGCTGGAGATTCCAAGAATATCTAATGTGTGAGGTTTACAAAGTGGCTTAGTCCTGTGCTGTAATCTGGAACTGGAATCGTCCAGGTTTTAAATATACACAATTTGAAACACTAACTTGGCTGCGATAAAGCCATAACTGTGTATAATCATCTCCAAGACCTCAGATTCCCTTTCAAATAAGTAATAAATATAAGCCACCTTTAACATGACCACAAGCAGCCATTTCTACATTTCCTGTTCTGTCCTGCCATAGGAAACTAGAAACAAATCCTCATGAAAAAATTAATCTATTTTCCATTTTGTGTTACTCTTTCTGTTTGTAGCGTTCTTCTAGTTTCTTAGTTTGATTTATGATGGAACTCACAGTCTGTGGTACCATTTCTCCCTGACTAATTCAGGAAGTATTTAATTATTTCCTAAAAGTATCCTACTCACTAGAAATACTCAGACTACTCATTCAACAAATATTGTTTGGGTGGCTGATAATATGCTGGTCACTGTCCCAAATACTGAGGATATAGCCATACTAAAAAAAAAAAATCCTCTAGCGCCTTGATTGTAAGCTACGTCAGGGACACCAAAGATCATTAGGAAAACTAATTCTCAAAAGAACTGCACTGACAACCCACAGAGCACCACGTGTAAGCGTGAAACTCAAAAGTCAATTTTTTTTTTTGGTGTTTTTTTTTTTTTAACATTTTTTATTGATTTATAATCATTTTACAATGTTGTGTCAAATTCCAGTGTTCAGCACAATTTTTCAGTTATTCATGGACATATACACACTCATTGTCACATTTTTTTCTCTGTGAGTTATCATAACATTTTGTGTATATTTCCCTGTGCTATACAGTGTAGTCTATTCTACAATTTTGAAATCCCAGGCTATCCCTTCCCACCCTCCACCCCCCTGGTAACCACAAGTCTGTATTCTCTGTCTGTGAGTCTATTTCTGTCCTGTATTTACGCTTTGTTTTTGTTTGTTTGTTTGTTTTTGTTTTTGTTTTTTTAGATTCCACATATGAGCGATCTCATATGGTATTTTTCTTTCTCTTTCTGGCTTACTTCACTTAGAATGACATTCTCCAGGAGCATCCATGTTGCTGCAAATGGCATTATGTTATCGGTTTTTATGGCTGAGTAGTATTCCATTGTATAAATATACCACCACTTCTTTATCCAGTCACCTGTTGATGGACATTTAGGCTGTTTCCACGTTTTGGCTATTGTAAATAGTGCTGCTATGAACATTGGGGTGCAGGTGTCATCCTGAAGTAGATTTCCTTCTGGATACAAGCCCAGGAGTGGGATTCCTGGGTCATATGGTAAGTCTATTCCTAGTCTTTTGAGGAATCTCCACACTGTTTTCCATAGTGGCTGCACCAAACTGCATTCCCACCAGCAGTGTAGGAGGGTTCCCCTTTCTCCACAGCCTCTCCAGCATTTGTCATTTGTGGATTTTTGAATGACGGCCATTCTGACTGGTGTGAGGTGATACCTCATTAAAAGTCAATGTTTTTTAACTTTCAGGTAAGACAAGGTCAGCTTATAACCTTTGGTGAAGAAAGATGTTTATTATCCTATTGAAGGAGATCAAAAAATACAGTGATTATTAGATCTGTTAAAAGTATTCTGGTGTTCCTTCTGAGAAGAAATGCACTTTCCAATTTCCTTGAAATTATGAGTAACCACATGATTGCCCTGGCTGAATGAAATGTGAATGAAAGTAACACATGAAAGCTTTAGAACTTTCACTGTATCCACTTTCTCTTTGCAATATTTGAGACAGTGGCCTCCCCTCTAATGCAGGTCGCAGGACGAGGCCTACCTGGAGTAAATCTTCCAGCTGACTCTTTACAAATACCTAGCCTGAGTGAGATATGAAACTCTGTGCCTAATTTTAGCTCAATCTAGAGAGCTATAGCTTACATACCATAACGTTCACCCTTTCATGTGTACATGGATGAGCTTTGACTAATGTTACCGGGACCACAGTTGAGATATAGAACATTTCTATCACTCAAATCAATAGAGTAATAAAATAAATACTAATCACAACAAATAGACTTTCTTTTTCTAACTGAAAAATTTTCCTTTTTAACTAATGCTACCTAGTTTCTGCTAACATATGAAAACAACCCTCTTAAATATTACTCACAGCGAGATAAACTGGTACAAAATTCCTAGAGCAGACTTTGGAACTATGCATCAAAAACCTAAAACTTTTGTAGCTTTTATACAATTTTAAGTGACCAATATTTTTACACATGTAATTGTATAATATAACAGACCAAAATCAGAAACAATCATATCAACTGAATTGTCTTACATCCTCATGATGTAATATGATGCAGCCATTATAATAATAACACTATCTAATAACGTGAGAAAAAGTTCCAAATTATTTCCATGTAGGAAAAAATGTAAGTTTCAAACACTATATAAGTAGGATCCAATTGTGCAAAAATAGATGCACATAAGATTCTACCTACTCAATTATTACAGAGTTGGCCTGTAAGAGAGGATTAAGAAAGTTGCTTACAGAATGTGAATATCAACAGCATCCAAGTGTGCATCCAGATCCAGCTGGGTCAGGGTTCAAAGTAAAATGAAATTTCCCAATCCTAAAATGGATAATGTACTGAAAATATAATCCTGGCTCTTCCACATCTAGCTTTGTGATTTGGTCAAGTTAATATCTTCTCTAAGCATTTGCTGCCTCATTTTTAAAATGTTATTTGAATACTACTAATAGAAGCAGTAGCAGTAATAATAGTACTGTTAGTAATGAAGGCAATACCTATCTCACAGGGCGAAGTTAAATAAAATAGAACAATTCATTGCACATTGCAGACACTCAATAAAAATTAGTTACTTTCCTGAAAAAGGATGAGATAAAGAATTTTTCACACAGTGTACTTTTTCAGTTCACAATATTGATTGGCTCACAGGCTCTGAGTTAACTCATAATACTGAGTTACAGAATTCAGTATTAAATTTCATCTACAAGTGCCTGAAAATCAGCATTGCATGCAGAGGAGCCTACCACAATGTTAAATTTGTTTTACTATATGCATCTAGATGAGGAATTATTTGCCTATTTTAACAATAATGTATATGCTGTATTAGCTTCTCTAATATGAGGACAGTACAACACACAATATATACATCGTTGAATCCTCAAAAAAAAAAAAAACGAAAGAATAAAATATTCTCATTTTTCATACAAAAGACTAGAAATAAAAGCCAAAAAAAAAAAAAAAAAAAAAAAAAGACTTATCTCTTATCTCTGAAAGCCAAGAAGCCATCACAGAATCCTATGATAAAACTTGTTCTAGGCAGGGCAGTGGTGTCTGGTTCACTCATTTATTCATCAAATGTTTATTAAACATCTACACATCACATGCTACAGGCTCCAGAAATACTGAAGACAATTTTGTAGATCATTTCTATTTTCATGAAGCTTAAACCTTGTTCGGGGGATGGGAGTGTTGGCAAGAGATACTCAAAAAGAAATAAGGTAAGGACATTTCAGATATTACAAGTACTTTAAGGACAATTAAAGGAAATTCAATTGAATCATTTCTGCATGTCACGTGATAGGAGGTACTGTCTTTGTTTCACACCACCTTTTCTAGCAAACATTAGAAGATAGAGATTGTGTCTCTCTCCAGAGCTAGGGGCAGGTTTGTTCTGCATTCAGTATAATACAGACAATGCCACCCTCAAGAGCAAAGATCCAGAAGGCTTGCTGTTCAGTATAAAGATGCGGGTTTGCGAAGCTCAAGGTTACTCTTCAGGAAGGTAAATGACCGCACGGTCAAGTGTCACCTGTATTTCATTTCATTGAGCCCTGGTTATTGTAACTCAGGGACTCAGTGCAAATGCTGATACTCTGGTAACTTTTATTACTGAGAGTAAGTAAATCCTTTAAGTCAAAGTCAAGAATCTCTTATCTTCCGCCAATATCTGTGAAACGGTGGCACAGTAATCTTGTGCAGTTGTGAGTAAGGGAAATCTCAGAGCCTTCACAGTTCTTGACAAGACCTGCTAGTAGGTGAACTGTGTGTACTGAAGGAAGAGGAATAAGGCAACTTTTAAAAACCGGCACGTGAAGGGGAGTCCAGAATAAGGAGAACTCATGAGAAAAGCAGTGTCCAGGTCTTGTATATCCTTGCAAGCCATGTCTGGAGGTTGGTTCTGTTTGTGTAATGAGAATCAACCAGAGGATTTAAGCAAGAAAGTGACATAACCAGGTTTATATATTATATGTTTATTAAAGGTATAGATGAAAAAAGTTCTAGACTGTGAGTCAGATTTAGATTTATGTCTCAGTTCTCCCATATAGTTGTTGCATGATCTTGAGGAAACTGCAATTCTTGTGAGCTTCCATTTTCTCCAATATAAAAGAAAATCAGCTAATTAAAACAAGGCTATACCACATCACACCCCAAGAAAAGCCCAAGAAAGTCTGCTCATAAAATAAAAATTATAGTACATTCAAAATTATGCTATGGGGCGGGAGGAGGAGCCCCGGGAACACAGCGCCTACACGAGCACGTTGTCTTACTAACTGTCGTAGAGGCCTCCTGGGCTACCACCTCCATCACTGTCTGCCTTAAAACTCAGAATTTTCTCCTAGCTGAAGTAAAGAAGTCCACCTGCTTCACTGAAGCAAATGCCAGCAATCATAGGAAAAGATATTTCATTATTAGTACTTAGTAAAACGCTAATTTAACAAAAAAAAATTTATAAGACAATACCAAGTGCAAACCAGAGATGTGCAGAAAAAGAATTCCTGTACATTGCTGGCAACAGTATAGATTTTTAAAAGCACTTTGGAAAAGAATCTTGCATTATCTATTAAATATAAAAATTGCATACTTTAAAATCCAGGATTTTCACTCCTAGGTATGTTCCCTACAGAATCTCTTACATGTATTCATCCGAAAATGTGGACAAGAATGCTCATAATAGACTTACTTGCAAATAAATATTTTTAAAAAAGCAATATTTAGGATAATGGTTATCTCTGAGAATAGAGGATGTGAGTCTGTAAGGTACACAATGGATCTCAAGGCTATCGGTAATTTTCTTTTTCTTGAGTAGCATGTGTGTACAAAGATTTTTATTTTAGAAAATCACACATAACACATATATATTATATGTGTATGTTAAATATACATACGCAAAAATATATTTAATATATTTCACAAGTTCTAAAAACAGAATGATACATGTATATTTCATAGGTTGCATGCTTATTTCAGAGAGGTCTCATTTGTTAGAAAATCATAATCTTTATATATCATAAATAACCTTTTAGGTAATGTTGATATAAATAATTTGATGAAACATATTTCTCACTTCGAGAGACAAAATTTAAATCCTGGTCTAGCTACTGACAGGCAGACACAGAGGGTAAAAGGAAGTCAGTCTACCCTAATGAAACCCACTTCTGCCTTTCTCTCCAAGAGCTCTAGATTCCAGTGCTTTGTGTGAGTAACTACAATTCAGATTAGACTTACTTACCAGTTGATAATTTAAAATTATTTTGTAAACACAGTAAGAGATGAGTTTCAACGATGAATGGCAGAGAGGAATACCAGACAATTTCCAGTTGCTCATAATGAAAGAAAGAGGTTAAAGGATGATGCCAAATAAGAATCAGACTTTGCCTCTAAATTTTAGAAGCCTGAGTCATCCAAAGTGATGACTTTACCTGCTTTTCTTCCAGGAAACTAAACAAGACAATGAAGTCAATGGGGGAAAAAATTCATCAAATTAAATGTACACACAGCAAAGCAAAACCAAACAAAAACTGAGACTGGCAGGAAAGAATAGGGAGACAAGTGTTAGACTAGCCGTGATGGAAGAGAGGGTCTTACTTAAATGAGAAAAGCCGTGAGAAAGAGTAAGACTGAATGGAGAGGCCATTGAAGAGGTAAAGAAAGAGACGCAAAGGAAAACTTCATAAGAGGTACCCATATTTGGAAAGTAATGGAAACCATCACCTACTGATAAACGCAAAGAAGATAGTTGTATCATAGTTTTTAAATCTCTTCAAACTTTCTTCAAAAAAAAAAAAAAGAAGAAGAAGAAACCAGGATAGCAGAACAAGAAGCTGAAAATAAGATTTTCAATAAGACTAGGTGAATATGCAGCTCTGTGAATCCAAGAATGTGAGGATGTTGGGGCAAACCAGCAGCACAGTAGCCGTGTGCGAGAAAATGGAGACCAGAGAAGGGGATTCTAGCGGTCCTAAGAGCTGGGGAACACAGCCAGGACGTGCTCCCCACTGCGAATAAGATGGCCTCCCTCGGAGTAAAGAACTCAGCCAGTGGATCTGACAACAACACGCAAACCTGAGGTGAGTTCATGGGGTCTCTGGGAAGGACTGAGCATGAAGCTTGAGCTGGGACTTGACAGCTACTAAAATACTCAGTGAAAAGACAGTGAGCCACACTGAGCTGAAACACCTGGAAATAAGACACAGATTCAGGAAAGAATGGAACAAATTCAGAGTAAAAAGAAGGAAAGGTTCTGATGTTAGTTGAGGAGAGAATGAGAGAAGGCAAGTATAAGAAACTCCGGAGATAAGACTGAGGGACCAGCTTTTCAATACTTAGATGGCACAGCATGGACGCAGTATCTCCAGATGGGTTTAGCACGCTGGCTGCTTATTAAGGAGAGACTTCGGAATCGATACCTGTGCAAGGGGGCGGGGAAGGGAAGGATGTGAGAGTTAGCACTGAGAGCGGTCATGCGGCAAGGCCAGCACAACTACAGCCTTGACCAACCACACTGGGAGCTCTGGGGCCCGACAGCCCTTCAGAATTATTCTGAGGTGGGCAACGTGGTCCTCCATAGCTAAGCCAGTCCCTGAAGAGTGTGACAGCTGAAGGCTTCCTCGTGCCAGCACCCCAGCGACTGCAGCAAAATATTTTCATGGTCGAGGATCTGAGCAGCACATCACACCCCAGAGAGGGAATCCTGGAGCTATAACTAAGAATGCTTTTCTGGCTCAAACTTGTAAAAGTATGAGAAAACGCACCTTACTTAGACACGAAGAAGAAAAGGGCTGCATTTAAAGCCATACTAAGAAACTGTAGGAATACAAGAAAATGAGAAAAATACACCTACAGATAATGGAGACATACCAGAAAAATGTGCCACAGTGCAGAGAGAATAATATTTCTATGAGACGATAAATAGAGATTATGGGAAAAATCTATGGTGGATTCTATGGTAGAATAAAATAAATCAGAACTGGAAAAAAGTGAGAAATGAGGAGAACATGAGAGTGAGCAAAAGAGTTCAGGAAATAATTAGGAAAAAATAATAATCAAAAAGGACTAAATTAGAAGAAACACAAGAGTGGCTAGACACGATAGTAAATACTACTGTTGAAATAGATGTGGACAATACAAAATGAAAAAATCAGACTTTAAAAGAAGATACAAAGGACTCAATACTAAAGAAATGATAGAATTAGAAAATCACTACTTTGCAGTATCTAACAAAAGAATGGAACTAGGTCAGGGGTTCTCAAAATGTGGTCTGACCACCCCTGGTAGTTTTAAGACCTTTTCAGTGGAGCCACGACTTCCTCTGCTTTCTAACTGCATATCTGCCTGAGGCCAGACTTTCTTCATACACTTTAACTAAAACAACATATTGCAACAGACTGATAGCAGAAAGAGACACAAGACTTCAAAGAGTTTTATAAAAGTGGAAAATGATGCTACATTTTTCACTCCTTTTGTTTTGGAAAAGTACAATCATTTTTCCTAAAAATATGTTTTTATGTTAACATACACAACTAACAACATTGAACAAACAAATTTATAGAGAATCATGGCACACAGCAAGTTAAGGACACACCTTCCTGTTAAGCAAGAAAGTGATGGTCACAAAATTTACAATATTTTCATCCATTTAAAAAGAAAAACTCTACAATTTGCAAAGGATTGATAAAATATAGAATTTTTTTTGACAAAAATGCAATTTAACTGAGTAACTGTGACAAATGACAACTAGATAAGCTCTGATATTTCCCAAATAATTATTTAAACCTTGAAGAAGATATAACAATAGAGATTAGAAAATGTTTTGAACTGAGTGATAATGAAAAAATTTTATATAAAAACCTGAGGATATAGATGAAATAGTAAATAGAGGAAATTTTATAGACTTAAAGGCATTTTGTAGGAAATAAGGGAGGCTGCTTACTGTGAAGAACTAAGCATCTGCCTCAAGAACTAAGAACAGTAAAGTCAACTTCAAGAGGTAAAAGGAGAGATATAATAAAGAAAAAAATCTGAGAATGATAAATTGAAAAAAATCTAATAGAGATGATCAATACATTGAAATTTAGTTCTTTGAGAGGCTAAAAACAAATACTAAACTTCTGGCAGAAATGAATTTTAAAAGGAGGGGAAGAGTAGTTGAAGGTATATTTAAATAGCCTATAAACTAAATGAAAAAGTAGGGTATAATTAGAGATCTTACTATCTAATAGGTATTGACAAGATAATAAATTATTATGAAAAATTATAATTTTTAATATTTAGAAGAAATGAGTAACTTTTCAGAAAAACATCATATTTCAAAAGTATACAAGGAACAACTGGTAAAACCAGTCTACTGGCTTAAAGAAATTAAACTCATAATTTAAAACCTTCCTATAAAGAAAACTCCAGGTCCACATGGCCTCACTGGCAAATTCTACCAAAAAATTAGAGAAGTAATGCCAATTTTACATAAAAGTTAGGTATACTAGAAAATGATAGAATTTTCAAACTCAGTTAATGTGGCTAACACAACTTTGATATCAAAACTTGGCAAGGATACTACAAAAAAGAAAACCTACAACCCAGTTTCATTAATGAACGTAGATGTAAAAATTCTAAACAAAATATTAGTAAGCAAAATCCATAACAAACTTAACATTCTAGACAAAGATTAATTTGTCCCATGCAAGATTAGGTTAACATTAGAATATCAATTATTTTAGCTTGCCACTTCAATAGAAGAAGACAAATCATGTGATGGTGAGAAATACGATGGTGAGAAGTATTGTTTGATATTAGCAATCTAGGAAAAGATAGGAATTACCTTAATCTGATAAGGATAGCTCCCAAAAATTCACAGCAAATACCATACCCTGGTAAAATAGTGAAAATTTACTCTCTGAGACTGGGCATAAGACAATGATATTTGCTGCTTCCATTTCTATTCAATAGTTTCCTGGATGTCCTAATCAGTTCACTAAGCCAAGAAAAATGAATAATACATTTAAGAACTAGAAAGAAACAAAATCCTAACTTTTTACAGATGAGATGATTATGCATGTAGAAAATGCAAAGGAATCTACCTATAAACTATTAAAATGAAAGAATTAGCAAATTTACCTGATACAAAGATACTATATAATCAATTCTTTCATTTTATAATATCAATGAAAAGAAAACATCTTTTAAATGATACCACTTACTGTAGCATAAAATATTAAATATCTTAGAATGAACCTAACAAAAGGTATACATGACTCCTTAACAGAAAATCAGAAATTTTTATGGAAATAAAATTAAGAACACCTGAATATACTAGGCTTATGGTTTAGAAAAATTAATATTTTAAAGATACCAGTTTCTCCTAAATTGATCTAAAGAGTCTGCGATCCAAATCTAAAAACTCTGAGACTTTGTGTGTTTGTAGCTTATCAAGCCGATTCATAACATTTCTATGGTAAATACAAATAACCTAGAATAGGGAAGAGATTCCAAGAGAAGAACAAAATTAGATTTGTTCTATCAAATAATAGGATCACAGTAAAGCTATAGTAATTAACACAGTATCATATTGGTGCAAAAATGTACAAATATTTTAGTCAGAATTCCCAGGATCTGACTGACTCAAGGGTAGTTAATTGTGATCAAGATCATTGTAAAGTTGTGCTCTCTCCAGCAATAATGTAATAATAGCAGCAATAATAAAATGTCAAATGATACTAAATAATATATATGCACTATCTACTTTGATCTTTACAAAGTCTCTGTTAAAATTGTTTCCATTTTATTGTGGGGAAAGCATGAACAAGTTAATCAATATGTTCACAGACAGAATGGAAATGGTGGAGTCAAATGGGCACTAGATACTTGAGTGTAAACTGCACATTTATTTTGTGCTTCCTATGCCAGGCACTGTGGTATGAAGTACACATAATATACTTTATGTATATTATATAATTTACTCATAATAACCCCATATAGCTTTTAGAGTACAAAATATTTTGACCTACTGTGATGAAGCAGAAATGTTATGTTTGTCTTCATGTTCATAAATAGAAAAAAAAATGAAGTGACAGTTATACTATTGATGACCTTTTATTGAGAAAAAGATTTTCAGAGTAAACAATGGTATATTAAATCAATTATTAGGGAGTGGGTATAGCTCAGTGGTGGAGCGCATGCTTAGAATGCACAAGGTCCCAGTTCTTCCATTAAAATTTTAAATTGTAAGTTTACTCTGGTTACTATTTCTCTCAAGTCTATTTTTTCTCAGGTAAAATTTTGCTGATCTAATTTTTTTAGGACAACTGAATTTTCTGATAAACTTTCATTACACTCTGCATTTTAAATTCCTGTATTGTTTTGGGTTTATTTGTTCTATGAAATCTAATTTTACCCAGATAAATTTTTTCAGGTTTCTGTTAATACCAACAAGATGCATTTTGTCATGTAGCTTTTCATCCATAATAAATTATAACTTGGACTCCGTCAACATGTTGAGTTAAAATAGTTAGATCAAAACTCCCTCCTTTATAACTTTTCATTTCAGTTTTTTTCAGATTGTGAAATTGATGCTTACATAGAAACTGCCATAGCATACATTTAAATACAGGTCTGTCTCTAACTAGGTTTAGGTTTTTTTTCCTGCATGCTAATGCCACTGACATTAATTACCAAAAATTTAAACCTGAAATTGAAAATAATTTTGTTTTGCCTTCCTCATAGATTATTGTTTGAATAAAATAAAATAAAATAAAACTTTTTGTAATTTATAAACAATATGCAAATATAGGTATTATCAATTTCATCATCATTATTATTATTAACATTTATTCTACTTGAATTTGTTAGATTAAAACTATTCTTTTGCAGCTTAGTCAGCTTCCTTGGCCTGCCTTTAGATGGTTGAAGAAATTTCCCATTTTATATTTTCATCTCATTTTTTTTAGTATTCATCCATGATATGCCTTATGAAAGAGTTCCTTATGTTTATTTCAGATGCTACCCAGCAGTGTAAATTGTAGTTGTCAACTCAAGAATCTTCCCGTTCCCTTTTATGATGTTTAAGACTTTTTTCATCTGAGAAGCCTTAATTTAAGTTTACATTTAGTCATGTGTGAGTTATAAACACATAGGGACAGTATGACTGTGAGTAGGAAAAACTCAGCCTTCCTGTGTGTCCTTTACTCTCACACTACTTCCACACTCACAACTTCTCTGACACTAGACGTGTGAGGGTTTTTCCTACGCCAAGCAATTCTGGGTGATACCAGCTGGGTGTCTTCAACTGCAACTCAATCCTGACACTATCTCCAGGGAGACAGTGTCCGATCTCACAGGTTAAGGGCTCCATCCCACAAGACTTCCCTCACTTCAGCAGCCAATCACAAGTAGTAGATCCCCAGCTGACCCATAACTTCTGTCTGACTGGGCTACAATTCAGAGGTTTCTAGGACCTCCTCCCTTTTGAATTTGATTATTTGCTAGAACAGCTCATGGAACTTAGGGCAACACTTACTTACGTTTACCAGCTTATTATATAATGGTAGATATGATAAAGAATACAGATGAATAGCCAGATAAAGAGATACATAGGGCAAGTTCTGGGAGAGTTCTAAGTGCAGTAACTTCTGCCCCAGTGCAGTTAGGTGCATCACCCATGTGGTACATAGATGTGTTCACCAACCTGGAAGCTCTTCAAACCCCATACTATTGGTATTTGTATGAAGACTTCATCAAGTAGACATGATTGATTATTAACTCCATTTTCAGCTCCTCTGCCCTCTCTAGTGAATGGGGGTTGGGGAGAGGGCTCAAAATTCTAGGCTTTTAATCATGGTGTGGTCTTTCTGGTGACCATCTTCCATCTAGAAGCCCACCCAGAGACACAGTAGAACAAAAGACACTGCTATCACCAAGGAAATTTTAAAGGGACTTAGGAACTCTATGTGAGAAACAGGGGTCAAAGACCAAACATTAGGACAGAAGTGATCCCTAGTCCTGTATCTCTTAGGAAATTACAAGGGTTTTAGAAGCTCTGTGCCAGGAACTGGGGGCAGAGACCAAAATATGTTCTTTTCTATTCTATCACACACCCACTAAATAATTTTTACAATTATCTTTATCCTGTTTTTCTTAAAGAGCATTTAATGTGATTTAAAAACCAAAGCCAGAGTTTAATCAAAACCGTGTAACCTAAAGTAGGTTTTCACTTCTGATCTGGTTAACAGGGACTAGATGTATCCTCATGCTATAAACGCTAGAAAATAGGACAAATACATGAAGCAAACGTTTCAGACACTGGACAACATTCAGCACAGGACCATAACCTCTGAGAGTTGGGGAAATATAATGATGGAGCCAATGGTTTCCCAAAGCTTTCCACCTGAAGTAACTGTCAGCAAGGTTGACCAGGCAGGGAATGGAATGCTAAAAGGAGGAAGGGTGTCCCTGAGTTAAGGAGCAAGAGATCAGAATTCAGGAGGCTGGCACTGCATGCAGTTTTAAACTGAAGCAAAGAGAAATTAAAAAAAAAAAAAACAACTTGAGAAAAAAATAAACTCAATGGAATAGTATCAAGTGGTCAAATATATGAGTATTTACATTTCCTGAAAGAGATGAGAAAAAATACTTGGAAAAACAATGACTAAAATTTTTTTTAACGCTGATGAAAATCATGAACTAAGAATCTAATTAGAGCGTAAAATGACAAACAGGATAAACAAAAAGAAAACCAAATCAAACCAGATTATACTATAATCAAACTGCATAAAAAAAGAGTCACAAAAATACTGTAAAAGCATCCAGACCAAAAAAGCACATTATGCATATAAGAACAAAGATAAGAATGATTCCAGGCTTCTCATCAGAAATTTTGCAAGCTGGAAAAAAGTCTATGCCCAGCAAAACTAGCTTTCACAAATGAAGGTGAACTAAGACCTTTTCAGACAAACAGAAACAGAGCACTAATCACCGTCAGACCTCTATTACAAGATATGCTAAAACCTCTTCAGGCTGAAGGAAAATGCTACCAGATGGCAACTTGGATTTGCACAAAGGAATGAAGACTTCCATACGTGGTAATTATGTGAGGAAATATACAATAGTTTTCTCACCCTTTTAAACATTTCTTTGAAAAATAACTAAATGTTTAAAACAAAATAATAACAATGTATTATAGAGTTTATAACATTTATAGAAGTGAAATACATAACATGAATAGCACGAAAGATAAGAAGCATACCGTTGTTATTATACTGCATAATGTGCAACTGTACATAAAGGAGCATGGAAATTATCTGAATATAAACTTTAATAATTTAAAGTTTTTTACACCATAGACTAGCCTTTAAAAGGTAAAACAAGGAAGCATAGCAATTAAGCCAATGATGAAAATAAAATAAAATATTAAAGAATAAGTAAATCAGAAGATAGGGAAAAAAAAGACAAAAAAGACAAAAAAGAAAGAAAAGAGGGGACAGATGGAAAATAACAAGACTGTAGATTTAAATTCAACCATATGGAAAATTACACTAAATTTGAATGACTGAGACTTTCAGTGAGGAAGCTACTAGCTACTGTGACTATCTAGCACTTGAAATGTAGCCAGTAGGATTGAGGTAGTGAATTTTTAATTTAATTTAAATTAATTTAAGTTGAAATAGAAAGATTGAAATTTGATTCAGTTACTGCAATAATTTTAAGTTGTTTGGAACCACGTGGGTGAGTTTATATTTTCAACTGTAAATTTTATGAAATCTAAATAAGGATAAAGTATTCTCAGTGAAAACTGCATGTTCAAATTGAAATATTCTGTAAATGTGAAATATGGAATTTCAAATTTCATATATTTGGATTTCAAAAATTTGGCATGAAAAAGGAATATAAAATCTTATTAACTGTATATAGATTACCTGCTGAATTGATATTTCAGATATATTTGGTTAACTATATAATTATGAATTTCACCTGTTCCATTTTATGTTTTTAAATGTGTCTAATATAATTTCAACACATCCTTTTTAAACATCACTGGTCTAAATACTAACAAAAACAGACTGTCAAGCTGTTAATACTAACAAAAAGAGACTGTCAAGCTGTATAATAAAGCAAAACCTATTACATGCTCTCTGTAAGAAATCCACTTTATATATAAAGATACAAAGAATCCAGAATGTCTCAAATGATACTGAAAAAACAGTAATAGTTTTAGATATTTAGAGTAACTAAATTCAACACTTTCTAGATTTGTGATTAAGAACAGTGTGACAGATAAAATATCAGTGGAAGAGATTGGAGCCTATTAATAGACCCATATATGTATGGTTAGACTGCTGACAAAAGTTCCAAAGCAACCCAACGGGGAAAAAAAAGTCTTTTTGAAAAAGGTGCCGGAACAATTTGATATCCACATGAGGGAAAAAAGTGAGTCTGGACCTCATGCATTACACAAAAATTAACTTCACCTGGATAATTGATCTAACCATAAAAATTAAAGCCAGAAAACCTCTAGAAAAAAATGGGGAATGTATTCATAAACTGAGGATAAGCAAATATTTCTTGGAATGCAAAGCAATAACCATCAAATAAAAATAAATTAGATTCAAAATAAAAATTTCTGCTCATCAGAAATATCATTAAGAAAAGTAGTGAGAAAGTTAGAGACATAAAAAATTCACACAAAGGGACTTTGATGAATGATGGTTCCATAATTATATACATCTGTGAAAACTCATCAACATGTACAGCACATGTTCTCATGTACATGCAGCAATCAGGGATCTCCTATGCTACTGACAAGAATCTAAACTGATGCACCCATTTGGCAAATGTCTGGTAGTTTCTTATAAAATTAAACACAATTTTACCTAATGACCCAGCAATTTCACTCATTGGTATTTTCCCAAAGAAATTAAATCATTTGAAAAAAATTACATGTATTCAAGTGTTCAGAAATTCATTCATAGTAGTCCAAATATGAAAATGATCTATGTGCCCATCAATAGGAAAATGGATTAAGAAAAATAACACTGACATATTCATACACACTGATTCATGGAATACTACGCAGCAATAAAGGGAACAGACTCCATCCTACATGGATGCATCTCAGGAACATCATACTGAACAAAACAAAACAAATACAAAAAAAATTGTATGATTTCACTTATTTGAAAGTTCCAAAATGGGCAAAACTAATACATGCTGGAAAAAAATCAGAACATTTGTTGCTTCTGCCACTTGGGACGTTACCATCAAGTTTTTTATTTAGGTAGAAAAAGAGGCAAAAGAGAAGAAGCATGCTTTGTCTCAATATCCAGAAGAAAAAAATAAAGCAGTATTAGATAGTTGAGAAAGGCAGTCTCTTTCCTTTTACACAAGCACAAGTAACCCTGCAAACTGATTTCTTTAAACCTAGCAGGCTTGCTTAGATCCACTGAAATCTTCATTTCTTAGACCACTGCTTCCTCTGCCTTCAATGTCTGTTTTCCCTTTTCCCCTGCTAAATTACTTGTCTTTTATCTTTTCGAATTCACATAGGCTGTCATTATTACATCCACGGTCATCCTAAATCATGTTGTTAATATCTCTGTTGGAGTCATCTAAACATATATGCAATTTTCTGGGCCCTACATTGCTTGGAAAGTGGTACTTGATTACCATATTCTTTTCTCCATCCTCAGAAGGCCAACACAGATATTTGTTAAAACAAATGATTTTATGAATATATTTTTGAAGGTCTATTCGAGGTTTTTCGACATAGATTTTTTTTTTGTATTAATGGCCAGATCAAAACTGAATTTTTAATTTTGATACACCATGCTTCATTATACAGGAATAAATTTCTATAGTGAAATCCATCCCTAGCCTACTCTTTATAATTAGGCTTCACATATGTGACAAAAAATTGAGAAAACTCAATGTTTAAAAGATATTTTAAAAGAAATAAAAGTTTTATTTTTAGTATTTTTTTTGGAAAACAAATGATTTTGATCTGAATTTTCTAGTTTTTACTTTAGTTTGCTATTTCTATTTTTAATATAACAAAATATATTAGAAGACAAGTTTACTACAGAAAATTATTTAATAATGCCACCACAAATAGTTTACTGATGAGGAAACTGAATACACAGGTTAACCAGTTCGAGATTACGGAGTTACAGAGTAGCTTCTTCCTTTGAAGGCTTAAAAAACAAGAAATGCAGAGCTGAAAAGATTTTATACTTCACCTAAGAAAATCTCCCCATTTCAAAGATCAAAAATGGGAGGCACAGAAAAATTGACAACTTAAATTCTGTGGCTAGTGAGTGGAGGGGCCATCTCTGAAATTAGCTCATTTGCAACTGACGTCAATTCCATTTCTTTAGCAAGGAAAAAAATAAAAAAACCTCAACAAGGAAATCTTTCCTATTTCATTCAAAATAGTGGTGAAAGCGTACGATGTGTTTCCCTAAGGCTAAGGCTGCCAAGCCTGGATGCACACCAGTCACTAGTAGGGGTATAATGAAGTATCAGTGCGGAGCCCCAGTTCCCAGAGAGTCTTTATCAATTGGCCTCTGAAGGCACCCATCCATGTGTTAATATTACAATGTGCACTTGGCGTTGAGAGATAAGGCAATATTCAATTTTCTTTTTTCAAGTCATAAATATTTTCTCAACCTGTTACTACTTTATGCTTCTGAATATCCATTTTTTAGTTGGCAATTAGACACTCTAATGAGTTGTTAATAAAAAACGTATGAAAACAAATATACATATGTATATGTATGACTGGGACATTATGCTATCCATGCCAGAAATTGACACATTGTAACTGACTATACTGTGATTTTTAAAAAGCATATTAGATTTTAATATTTCAGAATTTATATATTAAAATTATCACAATGTTTCAATTACTGTAGTCTAGGGACTGGATATGGCTAACATCTACCTAAAAATTTTACTGTGATTATATTATTTTTCTGTGAGTATTCATAGTAGCATGTATTCCTAGAAACATGAACCACTACTATAGAGCCTCATCTATATTATATTCCACATCGTTATAACCAAGGTTATGGTGTGGTGAATTACAGCTAACATTTATATTTATATACATATATACACACACACACATACATAAATCATTTAACTCAGCAAGCCACGACAACTTATTTTCAAGTATAAGTTCAAATATCGTTCAAATTTTAAAAACATCAATATTTAAACTAAATGCCCTATTTCCAAAATGCTATTAAATACAATATTTTAAATATATTTTAACATAATTTTCATTCTATCTTTTATTAAGCTGATGGCAAAATTAAAACATAACATGAGTATTTCTGTTTCCAGTAGTGATCTGCAGTGTCCTGCTATATTTAAATTATAGCAGTAAGTTGTTCATATAATCAGCCTGTGTTGGGCTAAAACTATGAACTGTAATTGAATGATCCAATAAAATCACAAACGGAGGTAAATTCAAGCTCTAAAACTTTAATTTATTGGCACATATATGTTTTCTTAACAGAATATTTACTCCAATTGTCTAGTTATAACAGTTCTACCTCATGGAAATACTATTGGTGTACACTAACCTCTAAGATAAACTCAGGGCTCCTTCCTTGTTCCAACTTTAAAGACAAGATGCTCTGTCAATGGGAAGATGGGATTTCTCAAGGCTACAGGGATGACTAGCATTAAAGAAATTAAACTTTCCAGTGGGATGAGGAAAAGTAACAAGTTATCTTGGAAATAGTATCATGATGGCCATTTCCTTCTGGGCTCACATTTAAAGTCTGATTAGTATGTAAAAGTTCTTGAAGGGTTCAATGTCCTTTCTTATTGTCCTAGCTGCACTTATGGGAATGGTGGCAATGTTTGTTACAGTGGCCTCATATACGCAGGCCTTGAGACAGAAAAAAACACATTTGCTTGACCACTGGTTCAACTTCTAAATATTGCACTTTCTAAAATGTTTTGTTGATAAATGGCCATCTGGCTTTTCTCATTGTTTTCAGACAAGAAGAAATAGCAAGATATAAAGATAAATGCTAAAAAGCAGCCAATCTTTCCTCCTCAAAAGAGATTTAATCTCATGTAGGTTCACTGATTGTAACAAGTGTTCCCATTCAGTGTGGAATATTGATAGTAGGGGACGTTGTGCACTTTGGGGGACAGGAAATACATGGGCACTCAAATTTCCACTCAATCTTGCTGTAAACCTAACAGTTTATTCCCAGACTGAAGAAGAAGAAACAAGACTGAGCCATGTTTACAGCCAGCGTTTTATCCAGGAAGTATGAATAGCCCTTTATTTGACAATTAGTTAGTTGGTGAGAAACAAAACTAGAATAGTGATTCTCAGTTTTCACTCTGCTTCTGATCACCTGGGAAAGTTCTGAAAAGACATTTGCTAGAATCCCAAACCAATGATTCAGAGGCAGCTGTTCTGGGATATGGGGAAGGCACTGGTATTTTTTTTAAAGCTCTCTAGGTCGTTCTATATAAAGCCATTCTGTCATCATTTTAGCTGTAAGGGCTAGAAGAACTCACTCACACTCAATTTTGTATCAGAAGGAATATTCCTGATGGCCTATAAATTATCATGGTCTATTCTCCACACTGAAGTCCATTAGTGAAGAACCCTCTAATGGAAAAATAAATACTCTGAAAGGAGTTCTCATGGAATTGAATTACAAGTAGTTCAAGAGAAAAAAAGAAAGAAAAACAAATGTTGTAAGATGAACATTCAAAAGTAAATTATTGCCAAAAACGATTAAATTTCTCAGCCTCTATAATGAATAATTTTTTTAGAGAAGTCTATGAAGACATTATGTAGGAGCTTAGTGAAGACACGCCAAGATCATAGAAACAAAAAAATAATAACCATCACCCTTAATAGCACAATTGTGTCACCAAAATCCTTTCCTCTGATTCCAAACTTCCTCAATATCCAACTCCTTTCCAATTTCAAGACAATTCCTACTTGGTTTGTGTCCAGATCTACATGTCTAGTAAGCTAGTGGTGAATGTTGTGATTTAAATCTGGGGAAGCCATTCTCAGATTTGTTATTCAATAATACTGTTTTGAACAGTTTGAGTTTTCTCAAGTGAGAACAATTCCAAATTAATGATCCTTTCTTCCTTAAATTGAAAACAACTTTAAATGATATTACAATGCTCACACAACACTGTAACAGCAAAAGCCACTCACCAACTCAACTCAAATCACATAGAAAAATTCATTTTTAACTGAAACCAACTTGAATATTTTGAAGAGATTCTACATTTATCAAGCCAATAATAATCACTTTGAGGAAGTGTTCAATTTCCAATTTCTTGTAGGGCATGGTGTTGACATTTCTGAGTGAAAATGAGTATCTGGAAGACTGCTGTTCTCTATTAATTGAAAAACAGACAAACCCACAGAGGAAAGGCAGAGATAATTAAACATCCTCTCACCTTAACCCACTAACACTCCTCAACTCATACCATTCAGATTCCTTCTAGAAGCAATGAGGAATTCAATTTTCTATGGTTATTTTTCATGTCTCAAGGCAAAATCCTCTGGTCACAGCTATTGTCTGGACATTTCCAGTTCTTCTGTTCTTATATGTGTATGCCTGGTCCCTCTTTTTATCCATTTTCTTAGCTAAATTTTAAGCAAATTAATTCAAATGCAATATATAAATAGGACTATTTGGAATATACATTGCATACTCATATCCATAACATAAGACTAATAAAACTTCCCTTTCTTGATTCAACCTTAATTATGGTAGTGATACGAATGCGCCTACCAGTCCCATGAAGACATTTCTTTTTTGTTGAAGGAATCTCTTCCCTTTGTGTTCAACATACATGGATTGAGTAAAATAAATCATTTTAGTTTGCTCAAAATTATGGATAGTTTTTTCAATAAAGTCTGACAATGACAGATTTCTTCTTTATGAAGAGGTGATATAAAAAGAGTGACATTTTGATAGACACCATGATAAATAAATCCTGAAGTTGATGACATGGTAGCCACACAATGCTAAGATACTCTTTTCCTCTTGCTTCTTTCTCTTTTCAAAGATTTCATAAACTGAAATAAACTATTACTGGACAAAATTTGGTTTTATCTAAAATAACCTCTTATTTGAACATCTGTATTATCAACTGTAAAATGCTAATAATTCTGTCACTTGATGGTAGACAGAAAACCTATTAATCTTCATTATTATGAAGGTCACATATTTTGATGATTATTCAATTATTAACACCTGACATTTTTATCACACTTTACAGTATTTAGATGCTTCTATGTATTAAATTCCAATTTCTCTTAAGATGCCTCATCCTCCCTTCCTGGGTTCTCTTATTTCTCTCTCCACTGCTGCTGTTTGGGGTTTAGTCCCAGAGGTAAACTGTTATCCCTTTATTTACCAATTTAGCCACAGAGCAAAAAAAGCAGAAAGAAAACACTCTTTCCCTGTAGTACTAACTGAACCATGACAGGCTGAAAAATTGCAAATAATTTTACTTTTAAAAAATGGAGAAAGTATTTTAGGAAACTGTGATTCCATCAAAGCACATGCAATTCATTTCCAGGTGCTTAGTTCCACACCTTTTATTCCCAATGACTATTAATAGAGGCTGGGGAAGAAAAACCCAGTAATGTTATTAAATGAGGCAGATGGTCGCCATCGACTGTGCTTGTTAGGTTTAACAAATTCCTCTCCTTTCTCTAGGCATAGATTTGCCCAGCTAATGCAATGCCCAAACCCTAACTTTTAAAAAAGGTGTGTAAAAGCAGAAAATTAAATCTCAAACTAAAATTTCAAAATTAATGTTGAGCAGTTAATTCTTAATAATGGATGTGAATTGAATTCATTTTTGAGGAAGACAAGTGCTTTTTCATGGAAAACTATGTACTCATTACCCCAGAGGCAAAAATAGAAAGCAACCCAAAAGGCAAAGTTGTGAACTGAGAAAAAGCCCTTTTGTACAGATTTAGGTATACATTTCAAGAAAGCTAAGAACAAAGAGCTTTTGTTGCTTCTTTGGAAAAGATAATTCTTAACCCCATATAAATGTGGAGACAGGAGTGCCACAGATTGTAGCATGTGTTTCTGCAGAGGTTTCTGTGTTAGCCATGGATTGGATTGCCAGAAAACAGACCCTGACATGAGGCTCGTGTTTAGGATGTTTACCATGGAGTGCCTTTGGGATCCACGCCTGCAGAGGAGGAGAAGAAAGAAGAACGCAAAGAGCAAGACCAAGAAACCAAGTTGGGACAACAGCCTCCGTTTAACCCATGGTGAGGTCTTGAGCTCTTTCGAGTTGTCCCAAGTTGGGCTGTGACAGCAAAGTTTTACACTCCTAATTCATTCAGTCACTGGATGTGGGACGTCTCGTGAAGGAAAGTGACTTCAGGCAAGGTGACTCTCTTCAGCTAAGGCTAATCCCTGTAGGAGCTGCTCGCTGAAGGCTGGCTACCAACAGTAATCTCAGCAGCTGGGGCAAAAAGTGCACCACCGAAGGGATATCCAGGTGGCACAGCAGAGTCCCACCGCATTTCACCTCTTGCTAATGCAGGTTCACCTCTACATGTACATCCTGGGGGAACTATTTTCCCAAGGAAACTTAGAAGAAGGTCAGCTAAACAAAGGCAGCCTCTGCCACTGCCAGTGGACGCTCATGTCTCCCCTCTCCACTGCCGGTTCTAAGGTCCCCTTAATATCACCTAGTACCTCTACTAGTCTTGGAGGCTTACCTGCTGGCATGAGCCTGTAGCTCTGACCTCCTGGTCACCATGGTCTTTTCAGATTAGCGTTGCTGGCACATGTTCATTTACCATTTAAATTGAGCAAGGGAGCCCCAAAAGACATTTCACCTCCTGCTAACTCAGACTCACTATAATGATTAACTTTGGGGGAGATGGGGGGGAGGTAGTCAGGTTTATTTATTATTTATTGTTTTTACCAGAGGTACTGGGGACTGAATCCAGGACCCTGTGCATGCTAAGCAAGTGCTCTACCACTGAGCTACACCCTACCTCCCCATATTGACTATAATGAGACGGATGAGTTAACTGCCACAGCTTCAGCCATCACTTTTGCATTCAAAGCTGGAAGAGGATAGGCCTTCTAAGTAGTACCTTTAGAAAACTGAGATAGTTTGGGGACTTTCAGAGGACGCAAAAGCTTTGCCAGAACTTACACTCTCCAACAGAGTTTCATTGGCAAAAATTAGGTCATATTGCTAGCCCTGACTGCAAGGAAGTCTGGAAAACTGGGGAACCTGAATGTCATGATTCGCACAGCCCAATCAGGAGAAAGCAGTGCCTAACGTGGAAATCTGCTAAGGAGCATGCAATACAATATGTCTATCATATAGCAGCATACACTTGTACACACATTATATGTATATACTTATCTTAAGGTAAGATGTCTTTAAATAAATTGACATCTGCATGATGTTTTTTAAAAAGTTGATTACTCTGATAACAAACATACTTCTTCTTGCCCTCATGATGGAGCAACAGCCATGGACCTCATTCTATTTCTACTAACTGGTTCAATATGGATACTCATTATATTAAAAATAAAACCAATGTTACCTAAGCACATACACTTGAATTAGACTATATTAAGTAGAAATTCTGTTCTCATTATTGCTATCTAGTACTCTGGGCAAGTTTCTTAAACTCTCACGTCTTAGTATCATCTCTGTAAAGTAACACTAATAATATCTACCCTGCTGTTTTGTGGAAGGAATAGGGATAATCTAAAAAGACTTGCAAAATACCTTGACACAAGAAATGGCAACTAGTCTTACAAAGGTTAATTTTTCTATAGTGCTTTCCTTTGCATGCCTGATAGATAAGAAAAATGGGAATGGGGATTGTTAGAGTTAAAAATGACAGTCACATTCGCAATTTACATAAAGAAACACCGAGCTATGCAGTGATGTAATTTAAACAGCTCAGACAGAACCCTTCGATTATTGCTGTTTACCCATTTGTTCTGCTTGCCAGTTCCTGTCTGCCCACAGGATAGTTATCTAAGGGCTGGCATTTAGTTATATTGCAGAAGGACTGGAATGGAAACATTTGGTGAGTAGCTTAGAAGATGTGTTTCCCCTTGAGATTTACCCTAATTGCTAATGAGTGGAATTAATTTCTATGATCCATGGTTCATCTCACTTTCATAAAAACCAATACAAATAATTTTTCAACATATTAAAGTTTTATATTTACTATAAACACTTAGCTGATAAGTTATAGATAGGCAAGTAGGTATATCTGGAGAGAGATTTATATATACATTTTTCAACCATTATACATGGTGTGCTAGATTTCTGTAATGGCCCCAATTCTTTATTTCTTCCTCTATGGACTCCATTTGTCAAGTAACTCTGCTGTGGCTTTCACTGTAAGTGGGGCTTTTTCTCCACCCCGGACTCTTGGATTGGCCATACAGCTTGCTTTGTCAATGGGATTTCAGCAGCCATGATCCAAGAAGAGACTTGTAAAATGCCTCCATTTCTTGCACTTCTGCTGTTATCAGGAGAGGAGTGCCCCCCAGTTAATGCCTGGTCTGGTGAGAAGGGTAAGAGACACAAGGCTAAGCCAAACCTAGCCATGCTGGTCTAAATCTGCTGACCTTTAGAACTGAGCTGGAATCACACAGTTACCAAATGAAAGGCAGCCTGGTTCAGCTGGTCCTCAGTTGAGCTGATTGCTTGTGAAAAATAATCAGTGTTTGCTGTCTTAAGCCACTGAATTTTAGGTGGTTTGTTAAATAGCAAATTTTCCTAAAATTGGCTAATCTTCCTAGAAAGAACATTTTTTTTTTCTATTTCCCTCAGGTGTGTCATCCATCCATAAAATATTGGTTTGACATTTGACAACAGAAGAACTAAGCATGCTACAAATTTGTGCACAGCAAGAATAACTCATTTATCTTAGAGGGAAATTGTTAAAATTAAGACAGTGTAAATCAAGTTATATGGTGGATGAAATTTATGTAGTTAAATTCAAAATTATTATTAAATAAAGGAAAGCACATTGCAGCTGTAAGTGCAAAGATCCTGGGTAGGTTTGGAGTCTACTTCAGTCATTTCTGCCTTATTGAGAATGTGGCAGGAGTCAGGAAGATTTTATTCTTTTTATGTTCCATACTCTTAATTTCATAAATTTATGACTCGCCAAATACAGTTCTTGCGTCACTTCACAGTTTTATATAAATATTCATTTTGCTAAATAATAATAGAGGAAACTAAACTTCCAAATCTGGGGGAATTTATGATCTCATTATTTATCAGGAAACTTCCAGTCAATTCATGAAAATATGAAACTGTAATATATGTGAAAAGGGAGAATTTGCTTCCATTTTCCCAGTGGATTAATAATATTAAAGTTTACTCTTGAGTAGGGAAAGGAGGTGGTGTACAGATTCCTTAGGGAGGATAAACAGGACAATCGTTTGTGAATAATTCTGGTGGTGAACAGTGTGGCTGGGTAGTCAAGTCTGGGACCAGAGTGGAAAACTGAGTGTAATGGAAAACCTTTAGTGCATTATCAAAGAGGCAGTGACACTGGGAAGACAAATTTAACCTGGGAGCTAAGCAGGAGAGAAACAAATAGCTACTGTTAAAAGAGTCAAGGATTAGAAAATGGGAGAAGCAACCAAGCAAAAGACATCAGAAATACGAAGGTCCATGTCCAAGGCCATCTGGCTACTGCCCTGGGGCATCTGTGAGGCAGAAGAGCTGCTAACTCTTGGCATCTTATACACAGAAGACACACAGCAAATAGTGGAGAAGATGCGCACTGACAAATAGAACCAAAGAAAAGAGGACACAGGTCAAAATATTATGGACTGTTAAATAATTCATAAGACATATCTTCAAGAAAATAAGGAAAAAGTACCCCTATCTGTGAAGTATCAGGCAAAAAGGTTATGTATTTATTGTAAAGTGTGGTAGTGGGAGAAATGTTTAGAAAAGAAAAAGATTAATATTCTCTTCCTTATACAATTGCTCCATCTGTACGGTTTTGGTTATTAGCACAGCATACACATCAGGAGTTAAAGAGATTTGTACACACCCCAGAGGAATTGTATAAGTTGTTCTCTGTTTCTCCAATGCAGTTGCAAACCCTGAAGCAGTTCAATGCGCTGAATGTTAATGGGCTTTCAGATAGTCTTCGGGAAGTTATCAGAAAAGAGTTGGCAACGAACTCTGATTACTGTAATCTGAGAGTCTCCAGTGGAAAGCATAACAGTATAGACTTTGGGAAGCTAATGAATCTCTCAAGACCAAGAGAAACTTGATAGTACAATACAGGGAAAATAATAATATGCTTTGTGATTTACGTTTCTGAATTATGCTTTAGGAGGTCAGATATTTCAGAGGGGGTTTTTTAAGCTGAAAATTGAAAATCAGGTAGTTTTTTTTTAAGACAAGTTTTTATAGTGTTTTATGAAAATAAAAATAGTGTTAAATGGGTAACAGATTTTGCTAAAATAGAGCATAATTTAATTATTGAATATCAAAATTAAATGAGGCAAAACATTGTGAATATTAGGATAAATGTTAATACCACAATTGATATATAAGTCTGATTTTAACAATTTCAATTTGATTGTGCTTTTTTACTCTTCCTGCTATATTTAAGGAGTTGAAATAGTATAATACGAAAAGGATTTTAGCTGATATCTGTCATTTTATCCGCTATCCAAAGTCTGAAGATGATTCCTTTTGGGGAAATTTCCTGTCTTGTGAGGCTCCGCAGAAAGCACGCTCCTGAATCCCACTGTGACAGTCAAAGAATTCACCTACTTCTCTTGTCCCATCTATGGTGAGGAAAAGCCTGAGACCCAACCTACGTGAAAATTTCACTCCTCTCTGGAAATTTCAAATCTAGTAGAAATGGTGGGAAAATACAGAGAGGGCTGGGCAAACATTCATGACACAGTACTGAGTGTCTAACTATAGCGTCAGGGCAAAAATTCAACAATGGTGGCATTGCAATCAGTGGCCTTCTTAGCAGCAAAACTGTTCATAGGCTAGACTGTTTCTGCTGTCTGCTGTCACTTGGTTCTTATCTATGTCCTGAGCTGGGTCCTTGTCCCCAGATTTCCCATAGATTCTCAATAGCTCATGAAATACTCAACATCCTTACCATTTATAAGTCTTCGTTCAAAAACCTTTTCCACGAGCTCCCTTCACTGGCCTACCTGATATCGGCCCTACCCACACACCCTGCCACCTGCACTTCAATCCATCCTTACCATGCACTATGTTTATAGCAGTTATTAACCTCAGACATGAAATATAACATATTTATTATGCTTATTGTTTATAATCTGCCTCCATCTCTGAGATGCAGGTGTTGTAAAGTCAGAGATCATTCTATTGTTCACTGTTGAGTACTAATGCCTAAAACACTAGGCTATGTCTTAGGCACACAGTAAGATTCAATAAGTATTTGTAGAATGGACCCATGAATGAATGAATATTCAACCCTCTCTGGCACCTTTGTGCTAAATGTTCCTTTGTCTAGAACGTTTTTTCCTCATTGCCACAAAGCAGCTCTTTCTGGTCATTCAGTTTTCAAAAACCTCCGAGAAGTCTTCCCTAACAACACAATCTGCGAGCGCTACCAATCATTTGCCATCTTATCACCCCATTCTCATAGTTCTTATCACTATTTAGTATTTTTTTGTATGTTTGTCGATTATATATGCTTTGTCCCTCCCTCCCCCAGCCTTATTCACCTCTGAAACCCTAAGACCTAGAACAGTCACCATTATAAATCAGGCACATATTTATTACATAAAAAATATCACAAAGCTAACATATCAACTAAAAAGCATTAAAAGCAAATAAAAGCATATAAAAGCAAATTATATAGTAATGGTAGAATCTAATGCAGCCCTCTAATAGGTCAAAGCCCTTCAATAGGTGTTCTGCCAATTTAGCAATCTGAAGAAGTCTAAACAAGAGGACAATATGAAATACTATTACTTTTAGTAGGCTATAATATAATGATTTCTCTAACTCAATCACAACCCAGCTGACAGACACATGGTTCAAACCCATAGAGCATCATAAATCTTCAACTACATCATTCTCTTATTTCTTAGAGTGTCTAATATTGCAGGCAGAGAGACACACTAATGCCAACCCAAAGGTGGAAGCGTGCTTGGCAATTTGAAGGACAGAGAGGATTTCAGTGTAGATAGAGTGGGTTGAGTGAGGATGAGAACAGAAAAAGATGAGGCACTTTCTTTCATACTCTGCTCTTCTCTGGTCCCATTTAATTGGTCCAGGGGCAGACACCTGACCCGGAAAAAAAATTTTCCTGGGATGTTTAAAAAGGACCTTGGTGGTGCTATGAGATACAGGATACAGCAGCTACCAGCAGCCATGTCTATCTGATGGGAACTATCTGAAAAACATGAAGCAATCGTGTGTCACCTGTCACTAGGAGACGCATGAAGCAGAAGAAATGCTATGTTCTAGTAGCAATGTTCCAAGCCTTGGTTTAATTCCCTGAAGCCCAGCTGCAATGCTGCCCTTCCTATAGTCTCATAGATGGCAAATCATCCTTTTTCTTCCCTTAAATTGAAGTAGGATTTCTATCACTTTAAACTGGAGCTCCCTATTCCTGCCAAAAAGGAAAAAAAAAAAAAAAAAAAAAAAGAATATAGGTAAGCTTTTCTGATTGAAGCCCAGACAGTGGCTCAGCGTATTTGCAGTCCTCCCCTTTCAGGTTTCTCAGGCACATCCAGGAACTCCCTGGACCACCACAAAAAAAAAAAAAAAAAAAAAAAAAAAAATTAATAATAATAATAATAATGTTATTAGTATTATTATTTAAAACACTGTCCCAGCAAAGGTGTTCGAAGTATCTAAAGGTCTCATTAGCAATTCTTTCTCAACCCCCACTTGTCTTCCTTTTCCCCTTTTAATTTCTTCCCTTCACCTCATCTTCCTTTGTTTTCTTCTTTTTCTCAGCAGGACATTCTCCTCCCTTCCTAGAATTATCCCTCCACATGCCAAAATCCTCCCAGTGAATGCAACTCAGTTTGTATTTCACCATCTTCTCCATTAATCTCTGACCCCATCAACAAGAACAGATCTCTCTCTCCTCTGAACTCCTTGGGCACTGGCACTTAGCCACTGCTCTTTCTGTGTACTTATCAATCCTGGCCAGTACTGCTTTTATTTAACTATGAACTAAATTAATTCATGAATATTTCAACACAATGCAAAAATAGAACCTAGAGATCCCAATATGTCACATCATATATGTATTCCTAAACATTATTTGACTGATTGATGAAATATTTCTGGAGCATTGTCCAAAAGATACGAAATTAAGTCATTGTAGCCACAGTTTAACAATTATCTTTGTGTTAAGGTGGACTACATCAGAGAACTCCACACTTGGATGAGACTCATGGAATTTCTTTTACTGCATAGCTTGTAAAAAATATCAAGTTGTTTAAATAATATAAAGGCACAGCTGGAAGGACGTTCTGCCAAGCAGGCAGAGTGAAGAAAGCGGTCACCTTTAAAGGGTGGGAATTGTGGGAAGAGAGGTTAAGAAGGAAGAAGGGAAAAATGTTCGTTTTCAATACATTTCTGTTTTGTTTGTTTTCGTTTTTACAATAAAGATTTTCTAAAAAGTAAGAAACAGCTCTGGGAAATTTATCTTATTTACAGCAAGGGTGCTAGGACATACTGTCCTTTTTATAATGACCTATAAGTGAAATTTCTCTCTGCTGTAAGTCCCCACAAGTTTAAGCATCAATGTGATTTCTCCTGAGGCATAGATTTTTTTTTTCCTTTTGGAAATTGTGAATTACATAGTGGCAACTGTATACTAGTATCTTTGAGTTTTCACACAGTTTACCAACTACTTTGAAAAATAGTCTTCAAGTCCTTCTGTCTCTACAACAGGGGTATTAATTCCATATTTGGGTGAGGGAAAGACTGAATAAAATATGTAAATAGGGCCAATATGTGCTCTTTACAGTCCCTGGCTCAGAGTAAGGAGTTAAAAATTAGAAGCCTTCATCATTTTCTTCTTTATTATAACATTAATGATGATAATGATGACTTTAAATATTAAAGTATTTGGCATTATATTATGCAGTGTTTTTCCCCTCTATTATGTTTTCTTGGTGCTTAAAATGTAAAAATTCAACACCTATTCAGTTCAGTTATTTTTTGTTTGTTTGTTTAATATTTTAGAAGTTCTGCATGGATAAGATTTTCTTTTTCAAATGGTATAGAAGATCAGAAAGATGATAAAGCTCTCTCTCAAATAAACAGTAATTTTTAGGCAGCCATTGTTAACAGCTTTTGTTTTTAGTTGGTTTAATGATTACCATTAGAAAAACCTAGAACATATTTATATCCCTAATTTTGAATTATAAACTTAAGTTCGTTTCTTGTATCCTTTCAAGTTTTAATAGAAATGCTGCATGTAACATTTTGTTAAAATCTGTCTTGCACTAGTTGGATAAATCCAAGGAGGAAAAAAATGGTAGATTGTATGAAGTCATGGGATGGCAATTGGGCAGGAAAAGGGAAGCATAGGAATGAGAACATAAGCAGTGTTATGTTCATCTTATAGACCCCAGCTGACAAAATAGTTTTCAGATCTAGTCATGGACTTCTGTTTTATCTAAGATTATCATCTGGTGAAATAAAGTTCAAGAAGCTCCAAGCTTGATCAGCTTATTCTAAGTTTTTACATCATAGAGAATGGGGTAGTTGATGACTTCCTAAAGCCTGATTTTCTTTTTACAGCAGTGGGTCTTTGTAAATGGATGGCAGTCTCCCCCTTTAAACATAAGCTCTGTTAGGATACTGCTTTGTTGCCTGCTATGTTGCCAGAATCCAAAACTGTCTCAATGAATATCTGTTAAATCAATCAGTGTCTCTCTTTTAGTGTTGACTGATACATTTCCTGCTGAACTGTGACCTTTACTTCAGCAAGTGGTCAGGATCTCATGATTTTCACTTGCCATATTCACCTGACTCAAGAATTTCTCTATTCTTGTTTTCCCATCTTTCAGATTTTTTTCACATCCATCATTTTGAACACATTTTTGTACTTTTCACAGTAAGACGATTTTCTTTCAGTGAAAATAATCTTAGATAATTATTTTTGGTTCAATGCTAAGTAGAACTGAGTAAATCAATGCAATTCATGTATCCATGTAATTACAGAACAGAATGCGATACTTACGGCTCTTACTAAATACACTGACTTCAATTTTCAGGGTGGGAAAGATTGACAAATTTCAAGGCACACAAGGGAGCCCCCCCAAAACTGATTCTCCAACCAAAAAATAGCATCATTTGATAGAATAATACAGTTGTTTGAAATATTAAAAAAAAAAACTAGTTGCAAAACATTCAATGTTTTGTTAGTCAATCTCCATTTAAAATCACTGAGGGAACTGAATCTACAGAGTCTGGAGATGAGTACTGTTTGTTCCTTAAATAATAACTGCCTACCATGTATACATGCATATGACATGTCTATATATGTGTGTGTATCTATATCCCTATATTCTAAAATTGAAGCACATGTGTATGGAATTTGCCTAAGAATAGCAGACATTTCTTGAGAAAGTACAGGTAACAATTGCAGCCTCACAGTATTGTCACAATGATTTTACGAAAGTGTCACTGACCTATTGTTAGATTAACTACATCAAAATGACTTATGGAGATTTTATAGATTAGAGATTCTTGGGTTCTACCAACAAATACTCTGCTTTGTAAGTCTTGGGTGAGGTACTAATCTCTGATTTTCCTAAATTATTTTCTCAAAGTCCCTCAGGTGATTACGGTGAGCACTCTAATTTGTGAAACACACTGGAGCACTATTGCAGGTGGGCAGAACCAGGCTGACCTGCAGTGGTCTGCCATGTTCCAAATCTGCTCTCCACCTTAAAGGTCCAGAAAGTCATTCTTGTTAGGTGCAAAGTGCCTATTGTTACATAAAGGGTATCAGAATGTCATCATCAGTCAGTGAGAAGCATAAATATCACATGTATGCAAATACCTGTCATAGCAAGATGTATGGAAAGCCAATCAGCATCTGCAAGTTTGGGATAAATATGAAATCAGGAAAACAGCATTAGATAAATTGAGTTTTCGTGTTACAAGCCTAACCTTGTCAGATGCAGGCAGCTTACATTTATGATAGTTTTGCTAATGGGACTGAAAATATACAAAGAATATTTGCTAATTCTTTCCTCTCTCTGGGAAGGGTTTATTTGGGCTTTGGCAACAATTGCTTTATAATTCTCTCTTCATTCTTTGCATCCTTAGATTACGTGCAAATCTTTGTGTTAACACACATTTCTGTAGATTTTGTCATGTATTCATTTAGGACACATTCAAGCCACAAGGGCTTAGGAGCTAGTGCATTTCTTCCAAATGAATTCAATTATCTAAGCTCTAGTCTACTATGTCTTGAGTTCCTAATTTAACTTTTAAGAGGAAATCTAATTTTCCTAAGTTTTTAATAAAAATTTCAAAACAGCACCCAAGTAATGAGATAGCCTATAGACACATAAGGAATTTTCTACATTACATCAAATATATGTGTGTAGATATAAGTATGCTTATTTTTTATTTTTTATATAAGTAGGGATTCAGGGAATCACAAGACAGATGACTTTAGGGAAAAAAGTATCTGCACTATGAATAGAAGGAGCTGATTTGTAGTCACACAAAAATATAGGGATATTGTAGGATGATAAATGAGCCCAAATTTCAAGATGAGCTAGTTGCAAAACAATTTTCCTCTCACTGGGTGATAAATACTAATTAAAATGAGATAATGGTGAGGAATGATAAAAGATGGGTAGACACAAAGGGAGGTACTAGTGAAGGATGCAGACATGTGAAAGGGTAAAAAGCAGGAAGCCATACTGTGGAAGAGTCCTATTTCCCACTGGCTTATTATGAGCCAGGCTACCGCTGATCACAGGTGCCCTTCAGTGCAAAAGCACTAAGGTGGGAATAGAGTGAAGGTAGTTCTGGCTAAGCTGGTTGTCACCTGTTTTAAGTGACCAAATGCAGGATGACTGAGAGAGTACCATTCTTACCAGATTTGGTTCCGTTCCAGTGATCTGACACTTTGTGATAGCAGAATTCTTAGGTCAAAGTAAATGGGCATGATCCAATTCAGAAATTCAACAAAACACATTTCATTAATAAGACTTTTACAATCCTGCACATGTCGACATACATCTTTGTCCTTTATTTTCAGTAATTCTAAGTCCCTATTTTCACTATTCAGAGGGTGAAGTGAATAAGTCCAATTCATTATGAGTCTGGAATACCAGAAGATTGATTTTCTGTCAACAAAGCATACGATTTTTTCTCTACTTACCCCAGGGATAAAGACTGTGGATTGTCCCCTAGTGTCTATTTTCCATTCATCCTTTTGAAAATAGAATGCAACAGAAATACATGTCACTTCCCAGTCAAAGAAATGAAAACCATAAAATATATTCTTACATTCTTAGGCAAAATGAGAAAATTTGGAAATGAATAATGTATTAGTTATTATGGAATTATTATTATTTTTCTCATTTGTGATAATGGTACTACAGTTATGGAGAGAAAGTTCCTGTTTTCCTTTTTTTTTTTTTTTGTAATGGTTCACAATGTTTGCTACCTACTTTCAAATCATTAATATATCTATCCAATGCTTTTAGATACAGAAGTTTGAAGATTGGCTTGGTATTTGATGATATTAAATAATTAAGGTCAATTTTGTTTTATGTAATAACATTTTACACAACAAGTACCCCCAATTCACAGTGGATCAGAGTACTAATAAAATCACAAAAGAGACTGTTGCATTATCAGAATTAATAAACTATCAGCAGCCACTGAAAATATGACCAAATATATTCAGGCAAGTTCTCAATTTAGATTGCAACATGCCAGTTCAAAAGTTAAGACATTCAAGAGAAGATGTGGCACAGGAAGAAGAAAAAATAAATCAAAAGGATGAATTATCTCTATATATTAAAAAAAAAAACTAAATGGTAAGGATCACTCCTGAGGTATTCCTTCAGTTTATTCTATTTTTAAATCTGCTCTTAATATCAAAAAATAAGATGTAACTTCCAATGAGAATGATGAATAGGCTCCAGTTCCTTCCCTCCTAATTTGTTAAAACTTCGTATCAGTCTAGAAAGATCCTTGGCCTTATTTCCAGGACCGGATACCTTGTCCAATATGCAAGAATTTCAGGACTTTTCGAATCAGGATCAAGGGTAAAACTAGTTTCAGGAACTCTAAATCTCATGAAAAATAGTATCTTAACCACTAGAGGATATAGAAGTGACAGCATCTTACAGATGTCTTCAATGATCCATCAGGGAATACACATCTCTCTGAATACACATCGGGCTACTGTCACACTGCCTTACTTTTTCAAGGGGTATAATCAAGCTTACAGCCACACTGTGGTGAAACTGTCACTCATGAGGACATTAAAAAATGCTGCTAAAATTTCATTTTTCTGGCCACATTTACTTGACATCTTAGCGATCTACAAACCTGTTGACTACACTCCACTTCTTGTCTCTTGGGGGAATCTAATGTCATTGGCCTCACCTTCTCAGTCTCCTTACTCTTTCTCTTTCAAGAAACCTCTAAAATTGATGTGTCCTAGGCCATTTTAACTCTTTTCTTTTCTCAATATTTTCTCCCAATAATTTTATACATACTGTGAATGTACAATCTATCTTCACACTGTGGATTCCACATTCGTATCCTTGAATAGAGAAGTATTTTCCACGTCAACTTTCCTTAGATTTATGAGGAATATCTAATTCCTTTCTTTTCCTTAAGACCTTCATTTAATTCATTAGCCTATCTTGTTAGACTTTCCAAATCATATCCCTTATTCACCCACTTTTCTCCATCTATTTCTACCCTCCTAATCCAAATCATGTAAAGCAGTGCAATGATCCTATTCCCACCATAGTTTGGATTTAGTATGTTTAAATTATTGTGCAATTTTCCAAAACCACACAAGAACAGTGTCTGATACAATAAATTATTTCATACCCATCATCCACATTCAATAGTTATCAAAATATCTCCATATTTACCTAATCTCTATTTTCCCTTTCCTGTCTTTTTTTTTTAAACAAATCATTCAAAAGCAAATTACAGACTTCCTCTTATTTCACTAATAAATACTTCAGTATGGGTATAAAACACACAAGTAACTTTTCACATAATCATCATGCCATTATTACATTAATAGTAACAATAGTTCCTAAATATAACCCAATATCCAGTTCATAGTAACATTTCTTAGCTATACTAAAATGTCTTTTTATAGTTGCTTTTTTTGATTTCTTGGTCAGGATACAAACAAATTCTGCACAGTTCATGTCATTGTTATATCTCCTACATCTCTTTTATTCTACAGCTATTTCCTACCTTCTGTTAATTGTTTCATTTGATAAACCAGGATATTTCTCTTCCAGAATGTTCAACATCTATATTGACTGACTGATTCTCCAATGTGTCTACTATGTCCTGAAAGCTGTTTGTTAAATCAAGGAGCTGGATGATACTCAGGCTCCATTTCTTAGGCAAAAATCCTTAAAAGGTGTGGCCTTACTACTTCCTATTACATCACGTCATGAAGTTTATCATGTTGCTTATCCCACTGTATGAGAAGATGGATCAATTCATCAGGTGGGTTCATACCTTCCTTCCTTTACAGCTCCCTGTCAAAGTAACACCTAATGTTCTGTTTTTCTCAATGTATCTTCCTACACCTAATGGTAAATGCACAGGCAAATTGGTTAGATTGTTAAATTTATCTCTAAAGAGATTATACCACCCTGCATTTTCACCAGCAAAGTATGAGAATGCCTATTTCATTCCATCTTTACCAAGAAAATATGTTGTCAATCTTTTGGATTTTTGACTATCTGATAAATAAAAAATAATATCTCAGGATTATCATTTTAATTTGTATGTTAAGTATTTTAAGTAAAGCTGAACATCTTTCAATATGCTTATGAGTCACTCGAATCTGTATCTGCCCATTCCTTTATTGGTTCGTTTCTATTTTCTTAATTTTGGAGAAATATTTTAATATTAAAATATTCTTTGGGACATAAATTGTAAATAATTATTCCTGAGTTTGTATACATTTGTACATTTTTGTCATTTAGAGGTATAATTGGTCAAACTTTGTTTTATGGATTCAGGAGTTTGAATCATTTATCCTCTTCCCAGATTATAGTGATCCACCAAGTGTTTGTTCTTGAACCTGTGTATATTATTTATATTTCATGTTGTTTACATATAAATTACCCATTTTTAATTTATTCTGGTGTATGGTGTGAAGAATGAATTCAATTTAATTTTTTACTTTTTCTATATGGCTAACCTGTTGTTCAAAACCATTTATTCAAAATTCTGTCTTCCTCCACTAATTTGGAATGCTGCCTTTATCAGATACAATGCTGTTTACATGTACTTTAGTTTATGCCTGGATTTAGTATTCTTTTTCATTAATTTTCAGTATAGTCACTTGTCAGCACTACTTTGTTTTAATACAAAGTCTGTATAATACACTATAACATCTAGTATATCTGTATAATATACTATAACATCTACCTAAATATTGCTCTTATTTTTCAGGTTTTTCCAAGATACTTTTTTTTTCTTTTATGAATTTTATAATCAATTGAACTAACTTCAGGAAAAAAAATTTTATCGTATTTGTATCGGGCTCATGTTAAACTCATAAATTCTTAAGGACAGTTGACACTTTATGATGCTGTACTCTCTTAACTAGGAACATAGTATTTTTTTCATTACTTCAAGGATATCGCTGTGTTCTTCAGGACTGTGTTATAGTGTTTCTCATAACTATCTTCTCATAGATTTTTTTCCCACAACTCTTTCTAGGTATATCTAGGTATTTTATGTTTATTTTTGCTAATATAAGTGGAGTATTCTCATTTGTTATACATTCTAACTGGTTTTATTTCTATACATGAAAACTATTGATTTATCAGTGTTAAATATATGTTATTTGCCTAAAATTTATCTTTCAGTTTTTTATTGATACTCTTGTGTTTTCCAATTACACAATCTAACCCTTTGCAATTATAGTTTTGTCATTTTCTTTTCCAATACATCTTGAATTACTTTTGGTGACCTAATTGCACTGTCGGATGTCTCAAAATCAATGCTACTTATCAGTCATTCTATAACAATTATCCTAGTTATATTTGTGATGTTATTATGGAGCCTCTTGAGTTTTCCCATTAAAACACTGGCTTTGGGATGATATATTAATTAATAGTAAATCACCTTAAATAAATATCCATCAGTTACTACATTAATGAGCCATTTCACAATAAAGTATGAGTATTCAATATTGTCACAGGCCCCTATATGTGATTACCATATGATTGACATGGTAAAGGATTTTCCAATATTTAATCACCCTCGAATTTCTGTCTCAACTCATTCTGCACGTGATATATTATTTTTAAATTGCAGTTGGATTTTGCTAACATATTATTTAAATTTGTTATATTCACTAGTGAGGTAGTACTTTCCTTTTGTTCCTATGTGCAGTCTCTCTGAGTCCTGTTAATTTTACCTATGTTTTGTTAAATTAATTTAGAAGTTTTCTTTATTTTTGATATTTTGGAAAGTTTAATTAACAACTGGAATTTAAAAATTGGAATTTTCTGATCTTTAAGTTTTGTATTATCATGTGAGCTCATCTGAGCCTGGTGCATTTTATGCACAGATCCTCTATACATTTCTATACATTTTTTAAATATAGAAACTGTCTTTTAAAAATTTCTTTCTCTCTCCATTAGTAAATTACATTTTCCTAAAGCTTCCCATTTCATCTACATTTTCAAGTTTATTGACATTGAATTTAACAAAGTCTCATGATTTTTTGCAAGTTTCTCTGTTCTGATGATGATATTTTATTACTATTTCTTATTCTGTGTGTTTGTGCATTCTCCCACACACAGGCTCATGCATTACTAATGTTACCACCACCAAAATGATTATCTAGACTGTTTAAATCTTGGCATTTGTTCTGGGCATCGTAAGTCCCCCTCTCCTACTTGGCCTGTATTCTCCTGGACTGGGAATCAGAAAACACCCTAAAAATAAATATAGGGAGAAACACTGATTTATCTCAGTGCTTTTCTCTTTTATCTGGGATCATGTCCAATGCAGTCCTGGTGGCTTTAGTGGCTCTGTGATGCTTTCAAGTGGTCATTATTGCAGTAGTAGTTGTTGTTTAGTGTTTTATCACATTTTTAAAATTGTTCCTGGCAGGAGGATTAGTTTGACACAAACCACAATATTAGAACACTTATCTTCTTGCAATTATTATCTACAAGCAAGCAAATCAATCTCTCAAAGTGGAAATCAGAGCATATCAGTTTCCTACTTTTAATTTTCCAATGGCTCTCCTTTGGGTTTGAATTTAAATTCAGCCACCTTACTATCTCTAGAGAGCTTTCTATAAGCTGGGGCCCCCAATGACCATCATGATGATACCTTCTCATCCCACCTTCCCATGCTCACGTATTCATTTGTCCCTCAAACACCCAGGCTTATTTTTCTAGAGCTTCTGGACTTTTTAATTCTCTCTACTTGAAACCCTAGAGCACAACATCTTTTTAGTGTAAGCTCACTCTCATTGTTCATATCTTAGCTCAAAGCCCACACCTGACCACACTCTAGTCACTCTCCAGCATGTGGCCATCTCTTATTTTCTTTGTAGCAATTATAATTTGGAAATTACTTCTGTTGTTTACCATTTTATCATTCATCTCATAAGAGCAGGGAACTTGACTGCTCTTTTCTCTACTGTGTTTTAAGGCCTGGTAGAGCACCTGGCAAATAACAGGTATACAATAAAATTTAACAAAATAAAGGAGTGAATAACATGCTATCACTATAATTAATATAAATGAGTGAGAGCTATAAAATTCTGACTGGCCTCAAACAGATTATAACAAGAAGTAAACATTGAGTCTAAGGAAACGTAACTTTCAGCACAACATCTCGGATCTGATAAGCTCACTACAATTTGTGGGACTTTGGTCAAGTGGTTTGATCTTGGTGAGCTCCTATTATTTTCAGCTATAAAATGGAGAAGGGAAATTAGAACATCTAAAATTTCCCTTTCAGTATGAAAATGTCATGATTTATTTTCCGACTTATCACAATATACCTTTGCATTTTAACATGAAAATTTATAGGATAATCTAGCTGATTTTTAAAATCAATGCATTTGCTACTTTAGGGATTTTATGGACTACATTAATAGTTTCAAAAAAATTATATTCTCTTTTCATCTCAATTATTTTTATTTTACAGTTTTTATCTGTTATGTATAATAAACAATGCTTTGCATTCAGATCACAATCAAAATATAAAACTCAATATGTGTACGTCATAGAGGAGAATATGAGTAACATTAAATTTTCCTGGGTAGTTTCTACTCTGCATATTGAACTTGCTATGTTTTTACATGAATAATAGAATATACTAAAATTGATGACACAATCCTTCAGTTAGAGTGGTTAGGAGATAAAAAGACAAAAATCTATAAGAAAAAGTTATTAAAAAGCACATCTCTAACAATAAAAAGATGAAGTTGGTCTCTGCATTTGTATCTATCTCTAGTGTGATGAATATTAGGTCATATTTCAAAACTCATTCATAGTTGTGTAGAATGGCCTGATTTTGATAAGCTCTGGTAGTGCTACTATAAATATAAAAAGATTTATGAATTAATTTTCATATTTAAAACGCAAAGTCTTCTAGTACAACTGAAGTTTCAGCCTCACACTAAACTGAATATTTCTTTAGCATTCAAGACACCACCATGTTTTAGAATATAGATTAATGTGAAATGTCTTCATCTCTAGGAAAGTACAATAAAACTATTTTGAAAATTGGCCTTCTGGGTATATTCTAAAAGAATAAAAGTCTTCCTTTCTAGGCATTAAAAAAGTGATCAAATTCAAGCTTGTCTCTTCAAATTTTATCATTCTCTTATATCCTGTAGATTATTTCATAAGAGTAATATAATTTAATAAGTTGAAAATATTATATATCCAGTATAATTAAACCATTAAATTCCATTAAAGTGTAATATGTTTGCAAAAGAATATTAGCCAATCTGTATAGGTTTCAAGTGGTGTGGTAACAATAGAAAGCCATGCAAAGATCAAATACAAAAATTTATTGATAGTTTAGTAGAAAATCACTATTTTGCCATGATTATTTTAGACACATTAGGAACACATTGCCATATTTTATGCTCAGTGAACTTTTTAAAAAATGAACATATCTTTCCTGTTTCCATTGATTCTAAAAATGTTTATTTAAAAAACTAAATTGTCACTGTTTGCAGATGACATGACATTGTACAAAGAAAATCTTAATGCTGTCACCAGAAACCTACTAGAGCCCATCAATGAATCTGGTAAAGTTTCAGGATACAAAAGTAATATACAGAAATCTGTTCCATTTCTATACATTAACAATGAAATATCAGAAAAAGAAATTAAGGAAATAACCTCATTTACCGTCGCACCAAAAATAATAAAATATCTAGGAATAAACCTACCTAAGGAGGCAAAAAAACTTGTACTCAGAAAACTGTAAGACACTAATGAAAGAAACTGAAGACAACGCAAACAGGTGGAAGGATATACCATGTTCTTGGATTGGAAGAATCAATATTGTTAAAATGGCCACACTACCCAGGGCAATATACAGACTCAGTGCAAATCCTATCAAATTACCAATGACATTTTTCACAGAACTGGACCAAGATATTTTAAAATTTGTATGGAAACACAAAAGACCCCAAATAGCCAAAATAATCTTGAGAAAAAAGAACAGAGCTAGAGGAATCATGCTCCCTGTCTTCAGACTATACTACAAAGCTACAGTAATCAAAACAGTCTGATACTGGCACAAAAACAGACATACAGATCAATGGAATAGAATAGAAAGCCCAGAAATAAATCAATGCACTTATGGTCTATTACTCTATGACAAAGGAGGCAAGAATATACAATGGAGATAAGACAGTCTCTTCAATAAGTGGTGCTGGGAAAACTGGACTGCAACATGTCAAAGAATGAAATTAGAACATTCTCTAACATCATATTCAAAAATAAACTCAAAATGGATATGGTCTTCCTAAATGGAAGACCATATGCTATAAAACTCCTAGAGGAAAACACAGACAGAATACTAATATAAATTGTAGCAATTTTTTTTTGAACCAGCTCCTAGAGTAATGTAAATAAAAGTAAAAATAAACAAATGGGGCCTAATTAAACTTAAAAATCTTTGCACAGCAAAGGAAACCATAAACAAATGAAGACAACATACAGAATGGGAGAAAATATTTGCAAATAACACAACTGACAAGGATTTAATTTCCAAAATATACAAACAGCTCACACAACTTAAAAAAATAAAATCTAAAAATGGACAGAAGATCTAAATAGACATTTTTCTAAAGAGGACATGCAGATGACCAACAGGCACATGAAAATATGCCCAATATTGCTAATTATCATAGAAATGCAAATCAAAAGTACAATGAGGTATCACTCCACATTAGTCAGAATGGCCATCATTAAAAAGTCTACATATAATAAACGCTAGAGAGAGTGTGGAGGAAAAGGAACCCTCCTATACTTTTGGTGGGAAAGTAAATTGGTGCAGCCACTATGGAGGGTAGTATGAAGTTTCCTTAAAAAAGTGAAAATAAGAGTTATCACATGATCCAGCAATCCCAATCCTGGGCAGATACCAAGAAAAAACTATAATTTGAAAAGACACACACACCCAAATGTTAATAGCAGCACTATACGATAGCCAAGACATGGAAACCACCTAAGCGTCCATTGACGGATGGATGGATAAAGAAGTGAGATTTTATCTCACTTCTTTATCCATCCATCCGTCAATTTATATATATATAAATACACACACACACACACACACACATATATATGTGTATATATATACACACATATACATGATGGAATACTACTCAGCCACAAAAAAAGAATAAAATAATGCCATTTGCAACAACATGAATAGACCTAGAGAATATCATATTAAGTGAAGAGAGTCAGACAGAGAAAGACAAATATCATATGATATCACTTGTATGTGAAATCTAAACAAAGGAGATACCAATTTTACTTACAAACCAAAACTAGACAGACATAGAAAACAGACATAGAAAACGAACTATGGTTACCAAAGAGGAAAAGTAGGGGAGGGATAAATTAGAAGTTTGGTATTAACAGATAAACATTACTATATATACAACAGGTAAACAACAAGGAGCTGCTGTATAGCACAGGGAACAATATTCAATTTCTTGTAATAACATATAATGGAAAAGAATCTAAAAATTATATACACATATACATATACACACACACACACACACACACACACATATAAATAACAGAATCATTTTGCTGCACACCTGAAACTAACATTGTAAACCAACTACACTTCAATAAAAAAATATTTTTTTTAAAGATAGAGCTCATCAGGAACAACCAGGTGGAAGGGACACATAGTACAAGTTATGGGGAAAGGGACGCAGAGCTTCCGTGCCCTCTCTAGGGCCTCTCTCTCCCCGAGTCGCTACATGTTCACTAATCCAGAAGTTCTTTAAACCCTGTCCCTCTGGGTTTTTACAGAGTCTTTATTACATAGGCATGACAAATTAAATCATTGGCCATTGTTGACTGATCCAACCTCCAGCTGCTCTTCCTTCCTTAGAGGTCAGGGGGTAAAGACACTGAAGTTTCTATCATCTGATCATAGTGTCAGGTCTCTGGGCCATCAGCCCCCATTCTTAGGCTAGTCCAAAAGCCACTTCATTAACATAACAAATGACACCTTTATTTATTATCACTTTGGAAAGTCCAAGGGTTTTAGGAGCTCTATGCCAGGAACAGTGGTAAGCTTAAATATGTATATCTTTTAATAATAAATCATAGTATGACAGGTGCATTTGTGTTCATCTTTTATTAAGTGAAATGTACATACAGAAAAGTGTGCAACTCAGTGTATATACATATCATAGGTGTGCAATTCAATGAACAGGAAAAATCTTTCATAAAGTTGTGTGCTTTAAAAAACCTAATGGAATTTTTTTTTCCAGCTGCTAATTTTAACAAAGCTTTAAAAAGAAAAAGAAAAATAGGCTGAGATAAGAAAAAAAGAAAAAAACTGACAAGGTGATAGTAAATAATTAACAACTTGTCTAGTTTTTGTGCAACTATACTGCTACTGAATTCATCCAAATAAAAATATCATCATCTTCCCAGAGGCATAGCATTGTACAATTATTAATGCCCCAAACATAGAAACAAAGTAGAAGAGTTGATAGCACTACAGAATTACATTTCATAAACAGAACTGGTCACCTATGGACATGAACATAAATAATAAATTATGATCATCTAAAATGAACTGAAGTCACTAAATGTTTAAATTGCTATAGTATATTTATCATAATTTGTATTAGCTTTCATTCTTTGATCTTGAGGTGACTTACTCCTGTATAATAATGAGGTTAGATTAATTGTGTTGACTTCATTTGGAAAAGTGATACAGTAGACTGTAACTAAATTTGAATATAGGCTTTTTTTCTCCAATATGTCCATCTATCTTTCGAAAAATTATCTTAAATGTTCAATGTGCAATAGCTGCTACTATTTTCAGAGTGAACATAAAATGTACAAAAATTTATTTTAATAGTTTGATCATACATCTTATAGGGATAGTTATATGCCATCTTTTATTGTTTATGTTCACTTAATTCCCTTTAAATATTTCTCTTCCACATCTCATTTTATTATACTATCATTTTGGATGATATTTTTATTCTTGTTGGAGTTTTAACATTTTTAATGGAGGAAAAAATTCACATATATATGAACACAGTTACATATATTAACAATGCATTTTATGTTCTTAAAAATAGTGCAACAATTTGTTATTGTATTTTGAGAGAAATACACTACCACCCTTGCTTGATTTGATAAGCAAAGTTGCCTTATATCATCATGATTAGATAATATTGTTTAAGACTAAATGTATGATATTAGAAAAGTAACTAATGCAAAGTATAACCAAATTATTATATAAATATGCATAAATATTATTAAAAATAAAAACTAATTCTATGTGCAAGTCTTCTTTTATACTTTGAACTTAATTCTCTTGTCAAATAAATCTGTTCAAGATTCAGATCTATGAGTTTTTGTGGCATTCTTGATAGCAAAATGATATCTAAGGCACCAAAAGTTGTTTCTTTAGAAGGTGTAGTTTAGGATAATTTCTAGTGTTTTTTTTTTCTTAAGCTACTAAGGCAACAAATGTTTTCACTAGCTATTGGTACATGAAGACACAATTCTCAGCATGTTATTATGGAAAAATACTAGAGGAGAAATCGGGCACAAAATTGGAATGAATTCACTGAGGTAAAATGTGTTCTCTTTGATTCTGTTTTTGTTTTCTATGTTTTACATTTTCATTGATCCTTGTTAGTACTGAAGACATTGTCTCATTCCATTTAGTTCCATTCAAGAGCAGAAAATATCATTTGAACAAAAAAATTCCCCAAAGATTTTTCCTAGTTAGACTTGAATGTAGAAGAGTACAGTCAGAATTGGATAGTATAAAGCTATAGCTATTTTTTGTTTTTTGTTTCTTGTTTTCCTAATGTAGGGTTATGGAGGCAGAGGGCTATAAATATACAGTACCAAAGTTAGGATAGCCACAGCCCACACTGGCCATTTGTAAACTCTATGTATCTTAGAAATGTTATATTACACATGAAAATGTCATATATCAACCTTCTATTTTAGCTCATGCTATGTCATCAGAAGGGCTCGGTTCATCTTGGTCCCTCAGGCATCCAGGAAGACAGAGTAGCCACCATCTCATGGTACTGCCATCTCACTCTGAGGCTTCAGGCTTTGTGGGGGCAGGGATGAGAGTGACGGAGAACTGAGCACTGGTAACTAACTGCACTGCCCAGAAAATGACACACTCCAATTCTGCTCACGGTTTAAGGGCCAAAAACTAGTCACAGTTACATACCTAACCTCAAAGAGGTAGAGAAAAGTAATTTCCCAGATAACTGGAAGTAGAGGACAACCAGCTATTGTGACTCTTGGTAAGCTGTGCTGTAACTTTTGAACAGCAATACTTCTTTGAGTAACAGTCAGTAACTATTTCGTATCTGTTTTTGTTCCTCTGTGTTAGTATTGCTTATATGTGTATGTTGAAAGGGAGACTCATGTTCATAACACAGCATGTAGCTAAGGATAAAACAGAAGTTTCAACCCAACTTTATATAAAAAATTGTTTGATTATAGATTTATACAGATTTATAACATGTTTGTGAATAAGTTTCAAGATAATTTGGAACTTATAATAAGGCACATTAGCCTTAATTCTTCATCATCTGACATCAGTTTCAAGTAACACTTACAGTCAAAAATTGAAAAGGAAGGAGGAGGATATCATTAAGATGATTTGTGGGATCAAGCACTGGTTTTGGATTGTACAGATTTAGGAGATTACATAAATTTTTCTCCTATTACCCATTTATAGCCATGACCAGCTACTCAGAAACTCAAGAAACTTGATTTTCAAACTGGTAAAATGGGGGCAAGTTAACTGCTTTTGAATGTTGTCCTGAGAATTAAAGCACATGTATCAAAATGTAGAATGGAGTGCATGACACACAGTGTTTTCGTATTAAAGTGTTGTTACTAATATTTTTTATAATGCCAATATGTAATCCACTTTTAACTCTGCTCTTTTGGTGAGTGGCTTTATAATTCAGCTAAAAGAATAATGTATGTTTTGGGGTATGTAGAGGAAACTTACAATGTGAACTACCCAGTGACCAGTCAGCCATTGTCTGTGATAGTCTATACTGAACAATGCTATCATTAAACACAAGAGAATTACTAAACAAGCTACCTCTGTATTTCGGGGTGTGGTTTGAAGTTTCCAAAGCGGTTGAATTATTTCTGAGTCAAGCAAAGTTTCAGAGCATCTCAAGGATGCCTTTTGGTAAAATATTTTCTTATTATCTGTCTCCCACATACACTTTCTTCATCAGCTTAAGTAATTCCAGGTAATGCCAAGACTGTATTTCAAAGATTAAAGCAAGTATATTGTTACCTTAGATCACCAAGGCAAAACCTGCATTTGCCTCAGGATTGAGCACAGAACTAAAACAAAACGTAAGTAATGGAGATAATTATCTCCAAGTTTGTAACTAGGACCAGGAAATGAATCGATAAGTAGATTTGTAATACAAGTAAACAGATATGCTGTCTTTCATAAAAGAGTGCTATTAAACGGTAAGATATTGGGAATTATTCCTACTTCTAGTATAAATAAATCAATATTATAGCGTGTACATTAATGATCAGCATTATAATAAAGAGTAGGAAGAGTTATGGAACATAACAGGAAAACATGCAAATCTAGGGCCCTCTCCTATAAATATACCACTTTTCCTCTGAATATTTTGCTAACCTGCAAAGTTATCAGTTTGAAGTTATATGGATTTATTTTCCTTTTGAAGGGTAAAATTGGTCCTATAGGCTATGTTAAATGTCATTAATTTTAAGAATAAAAGTTCAAATATATTTTGGGTATGAAATATAATTGAACCATAAATTATATTTGCACAAAAAGCATATAAGCAATAATTCTTTACAACCTAGTAGTTGGATTGTAACACTAAGTCATTTTGAATTTGAACTAGCTAAGAATAGTTTTATACCCATATCTATATGACAGGGGAAAAATTATTTTCATCTATTGCATGAATTTACTTGTACTAACTGCTTTGGGAAGCTTAAACCTTTGTGAACACTGCTTCTTGGGTTGGCTAACTACACTTAGTAATCAGCAGTTTTCATATTTTGGGATGGTATGATGACTATTTTGTATTCTCTTCAAATCTGTCCTAATTTTCACTAAAATATTATTATCTCAGTAATTGTTACTTAGAGCATCAGCATTCTGGCCATTGTTGTATCAGTCATAAACGTCTTGTTCACTTTTATAAAGAATTAAAATTAATACAGAGTACGCTTAAGAACTAAAATCACTTGGTATCTTTTACTTCTAATAAGAATTTATAGAATTTTAGAGCTTGAAGAAAATTTAGAGATCCACTAATTCAAATACTCCATTTGTAAAAAAGGAAAATAATTTTCCAAGATACTAACCGCTGTTCAAGATCAAAGAGTACAGCAGCAGAGCCTGAATTAAACCAGGTGCTTTGACTGCTGGCTCAGATATCATCCTTCCTAACTATGTAATTTCTTGTATTATAAGTGCAAATGATACGGTTCAAGAAAACACCACCACCACCTACATAACCATTCTCAAGGATATTAAGAGTGTTTATTCAAACATTAGTTTTGATAATAATATTGGTCCAAAGAATAAGGAAAAGAGGGAGGGTATAATTCAGTGACAGTACATGCTTAGCATGCATGAAGTCCTGGGTTCAATCCCCAGTACCCTCATTTAAAAGTAAGTAAGTAAATAAATAAATAAATAAATAAACCTAATCACTTCAACCCCACCCCCCAAAAAACCCATCAAAAATATTGGCTTGAAAAAAAAGAATAAGGAAAAGGCAGACATTTCAACTCTATACTGCTATTAATATCTCTTCATCAGAAGGAAAAGAACTGCGGAATGTGAATTGCTACCTCTACAATACAATGTGTGTCTGTATGAGAGACAGACAGAGACAGATGGGTGGGTATGAGGGAGAGGCCATGGTTACCATCATCAGATCATCAGGTCTACCTTCTCTCCATGTTAGGTTAGACAATGGCAAGCAGTTGGGTGCTTCTCAGAGAAGCTGTGCTCACAGAAACAGAAATCAGTGTTCGGGGGAAAGTAGATGAAGCTATGGAGGGAAAATCTGCCCTTGTTGATCTCTAAACAGACTGGGAAGTCTTGGTAAAGTGAGCCATGTGAGTTCTTTTCACAAGGGTTCAGTGTGATTGTGGTGGTTGTTTTTATGCAATGCGTTAGCCATATTTGGAATTTTACTATGCTCTTATACAAGAAGCACAGTGAAATCTGAAAAGAGATATTGTGCCTAAAAACTGTTTCTAATTAAAAGTTAGAGAAAAATCATTTTCCTAAAATGCTTTTTCCCTAGTATCCGTTGTTGAACAAATACTAGGGAAACATTTAAAGCTGTAAGTAATACAATATGAAAATGAATGCCAAAGATGTAATTGTCTGATAAAATCTGAACTATCTGAAGAATTGAAATTTATTTATATGAAATCATTATCTTTTTATGGCAGGCAGATGTTGAGGTTATGGTATTAGCGAACTTCAAATTCTTTTCATTCACAGATCAGGATCTGCTTTTTAATAAAATGAGAAACCAAGGTCTAACTCTTCTGCCAGCAGATTGGCTTTCTAATTATCTTAGTAATAGCTCTAAATTATTATTCAATGTAGGTCTGCGTCCTACTGTTAGTGGGTCATAGTATCCCTCAGGATTCATACTTTTTTCCTGTTATAGAAAATGGCTTGCCATCTGCAGGTAATTCAAGTTCATTGTCTAACTTCTTAAAATAATATTGACATGGTTAGGAAGCTACTAATGCATTTGAAAGAATCCAAAATTGACCTGGGAGACAGAACAGTTGATTCCTTTTTAAAATTCACTCTCCCGTCTCACATAAAAAAATAACGTCAGTAATTTCACATCATAACACATTATGTTTTTCTTAATTTTCCTTTCACTCTGATGTATACAATATTTCGACTGGATGAATTTTTTTATAATAATGAAATTACATAAAATTGTCTTGACAGTAAGGCACCAAATTATAGAGGATTGATCAGTGAAATATGCTTTAATGTCACCTCTCTGACAGGGACTATCTTTTGACTTTCACCATCACCTACAGTCCCCAACCCTCAGTTTATTCATCTTTAAATGAAACTAAAAACACATTATCTTCTTGAGACATCAAGAGCCTTAAGAAGTTACCCATTTTTGTCTGGTAATTCTGATTTTCTGGGATTACCTTAAGAAAACAATGTGTGATTTTTTAAAAGATGTATAAATATGCTGATTGGAGAAAAATTAGCCTAACAAAAATTTTAAAAATCTAATTTCTATGACTATGAGAACTGTTATATAACTAACAATATCACTTAATAAAGTGAGAAACACCATAATATGATGAATAATATGTTGACACGTTGAAAAATCTAAAACTATGGGACTAGAACATTTTTGATAGCATTATTGAAGAGTCAATTATTTTAAAAATGTATTACATAGATTATACACATACCTGCACATATCTGTAACTGTATGTTATAAAAATTTTTTTAATTAATGTGAAATGCCTTTTCTCAGAATAAAAGTAATCAAATATGGTAGTAATGGATTTCTACTTCAAACTATGATGGAGTAACTTGTAGCGGACCAATGCTTCTACCAAGAATACCTAGAAAAGCAGTAATAATGTCAAAATATTTTTGACATAGCATATACTAGAAAATGAAAAATCAATTATATATATGCACACATACATATACTTGCAACCAAACTGTAGGTAAAACATAAAGAATATATAAAAAGGAAATGATAAACATATAGCAGAAGTCAAGGGAAAAAAATGAACAATAGGAAAAAAATCAATATAAGAGTTGGTTCTTGGAAAGTCATAGTAAAATTGATAAACATCTACCAGAGTTAACAAAAAATGCGAGGATATTCAAGTAAAACTTTCAGAACTGAAAACCATTAATATAGATTCTATAGATATTAAATAGATGTTTTATAATTTAAAAATTTTTATCTCATATATCTGAAATTTTATTCATTTATTTGTTCATTTAAATTGAAATATAGTTGTTACAATATTAGTTTCAAGTATTCAACACAGAAATTTGATATTTTTATAGATTACACTCCAAAGTTATTATAAAATATTGACCATATTCCCTGTGCTGTATATTATACCCTTGTAACTTACTTATTTTATATCTAGTAGTTTTATTCCTCTTAACCTCCTTCACCTTTATTGCCCCTCCCTCCACGCCTCTTCTCTCTGGTAACCACTAGTTTGTTCTCTGTATCTATGAGTCTGTTTCTGTCTTGTTATAACTATTTATTTTAGTTTTTAGATTCTACATATAAGTGAAAACATACAGCATTTGTCTTTTTCTATCTGACTTATTTCACTAAGCATTATAACTCCAAGTCCATTCATGTTGTTGCCTAAGGCAAAATTTTATTCTTTTTTACGGTCAATATTCTATTAAATGTATGTACCAAATTGTCTTTATCCAGTCATCTATCAATGGGCACTTAGGTTGCTTCTATATCTTGGCTGTTGTAGATAATGTTGCTATTACCTAAGGTGCATATATGATTTTAAACTGATTGTCATTTAAATTCAAACACATTCTAAAATCTCTTCATGTTTTACTTTCCCTCACAATGTTTTATGTTTTGGCATCATATATTACATCTTTAACTGTATCCCTTCATTGTTTGTTGTATTTTTCATTGATTTTACAATTTTTGGCTTTTCATCTTTGCAGTAGCTTTTTAAATTGGTTGATTCTCTGCTTTTACTAAATATTTACCACTACCAGTGAGATTTTTCCTTCATGTATTTATTATTTCTTGTTATAGCCTTCTTTTTCACTTAAACTAGACCCTTTAACATTTCTTGTAACACCAGTTTAGTGGTGATGAACATTTAGTTTTTTATCTTTCCTTCAATTCTGAATAATAATCTTGCTGGGTAGTGTATCCTTGTTGTGCTGTTTCCCTTTAGCATTGTAACTATATCATGGCACTCCTTTTGACATTTTGGTTATCAGTTGTATAAACATATACAACAAAAATGAAAATTCCAACCTCACACCATACGTAAGAAGCAATTTCAGTCTGACTGTTGGTCTAAACGTTAATAGGTCAAACAAAACTTTGAGGAAAAAAGAATAACATTTTCATTATCTTGAAAAAGCCAAATATTTCTTGAATAGAATATAAAAATCACCACCAAAAGAGAAACAATGTGATAAATAGAGATGTGTTAAAATTAGAATATCTGTTTATCAAGTGACATCATTAAGAGAGTAAAAGAGCACACCACAGGCCATATGCATATCTGACAAAGTACTTCTATACACAGAATTCCTAAAATTCAATAACAGTTAGTCAATACAGTATCTTTAAAAAAAGAAAGAAAAAAAAAAAAAAAAAGCAAAAGACTTCAACAGGCATTCCAAAAAGAAAGGAATCAAACTGGCTAATAAACAGCCAAATAGCTGCAGATCTCATTAGTCATCAGAGAAATTCAAACTAAAAACAAAATAGGAAATAATCTAAACACACTGAATGACTAAAAATGAAAGGAAAGACAAGCGTTGGTGCAAATATGGAGTAACTGGGATGCTCATACATTACTGATTTCAGTATGTACTGATGCTACATAATCACTATAGAACCCTTTCTGGCAGGATCTACTAAGTCTGGATACATGCATACTCTTGACTGGGCAATTCAACTCACAGATAAAAACTTAATAGAAGTGTATACATATGTTCACCAAAATACATGTAGAAGTAGTTCACAGAAGCCTATTGTAATAGACAAAACTGGAAACAATCTAAATACCCATCAAATGAAAGATAGATAAATAAATCACGGTTTATTTATACAATGGAATAAGATCTAATATCCTGAGTGAACTATATAGCTACCTGCAAGAACATAGATGAATTTGGAGTGACAAGTAAGACACAAAAGAGTATAAACATCATGATTTCAGCTATATAAAATTTAAAGCCAGGTAAAACTAAACTATAGTGCCAAAAGCCAGACAGTAATTATTTTGGGGAAAGGAGAGTGATTAGGAAGGATATGATGATGGTTTCTATTGTGTTGTTAGTGTTACTTGTCTCATTCTGAGTGACTGCTATATGGATGTTCTCAAGTTGTGAAAATCCACTGAGTGCTCCACTTTCAATATGTGCACTTCACATATGTATATTACACATTAATAAAAAGTGTATCCTTAAAATGATAATGAAAGTATCTGTCTCACAGTTTTATTAGGTAGACTAAATGAAGCCATATATGAGAAAGCACTCTGTAGTCTACGAAGCTCCAGCAGCATTACTACAGTTGCTCAGGAAATGTGATTGCTCAGCTATGAGTGTGTGGGGTCATAATATGAATTCTGAAATAAAATATCACCTTGTACATCCCTGACCTCTTTTCAAATTTTCTTTCTTGGCTGTGTTTAGAGAACAGCTTGAATTCCACTGAAATTCTGTTCCCAACTTTGTGAATGTCAGGAAAGTCATTTTAATATGTTGTCCCCAGATTCACCTTTAGAAGAAAGTAACTCTGCTTTCTCAATATAAAGATTCAGGAGAGAAAAAGAGAAAATGGGTTAAGTATTGTGTTGATCTCTAGGATAACTACTGATTTCCAGTTTTTCTACTCTCAGGACAAATGAAATTCTGATATAAGCAGTAACAGAGGAATTGCCAGCAAATATTAAGGAGAGCTTGCAGTCAGCAAGAAGACCCAAAGATCTGCCCTTAGAATCTTTCTTTAGAAATAAAAATAATAGCTTCAAATAGTTAAAAATTGGAATTTGAAATCAGAATGAAGCAAAATTCTAGCTTCACCAGTTATCAGATATGTGCAGGTAAGCTGGTTTTGTTTTTTTAACTTTCTGAGATTTCCTTTCAATAAAATGAAAATAATCACCTAACAAGTTTGCTAGCAGATTAAATAAATACATGTAGAGTGCATAGAAAAGTGTCTGAAATATATTGTGTTCAAGATTCTTACCTTACAAATCTGTAACAGATAAAACCTAAAACTCAGTTTATTGACTTGAAATTGGGGCTTCTGAATGACATTCAGCTCTCCTCCTCAGCCATTGTCCTTTCTTTCCTGAGACTGTTTCTAAGATTTCTATGCTTTATCTGTCTTAAGTTTGTATAAAAGGAAAAGAGCAGGAAGGATTGCTTGTGGGAAGCTGTAGAGTGGTTTATAGCACTTTTATCCATTCCTTTCTCTTGAACCCAGGCAGGTCAACTCAACTAACTGAAAGGGAGGGTGGGAAATGTAGTTCAGTCACGTGCCCAGGAAGAAAGAGGAAATGGAGTCAGAAAACACCTTGCTGGTTTCTGCCTTAGTCTCTCTTTGTTTCATTCATCCTCCCTCACCAATATCGTTCTGTAGTAGCTCAGCTGTGAGTTTCTCATACAGTCAAAGGTAAGCACTACATATTTAAGTAGGCAAAATTATGATCTAAAATTTCATTGGCAGGATAGGGTGAAATGGGAGAAGGAAATGCGTGCATTAGCTGGTATGGGGAGTTAGAGCAGTAAGATAGCTAATTTCTTATATTTTACACTTGGGAGTCAGTAACAAATATCTCAAAATGAAAAATTCAAGAAATATTTGTATAAATGTATCACTGAGAATAAAAATGAAAATAAAGAGGAACAGCTAAAAGGAGTTGAAAGTAATCGTCTCTGTGTAGTAAGAATTAGGAGTTGGAAAGATTGAGTCAGTGTCTTGCTGTTGTACATTATATAAAGCTATTAATATAATTTGACTTTTCAGCCTTTTTGACCATGTCCCTGTGTAATTTTGATTAAATTAAAAACAAATAAATAGAATATATAGAACCAATAAAATTAGGGAACCATGAGAGGTCATCAGATTACCTTATCAGTCAGCATGACAGTTGGGCACACATAGGTGATAAAAATTTAAATTCATGTGACTGTAGCAGAGAGAAAGCAAAGGAAGTAGAATGTAAGATGTGTTCAGATAGAGAATGATGACTGAGAGCATACAGAGAAGTTTTTGTACCTTGAGGGGATGCCCTGATCATGCAAGATAGAGAACTTTGTGGGGGCAGTCATGCCTGTCATTTCTCCCTGTGTTGTGGTTACACAGAATAAATAAACCAAGTTTCAGAATCCATGTTGTGTCAACTGTTCCACCAACTGAAATTCTATATACTGCAATATTATGGGGCTTACTCCTCTACTGACTTTTGTGAATTGTTTAGTTTGCAGCATTTGAAGCTGCCTTGACTGTGACTCTTAACCTTGGCCCTTTTCAGAACCTTAGCCCCACCAATGAGGAAAACGACAAGGCCAACGTTTTCTAAAAGTACTGCTTTTATAATTAGTGGGAAAACATCCATTACATGAGTATTTACTTGAATTACTTCAAGTGTGTTTAATATAGCCATTAAGAGTAATAGGGAAATATTGAAAATGATTTAAGAAAGGTAAACTTCGTATTTGGAGAAGCCAAACAATCGTACCAAGGTCAGTCCTCAGACCAGTTGATTCTTACAGTTTTTTAACAAATTCAGACATTGCAACAACTACAGAAGTTAAGATCATTAAAAAACCCATAGGATGCCACAGAGCATACAAACATAAGCCTTTCATAAAGACAACAATATACCATAGCAAGAGAAATAAAGCATCAAGAGGGTCCCAGGCAAAGCTTCCAAAAGTCCCCTCTCAGTCACACAAGATAAGCTTCATCTCCAGATCACAAATCTCAATATAAATGCAAGAGATCTCAATCTCAGGGAAACCGAAGCACATGTTCACTGAGAGGTCACAGATATTACCCTTACCACTCAGACATACCAGGCTATGTAATCAGATAAACCAGGTTTAGACCATCAAGCTATATATTTATAATAACAATGTAAGCAAGCTGGTATAGGACACCTCTACAGGAGTTTTGGTCTTAGCACATCACCAGTCATTAGCTCAACTGCTTCCTTGTTACCTTGTCCAACAGTCAGTATTACGGTTCCAGACATCACCAGGGATAAGCATAAAGTTATCACTGATGATCTGTAAGTCAAATCTATATCTAAACAGACATAGAGTAGTTCTAAGCTATTTTTCAAGAAAGAAGGCCAAAATAGAGGCATAATGGACATTTTTTAGTTTTGTGGGGTTTACATACACAAACCTGAAACTTCAATATAACAATGTGTGTGTATCTTTTATTGATGATGTTTTATTTTTAAAATTCCCTTTATGAATTCAGAACATTGCAATACTAAACTAAGGGAGTGGAAAAAGTTGCAAAATGGAATAACAGATGGACATTTAGAAGGAAGGGAATGTATAAACTATATTTATATGTAAATATAAAAAAGCTTTCTTTTTTTACCTTGAAGAGTACAATATTCTATACCAATTGTCAAGATATTGTCCCATATTCTATATATGTTAAACTACGAGCCAAAGAAGAAGCCATGAAGTAGTTGCTGAGAGCAAAAAGCAATTGTCAGTGTTCCTAGAAAAATACAATGGCAGCTCTAAGATGCCCGAGTGGAAAAGGAAGTTGACTGAATAATTTTCAGACCATTTATCTCTGGCTGAAGAAAAACAAGTCATAGGAATTTGGGAAACAGAATAATTGCTATAATTTTCACCTGTGGAGTTTCAAACACAAGACTTTCAAAAAGCTTCATCTCTTCTTAATTTGTAGTGAATAATCATTTAATAATTGCAAAGATTAAGTAATAAAGGATACTAACAAAAGCTTTCAACTAGTTTGAAAGCTTCAATGAATATAACAGCATGAGACATTAGCTAAAATTTGCCAGCTTTAAAGTCAATTGCTAGAGATTGACAGAGAGTACCTGCTTTTGAGAAAGAATATTTAGTATAATAAACATTAAATGTTTAATGGTTTTCGTTTCTATCAAATTTTGTTTTAATTACATAATGGTTTTCTGTTATATTCACATTGCAGTTGTTTTCTAATGACAAAATTTTACATCATCTGAAGATCTTAATTTTTTCAAGCATTTACTTAGAAACATGAACACTGTATCACCTAATTTAAGGCTAATTACTCCTGTTGAATCCTTTGTTCTGTAATCTAATGTCTTAGAATAGTACTTCAATTCCTTGAAAGGCAAAGCAAGTGCAAGTATTTTTTTAATAAAAAATACATAAATAAAGAGTTCTTTTTTCTTATCAGTAGAGAGTCAATATTTAAAGTGTTTAAAGTAATTGTATAATTTTTCCATTACTGCTGTAACAAACTACCACACACTTGGCCTAAACAACCCAAATCTATTATAATTCTGTAGGTCCAAAGTGTGGCATGAGTCTCACTAGGGTAAAACCATGGTGTTGGCAGGACTTCATTCCTTTCTAGAATCTCAAGAGAGAACTGATTTCCTTGTTTTCCCAGATTCTAGAGACTTCCTGTGTTCCCTGGTTCATGGCCCCTTCCTCCATCTTCAAAGTCAGCAACAGTGGGTCAATTCCTTCTCATATTCCATCATCTGTCTTCCTTTTCACCTCCCTGTTACACTTCTAGGGATACTTGCGATTATATTACATCTGACCCCAAATCCCAAATAATCTCCATTTTTTTTTAAGGTCTACTGATTAGCAACCTTAACTCCACCTGCAACCTTAATTCCATGTTGCCATGTAGGGTAACATACTCACAAGTTCCAGGAATGTGGACATGGATATCTTTGTGGGGCCATTATTCTACTTCCCACAGTAACTAATATCATACCACTGCTGTGCTTTAACTGTCAAATCTACAGGCATTCATTTTTTCTTCTGCTCTTATTACCATTTATTAATTTCTACCCCATTCTACTTCAACACAAAGCAACATGTAGGTACATTTAGGAGTAAAAGATTACATTTAATAATTCATCAAATATTTGTTGAGTGTTTACTATTAAGCAGGCTCTGTTCTAGGTGCTGAGGATACAGCAGCAAAAGTGAAATTATAAATTTCTACTCTAGAAGTTCAGTATATTATAAACTTCTAAAAGGAGTGACAAACGATAACGATGTAAATAAGTAAAATATCTAATATGTTAAATCCATTTGGAGATGTGTGTAGGAAATGCTTCATTTGTACGTGGATGGTGGGGGCGAGGGATAAGAGGGAAGATTCCACAGGTTTTTTAGGCTGAAGGACCAAGGAACCCTGACAGAACTATCTAGTCAGTCGACAGTTGTATAGATCTCACTTTGGTTAAAATGCTAATGGATACAATGACCCTGAATTGAGTGCCTCCTTAGTGCAGCAAAAGAGGTGGAAAGTTGCCACTCTAAGAGAGGTGATCTGTGGTGCAGCAGAAACCATGGTCAGCTGGGCAGCCTTTACACAGCACCTAACCAACAAGCCCAGACATCACCAGCAATGAGAGGCCCTCAAACCTGTGGCTCCCCAAAAAATGACACAGAGATCTTCGCTGCTCTAAAAAGCCTACTCTATTTTTACTCCCAGATTTTATCCCCCATGCTGGATTGCGTTTATCAGGAAGTAAAAACTTTCTACTCAGCATTCATTCTTTGGCAATAGAGTGGCCAGTGAGGTGAGCGTAATCCTGACAGAAAAAGAATATTCCAAATGACCCGGAGGTTGTTACTTCAAGGAACTAGAAGAAAAGAGATTCCACGTATTGGTTTAGGAAAGATTTTGAGAAGCACAGATTTGGGGAGAATTTCAGCAGTTCATGTTGGCTTTGAGTTTCCTGCCTGCCAGAAAAAAAGAGGCATGGTAAAATGTATGACTTAGGGCATCCAAACAAAATTTCTTCAGGGAAGTGAAGTCTTTTGTTAGAAGTGGCAAGTCCTTTGACACTGGTGACATCCATGGGGAGGGAGTCCTTCTTAAGCAGAGGCTTGGTCTCTCTACAAACCTTTTCTGACTCTTTCTCTTAGCAGGCAGAATGACTTGTTTCATTATTTTGGGGAAAAAAAATGAGGTATGCTTGGCTGTACTGTGTTTCCTTCTGTAAATGTGGGAGTAGCATTTGGAAATTTTTCTGCTGTTTCAAGAAAAGCCAGATTCTGAATTCCTTTATATAAAATCTTCCAGTCTTTAACTAGGACAGCTAATTAAAATTTTTAAAACTACTGTTCACTCTAAAAATAGAATGACTATATTCTGAATTGAGCCCTTTCATTGTCCACTATTTGAGACTTTTATCCTAAACCTAAACTTAGAGAGCACAGTATAAACTTTTGCTGACACAGCAGATGGTGAACTAAGCCAAATGAGCTTAGCTACCAATATGTCAGCAGCACTTCTGGCTTTTATTCATTAGGTGAAAGAAAGTACTTGTAGCACTTTACAAACATATTACTTATTTTGACTCAATAATAGGCCAATTACATTTCTGCATTTGGTATTTCTGTTATTGAAAAATAAATTGTAGGAAAATCATACTGAATCTCTTGAGACAGGAAATAGTATATCTGTTTATATACCATACTCAACTAGATCCATCCAAACAAAATGCAATAGCTAGAGGTAGATATTTATTTCCTCTGAAATTTGTTTTCCATATTTATATTCATGCTATTTTTCATTTTTCACAACTATGCAAAGTTGCAGTGACAATGTCTTATAAAAATGTTTGCTTTATTCCCTTTTAAATTATTCTTTCATGGTGTATTATAATTTAATAAAACTGAATTAAAAAAAGAACCATCATTATAATCTCTGTAATCTAACAGCAATTTGTCAACTCTTGTTCCTAATATAAAATTAGCATGTAATTACACCATATAAACTTGAGGAAAGAGCAAGTGGCAAATAATTTTTAATTGTTGATATGCTAAACATTCTATTATCATCCATTATTATGAATAGCTTTCACATATTAAGACACAGATTTCTTCCTTTGAATTACACTAACCCAGTACTGTGGTGTCGTGGGGTCTGTAAATGTGCTGATATTGATGGGGACAAGTAGTAAACAAACCTACTCAAGGCCTCCCCAGGAAATGATGGCTTGAGCTGAGATTCTGAGGTTTGGGTCATTTTGATTTGTGCTTCCAGTTAGATCTTTTCTTTTAATTTATTATTTGTGTAATTAAAAGTGCTTGAGGTAACATAAGAAATCACAGGTACAAACTAAAACTAGAAAAACAAAACCAAATAAAAGGAAAGGTTGAGAATTAAGTACAACATAGTAGATGACATAAAAAAAATAGCTGTTTAACTTGTTATTTAATAACAAAAAAAGTCCACATTGATACGGAAAGATCAACTTTTTCAAAGCATTTATTATGTCTCCTGACATTTGATCAGCATTATTAATGGCATAGTCCCATCTCTGAAGGAGCTCATGATCCCTACTAATTAGGACTTCTGATAAAGTCAAGAATATGCCATTTGGAAATATAAAAATGACCCTCTGTTCTAGAATGTGAGATATTATTAGGGATAGTTTAAATGGGCAGAGATTGAAACAAATTCTGGCTTACTTCTGTGTTTGTCTCTCTGTGTGCCTTCTGTTAAAGGATGGTGAAATTCTGATGCTAACCTCAGGATGTGGATTTGGGAGATGAAGAGCCAAAGAGTCTACTTTCTGAATATTGAGTTTATGTTATGGCTTCTCAATCCTGGCTGTATCCTGAACCACTTATATAAGAAACTCTGGAAAGCAGATTGGCATCAATCTATTTTACCAGTTGCCCAAGTGATCACATTATAAAGCCAGGAGATCCAGCCACTGATCGAGGCTAGAAAGGGTACATATGGTCTGGCATAACTCAACAGATAGATCATTGCATCACTGAGTAGAGATTTAGAACCAAAATACATCCGTACATACAGCTGCAGACAGCAGAGCTTTCAGGGTATCAGACTTTTGATGTAATTAACCAGCACTATATGAAATGGCCTTAAATAAAATTATATAAAAGCAGATTTCTATATTTTAACAAGAAATAGATGATAGAATGGAGTAAAGAACATAAGAAGTTTGGGGAGGGAAAGGCAATGCCTATGAAAAATAAAAGAGAGAGAATAAAGTAACTATACTTCAATTAAAAAAATAAAATAAAAAGGAGAGGAAGTAGGATTGGATAGAGAAAGTCTTTAGACCACGATGTTGATCTGACACCTGTGAAAGGATTGAAAAGAGAACAGGATCGAGCAGGGAGGTCTTTACACAGATCTTGACTAAGTTTTGGCCCCGAAGTTGAGTACAATAAAGACTGCCAGTTAGAGTTGCCCGGCATTGGATTGAATGAGTCTGGCCCTATTCCCACTGCTGTGCCAAGTTATCAGTCAGGGGCTGACCGGGAAGACCTTAGACCCATCAGGAAAAATGAGGTGAATCCAGAAGCTTCTACAAGCTGGGGTGATAGCTAACTACATTATTGTAGCTGGAAGGCCAAGTTCGTTCTTAAAAGGAGATTGAACTGCTGGGTTTCCATGACTACCACAAAATGTAGAGAACACATTTCAGTATTTTTAACTTCTCCTTCCAATTAGCATCCTCAACTCATAAACCATTGGTGTGAAGTTATTATTTCCCAGCAAACACATTTAGCCAGCAAATCCAGGGGAGGGGACAATAACGTGACCACTGTATATCTCCACAGCTTAATGTTTGCCCACATCCCTGACTCTTGGTTAATCATGAATTTGTTTGTTTGTTTGTTTGTTCTTGTGGGGAGGACTTCGTATTTTTATACAACTTTATGGACATCTCAATCTCATAGTACTACTTTCTATACTCAGAAGGCCTCAGTTATCCAGCCGGTCTGGAGAATGCTATTGTGTAGACAAGAAAAAGTCAATATTTAAAATGAACACATTATTCTTGCAACTGTTCTTTAAAATATTTCTAGATTATATTACACATTCTCTGATTAAATAGAGTTTTAGTGCTAATTGGCTTATCTTTTCTCAAGGAACAAGTATTCTGACCATATTCAATCATTGTGCTAGGCTACAGTTACAGACGAATCCAAACACTGTGCTTAATTTGCTGACCAGTTTATGTCATGGTACATGTACACAACCAAATCTCAAAATGCTTTTTATTCTCCTCTTTCACTGATGTGTGTAATAGACTGAACTCTTCAACTGGATAGAAAATCTTAAAAAGTAATTATTGAATCTAAGGTTAAGCAATATTTTCATAAGTTATATCCTCAAAAATCCTACATTTAAAAAAAAATCAGTGCTTTTTCACTTTTAACTGACATTTGAAGGATTATTTAACACAATCACCCACTTTCTTCCCCAAGGCATATTCAATCACCTATTTTAATCACGTCAACTTCTTAAGAAAGCATCACCTTTTGTGAAATACCAGGATTGATTTTTTTTTCCAACACAAATAGTCCTTGACTCATTGCTATTTTGCCTTGCTCTAACAATTAAATACAGGTTACTATGAGCAGCATGCAAGGTGATGCAGGAATGTCTAGTACCTTGATACTTTAGGAGTAATGTAGCCAACCTAAAAAGCTTTATTATGTTCAGCATGCAAGCAAATAACTTTTAGGCAGAACTAGGCAAAACACCACTCCAGAAACAATTTTCCCAAATTTTGCCATCCCAACACCTTTTGGAGGTTATGTTTTAATCAAAGCCAGTCACCGATACAATGTTAAATTTACCAAATGGACTCTTAGAACAAAAAATATATATATAATATAAATATATGTTACTTATATATATTATTTATTTATTATTTATGTTATTGTTTATATATTATTTATTATATATTATTTATACACAGTATATAAATATATATATTATATATTTAAATGCAAATAATGACAAATTTTATCTCCTGGCTTAATAAAAATAAATTGTGTTTGTATGCATTTTTAAGGAACAACTTTTGCCCAGGATATATGGTAGCAAGTAAATAATCTAACGTAAGATGTTAGATTAGATCTTAGTACAATTGTCACCACTAGGTCAACACTAAAAGGGAAGAAAAGGAGGAAAATTTCAAGTCTAAAATTCATTAATTTGGATTAATATTTTAATATTTGTTCTTTCATTCAACAAATATTTGTTGAGTTACTCATTCATGACAGACATTGTTCTTTGAGACTGAAATACTACACTAAACAAAGCAAAGCTCCTGTACTCATTGTAACTTACACAGTAGTATGTTTAGGGGGATCCAGTAAACAGACAATAAACAAACAAGTAGAAACAATGAATAGGACCAAACTGAGATAAGTACTACAAGGTAAAATAAAGCAAAGTTAATAGTGGAGATGGAATGTTATTTTAGACGGATGAATGATAACACTATTTTGCAATGGCTCCCCACTCCCAATTCAAAATAGCATAAAAAAATAGAAGAACCAGTGGAATGAGATCTGTCTGCAAGTCTCAGAGGTTTCTTTTTGTCTCTTTCTTATTGTGGTAAAAGAAAATTTTGTTAATTTATTTTTTTTCCTGATAGTAATAATACTACAATCAAGAAAAGAGAAATGACAATTAAGGTGTGAAAGTTTTATAAGTAATGTTGGTCTACTATATTTTAAGATACAACAAACATATTTGATAAGATTTTAAAGAATTTATATATGTGAATCTTTTAATAAACAAACATTATTACTGTTTATTTGAATGCTAATCATTTCTTTGTTTGATTTAAATATTTGCTATCAATTTTAAATAATGAAGGTTAAAATTACAGTGGGGTAAATATTCCAGGAACTTTACCTTTTTATCTTGTTTTTTGATGAAAGAAATATTTTAAGTTACTTTTAATTTTTATTGAGAAAATATGCATATATCATCATAGTACAGTTAGCTATATTTTTGCAAACTTAACACAGCCATGTAAACAGCACCCACCCCCATATCAAAGTCTAACACTATCCTGACTTCTACCAGCTTAGTTTTTCTGTTTTTATTCTGATGTAAATAGAACCACAGAATCTACACTCTGTGTCTGTCTTCTTTGACCCACCATTATATTCGTGAGATTTATGCATATTATGTGTAGCTGTAATTTGCTCATTTTCATTACTATATAATGGAGCACATTTTATTTGTCCATATTGGAATAACAGATGGAAATTCAGGTATTTTTCAGTTAGGGCTGTTTTGAATAATACTGCTATGATCATTTTACTCCACACCTCTGGGTGAACATATGTATGCATTTCTAAGGGCATTTACATGGGAAAGGAATTGCTGGATCACAGAGTCTCTATGTGTTTAGCCTTAGTACATGCTGGCAAGAGGTTTTCTAAAGGAATTTACTGAAGGAGTTTACTACCGTCAGTATACAAGCGTTCCGATTGCTCTATATCCTTGCTAACACTAGGTATGCTTCTGTTTGGTTTTTGCACTGTTTGCAGTTCAGCCATTCTGGTAAGTATGTAGTGGGATCCCACTGTGGTTTTAATGTGCATTTCCCTGGTGACTAATGAAGCTGAGCATCTATCTCTTCAAGTGTGTATTGGTCATTTGGCTATCATCCTTTAAAAACTGTTCACATTTTCGACTATTTTTTCCATTAGATTGTCCTTTTCTTAGTGCTTCGTAGAAATTCTTCATACATTCTGAATATGAATCACGTTTTCAGAAGATATATTGCAAATGCTTTTAACATTCTGAATATGATTCACATATTGGGAAGATAATATTGCAAATACTTTCTCCTACTTGGATTGCCTGCTCACCTCCTAATGTTGTCTTATTTATATTATTTAGATAGGTCACAAAAAGTTTAAAGCATAACAGCAAAGATGGGTAAACTGGAGTTGATAGAAATTTGTGGCTTCTGATTTTATAAAACATGCTAAAAGAAAATGAAAAAGAAAGCCTCAGATTGAGGGTGGGGCAGGGCACAAAAATTTGCTGTACAGAGATGCAAATATACACACAAGAGAATTGTTAACGTTAAAAAGAATGATCGTACCAAGCATTGGCAAGCATTCAAAAAAGCTAGAAATTTCATGTATTTCTAATACAAATGCAAAGTGGTATAGGCAGTCTGGAAAACAGTTTGGAATTTCTTATAAAGTTTGACATTCATTTACTACATGGACCATTAATCTCACTCCCAGAAGTTTCTCCAAAAGAAGTGAAGAAGCACGTTCATACAAAGGCTTATCTGCAAATATTCAAGGTAACTTTATTCACAATTGCTCAAAACAGGAAACAATCCAGGGCTTCTGTCTCCCTTTTTAAGGCAGATTGGATGAGCAGCTGAGACTAAGACCCAGTGGGCTTCTGGTTCTTCCCTGTAGCTCAGGCATTTCCTTTCCATGCTTTTGATAAGAGCCCGCCTGTCTCAGACTCCTTAGACAGAGTGCTTGTAAGAAATGTAGTATTTCCTTCAGAGGTTTGGAGGTTTGCTCTTGGTTTACTGCACTAATTTAAAGTTTGGCAAATATTTTGCAGAACCACTAGCCATGAGTTTGAGGCAGGCATATTTCTGAAGTGGGACTTATTTTCCTAAATAATGGGAAATTTCAAATCCAACTTCTTGAAGCTCTCTACAACCTATACGATCTAGACTTCAACAAGTGTATGGTAGAAAAAAATTGGCCTTTTGGATCCTTTAGAGACCAAAAATCTTCCATATTGAGCTCAGCAAGCAGAATCACTGCTAGCTTCCCTTCCCCCTGTAGTATTCCTCTGCTTGGGCACACCCAACTGTCAGCTCAATTTGAATCTAGAAATGACCTCAGAGAAGGAAATGACCAAAATGTTCATTCATTTCATCCTCTCTGCTTCCACAGATCTCCAATGCTTTTAAAAACATAATTTTTGCAATTAGACTGGCTTTTATGTTATAATGGTGATGTGGTCTACAGCATCTACTGTTGCTTTCTTATCTTCTATAAATGTTTATGTTCAGTTTTCTAAAAAGTACTTTAATGCTTTCTCCTTCTAAATTAAAACAGATTTTTAAAGTGTCAGTAAGTTATTAAACTAAAAACTGAGAAACAGTCCTAAATTTTAAAAATATGTGAAATATTTCATGTAAAAATTACTTTGATGTTCTAATATTTGTTTACCCTTTTGAACTTTGTCATTGGATTTATTGTCTTAATAACTTCACAAACTGCCACACTATTATTTTCTACAGTACAGGTTGAATCACAACTCTCCCCTTTGGGAAACCTTTAATTTGTCTCTTTGTTTTAAAGAATAAAATTCGAATTCCTTTGATGGAACTGAAGACTCTCCATGATTTTATGTTAATTACTTTTCTAGGGGCTATTTCCTACTGCATCTGTCTACTCATCTGAATCACTGACCATTCCCCCTTAATTCATTCTCTGGATATACCTGTTCTCACTTCCCTCTGAACTCTGTTGTTTCTAAGTGGAACACAACACTCAACTGCTCCTTTCTACCTATCAAAGACTTACTTTTTCTTTCATGAGTTAAGTCATAGGAGTCCTCCTCCGCTGAGACTTCCCTAATCAAAAATACACTCATTTGCCTTTAAATTTCAATCATTCTTTATGTCTCTTATTAGCACTTAGTTTTTCCTACCTTTCCTTTAATACTCAGTGGTCTTTAGATTTTTCCCATGTTAGTATAAAACTCTTAAAAGGAAACCATACTCAGTCATGTGTGAATTTCTCACATACCATTCATGGAGTTTGTACTAAAATATTTTTTGAGCAAATATGACCAGTGATTGCTTTTAATTACGGAATATAGTTCATTGATAGGAAAGAGCTCTAATATTTTACAGTTAAAATCCATTACTTTAAAATGGACATTTCATCATTGCATTTCTAGCCAATTACCCACTGTTTAAATATCTAAAAGTGTAAATGTTTAATTATTAAAATATACTTGTTTTTCCTTTAAAAGTAAGTTTTAATTATCATCTTTCCTAAAATCTTTTCCTACTTCATCTTTTGAAATAAAGGAGTGTTTTACATGAAGTGCAGTTCAACATAGTGATAATTTGAATGATTTCTACTTTTCAGTGTACTGAGATCAGAGTCTTGGATGAAAATTCATTAAGTAAATTTGCATTTCCAACTTGCAAAATATTCTCATGTATGCCTTAATTTTACAAGTAATATATTGCTGACTTTACTCAGACTAGTCAAATACAGAACATGCATTGCTCAGTTTGGGCATCAATATTGTTCTCTAAGAGGAAAAGTAAGAGCAGTTTCTGACTGCAAGAAAATTATAGTCCTTCCTATATTGTAAATATCAGAGGCGTCACGAGGCAGACAGAGTTGTAAAACGTCTATCTTTCAGTAGCTGGACAATAAAGAGAAAAATGAGCACCATCATGAGTGTTAATGTGCACAAAAACAAAATGTTCAATAAAAATTATTAATTATGTCTAGTTTCGCATTTTTCATATTTATGCACGTAATATATTTCAACTAATTTTTTTGTACCTTTAGAGATGACAATATAAAAAGCATGATGAGGAGAAAGCCACACAGTCAATCAAGATGCCTCAGCTCAGTTGTTCACAGCAGGGAGATTAAAGTAATCTCAACATTCTCTTGATTTCCTAAAATTTAACAAGTCATATTCTCTGCTAGTAAATGTTACTGGGAATCAGTAATCCCAGCTGACGGAGGGATTTGAGGAAAATTATCAACTTTTATTTGAGATATAAAATTGAAAATGTGAGTAGAAATAAATCTCTATATGTTAAAAAAAAAAAAGGTAGCTCTTTATATAATAGATTTATAAACTTAGATTCCTAAAAGAGCCCTTGGAGGCAGACTACAAGAAACTTGCATCTGAAGAATGAGAAAGCTGAGATCCAGAAAAAGTGAAGAGATGGCCACAGTTATAAAACATACGCCATCAGAATAAGGAATAGAGAAACTGCTTCTAGACAGAATTAAGACCCAAATCTTCTGCAAGCAATTGCAAGCAAATCTTATATACAGGAATTTGTTTCCTATTATTTTAATCTGATTAGATCAGTTGGATGTCTTTGTCTATAAACACTTTCCAAAGTAACAAAAATCAAAAAGAGAAGATTTAGCTTAAATTTTCCAAATGGTTTCATTTATTTTTTGTCACAGGCAAGGTTCTCTTGCCTGTGATGCTGAATATACATAAAAGCTAAAATTTTGAATTTTTCAAAAGTTTCTATTCAAAATGTATGTTTTATGGAGGAAAGCTAATTCGGTTTCAAAATTTAGTGTTTGGAAATAGAACAAGGTGTGCCTTGCTGCCTTCATCTGTAGGAATTCCTGATCTCAATGGCTACTTTCTATAAAAAGTAAAGATGTCTGGAATTTGGTCTTAGCTACTTAGTTCAGTGGATCTTAGCAGCTACATAGTTTCCTCTCTACCTGCCTGCTGACTGCACCGTCCCAGCAAGTGCCTGCTTATAGAGGCAATACCTTTGCTCCAGCCTTCTCTGGTTCCCATAACTAACCCTGAGTCCTCTCATTTCAGGCTTGTTCTGGATGAAGCCTGATTCTTATCTACTTTCAGACCCCCTGCTTTTCCAGTCTCTGTGCCCTCCCAGCTGATGGAGATGAGCTGCTCCACTGCTGTCTGCAAAAGGGTGAAAGAATTCTAGTCTAAACCATTCTCGCCATTTCTCTCCAAGAACAGCAGCTACGGGCAGCAGTTGGGGCTGCCATTAATAAAGAGCACGTCAATCCACTCACAGGGAAGGACTGGCTTACATGGGATTTCCTGCTGTTGCTGTCACTAACAGAGATTCTTAATGTAGGAAATTTTACACATTCTGACTTCACTGCAAGCCTGGCAATGATATTCCTGGTAAAAAATGCATTAGGCAGCACAATGACTTCAACAGTTCATTTTCCACTCCCTCAAGACATACTCTTTTTTGCAGATGTGTGGTCCCAGAAATGCCCACTGACTGAGACATTTTGTGACAGTTAGCTACCACTTGTTTCTTGGCCTCTGAGAAATGACAATGGGAACCAATGCTGAATTTTTCTTTCGGGGATAAGGCTTGGGAGAAGTAGCAGAAATAAAACAGGAGAGAAGTAATTCAGGTTGGGCATATTTGAACACTCATAATAAACTTAGTCAATATTAATGGAGGCATAACTGCCAGATCAATTCAAACAATTATCCCATCATACTTTGCACTGGAAAGTGCACATTTACAGGCAGCCTAGAAAAAGCACTGCAAATGAAATAAGATCAGATTTATCACAATTCCACTCCCAGGTCTATGGTTTATGTTTAAATCCCAAATATAATAGCTATGCTTGGAATGACACATGAGTTTTAACCACTTACCCTGTGATTATCTATGATTACCTAAAGTTCAATTGCAGCATAAATATATATAACTGGAAAGACTTGCAATCCATTTATTCCTCTGGATGTTCTACACTTTACTGTAGACCTAGTAAAGAGACAAACAAACAGAACTCTGGGTACGCAGAACATAAAATTCTTGGTTTCCTAGAGAATTGCCTTTACTGATCCAGGATTTGGTGTCAGGACATTGACTCTATCAAGATATACTATAAATAAAAATCTGATGAAATTTATGGTTATATCTTTTATGGAAATGTTCATTCCCACATAGTCCTCTGTATATTTTTTAAGGATACAACAGAAACTCTTTATTCTTAGTGCCAAGTCTAGTCATATTTTAAAAAATAATTTGACTTAAAAAAATCTCATTGTCTTTATGAACCTAATCACTGGCCATTGTTTCAGGCTAAGAGTATCTGGATCATATCTGTGGCCATCTATAGGAAGTACGTCATTTTTATTTTATTGTTTTTACTGGCCATTCTTGACTTACTTCATATTCTCAGGCTTGATTATTTTTTTTTTTATTTTTCTCACATTTAAGGTATATGATTGTATGTGTGTACCCTGAAAAAAGGTCTGAAATACTTCCTGAATCAAGTTGGAATACAAATAAGCAAATAAATACATAGCTTTACAACTATGACTGAACATGAGTAATTTAATTCATCTCTTTAAACATATTTTATATGTAAAATTGGAATCCTAACTACCTCATATAAATTTTTAGAATTAAAATAATATAACATCTTAAGTACCAAATGTAGTGCCCGGCATCTAGTAAACACTTAATGAAAGTTCATTATATCTGAAATTTTATTTAGTCCTGAGTGCAGCATTTCAAGAGAGTCACTGACAAATAAGAATGTAACTAAAAGAGAGCTGTGACTGATGATGGTTTGAGGGGGGAAGAATGGCATAGTATATTATAGATATGATAGATAGATAGATAGATATTATAACAAGTGATCTTTTTTCTTTTAAACAGAACTCCAAAATGCATCCGTGTGTGAGTGTGTCTGTGTGTGTGTGTGTGTGTGTGTGCTTACATGCGTGCACTCTTGAGCATGTGTGAATAAGCAAAGATGACACTATGGAAGACTGGTTGCCTGTGAGAGCTGAAATTAGAAGGCAGAAGAGACTACTTCACCTTTTCATTTATATATATTCTTAAACAGGAAAAATGAAGACAAGATGTAAGGACCATTGGAAATTTCTACAACTTTTTCCCTTTTTTCTTTTTTTTTTTCTTAAATAATTAAATCAATCACTAAGAAAGAATGGAGATAGGAAGATAAGGAGTCTGGAAATCATTTTATAATAGGGAAAAAATTCTAGGCTATTTAGCCTGAAGCAGAGATAAAGAAGGAATTATGATTGTCTTCAAATATTTGAAGAACTCTCAAATGAAAGATAATTTAGACTCATTCTATAATGTTCCAAAGAAGGAAAAATGATCTTGATAGAAAAAATAAATGAGCTAACAAGAGTAAGCAAATTTTGAAAGAGTTGCCACTCAATGTTAGCTTTAAGAAAAGGTCAGAGGTTCATTATTCAAGGGTATTATACACAAGTTAAAATTACTAAGGTAGATGAAATTAGATTCCAAAACAGCATCATCACCGCTATTGACTTTACATGATAAATGATATCTTCTGCTTTGGAATACCAAAATTTGCAAAATGGACCAACAAAAACTGATTGAGTAAACAGTACATTCTAGGTAATATACTATACATTGGGAATAAAAGGGTAAATAATATATATCCAATATTTCAAGAAGCTCATGGTCCAATTAAAAAGATATTCATAAATAAGAAATTTTACAATAAGATAATTTTTAGGACAGAAATATACACAAGGCATTACCGAAACATCGCAAAGAGAATGACAGACTTAAAATTAAATAGTGACTTCCATTAGGTATTGATAACATTTATTTTGAAAGGTCACTAGCTGATTTTGTCAACATAAATCTGTACATAAGAAACGTCTGCAAACTGTTAACTTTGAACATAATCTGGACATAGCTGTATTTCTAAGGTATTACACAGATAGAAAAGATTGCTATAGTATCCCAAGGTATTCAAAAAAGAAGTATAGAAATGCTTAAGAGTCAAGAAAAATTAAAGACCTTTCAATGTGGTGAAAAGGCTTGACTACAGGCTAATTGCAAAGGAGGCAATGATGCAATTCCAATTTTGAAAGGTATAAATTATGCAAGTGATTTCAACAGCAGGGGGGTTATTTGTCTTGATGTGAAGAAGTTACAAAGCTCATGAATTTCAAATCTGTAAATTAAGAACAAAGGATTTACAGCTTAGTTAGAAGCAAATGAAAGACAAGTTATGCCAATAGAGGTCAATGCTATGGCTCACTCCTACCTCAGGGATCTTTTATTCAGTGCCACTCTCTCCCCCTACTCTACCCAAAAGGTGAAAAAGTTCTCATGGATCAAGTCCAAGGACATAGATGACAGAGGTGACACCAGTCTGAATATTTGGAGACATTTAAAAATAGGTTGAAAGTTCTCACATTTGCTTGCTATATTTTAGGTGTTGCCCATTAAATTCCTTCTCATGGTCATTTTCTTTTTGGTTTGCTTTTCTTCCCCTTACCCTCTCCCCCAAGTAGCTAGTGAAATAAGAGGGCTCTGCTCTAGATCTAAGACAGGTAAGCTCAGTTTTTCATGTTAACAGGTCATACCACAGCTGCAAGGTTCTGCAAGGAACCCAAATGTACTGTTCCTCATGTGTTTTCCATAACATTATCTATTATAATTTGTTTAAATACTATTTGTTCACAATGTGCCAAAAAATTATCTAGTTCTGTCTTTATTTGTAATAGAACTAAAAACAGCAGGTAAAATAACCATACCTGCTGCTCTGGCCCAATTTCTTCCCGCTACCGCTATCAGTCCTACCAAGTGAACCAGCTATGTTAGACTGTCAAAGGAAATAAAGAAGTATCGACCAAAAGAAGGTCAATCCAATATTCACATCAATATTACCTATACTCCATTATTACCTACATTCCACACTGTGTGGCTCTCTGTGTTTACATTTTTCCTCATATTTTATTACAGTAGATTCTGAATACACCACAGCCAAATAAGTAGAACAAGAATGATTCAAGGGAATTGCACTAGGAGAGCTGCATTTTAGACATTTACCAAGTGGGCAAGTTTAGTAACAAAGTCAGATTTCTGAAAGGACCAGAATTTGATGGAGATAAACACCAGGTCAATAGGCTTTAAATCACAGAAAAGATGGAAAGTGGCAAGTAAAACTGAAGTGGTTCTTTGTTTAATTTTAATTTCTCTGCCATCTTCTATTTTTCCTTAATTAAAACATTTTTGAAAATCACTTCAATAAAATGCTCTTTCTGAGGGAAAATAAATGCAAATATATGCTTTTTAATTCATCATACTCTCATGAAGTTTAATTAAAATAATTTTTTTTGCAAATGTATGATTCTATAATCCTGTGTTGTTTTATTAGTTTGGCTTTCATAGATGCCTTTAGAAAGGCTGTTATCATAAAAGGAAATGCAGTTATCATGTGTATCATGCCCATAATTATGGAACAGTACATTTCAATTAGTCAGTTTTTTCTCCTAGGAAATGTTATTTACCATGGCTATATTGTTTGTTTCATCATCACCAGACTACTTTTTATCAGTCCATTGCATTAGACCAACTTTACCTTAATTTTATTTTCTTGCTTGTAAATCCTAAGAACAATTAAAAAAATGCTTCTGAAGGATCACATATTTTAAGCAGCAATTTATTACTATTAGGGTAATCTGTGCTTCAAAATTCCCATGCAACATTTTGTGATCATAACTGCCAAACCACCAGCAATGGCTTAAACCAAATAAAAGGTAGAACAAGGATATGTAAAGTCAGCCTCAAAAGCCTTAAGACCTTAGTTAAAACGCTCCCTAATGCTATCATCACCTTGATCCAGCAGTTTGACTTCCCTCCCTTTCTGCTGTGACAGATCGTTTTCTCTGGCACACCTTCTGCTGGCTTCTTGTTCACCTTGTTGTTGTTGTTTCTCTTCTGTCTTTATTTGTAGACTGAAAATTCAACTATTTCTAGAAAACTTTTTAAATCTATCTTTAAATCTTTAACATAAATTAAAGTTGAAAATGATGGGGGTATATGTTAAATATTCATAGGTTGATGTCTTGAAAACTATCATTTTAACCCACAAAATTCACTGGTATGCTTTGTGATGCTGCCAGAATTGGAGGATTTCCCTTTTTGTTTGTTAGACTTGATTGATTTTTGTAAATACAATAAACCAGAGGTGTCAGGATATCAAGAGACAGAGCTAAGTCAAAAGTTGTCTTTTCTGTTTTCTTTTCCCTCTAAACAAAGCATCATTAAGTAACAGAAACATATGGTCAACTCTGATTTTCTGTTTGTGCGGCAAAGACATCTTTTTTTTAGAATTTTAACCCATCAAGTTGAAGAAACAGACTAAAAAAATGTCCCACAACCGAAGCCAAATGCAATGGGCATGGCTGGGTAACTACTTCAAAGAAGCGATGGGTTCTGGCCCCTTTAATAACCTTCCCAGTGTCTGAAAGATGAATGGTGCTGATATCCAGTTACAAGCTTCCTTTCATTATACTGCAATTATCAAATACAAACACATTTAGAAAAGCAACAATTTCTGAAGTTTTTACATTTTTTCTTACTTTCAGTACCTCAATACATCTGACAAGGTCTGAGCTAACTATATGCAGTTTGAGGATAACCTATCTTTGAACAAAGAGTGATAACCTTAAGTAAGAAAAAGGTCTTAATTCAGCTAAACTCAAACTTATTGAAAATAAGTACCCATTACTTAAATTCACTGAAGATCTTGATTCTTTACAGATGTTATCCGAAGTTCTATCCTTGATCCCCAATCAGTCTAAAGGTACAGTCTCAAATCATGAAAATATAGCTTAGTTCATACCAAAAAAAAAAACGTGTTTTAAATACAAATTCTTATATATATTAAATATTCTTCTAAATATCTTTGGTTTACCAAGAAAAAAATAAGATTTGAAGAATTTGGGATGCGTTATCAGAAGGCCTGATTTCGACTCCCAGCTTAGCCAATTATTAGCAACACAACAGAGGGGCAAGTCAAATATCATCTCTGAACCTCAGTTTTTACATCTATAATAATAATAATAATAATAATAATAATACTTTACAGAGTTGTTTAAAGGAGCAGTTGTGAATACGAGTAGAGGTTTATTTATATGGCTATATATTTTGTTCACATTTATTCAGATCTAGTAGGAGCCAGGTACTATATAAGGAACTGAGGCGCTTGGAAGAGATGATGTCTATAAATTTGAAGTCTGTAGCCTGAGTGCGAAAGACAGATGCATCAATATCAATATCATATGGCAACACTGTAATTGAGGAAAGCTCTAAATACAGTGGTGCCTCCAGCTAGAGGGTGACCAGTTCTGTCTTTGATGTCAGAAAATTTCATCAGGGACAATATTTGAGGCAGCGTCTTGAAAGAAGAGTTTTCCTTGGGGAAAGGGATTCACCATGGAATAAACACCACATATACATGCATGAGAATGGAGGGGTAAGAGAGAAAATGATGCTTAAGAAAATGTGAGACACTTGGGTGGATGGAACATTGAGTCTCTGGGAAAATGGTAGCTGATGGGGCTTGAGAGCTAAAATAGGGACAGACTGTGAATAGCGACTTCCTGATACAGAAAGACATTCAAACTTGATGTGAAGGATGCTAATGAGCTATAAAACCATAGCACTGTAGGAAAACGAGTCTAGGGATAGCAAGAAGAAGAGTTTGCTGTTCTCAAGTCTAGTCATAGAGATCAAGTACCAACTGTAGCATTTCAGGTGTGAGGTGATGAGGTCGCGTCAGATCAGATAAAGGACCGAGGCCAGTGTTTGGAACTAGATGATGTGTTTGGTTTGGAACATGCTTAATGCTGATGACCATATTAGGTGTGCTGGGAAGAGAACAATTGGAAAAATAGTTGCTTGTTCCACTGAAACTTTTATTTCAAAGTAAAACTTTCTCAACATTTAATGTCTTCCTCTTGCAATAGGGAAAAAAAAAGTCAAAGCTCTGCATCCAAGGCATTCCACAACCTCTATTTCATCAGCATCATCTCCAATTGATATCTAGGCTTCAATAATTTGTAGCAATTCCCCAAATGGGTGATATTCTTTTTAGGCTCTGTATCTTTGAACGCTCTGTTTCCTATGCCTAAATATTTGGCTTTCTCTTTAATACACTCATTACTGAGATTACTGTGATAACGTGAACCCTATTTGACTATATTCTACATCTGTTTTCTCCCTCTGACACACGATAGGCACACAAGGACATTTTATCAAATAAATGAATGTGTAAATGAAGTACAAAGCTTTATATTAGAGCAACTTTGCATTATGAAGGTCTGTCTGTAGCAAATATTTCTTCTAAGAATTTGCATAGTTAATAGGACTGAGTGGAGTCAGTATACTAGACATTATTCGTGTATATTTTGGGTGTCTTTTTCTAAAAATAATGGCAAAAGGGGGTCAAAGTTTCATAATTATAAACATGATCAAAAATACAAAAATCAAGTACTTTATTAAAATACCTCTAATTTCCGTTAAACTATTCTTTGATACATTATGCAACTTACATGCTTAGACTGACAGGTGCTTATTCTCTGTCAAATGCAATGTAAGTACCAATCTATGTTTTGATGATATGAAATGTAAAGATTTTGCAGCTCATCTTTTCTTGGCATCCTTGCCCTCATCACCTTCACTGCCTTGCACAGGGGAGCACTGTTTGAGAATGACCAAGAAAATGAGGCACAGAAATAGCAAAGTGAATGCCATTACCGTACATTAAAAGAATTACCTCACCATCAAATGACTTTTCTGTTCTCTTCCTGACCACCTAAATGAATAAAGCAGGATAATGACATTCTCATTATTTTAGGAACACATTTGCATTCGTAATGAAAGAGTCCCTAAAGGGCACAGACACCACAGAGGCAACTGTCTGAATTAATTAAAACTGTTTGCCTGATTAGATAAAGATGCAAGAATAAACTGTATATCAGGAAAAGTTTCTCTCTTTTCATCAAAACACAAGAATAAACTATTTTTAACACAAAGCCTTACAGAATTAATATTTAGAAGACAGAAAAGAAGTTTGCTTTTATTTCTCTACCTTAAAAAAACAAAACTTTCTACAGGCCAATAAAAATAATAGCATCTATATTCTATATTTTGCATTTCCTTCTAAATTCTTCAGTAGGTGCTTAATTCGGTCCAGATAGAATAAGACTCTTCAAAAAGTAAATAACACAAATATCTCAGAATGAAAAAAAATGCATTTAATATTTTTGATTTGAGAATTTTGGTCAATGATTCCTCTAGATTGATTATAATTTCTTATTTAAAAAAATGGATACATGTTTATAAACATAAAGAATCATCTGCTCATATATATAACATTCTCCTCAGGGTCAGAAAGCAATCAAACACTTCTTTCTCATTTAAAAATATGTTTTCAAGTGTGCAAATCAATTTAAATGAGCTATTAATGTACTGTTTAATAGAGCCATTAAAATGTGAATTATCTTGAAATGATTGTGTTTCTTTTCCAATATTTTCCTAATACAGCCTCAGTCACAAGGACAAGAGATGTTTCTGAAAGTAACTATTATCCTCAGTGATAAAAACATTGATTTGAAAAAAAAGAAAGAATACAATAAAAATGCTGGCACATGTCCTTCTAAAATAATTCCACATGAAAACAGGCTCACTTTTATTTTGATCTTCAATTCTAATGAGGAAGTAGAACTAGGTGAGAATGTACAACGCTAACTCACAGCAAACACGCTGTTATGTAGTAAAGTAATGTATGGCAAAGATGGTACTTAGTGATGGTAGAAAACAGAGACTACATGTTTCAGTGGCTTAATAAAAAGTATACGTGAGCAGCCCACTCTCCTGGAGGATGGCACACTGTGGGGTATATGCGCTTGTCTATGTTAAACTAATATTAGAAACCACATATCTGGTGAGTTTACTTTTCTAAAATCCAGTTAAAATGACTCTGAGATGTTGAAATGACTTGTCAAAAATGAAAAATTTCAGCAGATTTTTTCCCTTGTGTAACAGCAGAGACAATTGATTGGCTGACTGTTTTTTTTTCCTTCCAAATTATTTTTTAATACTGGCTGGCACATTTTATAGAATCAGCTTCAAGGTGGTTTTATAACCAATATAGAATATTTTTATCTCAGTGCTGCCCAGGGGACTTCAATAGTAGGCATGTATTAGGAGGGATATAATGAACAGCAAGATATGTTATAAAGGAGATGGTAGTCTAGGATGAAGGGGATTTGTGCAAATAAATAAATAAATAAATAAATAAATAAATAAATAAGAAACAGAAAATGCCCTTTGAAGTTCAGATAATGTTTAGATGAGTTCATGCAGAGGAAGAAAGTTTACTTCCAATTGTCATCCAAGAGAGTCCTATTGGGGTGATGGTGTTTGTTGTAGGTAATATTGGACAAGAAAAGGTAAATTTCAGGAGGCAAAAATTCTCATTAACCGTAGCAGAGAACTGGCAATTCTCGGAGGAATGAGTAGTTTGGTGGATGTCAGCATAAGATGCAGAAAATGGAAGAGAAGAAAGTAAAGATAGAAAGACAGAGACCCATAGAGGAGGGCAATAAATGTGATCCTAAAATCTGGTACATTACCTGCAGGAAACTACAGATAGTTAACAGCATAATGATATCCATGGAACAGTGCTTCAAAGGCTAGTGTGTGCCAGCAAGTTGTAAGATCAGTTGGAGGGGGTGACATGAAGGATGGACATAGGTTTAGTAAGTTACCAGAAAAGTATATGCAAGTTCTGGTTGAGTACACAGGAGGAGGAGGAGCAGCAAGAAATCACGTAAAATCTTAACACTGTGCTGACCCTAGTATTAACATGGAAGCTAACATTCATTAAACTTCTGCTGTGTGTCAGGCCCTGGGCTATGCACGACACACTGTTTAATTATCACTAGACTGTAATCATAAATAGAAATGATATCTACATCTTACAGATGAGGAAATGGAGATTCTGAGAGTGCCCAAGTGGAGGCAGGATTTAAATCCAGAATTTCTGACTCCAAAGTCATGTTGTGAACAACTATAAATGGGATAATTTATTATTCTGAGGAAGAAAAGAAAAATCAGAGATGACTGAGCTTTGAGGATGAGAGACTGGAAGGAGAGTGCCATTAAAAGAAATTGGGGACATTAATCAAAATATTTCTTTCGGTGAGTCTTGGGCCGTGAAGTACTGGGTTTAGTCAAATGGATTTGACCTTATAGCCAAAAAACATCCCTAGGCAGTGAGCCTGCTGAGAGCATTGAGAGGCAGAGGAAAAGGACCTCACACCAACTGACCATATCTACGCCAGCACTCAAAAATGCGATGTGTTTTATTTCTATGCCTGCCAAGAAGGAAGTGATATAATTCCAATTTTCAGATGAAGAAAGGAAGTCCCAGAGCTTAGGCATATTACCCAAAGTTATCTACTGATAAATGACGATGACAAAATTCTATTCTGCATCACCCTCTCATCAGAGTCCAATCCCATTTCAAAATACTCAGGTTCAGACCATTTATAAATCTGCTCATTTAATCATGAAGCACACCTCACTTCCCAAAGAATCCAGTGGCCCTCTCTTCAAAAACAGAAGCTTGCTGGCTCTCTGAGTGAGTGTTAAACTACAATTCTTTCATAATAATTCTATTAAATATTGATAAATGTCTAAATATTGCCTTCTCACTAGGCAGCTATTTCCGAACTCTTTATTGTTAGTAGACACGACTCCCTACACCTGCAGTTCACTAAATATACTCTCAGATGCCCACCATGACCAGCTAGATTCTGAGATCGCCCAGACTCTCCTCAGGGCTCATTCTCTTCGATTTCTCCTTTGACCACATCCTCCTCCCACGATGTCTCCTTGGCTTTCATAGCACTGTGCGTCTTCCTCTCCTACCTCCTTAACTTCTCTTCTGTGGGCTCTCACTCCTACCTCTTTTCCTGCTACTCTTTTAACACGATCCTTCTCCTGAAATCCCATCATGCTGGGATGGCTCATTTAATTCAATAAATCTCCCCTACCAGAAATAAATCCCAAAATTGTATCTACTGGCCAGATTTCTACTCCATATTTCAAGATGTGACTTCATGGATATCTTTCCCTTAACTGTTTCCTCCTCCTGGGTTCCTATCTTAATTAATGGTACCATTTTCCTCCTGGCTATGGAGTCTAGAAATATTAAAGCTAACTTAAGTGTGCCTTTCTCTACGACCCTCTCCTACTAACAAGTTGCCATTCCTCTGCCTCCCCAATATTTTGCATATGACAAGAAAAAGATAACAATGATAAGGATACCACCAACTACACCCACCCATTCTTGGTATACGTTTTCTAGTAGAATTATACCAAGCATTCTCTGCATACTATATAATTGAATGCTCACAATAGCACTATAGAGAAGATAGCTGAAGTAAAGAAACTGAGAAGATTCAGAGAACACCTGCCCCTTGATCATACAACTGGGGAAGGCGGATCGGTGATTCAAACTCGGATGTGACTAACTCAGCCCTGAAGCTCTCTGCTCTCCAGCCTCATCCTTTCCACTCTCACTTCCACTTTCTGAGTTTGTTTCTCATCACTTTTTCTTTGAATTAATGCAGGAGCCCCCCTGCCTTTAACTGTAGCCCACCCTCCCAACTGTTCTTTGCAACACATTCATCTTCACAAAAACAAGGTTAATTTAGAATGCGTCTTCATCAGACATCTTCCCCAGAGCCCTGCCTAGGGGGGAGCAAGACTTCCTGGACTGGGTGCCCAAAACACTCCTAGTAACTCAATTTCGTATTCAACAGACATTGAGGCAGTTTTTCTTATGTGCCAGAACTAAAATCTTTACATATGTTAGCTCAATTACTTACTGAGTTTAGAGATGGCAAACATAACTTTCTTCTCAGATAGACTTTACATTACTTGAAATATCCATCATTGAATCTTCCTTCCCTACCTTGCCACACCACTGTAACTAATTTAGGGCCTTGCAAATAGAAATATAAGATCATTTATTTAATAGTTATTGAACATCAGCAGCTGTTGCAGACACCAGAACTACATAGACTGCTTATAGGTCTAAGCAAATTTCAATGTGTAGGTGAGGCAATAATTATGATGAATGTAAAATTTACGTTAAAAGTGGGTACATAAAAGAGACAGGGAGAGATGAATGGGACAGGGTCACATTTATGCTGTGAATCGAATTATAGGAAAACATCTCTTGATCAACCATCAGGTAAGTACTTTCTAGTCAGAGAGAAGAGTGGGCAAAGGCTCTGTAGAGAAAGCCTGACATTTTGCCATGCTTTAGAAATAGCTAGAACATCCGTGTGCTAGACTTTGGTGGATGAGGGAGAGAATGGTATGATAAAAGGAAAAATCTCTCCTATAGCAAGATCAGATCATGTAAGGCCTTAAAAAGAGTACCAAATTTATCCTAAGTTCAGTAGAAAGTCACTGGAAGATTTTAAACAGGGGAGCAAAATGACCTCATTTACATTTTTAAAAGATTACTTAGCTGGCCATGTAGAGAATGGATCATTGTGTTCAAAGGTGGAAGCCAGGAGACCAGTAAGGAGGCTGCTTGAATGGTCTAGGTAAGGGATCAGCAAATTTTTCTTGTTGAGGGCCAGCAGATAAATATTTTAAGCTTTGTGGCCATTCAATCTCTGTCATGACTACTCAGTTCTCCCACTGTAGCAGAAAATACATTCATAGTCAGCACATAAATAAATGTGCTTGGCTGGGGTGCAATCAAACTTTATTTATGGACATGAAAATTTGAATTTCATATAATTTTTAAATGTCATCAAATACTCTTTAAAATTTTTTTCAACCACTTAAAAACGTAAAAATCATTCTTACCTTGAAGTAAGTTTTTTTTTTTTTTTAACAAAAGCAGGCAGTCTACATGAGCGATGATGGCATAAGTAAGTTCATAGAGATAAAGGTGTACTTGTTGATTTGAGGACTTGAGAAGGCTGAATTGGAGTAGATAAGAGGGTAGAGAATATTTTAAAAATTATTTTGGGTATACTACGCTCTTGTTTTAAAAAAAATAAGTGTTTCTGAAATTTATTTTCTTCTTTGTTAAAATTTTATAACATTGAGAAACTAAATTTCTCATAAGTCAAAGTATCTCATTCGTGAATACTAGTATTTCAATTTATTAGGAAACCTGTATTTGTTTTAGCTGGAAATATATTGCCCTGAAAATTATACCTTTTGATTCTAACTCTTCCTTCTGAGACCACACAGAATAATTGGAATCTCTTCCAAGTAGAAAATGTAGAAAATTTCTAAAATCATCTGTTTTCTTTCTTTCTCCTGTATCTCCAGGATAAACATAACCAGACTTCAAGCCTTCATTTTAAAATCTGGTTAGAATATCTATCAACCTGGTAGGCCACTCTGGAACTTTATTTTTTTCTTAGTATCTTCCTTACAACTGGACATAAAGTATTCCATTGTCTTAAATTATCAACAAGACTATATAACGTCTCACTTACCTTTGATACAAGGGTAATGAGAGCTTTCAAATAATAAGACTAAATGCAAATCAGTCTATGTCACCATCTAGATAATTTAGCTTTATTTAACTCAAGGACCAGAGACACAGAGTACTGAGGGATTAACTATCACTCAGTCTACAAACTCTTCCTTCACTTTTCTAGGTCACTTCCAGAGCAGCCTTAGAGTACAGCAGGAATTACTTACAGCAGAGGCCAAAATCCTGTAACTACAAGCTTCAAGTCAAAATACTACCAATGACATCCATTGAGCAGGTTCAAACCATAAATCTCACCTCTGCCTAGAGAAGAGTCAGAAATTATTTACCCTGTTAGATAAAGCATTACTTCATCCCAATGAATCAAACATGAGAAGCATCAAAGTTCTTTTTATCTCCTTCGTGTCTTTCTTTTTTATTGCATATTTGATTGTTGAGGATCCTGCTTTCTATTTTTTCCGCTTTGTATATGAAAATATGTTCTGAGGATAATCACAAAATACAGATGAGCTCCTTTTTACAAACTTTATTCCAGAAACAGTTTTTTAAAATGAAAACCCAGAAATATACAAGTAGAGCTGTTTTTCTGGATGAAGTGTATGAAGTCCTATTGAGCAATGCATAACTGCCCTCCCCTGGAGGACAAAGCACACTTAGGAAACTAATACACTTGTGTTCTCTCTGGCACCATTGTTGCCTTAACACTCATCGTTATCAGTGACTATGGCTTGATCTTCCCTAGGAACAGCTGCCTTTATATTTGACTTCCAAAATCAATTTTCTCCAGGAACCCAGTTCCACTAATGACGGGTGTGGTGATTGTGTAAACAGTATCATAGATTCATACTTGGACAAATGGCATTCAGTAGCAAAAAAAAAAAAAAAAAAAAAAAACCCCACAGCAAAGCACACACAAAAAGTTGTTTTCTTCCGATTGAAAACACTGCGAATGTTTAGTTTGAAGAGAACAAAATCTTTTCATTGTGAGAGCTCCAAATCAATGGTGATACAGTAGAAAAACAGAAATCACTCCAGGAATTTCAAAGGAAGAGAATTTAATACGCAGGATTAGTTTCATACATGATAGAATATCTGAGAAGTCAAAGAGGAGACAGTGAGGAAATCCAGGTATTAAAAACAACAAATAGCAGCTACAATGTCTGGGACAGGAAGAATGCAGGGAGGAAGAAGCAGTCACCCAAAGCACATGGAAGGATTTAGAATCACACATCTGTAGAGACTACCTGGCAGGAATTAGGATATCAAAGAGGCTAAATAGCGAGGGATACATTGGTTCATTTTCCTGAAGATTCTTCAAGTGTGGCTTTATCCTGGCTCAAGCAATGCGATCAGGGCCTGGTCTCATCATTTGCAATTTTTTGGTTCTTGTTTTTTGTTTTTTGTTTTGGTGTGATTTCTAGCTCAGCTCTACTCTATTGGTCCAGAAACAGCAGTTAGATGCTGCCTGCTTCCTTGTTCTTAACCAGTGGGAAAAAGAGAATGCTTTATTCTTCCACTTATTGAAAAAACTGGGGACGTAATTCAGGTAAGGACAGTTCAAGACAGGTGCCCATTTTTGTTCTTAGCACTGTAACAAAAGAGAATAGATTAAAACGAGTGGCCTGAGCCCATCTAGTCCTACCCCTAGGGCTTGAGGTGGGTCGGTTCCACCCAAAATGCCTGCTGGCCCTTCAAGGGAGCATGAGTGAATTAAAACCAGGGGCAGTTATAAATGATGCCTACATTGTAACATCTGTGAATTCAAGCCTGAAACTCTAGGCAAAATCAAGGTTTCCCCATAATATCTTAATTATTCCAGAATGACAATGAATGAAACTATTATTGAAGTAATAGATCAGTAAACTAATAATTCAGTTAATCATTAAATCAATATGAATATGTTTAATGATGTAAAAAAAATAGATTATAGGGAAGCTTTGGAGATTAATAGAACTTTCATAATGTAACAACCCTTAAAGCCCAACTTTGAGGCATTCAACACCATTATTTACCACATTAACAATTATTATAGTAACAGTCACTATTTACTGGGAACCTACTCTGTGCTAAGAACTATTGGAGGTACACTTCCTGCAATAACACATTTAATTTTTACAACAAACGAATGAGGTACTTTTATTATCTACATTTTATAAATGAGAAAAGTGACCTCAGAGAGGTTCACTAACTAGCCCAACATTACTCAGTGAGAAGATGCAAGAGCTGGAAATCAAACGTAAACATTCTACCACCACAGGAACTTACTGTCTATGCTAACCTAGGAAACTTATGGAAACTAGGGGAAAAAATACAGGTAAAAGCTTGAATTAGACCTCATTCTTGGGGAAAAAAAAAAAGCATCTGGGGTGATATTACATTGATCCGATCTTATGGAAAAACTGTCACCATTCCCAATTTCATTCAAATATTTGAAATAATTTTCCCTTGACTGGAAATGTTCTTCATATTTATTATATTGTATAGCTTCCCATCTTAAAGCGCCACCTTAAAATTCAGTGTTTCTCACTTTCTCACAAAATAGAGTGTAAATTCATTACCCTGGCATTTGGAACGTCCATAATCAGGTCTCAATCTTCCTGCTCAACTTTCACTCCCATCACTCCCAATCACACACTCTGTATTTCAGCAGCACTTTCCAATAAATGTGTCATTTTCCATAGTGTTTTACAGATCTTTCAGCTAAATTCCAACTCCTCCACAAAACTTCCTTAATTCTCTGAGCTGAATATAATATGCTTTAAAAAAATTCTGAAAATTTATACCCAGAATCTGTTGTAACACTTTTTACAGCATACATTTTATCATTATCAAATATTCATGGCATTTGCTACTGAAATGCAGGTTTCTAGGTGGCCAAGATCATACCTTACTCAATTGTGTATTCATGAAGCTGTCAACACAGAGCTCATTAATGTGTCTAATAGGTTGCTAATGGGAAATAAATAGTATTTTACCCTGTAGTTTCAAGCATCTGTATCTCAAGTCAAAGGAGGAAGTATGAAAACTTACAAGTAATCCTATTATTAGAATTACCTGCTTTTATAAAAGTAATTGATACATCTATTATCAATAGATTATCTATTGATAATAGATAAAAAAGAGTACATGATACATTGCAGAAAAGTTTGTTTCGTACTTTGCGAGATTCAATTATCATTAATAATTTTAAACATTTGATGTATACTTTTATTGCTTTTCACGTCCCCAAATTCAGAAACATGATGTCTTTAAGGAATTCTGCCTTTTCATGTGTTTTTTCTTACTTTCTGATTAATTTTTATAATAATGTGTTCTGATTTCCCTTTTATCATTTTGGAAAATATGAGTTATGACTTTCTCAGACTCTTAAACTTTTTTTTGTATTGTAAAAAAGGCAAAAAAATCAACTAGGGTTAACCTGACAGTTTATATTACCTATCAGTAATATTCTACAACAAAATTTAATTAATCAAAATTGCTATTCAGTTTCTGTGGACCAGGATTGTAATAAAAAGGTTAATATTAAATCTCTTAAATAATTAATATCTAAGCACAAGTTTTTCATTAGATAACGTGCAAAGCAGAGAAGTAAGTTATCAAGAGGTCAGGAGAGAGCCCTGCTGAATTTTGATTTGAGGTTGGAGAAGAATAGGAAAGTTTTAGATCAGTACTTTCTAATAGAGCTTTTTTTGGTGAGATTAGAAATGCCCATTTTCATTGTCTAACATGGAAACCACATATGCTATTGTACACGTGAGGTGTGTCTAATGTCAAAGAGGAAATTTATTTTTAATGTTCATTTAATGTTAATTTAAATTTCAATGCTACATGTGGCAAGTGGCTCCCATATTGGATAGTGCAGGTCTAGAGTATAATGTGTTCAGAACAGGTCCCTACGTGGAATTGGTACCAGGAAGTGCTGTGCAGACATGTAGCAGAAGACAGCATTGGGATCTAGAGTTAAATTGTAGAAAAGATGCTTAAACAGAGAACAGGAGAATGCCAAACACAGGTTTGCACTACTTTATAATTATGTCTTGAATTTCCCTTGCTCATCTTCAGAAGTTATTTTAGTGTGGAGGAAGAGACTAGAAGAGTTACCAGTTTTTCCCCCAATTCTCATTCTATACTTGACAAATACTTGTTGATGGAATACATATGAGTAAGGAAATTAAATTACTAATGTAAATACTTAAAATAAATTCCCCACTGGAAAAAAATCATCAACATAAGTGAGAGGAGAGGAATTTCATGATCCACATATCAACTTGGTTTAGCAATCAGAAGATACACAATTGAGACAAATAAAGAGTACAACTAAGATAAAAAAATTCTTTTGTGTTTAAGCAAGTATTCATATCCATCTGTATATACAACTCTAGCAAGTTGGCATTAATGTTTTTAGGTATATTCTCCATTCTTCTTTCAGTTTTGTAGCTATAAATCAAGGTATTAACTTAATAAGTAGTATATAATGGTTTTTAAGCGTTAGTTACCAAAGTCATTGTCGACAAAGTAATTTCAACATCAGGGAGAAATGTTACCATCATGTTTCCGTTCTATTAAGAAAAAGGATCTTAGGACAAGGTAAATGTCAATTACTTATTACCATAGTATTCCCTCTAGTTCAATGGTATGATAAAAATGCCACCAATTATCATTTTGTTGAAAACCCTTCATAATGAGAACCTGTTAAGCTAACGATGAGACAGGTGTTCATCATTTAAGGGACTCCTGAGAAGACCACACACTTAGCCATTAATAACATCTCTGAGACATTTTTCCATCTATGGATTCCATAAAAACCTGGTTTCACTAGCATCTGGATCATTAATGAGAAAAATAAACAAAAGGATTAGTTAAATTAAGATTGGTATTTTGTAAAATTTTAAAGAAAACCCAATTAGATCAAGATGTTTAAGTCTTCTTCATTTAATATTCAAAAATCATAATCATAAGGGTACAAGTGTATTTCAGATTTACAAAAGGATGTTGGTAAAATTTTAGGAGCTCCCAACTTGATTAAAATTAAATTTTACCAAGTATGTACTAAGTGTAGGTCACTATTCAGGTAAAGTAAATAGAAATAAAGTAAGTATTAATTTACTAGGGCTCCTGAAATAATGTATCATAGACTGGTGGCTTATACTGCAGACATTTATTTTTTTCACAGTTCTGGAGGTTAGAAGTCCAAGATCAAGGGGTCAACAGGGTTGATTCCTTCTGAAGCTTCTCTTCTTGCCTGTGTTTGTTGTGTCCTAACAGGTTTCTCATAAGGACACCAGTCATATTGGATCAGACCCATCCTAATATTAGACCTCATTTTAACTTAATTACCTCTTGAAAGGCCCTATGTCCAAACATGGGAAATTATTACATTCCTTTCTTTTAATTTTATTGTCATAAGAACACTAAACATGAGATCAACCTCTTAATAAAATTTTAAGTGTACAATACCCTATTGTTATGGGTACAGTGTTGTATAACAAATATCTAGATATCTAGATCTTATTTATTTTGAAAAGTTTAGACTTTATGCTTTTTGATTAGCAACTCCTCATTCCACCATCCTCCCAGTCCCTGCCAACCACCATCCTACATTCTGATTCTATGAAATTGACTATTTCAGGTATCTCATATACACAGATGCTATATACATTCTTCTTTGACTGGATTAGTTCATTTAGCATAAGGGCCCCAAGGTTCATGCACGTTCTCACATACTGCAGGATTTCCATTTTTTTCAAGGCATAATAGTATTCTACTGTGTACATACTACAGTTTCTTTATCTATTTATCCATCAATGGATACTTAGGTTGCTTCCATAACTTGGCTATTTTGAATAGTGTTCCAATGAACATTGGAGAGCTAATATCTCTTTGAGATTCTAATTTCAATTATTTTGGATAAATCCTTAGAAGTGGGATTGCTGGATCATATGGTAGTTCTCTTTTTATTTTTGAAAAATATCTATACTGTTTTCCATAGTGGCTGTACCATTTTGCATTCTCATCAATAGAAGACAAGAGTTCCAATTTCTCCATGTCCTTGCCAGCATTTCTTGTCTTCTGTTTTTTCAACAATAGGCATTCTAACAGGTGTGATGTGATATGTCATTACGTTTTTGATTTACATTTCCCTGATGATTAGTGATTTTAATCATCTTTTCATCTACCTGTTGGCCATTTGTATGTCTTCTTTGGAGAAAGGTCTGTTCAATCTTTAGACCTTTTTTTTTAAATCAAGTTATTATTTTTTTTGCTTTTGATTTGTAGAAATTCCTTACAGTTTTTAAAAATTAACCCTTGCTTTTGTTTGTTTACCAGTTTAATTAGCAACTCCGTTTTATTTTGTCTTTGGTTGATGGAAGAAAATAGTATTTTCCATCAAACTATTTACATGACTAAATTGAAAGGTATAGAATATAATTACCCAGAAAATGACATTCACAAAATAATTTTTTAAATGAGCATGATAAATTACTTTTTGTAATTAATATTCATTGACTATTATTCATTTTTGTTTTCTTCATGCTTTTTTCACAACTTTATTGAGATACAATTGACATATAACATTGTGAAAGTTCAAGTGTATAATGTGTTGATTTGAGTTATATACAAGTATTCCCTACTTTTTAAAAGATTGTTTTACATCAATTCACTTTTCCAAAAGACCTTCATTTGTACCTGTTTTTATTAACTGAAAGAAATCCAAAGATGAAAAACAAAAATAGCATTCAGAGTTTGTTTTGCAGCAAGTCATTACAAAGACAGTACCCACCCTGAGCAGCGAGTGTGGCAACACCAAGCTCCTTCCCTGTAACTAAAGTCAGCATCTCAGCATCAAGCCACCATAGCTTTGAACTGTGTGTCTATGAGCATCTGTGCTTTAGCTCCAATTATCCTGTGCATCCATTAACAAGACTCGTGAGATAATTGCTTCTTTGCTTTATGCCACTTTGGCTTTCTGAAAGTTTTCATAGGAACACTCTGTTTTCAGATAGCAGGAGAAATCTGTATTGCAATATGATTACCACTGTAGTGGTATCACCTCCCTCATGTAACATAATTACCTTTTTTTATGGTGAGAACTTTTATGATCTGGATAAGGGTGAATTCCTGGAGGAAATAAATAATCTCAATAAAATTTTATTAAATTAGAATTTTAAATTTAATAGGGGAGAATTAGCCATGCAAGATTGGAAAGGTCCCACCTATTCAAGGGTTGGAATTCACCTTTTTGCCTTCTATGTCCTATACAAATGTGTCTCTTCCCTGAAGGGCTACATTAAACTGGGCAAGGGAGAAAACTCCTGAAATTCATAAGCTGAGGCTATAAAATTTGCAAGATTCAAAACACTGGGATTTGATTATTCTTTTAAGGAGAAGTCACCAATTATAAGATAATAGAAAAGCAAAAACTTAGAGCAAGAGCAAAAAGGAAGACATGAAAGAGAGAAATGGAAAAGAATAGTAACTAAGGAAGTTGTATGGATGAAACACCATGGGAGTGACTTTGTGAGATTTCCTTCAACAGGCTAAGAGAGTAAAGCAGTTAGTTCAGGGTACATTCAATCTCTAGTCTCAGCTCTGTACAGTTCCACTACTTGAATTTCTTTTACAAAAACTGCTTCAACATTCTCTGATATACAGTATGTAACTCCTCGTGAAGAGAAGAGAAAATAGCAAACAGAAGATGTGGAAGAGGGGTATCACATTCTTCCCTCATCACTGATGGCTTGCAGCAATGCTGTGGTCAACTGGAAGGAAGAGCATGTACCAATCAATGACAAGCCAGATTGGGGGAAAGCAACAGGGGTGCCATTTGCTCCTTACCTAGAGGTTACATCAGACACCCTGTGTGATAGACAACAACACCTGCCAAAGGAAGTTACCACACCAGCCACATGGGAACTTAGTGTATGATATACATGTTACTGCAGTCAACGGAGAAAAGTACATTATTCTACAAGCAAACTGACCAAGTATTGTGGAAATGAAAAGGACAAAGACCTAACACATCCCATACACCCAAACAGATTCCAAGTGTTTAAAGAATTAAACTTACGAGAGTCTGTAAAAGAACAAGAAGAAAATATTCAATGATACATAAAATAGGAGGATGGAAATTTCTTTCTCAGGATGAGACTATAAGCAGATACGATAAATAAATGAGTTATATAGAGTTGACTATTTTGAATCTTAAGATGTTTTAAGTAAAATATATCCAAATGAAATGAAAAAAGACAAGTTAAAATGGAAAGAGGACAGATTAACACCTATAATGAAAACAAATCACATTAGAAGAATTGGGGAAAACCATGAACAGGAAAAGTAAATAAACCACGAACAGGAAAATAAAAATAAATAAATAAACAAATAAATAAATAAACAAATAAATAAATAAATGCCAAAACACATGAAAAAGGAGAAAACAACCCTCCCATAGTTAAACAAATGCAAAGTAAAGCAATAGTGATATGTAGTTTGGTCTTTCGATTAGAAAAAATTATGGCTAAGGCAAAAGTAAACTGGAAATTGCAATAAGGTAATTATTACGTGTTTTTAATGTTCTGTGCTGGAACACTGCTAGATTTCCACTGTTTATCTAGGTTTGCCTTCACTACAACCCTCTGGGTAAGGTAGTACAGCATTCCCCATTTTATAGATAAGGAGACTGAGGCTTAGAGATGTGTGATATCAAACACCTAGTAGTAAGAACACAAGTTTATTAGATCCCACAGTCCCTGCTCTTTACGATGGTACAGTGTTCCTGCAGTAGCTGAGAAGGACTATTAGAGGTGTTGGACTTAGAAAGTAACACAATAAAATCAATAATTAGGAACATTTTACTGGGCAGTACTAAGTAGTAAGGGTTTGTGTATGATATGTTTTTAAAATGTTCATCAATATTAAACAATTGCATGACACGATTTTGCATGTTGGTTCTCATGTTTGTAATTTCTGCCAAACCTGGAGCATCAAGGTTACATTCACTGTGGTGGTGTCAATATTTTTGCCTTGCCCTTGCATGTCTGAATTTTTCAGGAGCAATGCTATCCCACAGTAACCACATCCCTTTCCATTTCACTGTGCATCACATAAACAGGAAACTTGTAATGATAGTGGCTGAGAAATCAGTTTGGGCCAAATACAGTATGGATTTAAACTGTCAACCTCAAGGGAACAAAGCTGTCCCTTGTCACAGTGCCCTAAGTAAGGATTTCCATCACCCATCAAAGGCTGAGATGGAGGTGAAGCATCAGCAAGCAGGGAATAGTAAACCTGCCTTTAACGATTTCCATGAATACTGGAAGACAGTCTCAGCAAGTATCTGTTTCCTTAGAGCAGCTTAAACCCTAGAAACATCTGGCTTGACATTATAAAAGGCACTACTGGTTTTATTTATCTGTTTTGTACTTGCTTTTCAATTCCAAAAGTAATTCCAGATTGAGACAGCAAAGTAGTTCCTGGATAGTTTTGGAAATACACTATTGTAACTCACCGCTTACATGGCTGCACAATAATTTAGCTATGCTTGAAATGGTAAGTTTCAGGCTTTAGTCTCATTTATTCTTTTAACATTCAAAAAGATGGAATAGAACTTTAAATGCTGAGTAACATTAAAAACAAATCAATATGTTATTCATGTGTGGTGTGCAAGGGAATTTTTTAGTAATTCTTACCTTTTCAGATCATTAATCTTAATCATCATATCACACAGGCTTTATAATCACCCTCAAAATGACTAATTTAGCAATCCTTATAATTCTGAAAATTGGGTAGTACGCATACTCCAGAGTGATTCAACAAGGCAATTCTCAGAGGACAAATGCAGCTGTAATCTAGCCTTGTAGGTTCTTGATAATAAACAAAAATACAAGAGCAAAAGGTGGACAGCCTCATACCTAGAGTTTATTTTGAAGATGTTTTATATTATTTTTTCATAGTATTCGATTTCAGACTTCAAATCACCATTTATCTGCATATAAAATCAAATAAATATTTGATTTAAGTCTAATTTTGTAACATTTTCCATCTTTAGAGCTTTCCATCCAAATACATCCCTATGGTATCAGGTAAAGTTGAACATGACAATGCAACAGATTTAGATTTCCATGAAGGAGGAAGGCACTTCACAGTGGTGGCTCCTTTTCTTTCTATTTATTAGTGGTGAATGTGTGGGAAGATGCAAATTTAAATAATGTATTTATAAGCACAGATAAATATCCTGTAATACTTTAACATCTCCACCAAGTACACAAAGTTATATCACACGTTAGTTAGATAAACCCTTATCGCTCTATTTCTTATATATGTAAAAACACATGTCAAATTTTTGGAATTTGCTTTACACTTATCATATTACACTATATAAAGATATCTTCCTACCTCTAAAATAATGGCAAAATCATTTAACTCATTTGGTGATTTTCTTTTCATAGTAGGTTTCACCCTGGATCATGAATCTAACACATGGACTACTTTTGTTATTTTGTCTAAAACATAAAGTCCTAGTGTGGCTGTGGTTTTAGTAGCCTTACTAATCCCATATTGAAAGAAATTCCTCAGGCATGTTCTGTCTTTGAACTAAATTGCCTCTTAAGTTAAAAGCATTCTAAGTCTTCACTGAAATCTATGGGAACCTCAGAATCAATTTCTCAAGAAATTTGAGTAGTTTGATTTCTATTTTGGATGCTTTATTTCCTGACTCTTGAAAACACTGACAGATTGCAAGAAGAAATTTGGTTGGGAGATCCAAATGCCAGTTTTTTGCTGTTTACAGCACAAATGACCAAAGTTGGATGTGACTCATCTTCACTGAAATACAACTAACAAATGAGCGCGTCTCCACAGGGGAGAAATGTATGTTAAGAGATAGATTTACTGCAAACAAATGCAGTGACTACTTGGCCTTGAAAATTTGAAGTCTAGTGAGAATTTGGTCAATTTTATCCCAACTCTGATCAAGGATGCCCACCCACAGGCAACATGATCATATTTAAATACCAGAAGGGATTGTAGGTAAAATGCTGATTTTCAGACAGAGTTACACAAAGTAAAGAAGCCACGGTACCTGTCAGGAAGCTGTAACTGCAGAGATCAAACCTGGCTCATTTGTCTAAACCACTTCCTTAAGAATGGAAAGAGAGAGTATAATAGCCAAGATTTTCCCTTGACTAAAGTTTCATCAAGGCTTAAAGGAGTGAAGATAATTATCTTATGTCTTTGATGGAAAGCCAATTGTTTTTCTAATTTTCCAATAATTTGGGAGAAAACACCAGGAGAAATTTATTCTTAAACTCATTCTTAGATTGGCTGATTGAAATTTCCAGGGATTTTTTTCCCCTTCAAGATCTCTAACTGGATGGCAAAGTGAAAAAAAAAATCTAATCCAATTTAAACAGGGTCCTAACTGAATCATTATATAAATATACTGAGAAATGACACATTTCTAAGGCAACCAGGGACATCTATAACTCAGTGAGAATGAGTCCTATTCATTAATATTATGGCATTACAGAGGCAGTCACTTTATCATGTGGTAATATTCATGACTATAGGAAAGGAAAGGAATTAGCATCAGTTCTCACTGGAAATTAATACAGCTTTAAAAATTAAAAATAAAGGATGTAGGGGAATAGAAAGTATTTATTACATTTAAAGGACTAATGGTTGGTTTGTACATCTTTATTATATTTGGAATAATAAAGATGTTATTTAAATCTACATATCTTGTTTAGTAACATCTACATTTTATCTAGGCTGTTTTTACTTAATATTCACAACAAGGCATTTTATAACAGTAATATATATTTTGTACATTTCAACTATAAAGTTTTATACTAGCTGACACTGCACACTGCAGACAAATCCTTTAATAGAGTTTCAAATTTTTCTATAAATTCATCTTATTCCTTCAGTCGAAGTGATTCCCAGTGTAGCTTTCTTCAGCAATGGGCTTTACATCAGAAAACAAATCTCTATAGCATGGTATAGACATCACATTAAATGTCTCTAGCACTTCAGAGATACCCATTTCATCCCTTCTCCTGAAGTCAATAGAAAATCTCTCTGCATAAATTCTACATTTAATCCTTCCAGTAACGAATATGTAGTTACATACAATTACACATTTGTTTACACAAATGCAGTGACCACTGTTATCATCATTAATGTTATCATCATTTATTAAGAAATAGGTTATAGGAAGGCAAAGAGTAATTAGAGGAGAAAGGTGAGCAGAAAGGAAGCAATAATCACGTCTATTTTCAACATTTCCTTAGTGGGTTTTTTTGTCTGTTTTTTTTTATTTTTTTTAACCTCTTTCCTTTACCTCTGGCATGCCATATACTTCACAACTATACAAAAGAATCTTCATTCTGGCAGCTACGAACAATTTTGCACCACACCAGTGCTTTTGGCCTTCACAACAACTGTGTGTGAGGTAACTAAACAATGAGCAGCCAGTACAAAGCTTCACAGGCTTGACAACTGGAAAACATAGCACCTGAAATGCAAGGTCATTCCAGCAATTATATAGACATAATCAAAAGCCACATCTGCAACCACCAATCAATCTATTTTCTCTGGCCAACTCCTCTGTTAATTGTATATCATTCTCTTGGAGTTAACTTACAGGCAACAGATTTATGCATCGAGACAATTAAAATGACCAGACTATCTTTTCTAAAATACAGCCATTTTAACCACACAGATAACAGAGTGGCAGTTGGAGGACTTTTCATTTAAATTTATTTTCTAAGTCCTCAATATGAAAAAAGAAAAACAAATCTTGTCAATATTCAAATGTAGCATTTCAAGAGGTTTTCACAGGTGAAAGCTTCGCAGTGAAGGACTGTCATTATTCAGTGAGTCAAGGAGATTGCGACAACTGCAAACATTCAAGTAAAAACAAAATTAATTTTACTTTTAATATCATTTTCTAATGCCCTTCAAAGCAGACTTGACCTCATCACAAGTTTTCCTTACACTAAGTTTTCTTTTAAAGATGTAACAATTATTTCCTGGTAATCTTGGGGACAAGGAAAGGAATTAAGCAGATTTTTTTTTGTTTTACCAGCATCTGAAAATGCATTATTACACAAAGACCAAACAACTGTGAGAATGAATAAATAAATAAATAAATAAATAAATAAATAAATAAATAAATAGTTCTATATGTACTTACAATAGTCATCTCTGTTGATTATTATGTATACAATATTTTCAACAAGAAACCACAACTAATCACTGGACAGCATTCCTTGCTACTGAACTAGATGGATCCTTGCAATAGAGTGTTTTGGGGTTTTTTTTTAAATGCTGTCTTGACTCAGTTTTGAGGCTCTGGCTAGAGTTGGCGGTTCTGGCTAATCTTGAACAGCTGATTGAGTATACATCTCAACCACCTTTTTATGGGGCCCTCACACTGCAGGCCACTACATACCTACCTGCCGTAATCACACTGAGACCAAGTATCAAACAACTAAGGACAGCCCCCTTTTCCCTAGATCCCTAGAAATTACTCAAAGTAGCCAACCCATAGGGAAGCCAGGAAACCCAGCTAACATCACCCCACTTGCCATACATATGTTGCCGCCGTTGCTCCAGTTTGCTGTTACCCTGTGCCTGTCACAACTCCCCACATGGCCCTGCCTGACAGCTTTCTCCCGTTTGGAGTGGTAAGTAACAAAGTATTCTGTCTTTCATCTATCCAAGCATCAATGTTTTTGTCCTGCCATCAAAAACATCTTTAAATCTTATAAAACAAACCTTTCTTCAGTTGACTTTCTACAACTTTCATGCTTGTAAATAGATAAACATACTTTCAGAAAAATGGAGTAGTGGATGTTTTTCTTTTTATTCCTCTTACTATGTACTATTAAAAAGCATAGACATTATATAAAAAAAACAGACATAGAATATCCTGAAAGAGAAGTTGAAGAAAGCAAGCCAGATAAGGATCATGGGACCTAAGAAACAAAGTTTCCATGGGTTTTCTTTTTGTCTCCTATATCCCAAACTTAAAGCTGAAAAAAACTGGTAACCCCAAAATGCCAATAGATATAAAAAGAAGAAAAAAAGCTCAATCAAAACTCTGCCCTCAAAGAAATGCATACTAATATACATAATAAACACTTGAAAACTGAAAAATGAGAAGAAATCTTGAAAGCAGCCAGAAATTTTATCTTTACTATAGGGGAAAATGACAATTCAAATTATAGCAGATTTCTCACTGTAAACTACTGAGATCGGAAGGAAGGGGTATAAAATGTTTTAAATGCTGAAAGAAGAGAACTGCCAACCAAGCATCCTATATCCAGTAACAATATCCTTCAGGAATGAAGAAAGGAACCAAGACACTTTCAACTGAAGGAACACTAATAGAATGTGTTGCCATTTCTACCTTATAGAAATAAATGGCTAAAGGAAGTTCTATAAATAGAAAGGAAAGAATAAAAGAAGGAGACTTAGAACATAAGAAGGAAGAAAGGACATGGAAAGCAAAAATGTGAGTAGATGCAACAGACAATCCTTCTCATCTTGAGTGTTCGAAATAGTATTTGATGATCAAAGCAAAAATTGTAACACTGATTTGATTCTAGATGTAGAAATTATATTCTCAATAGGGAAAATAAAAGGATATAAATGGAGGTAAGGTTTATGCACTTTGCTATATTTGGTAAAATTACATCAACATTAGCCTTTGATAATGTTCTGGATATATATAGTGAAACATCTAAACCATTTAAAATAGAGATATACTCAAAAACACTAAAGAGATAAAAATGGAATTCTAAAAATTTATTCAACTAAGCCACAGGAGATAGAAAACAAACAAAGAAAAAACAGTGAGCAAATAGAGAACAATAAATACAAAAATAAAAACAAAAAACAAGAACGGCAAACTATATGCTTAATATATCAGTAATTCCATTAAATGTAAATTGTCTAAATATACCAAATAAAACACAGAAATTGGTATAGTGCATTAATAAATGTGAACCAGCTACCTATTGTCTGTAGGAAACTCACTTTGAATATAACAATTTAGTAAAGGATGGAAACAAATACAACATGTAAACATTAATCAAAGATAGAAGGAATGACTATATTAATGTCTAATAATGTAGACTTTAGACCCATGCAAATATACTGAACTATTTTATAATGAACATACAAAGGCTATTCAGTGGAGGAAAAAAGGCTTTTTCAACAAATGGTACTGGAGCAATTGGACATCCATACGCCCACCCCAAATTAAACTCAATCCAAGTCTCAAATCTATATAAAAATGAACCAAAAATGAATCACAAACATAAATGCAAAACATAAGGCTTTTAGGAAAAATACAGGAGAAAATCTTTGGGATCTAGGGATAGACAAAGAGTTCCTAGACTTGACACTAAAAACACAATCCATAAAAGGGAAAACTGATAAATTGGAATTCAACAACATTTAGAAATCTTGTTCTGTGTAAGACTGTTAAGAGGAGGAAAAGAGAAACTTACAGACTGGGGAGACTGTCTGCAAAGCACATATCTCACAAAAGACTAAAATTTAGAATAGATTATACACTTTCAAAACTCAGTAGTAAGGTACACACAATTCAGTTAGAAAAATCCAGTTAGGAATACATGAATAGATATTTCACAAAAGAGGATATGCAGATGGCAAGAAAGCACATGAAAAGATGTTTAACATAACTAGCCACTAGGGAAGTACTAATTAAATTTCCAATGGGATATCACTACACACTTATCAAATGGCTAAAATAAAAATACTGACAATGCTAAATGCTGACATAAGTACAGAGCAACTTGATCACTCCTACTTTCTGCTGGGAATATAAATTGGTACAACCACTCTGGAAAATAGCAATTGCTTAAAAACCTAAACATGCTATCACCATACAACCATTGCACTCCTAGGTATTTATCCTAGAGAAATAAAAACTAATGTTCATATAGAAAGCCTGTACATGAACTTTATAGTAGCCTTATTTGTAATAGTCAAAAACTAGAAACAAGCCAGATGTCCTTCACTGGGTATATGGTTAAACAAACTGATGCAGCCATACTATGAAAAATTACTCAGCTATAAAAAGGAATGAACTATCAATACAAACAACAACCTGGCAAATCTCCAGGTGTGTTAAACCCAAACTCAGGTGCCTGATGCACAGTGAGGCCAAACAAACCAAAACATCAGAGTGTGAAGCAGAGAGAGGTTTATGGAAAGGGCCACACAAGGAGAACGGGTGGCTCGTGCTCAAAGAACTCGAACTTTCTGATGGTTTTGAGGGAAGAGTTTTTAAAAGTAAAATTTGGGGTAGGAGCTGTAGGGTGTGTGACTTCTTCTGATTGGTTGGTGGAGAGGTAACAGGGCAGTGCTCCAGGAATCTCGTGCTCAGCCTGAAGTTGCCATCCTCCACCTGGGGGGTGGGGTGGGCAGCGATGGGAGGCTTAGTTTCCATGGAAGAACTCAAAGATGTGTTGTTACGCATATCCCTTGAGGAAGAACAAGATGCTCTATTGCTGTACTATTGTTTCTTGACTGTTCTTCCTTTTTTCCTGCATTCCCTACCTTCCCTAATTAGTGACTATTTAGAACTATCAGTAACTAGCCCTTTAGAACTCAGGGAAGGGCTAGGAAGCTAAAGTCTTTTTTCCACAAACAAGAAACCTGGTGGTGGAGGGGGGTGAACATAGAAAGGCTTTTGTACCCAGGAGGGCCCCAAAGGGTCCTGCGTGGTTTCACAGGGAATCATGCTAAGTGAAAATATATATATAGCTGTTATATACTATAAGATTGCATTAATAAAACTGTTTGAAAAGATAAAATCATAAAAATGGAGAATAGATTAGTGGCTGGCAGGGGATCAAAAGCAGGGTGACGGTGAGAGTGAAGTGGGTATGGTGATAAAAGGCAACAAGCGGGATCTCTGCGGTGATGGAAACTTTCTGTGTCTGGACCCTACTGATGCCAAAACTCTGGCTGTGATATTGTACTAGAGTTTTACAAGATGTTGCCTTAGGGCAAAACTAGGTAAAGTATACAAAGGAATTCTTCGAGTTATTTTTTGTTTTTATTTTACAACTGCATGTGAAAATACATTTAAAATAAAAGTTTAATTAAAAAAACTGAAGCAATAATCTTAAGGAATATTTTGTTTTGATAGGTTTCAAATATGATAACAGATGGCTGGTTATATGTTTGAAACTGATGTGCAGTTTTCAAGTACAGAAGTGAGATTCTTAAAGAAATGGGAAAAGTCACAAAGCACTTAGGGAGCCAAACACAGTATAAGGTAGCCACACTGAATATTGTTTTCCTTCATAGGAAAATAGGTTTAAAGACTTCCATTTCATTTAATTTTTTTCAATAAGATTGTTTAAAATTTATTCCATAAGTGTGGATTGAGCACCTATTAGGCACCAGGAACTATTCTAGATAAAGAAAAACTGATGAGAAAAAATGACATGCCTCATAGAATGTGACCATCATAGATACTATTACAACTAGTAGAATAAAGAAATTTGAATTTTCTAGAATCTGAAGTCTCTGATTACACTGCTATCATTTTTGAATTTCTGATTTTCTGATGGAGTTTTGTTTCATCACCAGGTTTGTTGCTATTATGAGCAAAAAATACTGCAAACCGTATCAGTAACAAAGAACGCTGAAGCCATCAAGTCATCAGCACCGGCCCGCCACCCCCCAGTGAAGACCGGCCTGCAGCGCAGCCTCTGCAGCCACTCACAATGGTGCACCCTGAGGGGACTCAGAAAAAGAAAGGACAGGATACTGGCCCTAGATAGCTAAGTGCTTGTCAAAGGAATGAATTCAATGAGCCCAACTGTTTGCTCCCTCCCATACATAGAAAAACGCTAAACTCTTTAACATGAGATGCCTGACTTTCTTCAGTTAACAAATAATCTTTTAATGTTCCAACTACCTTGTCTTTGTTGTAAAGATCCTATAAATCCTGGCTCCTCCCCTACCTTTTCAGAGCAGTCCCTTAGAGTGATCTGAGAGGCTGTCATCCCAGGCTGGAAGGGGTTTGAGTGCTCAGAAGTGTCCGCTAAGTAAAACATTACTCTCAACTTTTAGGCTGTGCGTTTCCTAGTCAACACTATCCATCTATATATACAGCATTTTTCTTTCAAAAATTATAACTTAGCAAGACTTCATTTGACTCCTTATGTGTTAAAGTTCTATCTGTACCGAAAACACAGTACAAGCTAATGACTTTCAAAAAGAAAAGATATTTAAACTTAATTTACATACAAGACAGAGGCAGTTTATTTTTGTGGAATAAAATTTACATCTTATGGCAAGACAAGAAAAATTTAAACAGAAAAAAAATTCTCTGACCCGTGGCCACCTCTCTCCCCTCAGCTGTGCACTGTGTGTCTGCATTATGCTTGGACAAAAGCTTCTCCATCGGCAGAAACACCTGCTCAACAGTAAAGAGCAGCATTCTCCTGGCATCAACAGGACAACTCCTTAAAGACAGCATTTCTTCTTGATCTTGTTAAGGGGGCGTCACAGTGACCTATTACTCTGTACTTACAGATCTGGGTTGTGTAAACTGTCATCTAATGTACAGCCCTCTGTCTCAAAAAACTTACAGAACTGTGTTTTGACTTCCAAGGGACAAAACAGTTCTCACAGCTTTCTGAGGGGCTGTTCCCAGGTTATAATCCTCAGTTTGGCTCCATTTCTTTCTTAGATCGACTGATTAACTTTTTGTTTACACTTTCTATCATGAAATGAATTTTGTGGATTTCCGCTTTTCAAACAAAAGAAATTCAGCAAATACCAGAATGGAGTCTATGCATTCCTTTTCATTTACCAAACAGCAGCACCTATAGTCACCAAGAGGAGCATGCCACCTCAGGGAAAATTGCTGTTTTTTCCCTACTGTCAGTATTGGTGCATTTAAATGAAATGCCCACCTGATTAAATTTGTTCATTTTTCAGAAAGTTTTGAAATAAATGGGTAAACATTTGCTTAAAGAAGTAAAACACAGTGTGCAGCTCTATTGAGACAGGAAGGAAGGCGGCAGGGCACAGTCATTCAAAAAATGACACAGCAATTAACACCAAGGTGGGGGAAGAATCAACTCCCAACAGGCCTTGAGGCCCAAGATGGAGGGAGATTCGACTTTCAGTAGACCTTGTGCTTCCTTATACGCTCATTGTAATTTTTTAGCATGATAAATGACACGCCCACAGATGCCATAACAGTTCAGAGGCTGGCCATAAAATGTCAAAAATTGGGCAGTGGTCCAATTCCTGGGAATCCCCACCCCTTCCCCAAAAGTAGAATACTCCTCCCACTTGTTAGCATATGAAGTTACCAAGCCCATAAAAACTAACAGCCCCCATACCTCATGGCCAGTCTCCCTTCTGAGTAAGACAGCCTGAACTCTGTCCATGGAGTGTGTATCTGCTTTTACTTTAAATTGAGCACCCACCCCCATGCCTCATGGCCTTTCTCCTGCCTTCTGAAACAGCCTGCACTCTGTCTATGGAGTATGTCTCTCTCTGAATAAATCTTACCTTTACTCAACTGTGGCTTGCTCTTGAATTCTTTCCTGCATGAAGCCAAGGACCCTTACTTGGCAGGGCACATTCCAGGGGCTCAACAGAAACCTGGGATATGGCCATCTCTTGCCCCACATTTTTCCCGTATCACTGTCAGCCAGCATAGCTCATAAAATGAAAAACCAAAGAGGAAACACAATAGCTATTTCCTGGATAGATGGATTTATGCAACTCTTATACAGAAAAAGTTGTTCCCAGAGAAAAATGTTAACTGTTCCCAGGTCACACATAATCTGTCCTTGAATAGCAGAATGTCATATTTTTATAGAATATGTTTGTATGAAGAGAAGTTGAAGTCCAGTAAAACATAGTTTTTCTCTCATTTAATATATGGTAACATAAATATATTCGTACTTTGATTGTTCAAGTGCTCCCTATTGTTTTATAGATAACTCCTATTGTTACTAAAGTTAATATCTATTTTCCTAAGCATAACCTTTTTTTGGATGACATAATAAAAAAACTATTTTATGATGAGAAGCTTTTCTTCATTGTTCCCTGAGCTTCACTATTGAAAAACTATTTGCTTTTTCTAGAACTGAAAGGCAGCAATTACAATTGCTAATGTGAGAAATACAGATTTAAACATCCATACATCTATTATTGAATTCTGTCTAATACAAACCAGTGTAAGATTCGGATTAAGGATGTCATGGTCAGATCACATATAAGGAACAGGGAAAAATGTCTTTAAAGTTTGTCTTTTAAAAAAAAAGAAAAGAAATTTCAACTTTTATGCTGTCTCCACCATCCAGCCAGATACAAATCCTCAAGGGACAAGCATTTCTGATTGTTCTGAGTTATTTTGCCCATTTGTTGACACAACACACAGAAAGATAAAAACAAGTAATTTACAACAAATTATTATCTTTTGGGTCCCTTTTACACCTTGGGACTTATAAAAGCAAATTAAAGGAGCCACAATAGCATAGTATTTGTTAGCTTAAGTATTAATTTCCAATCCACTACATCAAATTTTTCATAATAAAACTTCTTGATTAATACAACCATTGTCTCACGTTTCTGAAGAGGAAAATAAGAATCAGAAGGTTTAAAGAGATAGCATCATACAACGAGGCAGAATCCTTATTTGACCTGAGTCAGATAGTATAGTCTGCAAATGGGAAAAGGATTTACTGGTCTTTCGTTTATTTCTTTTCTGTAATTAATACTGATGAGAACTCAGTTTTTTAATGCAGAATCTCCCATACACACATTTCACTTATTCATTTTCATTATTACTTAGCAATGATTAGGTACAAAATATTTAATGGACTGATAGAAATAAAAATTATAAAACATACATTTTTACCCTTGAGGAATGTATGACTTCATAAAAACAGCTAATACAAAAAAAAAAAAGATTTATACTATATATTGAGCACAGTGTGTATGCCAAGCACACACTTATTTACATGAATTAATTCATCTAATCTCACAGCATTACTATGAGAAATGTACTGCTATTGTCCACATTTTTCAAATGAGAAAACTGAAGGACAGGGAACTTAAGTAACTTACAAAAGTCCAAACACTTAGTAATATTTTCAAAGCAGAGCAACTGGTAGATATAAATTCCAAAACTGCAGTTAGTATTTTTGTTTCCTTGTTCTTGAAACCAAGATACAGGTTCCAAAGCCTTCCTGTAGAACCCTGTAAAGATTCTTTTGAAATCATCTCTATGACTATTTACTATTAAAAAATTGCCTTAAAATTCAAATGAAAGCACTAACTTCTTAGCAATTTCCTCTTTCTGTTGCCAAAAGATTGGCCCCCATCCCTGACAAGCCAAATAACCCAGAGACACGGTCTTGGAGCTTAGAAGAAAAGAGGCAAAGGGGATTCACAGCAGGCTAGTCTGTTCAAAACTGTGAACACACCTTGGGGATGGGGTGGGGTGGTTATATAGCCATAGCTCAAATGATAAAACATCCATAACAATCAACAGAATCATTTTCTCATCAGAAGACTTAGAATGATGTCATGATGCCGCCAGGCGATCAATTCTATAGAGGCTATCGGTAGTCACTCTTTCCATCTCTTTATCTTATAAGCACCCAAGGTGTGGTCTTCTTGGTAATTCAGGCTATTTTGTAAGGATAAAGTCCTGTGACCTTCTCCCTGGAGGTCAGCTCAGAGACCAAGCATGATTATTACTTTCAATTACTGGAATAAAGTAGAAACAGTAAGATCAATAGTTTTAGTTTTAACAGTGGGCTTGGAACTGTGAGTAGCAACTGGTCAGTCAGGTCAGTTGACCGTTTTAAGGGCAAGCATAAGAATAAGCAATCTGCTAGCCTAAGTGTGGCCATTTTATTAATCCTCCTTCATTTCTAGTTGTCCCTCCTCCCACCATCATAATCTCTATGGAGAAGACTGTCCACTCAAACAGTATACTTCCCCCAGAGTTCCTGATGCTCAGACGTGGTCCTAGTGTTGAACCTTTAATTTGGTTTACTTAGATAAGCCATAAATATCCCAAAAACTATGCAAACTCTTCCAGGGAGTAGAAAAATATCAAATGAATTCCTAGCATTTTTAAGATCCTGACAATGATATCATGGGAAAGGTAAATTACAGACCAATAACTATCATTAACATAGATGCAAAAATTATTTACACTGTATTAGCAAATTGAATCCAGTGACACAGAAAGGATAACACATTTTAACCAAGTTGGATTTATTATAGGTATAACCTATTATTTTAACATTTTAAAGCTAATTATTGTATTTCACAACATCAACACAATTATGAGAAAAGTTGGAGATTATCCTACTGAATACAAAAAAATTGACAAAATCCAATATCCATTTGAAACCAAGCAGGACCCTGTGGGGCCCTCCTGGGTACAAATCCTTTCAGTGTCCCCATTACTTGCTTGTACAAAGCAGGCTTCATTCAGCCTCCTAGACCTTCCTAGAGTTCTAAAGGGCAGATTCAATCAGTAGCTAATCAGGGAAGTGATGGAATGCAGAAACAAAGGAGGAGAAGTCAAGAAACAATAGTGCAGCAATGGGGCAGGGTCCTGGTTCCTCCTTGAGGAATATACATAGCAATACCTTTGAGTTCCTCTGCAGGAACTAAGGCCCCCACCCAGATGGAGGATGGCAAATTCAGGCTGAGCACAAGATTCCTGGAGGACCGCCCTGTTACCTTTCCACCAACCAATCAGAAGGAAGTAACACACCCTGTAGCTCTCACCCCAAATTTTGTCTATAAAAACCTCTCCCCAAAAACCATTGGGGTGTTTGGAGTATTAGAGCATGAGTCACCTGTTCTCCTTGTTTGGCTCTGCAATAAATCTCTCTTTGTTCCAAACTTCAACATTTTGGTTTGTTTGGCCTTACTATTCATCAGAAACATGAACTTGTGCTCCATATCACACTAATGGCTTTAAAAAGTCATGTTAGGAAAGTAGGAATAGAAGAAAACTCTCTTAACCTGATAAAGAATTTCTATTTGGAAAAAAAAGCCAACAGCAAACCTCATAATCAACAGTAAAACTTGAATACTTTCTCTGGAGATTAGAACCAAGAAAATTTCTATTAAAAACTGTACTGGGTGAACTAGTCCATTCAATGAGGCAAAGGGGAAAGAAGTTAAAGAATTGTTACAGAAAATACGATTTTAAAAGTCTAAAATAATTTCCAGGTGAAGTAATGAAATAATTAAATGAACTTATCAAGGTAGTTGGATATGAATACAATATATAAAAATCAATTCTGATTTTATATACCAGCAACAGAAAGAAACTGTAAATTTTTAAAATAGTTTACAATAATATTTTTAAAAAGCAAATACTCAGAAAGAAAGCTACCAAAAATGAGCAACTGAAACAAGATTAAGATTTAAAAATTAAATACATGAAAAGACAGATCAAGTTCATAATTTGTGAAACTCAATAACATAAAGATATCAATTTCTTTAAATCAATCTGTATAAACAGGGCAATTAAAATTTAAAAAAATTATTCCCCAGTGTTTTTTCAGAAATTTACTAGACAAATTTAAAATTTATATGAATATGCTAAGGTCAAGAATGGTCAAAACATCTTTAATTAAAAGAATAAAGCTAGAGGACTATCTGATATCAAGATCTATCATAAAGCTTAAGTAATTAAGACTATGCTATTTGTATGTGAACAGAGAAACTATCCAGGCAACAGAACAGAGTCCAGAAATGCAAGGGGAAGTTGAAGTTCAAAGGAAGAAAGCATAGTGTTTTCAACAAAAGGTACTGGGTCACTTGGATAGCTACCTGGAAAAAAATATCTTTATACTCACATGATACTATTAAAAAAAAAATAAAACTTTGATAGGAAATCTTAGGAGAGAACATCTTCATAATCAAGAAATAGGCAAACCTTTCTTAAGACATAAAATGTTCTAGTCATTAAAAAATGATACATTAAACTATATTAAAATTCAGAACTTCTTTTAAACTGAGATGATTAAGAGTGTAGAAAGGCAAGTCACAAAATGGGAGAAAGTATTTGTCTATACAAAAGACTTTTATCCAGAATATGCAAAGAAAAATACACACAAGGTGCAAATGAGAAACGGCAAATACTCACACAGACATCCAAATGACGAGTAAATATGTTGAAAGTGCTCCCTTTTTGCTTATTGCCATCAAGCAAATGCAAATTCAAACCTTAGCCACCACCAAGTACATGCTGAAGTGACTAAAATGAAGAGGACAAAAAAAAAAAAAAAGATAAAATTCTCTTAGAAAGCTTTGGAACAACCACAGTCCTCATATGACACTTGCAGACTATATCAACTGCAACAATATCTTCAGAGAAATGTTTGGAGTTACCTACTAAAGCTGAACACAGGAGTGAGCTATGACGTGACAATTCTACGTAAAGGCATATAACCAACAGAAGTGCATACATATGTTTTCTTAAAGACAGACACTAGAATGTTTATAGCAGCACAAATTAAAATGCCCCAAACTACTCAAATATCCATCAAGAGTAGAATGGATAAAATAAACTGTATATTTGCTCGATGGAATACTTGAAAGCAATGAGAGTGAGCGATCTATAATGACACGCAACAGAGAGAAGGAGTCTCACACACATAATATTCAGATAAAGAGGCTAGGCATAAAAGAATCCATATTATATAATTTTGTTTATATATAACATAAAAATAAATAATACCAATCTATGCTGTCAGAAGCCAAAGTGGTGATAATGTTTGGGCAAGTCAGAAAGTGGCTGTAAGGGACAAGGAGGATGGGGAAAAGGTCACTCTGGGGGGACAGTAATGTTCTGTTTCTTTATCTAGGACCTACCTATACAGGGGTACACAGTTTGTGAAAACTCTGCCAGCTATAAAGAGTTTGGTATCTGCACTTTTGAAGGAGGATTAATAAAATGGCCACATTTAGGCTAACAGATTGCTTATTCTTATGCTTGCCCTCAACTGACCTGACTGACTGCTTGCTACTCACAGTTCCAGGCCCATTGTTAAAACTAAAGCTATTGATCTTACTATTTCTACTTTATTCAAGTAATTGAAAGTAATAATCATGCTTGGTCTCTGAGTCCTTCTCCAAGGAGAAGGTCACAGGACTATAACCTTACAAAATATCCTGAATTACCAAGAGACCACACCTTGAGTGCTTATGAGATAAAGAGATCTAACCGCTAGCCTCTATAGAACTGGTTGCCTGAAGGCATCATGATGCCATTCTGTCTTCTGATGAGAAAATGATTCTGTTGATTGTGTGAACGAAAATACTGCAAACCGTATCAGTAAACAAAGAATGCTGAAACTCTCAAATTGCCACCCCTACAGTGAAGACAAGCCTGCAGCCCAGCCCCTGCAGCCACTCACAATGGTGCAGCCTCAAAGGACTCAGAATGAGAAAGGACAGGATACTGGCCCTAGATAGCTAGGTGCTTGTCAAAGGAATGAATTCAGTGAGCCCAAATGTTTGCTTCCTCCCATACATAGAAAAGCACTCAATTCTTTAACTTGAGATGCCTGGTTTTCTTTAGATAACAAGCAATCTTTTATTGTTCCAACTACCTGGTCTTTGTCGTAAAGCTCATACATATCCTGGCTTCTCCCCTACCTCTTCAGAGCAGTCCCTCCTAGCATCTGAGAGGCTGTCATCCCGGCTGAAGTCCTTTCGCCAAGTAAAACATAATTCTCCACTTTTAGGCTGCGCATATATTTTAGTCGACAGTTATTATCAATGCTTTATTGTTTGACCTATGGCTATATAACCACCCCACCCCATCCCCAAGGTAGGCTCACAGTTTTGAAGGCACTAGCCTGCTGTGAGTCCCCTTTGCCTCTTTTCTTCTAAGCTCCTTGTCTCTGGGTTATTTGGCTTGTCAGGGATGGGGCCAATCTTTCGTTAACACTTTTGCATATATATTACGTTATAAAAAAGGAATTCTAAAAATAATTTAAGAGAATCTACTGCCTCCATGGTGATTATAATCTCTAGACTCTGAAATAATTAAAAATTACATTTGCGTTCACAAGTTAAAGTGATTTAAAGAAAATTATAAAAGTTTAAATTAAACCTAATGCTATTTTATTAACCTAATTTTATTTTCTACATTTTAACTGAATGAATGGTTTTATTAAAAATCATTTTCAACTTTTGCAAATTTGTGCAATTCCAGCAATAAATTTGCAAATAGGTTGTAACAAATGTTTGCCAGCTGGCATTGATTTTGTAGAAGTAGGAAAATGCATAAAAAAATCAACCAATGATTACAGATGATTTTTACTACTCAAAAAATCAAATATTACTATCCTAGCTTTTTTGTGTCTCCATAAAAATTTAAAGCTTAAATGCCTAAGTTCAAGCATTCAATTAAATGCTTCAATTTTTAAAAATGCATTTGAGGTCACTGTGATAGCTGTTTTCACCCCGTATCTTAGAAGATAACTTTGAATCCATTTATGCCATCCCTCTGCATCTACTTTCCTTGCTGTGTCCCAGCACTAGGCTGAAGTTAATACTCCATTTTCCTTTGAAAACATTTAGTGTGCAACCCAGTGTCAAGCCAAGGACAAAGTATGACAATGAAATGGATTTTCATGCCTCCAAGGCCCCACTTATGTCATGACCTCTAGGTGCCCCACAGTTAGACATGCTGACACAAACACATTGAAGCCCAGTTCCAGGCATCTGGTGTTCTCCAGGCCCATGGAGCAATCATGCTGAGCCCATCCTCCAAGAGCCAAGCACCATGTCAAATGCCTCCTGCCTTCCTGCCAATAAAACTTGCCAACTTGTTATTCCATCTTCTCAGGACCAAGACTACTTTCCAAAGGTGCAGCTAAGATGAATCTGACCTATAATCATACATGTAAATGTACAACAGCCCTTGCTTCTCTGCACAGGGAAACATCTCCCACAGCAGTCCTCTGGAGACTAGGCTTTACCTTTAAAGCATGTTGCTAATGAGGAGATCATTAGACTTCATGGAACATTTGCAAAAGATATTTTGTGGACAGAAGGGGACTCTCAGTGAAGTCTTTTCATACAAGTGTCTGGTCTGTGGCAGACCCTGTGCAAGCCACTGTCATATCATAATACTTAAAGACAGTCAAGTAGATCTCAAAAATAGAATGCTAAAATATTTGTGTAATAAGAATAAATAAGCAATTTTGAATAGCATTGGTTTAGAACCTCAACTAGACAATGAAATGTTAGCCATTTTGGTTTAATTTCCTGGTGCACAAAAATTTACCGATGTCCTTCTAATTTTATATTTCATATTAACAAATTAATTTATATTAATCTATCTTTTGAAAAGCTGCCTATTTGAAAATTTATTTCACATGCTCCTATTTTTCCAATTTTATTTTTCTAATATAGTCTAGAAATGCCAAGCTTATTGGAATGTTCTGACCTTTGAAATTAATAACTCCCTTTTAAATAATTGATCAGAGTGTTCTAATATCTAAAAGGATGCTTGATATAAATTTCATTCACAATATTTAAAATAGCAAACTATCTTAATTTTTTTTCCTTTCTTACTTGAAAACATGATAACTAAAAAAAAAACTACCTTAAGCGCTAACTGTAGAAAGGCAAAACTGTCAATTTAAAGTAAAAACGCTTCCCATTCTTGTTATGACATTTCTCAGCACCAAGTGAATGCTACACATGTGAAAACGAGTTTCTCTGAAAATCTCATCTATTTTATAAAGTTACATAAGAAGATTTCATGAGAATTTTCAGTTGGATATAATCAAAGGGAGAAAAATGGTAGAGACATTATATCTCAGCAGTTGTTTTAGTGCATGAATACTCTAAAGGTCCTGACATTTAATCCCCTAGAAGGGCATTCATTTTCTCATTATATATTTATAATACCAAAGAAGAATACAACATACACCCTGCAAAACATCTTGTATTATTGAAGAAGGCGTGCAAAGTCTACTGGAGGGGTAGTGTAAACAGGAAGCGAATCAAGGTCACTGGGGCCTAAGGCTGTAGCCTTGAGTCAAGTCTGAGACAGGAGCTGTTTCTGGAAACATAGAGATGACAGGAATCCATCGAGAGACAAGTTATGGGTAAAATCAGATATCATGGAACTAACGGAGCCACAAATGAGAAAATTCCAAAAATACTGTTGATTAAAAATAGCAAATTGCAGCAAAATCTATAAAACATTAGCATTCTAAGTGAAATAATGACAGTAACAAGACTCAAAACATTACTACATATAAGATGGTATCAGCAATATGTTCTTATGTCTCCTTCCCTTTTTTCTCTCTCTCATATATCCCTAAATAAATATACTTTAAACCCTCTAAAAGTATGCATATGAAACAAATAATAGTGTTACTGTTACTTTCAAGCTTCCAGCGAAAGAATAAAAGTATTTTTGATGGAGGAGGGGATGTCAAAGGATGATTTAGGTTTAGAAATCAATTATTAATATTATTATTATTATTCATTCATACCAATTAGTATTATTCACCAACTTATATAGAAGAAAGTATTCATGTATTAATTTCGTAACACCTAAGAATTAAAAAGTATAAATACAATGAAACAAATAACTAGTTCAACCAATAAATCAGAAATGAGATGCCAAAGACCCTGCATGAGCTAGGGCTAAGTGGTAGAGTAATGAATACACAGAGGTTCAGCCTCCAGATTCCCGAATGTACCTTCTGTTTCCCTACACTCACTCCCCAGTCATTCACTCATGAAACATTAATTTACCTACAAAGTACTCAGGACAACACAGTTGTTGGGTCTCTGAGAACTCCTGACTGTTGAGGAAAACAAGTAATTGCAATACATCATGATGTGAACTTCTGGGTGACCTGCACTCTGGAGGCCTGCATGCAATAGTAACACTTTATCTGTGCCCAATGAAGAGAGAAAGAAGTGTAGGAAAGAAATCATTGGAGGAAGGATTTAGTAAAGTGCAGAAGAATTTAGAGAGCAAGCTACTTTGATTTGGTTATTAGAAATGTTGACCTGAACCAGATCAGCTTGTTGAGTAGAATGTGAGCCTGGAAACATTTCTGGGTTCCTTGAAATTTAAGTAGGCCAAGATGGAAACTGATCTCTATTCAGTGAACACAGTTTCCTTCATATGGCATCCTGGAACCTGCCAGGTTCTTACCAAAAATAGGAACGTAGACAGAGACTCCCCATAGTCTGCCTGTGTCCACAGGAATTTTCACCAACTTTCAGAGGCTTGATGACATTTCACATGATTTCACAACTGCGATCCCCCTAGAGGTGACAAATTGGTGTACTTCTTATAATCAATCTGCTGATATTGATTGATTGAAGACTGTATATGTGAAATGACCAGTATGCGCATTTTCATAAATTACTTTCTTGCTAAAATTTAGCATCTTTTAGTTGTCTGTTTCTTAACTTACCAGCTGGCTCGAATATAGACATTGAAGCTTTTTCCCTACAGGTGAAGCCTAATCTGACTCCCAGCCAATCCTGACCAATGCAAAGAAAATATCTGGAAATTAATTTGGAATGACAGTTGAGATCAAGAATTAGAATGCAGTGGATATGACAATGTGCCCACTAAACTACAATATATAAAACTTGGCTTACGGTTCTGTTTCCAGTTTGATAGTTTGTCAGAACCTGCCAAAATTTCAAATGGTTTCCTTCTCTTGGTCCTCCATAATTTGATTACTTTAATTGGGACCAGATGATAACTTTAAATACTTGGGGCCAGATGATTATTTTAAGTAAATAAGAGGTAGACTGGTCAAATAATTTCCCTATCAAATTTTCCCAATTTAAATGTCATGTCAGAATATTATCTGAGCTGTTTCTTCTGTCTTTCTGAAACTAAGAACTTTCCACCATCAAAATGGCTGTCAAGTAAAAGCAAACAGGCACCTAGATAAGGAGAGACTTTATCCAAAAGACTATTACAGTAGAGAGAATGCCCTAATCGTAAATCTGCAAGTGTCTCAAAACGAAAGAAAAAAAGGCCCGTAAGGTAGAAAAGGTAGTTTTTCTCGATGTTAATGTCTTCCAAACAATGATAGAATATCTCAGCCAGGACACTGGCATCGATACATCAAGACACAGGACATTTTCATCACCACGAGGATCTCTTTTACAACTATACTCCCCACTCTTCCACCTTCACCTACGTAACCCTGGCAACCACTGTTATCTTCTCCATCTCTATAATGTCATTTCAAGAATATTACATAATGGAATCATAGCATGTATAACCTTTTGAGATAGGCTTCCCCCCCACCCCCAGGAATTCATTCACATTGTTGCATGTATCAATAGTTGCTTTTTATTGCTGAGTAGTATTTCATTGTATGAATGTAACACTATTTTAACATTTATGAGTTGAAGGGCAATTGGATTCTATCTAATTTTTGGCTGTTATGAATAAAGCTTCTACAAACTTTGTGTACAGGCTTTTCGTGTGAACATAATTCTTCATTTCTCTGGAATAAATGCTCAGCAGTGCACTACTGGGTTTTATGATAGTTACATGTTTAGTTTATCAAGGAAGCAAAAAAAACAGTTTCCCACAATGGCCATACTATTTTACATTCCAGCAATGTATGAGTGATCAAGTTGTTCTCATCTGTGTCAGCATGTGGCACTGTCAGTACTTTTAATTCTAGCATTCTGATAGATGTGTAGCAGTATCTCATTGGAGTTTCAATTAATATTTCCTTAACGGCTTCTGACGTTGACTACTAGTTGCCCATGTTACCATGCAATTGTTTGGCTTCTTTGCTATTGAGTTTTGAGTGTTGCATTAGTTCGCTAGGGCTCTCATAGCAACATACCACAGACTGGAAGACTTAAACCCAGAAATTAATTTCCTTACAGCTCTGGAGTCTAGAAGTACAAGCTGAAAGTGTCAGCAGGGCTGGTTTCTTCTGAAACTTCTCTCCTTGGCTTGTGCATGGCCATCTTCTCCCTGTGTCTTCATGTAGTCTTCACTCTGTATGTGTCTGTGTCCTAATCTCTTCTTTGCACAAGAATGTCAGTCATACTGGAACAGGGCCCATCCTGATGACTTCATTTGAACTTAATTACCTCTATAATTTTGCCATTACAAAGGCCTTGAGGAGAGGAGAAGGCTCTATTAGAGGGAATAAAAGATAGTGGTCAGCCTGGCAGAAGATAAGAGCCACCCCTGAGGAGGCTGGTGAGACAGACCTGCTCATGCCATGCCTAGCTGGCCAAATCAGGCAATTTGAAATTTATCCTAAGAGCAATGGGAGGGGCATGGTGTTGACATGTTTCCATCTCTAAGTGCAGTCGTATTTCTTTATCAAGATGAGGAAGTCCACCTCTGTATTTAGTGCACTGATAGTTTTTATTATGAATGACGGTTGAATTGTGCAAATGTTCTTCTGAATAAATTGATATGATTATGTGATTTTTCTTCTTTAGCTGGTTAACAAAGTAGATTACACTGATTATTTTTTGCATACTGAACCATCCTTGCATCCTTGGAATAAAGCCCACTTTGTCATGGTGTTAAATTCTTTTTTACATTGTTGGATTCTATTTGTTAATGTCCTAAACAGTTATAGAGATATGCAAATTATTTCACACCAGCTGAATTGTGGTAGTTTGTGTTTTGCAGCAAGTGGTCCATTTCATCTACCTTGTCAAATATATGGTATAAAATTTTTGATAGTATCCCCTTATTAACTTTTCAAAATCTGTAGGTTCTGTAGTATATCCCTTGTTTCATTTTGATATTAATTTTTCCAGAATACCAACCCTGCCATATTGACTATCTCTGTTTGGTTTTTATGATATATGTAGTTCTAAATTTTTACTTTTTAACTGCCTATATTGATATATTGGAACTGAATTTCTTATAGACAGCATATAGTCAGTTCAAATCTGCCAAGGTATTTTTATTTTCTGTTTCTTCACTATGTTTCTGTTTTCTTTTTCCTACCCTCCAATGGTTTATTTGAACTTATTTTTAAAATTCCATTTTCACTTATCTTGAGTGTTTTTGAGTGTCTCTTTGTATTCCATTTTTGGTGGTTACTGTATTACACTATATATACACAACTTACCACAGTCTAATTCTTAAAATTTTACTAGTTTGACCTAATATACAAAAATTACCTCCCTATGATGATTTACTCTCATCTATTTGGAATATGATTTTCTTAAATATTTCCTCTAGATATGTTTAGGACCACATCAGTCGGTGTTACAAATTTTCCTCAAAGGTCAAACACTACTTTGGTACTCTCAAGATAAGAAGGAACATCTATTCTCATTTACCCATAATTTTGCCTAACCTTCCCTTTCTTCCTGATGTTCCAAGGTTCTTTCTTTTATAGTTTCCTTTTTGTTTATAAACTTCCTTTAGCCCTTTATTAGGGTAGGTCTACTAGAAACAAATTCTATTTGTCTTCCTTCATTTGAAACAGTTTTCTGATTTCCCTTCATTGCGGAAGGAAATTTTCTCCAGCTATAAAACTCTGTATTGGCGATTCTTTTCTTCAAGCACGTAAAACATTTTGTGCCAGTTCAGTCTAACTTCAGTGGTTTCAGATGAGAAATTCAGTCTTCTGAATTTTTTTCCACTGTATGTAAGGTTTTTTTTTTTTTTCCCCTTTCTGGCTGCTTTATAGATTTTTCTTTGTCTTCACTTTTCAGAATTTTAATTACTATTTGTCTTGGCCTGGATTTGTTTGAATTTATTCTGTTTTAGGTTTGTCAGCTTCTTAAATTTATAAGTTTTTTAATTCTCCTTTCACAAATTTGGAAAAGCTTTCAGCCATTATTTCTTTGATTACATTTTCAGCCCTGCACTATGTATAGTTCTGTTGTTACAGTCCATCAGGTCTCTGTATCTCTTCATTTACTTTTTACCTACTTCCTCTCCGTTTTTCAGACTGAGCGATTTCTGTTGTTCTGTCTCAGAATTTGCTGATTCTTTCTCTCTCCTCCTCATTCTGCTGTTGACATCATTTACTCAGCTTTATATTTTGCTTATTATATTTTTCTGTTCTAAATTCTCCTTTTGGTTATGCTTTATATCTTCTATTTTGTTGCTCAGGTTTGGTATTTTTCAATTTGTTTTAAGCTTTTTGTAATTGTTTATTGATGCAACTTTATCATGGCTGCTTTGGGATCCTTGTTAAATAATTCCAACATCTCTGCCATCTGGGTTCTGGCATCTATTAAGTTGCCTTTTTCTCATTCATTTTGAGATTTTTGTTTTCTTGGGATGATAAGCAAATTTTAAAAATTAAAACCTGGACATTTTTGGACTCAGTTATAGAATGCTGGATCTTATGGAAACCTTCTGTTCTAGCTGGCTTTTTTGACACCGCTTTGTCATGAAGGAGGGGTGCTGCCTCAGTACTACCAGGTGGAAGTAGAAGTCCAGATTTCCCTGCTTGGGGAGGAGATTCCTTGTTACTGCTGGAATGGATGGACAGTTCTGGCTCCCCATGTGGTCCCCACTGATGCCTCATGGGGGTGGCCTCATCAGTGCTAGGCAATCTTGAGAGCCCTGACTCCTGTTAGTCTCCTCTGACCCCACCACAGCCAGAGGTGTGGAGGTGCCTCATCACCACCAGGTGAGGTGCGAGTCAAGGATCCCCAGTTTGCTTCCACTTACGTGGTCGGGGAGGGGAAGGGCACTCATCAGGAGTAAGCTTCCCGCTGGGCCCTCTCTAACACATATGCCGGGAGGGGGATCAGGGCACCTCGGTACAGCCTGGCAAGTGTGGAAGCCTAGATGTTCCACTTGCCTTTGATGGTGAAGGCAGAAGTGAGGCAACATTTTTCCTATGGTATTTGGATGTAGTAAAGTGGTTGTTGTTTAAAAGTTTTCTGTCTTGTTAGACACCCCCCTTCCTGATCCTTTGGCTAGATAGAACAGGCTTTGAGGAGGACTTTTTTGTCCATAACTGTCAGCCTTTCCAGGTTGCCAGTTTCTTTATCTACAAGTATCTATGAGGCAGAAAGAAAACCCAGGGAACTAACCACAGGGTCATTTCTCAGGTCCCAAGGTCTCTAGCCAGTATGCTTACCTCTTTCTACCTTTCAGAGTCTTCTGATGTTTAAGTATTAAAATATAGGATTTTCATTGTAATTAGTGAGAAGAATAGGGGGAATTATGTCTATCTTCCTAGAATCAGAAGTCTCTCCTTAAGCTTTTAAGTTTAATTTACAAACTGTTATTTTATTTTATTCTAATAAATTCTAAAAATCACTTTTAAGATTTTTATTGCTTGTTGAATTGAATTTCTTTAATCTTGTAAAAGTGCATTTATATTTAGGGCTTTTTTTTTTCCTTTACCAAATTCAAATACCCTTAGTAAGCAAAATGTTTGCCATTACTTAAGTTTCTCTAGCAAATCTTATTATTTTAATTTTTCCTAATGTTTACAAACATATACAAATTGTATTTTACATTTCTATTTAAAACTTATAACAGTAAAAATCACTTACTCAATTGTATATTTTAATTGGAATCATAAGATTATTCTGTTGTATAATATGTCAAAGTATGTTAAATATTTAAAATATGATATATAACAATTATACCTATATTTTTTCTAAACTTAACAGAAGATTTGTAGAAAGTGAACTTAATAGACTTGCTTATCTCTAAACATAAGTCTGAAACTTTCCAAGGTGAAAAAGAGCTCACCAAGAAATAATTTTATTTTCCCAAACATGTTAAAATTACCATATCAGCTGCTAAATTTTACACATTGACTAAAGGTTTGGACATGGGCAGAAAACTGAAACCAAGTGACTTTTCTCACTGCAAACATTGACATAGTGAGGTCCCTCGAGTTAATTAGTCTCTCCTGGATTCAAGACACACCATTGCTTAATTCTCCTATCCAGTTTGAATTTGACACCCCACACAGGCTGATGCTAACTTCCTTCACTGTTGAGTTGTACTTTCCAATTTTACCTTTTTTTTTTATATAGTTTTTATAGTTTAATTCCTTCCCATCGGGTGCTAACAGCATATTACTATCATCTCATTAGATATTGTATGCCCTTGTTCCTATGTTTCCTATCCCTGTCCACTTTATCGCTTAATTAGAGTTGACAGACTTCTTGTATCTCAAATATTTTTCCTATCTGGAACTTTTCATCATTATACATCTACATTAAGGGAGTATACAGTATGCTGACTCATGTCCCCAGCTGCTACCTGGACAAGTATTCCAGACAGACTAGTCACCAAGTGCTGTGAATTCACTCCCTAAACAGCTGAGTATCTGTGCTACCTGGAGATCCAAAATGATGATGTTTCTTACTAGGTTATATTATCTTTGTTCAGACTGAGTCCATGACAGCCCATTTAGAAATTATAGTAAATATGCATTGGCATGGATTCCTGGCTCACAGTAATTCCCCAGCATCCATGCTATCCTCCCTTTCTACGGGGAACTACTTCACTCACACATTAATCATTGATTCTAACAGGGGCTTCAATTAATGACATTTTGTATTACTCACACCCTAGAGAGGGGCACATATCCCAGCTTGGATATACATGGTATCCTCCAACCCTGTGCCACAAAAAATTGGACTAAGCAATGTGTGATATATTTCCACTCAACTAGAGTTCTTTCTCTGAACTTTTTCCAAGCATTGCTGATGGTTAAATCCTCTCCTCTGGTAATGAAGCTGCAAACTCTGAACCTAGATCTTTCAGTGGCCCCTCCATAGTCACATGTTGAAAAGTGGTCAGTGGTAGGAAAGCATTAAGGGAATGCACAGAGACCAGAAATGGAAGGAAGAGAAAAAAAGCCCTAGTGACACGAGAGTTCTGCTTTCAGTCATTTCCACTTAGGCTTCTGTAATTCTTGGTTATGTAAGTCAATACATCCCTCAGTTTACCTAAGAGCTTTCAGGTAGCTTTTTGGTCACAGGCAACAGAACAAACCTGATTACCATGATCACAGCTTGCTGTCTTCCTTACCTGACAGGTTAGCTTTATACTTATGTATCTTTCTACCTCTCCTCATGCCCATTTGAATTATAAATACATGAGATTTATTTTAGATGCTATATCGAGTCCTTAACATTCATAATCAGAAAAAAAAATTCTCTAATATGCCAAAGAAAGGCACCAACACGGTCTGATAGTTTATTTGAAAATTGAAAACACTTGGCCTGTTTATGGAATTATCATGCTAGAAGATTGTGGTTATTTTCTTGGTTTGTTGGGTTCCCAGTAGCATTTTAATGATGTAAATTAATATGATTTTATTTCCCTAAAGGATCTCATCTATGCTATTCACTCATTCTGAACAGGGAAAAAGTCAGAGAAAAAGAAGTGTGATTTGTCATTGTGACTTTCGAGAATTCGCTTAGCATCTCAATTTTTAACATTAGCTTTTTCTCTTCAGTTCCATTTATAGTATTCCAAAACTGCTAAGAAATTATCCCCTCAAAGAAAATAAGTTCATATTCTTAATAGCTGTGCTCAGATAAGGATGCTAATCTCTCCCTTACAGAATATTCTAAAGATAAAATGAGTCGTCTTGTCTCTCCAATTACCCTGAAAAGCTCCTTGAGAATAAGACTCCTGTCTTCCATTCTGTTACCCTTATACTGTGCCAGCAGAGCATTTTCTTCTCCTAAAAGGCCCACAAAGTTCTCATTGACCAGTAAAAAATACAGTATGGCTGTCTTCCTGTTCTGAGCATTTAAATCTTAAAGCTATTCAGTGTATAAAGCAGGGTCAATGTCAGCAGTGAGGGAAGAGAGAGGTTGCCTCAATGGTCCAGAGCAGGGTCTAAGCAGAGTGAGAATCCTGTCACTGCAAAAGGGCAGCATGGCTTGGGGAGTGAGAATTCCAACAATGTCAGAGTCTGCGGAGGGTGAGGAGTGATCCCAGGGAATTGGGAAAGTGAGTATGCAGGAATGGAAAATCAGATCCTGAGCAGGGAAAGGACAGCATCCGCTCAAGGGAGGGAGTAACAGCAGTGATGGGAGACTGGATACGTACAAAAGCATCAAATAGACAAAAGAACCAGAGCTCCCTGGAGAGGTGGCTTATTCCAGGTTTGGGACAGGAAAAGTACACCTGGAAGTATTTTTATTTTAAGAAGTTAAGAAAGTGTTCAAAGAACAATGGAACATGGAAAAAGGACAGAACAGCTAGCTTAAAGGATCTCAAATTGATCATATGACAATCTGAGCATCAAAATAAATGATAATAGTGGATTATAACCCACTGAACAAAAACAGAAACTGTGAATCCATATGTTATAAAGAATGAATGCATTAAAAGTTTGAAAAGGAAGAGATATTTTCATAGATTCCAAGTAACTTCCTAAATAGTACTTATGAACTTCAAAAATAAGTAGCTCTAAAGTTAAGTCATCTGACAGACATCCCCCTAAACAAGTGATCCAAGTGAACATCATCCGTAATGGGACAATCTGAAACCATATGCCACCAGCTAGGATACAATGAGAAAAACACAGCGTCATTTCTGTAACACTCCTGCGGATGAGAAATAGCTTGACTCTAAATATAAGGCAACATCAGACAACTGCAAACTGAGGGCTATTCCACAAGACAACTAGACTTTAATCCTCAAAAATGTCAAAGTCATGAAATCAAGGGAAGATTGAAGAACTGTTGCAGATTGTAGGAGACTGGCAACCAAAGGCAATGAGTGATTCTGAACTAGAGTCCTTTGTCATTCATAAATTACATTATTAGGGAAATTGGCAAAATTGGAATAGGACCTGAGTATTAAATGGTAAAATATATCAGTATTAACTTTCTGGTTTTGATGGTTATATTACGGTTACTCAGGAGAATGTGCTCATTATAGAACAAAGTACAATATACTACTTCTGAATGCCACTAAGTGCTATTAAAGACCGTCCTTGTTTGTAGGATGAAGTACTGGAGTGTTATACAGCAAGGCTGGCAAGTTAATCTCAAATGGGTCAGAAAAAAATGCTCTCTGTGCTGTACATTCAACTTTTATGTATATCTGTTACAGAATTAATAGAAATACTATTTACCAACATTACAGGACATTAAAACACCCTATAACCAAAAACCTTTACATATTTACACAATAAAAAACGATAATACAAATACTATTTATTTTGCGTACCATTTATCTACACAGTTAAGCTTTATGCTTTTAGACAGAAATCAAACATTATTTCTTTAAATGAAAAGCAAACCAACCAGTACAAAACAAAAACACAGGAACAGTTTATTTGTGTCAATAATTGTGTTACATTGCTGTACACGTGTAAACTATCTGGTTCCCCTGTTCACTTTTCTTCCTTTGCTTTGCCATTAGGTTAGTGGCACCTAGAGATCAGAACAGAGTTCTTTTCATGCCCTTTACACCCCGATTGTGATTGTGGGTTTCCTTGTCAGTCCACCATCTTGTGAGCCCCTCAAGGACAGATTCCTTATCTTCTCTAGCTTGGCACTGCTTCCAAACAACTACCATAATCATGAAAAGGCATTTCTTATGGATTTGGGGGCAGTCTGACCAGTTTGTAAGTGATCATTATCACTTGAAATGAATGAGCTGTGCTAACAGAAGATCCCCCCAGGGCACATCTGCACACCTGAGACAGGTGTGAAGGCAAGAGTGGACAAGAGAATCTATAGACACAAAGGTCAAAACAGAAAACAGAGTACCATAGCCATCACTTTTTAATTATCTAGGTAATATATGTTTGCCTTCTCCTTCTTCTGTGAGAACTGCCTTTGCCTCAGAGGTAGGACCTTGAGATCTTTGCTTTGTTATGGATAAAGATCTATGCTCTCCATGGTCATAGGCTATTGAGGTGGGGGTGGTACTTTTGCAGCTTCTTTATGGATTTGAATGGTCCTTCTGTGCCTGTCCACATTTTTCCTCTTCTCAGGCCAGCTGTCCAGCTTCTGTATCTGTATTTACTAGTCAGAAGTCTATACTTTGCTTGTTCCAGTTCCAAACTCCTAAAAGACAGCCTCCAGAGATAGTCTCTCTTGGTGAGGTGCAGAGTGGTGACAAATCAGAGAGGTGGCCACAAACTAGATTTTGGAGGACTTTGCGGGGCCCTAGTAAAATGTTTGAATTATTCTCAGTGAAATAGAAAACCACTGGAATTTTGTTTTTTGTTTTAGAATCAAAATCTAACACACAAAAAAGGAAGTAAATTATGCCTGTATCTTGATGAATTTTACATACACCCTTCCCCCAACACACACACGTAAACACCATATAACTGCCACCCTGATCAAGTATACAATACTTCTAGTAATCCAAAAATTTTCTTCCCATTTAACATCCCTTCTCCCCTCAGAGGTAAGGACTAATTTGAATATAGTTCCCTGTGCTATACATAGGACCTTGCTGTTTATCCAGATGTTGTGAAGATTTTCCTTGTAGTTCCAATTGTACAAGATCGTCTGCCAAAGTTCAGCAGGTGTTCTGTGAGAATTGCATTTGTAGATATATTTCAGATGTATTTGTGGGAGAGGGTGAGTTCCGTGTCCTTCTGCTCCACCATCTTGAACCCCTCCTTGGTGGCTTCTATTTGACATTATTATGAATAAAACTGCCAGCAATATTTTTAAGTACATATCTTCTTTTGTACACATGCACTAATTTTTCCAGGTATATTACTAAGAGGAGAATTACTTGATCATAGGGTAAGTGTATTTGGATTTGGTAGAAACAGCTAAAGAATTTTCTACAGTGATTTTTACCAATTTAAACTCCAAACAGAATGTATCAGGAATAATGTATAATGTATAAATATACAGTGCCCTTGCTAACACTTGATATTATCAGGCTCTTTAATTTCAGCCATTCTTTTAAGGGTGTTAATAGTATTGCAACATAGTTTTAATTTGCATTTTCTTGATGACTGACAAAGTTGAGCACCTTTTCATATGGGAAGGGGCCATTTGAATATCCCGTTTTGAAGTGTCTATTCAAGGATTTTTGCTCACTTTTGGTTTCTTGTTTTTTTAAACTGACATACAGAAACTCATTACATTCTGTATATATTGCTAATACCCTCTCTCAGTGTGTGACCTGCTTTTCCACTTTCTTAATAGTGTCTTTTAATAAACAGAAATCTCTACTTTTAATTAAGCCCAATTTATCTAATCCTTTCCTCTTAATGTTAGTGCTTTTTGTGTCCTATTTAAGAAAGTTACGCCTACTCTGGAGCTTCAAAATACTCTACTATATCTTTTTATAGAAGCTTTATTATTTACTTTATACATTCACATATGCAAACCATTTGTGACTGAGTTTTGTGTATGGGTTTAGTAGACACTAAGTTTCACTTACTTCCATTTGAATATCCAATTGATCCAACATTATTGTTTTTAAAAAAACAAAAAAATCTTCTTTCCCTACTGAATAGCAGTGGCACTTTGTTGTATATCAAGTGAATATTTATATGCAATTTCTGCTTTCTTTCATTATTTCCTCACCCTTGCTCCAATATTACAGCATCTTAATTTCATTCTTTCAAAACTTTACCAATACAAATCTTTGACTTGTTCTTTTTAAAGATTGTTTTGTATTCTACATCCTTTGAATTTATATACAAACTTTAACATTTACTTGTCAATTTTGATATATACACATATTAACTCAAACTCTCTCAAAGAATGAAAACCTGCTGGAATTTATACTGGCATTGTACCAAGTCTGCAGATAAAATTTGCAAGCACTGACACCTGTCTAATATTGAGTCATTCTATCTCTATATTTATTTATCTAAATAAATTTATTAATTTATTCTCTTAAAAATATTCTGCTCTTTTCAAATGCTTTGTGTGTGTGTGTGTGTGTGTGTGTGTGTGTGAGAGAGAGATAATTAGGTTTATTCATGTATTTATTAATTTATTTATTTAGTGGAGATACTGGGAATTGAACTCAGGACCTCATGCATGCTAGGCATGCACTCTACCACTTAGCTATACCACCCTCCCCTGCCGTTTTCAATGTACAAGTCTTTCGTATCTTTAATAATATGGTTTTCATACTATGGTAAACAGAATATTTTAATTTTATTTTGTAATCTGTTGCTTATAAGTTGAAATATTATTTACCTTTGTGTATAGATTTTATATCCTTTGTATACTAACCTTATACATACATGTATACAGACTTTGGATTCTTTTATATTGGCCTTGCTAATTCACTTAGTAATTCTAATAGTTTTTGGTAGATGTTTTGTATTTTCTATTTATACAATCACATCACTTGCAAATAATGACAGTTTTATATCTTCCTTTCAAAATTTTCTTTCTTACATACTTTCTTGTCTTATAGTCCTGTCTAGGACTCAAAAAAGGTTTTAAGTGGTGATAAATTTAACATATAACATTTTTGGTATTAAGAACAAGAATGGAGGAACCGTCCCCAATTCAATTCCTATTTCTACAGTTCAGGCCAGTGATAATGGTGGCTTTGACCAGGAATGTTGTTGTATAAGTGGTGGGAAGTAATCATATTCTAAATATACTTAGAATGTAAAATCAAGAGGAATTTCCAACATAAGCTATGAACATAAGAGGAGTCCTGAAGGATTCCAGCTCTTAGTGTTGTTTGATTGAACAACTGAACAAAAGAAGTTACAATTTACTAAGAAGAGAAGACTGAGAAAATCAGGTTGCAGAACTAGGTACAGAAATTGCATATTCATTTTTGAACATGCTAATTTGGAGTTACCTATTAGATTTCTTAGTAAACATTTTTTGTTGGTAGTTAGATATAACAATCTGAACTTCATGAAGGAGGTTTGAGTTCTCTGGCTATACATTTGGAAGTCATCAGCATATAAATGATATTTAAACTATAGAATATGTGAAATAAATGTCATTACAGAGAAGCAAAAGTATAAAGACTGAACTGCGGGACATGCCAACACTTGTAGGATGGAAGGATGAAAGGAGTATCAAAGCATAAGGAAAAGGAACAGCCACACAGTTTTCAGAGGAAAACCATACAGTATGTTTCTCCCAGTAGCCAATAAAGTGGAAGGATAGAGGAATGAACAACTATGTCAAACGCTGCTGACAGTTCTACTAAACTGAGGACTGGGAATTAATCATTGGATTTGAGTACTCAGAAATCATTAAATAATGGGAATTGTAGCTCCGGTTGCTGAATCTCCCACAAAAAGCAGTTCTACTTAATGACACAGGCCACCTATCACAAGCAGAGCACATAACAGTATCAATGAACTCAGCTGTCATCTGTTAATAGGTTTTTTTTTTTAAGGTTAGGGAAAAACAGTAAGTTCTTAAGTCTGTCAAAGTTTCAAAACGGTAGCTGTGTTTTCTTTTTTATCATTATTTTCAATTTGGGGCAGTTTGCCTTAATTCCCCCACTCTTTTCTTTCCGCATTTTTCCGATTTTGAGTTCCTCTCCTACACCCAAAGCAGCAAATACTATAATGACCAAATGGCCTTATGCTTCATTCACTCCAAAATGTAAAGAGCTCACTGTATCCATTCCTCCAAAAGCATTTATATTTTAAACCAGAATCACTGGTTGAAAACTTAAATACATGGAAGTTGACCACTGAAGATAGAATTTTAATCATTACCTTGTTTGATTTTATAGCCCTTTCATATCATGTCACTTGGCAACCAACAGTTGAAATGAAGATAAAATTTCATGAAGCACTGAGGCATGGACTGCCAATATTCTGCTACTAGTATATATCCTTTAGACTTAATAAGAAGTGTTCTTGCTTAAAAAAGCTCTCAAACCTAGATCTAATTCCCACAGCAAAGAATAATTAGTCTTGCCATGTCTTACAACAATCAGATTCTGAAGTTTACTTTGACTCCTGATTTTTTATATCCTTTCCTCATGTACTTCCAATGACAAGAATACATGTACCATTAGGGTTATTATTTAGGTTTCTTATTAGAATTATTACCTTAGATTAAGACATGCTTATTTTTAAATGGTCATGTGTTCCCCTTTTGTGACTATAACTCCAAATAGTTACCAATAGCATTGGCGCTAATATTTGTCAATGATTCATATACCATGCGCACATTATTCTCAAATGTTCTCTTTTACAAAATTTGCTGATGCAAAAGTGAAGGTCAGTACAATCAACTCAATACATCCCTTTTTTTCTTTGGCTAAATCTTCCCTTGTAACTCACTGCCAAAATACTGAAATAGTTTATTTTAATACAACTAATCTAATTCAATCAAGATAATTTTTAAAAGTAAATCAAAGAGATAGTTTTGGATATCTGATGGAGAGAATTGACCTTAAGTATTTGAAGACTAAATTTAGCTGCTTGAAATAGTATAAGGAATTGTATTCCGCATCTTAGAGTGAGTTAATAATTAAATATAAGACTATTATATAAAGCAATAGATGTGATTTTTTTTTTCTGCTATGCCCTGCAGGTCATAGCCTTAAGAGATGAGACATTTAGAGTATCTATCAATGAGCCAAATTTTCCTACACATTTTGCAAAAGAATAGAATAGGTTGTTTTGCAAATATCCACTCTCACCTCCATGGGAGCAGTGTATTTCCCTACTATACTGATGATGGGATTCTCCTTATGTCTTCCTTTGGTCTTGTGATAAGCAGAGTATTTTATCTGGGACTCAACTTTATCACTTGTTTTGATCAATGAGTATCATCAGACATTTGCCCAAGAGTCTTCAAATATAACAGAAAAGTTGAGCACGACTTCTCACATTGCTTTTCCCATGAGAAGGATGTGTCCTGGCTAGCCTACTGATGTAAGGAGAATGAGAGACAGCAGACTGGTACCCAACTTGCCTTGGACCAAGTAAAGTCAAGCACAGATTTTGTCAACAGACTCTCAGACAACTCAAAAGAATACATGATTGTTTCTTAAGTCACTAAGTTTTGTGGTGGTTATACAACATTTTTGAGGCAAAAGTAACCAACTGATTAGAAGTGGGTTATTGCTGTAACAAAAACTGAAAATATGCAGCAATGGATTTAGGACCAGATAACAATCAACAAGAAAACGATTATAGGAGACTGGAAAAATGGTGGGAACTGTGGTGAAAAGCTGAAAAAGTGACCATAGTATTGGAATAACATTTGGTGAAAACATCAGAGATACTATGTGAAAGGTAGAATATGTATGTAATAAACTTGTAGAGTTGGGGAGAACTTCAGACAAGATGTAAGAAGCATGAACTGCTTAGTTTTTGTTTGTTTTAACCAGCTTCATTTGATAAGAAATTTCAAGAGATGTGATAAGGAAACTAGCCAGATTGTAAGCAAAAATTGGCAGACATATATAAAACCAACTAATTCCAGGGTTGAAAGATCAAGTTATTTTCTATCAAATCAAAGATGTGACCATTACACTTTGGCTCTATGGAAAGGGCTAAATCCAGGGCTTTGCAAGTAAAATAAGGTTTCAAGGTAAAAACCAAAGGTGGAGCTGTAATACCCTTTTGTTCTTTACAAGCTCTTAAGCTTGTCATGATTCTTAGTTTGGTAGGATGGCTCAAAACATCATTCATGAAATACCCATGTCATTAGTGGCCTTATCCTTATTGGGCTTGAAGACATATTTAACGTTATTTAAAAAACAAAATGGAGCTGGGTGGCCATTGTGGACATGTTTTCAGACACATTCCTGCATCCCTGAGAGCCTGAATTTTCTGAACTGTATCAAACTCAGGGACACCACTAGCCATTTTCAAAGCAGTATCTGCTAGCAGCTGATAGCTGCAGTTTATGGTTTCAAAGTACACCCTCTTTTGCAACTATGGAATCATTTCAAACCCCAAGCAATCCTTGCTTAACAAGCACCCTTGCTTCTTGCCAGTTTCAATCCTAATTCTTGACAGACAATTTACGTAATCTTACAGTTTTGCTTTGTGGGTTTTTTTTTTTTTTTAGCTTTATAAGCCTCCCCATTTTGTAGTCCAGTGGAACACAATTCTTTAACTGCTTCTTGAATCTGTGTCTTCTGGGCTACAGTCCTAACAAACCCCAAATAAATACTTCTTTATTTCAATCAGGTCACCATTTCTGAAGTGCTGGTTATCAAGCTGCTCTAGCTCGTCATTCATTGTCACAAGAGACATGGGAGTTGTGTTAGTTGCTTAGGGTTGTCACAATAAATTACCAAAGGTTGGATGGCCTAAAACAATAAGAATTCATTCTCTCACAGTCCTGGATGCTAAAAGTATAACATCAAGGTACTAGTTAGGGCCCACCCTTCCTCCAAAGTCTCCAGGAAAGAATCTTCCCTCGCTTCTTCCTAGCTTGTGGTAGCTCCTGGTATTCCTTAGCATTCCTTGGCTTGTCGCAGCATCACCCAAAGGCACAGAATTGAAGAACAGCTGGTTGTGTGCCAACAGCTTGGCATTTCTGGATCATAAAACCCGTAGAAGGGGCTGACGAGAGATATTGCTGGAGAGCTGGCAGCAGCCAGAGAACAGGGCTCCTTGCTTGCCAAATTAGAGCAGCGTGGACTTTCTCTTTGAGACCATGGAGAGTTATAGAATGATTTTAAGCAGAACAGTGTGACCTAATTGTTCTATTTAGCCAATAAAATACGCTTACAAACATGATGACAACCCCTACGCATCCCAACTCGGCTTATTTCCCTTTATCTCTCTGTGAAATAAGCATGCTCCATGGGCTTGCACAATCCAGGTCACACTCTGCTTTTGATTAATGAATACATCAGATGGAAGTTTTACTGTTCTGACCAAAAGGCGCTGTATCTTACTTACTCTATCCTGCCAGAAAGAAAAATATATAATAATCTAAACAAGATTATGCAATCTTTATCTACAGTATTTTTCCTCATATCAAAGTCACCTTTATTCCACCAGCTCCTCTTTTCTTATGTGTTTGTACACTAATTGCTTTATACTTGCTGTTTCCTGATTTTTCCATGTATTCAAGGTTAAGCCTGCACATCAATGAGTTTGCATTACCAGCCTAGAGAAGTCTTTTGATTATGCTTGTTAAATTCAAAGAACAAATTCACTGAGTTACTGAAGAGTCAAATCACCTTCTATTTTGCAACAAAATTTACATTACAAATACAAGTAGAAAATCACAAATCTATTTCTACACGTTGCAACTCGACAATGTCACTTTTTTACTCCTGTGAAGAAGGATGAATCACACACCAGAATAGAATTGTTAAAATATTCCTTTTCTGACTCTCCATCAGGCTCAATGCAGGTGCAATTGGTCTCTTGTGTTCTCAGAAAAAAGAAGCGAGTGGCCAATTAAAGTGGGAATGAGCTCGCTGAATGGTCAATTTTTGGCAGGCATTAAGTTGCAGATGTAAAAAACTGGCTCTAATCTACTCAGAAAACCATGGAATACACAGGGAGGTAAACAGGAGAGGACACCTTGATATTGGTTTGGTCTCTTATAACTACCAAGAGAGGAAATAAAGCCAGCAAATTTCTCACTCACAGAAATATTTGTATAAATCCATCGCTTTCAAAAAGTTTTATTTTCTTTAATATTATCAATGAGTATGATCACCTCTTCTGGCTATACATATACTTTAGTAACAAAATCACAAAACAAACAAACCAAAAAAAAAAAAAAACCCACAAAAAAAAATCCAGGGATATAGACAAATATTTGGTCTACTCAGCAGGAAAGAATCCATTTGACAGAGCTGTTGTAGAATTCCAGAGTGTTGAAATTATAACAGCAAGCCTTTTGACAGGATACAACTTTAACCTTCCTTCTTTAGCAATAACAATATTCAGGCATCTTTCTTGTGTAGTTGAGTACCCATTCTGGTAAAAGATTGTGGGTATGTGTGTTTGGAAATTTGGAGAATCATACTGACATCCATAATAAGACTGGTCCAAAAAATCCTACTTTACTTTCTGGCCTATTTTAAACATTATTCTCATTTTTAACAATATCTGAACCCAGAAATCTATTAAAAGGTTTTGTTTAATACTAGAGATTGAGAATTGGAAATCCTCTAAAATCTTACTTGGAGCCTCCAAGAATTAAGAACCAGTTGAATATAAAAAAATGAAGCAAAGATCTAAGCACCCATCACAGCAATTAGGGGAAAAATCCTTAGGTCAAAGGGCTCTAGCTCTTAAGTGAGCAAGCTTACATACGCACACACACACACAATGAATCAGGGCACCTCTTTTTTAGAATGATTTAATTCTTCTAGTCGCTGATAGCATTCCAGCACAAAGCAAATATCTCTTTCAATCCTTGCAATATAAAAAGATCTAACTGTGAATCAGAATCGTGCCTTTGAATTCCAGCCCTATTTAATTCTGTGACCTCGTGCCAATCACATCACTTCTTTACATCTCAGTTTCCTCATTTGTACAATTAATGGATTGGACTCAATGGTTCTGAAAGCTCCATCCACCTGTTGCATTCAATGATTCCACACTCAGCCTAAAGGGGCAGATGTGCCTTCCCTATGACTACATTATGCTAATGGTTTACTTTTTTTGCAGCAAATGATGTACTCAAGAACACCACAGGGTGGTTTTATTAAAAAAGAAAAACTAACCTAACTTTTGATCAAACTCACCATGCAAATATTAATTAAAGCAATATTTTATTGAATCAAAAAACATTCACTCCAACTACTCATTCAATGCCTGATGTCACTATAGAGCCCCCTTGCAAGTGAATGCAAATACTTACATACCCGCCCACTGATCCAGTGTGCCACCCTGCAGAGACAGCCTTCCTTCCTCAGACAATTTGAACTCAACATTTTCCTTCTGTTGAGCTGAAACTTAACTCCCTATGGCTTCTACTCATGTTTCCTAACTCTAATCTTTTGGAGGGCTATCCATAATGAGTTTAATCCCTCTTCTCCATGACAACTCTTAAAATATTTGAAGATAGCAATCATATCTTCTCTAATCTATCTCAGTCCTCTCAACTACTCCTAATGTGAGCATTTCGTACCCTCTTATCGCTGTCTCTAAATGTGTTTCTATCCCAATTAACGTGCGGGTCCAAGCACAAAATGCTAAGTGCCAAGAAAGCTGGGTTTTTTTGCCATTCTTGTAGACAAATTATTATAAAAGATTAACAGAAACCACATCCCACTATTTATTCATGTGGAGTTTACAATGGACTAAGTTAAAATCTTCTTAAATATATTCCTGTTGAGCCAAATTTCTTCCTTTCCATATTTGTAAAATCGGTAAAAAATGGAAAAGAAGCATAAACCAGAAGTAAAGAGTTTTCCAATGATGAAACTCTCATCTCTGGTTCATGCTATGTGATATCTGGGGAGATTTAAAAATGATAATGTTTGCATGTCATCATGGATGTGTATTCTGCTCTTTAGAATCTCCTCCCTTTTTTTAACTGAAAAACTAAGAATTCGTCAGTGTACACTTCCAACATATAGCACTTTCTTTTTCAACTCGGTGCACATGCAATATAAAAGAGTAAGCAAATTAGAAACAAATGCCCAGTTTTAGCTTGATGTCACACCAGGTCTGAAGCTTTCATGGGAGATAATGGCACATTACCCAATGACACACACAAAAGGTGTTGACGCTTTGGTCACTGGGAACAAAACACAATAGCGTTTTCTCTTTGAAAGGCAGAAAAACATGACAGTCTTAGTAGTTGATGAAACATGACTGTCTTTTTTCTGCACAGAAATATACTCAGCCATAGTGCTGACTATGAGAACTTTGACGGTACAGTCCCGGGGCCTTTGATGTGGTAGAGCAGTTACACCTCCATGACACAAAGAAAGGGTGCGTTACTTTGTCAACCATTCACCACCAAAAAAAAAAAAAAAAAAAAAAAGTGGTATACAAGTAAATAACTCCAACTAAGAGGTATTGATAAAATTCTCTTGTATGGTCATGAAATTTAAAAATCAGTGTGTTTTTTAACTCTTTCTTTAAAAGGCAAACAATGTTTAGCTGAAAAGAAAGTGTTATAACTATTGAGTCTGACATTTAAGACACACGAGTCTAACTTTCTGAACTCAGATGAGAAGCATTCAGTATGTGGCATATATCCTAATCACAAGGAAGCAGCCAAAACAAGGTTTATTTCATCTAATTTGCTAACTGAGTTATTGTGATAGCAAGAAAGGCAGACTCAGAGCAGTTGCTTTTTTCTAATACGTATACCCAGTGTTTTGTTTATTTCACATAAGTCACCTTAATTATAAGGATGATCAGGGGCATGACTGCTCTCCAAACACACACTGTTCTCGAGTCCTGACCTTGGTGAAACCTACCCTGAACTCCTTTTATGAGATGAGTTTCCTGTAACCTTGCTCAATGAGACAAACTGTGAATCCTCACCCCTTGGAGAGTTGTGAAAACCCCTTCTGGAAATTGTATTTTTATCCTCCTCTGCTTCCTAACAAGGGAGCAACTCAGGTCAAAGTGATGAACTTCTTAAACCACTCGAAGTGAGTCTGACCATAGCTCAAATCTGAAAAGCCTCCTGTGTCACCACCTACAATGAATATTCTTAGAGGTGATCAGTTTGGAGTGCCAAGGTCAGTATCTTGTGACCTCCTCCATTTCTCTTTAATTCTTTTCTTTCTCCAGCGGTGGGATAGAGGCAGCAAAACTCCCTGAACGACCTCATGATGGCAGCCATCCCAGACACCCTCCAGGAAGAAGACAGTTCTCCTGGCTGCAGGGAGCCTGTCATCCCACACCTGCAGGGATCTTATCTTCCAAGGTTGCCAAACCTGCCTGGGGACGGGCCCTAGTCACCCGAGGCTTACTTGCAAACAATCCTAGGACCTTCCATTCGGCTGCAACTATCGTGATGACCAATTAATCCACTGAACGCTGGTCCTGATCACCTCTGAGTTACCAAATCAAGAGAGAGATCTTTGATGATTAATAAGACGATTGTTCTCCTGACTTAGGGCCTATATAAGAAGTGCCTAAGACTCAAATTGCAGTACAGTGTAGTTCAGTAGGTTTAGGTGGACTGGCTCTCCATGGCTGTTTTGTGAGGGCAAAAGGCTAAAGACAATGGTTGAGTATTTGTACACAGAGGACTGCAATTAATGCCTTGCACACTGCATGGAGAGACTAGGATTGTGTGCTGCTCATTTGTGGGGAGAGAATATAATTAATAAATACCTTGGAAAATGAGAAAGGCCAAATTCCTTATGGTGAAGAAAATAGACTTTTAAGCCAAAATACACGGACTTGAAACCCAGCTAGACCTCCTTCCCAGCTGCTTGAATTTGGGCAAATTATTTAAGCTTGCTTTGCCATAATTTCATTGTCTATCAAATGAGGATAACACTGGCATAAGTGTAATAGCTAAATAGATAAAATTCTCCAACAAAGTCCTAGTTAGCACTTGGTAAAATGTTACCTAACATATAAAATAGCTACAAAGGAACGCCAAAGTAAAATTGCAAATTGGATGTAGTGTTCGCTAGGTTAAATTTCAACAGAGCTATAAAACCATATTACCTTTGAAGTTGATATATCTCCAGGGCTATTAAAGGATAGGAACTTATTCATTTCTGCAGGTCAACTTCTAACCTGAAAGGCCATAAACTGCCTGTACATTTATCAGTCATTGATTGTCAGCCAAAGTCACAGCCTCTGCGTGTGTCAGACGATACTCAGATGGGCTCACTGGAAAATGATCTAGCATGAACTTTAAAAAATCAAGAAATAATCATTTTGCCCTGTCTCCAAGTTTGGAGTATATAATTTTTAGCAGCTTTGCCATACGTTTTATGTCAGTTCATATATGTAAAGCACTTAGGAAAAAGGGGGTGGGAAGGGATAAACTGGGAGTTCGAGACTGGCAGATACTAACTACTATATGTAAAGCAGATAAACAACAAGTTTCTTCTGCTACAGCACAGGGAAATACATTCAATATCTTGTAGTAACCTCTGGTGAAAAAGAATATGAAAATGAATATATGTACATGCATGTATTACTGAATCATCATGCTGTACACCAGAAATTGAAATGATAATGTAAACTGACTATACTTCAATAACTAAATAAATAAAGTGAAAAAACATAAAATAAAATAGCTACTACCGTAGGCAGTAGCAAAAAGATATGGCCTGTGGAATCTCTGTGATATTCTAAAAGGGCTTACAGCATTTGCCTGCAATAATTCTTCAGGGACACCATGGGGCTGGCTTAGTTGTGGACCCATTCCATAAGAAGGCTTTTGATCCAGAAATGACATCTTTCATGTTCTGAGAAATTCAGACAACAGTTTAGAGATAATGCTTGTGCTAAGGTCTTATTACAACTATTGTATGTATACAATTCAATTCTAAAAGGCCACTGAAAAAGAATGTCCACACTTCTCTGGAAGTATTAGTCTTTCTTAATAGAGGCTCCCAGAGGAAGAAAATCAAGTGGCAACATAGAAAAAAGAAATGTTCAAACCAATTTGAATGCCTTAATAGGACAGTCACTTATATTTGGGGACAAAAGTGTTAAGTATTTTACTTTTTTATTTCCAAAATATCTGGGCATTATTATACAGGCATATTTCTCTTATTTTTTCCTACCTACTGTGTAAACTTAGAAAGAAAATATAGATATTTACAAAGTCATTCTATATTCATAATCCATTAAAACAACATATTCTATTAGAAAGATTCTTCTTGCTATCAAAATTCCAAAATCTGCCTTACATCAAACAATCTTAAAGATGGTATTTGTTTAATATTGGAAAAGGATTATGCCACAACCACTTAATCAAAGTCTTGTTTACTGTCAGTATCTATTCAATTTTGCATGTCCCCAGCTTGATGGAAACTAACTACCTCACAGCACTCCATAAATATTTATACTGTAATCCATTATTGATATATTCCAAACATTTTACTATAGCTTGCTAATGGCTGCAACTTGACATTTCTGGGTGGAGCTGAACCATTATTTTAATTTTGTTTCCATAAGAGATGCTTTGCACACATGAGAAAAAAATGCCAATGCTGGTGTTTGAGTCAGTCACTACCAGCATGAAACAAAGGCAAAGTATCTAAATCAAGACTTGAAAATAAATCCAAAAACTGGGCACAAGAAATTCAATTTCCCTACTAGGTTAAAATCTCTCTCCACTCATTGGTACTGTGACCTCTTATATACAATGTCACTCTAATCTAAGAAATATTTCTAAATCCCCACTTTATAGATAGAGACACTGAATGGTTCCGAGAGGCAGAGTGACCTGTGTAAACCAGGGCTTTTGCCTCCAGTGCATTTAATGCCCATAACTTGGACTTTACCACAAGAATGTCTTCTTTGTTGGTATTCCTTGCCTTATACATATGCTAAATGCCTCACCTACCCCACATATATAAATTATACAAATTTATCCTTGTCTACCACCTAAAATGAGGTCATCTGAAAATGTATCTAGTGTTTGAGTTTGTTTTGGTCTCTACTGCAACTGTTTTCTGATTCAGATTGTCAATTCACTGGACCAGGGTTAATACATCTGAAAAGCAAGGTAAGTAGTTTTCAGTATCAAGAGAGTAAATAATGGATAAAGATAAGGCCAAGTCAGGAAGCAGCCTGCTCAGGACATGGAAGCAGCAACATGGGAACCAGGCTTACAGGTGTTTAAATCCTAAACCTGCCCTTTACTTGCGTGCGATATTCAAAAAATGAGCCTCGCTAAGCATCAGGGCATAATGAGATCATGTAATAAAACTGCTTAGTATAAGCACACTACAGAATAAATTTTAATAAATTAAATGGTCAATTCTCACATCAAAAAATAAATCTCTGTATCATATTTAGCATTTGTAACAAATAGATAAAAAATTCTCTATTCAAAAAACAGAGATTTTTGTAGCATCATTACTAATGACAGGTACACCGCCTCATGCAAACAGGTGTGGTAAAAGCTGATCAGGGATGCTAACAAGTCTTCCTCACATATGCATAGTCCTTCATAAAGCACAGTTACCTTCATTTCCTCATGTGATGCACTCAAGAAGCTCTGTGAGTTAGTTTATTATGTATCATCACCATCCTTTCCATACTGAAAATGAACAAACTGAGTTTAGAAGAGGCAAAGTAACAGGCTCAAATGACAGGTTTAGGATTAAAACACCGCCCAATGAAATGCAGATGAAGGGACCCATGTTCTTTCTTTCCATTAAGTCAACATGTTTCTCACCTTCCTAATTTTTGAGAGCGCCAGATGTGCAACCTGACATGAACCTGACATGAAAAAAATCATCAGTCAATTTTTTTTAAAGCTTCCTCAATCTCATCATGCTAACTGATTTCAACAGAATTCACCTCAAACAGAATTTCGAAAGGAGGGAGAAGAATTAATAGGAGGAAATCAAGGTATCTTTTGCCAGCCTATGACAAAACAGTTTAATGTAATAATTAAATATACTAATCGGTTCCTCTGTCAACCTCACTACCACATTTCCAGTTATTTTTTTAAGACTACTAAAATGGAGTTGTAGACATCTGTGTGAAGGATAGATTCTCAATTCACAATAGTATAATTAAGATGCAATAGGACTGAAAAGAAATGAGAACTAGACCCTTTAGCTAGTTGACAAGATGCAAAGTGGAAATACAATGACGCAGAACCAGCAAACCTGTTCTACCCCATTCATCCTCTCTTAGTTGATATCTATTCAGTCAGACTTTCTCGCACCATTTAAAGCTTTAATGGCGTGTACGGTTATATGTGACTCCTCTCCAGATTCTCAATCTGCAGCAATCATCTGCTAGCATCTCTAAATCCTCACAAGTCTAGCTTTTGTTTTCCACCTAATACATGGCCAGTCTCACACATTACAAAGGCCATAAATCCAATCACATTCTTTTAGAGAAATCAGGGGACCCGAGTCTAAGTTCTGACTTTGCGTGGACCAGATGCACATTCAGTGATGTGCTTTCTGCTACCATGTTTCCTCAGAGTAAAGGAATGAGGACACAGAAACTTTCACAAGTGGTGCTACTGAATGTTGCATTGGTACCTGCAGAGTATTGGTCTTGGCCATAATTAAGGTGTCTTGCTTAAATGTTCCTTATTTGATAAGCTCCATCCTTTTACTCCTACTTTTAATCTACCAGAAATGAACAAAAGATCAGAAGAGAGGTCACGACCGAAGGGAAAAGAAAAACAGGAATAAAAGAGAACATATGTCATGTTTGTATCTTGCCCAATAATAGGCAAACAATTTAAAAGAGCAAAACAATAAAATAAAATTATGAAGAAAGGGCAGAAAGTCCAAACAAATTTTTTTATAACACAGTAATGGTCAAAAGCAGTACTCAAAACAGCATGAGTATTTTACCTGTGTGTGTGGATGGACAGAGAGAGACAGAGAAAGAGAGAGAGAGAAAGAAACAGAGCCAAAACTAGAATGGAGTAAGGCAAAATAAAATGAGGATATTATGATTATAGGTAAACTTACTCAATCTCAAAGGCTGTTTATTGTCACAACTTACGCTAACTAAAATTAACGTTGCTCCTGCAGAAATGTTTTTAAAAATCTTTTTTCTTGAAGGGGAAGAACTACTATATAAGGAAATTTCTTGATGATTTAGATAATCATCCATAAAAACATTATCTTCCTGTGCTTATCATTATCAAAAGCCTGAGGACGAGTTAAAAGAACAAAGCTAAAAAAAACTTTCCATATTTGTTAAAACATAATTTATAATAAGTATAGTCTAGCTCCATAGACTGTTTTTCTGAAAAAAAAAGAAGTCATCTTGCTAGAAGATAAGAAACATCTTCCAGTGATGACTGGTGAGTCACGAACAAAAGGTTCTCAAAATTTCAACACATAAAGTTTAATCACTGGAAGGGAAAGAACACAAGCCTAACATAAGGAAACAAAATGCTGATGAAATGCCCACAGTTTTAAAATGCTGAGTGATTTGACCCTGGGATGATATAGAAAGCAGCTAGTACATTTACATGGCAGGTAATGAAAAACAAAAGTAAACAATTATTTGGAATCTTTCGGCAGATGCTTTAAAATCACTGCCTGTGTAATTACAAAAGAGAAATGTATCCTGAAAAAAAAAAAAAGAAAAAAAAAACTTTGAACTTCTGAGATGTATTTAAATCTGAGAAGAATGACTCACTCACTGGAGGTTCCTATCAAAAGTTTTTTAGTTTTGTTTTGTTTTTTGTTTTAATTTAATTGCCAAGGAGGATTACCAAAGAGAAAAAAAACTGCCAAACAATAATTCAGCTATTTCTCATCTTTTTACCTAATATACAATCTCCACTCAGTTCTATATGTCAAATGTTACCCTTCCTTTAAAATTCAACTCAAGTCCCACCTCTCTGATCAGACACACACACACACACACACACACACACACACACACACACACACACACACGTCTTTCCTCTAAACTTCTGTTGCTTTTACTGTCTTTATGCATGTAGAGTATTTCCTTGCACTATTAAGTAAAAGTGTGTAGGTGACCTATGACATACTGAAGCCTCTCTGTTAGTCCCAAGCAGCATCTTCTATATCTTTATATTTCCCTGGTCCCTTGTACAAAGTAGTAAGTAGTCTGAAGTAGTCTGCAGGAGAAGAAAATAGAGATGCTAGATCACCAGAATTTAAACAAAAATCTGAATATCTGAACTTGAGAAAGTCATTTAAACTCTGGAACTCAAAACAGAATATTAATGTTAGTTTTCCTAGCAAACTTAGCCCATGGTGGTGTTGTGAAGATAAATTAGGTAATATCTATGAATTGATTTATAAACTATTAAAAAAAAGGTATAGTTTATACTAGAATCTCTACATATTCTAATACTGTAGAGAAAAAGAAAAACAAAAACAAAAACAAAAACCTCTGGCTACAGAGCCAAATAGACATGCATTCTAATTCTGGCTTCTGCCCTGACTAGAGGAGTCCTCTTCCAACCATATCGTCATGTATAAAATTGTAACAATTCCTAGGTATATATCCAGAGGGAACCTTAATTCAAAAAGATACATGCACCCCCAATGTTCATAGCAGCACTATTTACAATAGCCAAGACATGGAAACAACCTAAATGTCCATTGACAGATGACTGGATAAAGAAGCTGTGGTATATTTATACAATGGAATACTACTCAGCCATTAAAAGAATAAAATAATGCCATTTGCAGCAACACGGATGGACCTGGAGATTGTCATTCTAAGTGAAGTAAGCCAGAAAGAGAAAGAAAAATACCCTATGATATCACTTATATGTGGAATCTAAAAAAAAGACAAACGAACTTATTTACAAAACAGAAACAGACTCACAGACATAGAAACAAACTTATGGTTACCAGGGAGGTGGGAAGGGATAAATTGGGAGTTCAAGATTTGTAGATACTACTAATACATATAAAATATATAAACAACAAGTTCATACTATATAGCACAGGGAACTCGATTCAATATCTTGTAATAACTTATGGTGAAAAATAATATGAAAATGAATATATGATATATGTATGTTCATATATGACTGAAGCATTATGCTGTACACCAGAAATTGACACACTGTAAACTGACTATACTTCAATTAAAATATATATATATTATATATATAAAAAGACAAAAAATTTGTGATAATAATACATATCTAGCAAGATACTGTGGGGATTAGCATCTCACAGAGTCTGGGAAACTATCAACAAATGGTAGATTTATCATCATTATTCAAATATAAAGTGTTATTATACTCATTATTATTATAGGTGCAGATAATTCAAAAAGAGATATGATGTAGAAAACTACAAATACAATCTAAAACACCACCAGAAGTTTAATAATGGGTCTTAATGCCACATTTGTTGCTCCTGGAACTGAAATACAGGCAAATAGGATCAATTCAATTAATTCTCAGAAACTGGCCTAGCAACTGATAAAAAGACATCAACTATGATTTTGTATTAGTTTTAGTTTACATAAATGTACCCAAGCTATCTGCCTATAAAACAGAAACACCTGTAGAATTTCATAAAGTGTTGACTCTTAGGTCCCATAACAGATACATTGAACCAATTATCAACTACAGTTATGTCAGAGTTGGTAGGAACTCAGAAATTTCTTGCCATTTCTGAGTCTAAAACTTTCTGAATAGGCTCCCTTTAAAGGCTTAATTAAATCCAAATTTAATGATAAGGTAACACCCATATTTTACCATGAGGACAGTATAAGAAAATATGTAATATGATTTTGAATACTGTAGAGGTGTAGTAAGGGTTGAATTAGAATAAAAAACTGCTAAAATGACTACATTATTATTATTATTACAAATTATTGTAATTTTTACTATTATTGCTATTATTATACAATATATGTGCATATGAGCTCCTCTCCAAGCATCAAAATGAATCTTTTCTTCCCATCTGCTACTTCAGGGAGTTGCTTCTTAACTTCATCCTACTACCCTGCCCCCACCATCTCCAGCTAAGAATTTAGAACTCAAAGCAATTATTTGTGAAAATTATAAAAAAACTTTTATCCAAGTTATTTAATCTCAGAAAAAGAGTAAGTGTGCCACTTGTTTTATCTAAAATAACTGTGGCACTGCCTGGAAAATTAATCTGGGCATGTCATTCTTGAGAATTTTAAGGAAAGATGTATGTCAAAAATGTAAGGTGACACCAAAGGTTGATACCATGATAGCTAGATCTTTAAACTGACCCTTAAAGCCTGGAAAGTGATTTACAGATTCATGGTTATTTTGATGTGGCCTAATAGTAAATTCTATCCAATGTCCGTACACAACACGAACACAGAACATTTAAGATACTCTGAACAATCTTCACTTACTGAAGTAAGATCTTGACTAACGACAAGGGGTAAGAGGATATTGTTGACAATATTAATCAAATGCTAGCTCCTTTTCTGTATTTTTATACAGAGTACTCCAAGTTCTGCTTGATACTTTAAAAATAGACAGTGGCCATATGGATTTTAGGTAAAGAAGATCAAATTATTCTCCTCTTTCATCTTAAGTGGCCCCTTCTACAAAGCCACTCTTCCTGGTTCATGTCTTAGTCCTACACCCTCTAAAATACAGTTATTACTCATGAAAATATTGTTTACTAATGTATTTTAATAGTTGAAGTTTAATTTATTCATTTTTGAAGTCCACAATTATTATTTTGTTGAAGATCTGCATTTTTAGTAATTTCCTTTCTTCAACTTAAACTTGGAATCCTATTAACGCAAGGAGATAGGCAATTTCTGTTGAAAGGACAAAAGTCACATCAAGCAACTCACTCATTTCACAACATGACCATGAACATTTGTGTAATATAAAACTTTCCAGCTCCCTGTCTCAAAGAGGCACTTTGAAAAGGAACTAATAAATTATTTTAAAGAGTTTTTAACGTAATGTGCTACACATATGCTTCATAAAAATGAACCAAAAAATGCTGGAATTCCTTCAAGTTAAAATGATATAATACACAATCCACAATGTACACAACTAAACTTTTCTACTTAATAAAGATAATGGGTACTCGGGAAAGTTTTTTAAAATATGCAAGAAAATCTATCTTTTTTATGACTTTTCTCATTATGAACAGTATAGGTAAATAAAGCTTCGTTGATAATTCTGTACTTTAATCTCAAAAACAGAGAAAGAAAAGGAATGAGAAAAACAAATATCACTTTGACCACTTTTAATCTTCCCCAATTTCATGTTCTCATGTCCATGATAATTTTTAAACTAAGGGATCGTAGTGAATGGACATCTCCTACCATTCCAAAAAACAGTGCCTTGAGACAGCAGTCTGTCTCCACATTCAGATAAGGTGGCATTCAGGCTTTCTGGGTCCCATTATAATTCTGGATCCAACAGCTGTATCCAGAGCTTTCAGAAATTCCTAAATTTCCCCTCTGGAATTTTCCATTAGCCAGCCAGCCTCTTTACTTGAGTTAGTGGTAGAAATAACTTGAGAAATGCATCATGTGTTTTAGTTCTATGATGTGTGGAAGAAAAACACAAGAAGAAAAATTCTTGAGTCATCTTCTGTCCTTAGAGCACATCTTCAGTTAGCTTTGAGGTTCTGTCAGTCCCCTGAAATTGCTCTCAAATTCGTTCCTTTTATTTACTTTCCAATCTATTTTGACCTGGATTTGCAAAAATTAAACTGTAAATCTTCCTGTCTCTCCTTCCTTCAAGCTACCTTGCACACTATCTCAGGAATTATCAGCCTGATGCCCTGGTCCATGAACGGCAGAGGACAAGGGGTGGCACATGGGCTATCATTCTCTCCCAAACAGAAGGACAAACTTAGAGGATCACCCTTGGAAACAGAAAGAAACAGAAAATCAAAAGATAACAGATGGCCATTTTTATCATAACTCACCCTAGGAGATGTTTCTTTAAATATTTTGCGATTAAACCAGATTGCCTCCCAATTATCCATCGAAAGCACAAGGTACATTCTCAGAATGAAGTAACCAGAAGAGAGTGATTTAAGTAAGCCAAACAAAAAAAGCAACCAACTCTGTTACTTCCGTTCTATTATAATCTGACTGAAGACAGATTTATATTTTTAGCCCATAGCTCTCTTCTCAGCCTCAGACCTACATATCCATCTGCCAACTTGACATCTATACTTGGACATCTTTCCAGCATCCCAAATTCAACGCGGACAAATACTAACTTGTGAAAATCCCCCTTCAAACATTCTCCAAAGATTGACATGTCTACATTTTAGTATATGCTCCCTCTCTCCTCCCACCTGAATTATCTGGGATGATTGCATCTCCTCTTTGCCCCTCATCCAAGTCTTCCTGATTCTATTCCCACAAAATCTCCAGATCTAAACCACTTTCCTGCAGCATGACTGCCACAATCCCAGGCCAACACACCGCCTTTTCTAAACTGAACTCTGTCAACCACCTCATTACTACCTCTCTATCTCCATTCTTGCCCTTCTGGTCCACTCTCCACAGAGCAGACGAGTGAAAATTTTAAAGCATAAATCATATCTCTGACCTGCTCAAACCAATTCTCAGTGAACTGAGAACAAAATCAAAGTTCTTAGAGCACTTTCCAACCTCCTGCTTCATCTGGCTGCTCTGTTTCTCTCCAGACTCAGGTCAGGTCTGGGTTTTCAGATAAACAGTATTTCTCAGACTCAAAAATTATCCACTGCGTATACGAAATGTGACTCTAACTGGGTGCCCTACATTTTATCTCACAATCTCAGTTGTGCCATTCTCTGATTGCTCAGGACATGTCAGCAACAGTAATCTTCCAAAATTTTCCTTCTGAGCTGTAATGCCTACTATTACTATTAACAGAACAGTTCCGTTGTCCAGCCTTCACCCGACAAACTATTACTCTTCTTCCCAGATTTACCTTAAATGCCACATTGTAAGAGAGTCATCTAATACACCAGTCTAAGTGAGGTTACATAATTAAATTCTCACAACACCTTATATGTTTTTTCTTCTTGCTCCTATCATAGTCCGTATAATTATTTATGTGAATATGAATATGTCAATATGTGTTTGATTTACCATCATGTCCCCCATGCTGGCAGAAAATCATGGACAGAGCAGAGCCTCAATATGTATTCTTGAAAAGCAGAAAGGGAGGGAGGGAGGGAGGGAAGGAGGAGGGAAGGATGGAAGGAATTTTCATCTAAAGCAACCCCTTTATTTGACATCCACAATGTCTATGCAAACTTCTGTTCTGTAGTTCAGTTTCTTGAAAGCATTCACCCTCTTGGACCAATGCAACTGACCTTAACCATAAAATATTGTTCAGTCATTCTTAACAAATCTATTGATCATGAGAAATGAAGATATTGGCACACTGGCTTAGAATTCAGTTTTTATGATTAAATTCCATGGGATGTGGTCATTTTATTACAGGGTCTGAACTACTTCCTGGTCCCTTACACTTCCCCTCTTCACTTGATTTCTAAATGCAGGTTCTGCCTGGTCTATAGTTCTCTGATTCTAACCCAACACAAAATAAATATAATCAGTTATAGCACCAGATACAAGGACCAACTTTTATTCACCATTCACTTCAATGGCTAGTTTGACAGTAATCTGATAAATGATCTTCAGTTTCATTAGAGAGTTGTGTTCATCGGACAGCAGAAAGTCTATGTGTTTTGGAATCGGAAACTTGTACCTCTAGTCACAGCAGCTCAGTGAACTTGGAAGAGATTCTGCAACCCTCTGAATGCCAATCTTCTCACCTTTACAGTAAGCATAAACTATTTACTTAATGGTACTATTATGTTAATTACACGAGGTTGCTTTCCTCTGCTTAAGACCATTGATCTAAAAATCCCAAGTCCAGGGCTCTATATGATCTTGATACAGCTGAACTCACCAGCCTCATTCAATGCTGTCCTCCCCTTACTGTGTCAAGAATGTAAATTCCAATACTTGCAGTGGCCAAGTATTGGAATCGCAAGGAATGCAAAGAATGAATCCGATGGGATGTAATGGAAAACAGGAAGTGGTGGCAATGCTGAGGGAGTGGATAACACAGGTCCTACAGAAAGACCCCAGCCTCCACGGCCCAGGCAGTTGTTGCCATGTGAGAACGTAAACCCAGTATTTTGAGATGATCCAGTTTTTTTTAACAGAGGCACGAAGTTGGAATTTTTAGATGACAACTTTTAATTTCAAAATGTTAGTTACTGGTTGAAATAATTTTAGAACTTGGCAAAATTACCAATCAAGTGTCATGGCTGGTAAAGGCATGACTTGATGTGCCTTCTCTTCTGCACTCACATGGCAAGAACAGAGATAACTCGGATATAAAAAGGGGGGAAAGATACAAATAGGATAAAGAAAAAATAAACAGTATCATCTCTGAGGAACATAAATGGAACACAAGAAAACAAGATGGCAAAACGTGTTTCTTCATGTACGAAGTCTAGCTTTAACTTACTCTACACAGTTCATTCTGTAGGTCCCAATGTAAAAACACATGTTCAGAGAAGCAGCTAAGTTTATATACCCATCCCAGCCACTGATTCTCCGCCACTTGGCCCCAGGACTCCGTCACTGCGAGGAAGCTAACGCAAACATTCCTTCGCAGTGTTTAAGGGCTCAGAGCACAGAGGCAGGCCTGTCATGATGGGAGCATCCCATGTTCCCCCACCCAGTCTTGGGAGGCAGAGGGTGTGGGGCTAACTTCAGTGGAGTCAACAACAAACCCACCTTCCTGAGCACTGTGAAAAGTCAATCAGGATCCTGAGGAAATTTGGTTATGTTGCTATTCCTTCGCTTTCTTGTTTATTTTATATCCACTGTTCAGAAATAGATTGACTGCCTAAACTTCAGGGCTTCCTTTCAGAAAGGAAGTATTGAGGCTGTTAGAAAACAAATCTCATGCTGACTCACTAGCTCGAGCACAGAGCTGGCTGCAGCCAAGGACCCTGTCCGTCCAAACTGCCAGCCTGTGGTGAACTCCTCGGACAGCTCTGTCGTAGACACACCCTGGCGCTTTCTCCAGAGTCATGTCTCCTTCATGTTTGTATATTTTAGCAAATGAAACAACCAGTATATTGGAATAAGTGTTTTTCTTTTTTAAAAGGAAAACTAGGTAAGATAAATTGTTCATGGTGAAAATGGTAGAAAGCAAAAAGCTTCAACTGACTCCAAGTGGCATCTCTCAGACACAGTCAGTCAGAGTCTTCAATAGCTCAAGGGACTTGGAGTCAATAAATTTAACAAGCTGCAACCAGAGTCCAAGTTTCAGGGCAGTATGTAAATGAAAGTTCAGGAAGCTGACTTCTCAACCCTAGGACAGAGTTAATAGAGGGGAAACGAAAAAATGTGTAAGGAGGATTTGACAGAGAAAGCTTCTCACTGTTTTTTGTTTCTTTCCTATTTCACTTAAGGGCAAATAACTACAGAATCCTCGTTTTTTAGAGATAAACCAAGCTGGAAGTGTTAAAAAAATCTTTATATATGAAAACGATATTTCTGTGGACAAGAGTTTGAACATTTCACAATACAGATAAAGATTTTTAGAAAAGTGATTCTAGATGTGGAAACACTAACTACAATGAAATTTATAATGTAGACTAACCATTTAGCTTACAGATTAATATAAGTTACGTGAACAGTGAAGTCCCCAGATAGCACCAGCAACGTCTATTCATCACACGAAGCCAAGTTTGTGAGACTTACTGCAGAAAAGAGAGACCGTCACTTTGACAATGTCGGTGGTGTCTCAAATGAGGAAATTAGAGGGGATGTCCACTGGGCTTGGACCAGGAGATCTTAAGGCAAATCTTGCGAGGCAGAGAATAGTTGAGATTGGGGGAAGTTTATAATACAAGGGCATTGGATTATAGGGTACAGCAAAGCTAAGGTCTTGAAACAAGGCTCAATGATCAAACTGCTTTTTACATTGGTTCACAATCTTATCGTCCAGGAGAAAGTACTCCCTGGAGCAAGTGTCTAAGTTATTTTTCCCTAGCCCCAGTATTATTTTGCACAGATGATGGAAAATATGTTTGGTCCCAGAATTTTTTAGCACAAAGACACAAAATTATATTGGCTGCAGTTTTCACTCCCTGAAATGTGTCTGCTTCATTTCTATAAAATTCCTGTAGTAGGAATCAGACTACGGTAACCAAAGGTGTCTCTAACTTTTCCACCACCTTGATTAAACGCCTCAGACACCCCTAGAAAGCAGCCCCACTCCTCATCTGGCGTTCTTCTTGCTGCGCCTTCAGGCATCTTATTCCATACCTAGTCAACCAAGTAGAGTACTAAGAAAGAAAACTACTTGATTGAAGTAAGGAATTTCTGTATTACAAATTATATGAAGGTCAGATATATCTTACGGTTAGAATCTGACTCCACCGAGTTTAGCAGAGTAACGTGGTTTCTTTGTTGAGAATTGAAATTCGCAACCGAATGGAAACTTGGACAGTCCCTAACTCATACTCCTTTATCTCAAATGTGAGGAAAGAAGTAGGAGGAAACACTGACTTCTGTCTAAAGTCGTGTGACTGCCCAGATTCTTTTAGATGCCATATTTTAGGAGGCATCTAAAAGCTCTCTCGAATCTGAAAGTTCATTTCCCATGCTCTCACTCTGCCTCAGGTGTTTCTTTCTCTTCCAAACACCCATGTCTCTGAAGAAAGAACTGAGACAGGAGGGAAGGGGGCAGGAGATAGCCATTCAAAGAATAACACAGCAATTAACACCAGAATGGCAAAAGATTCAACCCCCAGGAGGCCTTGAGGCTCAAGATGGTGGGAGACTTGACTTCTAGTAGAGCTTGAGCCTCATCATACCCCACTGTAATGTATTAGCGTGGTGAGTAACACGCCCACAGGCGCCATGGCAGTCCCAAGGCCAGCCACCAAAGGTCAAAGAGTGGGAAATGGCCAACTTCCTGGGAATCCCAGCCCCTTCCCCAGACTAGTTAGACTGGTCCTTCCTTTATATTAACATATAAAGCTACCGAGCCCAGGAAAACTGGCAACATCATGCCTCATGGTCCCCTCTCTCCACACCCTCATCTTCGGAGACGGCCCCCATTCTGTCTATGCAGTGTGTACCTACTTTTACTTTAACCTGAGCACCCAACCCCCACACCTCATGGTCTTTCTCTTGCCTTTTAAAACAGTCTACATTCTACGTAGTATGTATTTCTCTAAATAAATCTACTTTTACTCAACTGTGGCTCGCTCTTGAATTCTTCCCTGCATGAAGCGAAGGACCCACACTTGGCGGGTCGCATCCCAGGGGCTCAACAGCCATCCTCTCGCCCCACATCCATTTTTCCTGTATGTCTCTACTTGCTAGCTTTATACCCCAACAGAATTATTCTTTCCAGCAACCTCTGATAGCATCAGATTTCACACCCTTTTCCCCTGGGTCCTATCCCTCAAAATCTCATGAATGAACCTCTACCCAGGCATCCCTCCAAGGGAAGCATCTTCCACTCTTAATTGGAAATGATTAAGCCCCTGCTTAAGCTATTGGCTCACCCTTAGGATTCAGATATATCACAGCATGGCTAAGCACAGGCAGGATGCCGTGCCTGGCGTCTACCTGCTTGAGGGGCTGAAGATAATTCTGGAGAACACCACATCCTGAAAATAAAAGTGAAGCATCGTGTATGGCCCAACAACAAGACTGTAGTTAAGAAAGAAAGAAAGAGAGAGAAAGAGAGAAAGAGAGAGAAAAGAAGAAAGAAAGGAAGAAAGAAAGAAAGGAAGAAAGGAAGAAAGAAAGGAAGAAAGGAAGGAAGGAAGGAAGGAAGGAAGGAAGGAAGGAAGGAAGGAAGGAAGAAGAAAGAAAGAAAGAAAGAAAGAAAGAAAGAAAGAAAGAAAGAAAGAAAGAAGAGAGAGAGAAAACTATGATCACATTTAGATTTGTTCCAGCCAAGATCACCATAGACACATTTGAAATCTAGGGAGAATAAAAGCTAAAATAACTGTTTTTAAGTCCTAAATACCTAAGTAACCACGAGGCTAAGAGGAACATACAGGCAGGGTGATGAAAGATCTTTGCACATCAGTACTGCAACTTGTAAGTGGCGCTGACAAGAAGAAGATACAGTGCTGACGGCTTTGGGAGAGGACCTGGCACACACCACCGGTGCCAGCACTCACGTTGGGCATCGACAGTAGAGACAACAGGAAACCTCATGAGCATGCGTCACCAATAGGATCTCTAAGAGCTGAGGATGACACAGCATAATAACCAGGAGAACTTGGCTCACACACACACATAAAGCTTATGGAGTCAGACCTTAGGAGCCCTGGAGACTCCACAAGGAGCAAGTTAGACCACACCGAGAAAAGGGCTATTGGTTACTTTTCCCTGGGGCTCTGCGCCTGGGAAAAAATAAGTTACAGTCTGACTTCTTTCTCTTTGTTCTAACTCAAATCCAAATCAATGTTTTTAAACTTTACAACTCATTTATTCAGCAATTTCTTTGTCCTGTTTTCTGTTTTCATTCCATTTTATCCGATCAATCACAAAGTTAACATTTACAGAATTAATGTTTAAAATATATTTAAACTGAACTATTATGCTATACATTAGAAATTGACACAACATTGTAAACTGACTATACTTCAATTTTATCTATATCTATATCTATATCTATATCTATATTTAAAATACCTCTGGGCTGATACAAAGAAACCAAAGAGGACATGTAATTATGATACGTGTTAATTATGTGGACTTTTCATTCACTAAATAATCTATCATTTGTTAATGTGCTCTGCTTCTCCTAAAATACCTGCTCAATTTCACAGATATTTAGTGTGTAATAGAATTCATATTTTATGGTAAGACAAGAAAAATTCAAACAGAAAAAAATTCTTCTCTGCCCTTTGGTCTCCTTTCTCCCTCCACTGTACGTTGTGTATCTGCGTTACGCTTCGACCGAAACTTCCATCGGCAGAAATACCTGCTCAACCATAAAAAACAGCATTCTCCTGGCATCAACAAGATAATTCCTTGAAAGATAGCATTCCTTCTTGATCTTGTAAGGGGTCAAGATGATGCTTAGGCTAGGATTATGTAAACTGTCAATAATACATCTTTAAAATGCAGCCCTCTGTCTCAAAACTCATATAACTCTGCCTTGACTTCTAACAGATGGAATAGTTCTGAGAGCTTTCTGAAGGGCTTTTCCCAGGTTATAATCCTCAATTTGGCTGGAATTAAATTTCCCATTTCTCTCTTAGATTGACTGATCAATTTTTTGTCGACAAGTGTAGAACTCGGTTCTATACTCAAATGCCTGTTTCGACAAATTTGTGGGAAAAATACACAGAAGTTTCTTTAACAAGATGACTCAGGACCCTCATCTTACTCTGTGTACCAATCCTAAATTATTTATTATGTCACAAACTCCGTCCACCCTCCATCAATTCTCTTCCTTGGAAAGCCCATCTCAAACTCCTTGAGCATAGACCCTAAAGGTGTACACATATTCTTCCTTGATGTCTCCCCTCTGAGAAACTAAGACTGCTGAGGTAGTATTCTTGCTCACTGCAGTACATCTAAGAAATTTAGCATGTAAACGTAACACTTAAACGTACTCACTTAAGGAGTCAGCAGTAACCATCTTAGACGTGCCCCTGTGATCCAGCTGAGAGTCACCACCGCTGCTCACTGCAGCTCCAGGCCTTTGATTTGGAAACAGCAAGCTCCCCTTCCACCTGTGAAGGAAATGTAAGCCTGGTGTCAAATCTGAGCTCTTGTTTGTTTTCTTTGCATCCTCAAATTCTGAGTTTATCTCTTAGAAATGAGGAACCCTGTATAGAAATCCTTTAGTTATCTACTCAAGTTTTAAAATATGTTTTCTTGGTAGAAATCTGCTTAGCTTTTGACAACACTATTGACTGTCTTTATCTGTCCTCATCATCTTTTATAGTAAACCTAGGTGGGGAAGTTCATAGGGAGGAGAATAGGTAAGTCCATCTCTCAGTCAGACCCCAAAGGTTCACAAGGTCAGAAGGGCTCATCGCACTAATGTCCTTATAGGACAAACATTGCCTTGGGTCGCCTACCAATATCTTACAAAAACCTTCCTCCACCTTGTCCTGTTTTGTTCATGAGAGCATGGTTCTGAAAGAGCTCTCTTCTTGGAACAGTCCATCTACAAAGAAATGCCCATTCATTAGTCTCCGATTGGAGAGAGCCAACTATTAATTTGGAGGCTAAGACACAAAGTGCAACGGGAGCTTATCCAACCAGCGAAGAGCAGATACTCATCAAGTTCACCTCAATGTAACTTAATACACTCTCTGGGCCAGATTTCTATTTCTTACATTGGTTTGGCACTAACCCCAATGCTTATCTTTCTAAGTTGCCTAATTGCACCAAAGGTAGTTAAGACAATACAGTGGATATTTGGGATAATTTTTAATATCAGCAAACTTGTTCACAACAGAAGCATCTTAAAAGAAGAAGGGAGTAAGACTGAAAGCACCCATTGGATGAAATTTTCTTTGGATGAAGAAACACCCCAAACAAATTCAGATTCAAAAACTGTTTCCTAAAAAGAGTTCTTTGCCAAGACACATGGAAAATGAGAAGAATTCAAATGTATCTACTTTAGATCTCCCAAAACACAACTTGAATGGAACAGCCTCTATCCCACTTGTCTTCTGCCCTCTCCGTGCTTCTCCAGTACCCTCTGCTCCTTCCTCTCTTAACAACCCAATTTCTTTCTACCCTGGACAGCCATAAATCCCAAAAGCTCAATTGCCTCCCAAAGTTAAATGCATTTTATACAGGGTAAATCGCGGTATGGCACAAGCACGTGTTGAACATTCTTATGAGCTGTTACACACGTATTACTACTACCCCTAGTATGTTTTACAAACAACAACATTTTTAAAGCATTATATTTGATATGCTTAATTACACATCTTTCTAGATTTTTGAACAAGGTGCTTCACATTTTTATTTCCTAAGTCTTACAAATTATGCAGCCAGCTTCTATGTTACAGCACAAAGTGTCACAGCAAAAGAAAATGTCAACATATCCATAGAATTCCTCCCTTGCAATTTGCATAAAATTGTACAGAAAGTGAATCAAAATAGGCCACTTCAGATACAATTCTGGTTTTCTTTTTTTAACTGAAAACATGTGCATCTTAGGGGAAGAATATTGTACTTACATTGCTAGAGACCTCTTGGTATGAAAAACAAACAAGAAAGCAAAGAAGGGATGAACTAAAGGATTAGGTCACTTGGTTTATTCCTGCACAGCTCTCTGTCAGCTCTTCAGATCGGGGATATGTTTTGTTCTCTTCAATTAAGTGACCACTCTTGGTTTCTGGATCAGAAGTAGACTACAAATTCTGGCCATAAATATCCTGGTCATATTTGCCTGTCTATTGCTCTCAAAGGTGAGATCTCTAGAGGTTAAAATGCCATTGTGCCACTGCAGTCCCATTAAGTGATTCTGAAAATAATCATCCAACAAAAAGAGCAGGAAAATGTGCTGCTTATGGAGGTTGAAATCCCCACCACTGGAAACTTGATACCTGATTGCCATCTTTTAAACAATGGTTGTAGATCTGATTGATCACTTCCTCAACTCAGATTGAAGAACAAATTCTGGGGAACAGGAAGCAAGAGTTGAGAATTGAGACTACCTACAACCACTTAAATTAACCTCTAGACAGAGAACTGAGGCCACCTGTGTCAACATGACTTCACTACATGTTTTAGGAAATTCTTTCCCAGAAATACAAGCCAGTCAACTGATAAATAATATAACTCTTTGTTTCAGAAAATTCCTGCAACTGATTTGTCTGGGAAAATAGTTCACTCATCTGGGAAAACAACTCTCCCTTCAAGACAATCTATTGCTCACCCGGCAAACAACATGCATATCAAGTAGCAGCTCTAGTACCAAGACTCGCCCCAGCACTCTTGTCTCACTGCCATCAACCTGAAGTTATCATAGCACAAAACTTGCTCAGTCCTAATCAGTGTCCTGCCTGGGAAGATCCTAAACCACTCGAGTCAGACTCCATAACTTTTAGAAATATCTTTTCCTTACATTCCTTTTGAGACACTACTGTGACTCTATTAGAGAGGTGTTGGTTCTTACTTCAGAAGAAGTAATAAACGTAGCTTTGCTTAACCAGTAGATTTTTTTTGGCGATCTCTTGAGGAGTTGGCAATCAACAGGCACATTTCTATCAAATGGTTAAATTTGTCAACGTAGTAAGGTAAGTAAAAACAGAAAGAAATAAGCAGTAATTAATGAATGTAACCAAAAATGAGAAAAGAGCTCCTCTGTCATCCTAGACTTACTGCTGAATGACGATGAACACCATTTGATCACACTACCCCAAAATTGTGTTTCTCCTCCAATGTTTTAACATCCAATATCTGAAATGAGTTTGGGTGGCAGAGTAATAGTCACAAAGAAACTGTCATCTGGAATGTACATACAATTAAAATTAAATTTATTTCCTGGCTTTTGTGTCAGAAAAGGCAGGATAGATGTCTAATTCTACAATTTATTGCTGCAATTTTGTAAAAGTCACTGATTATTTCTTTGTTTAGTTCTCCACTTCCAAAATAAGCCAAAAATATCTACCAGAAAATTATAATTGTGATTACCTGCTCTGTATCAGGCAGTGTTCCAGGAAACAGATCATGGCCACACAATCATTAAATCAAATAATATATGTAAGATAAATCTGTACATTTTTTTAAGACAAGTAGTAAAGTTTTTTTTTAATTTTTATTATCATTAGCAATATTCTCTTGATTCTCTTGTATGCTGAGTCAAAGTGTTTTTAAAAAGGAAAATTATTAAAATCTCCTTTGATGCACAGTTTTTAATTTCCTATTTTTAATTACTTTTGGGGGGGATTAAATTACATTTCTCAATTCTTACTCATGAAACATGTGTAACTCCAACTGCCCAGGAATTTACTGATGTTGGAAAAAACTGTTGGAATTACACTTTTTATGAAAGCCAGAATTTAACTGAACAGACGAGAATGTGTCCATTTGCCACTGGGAAGGAAAAAACAGATGGAGAACTCTGTTAAAAATAAGTCCTTGGAAGAATGGTCCTCTGCACTCTTCATTTGAGGATAAAGAGAAAGAAATATTCTGAGGCACCACATACTTAAGGGAGAGAGACCTAAAAATAACAAGCTGATAAATCCAAGTTGGAGCAGTCACATATTCATGGTGAAAACCAAGAAGCACCACTGAGCCAGGCCTTGTTCTGCCCACTAGCGTAATAGGCTTCCTGTTCTATTCTGCCAAGACCCATTATTTTCTATGCAAACAAAGGACATTTTCATAGTAAGTTAAGTAGCCTTGTTTTTGAGAGTGAAAGAAGGGAAAAAATAGGTGAAGTATGCTGGTTGTACACCATCAAGTACTATCCACTATCCAGAAACCACAAAAGAGACCTATGCTCAGTATCATGGAGCACTCTTAAAAACAGTGTGCTGTGGAAATAAGAAACAGGATCTTATTAATACCATTTATTTAAATTTAAAACAAAAATACATTAAAATGACCTATTTCACAAATATATCTATCAAACCTAGTAGAAGTGGTTGCTTCTGAAAAAGAGAAAAATGAGAGTAACAGGAATAAAGTCAAATAAATAAGTAATTAAATGAGAGAGACTTTGCACAGACAGATGATAACAGTGTGCCACAAGCAGGAATTAGAATTACGTAAACTCTCTGCATTGATGGTTCCCATTTAAAAAAAAAAAAGTAGAGTAGGCATTATGGAGATGTAACCAAGGACGTCCGTGACGTACATGGCCAGCAGGTCAAGGTGGGACCACTTAGTGATGTCGATAATTTGAGTCTTGTTCTTAGGAAACAGGCAACCTTGCAATGTGCAGCCTTCATGGAACAGCAAATGAAAATAAAGGTGGAAAGGCAGAGAGTAAAATGCAGCAAAATGGAGTCTGAATTTAGTGCAGATAGAGCAAAACCAAAGGGAATTCAGGGAGATGCAGCCACAATGACAAAAACAAACAAACAAACAAGAAACAAAAAACAAGAGAAGGAGAAAGGAGATGGGGGGGAAAGCTGCAAAAATGAAGTGAAGAGAGAATGCAGAAGAAAGGGGAAATGGTTCTAAGAGTTAGGGCAGGCAAACTATAAGGCCCATGTGCTTATAGAGACATTTAGGGAATTTCTAAGAGTCCCTTGAAAGATAAAATTTAATGTTGAAGGCACAAAGCATTTTGTTTTGTTTTGTTTCATGGTTTGTTTTAATTCCAAGCAGAGTTTTATTAAAGTGGATGGCTGAGTCGATGGTTTTCTCATTGTAGCATGTGTCATAATCCCCTGGATAGCTTGTTAAAGGACAGCTTGCCGGGACCCATCCCAGAGTTTCTGCTTCAGTAGGTCTGGGCTGTGCTCTGAAAATCTCCATTTCTAACAAGTTCCCAGAGACTGATGACACATATGTTGCTGGTCCTGGGACCACCCTTTGAGAACTACTCAAAATGTTAAGAACAACTAGTCCATGTAGGTATTTATAAAATAATTAGCTCATGACATTGTATTTGCCCTGAGGAAGCTTTTCCAGTAACAAAGCCTTTGCTTAGTAAATAACCAGCAGTTCAAGTTCTTAAAGCGGGAATCCTCATGGCTACCTTATTTCTAAGAAACAAATTAGCTCACAGTGAAGAAAGAAAGAAAAAAGAGAAGAAAAGAGAAGGGCAATAAGAGGATATGATTTGGAGAAGCCTTGGTTTGAAGACTAAGAAAAATTTTGAAAAGTGATCCAGACTTTGAAGCCAGGACTTGAGATACAACATAAGGAGTAATAAGGCTGCTGGAGTGGAGATCACAGGGCATCCACCAGAAAGCCCCAGGACCATGGAATGTTAAGAGCATACGTTTAAGGACTAGTGGACCAAGGTCCAGGTCCTGGCTCTGTCATTTTGTTCTGTAGGCAGGTTATTCAGCATTCTACGGTTTGGTTTCCTTATTTAAAAATAGGGATGATAATACACACCTCTATTAATTAGGATAGGTAATTTTCTATAACAAACATCAATCCCCAAATCTCAGTGACTTGACACAATAAGTAGATTTCTGGCTAACACAAATTTCAATGTAACCCTTCCTGACTGGGGAGATCTTTAAGGCAACTTCCTTCTTCCAGTGACTCAGAGACACAAGCTGATTTCGTCTTGTGATTCCACCATTCCTGGGGCTTCAGGGGTGTCCTAATGTCATCTCAACAGCAACTGAGGAGGAGGCAGGTGGAAGGAAGTGAAAACACGAAGCACTGCACAACAATACTTACCCTCCTACATTAGCAGTGATGCTCCTCACTCTTGTTGACGTTTCCATGGTAAGAACCAGTCCCATGGCCACACTTTGATGCAAAAGGGACTAGAAATGTAGTCCTGAACAGGTAGCAATTTCCCCACACAAATCTACACTGTGGAATGGGAGCATGAATATTCTTGCCGACTAGCCATCTCTGCCACACCGGCTCCCAGCATTGTTTGAATGTTAAAATAAACCACTAAATATAAAGTGCTTAGGACATAGTGATGCTGGCTATTATTCTGACTTTCTGGATTTTTTTAAATGGCCAATGACTATGGCCAGGTGTCAGAGTATTAAAAGACAGACGAGAAATTTTTAAGACTGTAAGATGTCATTCTAACCCAAAGAGTATACACCAGTTCCCTTTGAGCAAAAATTGGTTATTAAAGCCTAAACCCATTCTTTTAACTTATTATAAATATTTCTAAACCTGCTAGGACTAAAGAGAACAGCAGAATAAATAACCCTCATGTACCAACCTCCCAGTTTCAACAATTATCAACACTTTTCATCTATCCACCACTTTTATTTTAAAGTTAATTTGTTACTGTATTTTTCATCTCTGTATGATTCAGTATTATTACTCATAAATAATGCCTTACACCAAATGAAATTTATATTAATTTCTTAGCAATAGCTAATACTCGGACTTAGTTCCCTCATTACATCAAAAACATCCTTTTAGAGTTGGTTAATTGGAGTTGCAATTTAAATAAATTCCTCACATTTCATTTGGTTGATATGACCATTGAGTCTCTTTAAACAGAGAACATTTTCACCTACCAACCAGTTTTTATTTTACTGCTGTTTATTTGTTGAGGAAAATGAAGCATTTGTCCCAAAGAAATTCCTATTTTCTGGATTTGAATGATTGCATCCATGTTGTGTCATTTAACATGAAACTTCATGTCCTCTATTTCATGTAAACCAGTTGACAGATTCTAAAGGTTTCATTAAATGGAAATCTTTTCTGCAGATTATTACATGGGTGGTTGTTCTGTGTCCTTCTGAGTGTGTCACTTCAGAAGGTACATACAGACCGACTGATCCTTTGGTGATGCTAAGATTGATCAGTGGGTTCAGCTGATGTTAGCCTAATCTTCCTCTAACAAGTTTCTCATCAATCTGTCATTCAACGGTTTTAGCAGCCACTCATGTTCACTGCCTAGAACCAATCGATGATGTTGATTTTATGGAGAATGTCTGCCCTTAACCATTGGAATTCTCTCATCAAGAACTGTTTATTAACATTTAATTCATTCTAAAGTACCATTCAAGCAGGTATTCGTTTTCCAAATAGTGAACTGGTGCCCTAGAAATCTTCAATGGTCACAGTGAGTTCTCTTTTTGCACTATTATATATTCATGGATTTTTATATAATTGATGTGTTTTCATGCATTTTGAGTATTACTGCTCTAAGGCTGAAGTTCTCCTACTGTTGGCCAGTGTGTGCTCCATTGAGACGGCGCTTAAGTCCATGTGTAACTCTGCTTGTCTTTGATAGGAAACCTTGCTCTCTGTCATGTCCCCATCATGTCCCCAAGCTGGTCTTGAACATTTTCTAACCCAGACCTGAAATGAGTCACTTCTGTGAGGTAAAATTGTATTTCAGAGGTATAATGTAGATTCTAGGAGTGCACATCACAGGTACATATATATATTTCCTGTTCAAATTTAAAAATACAGGGTTTCTAGTTAAGTGTTTAAATTTATCTTTGAACCTCCTTTTTCTTATGCTGACAATCTTAACTCCTAATCATATAAACTTAATTACTTATTTGCTTTATCCTATGATATAATGATAGTCATACAATCCATAAAAATAATTTCAAAATGACCATACTAATATTGCTACAAACCTTAAGTTTGCTGAAAGCAGTCTAAAATTTGTGTGATCATTTTAATCTTTATAATATAATCCAGTAAGGATACATAATCAATATATTGTGCTACAAAATCACTTGCAACATTTTTCTCTGTGTGGTTGTGCCACCATCTTTGTTTCCGTCTATTTTAGATTTTAAGGACTACTCTTTCTTTAATACAAATGTTTTACAACACCTACATTTACATGCTTCAAAAATCAAACAAACGTGGTCCAAAATCAAATTCTAAACATCAGAAATTAGACACTGAGAGAGACTAATTTCAAGCGCTTTCCCCCTACAGCCCATTTCTGCACTTTCTATACAATCTTTTTTGTTAGCTTTTGGTTTACTGTATCTTTTTGATAACACAAACAAATGCCTATAAATAACTATGTATTTCTCCTCATTTTGCAACAAATCCCATTGGTCCCTAATTATCATGAGCCTGGGTGTTGCTCCCACAATCCTCCCCCTGTTGCCTTTGTCTTCAGAAGAGTAGCAGCACTAACCAAGATCATTCAGAGTAACATTAAACACTGAGCAGGCTTCCTCCCCAACAGGTATAATTAAAGGGTCACCACTGACAGACCTCAAATTTGAAAGATGCCGTGTAGCTTCAGAATTGAATGGCACTGGCGATGTGTCATGTGCCAGAAACTTATTCTGTTATGAAGCACACCCATAAAGCTGTAGCTAAACTTTGAGAAATATACCTAATATTTTGGTGGATCTTTCTGGCAGCTTTCAAGTGGCCAATCATAAGAGAAATCATTTGTTTCATTAATTTATTGTAGAAATACTTTAAAAAATAGCTTTTTCATGAAACATTGAATAAACCTAAGAAAAGATACCTATGAGTCCCAATCACACAGCAATGATACTAAATGGTATGATGTGTATGAACAGAGGAATCTCTTTTTTAACGTGACCTCCTGCTGTTTCCCTAGCTCCATTCTTTATGTGTTATCAACTCGTAACGAAATCATTGGTAAGAAATATAATTTTAAAAATTAAATTTAATTTAAAAATAAATTAAATTAAAATAAAAAGAAATGAAATCATTGGCTTTATTCACTGACCATTATACATGTGTATAACCAATTCAGTTTCAGAAATATGTATTGAATAGGTTATCTGTACTGTTCACTATATTAGGCACTGAGAACAGAAAGATGAGGGATATTTGGTCTTCAATCTTGTCCTTGGACATAAAGAATAACACAAATAAATAATTTCAAAATAACATGCAAACTGTTGTGATAATAAAAATGATCTGGGTCCATGCATGTGTTGCTGGAAAAGGTATTGATAGTGGACTGTAAGCAGGTCAGGTCTGAGTCCTCCAAGCTTTTGCTCAAATATCACCTTCTCAATAGGACTTTCCTGACTTTAAATTTACAACCCTACCTCATCACCCCAGCATTCCCTACCTTCATGACCTCTTTAATATTCCGTCATAACATTTATTACTCTCAAATATATATGAAATTTATATATTACTTGATTTTCTTTTATCTCCCTCTAAAATGTAAGCTCAGTGACAGCAGGAGTTTTTGGGGTTTTTTGGGTTTTTTTTTTAGAAGTTTGTTCTTGCTCATTACTGTGTCGTCAACACCAAAACAGTACCTGGCACAGAGTTGGCACTCAGGAAATATTTCATGACTAAATTGATGAGATGAATTTCTTGTTATTTTTCTTACCGGCTATTAATAGTAGATTCAGCAGTATTCTACACAAGTGCAGTCTAAATATTTTAGAGATACTAATCAACATGCATAAATAAGGTACAGGTGAACAAGGTTTCAAGTCTAGTGGACTGGGATTTTGTACCCTTTGGGATGATGCCTAGGGCTTGGTTCAATTCTAATTTAATTCTGTTGTGTTCAGAGGACATAGTTTGCATGACTTTGGTCATTTTAAATTCATTGAAATTTGTTTTGCAGACTAACACTTTATCTAATCTGGATATTCACCATGTGCATTTGAAAAGAATACGTATCCAACTGATGAGTGACTGGAGTGCTTCATAAATGTCAGGTAGGTCAAGGTGGTGGTTAGTGTCGTTCAGTCTTCTATATCCTTGCTGACCTTCTGTCTAGTTCATCCATTTTTGAGAGTGGAGTGTAAAAGTCTCCAGTTATTACTGTTCAGATGTCTGTTTCTCCTTTCACTTCGTTAGCTTTTGCGTTACATATTCAGGGGCACTCTCATTAGGTGTGTATATTTAGTATTATTATAACTTTCTGAAAAAATGACCCTTCTATCACTGCAAAATGTTCCTCTTTGTAGTCATGAATCTGTCTTAAAGTCAATTTTGTCTAACATTAATGTAGTCATTCCAGATCCTTGATGGTTACTGTTTGCATGGTATATTTTTTCCATCCTTTCACTTTCAATGTAATTCCATTTAAATCTACAATGTGTTTCTTACAGAGAGCATTGAGTTGGACCTTTCTTTGTTTTCAGTCTGACAATGTCTACATTGGGTTTGGGTACTTAGTCTGCTCACATTTTATGTAATTATTGGTATGGCTGAATTTATGTCTGCCATTTTGCTATTTATTATCAAAGTGGATGCAGCGATGGTGTAAGAATGCTTTGGATTCCCACTTTCCTTATCTGAAGGGTTAACTTTTCACTAACCAGTGCTTCTCATTTTGTTTTAAATCATTGTCAATTTCCAGGGCTCTGGTCGTTTTTGATCATTTTCTATAGTTTTATAGTTGCTTTCTGAATAAAGAATATGGTATCCTCTTCATTCTGCCATCCTGGAAATCTCTAACTTTGACGCTTTTGCAATAGTTCAGGAATAAAACAAAGATAGAGTGACCTAGGAATGAATACTGACAATGGTTAGAGAATGGACTTCATAAATATTTAAAAGGTAAAGTAGGCAAAACTTGAAGAATAACTGCAGTTGAGAAGAATGAATTCCACGTCAATAGAATATAATGATTAAAATCATAGGTTTAAATCCTAAGTCTGGCACTTTGGGCTGGGTGATGTTTTGGACCCTGTTTCCTCATTTGAAAAACAGTGATAATGATCATTCTGGTGTGAGGACTTAATACAACAATGCATGTAAGACTGTGTGCACAGTAACTGACGTCTTGTAATTTCTTAAAAGTTGTACCTATGACTAACCATTAGTAGGTCATCCTCTGCTCCTATCAGACTTTTTGTTAAAAACCATTGAAAACTGATCACATCCACCCAGGGCATGATCCATAAAACTCTGTAAGAAATTTGGGTACTTCTATTTTCTCAGTTATCACCAATGAGATAAATTTAAGAACATTCTTAAAACAATAAAAAACATACTACTTTCTATACTAAAATTTCTAAGTGTGTTATGGCGTAACTGTCACTTAAATTAGAAAAGAATATGATATTTTTACGAAAAGCTGTCAATTAACTTTAAAATAGCTGTCAAATTTTTCTCCCTATTTAATATATTCCAAAGGGGTTTTAAAAATAACATTTATTTCCCTCCCAATCTTCCTCATTCCTTCTGCAAACACTGATTATTTTCCCTAGTGTCCTGAATAGAGATTGAAATCAATGTGGATTTAGGGTTTATTATTTGATTAGTGCACCTGAATCATTAATGACATGAGCTCAACTCTTAAAATAGTTTGAATAAAGAGCTGCTGTCACAGACCACGCAAAGGGAGACCAACAATGGAAACCTTCATTTCTACACATTAATATTAACTAGTAACTCATGCCCTAGACCTTATTTCAGTAGAAAAATCAAATGAATTCTAAAACACATCATGATGGTCATGTTTTTATTTATTCTTAGTTATCTATAATTTATATTTCCCATCTATCCAAAATATATTTGAAATTCCTTTTAAAAAGCACACAAGAACATAAATGATAAAATCAAAATGAGATTAGGAAAGAAAGAGCAAAAAGAGATTATTCTACCCAGAGTCAGAGGTCAGAAGGTCACTAAGATTGAGCATTTCTTTTCCTGGCAGCCAAGAGAAAAAGTGAAATAATGGATCACATATTCTCATTTCTGATTAAAGGAAATGTAATAGTTCTGCAAATAGACAGAAATTTTCCTTACACTAAATCTTGAAGGAATTCAGTTGGACAGGACCTGTATAAGACATGTTGTGTAACATATAAAACAAAGCTTTCCTTAGTAGTTTGCAACACATGAAAACATACTCTTTACATAGTCATTGCTCAACAACTGCTTAATTAAAAGCCAGGGAAACAAATATTAGTCCAGAGAATGCCTTTAATAATAACATCAACTATCACTTAAATCTCCACATCTAATAGACTCTGCAGACCCATCTCATCCAATTCTTTCAAGAGCAATGTCTGTTCGTGGAACTCTCCTCTGTAGCTTCCCACAGACTACTCCCTCCAGATTACCTCTTTCTCTGATCACTTTTGTCCTGGTGTACCCAAAAGTCCTATCCTTGGATTTTTCTTACTCCACGTGTTTATCTTGAGAAATTTCACTAATACTCAGGCCAACTACAAACCAATGATGCAAACATGCAAATAACCTTCCTGGGGCTCTTTCCTTAGGTCCAGTTCCTTCACATCAGTTCCCAAATGTTTGATATTTATTTATTTAGATTAGGTATCTAAAATTTATTAGGTTCCTATCAAAACCTATTTTCCATTTGTATTCTCTACCTTGAAAATTCATACCATTACCCACATTTTACCAGCTCCTTCTCACTCCTGTCTCCTTACTCGTTTCCATTTCTATGTGATCCTTCTCATCCTCACTGCGACCTACTTCAGACTCTTATTATCCTTCACCTTTTTATCTGTGTGCAAGTCTCTCTTGTCAGCAGGGAGTTCTTTGAAGACACGGGCCTGATTCACCTTTAACTCCAGTACCAAGTACAAGTGGAACCCAAAATGCTATTTGTTAAGTAAATACATGTTTACTGAATGAATAGAGAAATAATCACATGAGGAGGTAATGAAAGTACCTGTTATGTTCTTCACATCATATTTTATCAGCTCTAAGAGGTTCAATTGTAAGAGGCATCATTATTTTATGAGCCATTAAATTAAAAGAGAAAATGTTGAAAGATATCATTGCTTATAAAACATATTCTAGATTCAGATATGGGAAAATATGAACAAAAACAAATGTATCTTAGAATTGATGAAATATATGTTATGTAAGTTAAATTATATCACTTTACAATGATCACTGAAAAACATGACAAACAAAAAAAAACAACTAATGAGCTTTAATTCTCAGAATAACTGGCTGATAGCACAATCCCTTAAGCACCTCCTCCTCTGGTTGCCTTGTACAGCCCTGTTCAGCTCAGTTTGGATCATAACGGTATCAGACACTTTATGTTGTTAATTAAAGCAAGAGTCACATACTCCAGGTGCTGCTTCTCCTTTCTTCTCCTCCAGGTTCTACTGTGACTATCACCATGCCCAGAGAGTCTGTCGGAATCTGCCTGGGCTGCCGTCACAAAATACCATCACTCGATGGGTGGTTTAAACAACAGAAGTCTACTTCCTCACAGGTCTTAAGGCTGGAAGTCTGAGATCAGGGTGCATGGTCAGCTTCTAGTGAGAGCTCTCTGCCTGGCTTGCAGGGGGCTACCTTCTCACTGTGTTTTCACAAGTCAGAGAGAGAAAGCTCTGTTTTCCCTTCCTTTTCTTATCAGGACACTAATCCCTTCACTGGGGCCCCACCCTCATGACCTAATCTAACCCTAATTATCTCTTAAAGGCCCCACCTCCAAATACTATCACATTGAGGGGTCAGTGCTTCCACATACCAGTTTTGAGGGGACATAAATATTCAGTCCATAACAGGGTCCAAGTGAAGAGCCTGGCTAAATGTCTGCTCCAACCTTAGCTTCCACTCTTATTTTTTAAAATCTTACTAGAGGAGTTAGAGAAAATCATCTCCTTTCCTTGGTCCAGAGAAGATCACCATCAACCTACTGCTTGTCCTCCTTTTTCAGGATTGTGCTTTGGGGCCAGACATACATGGAGTTATTCAGTAATTCACTGATGCTTCCAAAAGTCTACTCAGTTATCCTCAGACTCTCCCAGAGGAGGCAGTTAAATGGCAGTTGTTTCAGAGGCACACCCAGGAAGCTCAGCACTATGGGGGTGGGCACAGAGGAGTTAGTCATTCATCCAGTGTTGACAGCACACCTGCTATTTGCCAGGCATTGTGTCACAGACTTTGTCCATGTATCGAAGTCAGTATAAGTGGTACACTAATCCAGAAACTTCACTTTAGATATCCAGAATTTCCTCCCAAGCATTTGAAACATTTTGGAAATTTAACTCTGTTGTGTAATTATTCTAGAACTCCAACCTGCCAGTTACACTTGTGCTTTAGGGAAGCAATTGAAGGGGGAGGTCTAACTGTTTCTGCTTTAGAATCCCCAAAGAAAAAGACTCTTGCATGATTCTTCCCACCATATCCACTTAATACCAGAGACAAGTAGGAAAAAGAGGCTTCTCTGGCTTCACATCCACCTAGAGCAGTACTTTTATGACTCACTTTTCTGTTAAAGGAGTAGCTAAAGTAATAGCCCTGTAAATTCTTTTTTTTTTTTTTTTTTGCCTGACTTTATCTACATAAACATGCTGAAGGAAAGAAGAAAGATGAAGAATAGCATGATCCCAGACTTGTGCCAGCTCTGACTAGTCTTGCACCCTCTTCCTTTGTAAAAATTAATTCTCTGCTTTTGATAACTGTGGGCTCTTCTATGTGCTTGCTCTTTTTCCACATACTTCCTCCAATCACTAACTCACCCATGGCCACTGCTACAGGTGATGATGATGCTGACCATAGGAAGTAATTCTGCATTGATTAACGTGTTACAGGCTTTAGGCTAAGACCTTTATTTCCAATAATAACCCCATAAAGTGGAATTATTGTTAATTTGAGATTAAGAAAATTGGGTTGACAGATGTAAGTAATTTGCCTAGGGTTAGCTAGCTGGGAAATGGCAGAGCTGGGATGTGAAGCAAGGTCTGCTCATTCCAGAGCCCAAGTGTATACCTATGGTGGGTTTAGACAGCTTTGGGATTTACCCTCAGAAGGAAGTGGGTTTGGGCCTGGTTCCAACAGTTCCTGCTTGTGTGATCTTACACAACTTGCAGAATTACTAAGACTTAGTGTCTTCATCTGTAAAAATTAAGATAATATTTCTTTCCTCTTAAGGTGTGTTGTGATTAGTTACAAGTTTAATGACAAAACATGGCCTTAAGGTGGTTATTGTTTCTTTCCTTTTAGAATTGACCTGTTGACAATTTCTGGTGCCACTTACAGTAAATTACTACTCTAAGATTTTAAATTAAGATTTTAAAGTCAATAGACCCTTCATTATATACAACGGTTTTAGATTTATAGAAAAAATGAACAGATAGTTTTGCCTTTTGCAGAATGTCATGTAGTTGGAATCATACAGTATGTAGACTCTCAGATCGGCTTCTTTCACTTAATAAGATTCATATAAGTTTCCCTCATGCATTTTTCATGGCTTGATAACTCATTTCTATTAGTGAATAATACTCCATTGTATGTATGTGCCACAGTTCTATTTACCTTGGTTGATTCCAGTTTGAGCAATTATGAATAAGTCTGCTATAAACATCTGTGTGCAGGTTTTTATGTGGGTATAACTTTTCAGATAAAATGGGTAAATACCTGGGAGCACAATTGCTGGGTCATATGGTAAGACTGCGTTTAGCTTTGTAAGAAATTGCAAAACTGTCTCTCAATATGGCTAAATCACTTTTCATTCCTAACACCAATGATGGGGGGTTCCTAATGCTCCACAACCTGGCCAGTGTTTGCTAATGTGAACTGTTTGGATTTTAGCCATTCTAACAGGTATAGATATATATAAATATCCTCATTGTTTTAATTGCCTGTATAGATATCCTCACTGTTTTAATTTGCAATTCCCTTATGGCATATGATACGGAGTGTATTTTCATGTGCTTATTTGCCATTTGTAAATCTTCTTCCATGAGGTGTCCATTCAGATTTTTTGCCCATTTTTTAATTCGGTTGTTCATTTTTTTAAATGTTGAGTTTTAAAAGCTCTTTGTATATTTTGGATACAAGTTCTTTATTATGAACTTTGCAAATATATTCTCCCTGTCTGTGGAGAAGCATCCACATTGTCTATCTTTTGAATCTCTTCATAATATCTTTTTTTTTTAATGTTCAATTTAATTTTTTTATTATATAAATCTCAGGTATACAGCATTATAATTCATCATTGGTATACACTACAACATGATCACCAGTGCCTTCACAGTGTATTTTGCAGAGCAAAACTTTTTAATTACAAGAAAGTCCAACTTTTTTTTTTCTTTCATGGATCATGCTTTTGGTGTTGTAGCTACAAACTCATTGCCAAATCCAAAGTCCTGTAGATTTTTTTCCCTATTTTATCTTCTAGAAGTCATATAGTTTTGTATTTTACATCCAGGTCTATGATCCATTTTGAATTCATATTTGTGAAATGTATCAGGTATATTGTTTAGACTGTTTTTTCATATAATATCCAGTTGTTCCCACACCACATGTTGAAAAGACTCCATTTACCTGTGTCTTTTAGACAACTTTCTTTTCAATTCAAACTGCTTAAGTTTACCCGGATTGAGTTTCCCTTAGCGGTTTTGCCCATACTTTTACTACTGAGGGGCAGTATATCTTAATCAACAACAAAGAGTGGGTTCCAATTTGGACCTAAACCTTTGGTGACGTTTTCTTGTTTGTGACCTATAGGCTAATGCTTTAAAATGCTGCTTAAATAAACCTGAATGAAAAATTAAAAATGATCTCCGAGGAAGGTCCACGCCTCCAGGTCTTTGAAGAAAATCATGTGAGATAATTGCTTGTCAACTACTTGATTGAGGTGGACCCTTTCCAGCTCAAGACAAAACAGGCTGGCTTTTTAATCACCTATCACACGTTTTGATGACACTCTGACCAAGTAGTAGAATTCAGTTTTGTCCGGTGGCTATTTTAGCCATTTCTGGCCTTTCTTTTCAGGATGCTTCCACAATTCTTTTCTTGTTTCTGTTGTAAAATCACAAAGTGAGCCAAAAGCTTTTCATATCTTCTTATTATAATCTACCAGTGAGAAAAGTTGCTGAAAGATTTCATCTACTGAAAAAAAAAATGAAGTTTGCACATTTTACAGAACGTTGTTCTTTCAACCAAAGAATATTCAGTTGCTTGGAGAATGTCAAGATGAGTTGACTGGATAAACTCAGGAGACAACTTACATCACCATCTCCTCCGAGACTGCTTCTTTTGAGATTGTTTTTGGGAAAGGTGACACAATTATACCAAGAAATCAGGATGCATTCAGCCATATATAATAAAAACCATAAAACAGTGGGAGATATATATATATATATATATATATATATATATATATATATATATATATATATATATATATATTTTTTTTTTTTTTTTTTTAGTTTATTTATTTATTTTTTTTTACCAGGAAAGGGATTTATTTTCTCAAATAACAAGAGACCTGGGCTTGGCAGTTCAGCACTGATAGTTCACACTGGTTCTGGTAACCAGGCTCTCTCAATCTTCCTACTTTATCATTCTTGATGTGTGGTCACAAAAATGGCCACTGCCTGTCTGGCCATGGCAGCTGGATTGTAGGCAGGAAAATAAATGTGGTAGATTTATGAAGCTTACAAAATCTTCCCAGAAGTCCCAACAGGCTACCACTTACAACTCATTAGGCAGATTTAGGTCACGTGGCCGCTTGTAACTACAGGACATACTGGGGAAGGAAATGTTTTATTTTTAGCTGTGTGGACTGCTGCCTTATTATCTCCTTTTACTAATGAAGAAGGGGACAACAGATAAGGGTTGGCTACTTACACTCTCTGTGACACAGATCATGCCAGCTCAACTATTTGGAACTTGACGGCCCATCACAGGTTGAGTAACCAAATTTAAAAAACAAAACAAACAAAAACCTGACTAAAACTGCAATCAGGTTTTGGTTACAGTTTACATGCTATAAGGTATGAAGATCTGTAATTATTTTAAAAGTGAGTATTTGATGACTAACTTTGATTTCCCCATAGCCCAATGTTTTTGATCAGACTATGTAATAAAATGCTCTCTATATCCTCAGCTGGGCCTGTAATATTACTATTATGTTTTAATTGGTTCCTATCCTTACAAATTCCACCCATTTCAAAACCATCCTCCAAATATCTGACTATGCCAAACTTGTGTTGAACACTTTTCGGTATCTTCTCCTTCGGAAAACAAGCCCAACTTAGACACTAGATGAACCTAGGCTCCCCTTAACACTCTAGCCTGGATTCTTGTCATACCTGACATGCAAACAAAACAAAACAAAACAAAAAAACAAAAAAAACCCCAAAAACAAACTTAATAATAGCTCTAATCTATGGGATTTTTACTGGAACTAAACAGGGTGCACAGCTCAATGTCCCACACACAGCGCGACAAAGAGCCAGTCTTTCCACCTCTTATTTGATGTTGCTGTGCTAGATTTCCCTTCTTATTCTCTTCCTTTTGTCAGGCTGACTCCCTTTCATTAAACTGTAGCAAACAGACAAAACTAAGAGGAAAAATAATCACTTCAGTTCAGATACCACCTCTTCGAAGATATCTTTCTTGGCCTTCTTCTGTGTGACTAAATCTATCATCGAATCCAGCTCCTTCCACTGAAATGATCTGTACGGACATTTGCACAGCAACAGAGCCAGCCTGTTGCTTGTATTTCTTTGAACTACTGTATTGCCAGTGTTACCAGAGTTACTAGGATACAGTAGGTGGCTCATAAATGTTTGACAAAAGTAATGCATCATACAGGCATCCCTTGGTATCCACTGGGAATGGCTTCCAGGACCCCCCACGGATACTCAAGTCCCTTAGATAAAATGGCCAAGTACAGTCGGTTCTGCGTCAGCAGGTTAGGAAAGCGAAGTATCATACACGTGCCCTTTAGTACCAGAAAAAGCAATCTTGCTTCAGTATGTCAAAACTACTTCCTCTATTAACCATTTAAATTCACACAGAAATTAACTCTACCAATGAAGCAAGTTTTATCTCTTATAATCACTGAAAAAACTGCAAAGCAAGAAAAACCAATCGTTTAGAACTTCTTAGAAAAACTGCAACATATAATAATTTGGAGGGAGAAATGACACTGGAAAGTGAATTTTTTTTAAAACTCAGCTTGAAATGGGGTAGTTTTTTTTTTTTTTTTCCTTTTTCTTCTGTAACTCTGCCCTTATGGTTCTAGAATACAGTCAGCGTCTCCTTCGACAGTTCTTATTTTGGTCCTGGCAAGAGCAAATGAATTTTACCAAACTTGTATCTAATGTTTATTACACTCCCAGAATATGACTATACAGTCTTTGTTAGGCTTCTACAAAATACATTTTATCAAATTAGGGGCTGAGGATGCCCCTAATTCTCTTCAAATCTCAAAACTGAGAGAGTCCCTGTGTGCCTCCCTGCTGCTCCTTTAGAAAATATGGAAAGTGAAGCCCAAAGTAAGTCACTTGCCCAAGATCATACATCACTAACAGCAGAGATAGGACGAAGAACTAGGACACGTGATGCAAAGGTTTCTTCTCTGATAGGAACTCAGGAATATCGCAAATCTCACTGCAGGGCCTTTATTCTGTGTCAGTTTCTATAAGCTGAACTACACTTCCCACAGTTCCCTTCCCTGACTATTTTCTTGTTAGTGTTGGCAGGAAAATGAAGCGTGTGAGAGATCTGAAAGGCAGAAGCAAAGCAGTCGCCATTAAACTTTGAAAGTCACCATGATTAGGAGTGTGAAACAGAATGCAAAGCGGCATCAGATTCCCACTTGTCCTCACTGGCTCTCACCCCACGTCCAGCTCTCCTTCCTATCTGCTCATCCTGCTGACCGGTAGTGACCCCAGACTCAGGAAAAGTAGCCTTCCGTCCTCTTCTCTCCCAGCTCTACCTTGTGGTCCCAATCTAGTAACTGGACGTCCCCGGGTTTAGAAGGCCCATTAATGACTTTGCTCTGATTCTCTAACTCCTCCTTGCAGACCCTCCTTCCCCTACCACTGTGGGAGCTAGTATTCCACAATAAATTCCTTATTCCACAACGTTCATAGCGTTTCTGTCTCCCTGAATGAACTCTGACTGACACACCCAATTAACACATTACTTGATGTATCTTGCACATCATTTTTTTGAGGGGAAAAAAGAAAGGTTTGCTAACCTGACATTTAGCAGATATTAATCACAATAGAAGCTGTATAGCATAAGTTACCATATAAGTTTATATATACAGATCAAGTCTTAGTCCTAAAATATAAGTTTGTACAATGAGAGTCTAATATAAGATGGTTTTGTTTCCCAAAGAATATCAGTAAGTAAAGCACACAAAGATTAGACTTATTATTATACAAGCAATTGTATATATTAAAATATCTCAACTCTGCAATAAAGAAGTCTCTTAAACCTGGTATTTTCCAACCTTATTTGTGGACAGAAACTTTTTTTTTCCAAGTGTCAAGAATGGAATATACCTAATAGTATTCTACAAACTGGTGACCCACAGCTTGCCAATTGAAGAAAAATAGCATATAAAAAATATTAAAAATTTTTAATTACAATTTAAGGAGGATATTTCTTCTGTCTCTTGGCATGAAGAATATAAAGGAATTCCACTGAATGTTAATTGTAAAAGTACCAATGATAAGAAAGGGATTAAAGGCATCACCCAGTTTAAAACATAAGCATGTTTCTCAACTGATTCAATGAATAATGGCCCAATGATTGGCTGAAAAGTGAAAGAATGAATAAAGAGCATCTCTATCCCACAATCAGTACAGAACTGGATTACTGCTGGTGAAGATGAGTCTGGTTCTCCTGCTTCTGTTCATTATGCACTGCCAACCCACACACAGCCAGGCTGTTTCTGAAAAATGTTGGTATGAATACACCCTTCAATATTTCTTCCACACTGACTGTAAACATAATCTAGGCATAAATCATCGAAAGTAAATACCAGTGAGCACTTTAATCCTTTATAATAAATCAGGGAAATGGGGAGTCTGTGCCTGATGATGAAGTTTGAGTGTAGGTCACACCAGCGGTTTGCTGAAGAGGCAGCACTTTAGAAAACAGGGAGCGTTTTGTTAAAGACTTGGAGTTCCACCATAGGGCAGAAATTTTTGCACCTGTTTCTGTCTCTCTTGATTATTAAGTGTTGCTGTTGTCTTATTTCAGCAAGTCAAATCAAGTAAGAACAAAGTGTTTTTTGTTTTGTTTTGTTTTGTTTTGTTTTCTGAATGCCTACCACCCCAAGGAGCTGAGCTACATGCTGAGCAAGATGGAAAACTGAATTATAAAAAACTCTGGCCCTCAAATAATTTCTATTTAGTACAGTAGATAAGATAAATATATAATTTTAATATAAGGTTGAATCTGGTAAATATCACAGGCAAATGTAGATTAAATTCTGCCCAAGTCAGGAAGAAGAGATTACCTCTGAGAGGAAAGATCACAGAAGCCTTCTTGGAGTAGGTGGCACTTGAGTCAAATCTTGACTTGAAAAAGTCAGCCTGGGAATTCTGAAAGACAGTTTAACCAAACTAAGGAAGGCAGTAATCTAGAAGTAAGGTTATCAGATAGAATCCAGGATTCCTGGATAAATTCAGATTCCAAATAAAGAACAAATTTCAGTAAAAGTATGCACCACGCACTATTTAGGACATATTTACATTAAAAATTATTTGTTGTTCACCTGAAATTAAAATTTAGGAGAAGCTTCTGTATTTTTATTTGCTAAATTTGGCAACTCTATCTAGAGAGAAAAACACGTGTGATATACTGGGAAAACAGGCTGGTTCAGTTGGTGTCATGGACAGAATTATGTCCCCCCCTCAAAATGATACGTTGAAGTCCTAGCTGCCAGTACGTCAGATAGAGGCTTTATTTGGAAACAGAGTATCTACAGGGGCAATCAAGTTAAAATAAGTTCATTAGGGTAGGCCCTTAATTCAACATGATTTGTGTTCATATAAAAAGGGGAATTTCAGACATAGAGACAGACATGCAGAGAGGGACGATGACGTGAAGATGGAGGCAGAGACTGAAACTTTGCTGCCACAGGCCAAAGAGCGTCTGGGGCTCCCCGAGGCTGGAAGAGTCAGGGTAGGGCCTTCTTCCACGGGTTTCAGAAGAAGTGTGGCCCTACCAACTCCTCAGTTTCAGACTTCTAGCCTCCAGAACTGTGAGACATTAAATTTCTGTTGTTCTAAGGCACCCGGTTTGTGGTACTTCCTTATGGAAACCCCAGGAAACTAACAGAGTTGGCCGGAGCCAAAGGTAGACTCCAAAAGGAAGAGAGAATTTTTTAGCTGAGGCAACACTGTAGAAAGTCCTGGAATCCTGAGGAAAAGAGTTTACACTCCCTCTGTTTCCTTTACATTCCAAAATGGAAAAAACTTACTGCTGGCTTCTATAGCCATGGCCACGAGGAAAGCTTAACCATGGCCCCAGCATATCTTATTCCCCTAGAACATTAATTTTATTTGTTACTTAAAAGTAAAACAACAAAAAAGAATACATTATGAAGCAAAATCCAAAATAAGCACAAATTTGAGGGACAGAATATTTGAAATAAAGTTTAAGTTCTATTTAAGTCCTCAGAAATATATTGTATTCTTTCTTCATCATAAATACTTTAGTGAAAAAGTTTGAGAAGCAGTATTTAATTAGTGAAGAACCACAGAAGCTTTAGAACAGAGACTCAAAAGATTTTAGCTGTAAGGCAAAACAGTACAAAATAATACATTCCTGTATTCAAGGAGCTTGCAGTCAAATTCTGTAAACCAGATACAACAAGGAAATGTAATGTTAGATAACTATTCAAGATAATAAAAGAACTGTTAAGGATCATTATAAATTAGTCAAATAAATTTCTTTCTCTATAGACATTCAGAAATACTTCAGTGATCAGAGAAAGCATCATTATGAGATGGATTTTTGGCATAGCCTGGAAAGATGGAACAGACTTGGAAAGCATGTGTAGAATCATTTCATTATTACTTTGAATGAAGCGATATAAAATTCCACTCAATATTTTTAAAAAACCTGCAAGAATCTGTCAGTACTTCAAAATAAGAAAGTGTATTCAATAATGGATTAACATCATTTTGATAATCCTGAGCACGCACTCTCAACTAAAGTTGATGTACAAAGTCAGTTCAGTGTATTCTTCAGCCTTGTATTCAAATCGTTCTTAGTTACAGGAAAAACATCCCTTAAGAAATAGGTTTTAGAGAGTAACCATGGCGAGTTGCTAAGTTAGTGTCTTTGCTAGGGGACTGAGGGTGTTCTGGCTTATGTGTGTGAAGTCATCCAGTTTGCAAGGCATTGGAAAGGTGACACTTGAATGAATCCTTTCAGTCCCATACCAAAAATTGAAAAAATACGTAATACTCAGAGAAAAACTGGTTACAAACCGACTGTGATTGAATAGCATTTAATCACAAAGAACTGTTTCTTTGAAGAATTTACATTTTATCCTAACCAAAAAGTTGTATCTTTACACAACTAAGTTTCATATAGTTTCCGAAGATGATAAAACTAATGAAAACAGAAAAAAGGTAAGTATAATAAAAATTATGAATCCAGGAGTGACCAACTGTATATCACAAAGTCCTATATACTTTTTGAGAGATTTGCTTCATTTCTTTTTTCTGATCTTAGGTGTTGGGAAACAAAACAAATAATTCATAGTCGTGCTTCTCAAACTTTAACGTGCGTATGAATCACCTAGGATCTTGGGAAGATTCTAATTCAGGAAGTCTGGTCTGAGATTCTGCATTTCTGGAAAGCTTCCAGAGGCTACCAATGCTGCTGTTCCATAGATCACACCTTGAATATCAAGGGGTTTTTAGATGTGTTTAACACCTCTAGGCAACTACTTTTTCTATTCAATTATTTGTCTACTCCAGTAGGCTACTGTGTAAAGTCGTTTGTGACAAGAATAGTACTGTATCCATTTGTTCATTGAAAGATAACTGATTAAATAATCATATAGTTCATTATTAGCTTTCTTTGACTAAAGAAAAGTATGTTTCTAACAAAGAATGTACCATCTCTGACCAAGTTTGTACCTTGGTGAAGATTATGAGGGAAAAACAAGACTACAGTCTAACTGATACATTTGCTGATACATCAAGGGAGGATAAAGCACAAGAGAGTACAGTCCATCCTGTCAAATATTCTAGAAAGGATGAGATTTAGGAAGGAAAATAGTTTTGAACCTAAGGAGATTAAGGTTTGATCCACATCTATCTCCTGAGTAACAAGGGAAATACCATTTGTACTTTCTGCCCTTGGCCCTTTCTTCTGTAATACAAGTTTAAATATATTTATTTAAATGTCAGGGGTGACCACCAGAAGAATAGAATTAGGATGTATAACTCCCAATCCACTATAAGGAAAGAAAAAAGAAAATGTTATTTTCAAAGTCCAATAAGCAAGAAAGAGATGAAATAGAACCACCAACAAGGAAGCACAGGAAATAGAAATCATAATAAGACATCACGGAATAAGCCCAAACACAATAACAGTGAATAACAATGGACTACATTACTCCTTGAAAAGATGAACAGTAATACTCGTTAGAAAAGGCCAGTTCTAAGCTGTCCATCAGATACACGATAAAACAATGTGACACAGAATGATTGAAACTGAAAAAATGCAACTACACATATATATCAGAAAAATAAATAAACATATAAAATAATACCAAAAGTAAACGTTAATCTTATCATCAAATAAAATATAATTCAAAATGTATAGTATTTAAAATTAAGTTTCCACACTAGCAAAATATACAGTCAACCAAGAAAATGCAATAGTCATGAATTGTCAAGCATCTAATGAACAGCTTCAAAATATATAAAATAAACACTCATGGAAAATGGAACAACCCTATAGTCCTAGCTAGAGATATAAATAAAATTCTCTCAGAAATTAGCAAATTAAACTGTCCAAAATTAAAATATAGGTGAAGAGAATAGTCTTAATATAATTATAATTGATGTATAGAGAATTTAAATTTTTTTTAGTTGTCATAAGACCACTTAACATGAAATTAGGCTCCACACATTTTAAGTGTACAAATGATTGTTAACTAGAAGCACTGTGCTTACACAACAGATCTCTAATCTAAAACTTCTTCATCTTGCATAACTAAAAGTTATACCCATTGAACAACTCCCTATTTGATATCCAACAAGAAATACCCATTCTTTTAAAACATATGCAAAACACTTTTTTAAAAGATCACATACTAGATCACTAAGAAAATCTCAATAAATCCCACAACACAAATAATATTGTTGATAATATACAATAGAACCAATATATAGCCCAGTGGATTTAAACAAAAATCTCTTGGGTTAAAGGGTAAATCAAAATTTAGAAAGCAAAAGTATGTGTAAATGAATGACACTGCAAGCAAGTATAAAAATGTGTGAGAGTGAAATTAACTACATTCATCATCAAGCAAGACATTTTGAAATATATCTCAGTGATAGAAGAAAAATACCAAAATTAATTCACAATATTGCAAGAAAGATCTAATGAGAGTAGAAAAGAGAAGTAATGAAGGTGAAGGAAAATACATTAAATGAGAGGAAGAGGAGAGAAAAGTAATGTATTAATGAATAAAACCAAATATTGATTCTTGAGAATACCAATGAAACTGAAAAATTTAAGGAAATTCTGAATGATTCAACACTGGGGTATTGTATATATGGACACACATATGTAAATGAAGAATTTCAATAATTTAAAATTCTGTTCCCCAAATTATAAATTCAAAGCCCTCTAAATCAAGATTTTTAATGAAATCTAACAATTCAAAAGATGATCTAGAGAAGATAATGCTTGAAAATAGTCAAAAATATTCAGAAAAGGAAAAGTAAGACATGAAATAAAAGCCCATGAAATTCATATGGGAATAAACAATTGACAGGAGGGTCCCTAACAGATCATGTGTTTATATCAGTGTAGTTTATGGTAAAGGTATTATTTCAAGTCAAAGGTTGGCTTATTCAATAAATGATCATTTTACAGAAGCAAAATAAATCTGAATTCTTTGGCAAGGGATGTCAGCTATTTACTAAATCCACATCCTCTTCTAGGGAGTGCAGTGTGACTCCGTGTCCAGTCCTAAAGGAGGGCACATGAGAAGGAATACATACTATTTGCAAACACAGAAAAACTCAAGCACGTGCTCCCACCTCATTTTCCCCTCACGCTGACAGTGTAAAGCACAGGGAATATAGTCAATAATATTGAAATAACTTTGGTGTGCAATCTATAGAAACATCAAATCACAATACTGTACACCTGAAACTAATAAAATATTGTAAGTCAACTGTACTCAAATTAAAAAATAATAATAAATTTTTTTTTGATTCCACATACAAGTGATGTCATATGGTATTTTCCTTTCTCTTTCTGGCTTACTTCACTTAGTATGATAATCTTCAGATCCATCCATGTTTCTGCAAATGGCATTATTTTATTCTTTTTTTATGGTTGAGTAGTAGTCCGCTGTGTGTGTGTGTGTGTATATATATATATATATATATATAAAAGAATATTGAAAGGAATATATATGTATAAATGAATCACTATGCCATATACTAGAAATTAACACAACACTGTAAATTGACTCTATGTCAATAAAAATTTTTTAATAATAATAATAAACTAAAATTTAAAAATTTTTTAAATTTAGGCTGAAAAGGAAAAACAAATGCCCTCAGGCAAGCCTTGTAAACAACATTTGCAAAATGGCAGAATCAGAATTGACCTGGTCCCCAAGTCACTCTGTGAACTAAGCTATTGCCAGTCTGTTCAGACTACTCTAACGAAATACCATAAACTAAGTGGGTTAAACAACAAAAATTTATTTCTCACAGTTCTGGAGACTGAGACGTTCAAGATCAAGGTACCAGCAGATTCAGTTCTGGGTAAGGTCCCTGTCTTCTTGGCTTGCAGATCCAAAAATGCACATCTACTTCAGGTGATGATTCTGCTTCTAGATGTCTATTATTTTTTAAATAGAACCTACATCTACATTTGTGAAAAGATATAATTACAAGAAAATCTCTGAAATATTGCTTCTAATACCCTCTCCAAATGTAAGTGATCCTAAATATTATTTAATGAAAGAAAGGCTGAGTAATTTATGGCATAGCCATATGATGGAATACTAAAGAGTCAAATAGATCGTTTTGCAAGGACATGGTATGATTTCTGAAACACAGGCAAGCAAAGCTACTCAGAAGCAATGTGGACATTTACATTTTTAATTTATATTATGTAGATTTATGGTTAGGTTTTCTACATTTATTGTTTAACACATCTGTCTGCGTTATATGTACGTGTGTCTGTATAACATACAAAGAACATATACATATATATATGCCTGTAAATGCACAGGAAGGGGCTCTGAGGATCCCACAGCTGTTCACAGAGCCCATCTCTGGGAATAGGAGCCCGAGTGGGACTAGTAACAATAAAGGACTTTTATATTTTCGGCTATGAGCATCTACATTGTTTATATCTTATACTAAGATGATATACTCAGTTATTATTTATAAAAATTTATTTCTTAAATTCCAAAAAAAATTAAGACTTGGCCAATCAATGCTTCTTTCAGTGTGTTCTACAAAACACTTGTTCCCTGAGACATGTCTTGCAAAATGAGTTCTGGGATCAAATATTCTTTTTTTTCAATCATATGTTCAAATTTCTCTAGAGAAATGGTATCTCCCAATCAACGTCAAACGAAAGTCTTTGGCTTCTGGATAGAGAAGTGGGTTGTGAAGTAGCAGTCATTGACTGTTCAGAACACGTAACTAAACATTTCAGAAGAGATCACAGGCATTTCAAAGCTAGGAAGAATTGGTGTGACTGATTCGCAAGTTCTGAAGGGTATCTGTAAGGTTAGATATCAAAAGTTCCTATTGCCTTTGAAGAGAAGCTATTTAACTTCGAGCAATATGTAATTCAATTAAGGAGGACGATGAAACTAAAAGTCCACCTAAATTAAAAAGTGCAGAACAAATTTCAAGAATTCCTCCTTGTGAGTCCAGATGATATTGTCCGTTCTGTGGAGGGACAAATACAACCCAAAATAATGAAACACAGCACGTCACCTTGATGTTACACAACTACTGGTCCTAAGTGATTCAGAAGAGACTTTGGATGGTATTTGCAGATTACAAAAAGAAAAAAAAAACTTAGCTTCAAACCAACAAAAAAATATGGTTTGTGATGATTTGTATGCTATAATCAGTGTTTAAAATGTATGTACACTGAATATCACAGAGTTTTTTTCTTTTCCTTTTTCTTTTAAATCTTTGCTCCCGAAGTATTTTTAAATTGATGGTATTTCTTAAAATGCACTGACCATCTGAACACAGGGATTCTCTTTTTCCCTTAAAACTCCCAGGCACTCTCTGCTTCAGAGGCTTAACGGTCCACTGCACAGTCCACGTGGAACCCTTGTCTGACGGCCACCTGACTTGCCTCCCCTTTTCGCTCAGTGGATCCTTTGGTTTGACCACTCTGATTAAATGAGACTCTTCACTTTTGTTTAATACTCTCTATCCACCTTCCTTGCTTTATTATTATTTTTTATTAAAGTATAGCCAGTTCACAATGTTGTCAATTTCTGGTGCACAGCACCAAGTTTCAGTCATACACATACATACATATATTCTTTTTTATATTCTGTTTCATTATAGGTTACTGCAAGATATTGCATATAGTTCCCTGTGCTACACAGTGTAAACTTATTGCTTATCTGTTTTACATATAGTAGTTAGTATCTGCAAACCTTGAACTCCCAATTTACCCTTCCTATGCCTTTTACCCCTTGGTAACCATAAGTTTGTTTTCTATGTACTAATTTTGATCATTGTGGCAATACAACCTATTAAATTATGACTTTTTTTTTTTTTTTGGTTTTACTTCAAGCTGGCTAAAAAGTGGAATTCTCAAGAGCCGTATATGTAACCCATTTGCAATAGATGATGAGCTGGGGTCAAGTGACTCAAATACAGCAATTGGAAAAAAAAATGTTAAGGGCAACAAACTGAAAACAATTTTATTTTAAAAATACCCTAGATGTGGATGCTTTATTTTAAAAAAATACTTTAGCTAAGAAATAGCAAGCAGTCATCTTGCATCAATAAAAGACTAAGACAGCTTTCGCGCTGTGGTGATTGTTTCTATGAAAATTTGTGATGTAGTCTATGGGAGGAGCCACAAACCATCACAGCAAAGAATGGCCATAGTTATTATCCAGAGTGATCACAGTTTCATTGCATTCATGAAACTAAATCACATGTATTTCCAAAAGAAATTCAATGTGAATTAAAATGAAAGTACAGTGTAATAAAACTGAAGCATTAGCCCAGAATTAAAGAGAGGTTAATAATAAAAGGATGAAAAATAAAACTTTCATAAAGCTCTTGCTGAAGACAACTAAGCCTGAGCTTCCTAGGATCTGAAACAAAGAGGAAGATGTTGGGTTGCGTTGTTCTCAATGTCAAATAGAAAGAAACGTATATACTCTTCATGAACAGGGCTGTATACTCTCATTCACATTTTCAGCCTTATCAGATGAAACAGTGACAGCATCACACTGAACTCTGATAGAAAAAAGCTGGCCTGATCACAATCAAAGTGCTAAAGGCCTATGCAATGAATTCAAAGGATGCTGATCTGATTCTTTACTTAAAGATTCAGTGATCCTTGCCTGAGCATTCATCATCGTCATCTTATCAAATTCCCATTTTCCATTTTAATTCATTTTTACAGGTTTTGTAAAACTTCTGATTGTATGTCTAGATTCTTTTTTTTAATTATGTTTTTGCTTCCCAGAGAGAAAAATGATTATTTTGGGGTCTTTGGAAAGCTGTCATGACAACGCTTTTGGTAAAAATCAGGTTGTACATGATTAGAAACAACTTAATAATTCAAGAATTTTAAATGGATAATTTTGCATTGGAAAACAGAATTGGAAATCCCAATCATTCGGATACTTGGTTTAATTTTGGTGGAATGAGATTTTCTCTGTAAGGTTTCACATGGAAATAGATCACTATTGCCATCTCCTGGCAAGTAAACCACATGACCACAGTTTAAGACTTTTTGAACAGCCATATATTGTGAGAAGGCAAGATTACCTCATAAATAGGCAATAAAGCATTGAATATTTATTGTAAGACCATCATTGGATTTTTATTCTTTATTCCTGTAAGACCTTTACAAAAATCCATTAGAGTTGATAAATAGTAGTATTTGTTTTATGAGCTCTTTATGTTGAACAGAAATTCTGCTTGTTACGACTTTTTAAATTAAATGCATGTGATGGATCTACTTACGATTGAAACAAATATTAGAGTTGCTTCAAAGAGAAAACCTAGAAAATGTTTGCAAGGCATTGGGGAAACAGAGCTAGGACTGTACCACTGCATGCAGCCAGGAAAGTGACAGGTAGCTTTCTACCATCTAACAAAGCTGATGGGATGGATAACCGCTCTGACAGCGTTAATCCATCTTTCTGCTGTGGGGGCTGTCACGGATGAGATGAATGATACTCCCCCCTCCAACTTGCTTTGTCATCTTGCTGTGTTTTCCTTTAATTTCTCTCCCTTGCCATTGTTCTTTAGAATCAGCTGTTGCTGATGCTTTCAACTCCCTTTTCGCCCTTCCTCGCATCTGGACATCAGATCATCAGCTGCATCTGAGCCTGGTTCATATACTCCCTGCCTGAGATGCCAGCTGAGCCATTTATGAGCTCGATGTCACTGAAGTCTGCAAGCTGTACTCCAGGGTGCCGTCCAAACTCTGGCTGCAGCTGAGTGAAAAAGGAGAATGAGATACGGCTTCAAGTCATTACCCTCCAGATCAGAATGTTACATCACACATGGTTCTGAGGCTTGACATGTCACCCTCTCAGACTAATCATTTCTCCAAGGATGAACATGATGACTACATTCCCCCCCATAGGCTGAAAGCATCGAGACAACTGACATTAAAAAAACAAAAGAACTCTTCTGAAGTCATTCCGTGGAGGAAGGAGAGAAATCCATTGTTGCTGTGTTGCTGTTGTTTTGTTGTACTGTTATCATATCTTATCAGAAATTTTACCTAACCTAAATTCTACTCCCTAGTGCGAGATCACTAAGCTTCTACACTAAGGTAAAAAAGGAACGAACGTTTGAGAAATCAGCCTCGACGTAAGCTCTGAAGCATGAAATCACTCCAGTTAAGTAGCTGGGTGGTCTGTCAAAGTTTCACATCGTTTGCCTTTCGCATCCCTAGCTAAGCCAAATTCCTGAAGAACAAGCTGGGAGAACAAGGGGAGATGATCTTCTATACCTACACTTGGGTCACCTGAGGAAGCCAGAGTACCAAGGGCAGACCCTTGTAAAACACTCTAATTCTGCATGTCTGCTGACCACAAGCTCAGGAACCTTCTCCCTTTGACGTGAACCTCAGACAGATCCATGAGAAGAAAATCCTCACGGAGAAGAAACAGATATTGAAGGGAGGACAGGAGGGCCATGTAAACAGAGGTTATAGTAACAGTGAGAAGTCAAAATCATAAAATGAGAAAATCCAAACAGACATTTGAATAAACATAGTTCAAGCAATAATAGCATGAAAAGTTCACGTATACAGCACTTGCATGTGCCAGGTGTGGCTGTCATGTTACATAAATTAATTTATTCAGTTCTCATGACAATCCTATTTTCTCCACGTGGTAGGTCAGGATCAGGAAACAGAGCACAGAAATTTGGAAATGAACAAAGTCATGCAACAAATAAGAGGAACTCAAGATTCCAACCCAAGTAGTCTGGCTCTTAACCACCATGTTCTCCTATTGCTCCCAAATTTATTTATATCTGGATCTGTATCTTAGAAATTTCAAAACTCTTTCTCCCTCCCCTTCCCCCCATGCCCAATCATATGTTTCACTACTACAGTGAATGGAACATGCACACATTTCCTCCTTTTACAGTTAGGTTAACCACAGCTGTCTAGGGTCGGGGACCTGCTAAGTGGCAAAGCCAGGATGTAAATCCAAATCTCTCCTTCTTGCTCCCATGCCTCCCTGCCTCCCAGGGTGTGAGGCTGGGGAAACGCACTGCTTGGACCTCCTGCTGCAGGGACATGTTTTCCTGACTTCAGCTCTTTGCTCTGAATCCACCAGCACATTTGCACCAAGGTCCCACTGCTCCTGAGCTGCTCTCCATAAAGACAGCACAGCAGGGGTCCTTGTGCAGGCTCCTTCCCATGGTGAAGTAGCACGACTCTACTGGGAGACCTCGGCTTAAAGGCTCCTCATGATTCTGGTTGTAACTTTCTCAGAAGAGTTTTAGCACTCCTATGTAATCTTCCTCCCCCTCTCCTTTACACGCTAGAGGTTCTGGGAAATAAAATAAACAAGAGGCTATCATACAAGAGCTTACAACCAATAATAACCAGACTATCTCAAAATGGAATTGATCAGGAGTCTCCAGGAGAGCTTTGCATATTTCTATCAGCCCTTAAATGATAATAAGACTTCAAAGAGCACTAAAATCCTTTCTCAAAGAAAAAAAAAAGGGGGGGGGGTTAGCATCCTCTGACTATCTGTCTCAGTATCCTATAAGCTGGTTTAAATAATAACTGGTAACATATTTTTCTCATGATAGTCTTTGGTTTATGATGACCTGAGGCATTTAGCTATTCCTGCTTGTATCTCTCAAAACTTGTTCTCTTTTCGATGATCTTTTCTCTTATTTGCCAAAGGGCTCATCTGGAATTTTCTTCCAGGACTACATGATCCTGTGACGCTAGCGGCAATGTCAGTGCCCAGTGCCCAGATGTGCAGCACACAGGGGCAATGGCAATACTAGAAATGTGCCTTGTGAAGGACTGCCGTTAGGCTGCTGCGCCTCATTGGGAGTCAGGGGATGCAAGAGGCTCTGGCGAGTTAAGCTTCAATAGTACTGATCACGGCCATTGAACAAGGCATTTCACATTGATATGACATCTTTATCCATCAACACAATTGTACCTGAACAGGATACAAATTTGACTGAAGTGTCGTAGAGCTCTGGCCCCATCGTTATAGTAGGAGCGCAGGTCAGTGCTAGGACGAACTGGGCCTTGGTGGCCATGCAATAAAACGTTCTAACAGATCTGTACTCTGTTTCGGGGAACTTGGCAACAATAAATCATTGGCTAAGTAATTGCAAAACCTAATTACGTGGTACTGAAGAAAAATACAAACACAAGGATATAAACAAAATCTTATTTTGTTGAAAAAAATTACCCTGCCTAAGTCAGACTGCTCAGGAATCCATCTCATCCTTGTTCAATGACACTAGCGGCAATGGCAATAGAGTACAGAATGGTCAGTTAGTAGCGCTGAGATATGATGAAGTATCAGCAGTACCCTGAGGTAAGATGCAGTATGCATGCTTCACACCGGTATGTCCAGAGTCCCTCAGACAGCGCTTTGCTACTTGTCAAGATTTTAGCCAACAAGATTCAAAAACTTCGTCAGAATTAGTAAAAACAAAGAGCTTTTTCCAAAGTCAGATATCAATAACCACTGGCCACTTCTAGAGTGTGGAAGTCTTATTCAAAACCTACAAAGTAGATGAGAATGTCAACAATGGCTCAATAAAAACTTAATCTATAATCAAATTTACTATTAAAAAATCTGAAATTTAACTGAAGCACTTTTTAAAAATACATATCAGCAATGCTCAGAGGGAGCACGAAAGCTCTATTTACATGCAGCTTTTTAAAGTGAGGGCTCGCTCTACTTGTATGTGCGTGTGTACGTGTGTATAATTGATAAAGTAACTAACTGCCTATTCAATCAGAAGATCTTGATGGATAAATATAGTTGCTTACTTATTTGTACTCTTAATCCAAATCAATTAAATCAAAAGGAATAAAAATTCATTGCTCAAAAACTAACAAAATGCTTTTAGTAAACCTAAGACTGCTCTGAAAAATAAAGTCTATTAATTTTAAAAAGCAGTATGTGGGGGGAGAAAACCTAACAAAAGGCATAAACATAATGGAAGCTATCAACTCAGGTCTTTACTAATGTAATTACCAATTGCCACAAAATCGTTAAAAACAGGAACTGGCATGCTCTACTGTTATCGCAAACCACTGAACGCTTAACTAAGTCTCAGAGAGGCCCCATCTACTGCTGGGCATTCACTACATGGAGTTAAATTGGGGTGGGAGGATTTACCTTTCTGATAGCAAGCTTGGTGTTGCAAAGTGCTAAGTCAGCTTCGAAACGATGCAGAAAAACTTCACAAGGTAACTTTGGTTGTATAATGCTCAGGAATCTACATCTTTTTAGGTGATTCAAAATACGTTATTGAAAATTATTTCTGGTGTCTTACTGTCAAAGTGAAACTGAAAATCCAGCATTTAATTATCATGGTCATCCTCCCCACCCCCACCCATTTCTCATCTCTTCACACCAAAGGCATCCTATCTACTCTTTTTTTTAATTTAGAAATACAAAACATCTATTCTTTTAATTGAAGTATAGTCAGTTATAATGTGTCAATTTCTGGTGTACAGCATAATGTCCCAGTCATGCATACACACACACACACATACACACACACACATTCTAGAACTCTGAGCCTTTCTGATCTCTTTTTTCTAACATTCTTAGAAATAATGAACATGATTCTATGACATTGTTTAATCCCTTAAAAATTCTTTAAGAATCATTCCTCTGAGTCAGCCGTTCAGAATGTATCTTGATTTTCAGACTACGTATCAACTATATTCTCAACTTTTCTCCTTTACCTTTTCACCTTACTTTCATGGACTACCCCCTACCCCACCCCCACTGCCCCGTATGATTAGAGTTGAATTTTTTTTTTAAAACATAGGAGTTTTACAAAATCATGAAAAGCTTCCACTGTTTTTCTCTTTGGGTACCTCCTACTGGTGACCTATGGTTTGCATATACATATGCAACATTTTTTTAAATAAAAGTCAGTGTCTTTATCATGCTGATTTTTCTTGTTTTCCATTGACTCCTAAGTGCTATCTTCTTAAAATTCTCTCAATCAAGGCTATCCTTGAAATTCTTTTTTGTTTATGCAAATCAAAGTAAGAAGGACACTTCCCTTATTGCTATTTCTTCTTCTGCATAGATGTTTCTTCTAATAATCTCTTAGGAGCAGGCTAGAAGTATTGTCAGTCACCAGGAGGAGGCTGGAGAGGCAGGAATTCCTATGCAGAAGGCCTTAGGGGCCAGGATTTCAAGAATTGATGTACTAAATTTAAAAACATGTCATAAATGCAGCTGTTTGTAACACTGTTTTCTGGCCTATGGCTATGAGTTTGTGTGATGAAGATCCCAAGACTGAAAAACACACTTCTTTTTCTCCAAAATGTCATACGCTGTTGTTCTTTCGTATACAAGTGATTCTCAGTCAATAGCATGAAGTAGGAGGGTGTGGAGATGTAATACATCTCCAATAAAAACGTTATCAAATCACCACCCTTTGCAACAATCTTTTTCAGATTACGTATCGTAAAATGGGATGACAGGTTGTCATTTCTGTTTCCAGTTGGGGTGGGATCTCCAGCAGAGCGGTTGCCTATCTCTCCACCCTCAGCATAGTTTGTTTTTTTAATGCCCTTTTCTGGCTCAAAATACAATGTTTGCATTAAGACTATTGCTTACTGGACCTACTTTAGGGGAAGGAAGTTCAGGTGTAGAATGAATTTCAACACTTTTAAAGGCCCCCTAGTCACCAAAAGTGAAGTCCAAACTCCTCACCATGACATTACAAAGCCTCTGAGACTCCTGATGGTTTTCAGTTGTATCGTCTCACTCACTCTGCAATTACACCAGGGCTGCAGAACCACACACAAACACTCCAGCCACTCAAGAATACTTCTTCTTCTTTTTCCCTTCACATCTTTTGTTTATGCCTGAAATGCCTTCTTGGCTTTTTCTGCTTGACTGATACCTAATCCGCTTTTCCTTCCCAATTTAAAGCAAATGACCTCCCTTCTGAGTCTTCCTTGACAGTTCCTCAAAGTAACATTTGCTCCCTATTTTGTAACTATACACGTTTTGAATTTATTTTTGCAGCTAGCTTTTATCACATTTTTATAATTGCTTATATATTTCCATCTCTCCCTCACATGCACATGCTCGCTTGCAAACACACATTTGTGAGCTCCACCAAGGCAAAACTGCATTGTATTCAGTTCTGAAGTCTCTTTACTTTGCACAAAGCCTAGAAAATGGCTTCAAAAAATGCTTTTGAATAAAATTACAGGGCGATTATTTTCAAATTAGAATTTACTCTTCCTCTTACAACTGTATACCATTGGGGAAATCACTTTACCTTTCTGAACTTCAGTTTCCTCAACTGTAAAAAGGAAAAAAACACCTTATTTCCTGGTTGCTGTGAATATTAGGTTACGTGTTTTCATGGAGCACATTGGCGAGTTCTCTAAGATTTATTAGGGTGAACTATTCATATTATTAAGTAGATAGCTGGAGGGGGTTGATAAAAAGATGCTGTGTGTTATGGTTTCTTTGAAATGCTACAGTGAATGAGAATAAAGCTTAGTCTTAAAGATTCAGTTATACAGGTCAGTCAAATTTGCTCCCAATAGACATATTTATTTTAGAAACAGCAACAAGAAAATATTTTAAATATATTTAAAAAGTAGCATTATTTCGAGACACAATTGTATTTTCCCCCAGATACTGTAATGAGAAGCATATTAGGTGGTGGGTTATACTTCAGCAGAGGGCTTGCTTATGTTCATCAAGTTTAAAGTCTGACTACACTAATTTCATTAGCATCTTATTTTTGCTTGGTTCACTTAATGTTATTCAAACACTGTATCTGAAATGAATCTCCTGAGATTCGTTTTTCCCCTTGAAGATGAACTTAGTTTAATGTTTGCACAGGGGCTCAAGAGTGGGCATAGCAGACGGTTAACAGGCATGGAAAACCACAGTACAGCAGAGAATGAGGCAGAGAATGAAATGCCCCTGCTTATTTATATACAGACCTCCATTTCGTACTCAGAAGGTGCCTGGAGTGTAAGATGACTCTCCTCAGATACCCACGCGTACCCGTCATTGCCTAGAAGAGGCATGGCAAGCACTGGGAGGGCACCCCAGTCAACGAAGCCAAACCCCTCTATGAGTCCATTCACAAACCTATTTACTGACAACATCTAAGGAAAGCAGGAGCTTTAATTTAGAAATACCACTTTGGCTTGCTGAAGACTCTACACATGAACCATTTCATCTGGGATCACAAGGGCTGGAGAAGAGCCTAGAGATTTGCCCTGTGTCCTCACCCACCAGTAGGGGGTGTGACTGACACTGGACGGCTCTGGGTTAGCCCAGTTTGTATATCCAGTCATCAGCGGAGTCGATATGCCCTGAGGCAAAAATTCTTAACTCAAGATTGGTAAGAAAGTCAAAGAAAACTCCATTCATTTAATTATTTTTCAGGGCAGCTAATGTTTCAAGGGTCTTTGAGTTCCAAGAAAGGACATTTTAGTACTGTGTTTGACTGTGATAATTTACAGTTCACTGGGAGAGTGAGAAAACACCTCAGTAGAATTGGCTTCACTTTCCTGAAAGATTCCTACAGGAGGATGAGCGTCTACGACTTACACAAGTACTGATCTGTGTGTACTCCTCAGAGATTCTTACAGTCGTTGGAACATTCATCTTTGTTTCTTTACACTACCGTACCATGCACTCATCAAGTCAGGGTTAGCACCGTGTAACCTAGCTGCTGTCCTCTGAAATCAAAGTAACCAGATGGTTTACAGAACCTGCAGTCCAACTGCACACTGCGTATACAAACATCTATTTACTTACATCTTTAACCATATAAAAGTAGTCTAAGACCCTTAACACCCTTCTGTTGCCTTTTCCCAAAGTTGGATACTATTAGATCTTTTCTTCACGAGTTTCATCCTTTTCTATTTGGAAAAACATTGATTTTTTTTCCCTCTCTCTCTGGTTTTGATATACTACAAGCCAACAGGGTTTTATTTATGCTGTGTTTTAGCCCAACTACCATCAAATATGTCAACTGCTTATGAGAACATTAGGCTTGAGGGCTGCCCCTGCTGTATAAGCAGTCAAAAAGTAACAAACAATAAACCATGCAAGTTCAACTCAGGCATGAACCATATCTCTTTCTTCAGTTCTATCCTCCTCTGCCCAAATTACAAAAGGAAGTTAGATATATGTGGTCTGGATCTAAATTTAGTTTATTTAGGATATTGTGCTTGAATCTAAGCTTACCTATCTCGCTCCTCAGTCTCCACTAGCTCTTAATCAGACAGACAAGACATTAAACAGCCTGACGTCTTGGGATACGGGGCATGCAGTTCCAAGAGGTAGTGTGATTTGTGGATAATGTCTTTTTCCAGTGACCAAGAATTATGATTTATGTAGAGTGAATAACTTCTTGATGCAGTACTCCATACTCCTGTATAGGCTGGATATTGAACAATATTTTCAAAAGGAAACTATTCAGGTAACTTATTTAGAAGACACTTAAAAAAGAGAAAAACATTGATAAAGTTTACGTAGTTGAGCAGTAACAACAGTTTCAATAAGTGCATCTAGCATCACTAGCATGTTTAATAAAAGTTTCAGGTAGTGATACAGTTTGAAGTGATGTCATGATGAAAGCATCTTTATTTACAGTGTAGTTTCTGTTGTTCCCTGGAGATGATGGGACTGAACAAAACAAGCCTTCACTGATTGACTGGCACTCGGAATTATAGTCAGATATATGTTGAATGCTGTTTCTTTTGGAAGAAATGTGAGCAATTTTTATTTCAAGTAGTAGGGAGATGGAAAATGGAAAGATCTTCATATAGAGAAGGTGTGTTTAATGGTATTAATATTATCTGCAATGTCTACACTTCTGCTGTTGTTAACATTGCATTGTTATTTTCATCATAAACTGATATATTTATGGAATTAAAATTCCTACACAAATGTTGCTGTGGGTTGCATCTCAGCAAGCAGGTTGCCTTTGCTAAAAAATGAAATATTTCCATAATTCAGTAGAAGAGGCTCACTAAACTTTAAGGAAAATTTTTAAATTAAATAGGGAAAACAAAAGTTATCTTGAGGTTTTCAAAGTGTCTTTTTAAAAAAAAAACAGAAATTCTTCACTGTAAGTGTTAAGTACAGAAAGTCAGACTGAAATAAATTTTAAATAGGCACCAATAATCTTTTAAAGAGGCATCACAGAAATGCCAAAACAATGTAATTTAAAGCAAATGTTCAGTTTTTAATATCATTTCTTTCCAATACATTTATGCTTTTCTCTTGAATTAGACTAGAAAATTTACTTGTCGTTTCACCTGTCTTTTCACAGTTGGTTTTATCTTCTGGTTCTGACACCTTTTTTTTTTTAATTTTCTGAAATTACATTTGGCAATCTATAGGCTAAAAGCAATAAATAACTCCCAACACACTGAAATTTTATGAAAGATTTTCTTGTTAGGCTTCATGAGACTTGTACAAAATAAATGTAAAATAAAAGATGGAAAAATAAATACAGTCTTTGCAAAGCGGGTAGTATTTTGTGGTTTTCAAATATCATTATTTTTTTTTATTTCTTACAAGAGCGAAGTGGATGATCATCGTCCAAACATGGGAGATAAAGTGTGATCACTACTTCAAATGAATTATTGAGGGTCTGTTATCCTTCTGTTCAAGGGTTATTTGAAAAAGAGTTGACCAACATTAGTCAAATATAATTTAATTAAGAGAATTAAAGTTACTTTTTTCCTTCCAATATGGTCATGATTTTTAATAATATATTATATTCCAAGTATAAATACTAGTAAAAATTTTTCTCACAAATGCAGGTCTTTAATAATAACTATGCCATTATGTTAATAATAGGAGTGAATAATTATTCAGTAATACAATGTTTCCGGAACTGTTAAAAGTGTTTTGCACAGATTAATAATGCATTTCATCTTTACAAGATCCCATAGGGTAGGAACTGTTATCTCCAAATTCCAGATTAGGAAACTTGGACACAGAGAATTTAAACAATTTGACAAAAGTCACAATATGACAAACTGAGATGAGAACCGAGCAAGTCTAGCTCCAGGGACGCCATTCTTCATCACGACTTTTATGCAACTACCCCTTTGTACATGTTGCATTTCCTAGTCTTTTACACTAAGATTTTGTTCTCCTAATGACAAATAAATTACAGGCAAAACGTGCAAATGTCTAATAATTAGCAAAAACACCAACAGAGATTCTGTGGAAGGGGAAAATCTCAGGGCTCACGAGCTAAGAAGCTGCCCCACATAACAACTGCTTTGCTAAGATGCAAGTCAAGTACCATTAAACACTGGCAAAACTCTAAAATGACCCTGGACATTTCAGGATAACATGACAGCAGGTTAAAATGCCAAACCATAATGGGTTCTTTCTTGTTATTATTTCCTACCTGTTATTTTACTATAAATAGCAGGCATTAATAACCCAATTATCACCACCAGGAGCAGAAATTATATGAGCATCAGAGGGGGAGAAGGCATGTTCCTTCTGTCTACTTAACCTACAATCTGCTATGGAGATAAAGCATATGCTTTTAAAAAAAAAATGGTACTAACAATGCTAGCTAGCAGCACAAGTAGGAAGCAAAATGAATGGCACTGGCCATAAGGGGAGCCTTCACAGAGGAGGAAAAAAGTAATGTATTTAAAAAGCTTTACTAAGCATCTCCTATGTACCAGGCATTGCCTGTGCCCTAAAATTACAGTGAGGTGAAAACAAGACCCCTGGCTAAATTCTAGTCAGAGAGACAGATGGACGGATGGATGGATGGATGGATAGATAGAATGACAGACAGACAGACAGACAGGTAGATGGGTAGACAGATAGCTAGATAGCTAGATAGTAAGATATGGTACAATGTAATAATAATAAAAGTCTAAAGAATGACAAGATATTTTAGTAAGGAGGTCAGGGAAGGCCTCTTTTAAGTTCTGACACCTACAGTGGGACTTATATTAAGGTGGGAACAAGCCAGTTAAATTTTTTTCAGGTTAATGATTTCCAGGCAAAGGGAACAGGGAAAGTAAAGTATCTGAGGCAATAAAGTCTAGAAGGAAGTCAGAACGTAGCCAGGGTCAGATGAATGACTGGGGACTTGTAGAACAGGGAGAGGTCTTTGCATTTTAGTCTAAGGGGACAGGAAGCTAGTAGAGGGCTTGGAGCAAAGGGCTGCCATGTGCGACACTGTCAGGAGCTCAGTGCGGCTTTCGATGACAAATAGACAATAAGAGCAAGAGTAGAAACAGGAAGAACAAATGTGAGGCTACTGTTCCAGTCCTGGGAGGAAGGAAGGTGGCTCTGTCCAGGGCGGAAATTGTGGAGAAGCTGAAATATTCAAAACTGAATCCAAAGCCAACAAAATGTGCTGATAAACTGGAAAGACTGGACTAGGATGAAAAAGAAAAACGGATACAGCAGTGATTTTAGAAAATCCACAGCTGGTGCAAAACAACAGTGCTCACGCAGTGAAGGATGGTAAAGTAAACCAGTCTGACAGTAACCACTGCTGCAGCCTCGCCAAGGGGTGCTGGACCAGCTAGATATCTATATCTATATCTATATCTATATCTATATCTATATCTATATCTATATCTATATCTATCTATATCTATTATCTATATCTAATCTATATCTATATCTAATCTATATCTATATCTATATCTATCTATATATATATATATATATACACACACATGTATAATTGCATATGTTTAGTTACCGAATACATCATGGCTACTTTTTAAGACTAACATTTCCTTTACTTTAACGAGTAAGTAAAAATATCACGTATTCCAAAAATGTTAAGGCCAAAAGCATTAATGAAGAATAAATATAAAATGTGAGCATATCTTCTGATACACTGTCAATTGTTACTTCGTAATGATTCGCCTTGAATCTTACTCTAAAAACAAGCTACTTAGCACTGTCAAAAAAGACAACTGCAGACTTATTAAACATGCATCAAGACATTTATATTCATTCAAGTGTTTACTGTGGCATAAGGTATATGGAGTATCATGTAAGGTGGTGGGGCAACGGAAACGGATGATCAGATCTCGGCCATGATCTAGTGATCTCAGTGTCTGGAGGAAGGTGACCTTGAGTATGTCTTTACAAGCAATGAGCCAGAAATAGCATGTGTTAAGGAAACACGAGGTTCCACATAACACCTGCCCCCAAAGCAGCTGGGCGCTATGTGAAAAATACATTTTAACATGACACAGAGTTTTGTTTGTTCCGTTAGCTTATTATTCTTGAGAGGAAGACTTCCCAGTGATTTAAAAATCTCTACATGTACATTAAACGTTAACTACTTCACTATGTCTCTGGGAGTAAGAAAACAGTAAATAACCTCTAATGGGTTTTTGGTTTTGTCTTGGGCACAGAACTTGTGACACGTCGGTACTCAAAAATATTTATTGAGCAGTAAATGAATGAATAAATGAGTCTATATGTTTAGAGAAAGAAATGAAAGGGGCAGAAAGACTCTCCAAGGCAGAAAGGAAAACTAAGAGAAACCGTCAAAAGTAAGAAAATGTATCAGCTCTATTTTCATCTTTCCAGCTCTTACACGCAGACCTCACATCAACCTTCTCCATAAATTACTCAGCAGTCGTTTCTATGAGAGAGCTCTGAATCGGAAAACCAGAGATCCTGTCTGGTTGCTTTTTAACACTTAAAATGCTTATAGGCTACAGCTCACAGGAGTGTTTTCAGATACCTGTTTAAATGCTAACATTTCTTTGCCTTTGAAAGAGACTTCATTTTGCTTTCTATCCACTGCTTTTAGAGACTGGAAACAGGAAACATTAAAAAATTAACAGTAAGAGAAAACAAATTTTCTTGTAAAAACACTCACTTCACCACATCCCAGCCACACTCCAAATCTCCATGTTTTCTTAAAGATACAATAGGTTCAAAGAGCCTTTGCTGCATGGTGCAATGGTTACCATGGATATATTTTATTTTTAAGTTTAGTGAACAGTGTGCTTTCAAAGACATACACTGTCAAGGCCTTTGGCAGAGTAAATTATGTATTTCTGAGATTTAAAAAGTATTTTTGGTGTTTTCTTTTTTCCCATTAAATAGTTTCAAATATAGGAAACTACAGGGTTTAACAGACCCTAACTATCATCCAGCTAGAGTAAACAATTTTTCACATTTATGTTTGCTTCCAATATTCTGTTTATTGAACAATTATAATATTAACATATGAAATTGAAATTTCTGTTGTTTTTTTTCTCTCCCATAGACTTTACAACCCCAGTCCCACTCCCCTGCACCATTTCCCAAAGGCAAACATTTGGTGGGTTTCATTCCATTTCATGTTTCTGGACTTATATTACATATATGTACCAACAAATAAAGTTTTTTTTTAATTATATGGTTGGCCTCTTATTTTATGTATCAGTCAGAAATTTGTTTTTTAACTCAATGCTATATTTTTTAAATATATTCACATTGATTCCCGTAGATTCCCCTTTATCTGAACCACTAATTGTATCATATGTCAAATTCTTATATGTTCTTAGATATGTTCTTTTTTTTTTTTTTTTGGATTACCTATTCTGGTGTGTTGATGTACTTCTTTCTGCACAAAAACCATGTGACTTTAATTGTGGTATAATAAATGATATGCGGTAAAGCTCTACCTCCTTCTTTTCCATAATGGTCTTAGCCATTCTTGAATCTTTTTTCTATGATCTTTGGAATGAGTTTTCTAACTTAGAGTTGTATGGAAGTTATACATTCATTTGAGGAAGCTGACGTATTTATGGTATTTTATCTTATCTAGCATAAATATGGTATATCTGTCCTTTTATGCAGAACTTACTTCACATTCTTCACTAATGTTTTATAACTGTCTCCACACATTTTTGCTGTATTTCTTTCCAGATATTTAATAATCTTTGCCGCCCATATAAAGTCTATTATTATTACATGACTACTGTTGATATGGAGGAATAATACTCATTTTTGTTTTGTTGACTGGTGTGATCAAAAAAATCAAGCACCCCGCTCACCCCAAAAATGTCCACATCTTCATCTCCAGAACCTGAGAATACGTTAGGTTATGTGGCAAAAGGGAATTAAGGCTGTGTATCAAATTAAGTTAACAGTTAGCTGACCTTTAGCTGGTGAGATTGCCCTGGGTGATCTCAGTAGGCCCAATGTAATACAAGGGTCCTTATAAGAGGAAGAGCGTGAAAAAAGAGTCAGAGTTAGGGAGAAATTCATAATCATAAAATACAAGCCACTGCATATTTTTCATAAGTTGAAGATTTGGCAAACTTCTAATACCTAAGGGTACACAGAAACAAAAAAACAAATGAAATGGTCAAGAGCTATCGCGTCAAGTACCTATTTTTTCAGAGCTTGTATGGATTCTGCTTCAGAAAGTATGGTCCACACTACAATCCTATCTATATAATGGTGCATTTAATTATTTTTTACATTTTAATCAATATCAGATGCATACTTCCAATATGGACTGCTTGCTGAATCTTTTGATGAATGGAAAATATTCCAGGGTCAGATTTAGGGGTCTTTGCATGGAGACAAAAAACAAATGGAGGTTTTCCACGCATGGTTTCCCTTGTTGGGAAGTTAGGTAGTTCCAAGAATACAGGAAAATAAAAACTTCTATTTTAGAAGCTAGAAAATGTGAAAGCAGTAAAACTAGTCTGTAAGTCTCCTCCCATTGCTTCTTTCGGAAGAACACAGAAAAGTTAACCACATGATTGACTAGTTTTTCAAAGTCTACTGTGTCTATCTCAGGTTGTTCAGTCACTTAAATTGGTAACTAGAGGAAAATTAAACTCCTCTTAGGGAGACTTTAATCTGCTACAGAGGATCATGAAGACTAAACGATATTTCCCAGGCAAGGGTTGTTTTTCTCCTCACTTTCTCTAAAACTATTCCTTTTTTATTTGAGAAAATTTTAATATCAACATTTCAATTAAACGTCAGTACTTCCTGCACTAATCTAAATTGGGAGAATCTTGACGATGCTACAGAACATTTTATCCCCTTACTTAGTGTGGAAAAAGTTTATTTACGTTTTTTTTTCTATTCATGTCTGAAATTTAACTTCAATCCACAAAGGAAGAGAGATGAATGCCCTGTGATACTTGACTTCTCATATATATTATTTTAGCTTTTTTCAAGTGCTATATTTACATCACTCCTAAGATTATTTTCACAAGAACAAAACCTTTTTAAAGCCCTGAAGATTCTGCTTTCACAGCCTAGGGGAAGCATATTTTCAAAAGCATCAATATGGAGAAGTTAATGATAAATTACATAAAGGGAATAAAACTGATTTCAGAGATAAGATAAACAGCAAGCCTTCATCTCCCAGATGTAACACTTATCTGCCGCATAAGCTGATGGGCAAGAACTGTGTCTATTTCGATGACAGGCTTGACCTCCACTCAGGTCTTTGGGACTTGCCATCCAGTCTTAGTCTTTCTGAGGTTACAATGTCTCCTTGCTGGATCAAAAGAAGCTGAACTATGTGGGGGCAGCTCTCCGAAGCATTTCTCCTTTTTGACATAGAGCCGTTTGATTCAAGAAGAGAAAATGGTACCGTGCACAGGCTTAAGGGAGTGTTTGAACTTTAGTTCCATTTTTCACAGGACTGAATTCTTCACTAACTCTGAGGCAAAACAGAGACTTCTTTTTCTGCTGGGTTGTGCTTTCAGGTTTATTCCCGAGTCCCTGGAGTGCGCCGTGAAATTAAAGCTGTATTGGAAGATTCCATAGACATACCAGCTTCCCTGTCATTTGGGTCCCAGCTATCACTAAATCTGTAAAGTTAAAACTTGTACAAGTACCTAAATCGTTGTTCTTGTTATTACCTAGAAAATGTAAATGCTGCCTCGGCCACTGCAGTCAAAACGTGTGTTCCTAAGCTGAGTGGAGAGTCAAAGAAATCAACAAAAGAACAAAGAGCATTAACTGTGTATTACCTCACTCAATTTTCATGCAAACATTGCAAAATGTTATCATCTTTTTGTGCAAAGCCCTGTTAAATAACTTGGCTAAGGCACATGCTTTGTAATGTAAAACTTCAATTAAGCATCCAGCGATTCCCAATTACAAAACATTAATTTATTCCATTCCACTATCCTTTGGTGGCATTGGGGTTTTCGTGATTGAGAGGCAAAGTAAAAAATTATTCTTTTTTATACATCAATAAAATATGTAATATGTTTACCAAAGTACTAGACTTAAGGAGACTTTTAAAACAGCATTCACCCCTCAAGAAGGCTTACAATCTGGTTAAAATTAGTAAGGTACAGGAACTACCGTACAGTACTGGTATCAGACCTACCCTGGGATTGAAAACAACTCTAAAAGTTGGGTTGATTAAAAACTGTGGTTTGAACAAACTGTAGAGCAATCAAGGCACCCAGGATTTGGAGAGCTGACATCCCAAGTTCCGGGGAAAAAGGAACCTCAGAGAAATGAGCTCAATGTTCCGCACGCAACTTCCCCTCAAGGTATTTGCCAGTTCCCAGCTGTGCATATACAGTATGAAATGCCAAGACGAAGCAGAAAGCAGCTGCTACAGGGCTATAAAAATAAGCAGAGGTTTCTGTAATTTCACAGTTCTTAGAAGACAAATATTGTCATTCAAGTTTCACCGAAGGGGAGAGTGAAACTGGCTGTCCATTAAGATCCCTGAAAGATTCTGCCATAGGAATAAAGAGCATCCTCTCTATGTAATTGATAGAATAAGCAGGAAAAATGCATGTATAAAGTATGTTTTCTTACCACAATAAAATTGGTCAAGAAACACATAACAAAAGATAATTGGATCATTTTAAATGAATAAAGTATCAATATCATTTGGGCCAAAGAAAAATTTAAATGGATGATTAGAGAATATTTTGAAAATATGACATATTTCCAGTTATAAAATGCAATGTTTATGTAGCCTTAACTACACAAATTTTTTAAAGGAGTAAGGCTGAAAATCAATTATCCAAACTTCTATCTCAAGAACCAAAAAATTTTTTTTAAATCAATGAAGCAAAAACTAGACATACAATGGAGAAAATTAACAAGTGCAAGAATTAGATGCTAAAAATGAATAAAATAAATTTCTAGTAAACTGATGAAGAAATAAAGAACAAAAACACAAATTACCAAACTCAAGAATGAAAGAGGACACATTACTATAGGATCTACAAAAATTAAAATGGTAATAAAAAATATATTTTGAGTAACTTTGTCAAAAGTATGATATTGGGATTAAATGGACAGATTTCAAGTAGAAATAGAAAATATGATTAGTTTTATATCTTATAATAAATTTAATCTATATTTTAGCAATTTTCCAGAAGGATAACTACAGGTCCATACAGCATTACTGGTAAATTCTGTCAAGCATTTAAGGGAAAAATAGATTTGATCCAAAACATTCTAGAAATTTAAAAAGAGAAAACATTTCCAATTTATTACAGAAGGCCATCTTAACTTTAATATATAAAGATGAGAATATAATAGAAAAGAAAATCACAAAACAATGACACAAATACTGATGCAAAATTACTAAACTGAATATAACAAATTAAGTTCCAATTTATGTAAAGGATATAAGCCAAATTAAGTTTATTACAGGAATGCAAATTTGGCTTAAAATTCAAAAATCAATCTATGATGTCACATTTACAGAATGAGGGTAAAATATATGATCACCCTAATAAATGCAAAAAATACATATTAATACTTATCCAAATTAAAAACTTTTAGCATGTTAATAAAATAGAAAGAAACGTGTTTCCTATTAAAGGGTATCCAGCAAAATATATAGCAATATTATATGTAATGTGAAATGTTGAAAAATATCTGAGTTCTGGAATCAAACTTGGAAATCTTGGCTATCACTATTTCTATTCAACATTGTATTTGAGATCCTAGCCAGGACATTAAGGCAAAAAAAAAAAAAAAAAAGCATAGGGATTTAAACAGAGACAGTAATATTGTTATTTTACATAGGTAACAAGAACAATCATATAGATAGAAAATTCAACAAAATTTATAGATAAACTACTAGAATCGATCAGTAAATTTAGCAAGGTCAGTAGACACAAGGTTGATACTTAAAAATCAAGTTTATTTCTATATACTAGTAACAATCAGAAAATATTTTAATTGATAGTATTTATAATCTTCAAAAAATGCTAAATAAATAGAAGTAGTGAGACAGATGGCATAACCTAGTTCCCCATCTTAGGGGGAACCAATTTGGTAACATGTCTAGGAAAGGGCTAATGATCCACCTTGTTCATTTTGTGCACAAATATTTCATGTAAATATGTGTTATTAATAAAGACTAAATTTTAATATATTCTGGGTGTTTATATTTTGTTTGGTAGTTTTAATTTTTCTGAACTGGTAGATGGCTTCATAATAATATCTACTACAATCTACTAAAATGCAGGAGTATCCGTATCAGGCATTGTGCCAAAGACTGAAACTACAGTATCAGCTAGGACTGTATATGACTGGCAACAGTCAAAGACTGGTACTAAAATAAATAAATAATTATTTGTTTAACACAAAAATTCTGGAGGTAGGCTGTTTGCCATTGTACAAGCAGCAAAAATGTCAAAAAGGGACAATGCTCCTCCTGTCTTCTTATTCCAATTTAGATTTCAGCTTTCATCTACAGGATGTTAAGACAGCCTCTATACTTTTACTCACCAGAACCATTTGTGACATTCCACATAGGAATTATGCAGCAGAGCAAAGAACAAAGGGCCAAACGAGATGCCAGGTGTGAGTCTGTGCATTATATAAACTTGCCTGGCAACCCTACCCAATATTTTTCTCTTACATCGTTGGCTAAACTTGAGTCACATAGCCACTCATACTGGAAAAAGAAACTTGGGGGATCCAGACACCAAGGGAGCACCCCCACTTCTATCACCAGGGAAAAAACACAGGAGACTGGGACTTTGGAAGGCTCCACACACACTACCTCACTGGATCAGTGAAGTGTGGATGGATTTTCAAGTGTTAGAGTACTGTTCTTTCTCATTATTTTCTGATCTTACAAAGACCAGCATCAAGAAGAATGGTCTTGAATATTAAACGTTTAGTTGTGCATGGATCCAGGAGGCAAAGAATGGATGTGGGCAAGGCTAATTTACCACAGGAACCATGCAGGAGCTTCTCCTTGATTCTGCTTTGAGAAGCAGATACAAGAGCAGCTGAGTAAGACGTGATGACTAAACGTAATGCGTGCTCCTGGATGGGATCCTGGAGCAAAAACAGGACATTAGGTGAAAACTAAGAAAATCTAACTGAAGCATGGACTCCCAATTCTCCCAGTTGTAATGTATCAATATTGGTCTATTAATTACAACCAGTGCACCACAGTAATGTCAGATGTTACCAATAGAGGAAACTGGGTGTGGGGTATACGGAAACTACTAATTTTTTTCATAAATCGTAGCCTACTCTAAAAATAAAGTTTATTTAAAAGAAACAAAAAAAGAAAAAAAGTAGGATACCTAAAATCTTCTATTTAAACTCTTAGAAGAAAATTAGCATAACTGAAAGAAAGATAAGAGGTTATCAACCTTGGACATTAATATACTTTTCAAACTTCAAATTCATATATATATATATACATATATAAATGCACATACAGATTTGTCTCTGCAGACAGACTTAGAAATTCTAAAAATTCATAGGAAAGCACATCACATTCTATAACCAGGGAAAGACATTTAACACTAGAAAAGACATTTAGTTGCACAGCAATTCCAATTAAATAAAAATTAAATGCTTGAAAGCAGTTATAAAAGGTTTTATAGTCTCCACAAAGAAAGTCATGTACTTTTTATTTAATTATGCAGATGCTTTAGCTTGACTAATAAAATTAGATAATAAATTAGATTTAAATACTCAAGGAAAGACAAAACTTCACCTGGCCCCTTGTTGTCAATTGTGTATCTACCTCATAAAATAGTTCTATTTAAGAGTGTATTAAAACATTTATTTTTGTTAAATTAATGTCAAGTATTCTAAAATTAATGCCTTCATTCTTTGTGTCAACATTGTAATACTCACAATATGACCATTTTCACTACATTAGACAATGGAACAAAACATGCTAAATATATATATAATACGTGTGTGTATATACATAGATGGATGACTCAGTTTTTGCACCATATTGAACTGATTAAGAGTACCACTTGTGGTATCAGATAGACCTAGGAATTCACCTGGTTCTGTCCTTTCCAAGTCTGTTTTCTCACCTATTAGATATAACAAGAGTACCTAATTAATTGGGCTGTTGTGAGGAATGAATGAGTTAATTCTGTAAAATGTCAGGTAGTCTTGTCTTTGTGACAAGGACTTGACAGCCACACTTCCCTTGCCAAGTTATCCAGGTCACAGGTCTGTACTGTGTTACTTCCATTAACACAGTAAAGAAAGTAAAGACTTGCATTGCTTAGCACATTCACAGGGCCAGGCCTAGAGCTCAATCCTTTAGGACTGAGCTGACAGCAGACATCCTGCTCAGAGCCTTGCTGCAGGATTGGCATGTAAATAGGACAGCCTTTTCTTTCCAAGAGTTTTAGAGCAGCAGAAGGCATATGCAACTCTTGTGCAGAGACCTGGAGAAGCCTTGGAGAAGGACAGTCTCAAAGCCAAGGTGAAGCAATTGTGTGGATCAGTACAGAGACAAGCCATCAGTAGTACCAAATGCCCTAGTGGCTTCTTTGCAAATGATTCCAGTTTAGAACATCTGCTCTAAATTTTCTGCTTTGGTCCACATCTTAGTCAGAAATTCAGATTTGCACAGAAATAATTATAATTCCAATCAATTCAGGTAGGAGATTTATTGCTCTGGGGTTGACTACCCATTTTCTGGTCAGATACAGGAATCCCAATGCTTTTGCATTTAATAGCTGTCATCTTGGGATCTTCAAGATCATTTTCGTTCATTTATTAAAAAATAAAGTAACAGTTTCCACCATATAGGGATGTTGTAGTGAATAAAAAAGATAAATGTAAAGTATGCATCACATACTTGGGAAATAAATAAATAAATATCCTTTATTATTATAATGATCATCAGCAAAATGGGAAAGTCTGGTGGAAAGGGAATAGACAACAGACAGAAGATTCCTGGGAAGAGGATATCAATTAGCTGAAATCTCCAGGAAGGGAGCAGCAGAGACGGGTCGTATATACTAGAAGAACTGCAGATGGCTGGTATCATCAGAGTGCATGGTTGGAGCTGAGAGAGGGAAAGCCAGTACGAGTTAAGTCTGGAAAGAGAAGGTGAAGAGCCAAACCATAAACCTAATTGCATGACACACCAGTGGGGTCGTCATTTCAAATATCAGGGATCCCATGATAGAAGAAGATATAACCACACCTGAATGTCTATTGAGTACGCAATAAAAATCAGTCTTTGATTTTTTTTTTTTCTGGCTTTTGCAGTTTGCATCTTTATTCTCTAAAGTTTCATTTTGATGTGATGGAAATGCCCTAAAATTAGGTGATGGTTGGCCAACTCTGTAAATATACTAAAAACTACTGAATGATACATTTTAAATGGGTGAAACTTTGATATGTAAATTAAATCTCAATAATGCTGGTAAGACATGGAATGAAGAAAATAACTTCTTGGTAATTGAGATTTCTGGGAAGCAATATAGAATAATGGAAAACAAGAACTTTATAATCTGAGAAACCGACACCTACATTCTTGAGGGCCATTGACAGCTGAGCAACAGAGCTGGCTGTCACTTAGAGGCTAGATCGTGGGAAGCTATTTGACCATTCCGGGATCATTTTCCTCATCGCTATGGGGCGGGCGGGGGTCGGGGAGGAGGTCATACTCTTCTGGCAGAGGTGTTGCCAGGAATGCCTGAGAAAACAGATGTAAACATCCCAGCACAGTTCACAACAGTTGTTCAGTAAATGACAGTTCTCATTTAAACTTTATTATTATTTTTCAAACAGCACTCTTGCATGTGAAGGTTAATGCAGAGCAGCGTGAGAAACTTTCACAGTTCTGAGGGTGAAAACCATAAACCAGAGCAAGGCAGCTCTGCTCAGGCCAGAGCTGGCAGGCTGGCCCTGGGGCCACCATCCACATCCTGCCCACCAGGCACAGCGCCTAGCACTCCTACTCAGAGCTGCAGATACAGAAGCATTTTTTAAAAATCGTTTTTTGAACGTGTCAGTCCAGGGAGGTGACACTGGATAAAGCCCTGTTGAATTCCACTTCCCTCCACTGCACACTTGCTATTTCTCACAGAAAACACACCTGACGGACTTGCTTTCCAGGGCAGGAGAGACTTCCACACTCGCACAAACCCCGCTGCTTTGCGTTACTTATCTGAGGAAGATGAGGCAAAGGGGAAGATGCCAAATACAGACATTGCAATTTCCCACAGAGAACAAAGCTAGCCACTAAATTCACAGGGCCTACATGCTACAGAAGGGGAAAGAAAAGAAAAAGACCATTACTGATGAATTTGAAGCAACTTTCAACTGTCTATCAAAATAGAGCCTGAGATTTTAATTGCTGTATTTCATATTATTCTATAAGTTTTGCTTTTTATAACAAATATATGAAAAACACCATAATGTAGCAAAAATATTTAAAATTTAATTTTAACCACCTCTAAAAGCACATGTCGATATTTTAGTATGGCTCTGGTGAAATACCAAAAGGCGTTCAAACTACAGAGACTGAGTGTTTCTGCATACCTGTCACTTGCACAGAGGTTCTCTATTCTGCGCCACATAAACACGCGGTGACAGAGCTATTGCCATCACCGCTATCGCCCACGTTGTGGTAATGAGGCATCAGATTCAAAGAGGAAGACTAACTTAGGTAAAGTCACACAGCTAGTAAGTGACAGAGAAGACTCCAACTCAAATCTGCTCGGTGCTATTTTCGCAGCAAAATCGCTGGGGTTACTGAGGTGTCACATCGCAAGGACACTGAGTCTCACCATGCAGGATTATAAAATTTAAATATGAGGGGAAGTCTATGTTAAAATAGCAGAATAGGGCTGAATAAGCATTCTCCATTTCTCGTAACTAACAAAATAGCAAACAAACAAAAGAATCATTCAAAGAAGGAAAAAAAAATTACCTGGTAGCAACCAAAGAAAGGAACATTGTCTATGCCCCCAAACTTCAAAACTCATAGTCAAAGAAGCAAAGATTTTGCACAGAGGAAAGAAGCACCATTCAACACGATGGGGCAAAATTCCTGGGAACTCTTAGTTAAATTCTCAAATACAAAAAAAGGCAAACTGCATGAGCAGTGTCTTTGTTCCAATTCTGACTCAGAAGTAATGGAACACTTGTTCGGGAAAGTAGATAAATCAGCAAAGTGACAACAGGGCTGACTGACAGCAATAAAGCCCCTAGGACAGCACACTGGCCTGGCACAATCGGCTGAGATCTGCCTGTTCCCCCATGGGAACGAAACTCTCAACCTCCCAACCAAAAGAAGTGAAACGTCATCGGATACATTTCGTAGACTTTCCAAAAAGTGTAGCCGGAATCAGTCTGGGTACTTCCACATTTGAGTTCCCCTCCTTCCCCTGACAATTCTCCAGGCTACAGGAAAAGAGGAGGCATATGAAAGGCCCAGTCTTCAAACTATTGTTGAAGGAGAAAAGACGCAATTCTCAAAGACAGTGAGACACTACACCAGACAGAACAAAAGCCTTGCACAGAACCACTCAAGCAAAACCAAGATGACAGAATTCACATGGCAACTAAACGAAAGTATTGCAGTAAAAGGAAAAGGGAATTCTTTTGTATCATAAAAATTCAAGCTAGAAGAAAATATATCCCCTCAACACAGGGAAGAAAAGCTGCAGAACAATTTTTTATGACTATAAACAGAACCAACAGGAATTCAAAAATAATCTTATACCATGAGATTTTTCTAAAGGAGATGAGAGATTACTAACCTACATACATATATGATATTGAGGATCAAATTATGTAAAAAGTAATAAATATATTGAAACATAGACATGGCTGAAAATCAACTGATACCACAAAGGAAGGGCCTGAGAAACTTTCAGTGAAAGCAGATAAAAATACAGAGATTAAATTGATAGTTAAAAGTTAATAGACACAAAGGACAGACAAGTACAAGCCAACCTAATAATAAATGGTATCTCCAAAGTCAAGAATGCAACAAACAGAATGGAAAAATTAAAATATGTATTATCAAAAAAATTTCCGTGCAAGAAGCAACGATAATGAAATCTGAATTCGGAAATATACGAGGTTTGGGGGAAATCTGGAATAGGTTGTCCAACATCGAGATACATCCTGGTTAATAATTTTAAGGACAAATGAAGAGTCCTCCCTGTATCCAGGGGAAAAAAACAAGTCACATGGAAAGGGAGAAATATAGTTTGGTCTCAGACTCATCTACTGTAACAAAGAATAACAGACTAAGTCTACAGGGAGTAAAAGAAACCAATGATATCATAGGGAGCAAAGCCACTGTGCAAATATAAAGGCAGTAGGAAGGAACCCAGAGAACACAGTACCCATGAGCCCTTCTTGGAAAAACTACCTGGAAATGAAACAGCCAAAATCAAGAATAATAAATGCAGCTGAGTACCAAATACAATTAAACATAGATACAATAGGAAACTACTGTGAGGATATGGTTACAGAATATACTTTTGTATACCAGGAGCATGTAATAAAACAAATAAAATTGCAGATACAGAGAAGAGAATAGAATTGTAAGGATCTATCTTTTATAACAGGGAGTCAACTGATACAGAGTTACGTTGAAACAGTTTTAAAAACTTGATTCTAACCTCTGAATTTTCCTTAACAGTATTTTTTTTCATAGCACAGTATTTTTTCATATCAGAAGACTCTTTTAGGCAATATCTCTTGTGAAGAAAAATATATAAATTTTTGCAATGATTCTAATTACACTGGGGTTTTTATTCTGAAACATTCTAGTACATTTAAATTGTGTTCTCATTAAGATTGCATAGTTGTATTATTTAGTAAGTGTCTTTATATTAGTCCTTCTCATAGTATGTATGTGTTAAAAGATTTCTGGAACAATGTAGAACAAATGAAACAAAGATTGTGTTCAGATCATGAGGATTTCTACTTTTTGTTTCTCTTTATTCTCATAATGATTTTGCATTGTTTACCCCCAAAAAGGTGATTTTTGGTATATTTTTAACATAAAACAAAATGCAAGAGACAGCCCTGCAATTAAAGAACTTTAAATCAAATGCTTTCAAAAACACTTTAGCACTTACACAGTTATATCTCAGAGAATTTGAAAAGAGGGATTATGATGTGAAAAAAAAGTGAACTTAATGAGTTAAGGTTGCATCAGAAGATATTTCTTGGAGATAAATACTAACAATTTCTGAAGAAAGAATTGGCAAAGATTGATCAAAGTGAAAAGGATCTGTAAAAAATTCAGGGAAAGTACAAAATACGTTCATTAAAAAAAAAAAAAAAAAAAAAAAAAGACCTGGACCAATGGTCCTGTGTTTAGAACAAGGAAAAGAAAGAGGAGGGAAGAGGGGAAGAGGGATAGAAAGGGGACAAGGGGCAGAAGGATAAGGGGAGAAGAGAGAAGGGGAATGAGATGGAAGAGGAGGAAAGGAACCCAAGGATGAAACAGGCAAAACTTCGATGAGCCCTTTGTATGTTTCCCGCATACTAATTATAACAATAGCATGAGGCATTTAAACAAATGGGAGAAACAAAGAAAGGGAAAAAAGGACACAGATGATTACAGAGAGTAAGTAGCATATTCAGGTATATGAAGCTAATAAATATCACAGCCAGGATCTCTCCCCAAAAAGAGTTAGGGTATGTCTGGAATTGCTTCCAAACACATGTAAGAATTTAAAGACTAAGTACATAAGCCCTCTTCATGGATAGTTCAAACTAACAAATGATTCCAAGAACTTAAAAAAGAAAGTAGGACCCAGTGATGGGGTTTTGTGGACAAAGAAATAAACAGTAGAAATTGATACAAATTGTCCATATTTAGTTTTCTTCCCCAGGTCGCAAAGAAAGATACTTTCATTATCCAGGTGTTCACTCTCAAGTTTGAAGGAGCTGGCCAACTAGCCATCATGAACCCCAACCTGGTAGCTCTAAGGGCTTACTTCCACCTGCTTTGCTTGTTCTTACAGGGGAAGTAATTATACTCATGTTGGGTCTGGAGGCATCATCTTAGCAACCCAGAGGTATAACCCTGACCCCTGGCCAGGATCCACAGTCTTACAGTCTTCTACCTACTCCAGGCAGATCTGCGTCAATCTGTTCTGTGTTCTCTAACTTCGTATCAGTGTAGTCGCCAGGACAGATTAGTCTATGTTGTGATAACTTTTAAAGAAGCTTGCTCAGTATACACCCTCTGGGTATCGGTGGGCGTTTCTGACCTCTGCCACCCTCACTGCGCCAGACCAATGACATCCTTCTCATCTAGAAAATCACGACAGCAGTAGCAGCAGACTGGAATGTGGCACCTAAATAGTTAAGTGTTTCCACCAAGATGCGACAAAAGTGATGACTTCTTTAACAGAGCAAGTCAACTCAGCAGGCCTGATTTCAAGGGTAAAGAGAAGTATAATCTCCCATGTGCCAAATACCAGAGCAGAACCAAGTATCAAGTATTAGAAAAGAGATCTTCTACAATCAAAGTTCTAGACTGATTTCTGCTTAAGCCCTAAATACAGGTGTGGGGTTCTGTTATCATGAACTCAGCTATCTTATCATAAGTTAAAAAAAAAAAACCCTAAAAATTCATGCAGTCAAGTCATGCTAAACTGGACAAAGTTATGTTTGATTTACTGTCAGTTTTAAACTAAAGCATATATTATCCTAAAACACAATCAGAGCAATTTTTATACTTTCATCAAAAGGAGAAAATTGTAATGCGATTCTGGTAGCTACTCTCCATATAAAGGCAGACACCTTCCTTTTTTTTCTTGGTTTCTCCCAGGGGACATTATCACAAACAAAAATTTCTAAAATTGAAATGGTAGAATCAGGAGACACCTAAAGACCAAAGCAAGCACAGGTAAAAGACAGCCACTGACGTCGTGTGTGCCCTTCCCTTAGGGTTTGGCTTTCTCTGGAAGTGCAGCTACTATCCACACAGTGGGAGGCTGTTGGGGCAAGTGATAGTGAGAGAGAAAGGAAAACTATGTCCCAAGTGTCTGAGCCCAGTGTTCTGTTCTAACTCAGCAACCTGGGCCAAGAGGGTAGGGAAAATATACAAAATTGGCCCAGGAATATGTTACTTTCAAGGGACATTTTATCCACGACAGTTGTTGTGAGGGTTAATTTTACGTTCAACTCGGCCAGCCCATGGGGTACCCAGATGTTTGCTCAACATTATTCTGGCTGTGTCAGTGAAGGTATTTTGGGATGAGATGAACACGTGGATTGGTAGATTTTACTAAAGCAGATTGCCCTCCCTAATGTGGGGGGCTCCCACATAATCAACTGAAGGCCTGAACAGAACAAAAATCAGACACCCCCCCCACAAGGAGGAGACAACTCCGCCTGCCTTCCTGTTTGAACTAAGACATGGGTCTTCTCGTGTATTCATACTTGAGCTGAAATGCTGGCTCTTTCTGGGTCTCCAGACTGCCAACTTTCAAGACTGGAACTTGCACCATAGGCTTGCCTGATTCTCAGGCCTTTGGACACAGATCAGACTCACACCACTGGCTCTCCTGGGTCTCCAGGCTGCCAACTGCAGATACTGAGATTTCTCAGCTCCAGCACCATGTGATCCAATTCCTTGTAATAAATCTCTTTCTATATGCATGCATCCCATTGGTTTTGTTTCTCTAAAGAACCCTGACTAACACAGTTGTCAATTGTTTTCTAATTAGTTCATGTTTCCAGTGGCTGAATTATCTAACATAATAACAAAGTGAGAGCCATGCACCATTGTTTAGACCAGTCCTTCTCAAACATTACTGTGCACATACATTCCTGGGGATCTTGTCAAAATGCAGATTCCCTAATGTTCATAGAAGCACTATCTACAATAGTCAAGACATGGAAGCAACCTAAATGTCCATCGACTGATAAATGGATAAAGATGCGGTGTATATATACAGTGGAATACTACTCAGCCATAAAAAGAATAAAGTAATGCCATTTGCAGCAACATGGATGGATCTGGAGATTGTCATACTAAGTGAAGTAAGCCAGTAAGAGAAAGAAAAATACCATATTACATCACTCATATGTGGAATCTAAAAAAAAAAAATAAAGATACAAATGAACTTACTTACAAAACAGAAGTAGATTCACAGACATAAAAAAACAAACTTATGGTTACCAGGGAGGTAAGGGGGGATGGAGGCATAAATTGGGAGTTTGAAATTTGCAGATACAAACTACTAGATATTGGATGGATAAACAACAGGGTCCTACTGTATATAGTACAGGGCGCTTTATTCAATATCTTGTAAGAACCTATAATGAAAAAGAATACAAAAAGGAATATGTAAGTTATAACTGACACATTATGCTGTACACAAGAAATTAACACAACCCTGTAAACCAACTATACTCCAATTAAAAAATTATTCTAAAAATACAAAGTAAAAAATAATGCAGAGTCTGATTCACAGGACTGAGGTAGGGCCTGAGACGCTGCATTTCTGACAAGATCCCAGATGATGCCCATACCCATGCTGCTGACCCACGGATACACTGAGCAGCAAGGATACACAGAGACGCCAAGTAAAGTGACCAGACTTCAACAGTCTGCTGCATTATAGCCAGTCTCAGGCCCTTTCCTACATCAAGGCAAAGCTGCAGTTAGAAGCATAAATCGGGGGTCATCTGCGAGGGAAACCAATGTCCCTCACAGTGGTTGGTCTCTATTTCCACTATCAGCAAGCCACAAATTGGTGCCTGTCTGTGCATGAAGAGGGAAAATAGAATTGGATAAGAACAAGAGCATTTCCCCTTGGGCATAAACAAGCCACTGTTCCAAGTATTATTTTCTGGCCACATGACTGTGGCAGGCAGAACTCAGTCCTCTAACTGGAACTAAGTCCATGTTGCAAAACTTTGCTTCCCAAGAACACTCCTGTATCAATGCATTCTCTTCACGAGCACTTGGGCTTGCCTGCCTATCTCGATGTAACAGAGAAACGCATGCTTCCGAGCCACTTTTCTTGGTATCAGGCCTATTTACTGATAAGAAAAATTATGCCATATATTAAAATGTCATTTAGCCAGTTCTGGAGAGAACATCCTTCATGTATTTGAGGTTGTAGAAAATAAAATGCCAATTTCATTTTCCATTTAGTTTTAGTTTAAACATTTGCAATAACTTGTCCTGACTTGACAAAAGCACTTGTTTTAAGCAGTAAATGCTACCAAGTTTACCCAGCAGACACCAGGTTAATGAAACATGAAAATATTTCACCATGAATGACAAGAGCCAGATGCAACTTTTATAAGAAAAAAATATGTTCTGTTTTATCCAGACTTCTAAACACTCAGACTCATGATTGGAGGCAGCAGCCCAGGTTAGAAGACCTGGCGTTTCATCAGATGCATTACCTATTCTTTGGACTACAGAGTATTTTAAACTGTTTTGTGACAGAAAATATCACGTAGGTGTGAAACAAGGGAGTTGAAAGGTGCTTTTACTCACTTCACATTATGAATTCTGTCCAGTTCACTTCTGCTCTCTCCTTTTAACATCATCCTGACTTTCTCATTTCCCCAGATGCATGAGTGGGTGTTTTGACACCTGACACTTGTAAAAGGTGCAAGGAAGCAGAATTTTCTATATAGACATTTCTCTGTTTTCTCCTGCTGTGAGAGAGAGAACTCTTCTGGAAAACCAGATACTCTGATTAGAGTATCTAATCTAAAACCTTCATCTATGTGATTATAATACATTTAAAGGGGTGTGCCACTCAATCTAGACTGTGTACGATGTAATATTCTTTGATGACCCAAAAGGCTCTTAACATTCATGACAGATGTGTGGAAATACTGGTTAATGGTGTAGTCTAGCTGATTGAGTGCAACAGGACATTGGTACTGAGCGCCAAGGCAATAATGGTACCCAGCTGCTAGACTGCTAAAGTAAAGTGAGTCACTGGCTCGCCAAGGTATTCTCTAACATCTGGATCACGCTGTTTCTCATACATAGAAAAACCATTAGCCTAATGAGTTAAGGTTGCCTGACACCTTATATAATACGGGCTCACACATTTAGGCAAATTACCCCAAAGATCTGGAGAGTGTCTTTGGAGTGTTTAACTTTCTAGTATCTTCAGCAAAACCAGAAAATGCATTTGCACCTAATATATTAAAGAAGTTCTGGTTCCAAGAAGTGAGTAGTTTAAAATATTTTAACCCCAGAATTACACCCTGCCCTCTGTCCTACATTCTTACATGAGAATCAGAACACTAACCCACTCTCTCACCCATCCCTTCCCTCCCCAGTATCCCCCCTTTACTCCGCAGTAAGGCATTTCAGCAACAATCTAATTGATTTTCTAAATCAGGTTTTTGCAACTATTTAAATGAAAATAGCATCTTACAGCAATTTTCATTAGTAACAGTTTATGAGCTCATAAAAGTGAGGTGAACTAACATTTACTGAATGGCCACTATGTCTCCACTCAGGTAGACACTTTATATGCAGTATATGCCTGATCTCACCTAATCTCCACTGAAAATCTGTAAAATAGTTATTAACTCCCCTTTCCAGATAGAAAGTGGGGCCTCTGAGAGTACAAATCTGTCCCTGGTCACAGAAATAGCTATCAGCAGAGCTAAAGCATGAGTCTGTATGAGATCTTGATACTCATTTTTGTCACATTATCTTCTCACATACATGTGATAAATTAACTAGAAATAAAGTATAATTTAACCTGCTCTGAATAGTTTGCTTGGTTTACACAAAGAACATAAATATTACCTGTAATCCTGCCACCTAGAGATAATAGTTGATAGTACTGGGTGGTTCACATATGTTTAAATTTTAGAAACTGAGGTTCATAATGTGTGTATCTTTTATAATCAGTATTTGCACTTAACAATGTATCATGACCATTTTCCACGTTGTTAAACATGCTTCTAAACATGATTTTCATGGCTAATGTTATCTTGTTACCATAATTCAATCTGTTCCCCATTATTGAATATTCCTGTTATTTCCATGTACAATTACTCTTTTTTTAAAAAAGATATTATATACAAAATAGATTAAAAAATAGGTTTCTTCTGTATAGCACAGGGAACCATATTCAGTATCTTATAATAACCTTTAATGAAAAAGAATATGAAAACAAATATATGTATGTATATGCATGACTGGGACATTGTGCTGTACACCAGAAGTTGACACATTGTAACTGACTGTACTTCAATTAAAAAAGAAGAAGAAGAAGAAAAAGGAGGCAGTGTGATATAATGAAAACAACTTTGTACTGGAAATATAGAAAACTGAATTCTAGATTTGTTATTTGCTAGCTGTGAAACCTTAAGAACGTCGTCTTTTCTGGTATGATTTTTATCTGTAAAATAAAAGAATTACAGTAAATAATATTTTTCACATGTTTTAGATTATATGATTGTAATACTATATAAGTTATTCTAAAACTCTGATGTTCAGACTGGAGTATTGTATAACCAAATACACAGGCAACCAGGGAGTCGGGGGCTGTTACATAGATACAAAATTGAATCAGGGTGGCAGGCCCTATTTCCTGGCATTCCAATCTACTCAAATTGAGTTGAAATGTTATTTTGACAATTGCAAATGTAAAATAAAATAAAATGTAACATTTTCATGAATTTTTACTCCTTAAACAGAAAACTTCAAAATAAAGAAACCCAACTCCCTTAGATATATAATGCTCTACTGTGTTCTTAGATATATTTGGTGGATTTAAACAGCACTGCCCAGGGCAACTGAAACTGATCCTAACACCATAGTTGCGTTAGTAACTGGTATGGCATTTCCACAGTAAATGATGCAGCTTGTTGGCACAGGTCTCCCTTGCAAATGTCTTCCTTCAGATCCCATAGCCAGCTGACTGTTTCTCTAAAGTTAAGAAGTAGTAATACCTTTCCTTTTCACCTCAAATGGATTCCTCTAAAAGAACAAAATCCAAAACAAAACAAAACAAAACAGTAATACCTCCTGAGCTCTTGCTGAAAGTATGAGTCTTGACACCATTAGCAAAAAGTGGCTTTGAGGAGCAGCTCAGTCTTCATGGCTTCTAAGCACTTTCCCTCTCTTGTTCTTCTCCTGTTGTTACTTGTTTTTCTCCAGCCATTGATTCACTTATTACCATCCTAGGAGTTTCCCTCTCCTTTGTTGGTATGTTAGAGACAATTTTTGATTTATGGTTCCTTTATTAAATAAGATATTTATGAATGTACATGATGTATATGTCTTAAGCTACCTTTTCCCAGTAAAAGTTAAAAGTGTGCATGGGCACAAGCCACACACACACACACAAACACACACACACACACACACACACACAGAGTTACACATGGGAATCCTTGAGATTTCTCTCATCTTTGAATGGTTTGCAAAGTGGCCCTTGGTGGCTATTGTTGACATGAGGATGACCACCTGCACCAATGAGGATGAGGTGAATTGCTGAGAACTCTTCATTTGGGTCGTCAATCCATGAAAACCAGCAACTGCCCACAGTCTCCAGAAATAAGAATTGGCCTAATGGTAGTCAGGCAACACATAATGAAAATTAAACAGGTTTTTCGAGGAAGTGGTTTGATATGCCCCTCCCATCCTTAGCTTGCTGTTGTGAGAAACGACTGTAAGGGGGAAATAGTGTATTTCCACATGTATCCCTTTGTATTTTCTAGTATCTGAACATCCATTGAGATTAAAATACTCCATTTTGTAATTAGAATATAAATATGAATGATACATGGCTTTTATCCTCAAGAAGTTCAAAATCTACTGGCCAAAAATGAAAAGCTCTTAAACATAGAATGATAATGTTTCCAAGGGAATTTTTCTCATTTAGTTTTGTCTTGTGTTTTAGAACTAGCTCAATTCCTAAAACTGTTTTTCAGTTTTCCAGGATCATGCAGATACCAAGGCTAATATTTCGGCATTGATGATATGTTATGTTTCTGTGGAGATTTACAGTTCTTTTCCACAAACAATGCCCCATTTGACCTCCCAGCAGGCATGGGATGCAGTTAAAGCAGCAGTCATCCACATTCGAGAGACAAGCCAGAGAAATGAAGTAACTTCTTCAAGGTCACATAATTAGACTGTGAAAGTCAGGACTCTGACTGTTTCAGGTTGTTGGTCTAATGTTATTCTCACTCTTTTTTGATATGCACCAATTCTTTGAAAATTTTGTTCAACTTTAGATTAAAATCAATCGTTCGATCCAAGAATTGAATAGTTAGATTTAAGAATTAGATGGATAGAGAAAACAACCATGTACAGACCGCACAATTTCCCATATTCTACCTTTTTCTAGTCTCAATTTTCCTAATCACGTTGAGAGTGGTAGAAAGATAGGGCAGTACTGGACAATGATAAATTGAAGAAGAATATTTATTTATTGTATTAGAATAGGAAAATGTTTTACATGTGGTAAGAAGACTTATTTAGATGAAAGGGTAACAATTTGGACATAAGTAACTGGAGGTGTTTAAGGCTGAGCTGAAATTATCCTGGTCAGTAAGACAAGGGAGAGGGGGCGATAAAAGTTTTATAGGAGTGAAGTAAACCAACAAAATGGGTGGAGCCTGGCTCAGCGACTGAAGTCTTGGCCAGAACCCAGACCATACAGATTCCCCTCAGCGTTGTCGTGATTAAAGACTACCCTCCTCCTGACAAATACATTATAATAATAAAACTTAAATGTAAAATAAATAGTAAATGAAACAGAGCAACACTAAGCCTCACTAGTTCCGCTTTGGGGAAGGATTAAGGAGAAATTTGTGCCAAGGACAACAGATATCCAAGATGAAGTAAAAGAGATTTCTTCTTTTCTGCACCAGTATGTTTGTTAAATTCCTAGATACCACCGGTCCGCTGGATCTCCTACTGGCTTTATCAGTTAATATATTAAACTCAGGGTTTGGGGCATCCACATTGTCCTTCCCACCTCTTCTACAGGAGTGCCAGTGGGAGGAACCTCAGGACTGGGAGTTTGGACAGCTTGACGGGTCTGCCCTGGGTTATAAGCAGTTGTGACAGCAGTAACCTGCAGGCAACTCCCTGGATCTGTTGCCCCCAAGTGCACTCAAAGGGTAAAAGGGGTTATAAAGGAGACAGCTGGCAAGGACACCTCAAGTTGAACACCACTGCTACACTGTAGAAATAGGCACTGACTGCCTTTCCAGGCCACTTTTGTGTTTGTCTAGTGGTCCAGACTCTCTAAGGGGAACCACCACAGAGGTGTTGAAATTATCTACAGAAATTCCTATGACATTGATTTTACCCTTTCTGTGAGCCAGAGTTCAACAACAAAAACCTTCGCATGAAAGAGTCAGAAAAAATGCCAGAATTCGATGTCAATGCCCTATTTCCTCAGCGCAGAGGGACAGCTTCGCTTTTGTCTATTACCAGATATGTCCTTCAATCTGAAGCCATCTGTTCCATGAACTTCTGAGACTTGGGCCAAGGGAACTTTAAACCAAGAAACCATTTCACCAAATGTCAGTCAGAGTGTCTGGCATCTGGCTGAAACCTAAAAGCTCAGAATGTGACGTTTCAGAAGGCTGCAGTCTTTTCTGGAATTTCACAAAGTATAGTGTGCACTGAAAATTTTGTATCTATTTTATGTTTCTGATTACAAGATGATTCAGTGTTCATTAAAAAGAGTTTAAAATATAAAGAACCAGGACAAAAGTAAAAGTGGTTCATGATCACCCCCCACAGATATAACCACTGTTACCATTTTGCTGTATTTCCTTGTCTTCTTTTCTATCTTCCTTGTTTCATACACTTAGCATCATAATCTATGTACTCCTGTGCACACTGGCTCCTCCCTATATATTTTCTATGTCATGTAATAGTGAATTAAAATATTAACCCATCATAAGGCAGTGCTATTATTAATTCTAAACTGATGTACATTTAGGGTTTTTTTCCACTTTTAAATAGAAGTATCTCAGAGAATGTCTTTTCTCATATAACACTGGTTTGCATCTTTGATTTCTGCCCTAATTTTTTATCTAGAATCATAATGTCTATGACAATGACCAATGAATATGCATAAAATTCTGATGCATTTGCCATACTGACTTCTGGAAAATAGGTTCTCTCTCATAAGCAGTGTATGTGGATAAGAAGTTCTGTCTCATTGTACCCTGTCCACAGAAGAAATGCCCTGGAGGGTATCTGAAAAGCATACAGATATTGTTATTTTGAATTTTCACTGGCAAAATTAATCTTCTTACTATGTTTCTCTCTATATCTTTCTCAATCTGCTCTCTTAAACGCTGCTTTCCTACAACAGAAAAAGAATCTAAATTCTGTGTTCCACAGCCTGCCCTAACTTGGCCCAACTAGACCTCATTGGAGGATTTTGCCCAAATCTCCTTTGCCCATCACCTGCTGTTTTGGTACCTCTCAGAAGGGAGAGGTACATGTTAGTGCTTGGTGACACTCCTTATCTGATCACATCAAAAGCGTATCCAACAGAAATTTCTCAACATTTCTACTTTCCTGTAGTTTTCAGTTGTTGCAGGTTTCCTCCTAATTTAAAAAAAAAATTCTACAGACATCTTTCCATTTGTACTACTTTCAGTCTTTTTATGCTTTTCATTTGTAACATAGTCCACCTTGAAGCCTTCAAGTTTCAGTGTCTTTGTTTTGCAGGATCCATCAGTACTACCCCCCACCCCAATGCAAAGCAAATTCAGCTTCTCCTGAGGCCTCCCCCTGCTAGCACCCTTTTCTTCTTATGGAAACCTCTCCTTCCCAGAGGAATCCTCTCTTCCAAACATCTACTATAACCGGTTTTATCGTCAGCTGGCCGTGACTTAATCCACCCAAATGTTAGATGATAACCAACATATTAGCTGAATCGCTCAAGCTGTATTTCTTTCACTTAAAAGTTTTAAGGGAAATTAAGGAAAAATAATAACTTTCCAAGATCCAAAAGAATGAAGGTTTAAGGGTAAGTTGTACGGAAGACCCTTTGGATCAGAGAGTCTTGTCTGGCTCTTTCAGAACTTGCTTCCAATGGCTGTCTTTTGAAAGACTACTATTTGCCCTAAAATGTACATTTGAATCCCAAATACATCTCCAATTTCCTTAGGCCTTCAATTCCATAATTATTTCAGTTTTTACCAAAACAAAATCTTTCTGAAAAATGGCCAGCATCTGCAGCTCTGCTTCCCCCAGTTGCTTTCAATTTGTGAGGAAGTTCACCGACTACTGAACGGGGCCATAAGCTCAAACTCACAGCCTTTTAAAATAAGAAGGGACCTTAATGGTATCCGATGAACCTCAGAGAACTGAGATTCTGAGAAATTAGGCGACTTACAAGACAACACAGGTGATTCATACCCTCCAACCCTCAAGCCACTGCTTTCTATTACAATTATGTCATTTTCTGTGTTGTTGTTGTTGAAAACTTCATGGAAGTTACAGCCTAAAAACTCTTCAAGTGCATTTAATTTCACTTCTGTTATTATCACAGGCTCATATTAACCTTTTCCTTTGTAACCAATCCTTCCTAAAAACTCACCCAGAGCCTATGAAAAGGAATAGTTCCTAGAGCAAAATAAAAGTTACAAATACACAGGTGTATCCTCAGGTGAATCAAAAAACTAGATCGCTGCTGCTCCAATGCTGCTCCTCACAATTACATTTCCTCTTCATCATGTGCTGTGCACCTGCTTCTAAGGGACAGGCTTCCAGGAACACAAATGATTCTTCGTCTGAATCCACATTTATTCAGCTTAATGAGCTTTATGCATTAGCTAATCTTTGAGACAACCTACCTCAAAGAGGTGTGCGAATATATAGATATATATATATTCTAGCATATATGTTCATTATATCTATATTTCAATAAGGGTCAAAAATAGGATAAGGCAGCAAAATTTCAAGTAGTTCAATAGTGTGGTAAAAAATACGACAGCACAGTTGTTTCTCCTGTGAGCAGAGAGAATAAAGACATTCAAAACCAAGAATAGCTTTCCTCTTGGGTTAAGAATTTTTTCTTTATGTAATGCACAGGCTTTCAGTCTTGGCAGGTTTTCTCAAGACTAAAAATGAAACACGATCATTGTCTTTTATAACAAATAATTCTTGTCCTGTTTGACTAACCAAGGAAGTAATATCTCAAGCACCAGGATCGCATATAGAGGAAAGCTAAGCTGCTTAAGAGGAAAGGTTTTGTGGCAACAAGCCGAGGTGTGTGATCCGTGCAGATCTGATACCCATGCCCTCACCTAAGTGAGAATGGGACCATCTTGGTCTTGAGAATGCTTGCAGGGCAAGAGGGTGTCTCAGGTCTAAAAGGGACTAAAAAGTAAATGACTTCCACTCCTCCAAGGCACGGGAGGCTGTCTGGTTCTCACTGTCATGGCTTCTGCCCTTTGGGAGCTGAAGTTGGGACACTCACGGTCTGACCTCACCGCTTTTCTCACAAAGAGACAACTGAGATGAGACCTTTTATAGGTTACTGTGTTTTCACGCAGGTCAGTTAATGTAACTCGAGGGGTTCATTTGGGAGAGTTAATTAACAAATATGTAAAGTGGTAATTTGATTCTCTTTGCCTGATTCGGAATAAGGCTAACTCTGACATGGTACATGCGCATCCTGAAGCAGGACTATTTCTTTTGTTACCTTTATTAAACTGACTGAAGACGACTATTCAGAAGGTAGATTTTGAACCTCAATGCACTGAACCTGGACAAGCTGAACCCTATTTACTAAGTCACATCTTTACACCTTTAAGGAGCACCAAGAGATGTGATATGTAAATTAGAGTCGAGGGTTTTGGAAAGATACGGCACTTTCAATTTACCCAGAAGAGCCTCATTTAAAGACAAAGGCAGAATGTGCTCAAGTTTAGTTCTTAGTACCATAAAGATCACTTGCATTCACAGACCTCAGAAGTTTATAAACTGGGTCACATTATTTTCCTGGACTCTTTGAAACATCCTGTAAGTTATTTGCAGAAGGCATTTTAATTTCAATTTCAAAACCATAAAAACTAAGGCCAGGGAAGTCCTACGCCCTCCAGAAGTAAAGCCCATTGACGTATAGTGATTTTAACTTACATTTGAAGTTTATTGCTTCCACAGGCAATTCAAGTTAAAAAAAACTTGCCCCATTTACAATTACTTCCCATGTTAATGTGTATTTTCATGTGTACATAGCTCCTTTATTTGATCTAAAATTCTTCCTGGACTGTGAATATGTCTTATTTTCATATCTTCTCTGCTACATCGCCTGGTAGCTTGCACACGTCGGGGCTCAGCCCACCTCAGGCCCATTGATGAGAGCTCCACTATCATGACCTAATTATCTCTGAAAGGTCCTACCTCCTAATACCATCATATGGAAGGTCAGGATGCTAACATATGAATTTGGGGGAACACAAGCATTCAGCAGCAAGCCTATGAGTACAGTACTTTTGACACACTTAAAATCCCTAATGTAGGTAAAAGCTACACATTATTCAGGAGTTTTTATATATTATTCATTTGAAATTAAAATTTATATAATTTTAACTGAAGTTCTTAGAAGAAAATATTTCTCTTGGCCAAGAAGACTCAATAAAGAAAATTTAAGAATGCACATGTTGGCCTCAAATGTGGCAAATGCTAAGATTTTTTCATATGAAAAGTAGAAACAAATTTAAATGATTTGTATGATTTTATGAGGCATTCCCTAACCTGTCGCCAGAGAGCAACTACAGATAAAAGTAACTCTTGTCCCGGCTGGCCAAAGGGTCATCATGTGTGCTGGCCAGCTTCTGGTGATCTCCATATCCTAAGTTAACCACCACAAATTCTGGGCTTCTTGCCATCATGACTGCCTCCAAACACATTCTCTAATTTCCCTTACAAACACTGTGATGCCAAAAATACTGAGTATAATAACCTAAAGAGCAGTTTTGACTGCTCATAAATGAAGACCCCAATTTGTGGCACAGCCTAGAACTCACGCAACTTTAATGGTCCCTTCAACTTACCCCTTTTTCAAAGCCCATTCTCAAAATATAATCATTACAGCCAAATTTAGTGATTCTATACTGAAATGTGAAAAAGCATTTTGGTAAGACATATAGGGTTGGCAAAAAAAGAAAAAAATCAAATGAAACCATGGTGATACAAAAGTAGCAAGATCAAAACATAAAGCCTTGGGTTATTTTAAGTTTCAGCAGCTCAATTTAGCTCAATCAAAGCAGAAAAGGATGTAAAGTATAATAAAGAAACAGAAACCACAAATAACTGTTATAGAGTCTTCAGTGCACTGCTAAGAAGTATTTTTCTGTCCTTCTCAAGAATTTTGATGCTTTAGTTTAAAAGCAGTGTCTGTCAAATTCAGCATGAGCTATTGACATTTGGGGCTGGAGAATTCCTTGTCGTGGGGGCTGTCATGTGCATTGTCAGATGTCTTGCCACATCCCCGGTCTCTCTCCACTAGGTACCATAGCATCCCTCACCACTCTTACTCCAATGGTTGTAAAAACCAAAAGTGTCTCCAGGCAATGCCAGGTGTCCCTCAAGGGACAGAATCTTCCCCTGTTGAGAACCATCTTTAGAGTCAGGATGAAGATATGAAAAGAAATAAATATGGATTCAAAACTTTTAGCAGTAAAATTCTGACTGACAGAGATACTGGTTTCATAAGAAAAGCTGGGCTATTTCCTTATTAATTCTTTTAAGTGTTGGTTAACTACATTCTGTGTGTCAGGCAGGCACTGGCTTGCACTTGCTCACGTTGACATTAATTGACCCCAGGAAGGACAATCAGGCCTTCTCAACACAGAACCCTTGTGTACACCCCTGCACAAAAGAACACAGGTTTGGACAGATGGATCTGACAGATTATTAAATTCCTGTTTCCTACAGCAGAGAAATTCTGAGAAAAAGGACAGATCCAATGCGAGCTGTGTCACCACGACTGCGTCACCGGCTGTGATCCTGGAGAAGCCACTTTACCTTCCAAGACTCAGTTTCTCTCTATTTGTTGATGAATAAATCATTGAACAGTGAGTTTCAGTGGTTCATTGAGAATTAAATACACTATCTGTGTAACACCTGGTATATGGAAGATATTACCATTACTTTCCACTAATCATTTACCTACCATTTCCAGTATCCCTTTTCCCACAACCATTACTGTGGGGAATTGGGGACCAAGCATCTGTTATATTACCTCGTATCTTGAGTTCAAACCAACATGGACTGATGGCAAATCCTATACAGTGGTATACAGTTTATTTGATTTGGGTCACATAAATAAGGTCATTTGATTCCCTTAAAATTAAAAGTTGAGAATCCAACTGAACATGAAGAAACTGGATTTGAGGATCCTGTTATCTTTGCCACTTTCCTGGGCTATGAGTTCAGTTTTTCTATTTCGTCAACTAACATAAACATATCCCTATAGCTGACTCTAATTATTCAGTTTCTCACTTCAGTACAACCCACCTATAATCCTATTTAGCCATCTTTTGATGGAAACTATTGTAGCTGTCTTGTCTTGAGGGAAAAGTCCTCTTTCATCGTCGTTCTGATCTGGCATCCTTAGACTAATGTGTCATTAAACTCTGTGGAACACCTTTAAAACAATATTTTTCTTCCTCTTTAAAAAGCAACATATGTTCAGGATACCTGATTTTAAAAATACTAATAAACAAAGAGGATAAAATGTAAACCTTAAAAATTTTTCTGAGGCATCTCACCACGAATACACTAATAATATACAAGGCATGCATATTGGCAAATCAGACAGTATTGTGAGATACATAGCACAATGCCGTGTGAGCACACAGAAGGTTTCTGGTCCACATTTGGTTGATCATGAAGACTTCCTGGAAGAAGGGAGCCCTGAGGGATAAGAAGTTAGCTAATTAAAAGAACGACTATGTTGGAAAGAGGAGACCAGGCAGGGGAAGGTCCTGGCACGAACAAAAGCCTAGAGAGGAAGGAGCATGAGCTCCTAAGAAGTTCAGTGCACAGAAATGCGGGGCTGGGAGGCTGGGCATGGCGATGCTGGCGCTGGGACTTTGTAAGTGGTAAAGCTGGTGACGTAAACAGGAGAAAGCATATGTGAGACATTATCAACCACATCAAGCCATTTGGTGTTTCTCTCGAGAGCAACAAGAGCCACTGAGAACTTTGAACAGAAGTAAAGTATAAGCAGCTTTTTTTTTCCATAAAACGTATTTACTGTGGGGAATGGATTGGAGAGACGTATTTGTGGGGAATGGGTTGGACAGAAGCCACTCTGAAGCACGGCAGTGTTATTAAAAGGCTGTTGTTCTAACTTGGGAGAGAGATGAGGACAGCTAAACTAAGTAAAGTAATGGCACTGAAGCTGGAGAAATGTGGATGAGCATAGGAGATATTTAAGAGGTAAAACTGAGTTTTAAAAGAATGGTGATTACTTTGATATTAGTGCTGAGAGAAAAAAAAAAGAGAGTCAAAAATATTGCCCATAAAGACTTCTGACTTAAATGGTTGGGTCAAATGACTTCACAGAATCTCCATTTCCAAATACCTAACAAATTGAAGCAGATGAGTAAAACTCATTTCATATTGTCACCTGCACTTTCTCTCTCTCTCACTATATGTACATACAGTATGATTATATGTTGTGTCCAAGTATATTTCAATATATGTGGAAATACACAAATGCATATACATAAATAGCAGGCAAGGGAAGGAGAATAGTCCAATACTATAAAACTCCAAAAGCAGAGAGAAAAACCAAAATGCCTGCAGTAGAACAAAGAGGCAAACCCAGAAAGGCTCCTATCCTGACCCCAGACTCTGACACATGCCAGTCAGAGAGGTAGGATCAATAATGATAATTCTCACCATTGTCTCCAGCTCCGGAAGGAGGCCACCCAGTGAGTAATCTGAAGTGAATGCTGAGGGGCCTCCACAGACATAGAACATGCCTCTCGACAAAGTACCACAGAGCCCTGAAGAGCACATTTAAGAAACCGCAGGCAGCATCCCAGACCTGGGTTATTTGAACTAAGCACAGCTTTGCAGGCCCCCAAGGCCCTGAGCCTGTCCTCGTGCCCTCAGGTGTGGACAGAACACAAACACCCCGCACTCACTGGAGCTTCTTGGTTATGTGATGATGGGTACACGTTTTATACATAGTGAGATAGTCAGTCAAGAACCTCCCTAACCAGTAACACAGCCAAGGAAAGACCTGGAAAGAGCCGTGGAGGATGCAAAATATGGAGCAGCACACTTGCAAATGGACTGGAGCAAAGAAACAAAAAGACAGAACTTGGAAAAAAAATTTTTTAAGCCTAAAACAAAACCACAGAACTCAAAAAAATATATATAACCCTCAGAACAAAAGAGATTCCTTGAAAGGACTTTGAGCCACACAACAATAAACATTTCTATCAGATCACCACTCAGGGTACAGTTGTAAACAGAAGGACATGCACGGGGAAGTTGCAGTCCTTCAGAAATAAAATTACTTGTTTACAGGAAAACAAATAACTAACTACATTTGAAACAGCAAGGAAGAGAAAAGTCAATTAACTGACTTAGAGACACGTCTTGATGTAAACACATGGCAAACACAGATGTGAAAGACGGCATTTAAAGCGATCAAAGTGAAACTAATAAACTTGAAGAACAAAGATTCTCCAGCATGGGTATTGTTGGTAACTCTAAACAGGAAACGCCACAAGTGGCACAGAGAAGACATCTTAAAATGTAACACAAGACAGTTTTGCAGAAAGGAAGAAGAGAAGAGAAGGAGAAGAAACGAAAAAATAAACAAAAATACGTAGAACCAGCTCCCTCAGGTAATATCTAGGTATTCTAAATATACTACCTCGGTATGAAATAAATGCTGTTATTACCCCCGTTTTCAGATGTCAAAACTGAAGCACAGAGTGAGAAATAATTTGTCCCGGGTCACAAAGGAAGGGGCAGGGCCAGAATTTAAACATTGGTAGTCCAATGTTAGAGAGTAAAAGAACACACTGTTCCAGAAAGATCGGAAACAACAAGTGAACCATCATTTGAATGCTTGAGGCAAAAGAAAGAAAATTTTAAATTTTCCCTGTTGTCTGAATTATTCCTAATGATTCTTTAAATAGGAATGCATTTTTTTCTATAATCTGAGATCTCAAATGAGTCACGACAGCACACCATCCCCCCCACACCGCCCCGCCCTCTCTGCTTTTTCACTTAGAAGATCAGAGGCAGATTTCCCAATATGAAAAGGAGACATTTTTGAAGGATGTCTGGGATTTTATAAATTATTCCCTAACCACCCCCAACAGTGACTATGGATGAAACATCACCCTCCAGTGAAGCTCAAAGTCCACAAACCTCAGCTACCTATTTAGAGCTTCTGAGCAGATTAGTAATCTTCACGTTTAAACCTGAGCAGACAACTGAGGATTAATAGAGAACTGAAGAAAGCTGCTTTTGTGAGAGAAAAATAGCAGGAAAATAAACAAAACCCGGACGAGCCAGATTATACAAAGAAGAAAATGTTCAAAACCTACTATTACTATCATAAGGGAAATATGATTCACAAAACAGGAATGTTTTCCGATTTCAAAATTATTATGAACCCACATAACTCACCACCATATAGTAATGATACAGGACAGACAAAACCCATAATTTTGAGAAAAGATCAGGCAATCCCAATTGAAGAATATTCTACAAAATATCTGATCAATAAACCTCAGAACTGTTAAGGTTAAAAAAAACCAGGAAAGTGAGAAACTGTCACAGACCAGAGGAGGCTAAGGATAACCAAATGTAATGTGATATCCAGGATGGGACCCTTCAACTGACAACGGACATGAAGAAAAGAATAGTGAATTCTGGATAAGCTGTAGAGTGTAGTTATTAGTCATATACTAATGTTGGTTCTTTAGTTGTGACAAATGTACCATTGTAATGTAAGATTTTAACAACAGAGGAATCTGGGTGAGGAGGATACAGGACCTCTCTGTACTGTCTGAAATTTTCTTCCTGTGACTCTAAAACTTCTAAAATAAAACGTTTATGGGAAAAAAGATGAATGTCTGCTATGATGTTCACCTTGTTGAAGATGGTTATTTCTCACGGGGTAGGAGATTCGCATCTTATGCTTTTTTTTCTATCTCTTTTTTAAAATATTTTTTACTTTCATTTATTATCTTATTGTATAAATTCTTTATAATAATCATATATTTTTTTCAAAGCCATAATCTAGTTTTCCTTAAAACAAAACTCAACAGTTACGACGCCCAGGTTTCTGGCTTGGAATTCTAGACGTTACAATGGTTAGCATTATTGCAGTCATACAACAAAACTAACCACCCTAAACTCAGCGGCCTACAGTGAGCATTTATTTTTCCGAGGTTTCATCAGTTGACTCTAACCGGGTGGGCTGAGCTCCAGGCAGCAGGTTAAGTTCAGGTACACTCCCTGTGTCTCTCGTTCTCCTTGGACCAGTATCTACCTATTAGCTTTTCTTATGGCAACTGGTCAAGACCTCAAGAGGATGAGAAGAAGCAGAGGTTACCCCTCAAAGCCACGGCCCCAAACCGGCCACTTTCACTTCACCAACCTCCCACTGGCCTTCACCAATCACGTGGCCAAGCTCAGCACTGATCGGGCAGGGAAATATATTCCACCCACTGTCGTAGGTCGCACCACAAAGTCACATGGAAAAGAACATGGGGGCATAATTATAATACGGAAAAGCCGAACTGCGGTGACTCAATCTATCTTAGTGATGTCACTTAGTGAGAGAAGAACAAAGTCACCCCCTACCTGGGTTTTTAGACCAAACAGGCATCAAACAATTGACTCTGTCCCTTACATGGGATCAAGAGTAGGAACCTGGGTGGTCAGCACCCCTAGAAGCATTAGCCCACTCCCCGAGCAGGTCCACCCACTTTCTTCCTCTGGGAGTGGTGATGAGTGTTCAGATTCTTCCTCCCTCTGCTGTTACAACAGAGCTTAACAAGTGGTAGAGCTCCACCTCGAATCTTCCCATCAACAAGCATTTTTAAGTTGCTAAATAGCTGTGGCTCTCTCCACATAGGCCCTGATCACTTCTTTCCCTTGTTTTCCCAAACATAACCCTTCTTTTCACTTTCCAAAAGCATTTGGTGAGGATTTTCATCTCAAGCTGATAACTATACTCTCTGAATGGTAGTTAATGAATCAAAGCCGACCTCAGTTACTTCCCAACCACACCACTGTGGGAACATCAGTGAGTATCTCTAAGCTTCTACTTCCCATTCTGTAAATTGATTTTTGGTTTTTTTTGAGAGGGGAGGTAATCAGCTTTTTTATTTATTTATTTAGATGGAGGTACTTGGGATTGAACCCGTGACCTTGTACATGCCAAGCACACACTTTACCCCAGAGCTATATCCTCTCCCTTCCCATTCTGTAAAATGGAATAACACAGGCCCTTCCTCCCTCAAATGATTGTTTTGAAAATGGATACATTAATTTACCTGTAAACATTTTAGAATCTCTAAATTGCTTTACAACTACGATTTGTTCTAATTTAATTAAAAATTAATCTGAGTCAGTTTATATGTTCCAAGAATTATTATAAAAACTTGATGATCTGACCAAAGGGTTAGAGAGAGGTAGGTTTTCTTTTCTTCTCCTGTTAAACATAATGAACTGCAGAATTCAGTCTCATCAATTTCTTTTGCCTTTTCTGACAGCTAATGCCATTGGCAGACATCCAGTAGGAACAAGTTTTCCGGCTTTGCCCACAGGAAGCCTGTGACATTATTCTTGGGGTAAATTATTCAGCTTCTGGTTAGTTGCTGTGGAAATTAATAAACAGAAGCATACGGCTAATAACTTAATTTAATGTTTTACTGCTTCACACCTAATGTTCTACTTTTATTTATTAATAGGTATTTTGCATTTTAAATAAAGAAATGTCTTCACTCTCACTATTCATTATTCACTTAGTATTAGTTAAACTGAAGGTTAGATGTGACAGGAATGAAATTTTCTAAATAATAGTATGGGCAAAACATCCCATTAATATCATTGCATTAACTCCACAAGTGGATGTTTGTTACAGTCTAGTTATGTGGCTTGGCTTTGGATTGGTTTTGTGTACAAATTGTAGTTTTAATTAAATCAAAGGAGCTGCTACTTATGCTTTATTTATGGATTTTTTTTATGCCAGAATAAAACAAAAATAAGTTTCAGTACTAATAAAATATAAAAACTACACTTCTTTCATCTATAATTTATATATTGGTAACTGTAATAAGAATGCATTAGTATTTTTCAATGCCCAGATAATGATGAATAGCTACTTGATTTTTTTTTTAACTGTAAAATGAAAAAGTAAATAAAACTCTTAATGGCAAATGTAAGACTGGATGATCTGCATAATGTACATCTTGCTAAATAGAACTCGTGCCATTCACATATGAGAGCTGCAGATGGGGGTAGGCGTTCTGTTTGATATTTTCAGAGAAAAAAAGGAAGAAAAAGATTTTTTCCCCCCAAAGGGTATTAATTCTCAGTTAGTGAAGTCTTGAAAATAACCCTCCATAACCCAAACACCACAATTAAAGGGATCAGCAGAAATGTAAACCAAGGCAGAACAAAAGACCTAAAAGGAGGAGGGTGAGCCCAGTGGACCACCGAGGGCTCAGATGGAGACAGGCTTTTCACAACTCTTACCACGATTACCATAGGCCACTGACATGAAGCCACAGAATGTAACCACTAAGCAACGAATGAGGTGTATATATGTACATTTCTGTTTCCCTTCCGGTTGTCAGTTTCGCAAATGTTTTCTCTGCAAGAAAAGAAAAACCACAGCGAGAAAATGTAACTGCAATGCAGGATAGAAAGATTGAGAACTAGGGCTGGAGAGTTCCATCACCTGCTGTAAATACTAGCTCCACCCACCTATTAGCTCTGTGGCCTTGTGCAAGCTACACACCTTCTCTGTTTCAGCCTCTGCAAGTAGACAAGTGTTTGTCACTAGCAGCATCCTGTGGGTTGCTGCAAGGATTAAAAGACAAGACACTGAAGCACTTTTTCGTAAAGGGCTAAAATATGATCCTAAAGATTTCAGTTTTAGCATTTGATTTATTTTGAGCATCATTATCTCCAGACAATTCAAATTCTAAGTGTTTTGTGGGCCCATACAAATCACTGGTGAAACGTATGTTTTGACATCATCTGTATGGTTTGGATTAATATAGGCAGGATTTTAGAAGCACAGATTTTCACTCTGAGATATGGGTAATTTGGTTTCTAAATCACTTATGTTCAATGAGTAATTGCCACAACTTTTCTTATTGGTTCAGTCAGCACAGTCTCTCTGATGTATTAATTTGTTCTTCACTCTGGCCATTTACAACCCAGCGTTAGGGTCCATTCAGCACAAGAGCTGTAAAGAATAACAGGAAAGCACAAAATCTTGCATGTCTGGCAAAACCCCTGGTTTGGCCAAAATCGTCAACGTGAGGTAAGCCATCTGAGAGAGTATTTAATTGAAAGGCAAATTTGAAACCTGGAAATTAACATTAGCTCACAAGGAAAGATATTGTTGCTTCTGTGCTTTTGGTTTTTAGATGATCCAGCCAATCTCAGTCAATTCTTGGTTTAAGGTGTAGAGCTGAAATATCCTGGAATATTCCTGATATATTATACATTGATCCATTACCACGGGTTTTGTTTTTCCTCAGGAGTCATTGGGATTACTGCCTGGATTCCAAAATTGCAGTTTGATTTATGCTATCCAATTTACTTAATCCCCACTTGTATGCATGCACTATAATTCCCATCTGGGTACACACAGCCCATCGGAAGCAGACAAGTAATTCCATTTAACAGCTGTTAAATAGGAGAATCCACAGGTAGCTTTCATTCAAATGTTAATTGCTCTCAGTGCTTTCCTCATAAACCCACCCTGAAGCCAGGTACTTGAAGCGCTATTGAGAGGAGATACAAAAGAAAGATGAGTTAACGGCATCCTGACAGAAGCAGAGGATGGATTCCGTCTTAGGGCTGAATGTGTCTCAACTCTGGAACCTATACCAGCATGGAAATCAGATAGTGAGGTGTGTTTGTGACGCCGTAGTTGTTTCCCAGATGGTAAAGAGTTTGCAAAAAGACTCCTAGAGCCTAATGGTGAGTCAGTCAGAAAACATTTGCTAATTCAATTTGTAAAAAGAGGATGGAAGGAGTCAATTGGTAAATCGTCCAACTGTAAAACTGTACTGAGCCTGTTGTCAGTTCTTTAGGGATACACCAAGTAAATTAAGAGTGGATTTGGAACTAAATAAAGGAACGTGGCAATTTTACTGGAGCCAGACATTTTGAATGGTGCATGGATAATCACTTTGTACATAGCTTTTCAGCAAAGTGCCTGTGAGGGATACTGGATTATCTTTTATCAGCAACTGTTTACAGAAAATGAGTAGCCTAACAGGGAAAGAATCAATAGCATGATTTGGAGTGAGTCCGTTTTGCCACTCTGGACTTCACTTTCTTCCTCTGTAGATGAAAGGATTAAACTAAATGGGTCTCTGAGGTCCCACCATGATTCAACTCTTGGGTTTCCAGTATTTGACTATTTCTGGGGTCACTACAAAAACAGCAATCAAGTACTCTTATTCAGATGCAATAAATGCCAAGCTCTAACTTAACAGTCTAGATAAATAACCATGATTATCTGCAAGGATTACTTAATCCCTTTTGTCTATCCAAACTCAACTATCCAAATCCATTTGTGTGGTCATTTCATTACATTTATTAAGTATTACTAAGTACTTACTATGTGCCAAATACTCTTGAGTTGCAAAAGTACACACAAAAACTAATGGCTGGTAATTATAGATTTAATTCAATTTTTATTTTTCATGCTAATGTACAAGATTTCTCTCACATTTCCACTTCCATTCATTTACTCTATTAGCTACTCTTACTTACTGCTCCTATCTTCACTCATATTTTTTGTCATCACCCTATTCTAAAAACCTTCCTCAATCTCTGCAAGTGCACCCTCTGGGCATTCCTTGGTGCTATGCTACCAGGGGAAGATGAGGAACCCCTGGAGAAAAAGTCAACCTTAGAAGCTCTGTCACAAAAGATCGTAAGAAGCCAAAGTGCTAACACACATTCCATTGGTTCTTGCTCCCATCTCCTCATATATAACTTCATATTGCTACAAATGACTCCTCAAATACATTAGAGGGGCCCCAGGAGATGTTTCACATGTGCTCACAAACCAGTCCAAACTCACCTGATGCCTCTGCTGCTCCACTGGGTACCACAGTTCTTGCTGGGAACCACCATGCCCTTTCCTCCCATGTAAATCCCCTCATGAGTACAGCTACTAGTATCTTCTCCCACCATAAGTGGTGCTCTGGGACCCAGGAGATATCAAAGCAACATGGCTTTCTATTACAGTGTTTCTCAAAAGAGCCAGTCCACAAACTGTTGGTTATGAAGAATAAGGAGGTCCTGCCAGAATGCAAATGAACATCCTTGCTCCTTCATCAAGAACATGTAACTATCATCAAAAGAAAAATGTCAGCTAAACTAAACAGTGTGCTCATTGACATGGTCGATTTAGGTTATGATTCAAGCTCCTGATCTCATCACAGACCGATTTATAAACTGGCTCCAGTCCACGGACTGCACTTTGCCCATCGCTGCTCTATTGTGCAGGGAGGAAGAACAATGCCTCTCCCGCCTGTGATCTTCAACATTTTACAGGGTATCAGGTAGTAAGCCTGATGCCCCAGTGCTTCAAGAGTTTTCAGGGAAAGAGCCCTTTTATATTTATTCAAGTGAGAGTCACACTTGAGTCCAGTAAGAGGTGGCACTGGGATAGTGTCGAACCCCATGCTCTCCTCACCACCAGCTCACTCCCTCAATCACTAAAGTCTTCTTCTCAATGAGCTTCTCATGCCAGCTTCTTTCCTTCCTTATGATCAGGTCTCTGCCAAGAGGCTCCTTGATCTTCCTGTAAATGGACCTCTGACAAGTCCGTCTCATCAGATCACCAGATATGTCATCCCACTTGGGACACAAACCTGTAAGCAGACTGGAACTCAAGCTTGATTCATTCTCAGTGTTCTTATTCATGGGTTCACCATTTATTAAGCGGTAAGTGCTAAGTAGCATGATGGGGTACAGAAGTGGGTAGGGCATGGCATTCACCATGAGGGACTAGGAAAATAGTTTCGGATAAGATATGCATACAAATGCGTACAGTATTACATTTATTCCAGTAAGTGTAATGAGACAAGTATAAAATGTTTATAGGAGACAGATGTGTTCTGAGTTCAATCCCCAGTATCGCCATTAAAAATAAATAAATAAACCTAATTACCTCTCCCCCCAAAAAAAGATTTAAAAAAAGGAAAAAAAAAAAAAAAGAATAAACAGATCGACCTGATAAAAAGAGAATAAAAATATTTGAGAAAGAAGCTACATTTAAAGTAAGTTTTAAGGCACGTTTATGATTTCTGATCAGGCAGAAAGGTTAATGCAGAGGTAGCAGGAAGGGGGCTGTGACACTACTGGATGTTTCTGTTTGTGTTCTCCTGTACTCACTCCATGCCAGGCGAAACCTGAACTCATTGATAATTGCTCACACTCTGGTCTTTACTGACTGCATAAAATAATAACGGCAAATGGTTCAAGGATCCTACTGTATCCACTGCAATTTTTTTTATCATAATCTTAGCTCACACCGTATAAACATTAAAAAGGGGAACAGAGTGATTTTTTTCTGGTGTTCTGTTAGACCAACACCTTGAGGATGTGAATAAAAGGACAACGATGGATCTAAATGGTTTGAAAGTTAATTTCATAGCAACTGTATTTGTGCAAGATGGTGTTTATTATCTTGGGAGGCCTTACAATTATTTGAAAGCACTTCTCCTTAAGTCAGAGCAAACTTATACCATCAGTAATTTCCTTGCATTTCTTCCCTACTAAACTTTAATTGCTTCCTGTGTTCCCAGTTAGGTTGATTTGGATTTCATTAATGCACTGTCTAAAAGCTTTAGTTTATAAAAATGAACAATTTGATGAAGAATGGCAATTAGGAGTTGTTTCTTTAAAAGCAATTTCAGTCAACTGAATGCAAACCACTAGGTCTTTGGGATTCCATTTTGAGGCTTTTGCTTCCTTTTATAGTTCATGTGAATCAAATTTCCCATTGGTGTCTGAAAGATAAACAGTAGTAATAACTCACCAAAAAATGGCCTCCCATTTCTTGTGATAAGATGTTTACACATATGAACACATGAAAAATGACTTCTCTCACATCATATAATAAAAGATAATGAAAAAACACAGATTTCTTCTGTATAGCACAGGGAACTATGTTCAAAGTCTTGTAATAATCTTTAATGAAAAAGAATATGAAAATGAATATATGTATGTATATGCATGACTGGGACATTGTGCTGTACACCAGAAATTGACACATTGTAACTGACTGTACCTCAATTAAAAAAAAAAAAGATAATGGTTTCCCATGGGCTGGTAAGAGATTCCACGGACTGAGCACCAGGGAATACGTTGTCCCAGACTTGCCTCTTAAAAGAAACTCTATTTTGCCTAAAAAGAAAGAATTAATAAATACAGATCCTTCATGGTCAGTACAGGGAAGGAAAATTATTGGACAGACACCTGGACTACATGGGTCTGCTGTCCCCTGGATCCCCTTCTCCCCTGGGGACTCATTCATTTCCACTGCAGTTATCCTCAGAGGGAATGAGGATTCCCCATCACGATGCCCATACCTTGCTCCTCCTGCACTGCTAAGGCATCTGGAACACTTAAATGAGACTTATGGGAGGTCGGGGAATAACAAAAGGAAACAGTGTGGAGAATGTTGGCTTTAGATCACCTGGCTTGCAAGGCATAGCTTACTCTCATGTTCTCAGGCCACGTGTGTCCTTGCACGACCTCAAGGAAAGGGGGATTCTGTCTAAATCCCTCTCTTCCCAGTAGAAGGGTGAAAATACAGAAAGACTCCATCTTTCACTGATCAGCAGGAAGTACAGTCAACAGATGCCTTAAAGTGGAAGCTGAGGGAGTGAGTTTAACCCTTCTCTTTCACCCACCAGCACAGCAGTCCTCAAGCTTCAGTCACTTCAGCAAGGAGGAGACTACCAAGAATGAGTTTTGCCCTCCCACTGCCCTTGTTTCTGGTACCAGGGATCCTCAACGTGCACTGATATTGTTGTATTTTTAATGTGTCGATCTGTCAGTTCAAATGTGTTGTACACGATGTTTGTGGCCTTGGCTGACACGAAGCTGTTCTGTGAGGTTTGCTTATCAACTAATTTGACTTAGTGATCAAACTGGGCAGTACTTTTCGCACTTTGGACTTCAAAATTTTTTTATTATGCATTATATCAAATTTACCACTGCATGAGTGGAAATTAAACTTTATGTAGTTTTTATATGTTGTAGTATTTCTTCAAATAAATCTCTCCTATAAGTTAAAAAAATGCATATAGCATAATCTCCATATGTCTTGATTTCCTTATCTGTAAAGTGGAGCTAGTAACCGCATCTGCCTCATAGGGTTGTTGTGAAAGTTAAAATATACATGAAGTATTTAGGACAGTGCTAGGCATACACTAAGTGCTCCAAAATGTTTCATAGCTTATTGTTATTAGCTATAAAATAAGATAAGGCTAGATCAATTTTTCTCCAAGCTTGGTGAGAAAAATGTCTACTGTCTTATTATCCTCTTCACAGACTGACTTTGCAGATGACATGATACTATATATAGAAAATCCTAAAGATGCTACCGGAAAACTACCAGAGCTCATCAATGAATGTGGTAAAGTTTCAGGATACAAAATTAATGTACAGAAATCAACTGCATTTCTATACACTAATAATGAAATAGCAGATAAAGAAATTAAGGGGAAAATCCCATTTACCATCGCATCAAAAAAATAAAATACTCAGGAATAAACCTACCTAAGGAGGCATAGGACCCATACTCCAAAAACTAAGACACTGATAAAAGAAACTGAAGACAACACAAACAGATGGAAAGATGTACTGTGTTCTTGGATTGGAAGAATCAATATTGTTAAAATGGCCATACTATCCAAGGTAATATGCAGAATCAATGTAATCCCCATCAAATTACCAATGACATTTTTCAAAGAACTGGAACAAAAAAATGTTAAAATTTGTATGGAAACACAAAAGACCCCAAATAGCAAAACAATCTTGAGAGAAGAACAATGCTGGGGGAATCACACTCCCTGACTTCAGACTATACAATAAAGCTACAGTAATCAAAACAGTACGGTACTGGCACAAAAAAAAGAGTCACACAGATCAATGGAACAGGATAGAAAGTCCAGAAATAAATCCACACACTTATGATCAATTAAGCTACAACAAAGGGGGCAAGGATATACAATGGACAAAAGGCAGCTTCTTCAAAAAGTGGTGCTGGGAAAACTGGACAGCTACTCTGTAACACCATATACGAAAATAAACTCAAACTGAGTTAAAAGACCTAAATGGAAGACAAGATACTATAAAACTCTAAGAAGAAAACATAGATAGAATACTCTTTGACATAAATTGCAGCCTTATTTTTTGCATGTCTCCTAAACCAAAGGAAACAAAAGCAAAAACAAATAAATGGGACCTAATTAAACTTAAAAGCTTTTGCACAGCAAAGGAAACCATAAACAAAACAAAAAGACAACCTACAGAATGGGAAAAATATTTGCAAATGATGTAACTCACAAGGGACTAATATCCAAAATATACAAACAGCTCAAACAGTTTAATATTAAAAAAACAAAAACAAAAAACAAGCAACCCAATCAAATGGCAGAAGACCTAAACAGAAATTTCTCCAAAGAAGATATCCACATGGCCAACAGGCACATGAAAAGATGCTCAATATCGCTGATTATTAGAGAAATGCAAATCAAAACTACAATGAGGTATCATCTTATACCAGTCAGAATGGCCGTGATTAAAAAGTCTACAAATAATAAATGCGAGAGAGGGTGTGCAGAAAAAGGAACCCTCCTACACTGTTGGTGGGAATGTAAATTGTTGCAGTCACTACAGAAGACAGTATGAAGGCTGCTTAAAAAACTAAAAACAGAGTTGCCATATGATCCAACAATCCCACTCCTGGACATATATCCAGAGAAAACTCTAACTCAAAAAGATACATGCACCCCAATGTTCATAGCAGCACTATCTGCAGTAGCCAAGACATGGAAACAACCTAAATGACCATCAGTAGATGACTGGGTAAGAAGATGTGGTATGTATGTGTGTGCATGTGTGTATATACATATGTGTATATATACATATGTAAACACATACATAATGGAATATTACTCAGCCATAAAAAGAATGAAATAATACCACTTGCAGCAACATGAATGGACCTAGAGATTATCACATTAAGTGAGGTAAATCAGAGAAAGACTAATATCATATAATATCACTTATATGTGAAATTTTTTTTAAAAGATACAAATTTTATTGATAAACCAGAAGTATACTCACATAGAAAACAAACTGTGGTTTACCAAAGGGGAATGTGTGGGGGAGGGATAAATCAGGAGTTGGGGATTAACAGATACATATTTCTATATATAAAATAGATAAACAATAAGGACCTACCTACTGTATAGCACAGGGAAATATATTCAATATCTGGTAATAAGCTATGGAAAAATAATATGAAATATATATGTATGTATAAGTGAATCGCCTTGCTGTATACCTGAAACTAACATTATAAATCAACCACACTTCAATAAAAAATAAAATCTTTTAAAAAGTCGAAGCTGAGGGAGTGAGTTTAACTCTTCTCTTTCACCCAATAGCACAGCAGTCCTCAAACTTCAGTGATCACAAGGACTGTTAGAGAGATAAGTAAAAATGAGAATCTACAGAAAGTTTGACTCAGTAGGACTGAGTGGTGCTTATAAATTTGTATTTAACAGATATCCTAGGAGACCTTAATGCCAGTTCTTTGGGTCACACATTGATAAACTCTATACTAGAGACTTTACTATGACTTTTCCAGATACTTTCTGGTTGTTGTCTCTAGGAATGACCTCCAGGGAAGGTCAGACCTTATCCCCCAAGTCTCAGCATAGTCTTGAGGTTTCAAAGGCTTAACTGAGCATAACAATCCTTTCAGAATGGTACTCAATTGCATTTATATGAGACAGACCTAGAATAACGCAGGTCCCTCTATACAGGACCTGCCACTACCTTTCACCGGGACCTTGAAAAAGGCACTTACCTGCTACCTTCCTAAAATGAGAAGATTTGGCCAGATCTATAGTGCAGATATTTACTCCTTTCATATTTTAAAACTTTCACAAACTATCTTCTCCACAGGATTGCCAATAGCCTTCACATTCTAATGATTAGGAAAGTATTGTCAAATCACTCTTAAGATTTCAGGAACACTTTAAAATAACTCCATTTGACGCTATTCAAAATAGCATCTAAATTGGTTTGAAAACTAGTGAGAAATAGTGAACGTGAGACATTAAGAAAGCGACTGGTGTCTACATGGAACTGCAGACGTCACACCACAACCCTGAGAGTCCCCTGAGAGCCACAGGCTGCAGCACGGAAACCACAGGACTAGATGCTCTTTAAGGATCCCTTTATTCCAACTTACTGAGATGCTAAGACTGGGATTATTAATAGGAAATATATTGGTAAATTAATTAAGTTACTAATTAAATATTGACAAATATTAATTTTTAATTAAAAATTTTAGTATGTAACCCGATTTCCTTCTTATTTCTTCTTTCAACATGTTAAAAGCTGGCTGAGAATGGAACGACTTTCTCAAGATGCAAACCACTCTGCTGTAAGAAGAGGCCTTTAGGACAGGGGTAAATAGAACTGTGAAATTAACTCGGTCAGGTTAATTTAAATTCAACTCTGGCCATACTCGTTGTTCCAACTGGCTTGTGCCTATAACAACAAGCCTACCTGTATCTGAAGTGTTAGAGTGGCATTCCAAGCGCCTCTCTGTTTTTCATGGCTGTTTCTGGGAACTACAAGGGGTCAAGTGGCCCAATATCATCTCCATCACAATCTGATTAGTCTCAGCCTGGGGAGGGGGTGTATGTTTGTCTATCAATATAGAGACTAACAATCGGACAAATTAGTCCATTCAGTCAGAAGGCCGTTCAACTATGTTTAAACTTATTTTTATCATAATGTAAGCAAACACCTGGATAGAACTTTTTCTTTTTTCCTAAACTGTGGGTGTTAGTAGAAAATCTGACTCCCATGCTGCGGTCTCCTTAAGAGCCTTGAGCACTTGTCATTCAACATGCCGATTCTGGTGCCTTTCAGAGCATTTGCACACAGCAGGTGCCTCACAAATTTGCAACAAGTGAATGATGAATAAATGAACGTAGGAACGAACCAGTACAGGTAAACGGATGCTTTTTCTCTCAGTTTACTTTGTTTCATTGAACAGATATGTACACTGTCTAAGTCTTTACCATTCCCATGCTTTGGTCTTAAATACGTTTAGTGACCAGGAGATTTTACCAGTGCTAAGTACATATCTCATTATCAGTGACTGTTTTACCTGCTGAAAGAATTCAGCTCCATGTTCTCTATACACAAATGCAAGTCTGTTCAATTTTACTCCCACGAAGCTGAACAGAAGGTTGATTTATTTAAGAGCAATCCACTGAAAACCAACAATTCAAGGTGCAATGAAGGACCTAAAAGGAGCATTCAGATTCAAGCTCTGTCTGGAAGATCTTAAAATGGCATGGGAGAGAAAAACCTGATATGGAGACACCTAATAAACAGACTGGTAATAAATGCTACAGAAAAAGTACAGGTAATGTATTATGAGAAGTAACTATATCAGCTATAATTACCCTTAACTGGATTTGCATAAAGACTCAGAGAAAATGCCTAAGAAATTCTAGCCAATTTCAGTGCCTATGTCATCTGTTCTTTGTGAGCAAAAGTTTCCATTGACTTTAATGCTAAATAGATGATCCACATTTTATTCACAAATCTCTACTATTTAATTATAATACGTAAGTATATAATTAAATATTCATACCCAAATCCAAGAATCCAAACAAGTGTCTTTGCCTGAAATTGCAAGCCCTTAAATTTGTATTTACCTGCCCACCTACCAAGATTCCCAATGGAACAATTTGGATTTAAGCCACCACTGATATCCAAACGTTAGACGTGGTCTTGGTAAATCCAATGCAGTAGTGACTACTTCTCAAGAGTGCACCTGAAACCCATGCTGTTTGTATTGGTAGTCATTTGAGTCCTTAATTATAGGTGATAGCATCTAAAGACCTCTTATTCTCAAAGTTGAAACAGTTTGTAGCACTTAGAGCCAGATCAATTACTTGGTATAGCTTTTCATCGTGCTTTTTAAGTTTTGATCTCTATGTTATGTTTGAAGGACACAGAACAATTTATTTTTCTAAGTATCACCAGCATTTTGTAAAGTTAAATTTTTAAGGGGAAGAATTACGTATGACATAACATCTACTAAAATGCACCTGTTACCTCTCAAGTTGAAAGATTAAAGGATTTAGATAAACATGGAGAGGTAAGAATAATACCAGAATCTAGCACCACTGCCATTTTTGTATAAAAATGACTGATATCAATTTACATCTCATATTGGATACACAAAATGTTGTCAAGCCTGATTAGTACTAAAACAGACATCTTTTTCAGTTTAATAATGTGGATTCCAATTACTTTGCCTCCTATGATTAAGGAGAAAACACAAAATATTTGATAATTACTAGATGAGATTGTGACAAATGTATTTAGTGGCCTGAAGTTTTCCAAAGAAAGTTCAAACTATTCAATGATTCCCTGAAATCAAACAATATGTTCACCTTATCCAGAGGTGCACTCAGTCTTTAGGGATCTGAAGCTTGTACAATTTGGAGTTCCTTTCGGTTAAAGAACACAAAAGGACTAACACAAAATCAAGTTCAGCAACTTGAAAGGTGCAGGTCAAGTGAGAGAACCTGAAGTATGAGCACCCCAGCTTCATGGTGAGCCCCTCCAACCGAAACTTACAATGCATATTCCAATATGCTTGGCATTAAAGGCTCGCCATACCAAGGCTGGCTCAGTGCTCCGAGACGGCGCGCCCTTTGGAGATATGAGATGCTGTGTCTGCTGGCTGGCTGAGCTAGACTAGTTCAACCCAGTGTGTGTAGCTGTCTCCAGTCTTCTACTGAGAAGTAGCAACTAAGAGCCATCTTTACAGGCAGACTGAGGGGATCTGAATCTTTGCTCTCCCCCTGCTTGTGTGATCAGGAGCAAATTATCAACCACTCCTCAGGCTGCTTCCTCATCCACAAAATGGGAATAACCACAATAAGAACACCTATTTCATAGAACTGTTAGATTAAAGCATGACTTAAAGCACATGAAATGTCTGACACAGTGTCTTAACACCTACCAAACAGATGTTGATCCTCACTAAAAAACAAGTGTATTGGTGGACTTTAAGTACAATGACAACATGATTATTCCTATGAATCATGCTTGATGACTTCTACAGAGTCTTCTTTGCTAGATGCTGCTGGTATGTGTGTACATGATATATACATATGACTAATGTATATTATAGTCATGTACATATGACTGAGCATAACATGACTAAAATTCTATGTAGAGTTTATCCTATTAGTAGATTCCAGGCTTAAACTTCAGAAGAGATGTAGTGAATTGTTAATTATATCCTTTCATTCTATCTGAAAAAAAGTTACAAAATTGTACAGATAGCTGTATATGTCACAGAAGCCTTAGATTTTTATTATTATCGAAATTAATAAATATCAGATTCAAGCTTTGATCTCTAGATACTTTGATCAATAAAAGTAAAACAAAAAAATTTTAATTATTCATTCATTTGGCCCTTCTTTAAATCCAGCTGACCTAAGTCTCCAAAACATTCTTTATAGATTGAGAGTAGAATTTCCCAAGTGGATTGATTTCTCAAGGAAATTAAATCAGTGTAGAAAAGAAGAAAGTTACTGAATTGTCCTGACTTTTTGATCAAAGATAAATAGATAAATGTTTTTCCACTTTTAGTTCCAGAGAATAAGGACGAAGTCCTTGTAACAAAAGGCTTGCCTGACTTTTAATACTGGAAGAGAAATAATCGAACAATATTCTCTCCTTTAAAATTCCCTTCCAAAGATTTTCTTCAAAGGCCATAGGGTTTTGATAGATTTCTTTTTTTCACTTGGCTAGTTCCACTAAGTTTCAAGTTCTTTTTCATTCACAAATTTAAGTATGTTAATCCGTATTTTATTCAATTTGAGTCAATTTGTATCTGAGAAACTGATGAAGAATCAGCCTAAGCATGCACAGTAAGTCTGTATCTGTATTCATACAGACACTACAGGTGGCCCTCCGTATCCACAGTTTCCACATCTGCAATTTCAACCAACTGCCGTTCAAAATATTTGGGAAAAAAAATCCCAGAAAGTTCCCAAGAGCAAAACTTGAATTTCCAAAACACCAGCAACTATTTACATAGCATTTCTATTGTATTTACCACCATTTTCACAGTACTTATATTGTATTCGGTATTAAAAGTTATCTAGAGATGAGTTAAAGTATGTAGGGAAGATGTTTGTGGGTTATTTCTAAACACTGTACTATTTTATGTAAGGGACTCGAAGTCTTGAGCACCCATGAGTTTTGGTATCTGAGACGGTCCTGGAAACAATCCCCTGTGGATTCCAAGGGCCAACTATACACACACACACACACACACACACACACACACACACACATACAAAGAGAGAAGATGTACACTGTAGAAGTACATATATACACAAGATTATGAGGTTTGATGTCAGAGAGATACTACTGGCTTCAGGCAACAGAGATGAATCAGATTTCTTTTTTTACATGCCAAGTTTAGACATGGCCAGTCACAAGTGCTGATGTAATTAATTCATGATGCCAAAGGACTCAGCTTCTGTTCTGTTGCCCTTCAGATTTGGGGTTGCTGATTCCCTCTGTCCCTCTTAGAAAAACCAAAAACCTTCACAGAATCTTCCCTAGCAGTTGCCTGCCTAAACTTATGGGCCAGAATTGAGTCACTTTTTTTTTCATAGCTGACAGGCAGAGGAAGTGAGTACCCATCTAAAAATCTACAGTGGAAGCAAGCAAGGATGAAGGGAATGGGAACAAATGTTATATTTGCCACCAAATATAACAACACAACAAATATAAGCAAGTACACATTAAAAATAACACCACATAATGATTATGTTTCTCTAATATTTCTGTTTCAAAGCATCTTCATACCTACCACATTAATTAGTAGAAGTAAGACTCTTTGCTGGATGGTAACTAGTGACTTAAAGACTTAATTCTTTACTCATTATTTAAACATGTTTTGCATGATAGCTTACAGCTAGACACTATACTGTAGGTGCTACAGAGGCATAGATAAACTGTTCGTAGTTTTCTCCCTCAGGGATGAACAAAGGCATTAAAAAAAAAAGGCAGTTGTAGTGTGTATTAGGTAGAAAAATGTCCCCAACTCCCAAGACGACCGTATCTGAATCCTGTGTATGTGTTGCCCTGCCTGGCAAAAGGAAATTAAGACTGCAGATGGAATTAAGGTGCTAATCAGCTGACTTGGAGAGATGGGGAGATGGTCATGGATTATTTAAATGGGTCCAGTCTAATCATCCTTAAAGATGGAAAGAGGCAGAAGGGTGTGTCAGAGAGATAAGACATGAGAAGGACTGGACTTGCCATAGCTGGCTTCAAAGATGGAGGAAGAGGACGAGGAACCACAATATGTGGTGGTCTCTAGAAGATGGGAGGGAAGAGTCCATAGCTTATACCCCGCAAGAAAACGGGAAAAGTGGTCTGACAACTACAAGACCTGAATTCTGCCAATGACCTGAATAAGCCTGGGTAAGGATTCACCCCCGGAAGAACCTCTGGTAAGAGATGCAGCCTGTCTGTCTACACCTTGATTTTTAGTGCAGTAAGAGTTGTTATCTACACAATTATAAGATAATAAATTTATGCTCTTTTAAGCCACTAAGTAGTAATTTGCTACAGAAACAAAAAATTAAAATATAATGATATGTTAATAGGTACATTATACAAAAGATTATGATCTAGTGCAGTAAGAGCTTAAGAAATATCTTAGCACATTAAGAACTTTCAATTCTGTAAGTAGTAAGTGATAAGGAAACATCCAGAGCTTTCAGCTGTGGGTGAGCCACAGGAGAGAAAACATGTAGAGCTTTTTCTACATAGCACTTTCTCAATCGCAATGTCCCCAAGTCCCACGATTCCTGGAACTTAAAATGTGCACACCTGTGGTTTGGATTCTTAACATGTTAAAGAGAGCGCTGTTTAGTAAATCTCTTTACTAATAAACATCTGAGATGAGGCATCTTCAGGAGAGTGGCCAAATTATTCTTGTGAATTCGTTTTCGGGATTTTTTGTGTGATAATCCACGTTCAGATAAAAAGAACCTGTGTATTCACCAAACATAAAACATTTTCTTTCTAGTTGAGTTTTCCAGTTAGAATGAAGCAGTGCACACAGCAGCTGATTTTCATGTTTTTACTACTGTGAAAACCCTTGTTTGCCTACATAGCAAGCATGCCTCAGGCACTGGTTCCTATCAAGGCTTATATATCAATGCAAGTTTGAAATTTTAAAGTGAGCCTTTACAGTGACCTAAGTAGAAAGAACATATTTGTTTTTAACTTAACTAGTGAATAGATCATTCTCCTTGTCATTAAATACACCACTGAAAAAACTGGAGGAAAAATAGACCAATCCCAGTTTCTTCTGGCAAGGCAAAAGGCAACTCAAGATAATCAAGTTTAATTTAAGCAACAGAATTAAAGTTTTTAATACAGCAACATCAGTATCATCAGAACAAATCTGACAAATGCCAGATACACCCTACAGGGTGATTTTCAAATGTTATATGTTTACTTTGTATGAAGACAATTGGAAATAGAGTTTACTACCAAGTATACATGTCACGGCCAAATTCACTGGCTAAGCGGGTTTGCAATTTTCTGTTGTCTTAGTAATTGGCTGCGAGGCTAACCAGCAGATTGCCTGTGTGGTAAGCCAATGTGTTCCTCAAGGAGATATAAAATCCTGGTTCAACTGTGCCTCAGTACACTTTTTGCAGTTGCCTGACTGTTAGAAATGCGTGTCTGGTTTATGACTGGAGGGAAGGATTTGGGTCTTACATTGCAATTACTACCCTGTAGCACAGTACTTTAGCTGTTTACAGCAAGATGGTCCAGGAGCTGGCAGCAGACCCAGCCAATAAAGGAGGACAAATATTTGGGAGATGACAAGGGCAGAGACTTGAAACAAAAGTTCAGTTTGGGAAATAATTACTTCCTTTAAAGATCCAACAGTCTCCAGTTAAAATTGAGGCAAAATACTTAACAGTGAAAATATTTCTATCTTAACAGCCTCCTAACTGGCCTACTTGCATCCACTCTGCCCTCTTCCATTACATTCTCTCCAAGGCTGTCTGAGAGATTGTCTCCAAGGTGTGAATCTCAGCAATGCATGACAGAGTTCACCCTTCAGCCTAAAAATTTTCAGTGGCCCTCCATCCCCTTGGGATAAACACAACACTCAAGAGGCTATGAGGTCCTGTAAAACCCACCCCTCCACCCCATCTTATATAACCCTTCCCCTTGCTCCCTGCTCCCCAGTTACACAGGTCTCTGTGCCCCATATACCTGCTGGGCTGTCTCCTGCCATTAGGTCTTTACATACTGTTTCCGCTGGATGGAGGACTGTTCCCTCCTCTGCTGCCTCATTAACTCCCACTCACCTTTCAGGTTTCAGTTCAAGGAACATCTCAGTGAAGCCTTCCCTGACCTCCTTAAGTGGAATCTTTTCTTTTAGGTTAATACCCTCATGCAACAACTCCTATCACTTTTTACTGTTGCAAACAGACTCCTTCATGTGATATTTGATGTTATTTACTTTTGCTAATAATGGTAAGTTCCATGACTGTCCATTTTTGCTCACTATATTTTCCCCCAGAACCTAGAAAATTGCTTGAGACATAGGCATTCAAAAAGAATTTGTCAAATATACAAACAGATGAGGTAAGAATATTTTTGGAAATTCTTGATTATGTAACATTGTTATGCCACTATCTTCCATGAAGGAAATGAACCACCATGTCATCTGGTATAACGTTTTCAACAGTCCATTGCTTAATCCAACTTTAAGAAGTAGAAATAAAGTCATGTAGGCAGAACTGTGTTTATACATGGCCCAGAAAGAGGCTCACAGTGGTTGGTTTGGATCAGTGAGTATGGTAAGAGCAGAGACAATCCTAGTTTTGCTACCTGGACGATGTGACTAAAGGACACAGTACATGGTGTCATTTCAAAGTCACTGACAAGCAGCAGATACTATGGGTTGTACTCACTTAAGATCAACTAAACTAAGAACTACTTTCAGTCCTAGAGCAGGGGTTATAACTGATAGACAAGTTAAGGAACCGTGAATCCAAGAGCTAGACTATATTTCACAGAAGCACAACTTCATTCTCCCATTTTGCATAAAACAAACAAACAAACAAACTCAGCCCAACAAACTCAAGAAATAGGTCCAAGGCCACATCCCTGTTGAGGGTGAACATCGGTGCTGGACTCCTGCTTGACAACAACTGTCTGCGCTTTCAGTCTGGCTCGTCTGTTGCCCTGAATGCACCTTATTCATGTTCCTCTTTGACATCCTCCTCACGTTTCCTCCTTGGAAGTTACCTTTCTTCTTCCTCTCCATCTGTTTTTAGTGTTGCCCATCACCCAAGACCCACTCTTCTGGCCTATAGGGATGTCTCCCTTTTCTGAACTTCTATAGTACTTAGTTCTATACCACTCACTTGACAGTCATATTATTTTTAAAAGCAGAATAGTGGAAAGTACACAGACCTATAGTCAGAAAACTTAGGTTCAAATTCTGGCTCTCAAACATCTTAGCTGTATTGCCCAACCTCTCTTGGTCTCTATGTTTTCATTGTAACTTAGGGAAGGTGATACCTTCTTTGTAGGGCTGTTATGAAGATTGAATGGGATTATATATGTATATGTGCCTTGGAAATTTTGCTGAATGATGACACACATACAGCTATGGTTGTTTGTGTGTTTGGGTGTTCCTACCCTACCGAGGATATAAACTTAAGAGACAGAGCAATGCCTGATAATTGTTTGCCTTCCATTTAGCACCTAGCACATCACTCAGCACATAGCAGGCTCTAAATAAACAATAAATAAGTGACTGAAACCAAACCAGTTTCTGTAAAAATATAAAATGATCCATCTGCACTGTATTTGCTTTGTACATCCTTGTTTGCACCCATTAGATGACTCTAAGCTACAGTAGTAGTCTATTGGTGCATCCAAGTTACAATATTAGTCACTACAATATTAGTCACTAGCAGGAATTATTGTTGAAAAACAATTTGAACTGGTAACATCCATCTTTTGCTCTGTCAAAGCCTGGGTTTCTAAAAGCAGCGTGGAACTCCTGTGTTGTCGCAGCGATAACACTTACCTGATACATTTTACAGACAGCAGCTGCTGATAAGCGCTCTGGCCACGAAGTACCCAAATAACTCGTATGGCTAGGGATGTCAGTCACAGATCAGTCAGGTGGGAAATCTCAGGAAGTCAGTTTCACCAGCAGTTGTGGAATTCCTAAATGTTTTTCTTTCAATCTTGAAGTCATGTCCAGGAGACTCCAAACAAACTGTATGGACAGGGCAGTTCAGGGGCAGAGCTCAAAAGAGGTGGAGGCTGTGCTGGCTCTGGTGTGATCTAAAGAGAACACACTCTGGAGCCCGTCCCACCAGCGGCAAGTCCCACCTCTGTCATTTACTAGCATCCTGGCATTGGGCCTTCTTTAAGCCTCAACATTTTTCTGTATAAAATAGCAATAATGCAGTTGTCATGAAAATTTAAGTTTCTAGAACACCTAATACAGGGCACTGTGTGGCACTTGGGTGATGAGCACTGTGTATGGAAACTCAATAAGATGAGGTGGTATTTGAAGGTTTGCCTACAGACCTATTTCATGAGGTTTCCAATGCGCTGGCCCAGAAAGTAAGCCACCTGTATCATGGCCTCAACAAAAACCCATGGCCTCACTCCTTATTAAGTGCCTAGCACAGGGTTGAAGACTCAGTTCGCAGTTCACCGTAGCCTGGACCTGCTGCTTTCAAGGCAACTTCTGTGGTAGCTGTGTTTAAGACAATAACCCTCCTTCTGCCTAGCCCCCATGAACAACTCATTAGAAATCTCACTTGGCCCCCACGGAGTAAGCAGCACTCCCTGTGACACTGTCTATTGGACTCAGTTATGATTAGTCGGGGGTCAATGCTTTAAAAGTAATGATGATCCCTTCGTGGTCCTCTCTAGCATACTAAGGTAAAGGCTGGAAATGAATTTGATGAGATCTGACATTGCATCTCCTGAAAAACTTAACCTTCATGAGATTCCTGTAATATGGCTGCGAAGGTTAAATGAAATTAGATTCACAAAGCACTTAGCATAGTGTCAAGCACATGGTGATCAACAGTAGCAACAACATTATTAGAACCAGCCGTTCCTATGAGGAGAGCCTCCAGGAATCTCCAGAAATACCAACTCACGAAGCTGCTCTAAAGGTTCATGCATTCCTCTTAAACAAGATTGCTTTTCAAATATTAACGGGGTAGAAGGGAACAGATAGAAAACTGCTGCTATAAGGGAACTGTATGCCCTTCTTTTTTTGTCAGGGGCTGGTTGAGGGAGCTGAGTTCTACCAGTGGCAGTGCTGCTGCTGCTTTACAGGGGGGACCAGGCAATGTCCCTGAGAGTTTCCTTTTGTAAAGTGAGGCTCTCAGAACAGAACTGTTCAGGTTGCTTTCAGCTCTGCCATCCTGTGATTCTTAAACATGGGATCTGTGCTGGCTGCGGGAGGAGGAAGCTCTGTGGTGGGAGAGCAGGAACAAAATTAAGGATAGAAGATCTTGGCGTTGAGATTAAAAATGGAAGTGCTTTAAGGGAGTAACCAAACAATAGATTTGCTTGGAAGCATGGCTTTTTAAATGTCTGCCTACTGACTGCATGACATATTTGCTTGAACAGAGCTCCTATAGCAAGTTGACAGTAATTTGATTTCCTCTGTTGCCTGACACTCAAAATTCTTACTTCCTAGGTTACCATAGAGCTCTCTCTAGCCAGTGTCACTCAGTGAGTTCTGACTGCATGGGCTTAATACGATGTCAATTTCGTGCCATTGCTGTTTACTCCCTATCCCTTCAAATTAGATGTTCTTCTATTCCTAAAAATAAAATATCAACAATGCTGCTAGACAAGTCTTCAACTCAGTAACCTCTCGAAAACGTAGCCCTTCTATTTCTGTCTGCTGAGGACAGGAGGATTTTTTCCCCTATTATGAGGCAATGTGTACAAGGTGGGCGGGGAGGAAAGCGCTGGATGTAATGAGTTGGAATCTCAAGCTAGAGTGGAGGCAGGTTTCCTCAAGGGAGCCTCTTAAGACAGAGAAATACAGTATGGGGAGAAAGAAGAACCTTTCAGCTCAGAGCAGGGAAAGGAAATCAGACACTGAAGTCTGTATATGAGAACAAGAATTAGGACGGAGAAAAGGTCCACTCTCCTCCCATCCTTTCTTCCACCGAAAGGAGCACCCTCCAAATTCTACTCAGGATTCCTGTTTCCACTACACATTCCACATAGGTCTTATGAGACGGAAGGTGACTACTAGGAGGGCACGTTTATTCCCCACTCCTCTAGTTTGCTCAAGGAGGGATTTCCCCTCAGAGCTCCCTGCCTCTTGGGCTACAAGAGAGATGAGTAAAGGTGGATGATCTCCAAGGAGATCTTCACCTGTTCAGTGAAGTCTGGAGAGGCATCCAGCTGAGCCACAACTCAGCTTCTGGCTCCTCCTGTCCTCTTGGGAGCAGCCTTCCTGCAGAAGAAGAACGCCTGCTTCTGCTGAAAGGCCCCTGCCCTGCGGGGAGGCTGTTAGACTCTGAACCTCAGCAGTAGGAAGCCTGCTCGTGGGTAGAGAGGAGCCACACTCTCCACAATTAGACGTGTAAATAACACGAGCACTGCTTGATCTCTCATCTTCCTACTCCTTTGCCTTACATCACACTTTGTTCAGAGCACTGGTGGGGAGGAGAAAGTTATTGCTGTTTCTCCCCAGTCATAAATTTTTACTGATCTATGTTCCGGGGGAAATCTGCTGCAATGTCCCCAGCCATTTCTTGGTGCAAGAGTCAATTCATTTCTGTTGGTTCCTTCCCTTCCCATTGCCTCTAATTCCCCCAAAGTCATGTGCTAATCCATGGACTTGATTATCAAGGAAGCCATCTGTATGACCCAGTGATTAATAAAACAGAATAGTCTACACCAAAAAAAGATTAGTTTCATATTTAATGTGTTTCAGCCATCAATTTAACCAGAATAACTGCTTGGAATTGAACCCTGCTACAGTGGAAATGTGGGCTGAAAATAACTCTGTATCTATCGAAACTAGCTGACTAAATCACAGAATGTAACCAGAAAGAAGCATACGTAGTCTGAACCCACTCTTCCGCATCTCAAGTGCAGTGATAGGCACAGTATAGGGTTAAAAGTAGCATGATTTTTTATCTTGCTTTTATTGCTGATTTGTCACTGATCTGTGATGCCCTTCTGAACCCTGTATTTGTTTCTATAAAATGAGAACAATAATAACTACCTTGCAATATTCTAAGAATATTAAATTAGATAATGCATGGGAACAATATTTATATTCTGTAATATGTATCTATGGGTTGCTAATATCATAGAGGTACTGAAAGAAGACAGACCCTTACATGACCAAGGTCACATAAGCCATTTAGTGCCCTGTCAAGAGAGCCCATCTTCTTGTCTTCTACCTTCTACTAAAATTTCTCAGACTGAGGTCCAAGGATGATTCTTATATAAACACATGCTTCAGAGCCCCACTCCAGCTCTAAATCAGAGTATCGACAGGCAAGCCCAGGAATCTGCATTTTAACAATAAACACTAAGTTTAGGAAGTACTACATCTGGCCCAAAAGTTTTTTAATATTTACACAAAGCTGCATTCTTATCAATTATAGATGTTACTTCTCTCCCTTACCTGAAAACGTCTTAAAAGAATCAGTTCAGTCAAAACATTTCCCTCTATTTGGAGCTCCTTGGGTCACTCTAAGTTAAAAGTGTATCTCCTCACAATTTAAAAAGCAACTTTCAAATTCCTACAGCCAAACATCTCCACCTTAAACTTTCTACTCTTGAAATGACAATTCTAATATTTATTTCATCTCCTTTACAAGAAAGTTCGGAACTCTCAACCCTTGGGCAGTGACAAGCCTGGATAAGAATCATTAAACCACAGCACCAACTATAATAAGTGTAACAGGTGAAACCCAATTATTACAAACTCCATAAAAGTGGCCAAATGGTTATATTCTAATAGAACTGGGTTATAGCAAACACAGTGCCAGAAATTAGGTCCAGGTTTGTGGAACTTGGAAAGCAAAGCAGCCTCTCTGAAGTAGACTATCCAATGAAAGGAAGTGCCTTGAATACAATACAGATACAAAGGCTGTATCAAGCAGGCTAAGCTCTGCAGAGCCTCTGGGTCTTTCTGCAGGCGCCAAGCATGCATGGCCTTAGACTGTAAGTAAGATGGGAGCCTTTAGAGTGTGAGCAGAGGAGCAGCATGGCGTGACTTTCATTTTCACAGCACCTTTTTGGCTGTGATGCTGGGACTAAGGTAGAGACAGGGAGACGAGTTAGGCTATTTCCATCATCTAGTGAAAGACGGTGGGTAGCAGCAGGGGAAGGGGTGAGTAGCCAGCAGCCTCTGGATACATTTAAAAGGTAGAGCTGACAGGCTTTGTTCCTCAAAGTCAATTTAACTAAGCATTGTCCAAATGGAAATGACTCTGCTCTACAAAACACTTTTTAAACTCGTTTTAATAACTTCTATTTTTCAAGGCAGTAATCTTAACCTTAAAGAAAAATGGAGGCTAGAACCTAACAAATGTATATTATATTGACATAGTATAACCGAATATATGTATCATATATAATATAGCATAATAAAACATAAAAATATAAATAATCTATTCACATATGCAACAAAATATATAGCCTACACATGTTCTCAGGGCAAGCATATTATAAGCTAAGTGGGTACTCTCAAATTTACTTAACCAAATTCAGTTTTGTTTTGTTTGAAACCATGGTATTCTGAAAAGCTCCACAATATAGCTATTAACAAACAGTTACATGGTGTTGCCATGTTCCCTTTTTTGGTCTGTACATTTTTTTTAAATATCCAGTTTGAATTTTTCTCGTTTAAATCAGCTGTTTGCTCACAGTGTGGCAGAGTTTCCTCCCTTTCTGTTTTTCTTCTGTAGGCTCAGCTTATCTTGCCCTTCCATTGTCCTCCAAGTTCTTAGTTTTTGAAACTGAGCTTCCACTCACGCACATTTCCCCCGGGAAACTTCTGTTCCACCTTTCACATTGCTGACTAGATTTCTTCATCTTCCCTCCTTTGTTTCATGAGCTAGCCTCCTATTTGTGAACCAATCAGGCTGGACTGTTTCCCTTCACCCAGGAGGGTTATAAACCCATCTCTGCAAACTAACTAGAGGTTCTGTGATTGAAGTCAAGGTATCAGTTGAAGCTCTAAAAAAAATTGCAGCACTGAAAGCTGAAGCAGTGGTTTTTCCTTTAAGTTATTCAGCAGGACACCATCATTTCATCTCTTCCACACATCTTTTTATTACATTGCATTTTAATGTTCAATGTGACACCCCAAATGAAATGCTGAAACCCCCTGTGGACACTCAGTTGTGTATTCCATCTCATTCCTGCTTGGAATCAAGATACTAGTTTATAAAATGGTTTTCTCAAATGAAATTAGGGAGTAAACCAGTGTGATTCGGGCATTCACAATTGCCTATCAGCCTCCTATTGTGGAAGGATTAAATGTAATTTCAAACAATAGAAGGCAATCCCAGGAAGAAATTATACAGGTGAGTGTGTTGATTAAGATGCCACAGTTGGGCTTTGGGTTAACAGTCCTCAGAAAAGATCTGATAACAGCTTCATTAGAGCCATGATTATTCTAGGATGATCAACTCTGATCACCTGGATATCCAAATTTTGCTTTACCTTTGAGGCTTTGCCATGTATATTTTCAAGTCATATCTCTTTTCTTGTTTTAATGGAATAAATTTGCTTTACCAGTGTCAGTAGAATACAATATGCTTGGTTATTACCATTTTGTGTTAATTGCATAAGGCTTGAATTCTCAGTCAATATTATTTCATAATTACAATTGTCATGAAAGCACAGCTTAATTATTATCCTCACAATTTTAAAAAGATCATAGAGAGTTAATCAATCTGTATAAAAGTAACTCTTTTAGTGTAGTCTCTGTACTATGTTCATTCATTAAAAATGAATATGTTATACACACCATATTATCAAACACCTGAACAGAAAATAAAACCTCTGTTAAAACATCTAGGTGAAGATAAAATTGCTCAGACATTCTAATTAATGTCCAATTTATTTCCAATCTATCTACCACCATATTTGCTGATCTTTGGGAGTGGTCAAAGTTTCTCTATCCTCCATAGCATCCTCTCAAATATGAATTACAGGTAATAATAGTTATTATGATCAGAATTTTATTGATAATAATTAACACTTATATAGTGCTTACTGTGGATCTGGCAGCCTTCTAAGTGCATTCCACATATAACATACTCAGTCTTCCCACCAGCACGAAGTAGTGTCATTGTTCCCATTTTACAGAAGAGATCACCTGGCCTCTGTTACAACACTAATAGGTGGTAGAGCTGTGAACTGGATCCAGGGAAATCTGACTTGCTATTCTCAACCCTTTGTGCCATCAGCCCCATACCACCACCCATCCCTGCCAAGGAAGAGGGTGTGGCTCCAAGTTGAGAAGCAGTGATTTAGCGATGTTTTTAAGAGTGCAATTTTGAAAAAGTAATATAAAATAAAAAACATCAAACATATAAGTGAAGATTCTCATCCTTCTACTTTTGGTACTTTTGGTCCAAGTCCAAATTTCTGCATCCTGGCCATATAATAAAATTAATAGCAGGCCAATACAAAGATTAAGTTCTAACATTGTTGACAATGACTAAAAACACTTGAAAGATCAGGCAGTTGTGGAGAAAGCATCACCTATACCCATCTCCTAACAAGTGCAAAGTGAAAATATTTAGATCACCAAGTCAAGATGAATTGGTATCTAAATTTCACAGAGAAGGTCTAAACTTCATTGTGCTTTTGTTGAGTTCCTGTGGGCAGAGAGCTACAATTTATATCCTTAAGATCTGAGGCCAAAATATTGCAGAAAGAAAAATCATTCTTTTATCCAATAAATATTAGATGAAACTCATTAGGCACCAATTTTATGTCAGGAACTATTATAGACCTTGAAGGACTGAACTACAATGTGTTCGGTTTAAAAAAAAAAAGTATCCCTAACCCCAAGAAGTACAGTCAGGCTAAATATTTAACATGGAATTTTTATGTTTAAAATTTGTATCAGAAATTTTATATCACTACACATGCAAAAGACACTGACAACAGGACCCCTTCTTAGACTGCTAATAATCAGCATTAGTCCCTCATCCCTGCCCCAACAGCTCTGAGACCTTGGAGACACATTATAAGCAATACAATCTCTGCTCTCAGTTCAATATCCGGAGGGGACCATCCCTCTGGCCGGCGGAATTTCACACAGGCCTTTCTGCATGTGTGCACCCCTTCTCACTCACCACCTTCAACACGGCCTCTGACTGACCCAGTTCTGACTGCCTCTTCTTAACTCTTGTAGGTCATCTCTGTGCCTATTTTCATCCGGCCCAGCTTGATCTGTGACTGCTCCCAGGTTCTAGGGGTGGACTTGCCCAGCACCTGTGCTCTTCTGAACCCCATCTGACCCACCACAGACATCCAGGCTCTGCTCCTGGGCACACTTCCTGCTGGGCAGGCACCTGGCTCACCATTTGCTTGGCTTCTCTTGCAGCCTGGCTGCTCTCCTCACATCTACCTTACCTCCTTCTCCCACTTCCCTGGGCTGGAAGAGCATGCACGTTAATTAGTGTTGATTTGTTGACATCCAGGCATATTTCCCACAAAAATATTCCATTAGAAACCCAGGAAACAAAAATGAAATCAAAGACATGCTTACAGGGTCTTTTACAGTCTTCCCACCATCTTTACAAAGTCAAGAGATTTAATCAGGGGTAAGTTTGCTCTTTCATCTTTGTTAGAGATATTGAAACAAAGTTTTAGAAGAACTGAATGAATCACATGCCATTCAGATCACCACAGGCAATCAGAGAAGAAGCTGTGTAAAACCCAGTTTGTAAATCTCCAAATAGTCAATTAGCAGGCCAATATGAGCAATGAGTAGACCTTACAGCCTTTCCCAAGCAAACATGGTAATTAAAAACAAATTACTGTGTAGCCTGGATGTGTTGCTTTACAATGTACCCCACCTGCCAACCAGCAGCTACATTCATTCCAAGACTGTCTGGCCAATTATTTGCTTCCCCACTGGGTGACATGGACTTCCTGTGGGAGCACCATTTGCAAGAACCCACATCAGATTAGGCCTTTTGTTCTCAGAAGGCAGCAGATCTTCCAGGAGACTCAAGAGCAGGTCCCTCCCTGGATAAATTCTGCCTCGGTCACAGAATATATTCTTTGTATTCACATCACACGGAGCTGGAAATTTTCCAATTTCAACACTAGAATGGAATCCTCAGGTTCTAACAAGAAAAGAATACTATCACATATTTTTCCTACAGGTAACTGTAATTAAGAAAAGAAAAATCAAACATTGGGTTTTGACAACTTCATCAAAGGCCCTTGGCAAAAAATTCAAGTAGAATGTCTAATTTTCTCTCTTAGATAAAAATAAATCCATGAAATCAGGTCAAGTGAAATTTACTGGTTTATTTTATAATTGGTTTTGCACATGGGCTTAGAAACATAGGAAGTTAGAATTAAAAGAAAAAATCTGGCACTTAAGTCTTACAACTGAGGAAACTGAGACCCAAGGTCATACAGAAGGGGGAGCAGAAGCAAAATCTAATAGTCTCTGCACTGCTCTGTACTCCGAGTGAATTTAGGCTTGTGCACATATTCATAATACATATAGATTTCATGTGCATACACAGATCTCTCAGTAGGTCTTCACGTGCATTTTTATGTGTGATCCTCACCTTCTGGAGTTAGGAAAGTCTAAAAGTTAAGAATTTTATTGACAGAATCACTCCTATTTTATGGGAGAAACAAGACCCTAGCTACGCAGACGGATAATTTCTCTTTTTGTAAATTTGGAACATCATCCATTCAATGAATATTTCTTAATGTTATCTATACACCAGGCACAAAGTGAACCTTATGGCAAAAACCATGAACAGACTTCCACTCTTGAGACAAAACCAATTATCAGCACTTTCTAATGCTGTGTTAAGAAGGCTTCTGAGGAGCTGTCTGAACTAATGAAACAGTGATTATATATGATTTTTCACTGACCGTAATGAGCAGGGAATGGCACCAAATATGTTATTGAGATGGCATTCCTATTGTGGAATTATTCTTCCAGCTCCAATATTCCCTACAGATTCTATCTCCTATGTTTCTGTTGAAATGTTTGCCTGAAGTTGTACAAAAGGAGTGGTTGCTTACATATGTGTATTATCATTGAAGTACAGTCAGTTTACAATGTTGTGTCAATTTCTGGTGTGCAGCATAATGCTTCAGTCATACATGTGCATACATATATTCATTTTCATATAGGAGTGGTTGCTTATACATAATTGTTTCCCTCTTTGTTCCAAAATGAAAAGAAGAAATGGGTAGAAGGGAATTAGGATGGAGGTGGTAGACATGATGGCAGATTAAAAACAACCAGTCTGTTCACGAGGGAGTTAGATCCTGAATCAGAGCTTCCTGGCTATGACTTCAGACCATGCTAAAGTGATTGCTTTGCTTTAGCTATTGGGACAAAATGTGAGGAGTATTTTGGAAAGGTTCTTTATTATAAAACTTTGTTTTTCCTTTATGACTTATAAGAGTGATTTATTGAGAAAATCCACTCTCTCCTCAATGATAAATGCAGCCCAATCTTCAAGTTTATAACACTTTCTGAGTAACTATCAAATCAATGAGTCTTTCTTCATCAAAATGAAATCACATATATACATAAGATATGTTTTTAAGCTGGAAAGGAAAAAGAAATCAAAATGGTTCTATTATTTCGCTGCTGAAAAGGCTTTTGTAATCAGTACCAGTCTTTCAATGGTGGTTTCTTTCATCATTTGGTTGGTATAAAACCATAAGTGACATGCCCTCGAAATCATGAAGAGAAGCCAGGAAGTCAATATTAAGTTCACTGTAAGAATATGATGAATTTGCACTATTGTCTGGCCTCATTATATTCTTTGTCACAAAAATGAGTTATCACAGAATTATAACGTCTAGTATGTTCTTCTTTATAATACATTCTTTTTCACATGACAAGAATTACGACAAGAGGAGAAAATGGACAAAATTAATCCACCCTCATGACAGAAAATACTGCATCAAATTAACTTGTGACAGGCAAGTATTTTTGTGAAGGCATTTATTGATGGCATCTGTCGTTTCGGTCTACCTACATCAGTTCTTTATGTGCCTCATCAAAGATCTATCGTGAGTGGAACCCTGAAAAAAACATCTGAAAAGAGTTTAGATGTAAAGGAAAGAAACAAGGGTTATTTTGTACATGATCTTTGGAGGAAAACCCTAACTAAATCAATAACTTGGATTTTACAGCACTCTTGAACATACTCCATCCCACTTTATCCCTGTTTGAGAACTTTCCACTTCTGGACTTGGCAGAAGAAGTTCATCTGCAGATTTAGAGGGGAGAAAGGAATAGAAAGATTTCAAATAATAAATCCATTCATTCCTTAAGGTATATTTGCTTTCTACTTTGGATCTAGGTAGTAACCAACATAGAATATCCTTACAGCAATAGATATAGTACATACCACTTAACCAAACCCAATTAGCTGAATGTGAAAATGCGATGTAGTCATTCTAAGCAAAAGGGGAACAATGCTGAGGATCAGTGACACTAGGTGACTATAATTTATATTTGTTCATATATGAATAACTCTCACACAGGTAGCCTGGAATAAATGATGTAGAGATTTTCAAAGAAAAATGTGCAGTGATGTGTGATGAAGCAGAGAGAGATCACCAGCACAGACCAAATAATCATCTTTAAAAAATTAGTTCTCAGGAAGCATTTACTCCGGAATTTCACTCAAGTCCAGACCCTGGCCCACAGCATTATAAATTCAGACACTCATGCGTGCCTACCATACAAGAACGTTCTCCAAGACTTACTTGTCAATCCAGAAGACCAGTTTTATTGTTCCTTTTGCTTAAGGAACTGTATTTGAATCAATTCATTTTCAGTGATGCATAAAAGATTATATACATTTTTTAACGTACCCAGAAAACTGAATGGAAAAAAAAATCCCCCTTGTCATGGAAAAAAAAAATCTCAATCTATTGCTACATTTCTGTGTGAGAGAAGTAACATCTCTAAAGAGAAGTACAACAATGTCCCCATCACTCCCTTATTAACTCTCATTTGGATATGAATCTAAGGTAGATGATAAATGAGGAAAGACATACATGAAGCTAATCAGATCCCCAGTGATTGTACAACTGCAGACACAGCAGAACACAAGCTCCTTAAGCAGGAGTCTCATTGACTGATGCTTAAAATATCATTGCTGGTCTTCCTTAGTCAGAAAATGGAATTTAGCAAGGTGTTGCACTTTCATGCCAGCTTACATATTTGATTTTCTTCTAATGTGAACACAAGTAGCATTTTACTCAAGTGCCATTTCTGTAGGAAGGTATGAAACAGGTATGGCAAATTTATACAAGTAGCAAAGACCAGATTTTGAAAGTACACAAGTTGCAGTTCAATCTTGGTTTGAAAAGTTCTTCTAGTATCGTTAAAACACTCAAATAAGACATTTACTCTTCCAGGTAGATTTAACCAATGGATGTTTACCATTATAATGAACTGTTTCTTATGGGGAACACACACTAATTACCTGACCTAAATTTAGAATGAAAGTTTGAGGGCTGGAAACATTATTCTGAAGACTTGTCTGTGCTTAAATGAAAAACTGTAATGATCTAGTCAAACGAAATTGAATTAAGTGCTTTGGGAATTGCTTAATATTTTTAACCAGTAAAACAATATATCTTCCAAAGAAACTGGCATATTCATTGTAAACAATCATATTTTGGAGACTGACTTATTACAGAGGCATATGCTCTGTTAAAATAATTAAAGATTACCTTTCACATTAAAACAAAAGAACAACATCTTTTAAGTATGCAATTCATTTATCCAAATTATTGTCATAGTACATTGTGAGAAATTTAGTAACATGTCATCACCAAAAATAACAAAGCAGGTCACAGTAGTTAATTTCAAATAAAGTGAATGTAATAAAGCTCATTTCAGCAATTCTATACTGAGAAAAATTAATTCCAAGTTAGAAAATTAGGTGGATTCACATACACACATTACACACAAGCCTACCATGATGAAACACTATGTGTCTGAGGGGAAAGAATGATTTAATTAAATCCTTGAATTTTAAATATTTTATAACCACACAAATGTTAGCCTTCTCCATTCTTGCCTCTACAGATCTGTGTTAGTCAGTAAGGAAATATGTAGGATACCACAATTACTCGTTATGCTTCCAGACTTTTCTATCTTGATAATCCTTTATGTATCTTGAAATAATCAGGGCTGTTCTGCCATTGGTAATTACTTTTCAACAGATTAGCAGTAAGTCATTTTCACATTGCTGTTGTCTCTAAAGTTATTCACGGTCTCATAGCTTTGGCTGAGGGTGGTGGGGCTTATCCTATTCATTTTGGGATAACCCACAACCACCTGCTTCTAAGCAGATGTCTCTTCCAACGTGTCCTGAACACAATTCCATGATCTGAGCTATGAGTGCTTGACTGCTTTCTTCCTTATGCATCTCTATGCCACACAGCCTCCCTCGTACATCCCCCACTGTCTTGGGACATTCTGGATGAAGAATCAAGATTCTTACTAGTTTCCATATGAAATTTACTCACGTGAAGTATTCAGGACTTGTTAGACTTGACTAGGGTCGAGGTAGGTCATGGTCTCCTGCCTTCTCCTGGTTCTACCCAGTCTCTTTTCCATCATCTCTTATCTCCCCCTCCTCCTCAGGAGCAACAAGCAAAACCTCCCTCTTACCCAGCAGTGCAGGCCCACCCAGATCTACACTTCTTAGTTTTCAGGTCTCAGCTTCTATCCCAAGAAATAATCAAATCATGTTACCAAAAACTCATAGGTTCTCCCCTCTTAAGAGGAATCCTGATGAGATTTAACCTCATTACCTTTCTATCACCCACAATGCCATGCACACAAACAATTTTTCCTTAATGTTTGTTGAATGAACACTTCATTTGACACTAGGGAACTCACACAAAGCTACTGAGTCTGGAGTGCAAAGGTCCTGGTACCAATTTCCTGTTATACTTGCTGTGAAACCTAGGAAAATAACAAAGCTCTTAGACTCTCAATTTCTTCATCTAGAAAATGGGAACAGTAAAGTGTGCTGGCATTTAATCAGAACTGGGCTATGATACAGAAAGTAAGAGAATGAGAAAAAAATAACAATTCAAGTAAAGCAAGAATTCTATCTATTTCACTCTTTGAAATTATGCCCACAGGCAATGGTATGAAATCCATGCTGAACCCATTGATACCTACTGGTTAAACCCATGAAAAGAACCAGTAAATGATTTCAAGAGTCTCCTGGCCTTTGACAAGGAAAACATTGTCCAGATGGCCCAGGAAGCTGATGTGATGACATCTTCAACATTCTCAAGAAAAATAATGAGGAATTAATAGATAGTGACTATATGGAAAGTTATAAGAACTAACAAAAATCATCTCTAGATAATGATGACAACAATCAGGGAGAGTGTAGTTTGCTGGGTGAAATCTTTTTAAGTTTTTGAAGTATTTCTAGCAGGGAAATATTGAGTGATTTAATTTCGGAATGCAATCTCTATCAAATTGTATACAAAAACATCATTATATACATCATAAATGTATTATTTGCATTACTGAAAGATTCACTGTAGGTTTTTTTTAAACTATATTGAGTCTATTTACATAACATTTTACTTATGTATAAATTTCCAGGAGTATATCTAAAGACTCATAGAGCTAGAAAAATGCATAAGGTCTTCTAGTTTCATTCCTTCATTTCCAGCTAAGGAAATTAAGATGGAAGATATTTACATTGCACTGCCCAAGGTATGAATAATTATTCAAGACTCTTGATTGCTAGAGTAAGAGATTCATGATTCTTTTTCATCTTTTCCATCAGTGATTTTCAACACTAGCCACACATTAGGATCAACTAGGAAGCATTTCTAAGACAGCCACGCCCAAGGGGAGAGGGTGTAGCTCAAGAGGTAGAGTGCATGCCTAGCATGCATGAGGTCCTGCATTCAATCCCCAGTACCTCCCCCCAAAGAATAAATAAATAAAACTAATTATCTCCCTCAACTAAAAAAAAAAAAAAAAAAAAAAAAAAAAAAAAAAGACAGCCATGCCCATGTGTCACCCTAGAGATTCTAATTGAGTTGGTCTAGGAAGGGCTGTGTCCTCTACATTTGTTGTAAAACTCCCTAAGTGATTCTAATATATAGCCAGAGTTGAGAACCTACTTTGTGTGTAGTGCTAGGCTATTTTTCCCTTAACTCCATGTAGCTAGAGGCAGAAGGTAGGGCACAAAGAATACATATTTCAGTGAAGTTTATCTCACTGCCCCTGGGAGAGCATACTTGAAGTCTGACCCCTAATTCACTGATTCTCAAATCATGCTCTCACTGAGCTCCATCAAAATGTGCTGTGACCAAAATCAAATATTCAATTTCTTCTCTTAATTCAGAGAACAATATTAAGCTAATGGAATGGAAGGTTCTTGATTTAAAGTTTTTCTTCTACAATTATTTTAAATCTTACAATCTTAGAGATTATCTATGTTAAAATATAGCAAAAGATGGTATCTGATGAAGCACAACATTTTATATTTATTTCCTATAAATTTAGTGCAGCAGTATTTTATTATTCTGCTCACTGCCCAACAGGCACCATGCATTTCAGATATATTATCAACTAAACAAAGCAGGAAATACTACCTTGATTCCTTAATCTGTACCCTGACTTGATTTCAGTTTCCAAATCCAGAAATTCTGTAGCCCTTTTGATTAAAATAATCTTGAGAATAGTAGATACTGAAAAAAATACTTATTGGATTGAATTTATTTCTTCTGTTATAGTTTTCCAGTAAACTTCTGTTGAGATATTTCCATTTTTTTCTGCTCATAATTTTCTGTTTTGTCTCATTCATTTTATCTTCTCTCTAAAAATCCTAGTTTAACCAGGATTTGAAAAACAAGCTGGAGTGACGAAATAAAAAGGAAAGGATGTCCAAAAGCTCCGAAGGCAAAAGTAGAAAATGGCTGATTTAGGGAACAAAAAGCAGAAATTAAGTGTAATGCGTGAAAGGAGGAAGAGGGTGCGAGAGCTACGGAGGCAACCGTCTAACCGCCAGGGGGACTGTCAAGATCAGATGACTTCCTTTGTCCCCTCAGGGCTCCTTTCTTATCTGATTAGATCTTCCTGTGCTAAATGTTGCCCTGATCATCTCTACAGCCACTGAATTTGGCTATTAGATTCCTGATTCACACCAGTTGCCAGATTACAAATTCCTAAAATACCACGTAAAAAATTGCTCAAAAATTATATAAACTCTCCTTTGCTAGGTGAATTTAAAAGTTCTATGGACTAGTCCCAATTTACCGTTCACCTCTTCATTCTTACTGTGAGGAAAATGAGGCCAAAGTCAGAGTAGTAAGGAGCATAAATATTTGTCCAGGAATTTAACTGAAATCAAACTATGCCTGTCCCACACTTCTAGCAAGTTTTATCAAAGGGCCACAATGTTGTGGTTATGATGGCATCTAAGCTGGGCTTGAAAGTCACTGGAGCTGGGAAAAAGAGAAAAAAAAATTGAACTAAAAAAGATGATCATTTAGTCCACATAGAAACCTAAGTACCCTGGGAAGTGTGTCCCTGCCCCTCCCTACAGGCCTGTAGTAACTGTGAAGACAGAATATTATTAGACATGATCCTGCCATCCTGACTGCAGCTGCATGATCCAAACTGGACCAATAGAGACTTTCCCAGGGTATTTGGATTTGTGACCTAGTAGTTGTTGGTTGTCGGTCATATTTCCTGCAATGACAACTACATGTAGAGTAGGAATGTAGAATGATACGAACAAACAGGGAAAAGCAAAGACAAGCAGCAGAGAGACAACTGAAGGGAGTTAAAGTCAGGGATCCATGTGTTTATGTGGCCTAACTGCTTTGAGATGCTTCCCGCAGCACTCTTGTTCTATGAAATGGTCCCCTGTATTTTGAGTAAAGCCCATCTTTTGCCTAAGCGAGTCCCTTTGAGATGCTGCGCTTGAAACCCAAACAATCCTAACTCGTACACACACTCTGAGGCATGAGCTGTTGCAAGTGGCAGATCCGACCAAGGCTGGTGAAATGGGAGAACAGGGAGATTCCAGGATCCGGAGCTGAGCAGATGGCAGCCCTGGTTCCCGAGCAGCAGAGCAGTTGGTTAAGCCATCACTGATTGTCTTTTGAGTGCAGACTACATGCTTACAAAATCCAGAGCAACTAAGGACAAGAGACCCAAATTTAAGGAAACTGGAGAATGTTGGCTAACTTTTATAAACTGAAATATGGTGTTAAGAAGAGGGGGGAAAAAGCCACTGAAAGCAAGACAGAATAACTGGAGGAAGAATCTAAGTTTGTTAAGAGAAATGCTTGCCATCAGATAATCATATACTTTTTATGAATGAGGGAAGAAGACAGATCTCACACCCGAAAGGCAGGGGCCTGTAAATACTAGAAATGGGAGTGGAGAGGGTTGAGAAGAGCAGGGGACAGACGCTGGGAAGCCTGATCTCGTTACCAAAGGCAAGTTTGTGTGGTCGACGCACAGTGAGGCTAAACAAACTGAAACGTCCATGTTTGGAGCAGAGAAAGGTTTACTGCAGGGCCGAGCAAGTAGAATGGGGTGCCACATGCCTGAGAAAACTCTGATTCCTTGAACGGTTTCAGTAAATCATTTTTAAAGACCAGGTAAGGGAGGGGGGATTGCAGGGTATGTGATCAGCTCATGCACAGTTCTGATTGGCTGATGCTGAGGTAACAGGACAGTCAACACTACCCGTCCCTCGAAGCCAGAAGGTCTGGGGGCCATGATCATCAAGTAGTTAATTTCTTCTATTTGGTGGTGTTTTAGCATCTGAAAAACTCAGGAAATATGCATGAGATACTATTATTATCTGGGTTCCTCAGAGAGGAGCTACAGCAGAGGATATGGAGGAGGGGTCTGTACCAAGAAGGCTCCACAGGATCCTGCTCTGTTACAACCCTTCTTGTGTCTCCAAGTGAGTCACCCTCTATCACCCCCGTCTGTCAGAGGCAATAATGCTTCAAACTGGAAAGCAGTTTTGGAGCAGCAGGCAGCCCTAAGGGGACTTTAAACCTGGCTGGCCTCCTCCCTCTTGGGTCTGTTCAGGTTTCATTAGGTTGTTGGCTTCAGGGAAAGAAATCCCAGGAATAGCACTAAGAAGCAGAAGCCCAAGGGCCGGGGTACAAAGAGCCTGGACTGGGCATTCAAGGGTAGATAGGATTTCGGCAGGCAGAGAGAGGGGCCTAGAAGGACAATCCAGTGAAAGGGCAGGATGAAACACTCCACCGTTTGGAAGAAGAGTGATAGTCCCGTGTGACTAAGCAAGGCGCGCACATAAAGGGGAGCATAGAAAATTAAGGTTGTCAACGACACCTTGGGGCATCCAGTACTTCTCAGAGGCCATTCAGGGGTCTCCTTTATTTCTGACTTCTTGGCTTCCCTTCTTACAGATAAAGTTAATGGAACATTAACCGCTAGACAAGCAAAGTGTTGCTGTAATTCCTCTCAGCATACTTCCTGGTTTCCTTTACAATAAATCCCCAAATTCTTATTGGTAAAATGTATTTCCTACAAAAGAGCTTGCCAGGTAGGATTTTCTTAATTATAATTTTTACAAACATAGATATACCTTCGTCTCCATCTCTGCTTCCACTACCCACTTTTCCCAACACTGACAAACACAAATACAGAAAAATGAGTGTATTTAATTTTTACGCAATAAGAAATGTTATCTTGGAAAAATATCTGTAAATGACTATCGTTGAATTTGCTCAAAAAGCAAGAGTCAGCAAGTATCCCGAATATATGTATATAGCTATGCTGTTTGAACATGGTAGCCAACAGTCTTCTGTGCCTATTTAAATTTAAATAAAGACTTAGTTTCACAGGCACACTAACCACATTTCAAGTGCCTAATTGCTACATGAGGCTATGTTAGGCAGCACGACACAGAATATTTCCATCATCAAAAATGTTCTGTTGAACAGCACTGGTTTACATATCAATTATTCAGAATGATCTAGCAACTGTAAGGCTCAGTAAAGAGGTTTTAAATCTTGTGCAATAAGCAAATAGACTCCTCCAGCTTCTCCTCCAGCTTATGAAGGGTCCAGGGAGAAACATTTTTTAAAGGGGAATCAGGCTATAGAGGGGAAAGTTATCAAAGAGCAGTAGCTAAACAAGGTTAAGACAAGCTTGATGCTGGTTTGATAATATTTCAGTAGTGTTTTCAATATTCCCACACATCTTTTCACAGCAAGAGTCTTTCCAGATCTGGCTGTTTTCCTGAAACCTCCTTCAGGATCCCTTTCTTAGGTTTTTTTAGTCACTGCAAAGCAATGAAAGCATCAGGGTAGATCATGTCCAACAGTCAGGAGAGGCTTGAACTGAAAGCCAGAGGCAACAATGAACAATCATTTCCTCTTTCCAGTGTCTCACCCAAACCAAGCTCAACCCAACCACAACAAAGCCCACAAGCACCCCTGGGGGTGGCAGAGCGGAGGGGCATGGGGCCACCCGCAACCAGGCTTTTAGAACAAAGTGCGTTACTCAGGGCAACTCCACATACACACCGGGCATCTCATCTTTGCCTTTAGAGTAATTGTTTTCCTATGAACAGGAAATGTCCTCAGATTTTCTGTGAGATTTGGAACCTACATCAGAGAAAGAAACTGCAAAAACTTGAGCAACCATTATCTAATTCTCCTCTATATTTCCTCCCTGACTGTGGTGTCCCTCATGCTTCTCCACCTGGTGTCCCTGGGATCTGAACATTACAATGAGCCAAAGTTCTCCTTTCTAACTGTCGTAGAGATTTAAAATAAAATGTGAAGGAAAACAGCTTCTTAGAGAAATAACATCTACATACACATCCACAATCCCTGTTCTCCCCAGAAGCTATGCCTTTAGTTCTGCTTAACCTCAACTTTTTAATATGACAGAACAACCAAGAGATTGCAACACCATCATGTATTTGATTAAAGATGCAGCCCCTTTATAGCATGTTTCCAGTAAGATAAAATATTCAGTCGCATGATTTCTAGACAATAAATTTTCCACAGTATGACTTATAGCTGGCTCATCAGCCACAAAAGCTGAATAATAATCAAAGTTAACCTCCATATTTCTAAGAGGAAGACACTGGTGTTTCCGATCTTAATTCTTGGCCTGACATTGGTTAAAGAGGTGCTAATACCCCACATTTTACAGTGCCATCAATATTGCAAATAAATGCACAACACAATGAAAATATTTATGTGTGCTACTATCCAGAAAGATAGAGTTAGGAAAAATATGGTAAAGGATAAGTAACCTTGACAAATTAGGCTTCATTGAAATACTTCCCAGGCCTTGCCCAGAAACATAAATAATTCACAGAGCCCAGCACCAAATACAAATGAAGAGCATTTGTTATTAATCCACCCCTCTTTTTTTGGCCAAAGCATTGTTCTTCCACAATGAAACACGCTCTACCACTTTCTGTTCTCTCTTGCACCACCTGCCAGTCATGAAAGATGTAATTTATCTTTATGCAAAGAGCCACACCCAAGGATGGGGTGTGTGTTTGTGTATAAGCAGCCCACAGGGGTCTTGCAGCACTAAGTCATCATCAGATCATAAACGACAAATTTATGTTTGGAACGTTCGTGTCACCTGGGAACTCGTAATACAGACCGACCAATCCATTAGTAAAACATGTATGGCAAATGTCCTTTACCTAAGGGTAGAAATTATTCACATCAGGGAAAATTTAAATTCCATTTTCAAAGTTAAAGAGACACAGTTTATTCTTTAAGAAAGTAAGTGAGGAAATGGATGGATAGGAAAGGAATCAATGAACTTGGACCTTGTCCTAAAGCCCTATCATTAAAAACCAGAACGCTCTGTTCAGCTGAATCAACTTAAAAAAAAAAGAAGGAAATGAATAGTTTGACCCAGCTGACCTCTGAAAAGGCGGCTGAGTTGTTTCATTTTAAATAATAGCTAATGTTCCAATCTCTTTAATTTGTTACTATTAGTATAAGTGAATTTTTCTTATTCTTCAACCTGCTACTAATATGTGTGTGTGTGTGGGTGTATATATATACACTTCTCCAAAGTAGCTTTGAATATCTTCAATGAAGAGGGGAAAAAAAGCACAGATTATGAAGATTGGGGGTGAAGTATGGGATGGAAGAGAGATAATATGTAAAAACAGGGAGAGAGAAGATGACAGGAAGACAAATTTGGAAAAGCATGTGACATAATACGTGAACTCATCCGCACAGCCATTGGTGAGGGTAAGAGAGATAATTACCCTTTTCAGACCCTGCATGACATATTAGAATGGAGTAAATAATACACCTGAGTTTGAATCCCAGCTTTGCCTATTAGCTGAGTGTCCTTGGGCAGGTTATGAAACCTCACAGAGAATCATTTCCCTTAATTATTAAACAGATAAAATAATATCTTATAAGGATGTCCTGAGGCCTAAATGAGACAACCTAGGTGGAGTCCCTGGCACAGGGTAGGAACTCTGTAAATGTTAGTTTCCATCCTTACTTGACAACTGGGGAAACCTGACTTGTCCTCTCACAGTGCTATGTGAACATTTCCCTGGGATCTATTAGGAGAACAATCACCAGGTAATCATGTGTGTGTGTTTAATACTTAATCTGATTAAGTGCTGCCAGTTTGCCCCCCATGCTGGTTTGTACCAGACTCGACACCCACAAGCAGGGCACAAATGTTCCTGGTCCCCACATCCTGCTGGGTGCTTTACTTGATTTTATTTAATCTGCACAATTATTCTAATGAAAACCAGAGTGTTCTGCTCTCCAACTTGCAAGTAAGAAAATCAGGACATAGTGACATAAATAACCTGCTCAGTTTCACAGCTAGTGATGGTAGAGACAGTCAAACCCAAGTGGCCCATTTCCAAAACTTTCCTTTCCTTGTTATTTTTGATATAAAGCCTTTGCTTTCCGTGGTCCTGGGCAGGAAAGATAGCTTGACTCACAGTGTTCTGACTCACAACCTCTACTCCAGCTTCTTCTACTTCACACTTTCTTAACAGAAAATGGTGCACTAAATGTTCAGGGGATGATTGCCCAAGAGGTTTTGAGAAAAAAACTCCATGATTCTTGACAAGGCAAAACTTTAAACAAAGAAGATATATATTCAACTCAAGAACACAAATACACTGTGAGCATGCATTTTGGCCAGGTGCTTTCTAGATGCAACATTGTATAGAAATCCAGCTGAATAAGAATTTGTGTCTAGAAGGAACAAAACAAATATTCCGAGAAATCAGGAAATTATGTAAACAAATATTTAGTCATTCCTTTTCACCCCAAAAGTGCTGCCAACACTTTCTCCACTATTTCTGCTAATGGGAATCTGGTTCTTAGAGTTATTAAGTCAAGGAGAGTTGCCACTTGGGGAGTTTCAAGCAGTGGCAGAGGAGGGGAAGGTAACGGAACCAGCTCCTCTCGCTATCCCTTCTCCTCCCTCTGTGCCATCAGTGAGAGGGTGTGTTGTCTATAGAGAATTTTAAAACAGTAATAAAATCAATTTTAAAGAAAGTCAGACCTTTTTTTGTTATTACCATGCACAGGCACTTCTAAACAATCCAGTGATAAAATATTCAGCCTCACTTGTTGCGGTAAACCTACCTTTATACCACTTGTTCTAAGAAATTGCTACATTTCAAAAGTGGCATCTAAAATTTGACCTTGGGGAGCCTTGTCTTAGATCTTTGTTTACCACTTTGATGAATAGTTTTTTATTTGTTTTTATTGATGTATAGTCAGTTTACAATGTGTCAATTTCTGGTGTACAGCATAATGTTTCTCTCATACAGATATATACATATATTCATTTTCACATTCTTTTTCATTACAGATTACTCCAAAATATTGCATATACTTCCCTGTGCTACACAGAAGAAATTTGTCATTTATCTACTTTATATATACTAGTTAATATTTTTGCAAATCTCGAACTCCCAATCTATCCCTTCCCATTCTCTTCCCCCACCGTAACCGTAAGTTTTTTTTTTTTCACTATGTCTAAAAGTCTGCTTCTGTATTGTAGATAAGTCATCAGTGTCTCCTTTTTTCTTTTTTTGTTTTTAGATTCCACATATGAATGATATCATTTTTCTTTCTCTTTCTGGCTTACTTCACTTAGAACAATGATCTCCAGGTCCATCCATGTTGCTGCAAATGGCATTATTTTCTTCTTTTTAATGGCTGAGTAATAGTCCATTGTATAAATATACCATAGATGAATAGTTTCAACCACTAGTAGCACAAGTATTTACCTGTTGTTCTTGGGCAATCCCTCAATTGAGGAAGAAATGTTAATGCATTACATTTTATAATGTAAAACCTAACTTCTTTGGGGAAAATGTGCAATTCTATCATGATTCCTTTGTCAACTATTTTTGCTACCTTGGTGTGGGATTGGATACAGGACAAGGAAGAGAAAAAGTTCCCCAGTAGAGGAGCCTGTTGGCAAGCCTAGGCAAAATGCTGGTAAGGGGAGTGGAAAATAGACTCCACAAACTGCTATGTCAAATATCTGGTTTTCAAGTTTCCTACTAGATGCTACAGGAAAGTTTTGTCAAAACACTGCAGCCTAATGTTAGCTGCATTTTGAGGAATTGTAGGAGGGATCTATGTTGGCATGGAGGATGAGAGGGATGGATAAATATCTTCAGAAGAACGGAGTAGCAATTATGACGTGGCAAAAGGTTTACCTGAAGAGAAATCCGTAGAAATTTGGAGTAAAAGTTGTCTAGGAACAAGAAGGATGGATGTGGGAAACGTGTCAGTCTGGGAATCCCAACTATATGCCTAGAGGAACTGTGTGAGAAAACAAACTATGAGGGGCTGGTGGAACCTAGCGAGGTCATGTCTCTCTAAGTTTGTCCAAGAATTACCATTGCATACAAAAGTGTACAGACCTACAGACTTTTCTAAAGGAATTACAGAATTTGAGTTTAAATGGGAAATCATTCATTATTTAAAAGCTGCAAAAGAATGGATAAATTCCTTATTGCAATTGCTGATACTCAAGCCTTGGAAATTCTCAGAATTTCCCAAGACATACATCTGACATGGACATGATGGAGACATGAATTTTTATATGATTAAAAAGGAGGATGGCCCATTAAAAGCAGATCTTGAGTAAATTCATATTATAACTATGAAACAAGGTAGACCATGCTATGTGCTATAAGAAAATTATTGTCAGTGATCTTAAAAGATTCCATGGAAAAGGGGAACTTGAACTGGTCCTAGGTAATAAGTAAGTTATCAACAGGGAGAGATGATTGGGGAAAAGCAGAAGGAAGGGAAGGAATATCTAGAGAAAAGAAACTGTGTTATTAGATGCAGTTAGAGATTTTTTTTAACCCATGTTTGAAGACTTGAAATTGTACAGATTCGTTGGATAGAAAATTTTAAGAAGGGAGGGAAAATAAGACTAGGAAGGTGGATACAGTCATCACAGAAGGCCTTGGAGGACAGGATGAGTGCCCTGCCCAATGCTCAGTGTGCATATGGAATACTTAAAGAATTTTAAAGGTCAGTTAACTATACATTTATTCATTTATTAAGCACCTAGAGTTTCCCAAAGCATCATCAGTAATGGCAAATCCATAGAATAATTTTCTAAAGTATAGCACAGTACTGGCATTTTCTGTCAAACTTTAAGCAACAAAAGAAGGTTGTAATTAATTAAAATAACCTCACCTGCTACAATGAATGATTCTCATGGTTCCAGCAAATACACAAGATAATGTGAAAATTCTGTTACTGAGCAGGGGAGAAAACCACTTAAATCTAATGGGAAAAAAGCATTGCCCTATGGCTATTGGGCATATTTGTCACAAACACTAAGCATTTATGGACCCCAAACGCTTAGCATTGTTTTTCAGAGTCCCGAACGTCCAATGTTTTTCCTGCAGTGCAACATATGTAAGCTGCTTAAATCAGCTTCTGACATCACTTCAACTTCAAACTGGAGGCTATGTGAGGCTTAGCAGATGGCAAAACCCATCCAGTTTCCTAAGTGTGTGTTCAGCATAAGGTGCTCGTATGTTCTCTTGGACCTGGCTGGGCTGAAATCTTCCCTTGGAGAAAAATACATGGTGTTCAGTTTTATGGTGATGAGTCAGAACCCCAGCCACTGGAGCTATGTTTTGCTTTTTTTCTTTCACAAAGGTTAAGAGCACAGTCACAGTGGCTTAACTGACTCTTAACCAGGCTTAGGAAAACCGAAAGTTGATTAATTGCCTTGTGACTATGATTAAATTTAAGCCTGGATAATTCAAGACCCTCTAATCATTCCAGAAATTTAAAATTTGCTTCCCTAGGACTCAGGTTTTCATTCTTTAAGAAAAGCAAAATCTTCTTTTCAGGACTTTCATTTCAGGCTTCCTCATGAAATTCAGGCTCAGAAAAAAAAAAAAATAGCAGTAAAAGCATAGTTTCAGAAAAAAAAAGGGGGCTGAAATTTAGATCCAGGACAGAAAAAGAGGAATAAACGTAACAAAGCATGAAAGAGCCACGCATCTCAGTTTACTGCAGAACAATTATAAATCTCCCTAATCTGACATTCAAGGCTCTCCACAGTCTGGCCCCATCATGCCTTTGCCAGACCATGTCTGTAGGTATAGTATAGTCGTTCAAATCGGGCTAGTCTCTATTTTCTCAAATCCCATGTTGCCTCACCTTGGCCCCTTTGCATAGGCTGGTCCCTTTTCTAAGAAGGACTTTCCAGCCCCTCGTTGTGATTCTGGCAAAGCCAGAATTTAGAGTCCATGTTGGAAGGGAGCTGGTGGAGGATGGAAGAGACAGGTGAGGTGGGAAATGGAGATTGGAGCCAGAAGGCAGAAGACCGTGAATCTTTCTCGAGGAAACCTGAACTTCTTCCTGTAGGCCACTGTTGGATAAACTGTCAATAGACTACCTGCATCTGTACCATCTGGGGGCCTTTACAGAAGGCATATTCTTGGATCCAGGCATCCTAGATTAACAACTCTGGGTATGAGACCTAGGACCGGCCTTTCATTAAGCCCACTAGGCTTAGATGATGAATTAGGCTTTTAGGTGATTCTATCATATGTATTTGAAAGTTTGAATGCTATAGATGTCTAATAACTACATACCTGAGAATGAAAACAGATTTGTGCATTCAGAGAGATAATTTGCACAGCAGATGAGGCCTGGGAGCATGGAGGAAGAGACCAGAGGCAGAAAATGATTAGGAAATGATTGCAGCATCCACTATGAACCGTTCTATCATTAAACCCTCCTCATTTCTGGCTTTGGAGGCACAACACACTCTCAACTCTCTTGCTACACCTGCTTCTGCCCTTCCGAATCTTTCATGTTTGTCCTCTCATTTTGGCATCTCTTTCAATGTCATCATTCCTTCAGGTTGTGTCTGACATCTACTTCTCATTTTAGCATCTCCTTCATCTTTCATCCACTCCCTGAGCTTCAAATACAGCCTTTACCCTGTTGCCCCACAAGTTTAGACCTCAGGAGAGCAGATCTCTGTTTCCAACTACCTAATGAGACGGTCTACCTAATATTTCATGAGAATGTCCAAAATTTATTCCCTTTCCTGTCTCTACGCCTGCTTCTCCTTCTTTAGCACCTACCTTACAAATAGAGCAATTTCACAGTCCACCTAGTGCCCCAAGCCAGACACCTGAGCATCTCACTCAAAATCTGCCCTGTCCTTCGTGCCACTCCCAGTTTGGTTTCTGCCCTATCTTCTACTAACAATTCTCTCTTTAATCCATAGCTCCCTTTACATCTTCACCCCCGTATCTTTGGTTCAGATTTCAAACCCTAGGAATACTAGACCCTCTTCCTCAACCAAAGAAAAGGCCAAATGTCACATGCATGACAGAGAAACATGGGAAAATCCCCCTAACGAAAGATAATTATGAGCGTGAAGGAGCTCCAATGAGGAAGAAAATCTTTAAGGCTGTAGAACTTATTTGCCAGACTGTAAATACCATTCTATTACAGAATTCTAATTATGTCACATTAAAATTATAGTATTGGCAGAGGGACCCGCAACTTATCACCATCAGGATATGTGGTGCTCTCCTAACTATCGTGATGATGGCATGGGGGAGGGGAACACTGAGGGAAATGGGAACTGACTCTGCTTCTGGAGAGACCAGCTTCTTTCCCTACCTTGATGTATAAAAATAATGGCTTGTATAAAGAGAAGAAAGAAGGGTGTGTGTGTGTGTCTGTGTGTGCGTGTGTGTGTGTGTGCGCGCGTGCACGCAAGCACAATCATGGCCTCTTTCATCTGCCCCTTAATGGAGACGAGGTGAGGAATGATGGCGGACTTTTATGTGATTCAGGTTTTCAAGAACTCAATTCAAGATGCTCTAGGATTAACTGAAGACTGCTGGAAGAAGGGGAGCTCCCCCCTCTTGCATTTTTGGAGACTGCCAAAGAGCACCGGCATGGGCAAATACACATCCACACAGTCACACGCCTTGTGACAGAAGAATCCCCAGAACAGCCTGATTCCTTAACTCTGCAGCTGGGGTGAAGGACATTTCTACTGCCATTTGGACCATGTGGAATTTCAGCCTCCGTTTGCGACTGAATGGGGATCACGATCGTGACCACAGCCACCCTCGCTACCACTGCCCAATAACAACTGCTCTTTTTTTAGTTGCTACTATGCTAGTACTTTGTACAGATATGCCATTTAGTCTCCCCTCCTAGAACTATAGGAAATAGATATTGTTATCTCCAATTCAAAAGCAAAGAAACATGTTCAGAGAAGTTAAGAAATGTCCTAAAAGTCACACAGCTGTTAAGACCTAACAAGGTCTGAATTATGTAAGTTCAAAGCCATCTTTTTCCATTAACTTTGCTATTTTTGCTGCCCTATGTCCTATTGTTTTTCTCTGATAGCCTTGTGATAAAAATGCTAACAAGAATCAACAGTACTTGTTCCATATTTCAAATACTCCTGGGAGGACAAGGAGGGAGAGAGTAAGATATGTTATCAAGGGCAATATTCCTTGAAATTAATTTCCTGTATGATTCACGGAGAGTGTACTGACATAAGGGTTATGCCTTCAATGGCTTTGTATCAGACAATTATTGGTAATTAAAAACCCAGTAGGAATTAATTTATTAGATCACTTTCTAAGATGGTGGTAAGCTTAGCTCTAAGATGGAATTTAAGTTCTAAATTGTCACCATTGGGAGGTCTACACTGTTTTAGTCCAAATACAGAAAGAAGGTGGAATTATGAATTCTGGTAAAGTTTAGCCTTTAAAGAAAGGTATTCTCTTCCCCTAAAATAATTGTCCTTAAGCCATAGCTTTGAACTTTGTTTCGTTTGCTTAGATTTTAATATATAAAGATCAGTTTAAACTTGACCAATATTTTTATTTGGATGGTTTATTCTTCCTTAAAAACAAAACTGTGAAAAAAGGAGAAAGAAAAAGATTGGCTGCATTTGCTTTTCTCAGACTCAACACAGACGTTATAGGAAGATTTGCGTGTGAGTATGAATCTGCTAAAGTTTCGTAAAATACACCATTTGTAATTTTTAGCATTGCTTCAGGCATAGATCCATAAAAGAATGTGTACTCGGTCTCCTCTGTAAACAAAATATGCACGTATTCCTTCTTTCAGATTTCCCAAACAAGCTCTTCTTCTTTAATCTCCTTCTGTCTTTTCTCTATTTCTCTGAATGTCAGACTTAACTTTTTCGTAGTTAGAAAACAAGTTAGGGGATGATGTCTGTGAGAATGGTGAAGTAAGGACCTCTAAAAATCCACTCTCTTAGAGTAAAAACAACTAAAACACTAGCAAAAAAATTGTCAAAATCAAATTCGTAGAACTCTGGAAATTAACCAAAGTCTTGTAACAATATAGAGAAACTTCATGTAAGAAAAACTGCTGAATCTTGGTAAGAATAGTGAGCTTTGTGACATTTTAACTTTCCTTATTCTCATCGCCCTCTCCCTAGCTCTGTGGTAGCCTCAAAAATGAACAACCCACATTATAGTGTAAGCCAGCAATCTTAATGACCACTGGAAGGGTGAGAATGGGGCTAGAGCTCTTTCAAAGCCTCATCTCAGAAAATTGTAATTATTTACCAGTTCACAGTTCCTTGAGGAGCCTACTCGCAAGGTGTTACTTGACCTGACCTATAGCTCACCCAGTGAAAACAGCCTTTTTCCTGGACATGTTTGTCAAAAGCGATCAGTAGCACTGTGTAACATCACAGCTGCTGAGGTGGTGATAACAATTAAGGCAAACAGCAAACTAATCAAAAGACTTGAAAACATTGGGGAAGAATGTGGCAAGAATAGGGAGAAATTGGAACCAAAACACATTGCCGGTGGGAGTATAAAACTGTAGAGCCACTTTTGGAGAAGAGTCTGGCAGTTCCTGAAATCGTTCAATGTAGAGTTACCATATGATCAGAAATTCCAGTCCTATGTATATACCAAAAAAAAAAAAAAAAAAAATTGAAAACGTATGTCCACACAAAACTTGTACATGAATGTTCACAGCAACATTCATCATAGTCAAAAAGTAGAAACAACCCAAATGTCTATCAGTTAACAAACACTTAAATAAAATGTGATACTAGTACTAGTTCTGTCACTAATTTTTAAGCTATCTGTACCAAGGTACTGTGGGTTTCATTTTCCTTTAACATAAAATAAAGATACTTGCCTCTACAAGCCTGTCCCATCATGTCGTATGTAGCCTTGATATTCTATGACTCTATATATGGAATCATTGCTATTATAATTAGAATCCAAGGTAAAGAATGCCATTCTGGTTTCTGGTAAAAACAATAAATAATTACTGATTATGCACCGGGCACTATCCTAAGTGGCTGGGATACATCATTAAATAAAACACGCAAAGCTTCTTCCTCATTGAGCCAACATTCTCACTAAATGTATTCTTCCTTCCTGCTTTCCCCTACCCAAATTACTATCTTACTAATAAAATTTCAAAGTTTTGATACCAGATAAGCTAGTTATGATATTTGTATTGCTAAATAAATGTTATACCATGAAAGTATACCAAGATCAAATTTCTGTTAGCCACATTTCTTGTAAGAAATGGACAACATTATCATCTAAGGAGGAGATTATGACCTGAGGGAAAGTCAGAGCCAGAAGCTAGATTTATTAACTCAGTGACAGGAGACCATCGCCTCAGATCTACAGTAATAATAATTTCACGTAACCTTGAAGAGATTAGAATCTCATGAACCTGGTTAATAGTTTCTAAAATATTGCTTGTTCCATTAAGTTTATTAACACAGATATTAGAATCCATGTCTAAACTAATTGTGCCATAATTTTCTATCTTCTGCTTCTATTTTAATTAGGATGAATTTCTCAGAAATGTTTCATCAACTATGTTTTCAATATTTCTTCCATAAGATGGAATCAATCTCCATTTGCCTCCCCTCCACATTCCTTAAAAAGCAGTTCCAATGTAAGATTCTCCAGCAGAAGAAAAGTAAGGCATGAACCTTTATAATAACCGGGTCCTTAAAACATGTGTATAAGTTTGTTTCTATGTATTAGTCTACTTGTATCTTGTGCATCTACTAGGTGAGGACTGTTCAAAATGTCCATAAATGAAGACAACTATCAGTACTTAATTATGTAGAGCTGTTTTGTTTTGTTTTGTTTTACCAACTCAATCCATATCATGGGAGAAAAAATTGAATCATCTCTGAGGAATTTTTTTTTTAACCACTAACATTTTTTGAAATCTAAACCTCCCATCAAGGATATAGAAATTTTCATTTTATATTCTTTACAATGCACCATTTTCCTTCTGGTCTCACTGTTTGGGAAAGTTTTTCAGAGGAAAAGAAAGTAGTTATGTATTCACATCTAACCACTTCTTAACAGGATAAAATTGTATCAAATATAATGTTAATATATGCAGCTCATAGTAATGACCAAAAATTATAGGTAGCTAAGACTAAATCTAATAAAACATTTCTAAGATAATTACTGAGAGAAACTTTAAAATATAACTGAAACACATTATCAATGATCTAAAATAGTAGTATATACCATATTCACGAATATATTATTAAATTATTAAAATATCAAGTGTACAAAAATGTAAATATTAATTTAATCCAATAACAATCAAAATGCTAGTAAGATATTTCCATTGAACTTGATAGGCTGATTCAAAAGTTTACATGGACAACTAATGACCAGCACTAGTCAAGACTCTACCAAAGAACAGAGTGAGAGAGTTGACCTAACAGATCTCAAAATTAATTGTCAGACTTTAGTTATAACTGGATACTCACACAAGTAGAAAGGAATAAACAGAGCTTAGAAAGAATCCAGAAAAAGACATGAAAATCTTATATATGATAGATCAGTGGAGAAAACCAATAGATCAGTGATGAAATTTTCAATAAATAATGAAAAACACATGGTTTCCCCTTGGGAAATAATACATCAGATCCCTACCTCACAGTGTACATGAACTTCAAGTCCAGGTGAATTAAAGATGAAAACATAGTAAAAGCAAAACTTTAAAATTTAATAGAAAATATGCCTGAGACGAAAAAGTATTTGGTAAACAAGATGCAAAAACTTTTCCCATAAGAGAAACTACTGATAAATTTAGCTTCATTACATTTAAAACTTCTACTCAACAAAAGACGAAAACCAAAGGTAAAAGACAAAGTTCATACTAGAAGAAGATGCTCTGTAAGGGTAAATTACACATAGAGTATTGAAGATTCAGTACATTAGAGGACAAAGCTTAGAGTTGATATCATTGTCATCAGCTTTTATTCATGTTTTTCCCACCTAAGCATTTTTCCTGCTGCTTCTGGTCAGTTCAGGCTGCTATAATAAATTACCATAGGCTGGGTGGCTTATAAACAACAACAAAAAATTATTTCTAACATTCTGAAGGCTGGGAAGTCCAAGATCAAGGCTCCTGCAGATTTGGTGTCTGGGGAGGGTCTGCTTCCTGTTTCATGAACAGACTGTCTTTTCCCTGTGTCCTTACATAGCAGAAGGGGCAGGGGTTCTCTCTGTGGTCTCTTTTATAAGGGTACTAATTCCATTGATGAGGGCTCCACCCACATAACTAAATCACCTCCCAAAGGCCCCACCTCCAAATACCATCACATTGGAGATTAGGTTCCAACATAAGAATTTTGGGAAGACTCAAACATTCAGTCTATGGCACTGCTTTTTCCTACTTTATTTTCATCTTCAGTTGTCCTAGATCGCCAAGGTACATGTATTGGATATTCAAAACCATACTTAAATCAATGTTTCTCCTCATTTCTCACATACATTCTTGTTAAAAAGCACTACTGCTTTTAATAAACATCAAATGCATAGAATGATTTTTAGGGTGCTAAAATATGAAACCCACATCTCAAAATATGACACTTAATAACTGAGATGTAAAGTTTAGGTTTTTAAACTTTAAACTTGTTCCCAAATTTTAAACTGTATTTCCTGTTTACAGACAACCACTGCATAAATATACAGAATCTTAACTTTTTTTAGTCCTCATTAATTAATAAATATTAGTCATAGGAAATCACACTCAAGTTGACAAACATTGCTATCTGTTATTTTATTTCCACACATATTTAAATGCTCTCTGAGAAATGTAACACCTGCCAACCCAATACATTGGTTACACTCTAAATTTATTGGCAAAGAAAATGTGAGTAGATATTTAATGTGTACCATAAATATCCAATCACTAATGTAAACATCTTTGGCAAACAATAGTTTCAAGAGTGCCCACTGAGCCCTGCTGGTATAGCAGAGGGTGCCACAGAGTGAAAACTGAACCTGTTCCAAAACCCTGCAGTAACATTCTAAATAAACATGCCCAGATTTCTGAGCTGGATTTCATACAGCATCCTCAGAGCCATAAGGGAAGATACTATGTTGGTCTCTACAGGGCACAAAGTGAAGGAAATCACAGTTGCCTGGTGACTCAACCCATAAATGAACCAGGAAGACAATGTACTTGTTTTGGTCTTGCCATCTGTGTGACTTTAGGCCAATCACTAACCTCACTGGACCTCCAGAGACACAAAGAGTATCAACAAGGTATATTTTCAATCAGTTAAAAGATTTTGTTCAAAATCTAGGAAAATCAGTCCTTAAATATGCATGTTCTTACTTGATCAATAAAGAAAAAGCATAGTACATGCTTTATTGTTATTATATAGATATATATTTTTGTTCAAAAGAATATACAGAGCAGTTAATGAGCATATTTATAGCTGGGAATGGTTAATGAAGTCACTTCAATTTAGGAAGTAAATTTCACAGTTTAAATAAAAGATAATGATGGTTAAAAGAATGACAAGTAGAATAATATTAATGTCAGTGAAATCACAATTCTTTACTAAAGTCACTGTTCTTTACCAGAGATCAACAAGCTTTTCTTGTAAAGGGTCAGATAATAAATATGTTGAGTTTGTGCTCCATGCAGTCTGTTTGCCACTGTTCAACTCTGCCACTGTAGCATGATAACAGCCCTAGACATTACACAGACCAATGAACGTAGCTGCATTCCAATAAAACTTTATTTACAAAAATAAGCATTGGGCCAGATTTGGCCCACTGACTATAGTTTGGCAACTCTTGTCTCTACTATTCAGTGGTTAGAAATTGGTGATTTTTATGAAGACTGTACTCATTTTTTAAAGGATAATACAGTTTTAAATAATTCTTGATCTACTCATCAGGTATTTAAGCTAAATTAATTTTTTATTTTAGCAAATATTATTTTACTAGCCTAGACATGAGAAGAAAAGAAGCCAGTTATACATGCCCTTTGTTACATTATATATATCATACTAGATTTTTCTCTATTTTTAAAGAAAGTTTATGGTCAATACCAGTATTTACAAAGCATTATGATAAAATTGGTCAGAAGGTGAATTGAGAACAATTTACAAAATGGATTTCAGGAGCCATATCATTTATAAAACAGGGCACACTGATTATTAAGACAACTCAGCAGGCTATAATGATCAGATTTCTCATGCCAGGATGTGTTTGTTTCATCAAAAAGAAGCCATCGTTTCCCCTGTTACCTTCGTGAAATTTCAAAGACAAATATATTTTGTTCTGTATTCGGAGAGGTAGTACACTCTTGAATGAACAGCTGCTGATCACTCTAGGAGCTTTTCAGCTTAAAATCAAGGTAGATGAATATTTCAGCTCAATCAAAACACAAAACAAAATTATCTCTTCATTATGGATTCTCTATGATGCCTCTCCCTTTCAAAAATTGAAAATCCTCAGTGAAACTAAACAATAAAGAAAAATAATAAACCAGATGCTTTCTGTCATTTACCTCTTTTATGACTCACATATCCTGAAAGTATAATTTATATCTAGATACTAAATAAATTTTGTTGCCCAAAGCCAAGCCTATTTGCTGTGGAAAGAGCTGTGGACTGACAGAGGGCTGGGCTCTAGTTCTTATTCCATTAATAACCAGCTGTGTGTCCTCCAGGGTAGCCTGGACTGGAGAAAAAATTATTTCAGAGAGTTGAAAGTAGGGTGAAGACATACAGGCTGTGTGGGTTTCTATGATCACAGCTTTACCTGAAACCAGAGAAATATCAGTACTTGTCACCAAACATTTAGTGATCCATGAAAATAAACTGGTGTGCCTTGTCAGACGGAGGAATACAGATACCTCATTGGGGAAGAAATGCCCCAACCTCCTTTTAAGAAACTAGAAGATGCCCAAGTCAGGAGAGATTTCTAAAGCTAAGGAGAATGGGCATCTCCCTATGTGAGGGGCTACAAAGATCCCAGGTGATTTCTGTATAACCAGAGGCAACTGAGCTTCCAGAAGTATTTCCTGGCTCTGGAGTATAATTCACAGTTTCTGTGAGCAAAGCTGCACCTCCTCCCCAAACACATGCGCGTGTGCACACACACACACACACACACACAACACCACCACCACCACCACCACCACCACCACCACCAACAACAACAACAACCCTGGCAGGGTCAGAACTGGGCTTTAAGGCTTTTCCAGCAGAGGGGAGCAGAGGCAAGAGCAGAGAAGGCAAATCCATACCAGTGAGAAACCAAAGGAAGTGAGGGCAGTAGTAGATACAATCTACAGAAGGCAAAGTTCCAGATGGTGCCCTTCTGCAAAAATCTTAGTGTGACTGCCACTATTCTTGACTAATACATCTCATGGAACACTGAGGAATGGAGGACCATCACTAAGATGATGTCCAATCTTAAAGTGGACTTCAGTTATGATTATTGAGTTCATCCTGTTAGTCACTTTAGATTATAAGCAGTGTGCCTACTTCTCACATGCACACATGTGCAAGAATACACACGTGCAAACTGGATATGGGGGTACAAAAGAGTTAAACAATCTGCCATAAATCTGTTTAAGCCACAGTCCCGAGAACAGCACTCCTTTTCTTCTCTAAAGATGAGAAACGGAAGGCAAAGGTTCAGTCAGCATTTGAGCGATGGGAGAAAGCCTAGAGAGTACTTAGCCCAGAAGATACTCGTGTTCCTTCCTGAAACTGTGGCCAATTATAAAATGTTTCCTTACGCAGCCATGTGAACAGAGCCCAGAGGCATCATCTTGTTGTTACTACAGAGCAATTCCTACTTTACCCAAATTCCTCCCATACCAAAAGGAAAAGAGCTTCAAATTGCGAATGCTGTAATGGAAACATCAAATTCTTTAAGGACTGAGTCAAGCATTTTGAGCATAAGAAGAAAAGAAGTCACAGCAATTGATACAAGGTGAGTAAAACTAGGAAGTGTTCAGTTTGTTCCAAACCTCAAAACAGTGGCAACACAGTTCAGGCAAGAAAGGGCAACACAGTCTTAATGCACAAAAAGAAAAGCATCTGCAGTACTTTCCTGATCATTTGTGGCTAATAACTTTTACACTTCACCTGAGGGGAAGGGATTCTGAATTAAGAGGAAAAAAATGCTGTATTGTTCTTCACGGTGCTATACTGTACACCCAGATCAGTTCAACAAACCTAGAGAGAAAAACCTATGCTAAGATGCCATTGTCTTGCCTACACACTTGTTCCTAATATTCTTGCATCAGATTCAAGTATCCCATGATAGGACTGTGAACCAATTGCTCCTTAGGGAAATAGAATATGCAAAGAAAATAAGAGTCTTGCACTGATTATATGATAAGTGTTTACAGCACTAACAATACGATATATTTCTTTTCTTATTCAACCAACAATTATTGAACAACTTCTGCAACTGTGCTAGGTGCTGGCAATATAGTCTTGATAAAGCAAGCCTGAATATGCTACCTATAGAAGCTCTGTTTATCCAGGAGGAAAATTGGACAATTTCTAGATACTTAGCAAGGACAACACAGTTTATATAAAGAGTAAACTACAAATAATTTGCATTCAGAATGTGGGTTCTGTTGAGATCAACTGGTTCACTCCAGGCATGGTTATCTACAGAATCCTCTATGAAATGTACCCTGCCTAACTATTAAAGATTTTGATGCTTAGAATAACCAAAGATAGTAAGTCCATCTTACCTTTGACTCCCTTACAGAATTTTTGGTCTTACTAAGACTTATTTATGATCAAGTAGGCTACATTTTAAATTATAACTATAAGGGTTGGGGAGGGTATGGCTCACTGGTAGAGAGCATGCTTAGCATGCACAAGGTCCTGGGTTGAATCCCCAATACCTCCCTAAAAATGATTAAAAAAAATTTTTTTTTTAATTTTTAAAAGGAACTGTCTAGAAACAATTCTTTCCTTTAAATTATACTACAAGGGTGAAAATTAGTCTTTCTAGACAAGGGACAGAGAATATGTCCATTAGACCAAGGTTCTTCAGTTAGAACCTTGCAGGTCTTAGCAGCAAGTCTTAGCTGACCCTGGATGGCAATTGGGACAGATTTTAACCCTCTGGTGAAGCACAGATGCCCTTTGTTTCTGAATGAAGGAAAAAATCCATAGGTTTGATCACTTATAATATAAGGAGCAAGGGGAAAGTTCTATATTGACAGTAGAAAACCCTGGCTTGTATATTCACCCCGAAGGGAAGCCATCTTAGCACTTCAAAGAGATACGCTGTAAGGGTGCCTTCAGGTGGACCAATATTTTCCTCAAATTGGATTTCTGTAATCCCTGAACTGTGACCAGCAAAGACTTCAGCCTGGAAAATTGATTTTTCAACTACACTTCCTGAGGACTCACCAGAGCCACAGAGTAAAAGAAACAATAATTCTTCTTTGTCCACTGCATTGATGAAATGAAATCCCATGGTATTTTTATACCCACTAGTATAACTGAGAAGCAGTCTTGCAGTTGGTTACCTCTTCATAGTTAAAATATTACACTCCCTAAGGGAGGAATGTTGTTTATGTGCCATGTGGGGTGGGGTTGTTTATGTGCCTTATACAAGTATTTTGCTCATTTTGATTCCTTTTAGTTTTGTTCAATAAATATTGAACTGCCTGGCTAAGGCTTCTTCGAATGCTTCTAGAAAAGGAGAATAAAAATAAACATGACCTCAGACTGATGCTTTAGTAGGAAAACAAAGACAAATAAAACGTGGGTTCAACCCCCAAGGAGTTATAATGTAGTGGTTGTTGTACCCTACAATAATGACATAAATAATCAAAACAAAGAATTGTTTCGTAAAAGTCTGCTGTGAGTTTCTATGTTAATAGGTTTGAGTTTGTATTGTTGCACATCACCATGTGTGAGCTGATGGACTCAACATACTTCACAGTCTAGTAACAAAGGACAATGTCACTGAAGGACTGAGTGATCCATTGGATGTGTGAATGAAAAATACTGCGAACCATATCAGTAAACAAAGAATGCTGACGACAGGCCTGCAGCCCAGCCTCTGCAGCCACTCACAATGGTGCACCCTGAGGGGACTCAGAATAAGAAAGGACAGGATACTGGCCCTAGATAGCTAGGTGCTTGTCAAAGGAATGAATTCAGTCAGCCCAAATGTTTACTTCCTCCCATATATAGAAAAGCACTAAATTCCTTAACTTGAGATGCCTGGTTTTCTTTAGACAACAAGTGATCTTTTATTGTTCCAACTACCTGGTCTTTGCTGTAAAGCTCCTATATATCCTAGTTCCTCCCCTACCTCTTCGGATCAGTCCCTCAGCCACCTGAGAGGCTGTCATCCTGGCTGGAGTCCTCCTGCCAAATAAAACAACTCTCAACTTTTAGGCTGCGCATTTACTTTAGTCGACAGATCCAACCAGCAGCAGGAAAGCCATCCCTTAAGCATCTTAAAAGGAGTAACATCTTCACCAAGGAAAACAGATTTTGAGTCACCTTCCTTTAGCACTTCCCAAAGCGAAAGAAGAGTTTTATTTTATTTTATACCCTCCAGTCTCCTTTGGAATCTTTGCTGGTTCTTCCTGGTTTTTCAACCATAAAAAATTCAGCAGGTAAGTTCCCTTAATGACAATGGGCACATGTAATCTGGAGTCATTAACTGAGTCATTTACATTTTAAAACGTCTCTTAGCCTTTTTATTAACAGAGGCTTTTTTATTAGTTATTTTTAACTTCCAGCATTAGATTTTCTTTCTTGTCAAAAAATTAACTCAGCAGCTCAGTCATTTTAGCACTATTATAAATTTTCAAGCCATGGTGAACTTTAAAAGTTATTTTCTCTGTCATTTTTCATCTTTGGCTAGGTCTACATAGCACCAAATACTAGGTAATTACTTAGGTTTTATCTCCATAGAATGTTTTCAGATTTCTTACGGCAGGATTTATTAACAGTGGACCTATTTTTAAAGCAGCACCGCACCTGGCAGTAACTAGTTTGTCTTCAATAAATAGTGATGTTATATTTATTGTTTGTTCAGCATCTCAAGTCTGTGTAGGTTGTCTTTGACATTTATAGATCATTCCTTTACTCTTTAATATCTACCTTTTAACATCTATTGAATCTCCAGTTATTTTTTAGTGGTCTCCTTCAGCTGTTACATGAGAGATCTGAATTTCAGGCAGCAGTGTCCTTGACTTTTTAAAGAAACATAACAGTTCTTATCTGGACTTCAGTATCATTCTATGTAAAAGAAGAGTAATGGGTTATATGGTATATGTGTAAAGCTACTGTTAGCACTAAAAATCGAGGTTTTGTAATAAAATTTTCTAAGAAAAGATCCATATATACACCTATTTTGGCCAATGGGTTCAGAATAGTCAAAGCTAAAGTTATATGAAAGATCAACATAGCATTTAAGCTTCCACTTAATATAACCTTTAGGCACAAACACCCCCTTAGAAACTTTGTAAGCGTATATGCTTTTCTTTAGAATATAAATATAAAATGTTGTTTTTATAAGAGTAGCATTATTCTACAAAACAGATATTCTAAAGGTAGAACTGGGACCAATGGTCATAGTTTGCAAAGAGATAGATCCAAGCTCAATATATCAAGCCCTTTTTAACAGCCAGAGTTTTCTAATAAATGGATTGGCTGCCCACAGGGTATTGGGTTACCCACTTCAGGGAATTAAGGCAGAAACCAACTAACCTCTTTGCACTGATGAGAAAGTGGACTGAAGGATCTTTAAAGTTCCCTCAAATTTTGAGATGTGGGGTGCTAAGGCACAGGAAAGATTTCTTAATTTATTTTTAAAACATCAATCTATTTCCAACAATCAGATATGTTAGCCAGTAGAAAACCTTTTCGTCAATGTTTTATTGTGCTAAGCCATGAAGCTATAAAAACTTTTAAAGATCGAGACTCATGGAGGGCTTGAGATGTACTTGTTTTTTCTTTCAAAAGGATAAGTATCTGGCACAATCCATGTAATAAGCTAGACTTACGATGTTTTGTCCTATAGGGGAAAAAAATCAGTTGCAATAGGTAGAAACTACAGCCCTGGTAGATCAGATGGACAGATAACAGTCCTATGAATTTCAAATAGTCACTGTCATTCATATATGAAGTCATTCCTAAATAAATGCATTGGAGACATGGAGACCCCATGGCTTTGGCTGTTTAAATTTTTATTAGCTAGAGAAGCAGTTGCTTTATGGGTCATTATACTCCTTTGAAAATTCAACCAAACAATGGATATGGAATTTGAACACAGGATAACATAATTCTTCCTTTCTCATCCTTTCCAACTCTGTTATTTAGAGTTAATTTTTTTCCATTTTTCATCTAATTTTATTTGGTAAATGTTAACAATACATCATGCATTGAAATTTTTTATTCAAGTATGGTCGGTTTACAATGTTGTGTTAATTTCTGATGTACAGCATAGTGATTTAGTTATGCATATAAACATGTGTGTATTTATATATTCCTTTTCTTATTCTCTAGAGTTGATTTATTTTCAGAGTCTTATAGAATGTGGAGAAATTAGTTTCTGTTCCACAGATAATGATGTTATATTTATTGGTTTTTCAGAAATTCCAAATCATGTCTAAGTTGGTCTCTGGTCTGTTTAGACTTACAGATAGCTTTGTTTAAATAAAATCTGGACTCCATTGTGTTTCAAGTAGAAAGAATTAATGAGAAATTGTATTCTCCATGCCTGGACAAGTGACTGAAAAATAGTGTCAGAGCTCAGAAATGAGAACAAAAAGTTACGGTTCTGAGAAGAGACTGGTTCTCAGAAATCAAACCCTCTACAAAGAAGTATCTACATAACGCCACTCAAGTGTGCTGGGTTTCTCACTCCAGAGACCACGAGATGAAAAGCCTAAGCCCTGAAACAAGGAAAAAGCAGAGAGACCAGAAGTCAGGAGAACTGCTACCAGCAAACCAACAAGGCCTGACGACCTACACAATTACGGATCAATAATGCAGGCACTCCAGTAAGATTTTCACTGTTCAAAACACTATAATTGATAGGCCAGAGCTCAGAAAAATCCAAGCAAAACGTCAACTCAGCTAACAGGGCTGAAAAGCTAGAGTTGATCATCAGGCAAAACAATCAACACAGATACCCTGTGACAGAGAACCACGACAGGAGATAAAAATAAAGATCTGAATAAAAATATATGTACTTTAGCATTTTTCAAGTGAAGCAGAAAAACTTCTGGGGCCAAAAGATACACTTTCTCAATTTAAAAATTCAACAGATGATTTGAAGGATAAGGCACTACTGAGACTCAAATTAGTGACTTGGAAGATCAAGTGAGAAATCTCAAATTATCTTAAAGTACAGAGCAAACCACAGAGATTAAAATCATGGGGGGAAGATTAAGAGAATTAAGGGACAGACTCTGCAAACCCTCGATGAGAATGTTACTCGTTCCACAGGAGATACAGGAAGAGATGGAGGAAAAGCAAATAAATAAATATTAGAAGGAAAATTTTCCCAAATTCAAAGGACTCACCAAAGGCTGGATTAGTAAGATACACATCTAAGCATATCCTGGTAAACTTCTTGAACTCTGAAGATATTTTTTTTTTCAACGACAGATTTTCCAGCAGAAAGAATAATTTAGCTAAAATGAATATTGAAGTCACATCTCATCCTTAATTTGAGGTAATTAGTAGCCAGTAACAGAACCTCTGAAAGAAAAGGACTATAATCCAAGAATTCTACACCCAAACAATACATCAACTACTGGTTGAGGTTAAAGAAAAATACTTCTGGATATACAAAACTTCAGAGAATATATCACCTATGTACTTCATCTGAGGATAACACTGGAAAAAAATTCCTAGTCGAGGAAAAGAACAATAAATGTTAGTTATTAGTAGTATTGCTCTTAAACTATGCTGCCAAAAATAATTAGGTAGGAGAAGGAAGAGTAAAAGCAGTCCAAATGTAATAATAAATAGTATGAAAAAGAACTTCCAAATTAATAAGGAGGGAAGGGTGGGCTGTTTGAATAGAAACTTGATCAAAGCAGAAATGATAAAGAAAAGAAAATATGGAAACAACAACAAAAAAAGACTCTAAGCAATAAAGAGATTCTAACGTTGGGTTTGGGGGAGGGAAGTTCAGCTACAGCTGCTTTAATGTAAGTGATTATTTAAAAGTTTAATAAAAGGATACGTAAAGAGATGTCATGTAAGGGAAACCCAATGGTAAAGGAGGGTGGCGGGTCAGAAAGAGGAGGAGAAGGGGAAGAGGGCACAGCAGAATTTAACATTACATACACTAATCAGATGAAAACAGATGTACTATAAATAGGAAATGTAATGAGTTAATGTATGATAATGACAAAAAAAAAAAAAAACAATGTGTGAGTATGTCAGTGTAATAAACCTTTATGAAACAACCAACAGAACCACTAACTCACAAAGCCAAAACTTCTTAAAATGGCTGGATGGCCTATGAAAATAATGCATTTACTGTTGGAGTCTTCAACATGTTTCTGTCAGAATTAGATATAGTATATATTACTAGTTAATATACATACATGGAATTATATTTCTTTCTTCAAAACAAACAGAAGAGATTCAGGAAATGTATACTCATGAAATATTTACATTAGTAATCTTATTCACACAGACAATTGTAACAAATTCTTTTAAAGTAGAGACCATGTTGCATTCTCTGGGCATAATCTAACACTATTAATTTTCTAGAAATTAAAAAATCTAGAAAAAAAATATAATCCAGGCAATAGACGAAAGGCTAATGTTTATAATATACAAAGAGCTCTTATAAATTAACATCAAAAAGGCAAACGTCCCAACAGGAGAAAAGAAAGAGAGAAGCATATGAATAAATATGTACAGAAAAGAAATCCAAAGACTTGAAAACATGGAAAACATGCTCAAACTCACTTATTATCATCAACAGTGAAAAACAGAATGTATTATTGTATATATTAAATATAATATATATTATATTCCATATACATGGAAAGATATGCAGAAATTCAAAACAACAAATTAGAGTCACATACTCGACTTGGAATGATTCCAACTGTATAATATTAAGAAAACCAAGACAGGCAAATCAGCTCCAAAACAGAAAGTAGATTAGTGGTCACCTAAGACTGGGAGTGGGAATGGGCATTACTGTAAATCACAGGACAGATCACATTAGGGTGATGAAACTGTTCTAAATTGTATTGCTCAGTAAATCTACTAAAAATCATTGAACTATGCACAGACAATTGGTGAATTTTATGGTATATAGATTATATCTCAATAAAGTCATTTTTTAAAAATTTGAATAGCTACCTGTGGTTACTTGCTCCCATAAAATTTTATTAAAAAAGAGAAAAAGAAAAGGAAGATACAGAAAAGTAGGCATGCCAATATACCATTTTTACATTTTATGCAAGACAAATACTTGAAGGTGATGAAAAGGAAGAGTAACCAAGAACTACAATAAAAGAAAAATAAAAGATTGAACTAAAAATAGAAATATATATATATATAATGACATCTCTGCATTTATATAAAGTGATACACATTTGCAAGGAATATGTTAAGATACCTGTAATTAACTTTAAAATACCTGGGTATATACAACATGTATATCATTATATATGTAAAAGTTAATGATTCCACTCCAGGAACAGTCAGTTGCCCTAATTACACATCCAGTGGAGGTTACACAGGCTTGTATCAGAAGTCCACAAGCCAAAAGTGGCCATTACATATGCTTTTGTTTTCATTATCTTGATTATTACATGAACATTAAAAATGTCAGAAAAGGATTTTTACTGTATAGTTACTGGCTTGCTAATTAGCATGACAAATGTTGGAAACTGGGCTCACATTGGTAAAATTAAAGGTATTCAAAAAAATGTATATTAGGTAAAATACTTTGAGAGCTCCCCTTTTTCCAGCACACTGAAGGAACAAGACATAAGAATACAATATTTGTGTAGCCTGAATTCTTAGGGAAGGTATCAAAGCTTTATCAATAAACGGCCCTATGTCCAGCCACTGAAAAGCGACATGACTTTGAGAATTATCAAAACCTGCCTTCCAGAAAAGCTGCCATGTCATCCTGGAGTGAACCTTCCATCTAATGTAGTGCTCACAGCATTTAAAAGGACAGAAGGCCTGACTTCATCAAGCTGACAGAAAAGGTTATATAAGCCATTTCCTGCCTGCTCATTTATGTTGGTTGTTTAATCAATTTCTGTATGTGTGGAAGAATCTGGTCTGAGAGTCCTTCCCTTATATAACCTAGTAATTAGATTTAGGGGCACTGCTAACCCTTCCACACCAAACTGCCTACTGCTCCTCCCAGCCAAAAGAACCTAAGAGATCTGTAAGCCAAATTAGCTAATGTCCGTTCACAACAACAAAGAAATAAAAATGCCTGTTAAAGAAAGAAGTATAAGTTATCTCTTCATGAAAAACTAATACCATCAGTACATGTAAACCAAATTTTCATATTCAATTTCAGGAAGGTGACAGGCCTGCCCACATCCATTTATAGACTTCTGGGTGGACTGCCAACAGGTAAGTGCTGGAAATTAAGATCTCGACATGCATATATTCAAACCTTACTGCAGTAAACAGAATGTGGAAGTTGAAGGATGAAAGTTGGATCCCTGATAAAGTCCGATTTACCCTAGTACACCTGTGAAGGAAACTTGTAATAATGTACCGCAAGATAGGGCAGTTTTCTGGTCCCGGGACTTGCAGATCTCGTGCTAGCGTGGATCAGGGTACATGCATCTCTCCGCTGACTGCTGGTCATGGCCTGCTAGTGAGCAGCTGACATGCCACCGTGGGACAGTCACTGCCAAAGTTTGCTTTATTGTTTGGGAATGTGGAAAACAGAAACACAAATGAGGGAACGACCAAAAAAAAAACTTGTCCCACAGGAAAAACAAGCAGAGGTGGTAATCCTAAGACATTAAAGAAATTAAATTAGACAGAGAAGGGGCAAGAGAACCTTGAACACATAATTGGAGATTTTGATTTAACTGAAATAGGAACACTGAGAGAGGCTTTTGAGTAGCTCAATGGGTGACCTTTATCAACAAAAGTTACTGAGAAGAAAAAATAACTCTGGCATTTTAGAACTAATAGAAGGGAAGTTGGGGATTTGAAAGCAAATAAGAGAAAAACATAAAATGACAGTGGCTGGATATGAAATTGTGAGAAAACAGAAGAAAATGGAAGTCTATTTAAGACATATTTTAAAAGGAGCACCAAGATCTGTAGATAGTGAAGCTATGAAGAACAAAAGATCGTTTTTCCATCAATGTGAGGTGATGTAAATATACAACCCACCTACACATCCACACCAGATGAATCTTCTAAAAGTGCTCCATCCAACATGACTATCTTTCTGTCCCTAAGGGAAAGAACCTTATTGTAGAACCTTAGAATGAGGTTTAAATCCCTCATTTCAAAATTTCAGATTTTCTGCAGTGTGGTCCCAAGTTACCTTTCTCAAAAGTACCCTGAAAAAATTCTGATTGCAAGGGTCTCGTGAGCTTGTTTTCTACAATCAGAGGAAATTTTTAAATTGATTTAGTTAGACTAATTAAGCTAATTTAGTGAATTAGATCAAGACCTTCTCTTCATCCCACCATCACCTTCCTAGATCCTGCACCTTCATTTGAGGGTTGGGGGGTAAAGCTAATCAGCACCCTTCACGTCCAGGAGGGACACCGTCCACATGGGGTGAGTCTTCAGGGGGCTGGGCCTGGGCAGAGTCACAGGTACAAACTAGCTAAGCAATGAACTGTGCACTGTGCGGGCCTCCCCGGGGGCCATCTCCCTCTTCAAGAGCCTTTTATTTCCTCATTTCACTCTTTCTTGCCATTGGGAGCCCAATTCCTTTTCCTCCAGTTTCTGGCTACTTTTCAACTCACCCCTCTGCTAGAGAAGCCATCCGCAGCATGAATCTGAATCTTTTGTACATTACTTTGCCTTATAATTGAGTATTGGCAACCATTCTGGTTCCTCGGTGGATTACTTCAGACTTCCATAAAATTCTGGCACAGTTCAAGCTCTAGAGAAGAAGAGCCCTTTGGGATACAAGTAAAAGAGGAAGCCACAAAAAATAACCTTGAAATAGTACACTGGTTTGCATAAAGTTACTTCCTAAACCCTAATTCCCAGTCATGGTTGCTTCATTCTTGAGCAAGAAATTCCGTATTCTTTCCTTACTATCTTTATCTACTTTGGGTGTCTCAGCCACATTTCTCAGACTGAGCTACTTCACTGTCTCATTTCCACTTCCCTTAATTACCACTCCACTTCAAACTTCAAGCCTAAGGCCACACTCTGAACACTTTCATCTACTTAAAATAGTGTCCCTGTCTAAAATATTAAGTATAAGGGGGGAGGGTATAGCTCAGTGGTAGAGCATGTGCTTAGCATGCATGAGGTCCTGGGTTCAATCCCCAGTGCCTCCACAAAAATAAATAAGTAAATAAATAAATTTTATGAATTTTTATATAAATAAATAAATAAATAAATAAATAAATAAATAAATACCCTCCAAAACAAAATCAAACAAATCAAAAACAAATAAATAAAATATATTTTTTTAAAAGACCCCAACGCCTCCTCTCTAGCATGCTTGCTAAGTTTCTCTCATCATAAGTGCTTTTCTGCCTCTCAGGGATTTCTTGGTCCTTGATCTCATCCCTACTCACTCCCTACTTTTTCACCCCCCCAAAAAAAAACCCCTCCCCTATGCTGCCAGTTTCTCTAATACATTATTCAGCTATTCTTGCCAAAATAACTTCCCTTGTCTTATTTTCCTTCTATCACACCTGTATGGTAAAAGCCCATCCCTGCCTCATCCCAAAGTTGGCATTTTCCATATTTATACCTGGACTGTTAATCCATCGCTCCTGGAGAAAAAGCACACAACTATTTAGACCTGACACCATTAAAAATTCATGACCTCAAACTTTACCTGTCCAGCAGTCCTACAGCTCTTCTCTCGGCAGATGTCTTTCTTTTTCTCCACAGTGACTATTTTTAAACTTTTCCACCTTCCTCAAGCCTCTGAGCCTGACGCTATTCACTTCCCTCTCAGCAAATGCCCTGACCTGCTATTCAGAGAAAAAACAGAAGTCTTCAGGGTGGAATGATACAATTCCTCCACCAAACCCACAAACGTATCTGCTTCTGAATAACTGCAGAAACTCATGTCTGTTCTCTCACTCCATTATTCTCTTTTTCATGTGTTATTTGGCAGAGATGAATAGGAGTTTCTGCTGAATGAGGCTGGAGGCTCCCTCCCTGTGGGGTGGCAAGTAGCTAGCTGAGATTAGCGGCTCCCCATTCTCCAATGGGAGACGTCTCCATAGCTTTCAACTTCACACAAGGAGTCCAGGTTCTAACCAACCAGGAACTTGATGCCTGTGATAGTCGGTAGCCAGCTGCAAACACCTGTGTGTGACTCCTTGGAGAAGCTGGTATCCAAGCCCAGACTGTATAGAGTTTGCTCTCTCCATCTAGTACAAAGGAGAACAACAGGGGAGTTAGAGCCCCTTCTCGAGAGCACTGCTCCACTGTGGGGCCGACCAAGTCCAACTGAGGACACCTCCCGGCAGGTGGTTGGAGGGCAGGGTACTGCATACCTGCTGACCCTGCTCTCTCTCAGTTCCAACCTGCACCCAGTGATTTGTGCCCTGTAATTTCTAACCCCTTTCCACCCCATACTAGCTCTTTTCTTGTAATAACTAAACATCCTCCAATCAGGAAATAAAATCCTATAATCTCACCTCCAAAACACCTCTCAAGTCAGTGTGCTTTCCTCCACCTGCACCACCACTTTCTAGCCAAGGGTTCTCATGCTGCTAACGCCTCCCGTCTGGTCCAAGGGCCCCTCCCCTCAATTTGTTCTCAAACTGCAGTCAGAACGGTCATAAAATCACAAATACGATTCTGTCATGCTCCTTCTTGTCCAGTGGTGTTTCAACGTCATTAAGATGAAGCACAGGCTTCCTTGGAAAAGCCACTCCTAGCTACAGCAGTAACTACAGCAACTGATATTTACTGAACACGTACTATGTGCTGAGCATATTTAGCTTTCCAGTCTTTATCAAAATGTGACAACACTGGTAACATTGTACTTGTTCTACAAATATTGAAATTAAAACTGGATAAAATAACTTAACAAGGCTTTACAGCTACCAAAAGTTGAGCCACCGTTCAAACCCAAATCCATCTGTTTTCCTGCCTGAGACCTTTCCACTGTACCGTGTTCCCGGTCATGGTTAGGGCTTCCAATCTCTGTTTGGCTCAACAAAAGCTGGTATTTAGTAAGTATTAGGTATGTGAATTTTTTTTTCCCACCTAATACTTCCTCAAATTGAAACAAACATAGGGGAATTAAAATTAATTTAACCAAAGGTCACACATTTAGTAAGTGACAGGGTCCTAAAATCAGTTTATCAGTTTAATCAATAAGCTAGTCTGGTCTTGCTGTGCATGGCAGAAGTACTGCCCTCTTTCCTTTATTGACTATAAATTGTTAAGGGGGCAAGGAGTTCCCTATGCTATTTGAAATCCCCAGGAAACCAGGCGAAAGAAAGCAGCTTTAGAGAGTAGGTTATATCTATGGCTGGAGCCAACCAGACAGGCAGCTACGATCTGACTTGCCAACCATCATTCTTACCTTCATGGCATCATTCCCGCTTCCATAGGAAAGGGTATCACCTCTAGAGTTTACAGCATTGATGCCAGTTTAACAGTAAGGGGTCAAGTCTGACAGAAAATTGTTTGGCCTTTAGCAAAACCACAAAACATAATCCTTCATGGCAGTTGAAGCATAAGGCTGGATGCAAACACAGGGGCAGCAAGACCAGATAAGAGTAGTCAGGTGATAAGGGGCTAAAGCCATCACTTAAAGGAGGCAAACACCTAAAGTCAAGTGCCAAAGCCAATGTGAAGGCAAGAGGAGTCAATAATCCCTCCTAGATCAGAGACAAGGTAGAGCCAAAGAAAGGCTGAGAGTCAGAAGGCGAAATAAAATATGATGGCTCAGAATGGAGCATGGGGGTCGCAGAGAGAGCAATAAGGCACAGATGGTTCTGATGCATTTCAGCCCAGGGGCCCTTCTTCAATCATCATGATAGAACAAATGCGACATTCTTGCTCTAGGGACCCAACAGGCTTACCTTGATACTTCCTGCCTTTGATACCATCCCCTCAGTCTGTCCTCAGGAGCACATATTTACTAAAAACCACAGGTGAGAGCTCTGCCACCTCAGCAGATTCAGGGAAGGGACAATCAAAGGGAGAGTGTTATTAGTACTGGGACCCACGTCACTAGACACGATCTCCTGGAGTGCTCTGGGAACAAGTAGGGAGAGGAGAGCCAGTGTGACTGCAGGCCTTAGGAGATTATAAGACCTTCTTGGTCTTTGAGCTAAATAATACAATATCTCATGTCATTTAACTGCAAAATGGCAATAGTGTTAACCTTATGGAGTTCTTGAGAAAATCAGATGATTTCATGTACATAAAGCACCTAGATGGTACTTGGTACATAGTACGCAGGAGGAGTTAAAAGAAAAAAATGTAAAGCACACCATACATACTGTTAAATATTTCCCAAATCCTTTACAACTGATAATCTACCCTAAGGAGTAGAAGCACTATCACAAGAGGCAAGAACCAGCATCTGGGACCTTCACCTCAATTTTAAGATGTGTATCCAATGGTGTGGTGGATCTCATTCTGTATTCTACCTCCTTAAGTGTTCTTGGTATCTTGTATCATAGCATCTCGGGTCATTAGCTATGGGAAAATCCCCAAGATAGATGTTCTCTGCTCATCCAAGTACCAGGATATTACCTCCCCAACATGCAACTTTGATAAAGTGACATGAATCATAAAAGTGATAGGAACCATAAAAATCACAGCTCAAGTGTCTCATAGACAAAAGCGGCCCAGAGTGAAAGAGAACGGAAGATGCTGAAGAGGGGATAAGAGCCCTGCTTAGAAGGACAAACGGAAGGGCAACACAGGCCACCCTGAGCTAACCAAAGACTTGAATGGGTTGGGCACAATTTTGTTTAAAAACCTCCCTTTTCAACCCTCTCTCGGGTAGAATATTGAATGGATGAACTTACCAAGCAGGAAGACGAGTGATATGATTTCCTGGCACTCCACAAGCTCTGACTCAATAAGGCGGCTGGCATCTCCGTTCACTCTGCCTTTACCCACAAGGCAGCAGATGGTTCCAAAAGACTTTCTGGGGAACTGCAGGCAGAAGCTAACTGCATGGTAGTTCAAGAGCCTAAGAAGTGGATTCCAGCTGGTGGGTATTTTTTTTTTTTTCATTAAAGTTGATAGTTGATTTACGATGTCGTGTTAGTGGCTGGTGCTTTTTAATGTATCAGTACACGTGATGATAAATGACTAGTACCTATCTTCCAGCAATTTAGGGCAGGTAATTTCTTCCTTAAGTTCCTACAGATTTTTGCACCAGCTCCATTATCATTTGGATTTCAGCTTACTTCTATGCAGGTGATTTTTCTTTGGTTTTACATTTTTCTCACGTATACTGTGAACACACACAATGGGCTTCAAACAAGAGCATTTGATCTTTCCCTGTGCTTAACTTTCCAGGAAGATGTCACAATTGCCCCTTCTCAGTAATCAAAGGGTACTTCTATCTCTTCCTCTGAAAAATCACAGCTCTCAGGTGGGGAGGCAAAGGGAGATGGTACACCCTCACATCCTTCCTTCAGTTTTGAGAGTGAGAGAGATGAAAGAAGATGAAAACAGACTTCAAAACACACAGAAAACTCCTGTCTTTATAAAGGAAGAAAATGGTGGCATTCAAAACACTACAGAGCAATGTAAGCAGTATCTCCAACTCCTTAATAAATAAAAGGCTTTTCACAAAAGAAATCTTACCTGACCTGAGCCAATAAACCTCTACACAGTTCAGCAGCTGGTTTTATACTTCAAATAGCCAAGGTCTGCCTTCACATACCCTCAGTTCTGATACTTGAAATTTTTCAATATCCACTGTGTTCAAATTATTGTCACCCCACAATCTTTTCTATCCCATTAACCTGAAAACTGAAGGAGAACGTGCCCTATGTTAAGCAATCTAACTTTCCTTCATTGGGGCCATTTAGGTCCAGTGGCTGAAGGTTACATATATGGTCTGTTGAAAACTTTCTAGACTTAAGTGACAGATTTGCTATTCTGGGTAAGTAGAAACCAATGATGAATTTATGATACGTTTTGTTTATTTGTTTTAACTAAGAAGGTTTGAAAAACAATGTCAACTTAAATAAAAGCTTTGTAAACAGATGCACTGGAGACAAAGGCTGGCTGGGATGGTGACATTATGGACAGTTCCACAGAGGCCCCTCTCAGTCGAGTCCATACCCACTCTGTGTCTCTGACCCTTCATGCAGACCTGGTCCAGGGGGCAAGGGCCTGTGTCTGCCACCTGGAAGACAGCGGGGCAGCAGCTGAATGCAGAGCTCGGGGGCCATGGTTGGGGCCAACAGGTTTGGCCAGGTCCCCTTGTCCCAGCCTAAGCCCCCAAAGAGCCAGCCCCTCCCCAGACAGCCTGGGCCTCCCAGAGGACCCTTGCTTAGGCTCTAAGAATGAAGATGGCCAGCTGAGGCCAAGGCCTCTCTGGGCAGGGCAAGGAGGAGTGTCTGTGCATGACGACCAGCTCCAGGCCCTTGCTGAACGACCTCTCGGGCTGCAGCGCTCCCCTGTCCTCAAGCACAGGCCAAAGCCAGAGGCATCTCCATCTCCAAGCATAGCATCTGGCCTTGAAGCTGAGCCTCTGCCCCCACAGATCCGAGCAGAGCTCATCCTCCTCAGCGACAGATTAAAGAGTTTAGTACCATATGACTTACTTTTAAATCAAAATGTCCACTGAAACATATTTTTCTAGTTGATGAGAGTTCCACTCTAAAAAGAAAGACTGGGATGCAAGGTAAAGAAAAAAAACATCAAAACCCTTTTCTTATGTTTGTTAAAGCAGAATGTACCTCTGTGACTCATACAATTTGTGTTATAATTATGTACAGAGATGTTTGGATACCTCAAAGCATCTAAAAATTCCCTAAATGGAAATCACTTTAGATTAAACATAATTTTAATGATCAGGTTAGCTTTTTATATTTACACGCCAGCTAGTTTATATTTCACCAAGTGTTCTCCTCATGAAAGCAAGTCTTCTATATTTTTATTCCATGGATCATGCAAAAATTTCAGATCTGGGATGTGGAGTTCAGGCAACCCCAGGAGGAGGTAGGACCCAGCATTAGGCATGAGCACTAACTTGGAGGAAACATCAGGGCAAAGCTGGTAGTGGGGAGGGACAGACTGGACAGGTAGAGTTTCATGTCTAGAGCATATGGTATCCGGTGGCTGGACTGGTGATGCCTGTCAACAGAGAGGGAACTGGTTGGGTGAGGATCCTGCAAGTAGGGGGCGCACTGTGATGGGGTATCTGCGACAGTGGTCCACAGCAGGGGAGACTGGCAATAAGGAGAGGACCTCAGCTCCTGGGCTGTTCTGTAGGGATGTGATTTCAGTGACTGAAGGAAAGTGGAAGAAGCAAGTCATAGTTTCAATAAAAATGGCAGCCATTACCAACTACCAACAACAGAGGTTTGCTGAAAGACGGCAGGGGGCCAGGCCTCGTACTTAACATATTATGAAAATCATCTCACTCATGAAGTACTAGCTGCAATTTACAGGTGAGGGAACTGCTACTTAAATTACTCAGTCTTCCCAAATTCTCTCAGCTGGTAAGTGCCTGGGCCAGATTTCACCCATAAGCAGACTGATCTGGCCGTAGAGCTCTTGTGCACTGTGCTTTACTCTGCCTCTGCTGTGCCCGAAAGAACAGAGACACAGGGAACTCAGGGACTCGGGAACAAGGTGCAGTTGTAATACACTAGTACAGCATTTTGTGTTTCCATGACTTTATACTTTAAAAAAATTAGGAGGGGGGAGGGTATAGCTCAGTGGTAAGAGCGCATGCCTACCATGCATGAGGTCCTGGGTTCAATCCCCAGTATGTCCATTAAATAAACACATAAATAAATAAATCTAGTTAACTCACCCAACAAAAAACAAAAAAAATTTTTAATTAAAAAATAAAACAATAAAATTAAAAAGAAAATTAGGGCCCCAACAGGTTAACTGACCTGTGGAAAATCACTCAGCTAAAAAACCTACAGCACTCTAGAACTTACAAAGCACTCTTGTTTAGAGGCATGGTCTCAGAGTCAAGATGGAAACCTAGATATTAGAGTTAGTGTTCATAGATCCAACCAATCAACAAGGTTGATTTGAACGTTACTATCACCCTAAAAAAGCACCTACAAGAATAGAAAAGAGAAAAATTTCGAGACTTGGATTAGGCAAAGAGCTCTTAGACATAATACCAAAAGCATGAACCATGAAATAAAAATAGTTAAATCAAGCCTTACCAAAAACACAAAAAACCTCTTAATCTGTGAAAGACAGTGTTAAGAGAATGAAAAGACAAGCCTTATTAGAATTTATTTACAAATCACATGTCTGGCAAAGGACTTGTATTCAGAACATGTAAAACACTCAAAATTTGGCATTAAAAAATATGCAATATTACAAATGAGCAAAAAACCTGAGTAGACACTTCAGCAAAGTAAATATAGAAATGGAAAACAAGTTCAACATCATTAATCATTAGGAAAATAAAATCCCAATGATATAACACTACACACCTATTTGAATAGCCAAAAGCAAAAGACCTAACAATACCAAGTCTGGCAAAAATGTGGAGCAACTGGAGCTCTCACACGCTGCTGGTGGGAACGCAAAATGGTCCACCCAGCGTCAAAGACAGTTTGACTGTCTCTTATATAAATACACACTTGCCACATGACCTAGCAATTCCACTTGAAGATATTTATACAAGAGAAACAAAAATTTAAGTTCAAAAAACAACTATAAGCTAACATTTAAAAGCATTTTATTCATCATTGCTAAAATATTGGAAATAATCAATACATCTCTCAACTGATTACAAACTGTTGTACACACATTCAATGCAATACTATTCAGCAATAAAAAGAGTCTAACTACAGATACGTGCAAATCATGAAGGAATTCCAAATGCAAGTATGCTAAATGAAAAAGCCAAACCCAAAGACTACACACCGGCTGATTTCATTTATGTGACATTCTCAGAAAGGCAACAACCATTGGTTGGAGAACAGACCAATAATTGCCAGGGCTTGGAGTGGAAGAGGGGTTGATTACAAAGAGGCATGAATGATGATGAAATTTCTGTATCTTAATTGTGGTGGTGGCCACAAGATTCTGTAGGTTAGCAAAACTTAGAGCACAATACACCAAAAAAAAAAAAAAAAAAGGCAAACAAACCTTGAAAAATTTGCTGTAAGTTAGATAAATTTTAAAATAAAACTTTTTAAAGTGATTATTTATTTTTGCACAAAAAACTCTATATGTATATGTGCATTAGGAGAAAAGAAGAGAGAGGGAAAAGAGAGAGTGATTTTGCCAAAAGATGGATTCTATATGAAAGTACGGGAAGCCTGGCCTTTCCCCTACAGAGTGGCTCCCGCAGAGCAGTCATTCAATAAGCATTTGTAAGTTGAAACGAATAACAAAAAGAATAGCAGAGTTAACAAATTACCTCTAATTTCATTTGCAAACAATAAATACCAGGATTAAACCATTGATGCCATTCTCAATTGTCTCAGTAATGATTCAGTTCAACATCTTGAACTTCTACCACTCTATACACACCAAACTTGGAAAGTTACATAAAAGCAACAACAAAGTCAATTCAATTAATTTCTTAGCACACCTAAAATTCAGGATGGCCAATGATAATTTTTGTTGTCACCTCAAGTTACAAATTAGTAATCTAAAAAGCATAACGATGGAAAAGAATTATATATATTAGGTGTGATTATGATTTGATTTTCTGGACATGTTAAATTCATCTTTATTATAATTGATGAATATATAATATAGAATGTTACTTTAGAACAATGTGAGCACAAGGAAAATATATCAAATAAATAACATTTCATATGCTGAGTGCATTTTATTTTTAATCCAAATTTTTGTAGAATGAGTCAACGCTGCTTTAAACTACCTGTAAAGAATACAAATTATAGTTATCATCATGATTTGTTTTAAAAATGAGTCATTACAGCTTAAGTAATTTCACTGAAAAAATCAACTACAATTCAAAAAGCAAAAGAAAGTATTGAGAAAACAATGTGTGATGTTAGTGGATATATTTTACTTCTGAATATAGATAAATGTCAAATAAATTATCTTTTTAAAGTATAAACTTTTATGAGATTATGTCGATTAAAAAAATAGCTTCAGCTGTTAGCACAAAAGTCTAATAGCATGTATTGATGTTCACTGAGTTGGATACATGAGATATTACACTGAAATGAAAAGTGCACACATTTGATTCAATTTCAAGACAACTGTACATTGTCCAAGCTTACCTTTGTTTAGTTAAAAGAAAAAATCAGATTAATAATGAAGCCACTCCCCAATCACAGAAAGTAAGGCAGAAAATGAAATTTAAGGAAAAAAATTTTGGCTTATTTTGCAATTATCTACCCCAGTTTCAATTTCACCTGGCAACATGCAGCATTATTTTCAAGACAGACAATGCAGCCTCACTCAATAATACTTGTGTTGCTATTTCTTTTGGTAACAACTTGACATATGGGCCTACTTGCACAGGGCAGCAACAAGGATTCAGTACTTAAATCCAACACATTTTTGGTCCAGAATAATTAGTTCAGTGTCTGCCCCTGAGCAAGTAATGCATTTTATGATGATTACTAATACCTTCCCAGGAGTCCAATAAATATTTGTGTTAACAGTGGATTAATACTTCAATAAAAATTTTTTCAAGTAGATTAGACAAAAGTTATATTAACCTATCCCTAATTTAAGCTTTAAATATTTGGAGAAAACATTGATCCTTGTGTCACACACCCAAAATGATGATAAATTATTTGCAATAAATTGATTGCAATAAGTGCTACAAAAATAAGTATAATTTTCCTCCAATAAAAGCTCATCTAAAAAAAATGCTCATCTAACCAGATTTACCTATCTTCTCATCTTTTTCTGTAAAAGCATTTGATGGCCAGCTATCCAGACTGTGACAGGATGCTGACTTTATGGAAAATCACAGATAATTCATTTTTGTGTATTCAGCATCCAGCACAGTGACTGGTCCATGCTATACTATACACTCAATAAAAATATTGAACTGGCTGGAAATGTGAATGAATTCTACATAACAAGAACTGAGCAAACTTATGCTCTTAGGACATTATGCTGGAGTCAATTTTAAATAAAATACGATGGGGTGGGATGGGAATATTCTCAGATACTACATGTATGAATAAATATTTATACAAATTTCCCAATGACAGTTTAACAAGATTTTTTAAAAGCCTTAAAAATGTGTTGTACACATTGATCTACCATTTTATTTTCTAGAAATTAATCCCGAGAAAGGTATCTAGGATGTACACAAAGATTTGCATATGTTTTTAATAACAGCAAAAAGCTGGAAGCCATCTTCTAAATATATAATAAAAAGTAAATGATTATATAAAGTATGGCCTAATCACACATTAAAATATTTTTGTATCACTAAAAAGAATGCTATTTTTTAGGGAAACTTGCTCATTATTTATTAAGTTAGAACTTTAAACTGGAATGCATAATCCCATTTTTGGCACAAATGTATGCGTGTGAATCTATATACAGCAAAGTGGTGCACACCAAGTTGTTCTTCATGGTTAATCTGTAGATGGGGGATTTAACTTTATCTTTTTCCTATCTGAATTTTGTAATTTTCAACAGTGGACCTGTATTTTTATGGAAATAAGAAAATGCAAATAAGAAAGTGAAAAATAGATGCTTGGCAAGAAATAGTGACAAGGCCACTCACAACCACCAAAATGACTAGTGGCCCCTCTTCCCAGTAACCTGAGTGATGGCTGCTTCTTTATCAGGGCTACTTCTAACATTGCTTTAATTCTCTTAGATGAAATGGATTAAGAAATCCAGTCATCCAGCTGCCCCTGTTTGTTGACAGTATCAAATCCAGAATGAGTTTCCACTTTATAATCCACCCTTAGAATCATCAGCACAAGCCCAAAGCCTCTAAGACGGTCCCCACAACACTCCCTCACTGAAGTACTTTCATCTCTACACTTGAAGGCATTCTCAGACCCTGCTGCACCAAGTAAATAAACCCAGCTTTGTGGCTGTGGGTGTGTTCCTGGTGATCTTAGGTGGTTTCTGGTGTCGTGATGATGGTGGTGCTGATGATGGTGAAAGTGATGTTAGTGATGCTGGCAATGATTAGATGATGTTGGTATTGGTGGTGGTTGTGATGGAGAGGGTGGTGGAGGTGGTGATAACAGAGGTGGGAGTGTGTGGGTGAGAGTTTACCACTGGTGGTATCTGGACCCCAGGAAACAGAAGATAAATGTTCTCTTATATATATTCCAACAATGTAATTATAAATCCTATTATTCCCAGCACAGTAAAACCAATAAAGTTAAGTAGGAAGAAAATACATTAGGAGTCAGGAGTTACAGGTTTGAGTTTTGGTTTTGCCACTAGTTTACTTTGTTACCTTAAGCTAATCATTCAACCTCTCAAGATCTCATTTAATTCATCTACAAAATGAAGTTTACTTGAGTAACTCCTACAGTAACTGCTCACACTGCATAGCTTTATGTGTTTGCTCTTCCCAACGTATCAGAGTTGGAGGCCTAGACAGGATCACGTACAGTCTAGGTCAACTGCCTGTTTTTGTAAATAAAGTTTTATTGGAACACAGCCACACATGCTACATACTGTCTACGGCTCCTTCACATTACAATAAAACCCAACAGCTGAGTGATTGCAAGAGAAACCGTATGATCCACAAAGCCTAAACTATTTATTACTGGTCCTTCGCGGAAAAAGCTTGCTGACCTCTGGTTTAGGTGTATGTTAAACAGGACTTTGGTATGTTTGAGGCGTATCTTATTAGCAGAAGGTACATTTCACAAAATAGAGATTTTAGTCTACTTTGTTCCTTAATGTATCCTAAGTGCCTATGGCAGTGCCTAGCACCAGTAGATGCTGGATATTTATTAAACGAATGAGTGCATGAGAATGAATAAATGAACAAATTAATTGTAGCCTCTAATACTTATTCTTCAGCACTCTTCTTGCCATGGTATGGTTTCTATTTGCTGTAGAATTTAAAATATATTCCAATAAAGGAAGTCTATATATAATACCCATCTGCAGTGTTGTCCTATAGCTCACCCAGCTGTATCTAGTTCCAACTGAGTAACAGGGCTTAGCCTGAAGTGAATTTCAGCATGAATCTCAGAGCAGCAGTGCACACTATCTGATCCCACTTAGAAGGCCAGCGTGGAATAATAAAAGTAGTGGACTCTCCTATTTCGGGAAAAACACTCCTTTTTTGGTTTGGAACATAAGAGAATCAAGTAAAAATGGAAAAGAGTCACCAAGTGTTATAATCTGAGCACTAGTATCCCTTGTTTTTTTCGGATTTCTAAAAGCAAGATTTACTGATCTTTCATTTGTTTTGTGTCAGCTCACAGAACAAAAGTAACCAACACTGAACCCAAAGACAAAACTTAGGTTTCAGTATCTGGCTTTTCTTCTTTTTTTATATGCTGACACATCCAGTAAACTTCTACTTTCAGAAAAATTTATTCTCTTTTGTTTGCTTGATTTAAAAGAAGTACTGGATTCTGGAGAAGATGGCAGAGTAGAAGGACGCTCGCAGGTCACCCTCTCCCACAAATACACCAAGACCCACATCTACAGACCCACTCAGCCAACCAGAGCACCTGTGGAACTCCGACAGAACATCGCCCTCTTCAAAACATAAAGACGCCAAAAATCTGGTAGGAGAAAAGGAAAAAAGAAAGAACAAAAGGCAAAGCAGCGCGGGACGGGTCCCGCGGGGAGGGAGCAGCAAAGGAGGACTGGCGCTCGCTCGCTGGGTCTCCCCTCTCCAACTGAGAGGCCAGCGGGACGGAGGGGGAGCCTCCGAGGCTCGGATCTGTACAGAGCAGCCCTTGACTAAAGGAACTAAGTTAAACAGGCACAGAGCGTCCCCCCCCCCCCGCCCGACACCCAGCCTGAGACGCGGGCCGGCAGCCGCGGGCATGGCCAGGCTGCACAAGCCGGGCAGAGGACAAAAGTGGCTGCACAGAGGCAGCCCCGGGGGAACGCAACGGGCTGCGCGCCGTGGCTGTGGGTGCACAGGGCAGAACAACCTGGGCCCTCCGTAAAACAGCAAGGTTGATGTGCTCTTGGGGGAAGGGTGCACACCCCCATCTCTGAAAACCCGCGGAAAGTTTTTGGGGGAAGAGAGGCGGGGCTCAGGGGCAGCCGCCATATCCTCCGCGCTTACCACTCAGGCGGGGACGGAGGCGAAACCTGCATCCGCACGGAAGGGTTTAGCAGCCTCAAAGGCCAGACTGAGACTGGCCTGCAGCCCGGGGCAGATAGGATCCTTCCATCCTGGTCCCTCAGAGAACTTGCTCCACAAAGACAAACAAGGAGCTGGGTTTTGGCTCGGAGCAGGGACAGGGCTGTCCCTCGGTCTTCCCCGAGCCCACCCTCGGGGCGCCGACCAGGGCGGGGCGCGCAGCCGCACAGAGAGCGGAGCAACCGGCGGCACAGGTAGAGGGAGAGCAGCCCCCCCGCCTTTCGGGCAGGAACACAGCCCCTGACCGAGGTGCTGGGAGGGGGCACGACCCGCCCTCCTACCTGGCCAGTCTGCAACATCTGACTGCGGCATCTGGAGGGGCAGCGACCCGCCCGCCCACAGCAGAGAGCTGCACCTGACCCAGTGTTAGGAGGAGGCGCGATCTGCTTGCCGACAGGTGCTGGGAGCAGCACAGAAGAGGGCGCCAACGGAGGGCCTCTGAAAACAGCAAGCTGAGCTTCCAAAACAGGATGAAGACAGAAAGACTTCACAGTAAAAGCACACAGACTCCAGGAGAACACCGACCAACCCCCCACCCCCCTTTTTTTTTAAATCTGTTTTTACCTGTTCTATTTTCTATTACTCTCTTAATCTTTACTTCTTAATTCATTTCTATTTCTCTTTGGTTTTGATGTCCTGCTATTGATTAGACACAGGTTTCAAATACATCTATTCATCTCCCCCCCCCCTTTTTTTGTAAAGGTTTTAAAAGGACGTCTCAACCCGATTAATACTCTGCCTCAACTCACTCTTCTATTATTCATTATACACTGTTTTCAAACCCTCTTTCTCCCTTCTTTTAAAATTCTTTCTCTCTCTCATTTTTTTTTCTTTTTTTCCTAAGTTCTATTCCTAAATAGGCATCAGATAGATAAAATCCTTAAGGACCAAAATAAACACTGATACTCCATAAACCACAGTGCCAAAGAGGTATGAGCAAGATGAAGAAGCAGAAAAACCTTTCCCAATTAAAAGAACAAGAGAAATCCCCTGAAAGAAAGATCAACGAAATAGACATCGATAGCCTACTAGATCAAGATTTCAAAAAAGGAGTGATCGAATTGCTGAAGGAATTAAAAGAGATAGTGTTTAGAGATATAAAATATGTCAAAAATGAAATTGAAGCTATAAAGAAGAGCCAAGTAGAATGGGTGAAACTCATTGACAGAGATGAGGAATGATCTAATAGCTGTGCAAAGCCGACTAGATAATGCAGAGGAACGAATTAGTGATCTAGAAGACAGGGCAATAGAAAGCACCCATTCAGAAGAACTACAAGAGAAGCAAATAAAAAATAATGAAAATAGCATACGGGACCTATGGGATAATATAAAGCGTCCCAATCTTTGCATAATAGGGGTCCCAGAAGGAGAAGAAAGATTAAGGGGATTGAAAAGGTTTTTGAAGAAATCATGACTGAAAACTTCCCAAACTTAAAGAAGGAATCAGATATCCAAGTACAGGAAGCTCAGAGGGTCCCAAACAGGAAGAACCCAAATAGACCCACACCAAGACATATCATAATCAAGATGGCCAGAGTCAAGGATAAAGAAATGATTCTAAAGGCAGCAAGAGAAAAGCAAAGAGTAAGTTACAAGGGAACCCCCATAAGGCTCTCAGCTGATTTCTCTACACAAACACTACAGGCCAGAAGGGAGTGGCAAGATATATTCAAAGCCCTGAATGAAAAAAAGATGCAGCCTAGGATCCTTTATCCAGCAAGGCTATCCTTGAGGATAGAAGGAGAAATAAAGAGTTTCACAGACAAAAAAAAAGCTGCAGGAGTTTAGCAACACTAAACCCATGCTAAAAGAAATATTGAAAGGGCTATTCTAAATAGAAAAGCAGCAGGATGCTACAGAAATGAGAAACACACAACTGGAAAGGTGATAACTCATGAATTACAAATAAAGTAAACACGAAATTATAGAAGAAGACATGTAAATCACTGAGAGTGGGAGAGGGAGGCAGGGAAATACAGAATATTTTTTTCTTTCTTTTTTAAATTTTTTTAACAGTAGGATGGGTTTGAGATCATGTTACTATCAGTTTAATAAAAACAGTTATAGTAATGGGTTGACAGATTTACAAAAAAGGGTAACCACAAGCCAAAAATTTACAAAGGAGTCACAAAAAGTAAATAAAATCCATGATAATACAAAGGAAAATTACCAAACCACAAAAGGAAGAAGAAAGGAACAAAGAGGATATACCAATTCAACTGCAAAGATAAGTTCAAAATGGCAATAAACACACATCTATCATTAATTACTGTAAGTGTTAATGGACTAAATGCTCCAGTCAAAAGACACAGAGTGGCAGACTGGATAATAAAGCAAGAACCTTCAATATGCTGCATACAAGAGACCCACTTTAGGGAGAAGGACACATATAGATTGAGAGTGAAAGGATGGAAAAGGATATTCCATGCAAATGGAAAAGCCAAAAAAGCAGGTGTTGCAGTACTGATTTCAGACAAAACAGACTTTAAAACAAAGGCCATAAAGAAAGATAAAGAAGGACATTTTATAATGATTCAAGGAGTGATACAAGATGAGGATATTACACTCGTTAATATATATGCACCCAATATAGGAGCACCTAAGTACATACAAGAATTACTAACAGAGATAAAGGGGGATATTGATGGGAATACAATCATAGTTGGAGATTTTAACACTGCATTAACATCGCTAGACAGATCTTCCAGACAGAAAATAAACAAGGCAACAGAGAAATTAAATACTACAATAGAAAAACTAGATTTGGTGGATATTTTCAGAGCATTACACCCCCCAAAAATAGGATATACATTCTTTTCAAGTGCACATGGAACATTTTCCAGGATCGATCATGTACTTGGGCACAAAAGAAACCTCAACAATTTTAAGAAGATAGAAATTATCTCAAGCATCTTTACTGACCGCAATGCCATGAAACTGGAAATCAACAACAGAGAAACAAAGGAGAAAAAAAGGAAAGCATGGAGATTAAACAATATGTTATTGAAAAAACAATGGATCAATGAGGAAATCAAAGCTGAAATTAAAAAATACCTTGAGACAAATGATAATGAAAGCACAACCACTCAAAACCTACGGGACACAGCAAAGGCAGTGCTAAGAGGGAAGTTTATAGCGATACAGGCCTTCCTCAAAAAAGAAGAACAATCTCAAATAAACAATTTAACCCACCACCTGAATGAATTAGAAAAAGAAGAACAAAAAGCCCCAAAAAGCAGCAGAAGGAAGGAAATAATAAAGATCAGAGAGGAATTAAATACAATAGAGATTAACAAGACCATAGAAAAAATCAACCAAACCAAAAGCTGGGTTTTTGAAAAAGTAAATAAAATCGACAAACCTCTGGCCAAACTCACAAAGAAGAAAAAAGAGAGAGCACAAATTAGCAAAATAAGAAAGGAAAATGGAGAAATTACAACAAACAAAATAGAAATACAGAATATCATACGAGAATATTATGAAAAACTATATGGAACCAAACTGGATAACCTAGAGGAGATGGACAAGTTTCTGGAAACATACTGTCCACCAAAACTGAAGCAAGAAGAATCTGAACACTTGAACAATCCGATCACTAGAAAGGAAATAGAAATAGCAATTAAAAACCTCCCTACAAATAAAAGTCCAGGACCGGATGGCTTCACCGGGGAATTCTACCAAACATACAAAGAACTCATACCAGTCCTTCTCAAACTCTTCCAGACGATTGAAAAGGAGGGAATACTCCCAAACTCATTCTATGAAGCCACCATCACCCTGATACCAAAACCAGGCAAAGACACTACAAAAAAGGAGAATTATAGGCCAATATCACTGATGAACATAGACGCCAAAATCCTCACCAAAATTTTAGCAAATAGAATCCAACAACACATAAAAAAGATTATACATCATGACCAAGTGGGGTTCATCCCAGGGACACAAGGCTGGTTCAACATACGCAAATCAATCAGTGTAATACATCACATCAACAAGAGAAAGGACAAAAACCACATGATCATCTCAATCGATGCAGAAAAAGCATTTGATAAAATTCAACACCCATTTATGATAAAAACTCTCGCCAAAGTGGGTATAGAGGGAACATATCTCAACATAATAAAAGCTATATATGACAAACCTACAGCCAGCATAGTACTCAACGGTGAAAAACTCAAAAGCGTCCCACTAAAATCTGGGACAAGACAAGGATGCCCACTATCACCACTCCTATTCAACATAGTCCTGGAAGTCCTAGCCACAGCAGTCAGGCAAGAGAAAGAAATAAAAGGGATCCAAATTGGAAAAGAAGAGGTAAAAGTGTCATTATATGCTGATGACATGTTACTATATATAGAAAACCCTAAAAGGTCCACACAAAAGCTACTATAGCTGATTGAAGAATTCAGCAAGGTAGCAGGTTACAAAATTAACGTTCAAAAATCAGTTGCATTTCTTTACACTAACGATAAATCAACAGAAGAAGAAAGTAAAGAAACAATCCCCTTTAAAATAGCACCCAAAGTAATAAAATATCTGGGAATAAATCTAACCAAGGAGGTGAAAGAATTATACACAGAAAACTATAAACCATTGATGAAGGAAATTAAAGAAGACTTTAAAAAGTGGAAAGATATTCCATGCTCTTGGATTGGAAGAATCAATATTGTTAAAATGGTCACACTGCCCAAGGCAATCTACAGATTTAATGCAATCCCTATCCAATTACCCAGGACATATTTCACAGAACTAGAACAAATCATAATAAAATTCATATGGAACCATCAAAGACCTAGAATTGCCAAAGCATTACTGAAGAGAAAGAAAGAGGCTGGAGGAATAACTCTCCCAGACTTCAGACAATACTATAGAGCTACAGTCATCAAGACAGCATGGTATTGGTACCAAAACAGACATATAGACCGATGGAACAGAATAGAGAGCCCAGAAATGAACCCACAAACTTTTGGTCAACTCATCTTTGACAAAGGAGGCAAGAATATACATTGGAATAAAGACAGTCTCTTCAGCAAATGGTGTTGGGAAAACTGGACAGCAGCATGTAAAACAATGAAGCTAGAACACTCCCTTACACCATATACAAAAATCAACTCAAAATGGATTAAAGACTTAAACATAAGACAAGATACAATAAACCTCCTAGAGGAAAACATAGGCAAAACATTATCTGACATACATTTCAAAAATTTTCTCCTAGAAGAAATAAAAGCAAGAATAAACAAATGGGACCTAATGAAACTTACAAGCTTCTGCACAGCATTAAGGAAACCAGAAATAAAACAAGAAGAAAACCTACGGAATGGGAGAAAATTTTTGCAAGTGAAACCGACGAAGGCTTGATCTCCAGAATATATAAGCAGCTCATACGACTCAGTAAGAAAAAAATAAACAACCCAATCCAAAAATGGGCAGAAGACCTAAACAAGCAATTCTCCAAGGAAGACATACAAATGATCAAAAAGCACATGAAAAAATGCTCAATATCACTAATTATCAGAGAAATGCAAATCAAAACTACAATGAGGTATCACCTCACACCAGTCAGAATGGCCGTCATCCAAAAATCCACAAATGACAAATGCTGGAGAGGCTGTGGAGAAAGGGGAACCCTCCTACACTGCTGGTGGGAATGCAGTTTGGTGCAGCCACTATGGAAAACAGTGTGGAGATTCCTCAAAAGACTAGGAATAGACTTACCATATGACCCAGGAATCCCACTCCTGGGCTTGTATCCAGAAAGAAATCTACTTCAGGATGACACCTTCACCCCAAGGTTCATAGCAGCACTATTTACAATAGCCAAAACATGGAAACAGCCTAAATGTCCATCAACAGGTGACTGGATAAAGCAGAAGTGGTATATTTATACAATGGAATACTACTCAGCCATAAAAACCCGACAACATAATGCCATTTGCAGCAACATGGATGCTCCTGGAGAATGTCATTCTAAGTGAAGTAAGCCAGAAAGAGAAAGAAAAATATCATATGAGATCGTTCATATGTGGAATCTAAAAAAGAAAAAGAAAAACAAACAAACAAACAAACAAAAACAAAGCATAAATAAAGGACAGAAATAGACTCACAGACAGAGAATACAGACTTGTGGTTACTAGGGGGGTGGAGGGTGGGAAGGGATAGACTGGGATCTCAAAATTGTAGAATAGACTACACTGTATATAGCACAGGGAAATGTACACAAAATGTTATGATAACTCACAGAGAAAAAAATGTGACAATGAGTGTGTATATGTCCATGAATAACTGAAAAATTGTGCTGAACACTGGAATTTGACACAACATTGTAAAATGATTATAAATCAATAAAAAATGTTAAAAAAAATAAAAGAAGTATTCATTGTGTCACATATAGGTTTTTTGTTTTGCTTTGACTCTAGATGTTTTGCATGTCATCAAATACAGTGGTGATGATGCCTAAAGAATCCAGCCTCTGGAACCACAGAGCTGGTTCAAATTTGCAGCTGCATAAATGTACTGGCTCTGCTGCTCCAGGTAAGTTACTTAACCTCACTATGCCTCAGTTTCCTAACTTTTAAAAATGTGTATAAAAAACTCACTTTATGTAACTGTTCAGGGCAACAAATAATCTGACATATGTAAAGAGCCTAACACCATTCCTTACACACAGTCTGCACTGAATAATGGCAGTGACTGTAATACCTACCTTGATTGTATTATTTAAATGATAGCATTGTCATCCGTTACCTAGTTGTACTGCAGTGTTTACAGCACGTCTGAGAACACTGACTTCAAACGGGAGGAACAAATGTTTTAAAGCAGTCTGCCTGATTTGAGTGTTTTTGTTTTTTTTTTTTTACTTTAGAGTTTAATTTTAATCTTTCATAGGGTCAGCAAAACTCAAAACATTTTTCCAATTATGATCCTATTTTTTCTTTGAAAAGAAAGTCTGTTGCATTGTTTCACCAATATTCTTCCCAAATAATAATACTGGAGAGATTGGCTGTTCTTCCCTCTTAAAGAGGTCACAAAGGGTCAGCATTGCTTCAGGAAGTTTCCTAAGAAAAGCCACTCGTTCCTGGCTGGGCATGGGCAAGTGCTTACAAGAGGACACTTCAAATAAGCACTGACTGCTGATACCATTAACGAGTACAGAAAATGTTCTTTTATTTCACTAAAAAGCATACTGTAAAATTCTGAATGTGTGCACGGTGCTACTCAGAAGAGAATTCTCCTTATCAGGATAAAAACCACCAGCATCATCTTGAAATTATGAACCATTTTATTTTAAAATTTCACTCTAAAAATATCTAAGTGTCCACTATGAGTATACGATTGTATTAAGTGTAGTGGTAAGTGTAAGGATAATGTAACCTCTGGCAAGCTAGCTCTTTTGTTCTGTCTGTTTCTACTCTTTAATACTGGATCCAGCTTGATTGCCACAAACTACACAAAGTTTGTATACTGTTCTCTATTTGTATTTTAAATATGTCTATAAATAGCCCCAAGTATGCCTCAGCACCGATCTAAAAGACATTTGGTGATGTTAGCCTATTGATTTGAGTTCCTTAGAAGATTTGACACAGTCTAAAAAAATTTTAAGTTCTTCTTTGAATTCAGAAAGTATGCTCAATCCTTCTTCCTGTGCCTAAATTAATTACATTCTTCCTGACCCATTCTATACTGCCTAAGTTGTTACGGGAATTAAAGTAAAAGGCAAACGGAGAAAATTTTGTTATGGATCGAAAGAAACTTTAAGAATATTACAGAATTGTGGAATTTTTAGAACTGCAAATGATACATTACATACTGAGTTTTCCAGGTGCCTAAAATTTACCTTGAATTCTAGAAGGAACACAAAACTCCTTCCTTCTCCCATCTTCCTGAACCCACCAATAAACTCTGAACCTGAGAGAAACATTAATAGTGATCAAGATTAAAAATGGTGACATTATTGGACTAAAGTGCTGATGCCAAGGATTTAAACCTTTCTGTTTGGAGAGAAGCCATTTAAGTCATTTTAATTCAGGTAGCTCATTCCACTGGGATTTGTCCTTATTTTGGACTCGCCTCACTTTGGTTCTCTCTTCCCAAATTTGTCCAGGGGGGCCTGGGTCTACTTTCTGCTCAGAAAAGGCTCGATGTTCAGAAGCTATTTAGACCAACTAAGCCCCTAGGGGAAAAAATATTCCCATGTTTCCTTAAAGAGATTTCCCCTGGACTTTTCATCTAGACTGCTCTCACCATCGCAGTGATAAAATCAAGAGGACTGAGCTTAGGAGACAGGCATTGGAGCAAATACATAAGTCCTCTTGGGACCTCAGTCTTTTTTTTCTCTCAATGCCTTTCTTAGGTGAGACCCATATGATAACCCATGAGACAATATGATAATCTGCTTTACTCAAATTCTACTGATTTAAATGTTAATCTCATCTTAAAAGATACTTTATAATGCATCTAGGTACTGTGGCCTCACCAGGTTAACACATAAAATTAACCATCACATACATCCATGCAATTAGCCTCATGAAAGATTTTAAACGTATACTTAATCTTTTCTAAACTGAAGATAGGTAGAGAAGTCCCTTATTTTTACATAAGCTGATAAAAATTGGACAGCCTTAGCAGGTGTCCCATCTAAAAGAAACATCAGTAACAATAAAATAAAATCAGTGAAAAAATACTGATTAATATCTTTAGAAGAGGAAGCAAAGGGAAACTACATTCAAAACACGGAGCAATGCTTTAAAACAAAGTTCCTCAATTTTTTTCATTATCCAACATAGTATCATAGCTACCCCACTATCTCTGGTCTCCACCTTCTAGACTCATGTGTTTAAAATCCTCAAAAACTCTTAAAACTCAGCTTTTCCTGCTTCCTTTTCTCCTTTTTTTCTTTCCATTCTGTCAGCTTTTCCAGAAGTAGTCTGTTATGGACTGCATGTTTGTGTCCCCCCCCAAGTCACATGTTGTAATCTCAGCCCCCAATGTGATAGTGTCAGGAGGCAGGGCCTTTGAGAGGTGATTAGATCTTGAGGGTCATGAATGGAATTAGTAGTATTGTAAGGGGTGGAAGAGACCAGAGGTGCCCTCCTCCACCATGTGAGGACAACACAGCCAGAAGATGGCCATCTTTGAACCAAGAAGCAGATTCCCACCAGACAGCAAATGTCTTGCAGCTCTGACCTTGGAACCCCCAGACTCCAGAACTGTGAGAAACAAATTTCTATTGTTTATAAGCCACCCATCAATGGTATTTCTTTACAGCAGCCTGAACTAAGACATAAGTTTTGTTCCCCCAGTTGTCTATGTTTATAACTGGTCCTTTTTTCCTTTAGCAGTGTCCTGCTTCACCCGCTACTCTGGTCAGCACGTGAAACGTCTGAGAACCCGGCTGACACAGACAGGGAAGGCAAGGAAGACGTGGGAGGTTTTAACAGTCAAATGTTAATTATTTAGAAAATCTTCATTATATCTGGATTTTTAAAATTCCCATATTATTGTTATATCTCATAGTGGACATAATTTCCATAGATACATACCAGTCAAATTCTCCCAAAACCCACCCAATCTAGACCAGACCTCAACTTCATCCATCAACCACTTCCTTTCACATTTTATGAACAGCAGAAATTCAGAACTTCCTGCAATCTCTGAACATGTATTTTCCCATTTCTATGTTGTTACATGCTATTTATTTGGTTTTAGTAAGCTCTCCTCTCTCATCTGCCTTGGTAACTGCCCATGCATAATTTAACACCCAGCTCAAATATTGCTCTCTGAAACCTTTGCTAGTCCTCTTAAGCCAAGAGTCTTTCTCATCTCTGGTTCCATTACACTGTGAACATACCACAAACAGTGCTTTTCATGTTACAGTGGAACTACTGATTTATAAATCTGTCGAATCAAATGGAATTACGTAAGAACTAGACCCTTATTTTCTGTATCTCTGCATTCACAATCTTATTAATCCAGACCTTTGACTACAAGAGATTGAAACCCATTTCGTGGAGAAACTACCGGGATACTGTGGTTCACTAACTGATGCATCCTGGATTTCGTGATCTCAAATCAGTAACTCCAAAGGAAAGCAAATCTTTCTTCCCAAACCTCCACAGATTAATCCCCCATGAGTCACAGGCTCATCTAAACATTTAGCATTAAAAAAGTATGATGATTAGCTCAAGCTAAGTCAAATGCCTATCACTGTGGGCTCAGAGGACATCGGCTTCACAAGCATTGCCCTTCCAGGACCACAAAGTGAGAAGGGGAGCCCGTGTAGAGAGAGGACAGAGACACTAAGAGAAAGAAAGGCTTGGCTATATGAGAGGCAGCCGAAAACCAGCTTCCAGAGTGCTTCTCCGGAACTTGGCACAGTGTTTGGCATTTGATACCTACTAAACAAATATTGAATTAATAAATAAACACCAGCTCTTCTCTTGTGTCCTAATAATGCTCCCAGGATCTATCAACAGATTTATCAACACACTGCATTTCCAAAGACAATTACAGTCATTCACCTCCAATTTCACAACATTAAATTCTGATACTTCACGAACCACCTGTTCCTCAAACATTTCCAACTTATAACTGTGAAAATCTAATAATAATGCCACATAAAAAATAATTTAGAAATTCTATAAATAATACTAAGCCTTGTTAAGGTTTAAGCACACATAAATATACCACATGAACATATACAGGTATATGTAGACACACATATACACACACACCTTATATGTATGCACACACACATATACAAACATAGAAAAGGAGGTCATTCTCATATCAGAGAAATAAATCTCAGTTTAGAGGTACCAGCCTGTAAACTTGATGAAATTTGTTTTGCAATCCGCCCAACAGCTACACACAAAAGATGTTCTTTTATTCCGTACACAAAACAAGCAGGTTTTATAAGGAGAAATTTAAGTTTAAAGAATAGATTCCTCCTGTTTGGGATATTTTAGGCATTGTTTTGTCCCAAAAAGAAAAAAAGAAGGGAGATGAAAGCAAAAGAACAACTGAATAATACACAACAGAGCAAAGGTAAGCTTTCATGGTCTTTTTCTCAGATGTCATGTTTAGATCAATCTTTCATTATTGAAGAATATGGTCTTTAGCAATCAAGCTTCAAAGCAATCAGAAACATCTTTAAAGGTGCAATCTTTATGTTTTTTAAAGCTGTAATTAAAATAAGTCATTTTCTTTAACTTTGTTTCTCTAAAAGAAGCCATTAACCTTAAAATATCCTCTCACTTTAAATAAAAACCCAGGATTGATACACAATCAGTGCAAATAAAAACAATCTCTCACAATAACATTTTACAGTCTTTCATTATCTTTTCACTACCCCCTTATCCTTGGAGTTATTCTCAGCAGCATCTGAAACCCAGAAATTGTGTACAGCAGATATTTTGTCCAAACTTGTCAAAAATAAGCAACAGGCAGAGTTATATGCAAATAAAGCCATTACTGAATCTGTAGGAGCCAAATGAACTATACAAGGTGTTAATTAATTTTGCATTTCTAACATTTCAGTCGTATCTCCTTGGAAGTGGACACCTACACAAAGAAAACAAATGTAACCACATGTAGCTACTAGGTACAAAAAATATTAATACATGAACGCAAAACTTTTCTTGGATAACATTTATATTTTCCATTAGCATCTGGCTTCTTTTTCAATAAAGTTCAGTATTTGTGACAGCCTTTCTTTCAGAAATGTGAAAGCTTCCTTGCTGTGAGCATTTCAAATGTTCAGAAATACCAACTGTGATTCAAATGATTTATAAGGTCATCAACTAAGAAGAGCCATGTATACTGAATTTCCAAGTACCCAAACAGAGGGAAAATGTAAGGAGAGGGGAGAGGTGTGCGTGTGTGTGCACATGCATGTGTTTACATAAGTGTATATGTACACTTGGGGAAGTAGCTTCTAAAATGGATAGTGAGATACAGCAGTAATAAAACCAGAAGTGGAAGGTAGACTATAAAACAGAGCTCTCAGCTCCTCGATATTTCTTTAGCCTTCCATAGCATCCAGTACACCAGCTTACACATAGTAGGTGCCCAATGATCATTGGTTTGAATTGATTTGAGAGAGGATAAGTAAATTTGAGTCAGTACGTAAAGTAAAATAACTATAACTAAAGTCTCCCTTCAAACAAGGACAACTTGATCCACTTTATTCTTAATACTACTACTAAGACCCGTTTGTTTAGAGCTTACTATCAACCAGACAGTGGAACAGATGCTTCATACGGTAGATCTGATTCAAACCCTAAAGCCATCCTGTGCGTCCTAACTCATACATGAGGGAAGGGGAGCACCAGGTTCTGAAGGATTCTCACGGGCTATGCCTTCCTCCTGGAATGCTCTTTCCCTAGTTTTAACATGACTGGCTCCTTCCCCTCCGTCCAACCTCAGGTTAAATGTGATCCCTCACAAAGGCCTTCTCTGAGCCCATCTCCTTTTCCTCACAGCATTTTCCTAACATGTTATCATTGAGTTTACTTGTTTGTTTATTCATGATTTGTCTCCCCCATTAGCATAGTCACTCCATGAGGGTGGTGGATAAGAAGAAATCATATATATATAAAAAAATATATATATAAGACATATAATATATACATACTAAACATGATATTTTATGTATATATTAAATATATTTTAATAATTTTAATATATTAAGTATATTTAATGCTACATATATGTTAAATACTAATACATGTTAAACATATTATATTTAATATATATTAATATATTAGTGCTACATGTGAAACATATATAAACATGTTTAATACATAAGCATATATTAATTATATATAATATGCATACATATATACATATTAAATATGCCATTTATTATATAATTAATGTATAATATATACATATTATATATGTATATACATATAACATTATATACAATATATACATATAATATATAATATGTTTAACATGTTTATGTATTTAATATACATTTTAAATATATATTAAATATATGTTTTTATATACTTTTATATACTTTATATATATATTTGTTTAAGTGAACTAATAAATATCTCAAATATCACAGAAGTAATAAGGTAAGAATACTTACTTGACTCCAGACCTAAGCTGCTGGATTCCTGGCAACAGTATTTATTAACCTGTTTTTAATGTATCCATTCTGTCCTTTTTTATTGAGTGACTACCACATTGCAATCACTTTTCAGAGTAGTGAGAAAGCAATAGTGAACAAGGTGAAAAAAGAACTTGAATGACTTACTGTATAGTGGACATAAATGGCAAAGAAACAAGCAGTCACACTGAACAGTAAGTACCAGGAGTAAATGAGAGACAAGTGACCAATTATGGGGACAGGGAGTGGTCAAGAGATATCCCAAAGGCAGTGAAGTCTGAAAACAAGTGAAAGGTAAGTCGAAGTCAGCCACTTGGAGACAGTTAGTAGCAGAATGGAGGAGAGAATAATGGAACAATTTTCCAAGCAGAAAGAATAGAATGGACTTAGAGGTTGCCAAGGAAAGGAATGACAGGAAATAAGGCTGGTAGGTAAGGGCCAGACCATGAAGGCAGTTGTAAATCAATTAAGCAATTAAGATTTAGGCTAAGGGAAACAGGACATGGTTGAAAGATAGTGACATAATTATAAGGGCTTTGGTGGGTAGAGAGACTTAGATGGAGGCTGGAGGCAGCACAACCTATTGCAGTAGTCTTGTTTAGAAATTGTAGCCAACTATAAATGGGGAACAGTAGGACGGACAGAAAAAATAAGCACATTTGAGAAAGACTGTGGAGTGAAGACTAGAAGGGAAAATCAATGGGACTTCAGTGATTTTTATGTAAGAAATGAGGAGGAAAGGAAAAAAATGAAGATAACTTCCAGGTTTACGGCATGAGCAATCAGATGCCAATACTGAGATGGGAAAAATAAAAGGAAAAACCAAAAACTAAATTCCCCCAGAGCAATAGAATGGGCAATGGGAAATGGTGGTATGGAAAGCAATGAGTGCCTGGGGTGCATGTTGAGTTTGACAACTTTCTCAGACCTTCAAATTTAGAGATACAGGCTGAGAGTTCAAGAATAAGTTCTGGAGCTACAGATTTTTGTCTTCATCAGCATCGAGATGCTTACTGAAGACATATGAGGGATGAGGTGGTCCAAGGAAGGCATGTAGCATGAGTTGGCCTCAAGAATGACACAAAAGGGAAATGTGGAGAATTGACAACCTCATAAAGGACTAAGAACCACTCAGAAGACAGGGAGAAAGCTAGGAGATGTCACCAATGCCAAGAAGAGAAGATTCTAGAATGAGAGGAGCCCAACAAGCCCAAATGAGTTGTGAAGGTATACATGGACAAAACATGGACTCAACACTGATAAAAATAAGACAGAGGTAAGAGTTAGGGACATTTCAGGACTGAATGGCCAGTGAGTTGGAACCAGAAGGGTGACAGGACACATAATGGAGATGACAAGGGTGAGTCTAGTGCTTAAGACTTTCATGAACAGCATCTGGGTGTTCACGGATGACAGTGATGCAGAGACCAGAGAGTACGATCAGACGCATGAGACTTGCAGGGCTCAGGTTTTTCACCTGAGTGTGGAGTAATGGTGTGCACAGCAATGCACAGTGAAGATTAGCCAATCTGCATCTCAACCTAGAAACACTCAGCTGGCCTTGAAAAAAGTGTTTTGGACACATGAAACTCCACAAGGCCCTGTTTCATCACAAGCTATTTATTATATATTCAACTTCACAACTTATGTAACACTGAAAATTTTTTACATATTTTTATACCAGGAAAATTATATATATGTACATGCTTACTCCTTAAATATTTCATTAAAAAACTCCCACACATCTTAATGCTCCAAATAAGAACAGTTATGATTGGATGTCCTTACTGTTAATCATCTAGATTTTGAAAGGGATGATCACACTAGCTCCACCTTATGGAAGTAATTACTGAAAACCTGAATAATAAACAACTCTATCTTTTAACTGATTTCTATCTCTTAGAGTTCCGAATATGCCTCCCTGCTTTCCAAAACACTCAATTCATTCATTAGATCCTGGCAAATAAAATGGCATTTCCCCTGGTCTTAGCAGGTTTCCTTAAAAATATTCTGATCCCGTGAATGGGATTCATCATAGCAGTTTAGTCCACTGAGTAAGAATGCATCTTTGAAATGATAAAAATCTCAACTTTCTAACCTTTCACACAGATTTATTTATCTTTTCTGGGACTAGCACCCACTTGTCTTTCAATCAAAATCTTTCAAATAGAATTTTATGTTTTAACTTTAGATGTTCCATGTTATTAACTAAGTGTTTTATATTTCCTGTTCAGGAGTTGACCTTTCCACACTACATTTTTTAACCATGATCTTCATAAACAAAAGTTTTAACTAAATTTGCTTCTTTTATGTTTGCATAAGGTAAAAAATTGTTAAGGTCACAGATTTTCCTTCAGAATCTCAGATAAAAACAAAAATTAACTCACATACATCAAAACAAAGTTTATAGGTGCAACTGACAACATATGAGTGAATTATTTTTCCCACCACACCCCGATGGCAAGAGGAGACAGGCATTTGGATTGGGAAGTTCCAAAAATAGAGAGAAAGAAACTCTAATACCTCACATCAATTTCTTCCACAGTTCCCAAGACAAAAGGTCCCACAGCTAAACACAGGAGAGTTTACTTGGATAAAGAATTTGCTCTCCACACATTTCTAAAACCCTCACTGTCAAATAATCATAGGCACATGTGAAAACCAATGGTGACTCCATACTGTAGTCTGAACCTAAATTAGGATCTTTTAAAACAAACAGCAAGAGTAGACATGCTAGGATTCCAAGAGGCCCAGACATACGTCAGACAGTACCTCTGCCATCCTTCACGGTTGCCTACCTCTAATTCCACCCTAGCCCCTACCCCTTGCTTGTCCCTTGCTATTAGATCTCTGTGTCATGCAGCCATGTGCCTAGCCCTAGGGGAGACAATGACTGCAGCTTCTCTTGCAATTAGAGGTGCCCCAAGATGCACCTAGAGACAATGAGGCATAAATAACAGTTTTCTTGAGGAGTGCAGTAAATATTTGCTTTCCTAGTGAGAGGGGTTAGATTGGCTGAACTTCCTCTTTCTTCTGTCAAGATGAACATAATAGCCGGCACGCAAGCAGCCATCTTGTGGTCAAGAGGCAAAAAGTATAAAAAGTAGGATCACAGAAGGACAGAACATTCTTGCACAGTCAGATGGCAGAGCAGAGGAGGAGAAAGCATGCTGGTCTCTTATGATAACTTGAACAACTGAACCAATACCATAAAAACCTCATCTCTGGATGTTTTATGAGAAAAATAAATGTCTACTGATACAGGTCCATTGGTGGATTTTCTATTATTTGAAGTTAAATGTCTTCACAAGTGATACAACTTTTATTATTTTTCTCACATTGGTCACCTTGATTTTAGCACTTTGCTTTTTTTTTTTTTTTTTTCTTCTAGTTTTTTTTTCAACTGTCTGAGCAGATACAGACCTTTCCCCATCCAACACTCTTTGGAGAGTGGCACTGAGGATGGGTTCCTCCACCTTAGGGCTGTTCTACATTGACAATAATGTAAAATATATCCTTCAGGGAAAGGTACACACAAATATCTGACAGCTTATTAAAGACAATAATTAACAGAACCATTATAAATGTGTATTTTTTCCAAGAGAGAAGAAACACCATTATCTGTAAGTTCAGAGTTAGGAACCTCAGTTTTCTGAAGGAGACTTTGATCAAAGAAGTAAGAGCAATCTCTCCCTCAATGGGGTCCAGAGAGAGACCCATATCCTCAAGGGGGATTGGCTTCATGAAGGCAGGCGGTAAAAAGCAACATTCAGAGGTTCCAGAGACTCTGCAGACATGTGGAGCAAAGGGAGACGCACAGGGGAACACTGACAGCAGAGCATTGTGGAGCAGGACTCCTTCAGCTCAGATCAGGGTGTGATTCAAACGCTTTACAGGCTTCCGGGAAAGCATCTGAGGTCTCAGGGCTTTGCAAGCCTGTACACGGTGTGCTCTGGGGCATGAACAGAGACCGCCCACTCTGCAGGAGTCATGAAAGCCCTGTGGGAAAACCTTAAAGTGGAATAGGATTCTCTCTCTTGTGTCCCCCAGTGCCTAGTAAACATGCAGTCACTGTGGTAAACTGAAATGAACTTTCTTTAGAGACAATACCCTTCAAGTTTAACTGTTTATATTGCACATGTATGTCAACTTCACCAGGGTGAAACAGCTTTATGAGTGCTATGACCTAGTTTTGCTTTTTCCCCACCAGGGAGCTGCCTAGGTAGCACATCTACCACTAAGATTGAGAAGCAGCTCCACTCAGATCAGTATCTTAAATATCTTCATTAATTAACTTGTTTATTCATTCATTTTAGCCTTTTTTAGGTTCTTAAGTATATATAAGCAAAGAAGAAAATAGAAGGGAACACGATCCTACCATCTAGATAGCGATGGAGAAGATTCAAGCAGTAGACAAGGGTATAAAATGAAATCACAAACTTTCCTCCCTCTCTCAGCTCTCCCACTAAGATTAACAGCTTACTATGTTTGTAACCAGACCACCCTCACCCTTTCCCCCAAATAGCAACGATTTGCTGTACATCTAGTTAGTTTCTTTAGTTTTACCTAAAGAATGCCAATTTGTTCATCAGCTTTCTAAAGTATACATGCACCCTCCACCAATAACTCCAGATACAAGCATTCCAAGACCTCATTGGACCATACAACAACCCCAAATTGCCCGTGTCCTTGAAACTTCCATTAAACAAGGTGATTTTTGTTTAGAGGAGGTAAAATGTATAATCACCTTTGCATGATCTTAATTTCTTTGCTTACATCAAGCAAGACATGAAGTGATTACAGATTTGAGCTGATTTATTGCCTTAACCATTCTAAATCACCTAACCAAACTAATCATCTTTACTTGGATGCTTTGTAATCTCATGAGGCCAACATTTATCTTAGTGCTAAAGGAAATCGTTATTTTATCTATCTTGTTTTTACTAAAATAGTGTTTTGGACACTACCCACCAAATCACTCAGCATTCCCCACATAAAGAACTGAGTGAGAAATATATTTTCTAACTTATTGCTGGGAGAAGCATGACTTCCCCTAAGCAAGTAGTAGGCATCCTATTTTTTGTTAACAAGACTTGTGTTACTGACTATATTTTTCCAAATTTACTTCTAGGAAACCAAGAGCTAAATTTAAAGGTAATTTACAACAACCTGATAAATCCTTACTTCTTGCATATGCATGTTCTTTTTTTCTCCTGTCCTGACTTTCTACTTATATGTTTTCTCTGGACTTGCCTTTTTTTAATTTCTGCACTAACATTATTTTATTTATATTCTTACTGCAAATGGCTTTAATCTCCCCATAAAATGCATAAATAAAGAAATAATAAATCAATTATATAAATCAGTAGACATGGATAAATGAATGATACAAACACTGTTTCCCCACTGAAGTCTATTCTGAGTTTTCTATTTTCTTCCTTTCATCTGCCAATTCCCTACCTTCTCACTGCAGTGGAAATCAACTAAAAATCCCCAAGCTGAGAAAATAAGATTTATTTCACCCCATATAAGTAGCCCTGCTCAGAGTATATCCACTCTACCTTCACAAATACAGTTCCCACCCCAAGAAGACATGGCTCTTGATAAAGTCAAGGAGAAACTTTTGGCAATTCAGCCAAAGCAGTGAGGTCAAGCCAAGAGAGTTAACAAACTGAAATTTAAGAGCGGGGCGCTGGGGCTGAGCCTGGTAGCTGACTCAGCCACGGCAGAGCTCCTACCCGATGGACAAGGATCCAGCCGACCAGGTCAAGACAGAGATCAACTGGCAGGAAGAGGAACCCAGGCAGTGCGATGAGAAGGGATGGGCAGGCAGGGATGAGAAAGAGAATGAGGAAAATCGATTCAGGAGAAAATAACAAGCAGTGACTGTACGATCATAGCCAAAATTAACTTAATTACAAAGCTCTGAGCTAGAAGCCAATTCCTAAACTTGTAAAATAGCACAACATAGTGAAAAGGCAGGTCTGGGTTTATTTCCCATTTACAAGATGAGAGACACTGAATCTGCCTCAACCTTTCTGATCTCGTTACCTTATCTGTAAAAAAAAAAAAAAAAGTAAATAACAATAATACATATTTACAGTTTTATAAGGCTTTTATATACATATGATACACATATCATTCATTCATTTATCCATTCATTCACTTATGAATGACATAGCCAAGGGTAATTTTTGTTGCTATTTCTCACTCCTAGTAGTATTAATGGGCTTGAATTTGTAGTAGAAAAATTAAAAGTGCTTGTTTTGAACTGGGTAAGAGGGTTGAATCTACTGTCTGTCCTTTAGAGTTATTTTGCTGCTAATTCTACAATTGTCTTTGTTAGTAAATGTCTATTTACCTTAATTTAGCTATATTAAAATCCAATAAATAATCCCTGACAAAGAAGGCTATACTTTTCATATGATGGAAAAAATAGAGAAGGAAACCTTGTGCTTGATATGAATGAAAAGAAGAAATATTCCCTCCAAAACATTTTCTTCTAATGTTGCCCAAATTAGCCACTCACAAAATTTATATAGACTTAGCTCAATTCATTGGGTTGAGATTCTGTGAGGTTGAGACTAAGGCAACAGGGTTACCAAGACCCAGGAAGAGCCAAACTCAAATAGAGTAGAAAGGATTTCAAAATCCAAAATCCAAGAAGTTTCTGAGGCAAGTCTGGAAGTCTAGAATAAAAGATAGAGATCAAACAAAAATTTAAATGTTGACGGATCTAAAAAAGTGTGCTCAGTTGAAATCTACACTAAAAGTTGTGACAATTTGCTTGTATGTCTAGGTATATCTTCTGGGTGGGTAGGTTTTGCTTTAGCTAAAATAGAGTTAAAATTAAAAGGTATGAAATAAATATGTTTTTATGAGTAAAGACTCAATACATGTAGTCTTTAAATACTATTGTCTTGATAGTAGCCAGGACTTTTGAAGAAATGATTGCTTCCAGACCTCGGGAAGGAAATGCATAATACTGAACATGGGTCATGTTGTTATACCTGAAATCAAGGAAGCTATAAAAGACTTTTAGGGCAAATCAAAAGGACTCAGAGGTAGGCTGCCATTGGCAGAAGATATGAAAATTTGAAAATGTCCATAAAAATATTAATTACAATGCATTGATATACATCAAATATATATAATTTGGTGGCTGTGACAACCAATGTCCCCTAACATCCCAAAAGAGAGAGAACCAGTCATTGTGTCACACATCCTGATGGAAGTACACAGTACCACCTATGAAGTAGTTTTCCCCAAAAATATCAAACCTGAATCTGGCCAAAACTGTACGTCTAATTACTAATTTAAAGAAAATACAAATGCCAAAGAAATGTTTAAACACACCACAGAGACGCAATCCACAAAATCCAAACTGTGGGAAATCTCTAGCGCAAATGACTTGGTTTCTTCAACAAATAAATTGATGGAAATAAAGGAGTGGGAGAAAAATTACGTATTAAAAAGATATGAAATATAACCACCACTACAATTTAGAGATCTGACTTCAATTTAATTGAACAAACAAACTGTAAAAGAAATGAGATAAAGAAGCTGGAACATTGACTATTACTTCATGATTGGAAGAAACATTTCAGTTGTGGTTATGGTATTATATTGTTTTCCCCAATATTCATATAAAATGACATGATGTCTAGAATTTGTCTCAAAACACTATAGAGGGAAAGAGGAAGAGGTTGGGAGTACACATAGAACAAGACTGGTCATGAGGTCAAAACGGCTAGAACTGAGTGATGGCTACACGAGAGTTAATGATACAATAGCCACTTTTACAAGTGTTTGAAAATTTCCACAATGAACGTTAAAACCAAAAAGAACATACATAAAATATTCTATTGAAGTAATCATAGGTCAATAATAACTGAAAATTGAATTCTTAAAAGTAGTTATTTTGCTGTAATGTGCCATACATGTAATTATTTCTCACTTGAAAGGTACCTTTTAGAACTTAGACCACCAAAACTGGGTGGAAGTATATTTTTAAGAATTAAATACCTAAATCTCTATAGCATTTATTCTAGTTTCCTACACATTAGAAGTTTTGTTTTTGTTTTTGTTTTTTACTTTCAGTTCACATTAGTAGGATGTTGGAAAAAGACAATCAAAAGAATTCAGAATGGCCCTGTGATCTGAACATATCTGAACAATTCTCTTGGTGAAGAGAATTAAATGAAATGAAAGTAAAATTAAAAATTATTTTCTTGCCAGGTCATTACCAGAAAAAAAGAGATGTGAGACTAATCAGAGATAATGGCAAGAAACCAAGAACTCTAAAGAGTAGGTGTTAAAGGAGGTCTGAGATAAAGCTGAAATAACTTTAGTAATTTATGTAGATGATACAATGAAGCCTAAGAATAGGAAATGCATGTAATAGAGTCAGGTTAATTAGAAGGAGGGAAAATGACTTCAGAAGAGCACACTGAGTTCAAAACTGGAAGCAAAACTAAAGAAGGGAGAAACGTAGACATTTAAAGAGGAGAAAATTCTGAGGAAAAAAAACAAATGTTAAGGGTATTGGAAATTTTGAAAGATAAGGAAAAGAAAAATGCCAAGCTGTCCTGGAAATACAAAGGTTTGAAGGATTGATCATGGGCAGACAGCACCTATTTCTGAACTCTTCTGGCCAGGGGTGAGTTAAAGGGCTGAAATGCCATTGTGTGAAAGACTAAATGACCTCTCTGCAGTCAAGACACATTTCAAAAACTCCTCAGTTCCTCCACGGCAGCACGGACTCCACCAATGGAGGATAATAATTCTACAAAACATAATCCAATCACCTCCTGAACCTTCAAATTGCATGTTGCAGTTAATAGAAGTATTGATTCAAGTTGTCAGAGTCACTATGCAATTTTTATTGTACAGAAGCACGAAGGGTCAGAGAAGTCTAAGCTGAGCAAAAATGGATAACTGCACAATTTTTCTTGATTGTGCAGTGATATAGGGAAAAATCACCCTGCTTCTTCCCCCAGCACACACATATGCACACACACAGACCCACTTACCCACAGGCACTAATCACAGACTCAGCCCTATTTTCACCACATCTGTTTTAGACAGAGGCCACACAGTGCAGTGGCAAAGGGGACAGTCTTTGAATCCAGGCAAACCTCAATTCTTGTCCTTCCTCTGCCACCCACTAGTTATAGTATTGCAGTCCTAATCCTTAACCTCTCATCTACTCTATAGTTACAAGGATTAAATAAGGTAACAACTACAAAGTGCTTAGCCTGGATTCCAGCACATAATAACTTGTGGTGGTTGGTATTGTTTCAGGCTGCTGTTAGAGAGAAGGAGCTTCTAATCAGACTCAGAAACATGGGAGAGGGTTGCTGGGAAATCCTGTGGGAGAGCAGCTACTGAAGCCAATAATCTGCATCTCAGCATCCTCCAACATCCCTATCGTGGTAACAGCAAGAATGCTGCATGCATGGGGTGATCTCACTAGAGATGATGTTAACCACATGTTGGAAAGAAGTAGAGATTTGCCCATATGGAGTGATTCAGGAATCAACCCAGATGGTTCTCTCAGTCTGCCATGTTGCCAGAAATGCTCTCATCAAGGATAAATCCCTTTGGGGAAAAGATCACGAACTTCTCCAAAGTATGGATTATACTGTAACTTAAGTATTTACTGTTAATCCCCAGCACCCAGCACAATGTCAGACAAAGAGCAGAATTTTTTGTCTGACAAAAAAATTGTTCTTAAAATTTCATTGGATAAGTACATTTCATGTACATACCATACATCTGACACTGTGCAAGGCTCTGAGGAGACAACGGTGAATAAAATGGTTGGAGATGCTATCCTTACAAAGAGTATGACCTAATGAGTAAACGAATGAATTCATTACTGAAGTCACGATTAAAATGTTCTGAAATTTGGATCATGTGGCCTCCCACTTTTGTTAATGCTTCACAGAATATAATCGATAAACCTGCTGCTGTAGTTTATAATAATTGTATTCACTACTTTAAAACACATAGTGAATAAGTATGCTAAGTCAAAAGACCACAAATTCATTTTTCTTGAAATGCATTGAAGAATGTCTAACACTCTCCTTCTCCCATTCCAGTCTTATTCCATTCAGATGACAGCTTCACCAGATGAGCCTAATGTAATCCTTTTTAGATATTCTTCAGGAACATTCTTCAATTTTAAGATATGGTATTCTCCAGTTATATTTATGACCGAGTCATCTCAGCTGAACTGAGAAAAAAGGGAACGGTGGGCTTAGGTAGAGATAATAAAAAAATCGTACTGAAACATAAATAGGGGTGTTACCTCCCCCAAAACCATTAAAAGAATTAAAGTCAAAAGAACAGGTCATCCTATAGAGAATAATTTTAAAGCTAGTTAAATAGATCAAAAGACAAAAGGGAGTCTTCAAAGGAAAACAAAGCATTGTTTAGAATGTTCCTAGGGTTAAATTCTATAGAGTTTGTGCCTTTCATCTGTAGCTATTTTATACCTCTGTAGAAATATTTAGTAATTTACAGAATACTGATGGCAATCCAAATAATTCTTGGTTATAGGCATGCAAATAAATTCTGTCCAGTGGAGGCTGAATTGACTTCTGTCTCCTACTGTTGAAGAAGCTAGTCTTGCTGCTACTAAGTAGATTTAAATCAGTCTTCCTGATGAACTTATATATTAGGTGGCCCTCTTTAGGTTCTCCTTTGTTCTGATTAGTTTTACTTTTTCCCAGTTCCTTCATTCATTGATGGGTTAAATAAAATGTCTGATGTGTATTCATCTCATATTTGTATAAGAGTCATGATTATATCCTCTTTCAACATTTGTTCTTTATCAAGAGTGTGCAAACCAAGTGAAAACATCTCTACTGTGGTCTTTATAACTCCTTCCTCTTAAGAAAAGTGAAGACTGAGACAAGCTGATCCACAAAAAGTGTTATTTGTTCTAATAAAAGAATGCATTTCCAACCCTCCCACATTGTTGGTGGAAATGTAAATTGGCGCAGCCACTATGGAAGACAGTATGGAGGTTCCTTAAAAAACTAAAAATAGACTTACCATATGATCCAGCAATCCCATTCCTGGGCATATATCCAGAGAAAACCATAATTCAGTAAGACACATGCACCACAGTGTTCATAGCAGCACTATTTACAATAGCCAAGACATGGAAAGAACCTAAATGTCCACTGACAGATGACTGGATAAAGAAGATGAGGGATGGATATATATATATACACACACACATATACATACATACACACACACACACAATGGGATACTACTCAGCATAAAAAGGAATGAAATAATGCCATTTGCAGCAACATGGATGGATCTAGAGATTATCAAATTAAGTGAAATAAGTCAGTCAGAGAAAGACAAATATCATATGATATCACTTACATGTGGAATCTAAAAAAAAGGATGCAGACTTTATTTACAAACCAAAATAGACTCACAAATATAGAAAACAAATTATGGTTACCAAAGAGGAAAGGGCAGGGGAGGGATAAATTAGGCATTTGGAATTAACAGTTACACATTACTATATATAAAATAGATAAACAGCAAGGACCCACTGTATAGCACATGGAACTATATCAATTTGTTGTAATAAACTAAATGGAAAAGAATCTGAAATATATATAATGTATGTATAACTGAATTGCTTTGCTGTTCACCTCAAACTAACACTGTAAATCAACTGCACTTCAATAAAAAATAAAATTTTAAAAAGTAAACATTAGCCAACCAAACAAAAAATGCATTTCCTGTAGACATGGATTTGATAAAGCAACCACATGACCTCCCTGAAAGGAGTATGAAGGGCATTTCAAAAGTCTTAAAGGAGCTATGCCTTGCCTTTAGTGGAAAAATAATAATTATATTAGCCACAAACCATCACCACACATTCATTTCAGATGACTATGAGAAACTACAGATATATAAGCCAGTAGGTATTTATTACCATACAGATCTATTCAGAGATGTTGGTCCAGAGAAAGGAATCAAATTGTATTAGTTTACTGACAAAAATTTCCCCTCACCAAAGTTATTGGTATCTAAGCAAACTTCCCTTACTTCTAGAAGTTACAGGACCCACGTTTTTTTCAGTTCCTTTTCTGTCACATAATAAAGTCATTCTATAAATGGAACAGCATTTCTCTCTTTAATATGTTCATAATATGTGATTTGCTAAATCTAAGATAATTTATGTTGCTGCTAAATTCCCATTACCACATCATTACTCTTGGGCTGATAATTGCAAAAACTGGACTTGGCTAATTGTTTGAGGCTGGCCACATGACAGGTGTGAGACAGTAACTGTATCCATAGAAAACAAAGTATGAAGAGGCCCTAAGACACATACTCCAGGTCCCTGGATGAAGTCAATATACTTGAGTCAGATAAAACTAAGATCAGACTTTTTAAACATGGACTTTTACAAATATAAAGCATGCAATTCTCAGGCATTACTGTTGCAGGTCTGAAGATTTGAAATGGCATGAATAAAGAAATGGACATGACCACTATCTAGAAAGATGTGGAATATGTCATTAGTTAACAACCATATTTTCTCATTATACTTAGCAGAAGCATAGCCTCACTAAAGGACTGCAAACAGCTAACTTCCATCTGCAATATATTCTTTGCCGATATAATAAATAATTTCACTAAGTGACCTCTAAGACAGGCATTTAGAAAATGTATATTTTGAAGTACTTTGCAGTTTCTCATAAAAGTTCAAACGAATTAAACAAAACATTTAGAGGGTGGATTTTTAAAACACAACAACAAAAGAAACCCTTTGAACTTAAACCTAACCAGGAATAATTAAAATAAGATTTTCTTATTATTTAAATCATTTTTCTTCAATCGAGCACAAGTCAAGATAAATCAGGGGAGATGTGAGCCCAGCATTAGATTGGGGGGGGGGGGATCTAAGGTATAAATTCCATCAAGTGTGGAAAAATATAGACTCTGAGCTCAAGAGAGATGTCAGGGCAGGAGATCTAAAACTGAACTCTGAAGCCATAAAAACAGGTACATTCAAAATTGATGGCATTTTCGAAAGGGAAGTACATGAGAGTGAACACCGAAGGGAGCGTAAAATAAGAATGTGAAGAGAAATGGACAAACCATCCAAGAAGACACAAAAGGACTGAGAAATAGGAAAAAAACTCTGCAATCCTTCAAAGCCAAGAAAAAGAGTGGAGATTTCAGGACCATGGAGAGTGAAGGTCCATGTGCCACTGAAACCTTCAAACAAGTTCCCTAGAATGCGTGATCAGGGAGACCTCCCACTAGCAAATAAGATGTGTCACTCCAGCCTTCTCTTCCTAAAAGTTAAAAATAGTTATTCTGTATTTTCATTCAAAAACGATAGTAGGTAACAATTTTTTCTAATTTGGGCAAATATGTGTGAACACCTGCATTTTCCTATGGTACAAGATCAACCTGGGAACACCTAAAAAAGGTTTTCTCTCCTTTTTGTTCTTTTAAGGAGATTTCAATTTAAAAAAATAAGAAATTGAAATTAGTATTTAGAGTGCTGCTGGAACTATGTAGCTAGAATCATCCAGCTTGGTCTATGAAACAAGCCTAATGTATTTATATGTACTATATAAATGTATATAAATATTTTAAAGACTCCAGGTTCATTTATACCTAGTAAATAATGAAAGAAATCTGATCACATAACAAATGTTAAAAGAGCCAGAGATAATAAGTAAAACAAATTTTGGTGCTTGTTGGGGTTGGGGAGGGATAAGGGACAGATTTTAAAAAGCAAAACCCCAAAGGCTTCTTCCCCACAGTTCAGTGGAACAGAGGTGGTTAGTGGTCCTGAATAAAATAAAATCCCCGAATTTAGTCAGGCTACCTGGAGACATTTACAGAGCATTATTTAAACAGACGACTGGTGCTTGTGCTACTTAGCTGCAGTTTATTCCCAAAATCTTCTACCCCTGGTCAGGCCACCTTCTGATCCAAACAGTGCTACTCATAATGTTTCTCCAGGCAACTCCACAGCAGAGAGCTGAAAATGAGATTCTCAGTTGAATAGTGTCCCCGTGATTTGATAAGTGACCTTTTGCATCTATCTGCACAGCATCTAGTAACATTTGCAGATGCCAAAGCGTGCCAAAAAGTCTTGACAAAGCTTCAGGTGCACACAGGTGCTTTTTCTTTTCCTTCGCTTTAAATCAGGGTGGAGGGGAGATGTAAGATATCATGGAGTGCCACCAGTACCACTGTGAGACTTAGAATATTTCCCAAATAGAAAAGGAATAAACTTCACTAGAGAAAGGATTCCTAAAGCCACTGCGCTTGTTAAAAAGGCATTCAAGGAACTATAGGGAAAAATAACAAACCAGCACTCAATTCATTCTCAAATCTCTCTGAGGGATTGAAATAGTTAAAAGAAAGTTCCCTCACATCTTTAACTACAGAACTATATATCTCATATCTAGTTTTTACAACCCATCACACAATTCTTATCACACTGAGAACACTGGCGGTCTGACTTTCCTTAAATTTGGCCACGTAAGAACCTGATGTTCCTGCGGTTCTAAGTCCAGCCCATGGGAATCCAAGAAGATGACACCTGTAACAAGATCTGACTGGGAGCCAAAGTTCTTTGGCCAAGACCAATATAGGAAGTGCATCGTGCAGAATTCTGCCTTATCGTGACACCCCTGTATGTGATCCTTAACAACAACAAGATTCCATCAGTATGAATACGAGATGGCGTGCTATTATTTTAAAACACCAATATCATATTTGAATTTAAGACACTGCAGTGCTACAACACTGAGAGGAAAAAGCAAAACTGAGTGATACTCCCACACAGTAAATGTGAAATATCAGCACCGTATGATTCAAAGGCAAATATTGAGTATGGGTCTCCCCAACAGTCAAGCATCTTAGATTATTTCACACCAACAATGCTTATGGTGTGTCTCAGCACTCCTTATGTGCAGAGGAGGAACTGTGGGCACAGAGAGCTTACATAACTTACTTAATGTTCAAGAGCTATTCCATGGCAAAGTCAGGATTGAAACCCACATAATCTGACTCGAGTCTGTATTTTTAACCTCCACCTTCTGCTGACTCAAAATAATAGTACTGGGCTGACTTATAAGAAATGTCTTCTCACTGCATACAGTAAGGAGCCAGAAGAACAGAGAAAAAATAAGAGCAAAGTAAGAGAAGGAATTTTTTGCCAAGAAGACTTAAGAAAAGGGATTTTGTGCAAATCCGTATAATAAATACAAGGAGACAAAGCACAAAGCACTTGAGGGTCCCAAATAATAGCTAAAACTTAGACACATCTTCATAATTATATAATTATATGTGATAGAATCTTCTAGGTTCTATTCCATGCTACCACAGTGCACTATAATTATCTATTTTCACCTAAGTCTCCCTGCTGGACTGAGGATGTGGTCAGAGTCCCATTCACCATTGAATCTGCAGAGCTTAGAACGGAGACTGGTACACAGCAGATATTCAAATAGTGTTGAATGACTGGATGGCAGAATGAATGAATGAATGAATGCTTCAGACACAAGTTAACATTTATATATGGAAAACACTGTGAGATTTTCAGAGAAGGAAAAGAACTATGAAGGGATGAAGCAGTTAAGTTAAATATCTTAAGGAGGTAGGTCTTTATGTGGATCACACAGAATGAGTGGAACTTTACATTGAGATGAGAACTCACTGAAAAATGACAAGCTGTCACTTTTAATGGCATGCCAGCTTGTCTCACCTAAACTTTCCTATTCTAAGAGCAAATACTTAAAAGGGCAATACTGTTTTCTTTTAGGAGCTGAGTTGAACAACCCCGGGAACAAAGAGCTATGAATAGAAGATACAGTATAGTTTGGCAAACTATAAGTAAGAAAGGGGCTAAAGTAAAACTAATTAAAAAGTATATTTTTAAAAGTCTACAACCTGTTTTTCAAGAATTGTCTATGAACGTTCTGTTATCTGCTAGGAATATTGCCGTATTCCCACAGCCTTATAATTTAGATTTCTACCACTCCCTAATTTTAATGGATGTTTAAAGAGTTTCATGGTCCTCTGATGATTGCTTTAAAAAATGCTTTCTCATAAAGAATACACAGTGATGCTGCTTTAGCACCAGTATACATTTTTATAGTTACTCTTACCAAGGGATATTTAAATTACAACAAAATGTAATTTACTCCAACCTGAGAAGCACACTCAGAACAAGCCATTACTCTTCTGCACTTCCAGTACATCATTTTCCTCATTAGATTTTGCTGGCAAAATCTTCCCATTCATGTGCATTCTTCAGTGATATAAGTTTATATTCAATTGATTGCTTGTAGCAATCAATTTCTTAAAAGCTATTCTTAAGTTGGATGTCTGAGTTTATATATGCAGTATAATATCCAGGAAAAAACTGAATTGTCATAATCAGCCACAGACCTGGAGTTAGAAAATAAAGGAACCAGGTTGGAAGGGGTAAGGAAGAAAGTTAGTAAAATTGTCTTCCTTTATTAGCATAGATGGAATCATCATTTTCAGTGCCAAAATCTGGGATGTCTTAGTGACTATCAATTATTTTATTCCATGATATTCACCTTTCAAGATTTTGGAATGGTGATACTGAGTTAAACTACAGCAGGGTCCTTAAACTTTTCGTGTCATGATCACTATTGGAATGTTGATGAAGCCTGGAGATCCCTTCTGTATTAGTTACCTAATGCTGCTGTAACAAGTTACCACAAACTTAATGACTTAAAACAACATATATTTTATTCTGATCTACACTTTTGTAGGGGACAGAAGTCTAGTATGGGTCTCACTAGACTAAAATCAAATTTTGGAGATTCTAGGAGATAATCTATTTCCTCCTCATTTGGGTTGTGGGAAGATTTCAGTTCCTTGCAGTTTTAGGATCAAGATCGCCTTTCTTTGCTCCTTGCAGCTGAGGGTCTTTCCCACTACATCCTGTCATTCATGTTGCCTTCCTCCACCAACAGTAGGTCCAGTCCTTCTCATGTCACATCTCTCTAACCCAATAGTCTTTCTTTCTCTTTTACTTTTAAGGGCTTTTGTGATTACACTGGGCCCATCTGGAAAATCTGAAATAATCTCCCAATTTTAGGGTTCTTAATCTTAATCATATCTGCAAAGTCCCTTTTGCTGTGTAAAGTTACAAATTTACAAATATAAGGAATTAGAGTGTGGACATCTTTAGGGGCCATTATTCTGCCTACCATGCCACCTCAGAATAATTTTTGTTTTATAAAATAAAAATAGAATTTAAAAGGAAAATAATTGTATCTAAATATAGTTCATAAAAAAATTTTAAACAAATTTGTGATATGGTAACAAATGTGCTTTGTCATTGAAGCAATAAATAATAGGATCAAATTTGGAGTCTATTAATTAATGTATTCTTCAAAGTGTTGAGCATAAATTATATTGTGATTACTGGCAAAAACTAAATGTGATATGAAAATATGTATGAGTTGTATTGGTAACAGGACGACAGGTACTGCCAGTTCTATGGTGGTTTGTTGCTTATGTCTATAATGGAAAAAAAAAATGCTAAATTTTAGTTTGAAATCAGTAAAAGTTAAATATGTACACCTTCCCTCTCAAATTCACCGAACCATTGGATCTTAATCCCTGAATTCTTGGTACAAGGACCCTGAAGTTCTGGTCTTTTTCCCAATATACTTTAGTTCAAACTTTCAGTATGAGTTTTCTATTTGTACCAATTAAAAGACAGAGACTGTCAGAATGGATCAAAAAACAAGACTCAACTACATGCTGTCCATGAGAAACTCACTTTAATATAAACACATGTAGATTAAAAATAAATGGATGGAGAAAATATACCATGATGTCACTAACTAAAAGAAAGTAGAAGTGGATGTATTCATTTCAGACAAAGCAAACTTCAAATCAAGTAAAGCTATCAGGGATATAGAAGACCATTACGTAATGATAAAAAGGTTAATTTTATAAGAAGACATAAAAATTCTTACCATGTATGTGCCTAACCACAGAGCATCAAACTACGAGGCAAAAACTGATAGAACTGCAAGGAGATATAGATGAACCCATTATCATAGTTGGAGATGTCAACACCTCTCTATCAGAAAGAGATCCATCAGGCAAAAAATCAGTAATGACAGAGGTGACCTCGACAACATCATCAATCAACTAGTTATAATGCACATCTCTAGACCATTTCATTCAACAACAGCAGAATATACGTTCTTCTCAAGCTCACATGAAACATTCACCAAGTTAAACCACATTCTTGGCCATAAAATACACCTTAACAAATAAAAAAAATAAATAAATCACACAATGTCTATTCTCAGACTACAATGGAATTAAACAATATAATATAAACAATAGCAATGAATAACAAGCAGATACTGGAAAATCCCAAAATACATGGAGATTAAACAACATACTTCCAAATAACACATAAATGAAAAGATCTTAATGACTGCATTGAGCCCATCAGATAATCTAAAATAATTTCCCCCTCTCAAGGTCCTTAACTTAATTATATCTTCAAAGTCCATTTTTCAATATAAGGTTAAATATTCATAGGTAAAAATATCATGACTTGTATATCTCTGAGGAGTCATTATTCTGCCTACCACAACCAGCAATGAATAATTAGGATTTGAAATTAAAATAACAATAACACTTACAATAGCAAAAAATTTAAGTTAGGTATAAGTCTAGCAAAATATTATAAGAACTATATGTGCAAAACTACAAAACTTTAATGAAAGAAATCCAAGAAGATCTAAATAAATGGAAAGATATTTCATGTTCATGGATTAGAAGATTCAATATCTAACGGTGTCACTCCAGCCCACCTTAGTCTGTAGATTCAATGCAACCCCAATCAAAATCCCAGCAAGCTATTTTGCAGAAATCAACAAGCTGATTTTAAGATTTATATGAAAAAGCAAAGGATCTAGAATAGCCAACACAATACTGAAGGGGAAGAACAAACCCAGAGGACTTTCCACTATCAAATTTCAAGGCTTATACAATAAGGCTACAGTAATCAAGATAGCATGATCGTGGCAAAGAAATGGACACACAGTTCAAGGGAGCAGAACAGAAATCCCTGAAATAGACCCATACAAATATAGTGTCTCTGTCTCTGTCTCTGTCTCTCTCTCTCTCTCTCTCTCTCTCTATATATATATATATATGTGTGTGTGTGTGTGTGTGTGTGTGTGTGTGTGTGTGTGTGTGTGTGTATATTTTTTACAAATGAGTAAAGACAATTCAATGGAGAAAAGACAGTCTTTTTCAAAAGATGGTGCTGGAACAACTGAACTTTCACATGTCAGAAAATGAATCCAGACACAGACCTTATGCCTTCCTCAAAAATTAACTCAAATGGATCATACACTGAAATGTAAAATTCAAAGCTATAAAATTTCTTGAAGAAAAGAGAAAAATCTGTATGACCTTGGGTTTGGTGACAAGAAATTAAACACCATTAGCATGATCCATGAAAAAAATAAGCTGGAGTTTATTAAAATTAAAACTTCTCTGTGAAAAGGAATGTCACTAGAATGAAAAGCGAAGCTACTGACTAGGAGGAATTATTTGCAAAACTCATATCTGATATATTCAAAATATACAAAGAACTCTTAATGATAAGAAAAACAATCCAACTATAAAATGGATATATTATCTGAATGAAAACCTCACCAAAGAAGATACACAGACAGCAAATAAATATAACAAAAATAATTTTTCATTAGGGTATGGTAAATTAAAACAAAAATGATATATTACCATGCCTCCATTAGAATGACTAAAGTCTAAACAACCAATAATACCAATTGCTGGTGAGAATCTGGAGTACTAATAACTTTTACTCATTGCTAGTAGAAATGCAGAATTTTGCAACTGCTTTGGAAGTTTGATAATTTCTTACAAAACTAAATATAGTCTTACCTTATAATCCAGTAATTGCACTCCTCAGTACTTATCCCTTATCTGAAATCTTATGTCCACACAAAAGCCCACGTGTGAATGATAACAGCAGCTTTACTTACAATCATCAAAAACTAGAAGCAACTAAGATGTCTTTTATTAGGTGAATGGATAAATTGTGGTAAATCCATAAAAATGGAATATTATTCAACAATAAAAAGAAACAAGCCATTAATTCATAAAAAGACATGGGTGAATCTTCAGTTCATATTGCTAAGTAAAAGAAATTGGTATAAAAAAGCTACTTATGGTGGTCCCTCAGTTTCCACAGGGGATTGGTTCCAGGAACCACCCTCATGTATACAAAATTCTGGGAATGCTCAAGACCCATAGTCACATTCTGTATCTGTGGGTTTCACACCCACAGATTCAACCATTCTAGACTGAGTGCCTTTACTTGAAGCACAGAGTCTACATCATGACAAATCATGGTGAATTCTGCCCTCTTTTTCTCAGACATGAAATTTGGCTTGGATTCTCTCTCTTTCAAAAAATTTTTGAAAATTATCTGAAATGGTCTCTAGTTTACAAAATCTTCATCTTGAAGACTTGGAGTGAGACATAGAAAGCCCAGGCCTTTGGATGAACTCAAAGTTTCCCCTTTAATGCACATTTCTTCATTATCTGAATGATAAAACACAGAAGGATAAAACTGGGTGATAAAAACTTTAAAAAACCTGCCTTGAACCTGCCTATTCTGAGGAAATGAGTTTTGAAGGCTCTTCTAAGTGTGGACAAATTAGAATCCCACACTGCAGTTTGAGCCCAATATGCCACCTAGAAATAAAATGTTTTGTTTGGGTTTAGTATGGCATGGTCTTGCCTTTCATACCTGTCCTTCCAGAACTTCTTATGGTTGTTCTAAAAGAGTAAAATCCAACTTGCTCAGGATCCTTGGTCTCAACCAAATATTCCCTTTAAAATGACCAACAGGACATTCTGCAATACTTGACCACACTAAGCGCTATCTCTGAAGTTCCCCAATCTCTTGTTGCCTAATTCTTTTCATTTTTAAAAGTAACTAGTGCCTAAGCATACGTTTTCTGCCTCCTCTGTGCCTACTTCTGTTTTCCCTGTGTAGCTCTTCTTCTGTCTGCCCTGAAAACACTGTTTAGGAGGTTCCTGGACTCATGTCTCTTGTTACCACAATCTTTCAGTCTCTGGGAAATTTCACCCACTCACATAGTTTCAACCGAAATGTAAACTCTCCCTATTCCCACATGTATATTTTTCTGCACAAAAATCTCCCTAAAAGTACAGAGACTCATAAAGCTACTTCTCTGCTAAACTACTTCATTGCTTGATCTAAAAGCAACTTGCAAGCAGTATGTGCACACTTCAGTTCCTATTCTGAAACTACTCTTATTTTAACTCAGTTGGTGACATCAGAGTCCGCACACCAACGTATGATCCTTCGCTCCTTTCTCATTCTCGTGCTCCATCTATCACCAAGTATCTGTCATGTGACTTCCAAAATATGCATCATAGCCATCCCATCCTCTACTCCCACAGCCCTACAACAGTGTAGGTCAGCACCTGCACTACTGTACCAGTGTCTTAATTTCAGTCCAGCTCCCACTCTTGTTTTGGTTGTAGTCTCCACAATACTACCAGTATGCTACTCTGCAACGCAAAGGTGACTGTATTCTTATCCTGCTTAAAAACTTTCAGTGAGTCCCTGAAATCTACAAGAAAAATACTAATTTCATTAGCATGAAATAGGCTCTGCTGTTTCTCAAGCTTCTGTTCTTCCTTCTGCTATCTTCTTTGCCTGGAATGATCTCCCAGCACCACTCCTAAACTACCCTTCCTGTATGCTCCCCTGAATACCTCAGGTATCTCTCTATCTCTGAGCTAGCCATACTACTTTGTAACTATACATTTATATTTCTGACTGTGTCTGAAGGTAGCACTCAATGTTAGATCAAAACGTTTATATTTATTTACCTACATGTGTCCATACCAAGCAGCATATGACATACACCAAGCACTCAATGAATATGTGTAAAGGAGAGTGAAGGAAAGATGGAAAGAAGGAAAGGAGGAAGGGAGGGAGAGAAGACAGAGAGATGAGAGGAAGGAAGGAAATTCTAAAGAAGATTATGACCCAAAGAAAGAATCCATTAATAGTGGTGGACGATTAGAACTGTAATATTTGAGAAGGAAAGCTACCTTTGAATATCAGAATTTCACCAGGTCCTCCCAAATAGCACAGCACAGCTTAGATGACTGCATGCCTTTCTCACACCTTGATTGAAGATAGTGTTTGAAAAGATGATAGTAAAATATAGGCCAGAAATTATGCTATTTTGGGGTATTCCTTTTTTCAAAGCCATTCTCAGAAAGATGCTCAGGGAATTCTTGACTAACCACAGAGCTAAATGCCATTAACTCTCCATTTTTAAAAAACTGACTATCTGATGTGTGAATTTTCCAGACCTTTTGATTGTTCTGCCTCAGGCTCTTTAATTGCTCATTAGAGACTAAAAAGAGGAAGGAGACAAGTCAACCACATCTGTCACTTGTTAGTGCCTGTAGTAAAAATGTATTGGTTAGAGAGGCTGAAATCATGACTTTTATTTTTATATTATACCAAATCCTCATTATCACAGATAATAGAAAGTGGTCTCTATTCAGCCCACATTTTCCTAAAATTGATTTTGGAAATTTCCATATTGCCATCACTCAGGATGTTAATGAATACATTTAATGTATTTTATGTACATAAGGCACCCTAATTGTCTCTGATATAGGCAAATACATAAACTGCTGTGTTGCTAACCAATGACAGGACTGAGCATGTAGCTTTCAGTCAAGGGTCATGTAGTTGAGGCAATAGCCATCAACATAATAGCTCCAGCAATTTAACTTAAATTGAACAGAGAATTTCTTTAAGTAATACTACCTAATGCCATGCATATCTGATATAATACTTCGGGTAGACTCCATAATTGCAATTTTTGTTTCTCCTTCTGTCTTTACAAATTACTATAATGCTAGATATTTCCGACTTACATCCCTTGACAATATTTATCTGGTCAGGGTGTTAGATTTTTATTCTATCTGGTGATGTAATACTTGGAAGCATTTGTGACTCTTGCCAATCAGGCCAGTTCTAAGAAGGATTAAATTCTTCGTTTTACTTCTGAGGCTCAAAGTGCACCAAACATTTGAACAAACCTTGTTGACTATCCAATTTAAAAGAGGCAATTAACTCTACTTAAAAGACCTTTCAAAATTAAACTATGCAATATGGCACCTCTCAAAGGCCAGGCTCAATTGCAAAGATTGTATTATCATTTTTCATATTATCACTTTCATGATTTTCCCTAACTTTTTTTCTTGTTTTCTTTGTCAGAAGTCGCTTTTCAAATCTTTGCATCATTAGAAGCCATCTAAGTTCCTGTCAGAACTTCATATTGTAGATTGCTTGTAGTTGTTCTATATTACTGTTTTCTGCCTCATTTCACATCTGCCTGACAAATAGGCTAATTAAAAGCATTTATTTCCTTGGACCCTGACAAAAAAGGAGTAACAGATTTACTACCTTTTTCTCTTTGTGTAGCTAACAAGTATAAATGTTATAAATTTCTCTATAGGTGGTCAGTCTTTTCCAGCTTAGTTGCTACCTTTCCATAAAATATGAACACAAAAATTTGAATTTAGGGAAAAGCAATATAGATTTCTTTGTTGAACTAGGAATAATTTCTTATTTTTAAAAAATAACTCTAAAAATATGCACATCTTCAAAAAATCAATTTACAAGGTACACCAAGTTCAATGGTTTTTCATGTTAAAGTGTCATCACTAATTAAGGCATTTTATTAGCATGGCCCGAATAGTGTATCATTTGTGTTGCAGCTTGAAGACTTTGAGTCAAAAAGATCAGAAATTATTTTACAGTCAGACAGGATATATATCTACTCTTTTTTTTTTAATTGTTCTAGGCTGTGGGAGGGGGAACTTCATCACTACTGCTAAAAAACAAACTTCAACTGAATAAATTTTAACAATCTTATCCGCTTTATTCAGTCAGATTACCTAACTAGTGCTGGTCAGGTGATTCCTAATTGATTGACTTAAAACTTCTTTCTAGGAGAGCTGAAGCTGTAATTAAGTCCCAGTTTGGTGACAAGGGTCTTAGCATAAATGACTCTATTTGGGGCCTGTTGTCCCACTACTACCCAAGGGGTTTTGCATGTCCATAGTTTGCATGTCAGTCAATAGGATACCAACACCAAAAGCCTAAAGATGCAGGAAGCCTTGGCTTCATTAACATAGCTGAATTCTTCCTGCTTAATAAAAGAATGGTGGCACCCTGTAGTGTTTATTCAAGACAGAAAATATCTATTTGTAGTATCTACTGATTGCTAGATCAGGATTATGATGTTTTATTCTGATTTTATTTCATTTTTAAGCTTTTAATGAGGTACAATAACACACAGAAAAATGCAGATTATAGTTGTGTAATTCAAAACCCTTTAACAAACTGAACACGCATGGATAACCACCACCCAACTTATGAAACAGAATGCTGACAACCTCCAAAAGCCCCTCTCGTGCCCCCCTTCTTATTATAGTGGCTTCTACCACCATAGATTCATTTTCCAGTGTTTGAAATTTATGTAAATGGAATCATATAATATGTACTCATTCAGTTCTGGATTCTTTCATTCAACATTATTATTATTATGTGTGTGAGAATCATCCATGTTGTTGCCCGTAGCTGCATTTCATTCATTTTAATTGCTATATAGGCATTTCACCGTATTTATATACAACAACCACCCACTCTACTGTTGAGGATATTTGGCTTATTTCTAATTTAGCGCTAGTATGGATAGGGCGGCTATAAACATCCATATGTATATATTTTGATGAATATGTGTATTCATTTCAAAGTTTCATATACCTAACAGTGGCATTGCTGGATCATAGGACATGACTATACAGAGCTTTAGAGATACTAGCAAATAGATTCCCCAAATGTTTTATACCAATTTACTCTCCTATCAATAGTGCCTGAGCGTTCCAATAGTTCCCCATCCTCAATGACACTGGGCATTTTCTATCTTTTTCATTTTAGCTCAATCGATTGTTAGGCTCTTATCTAAAACCTCCATGGAAACAGTGAAGTGAAAAAAATAAATATTATTACCACTCAAATGTTTGGTACTACAAGAAATAAAATGGATGTAGAAACAGACACTCAATAATATTTTAACAATAACAATAAACGTGTGAAATATCTTTCCCATGCACCTAAGAGATACACTGATATCAATAAGGGATTATCAAATAAATTGTCTTTTAGAATAAAGGTACACCTATTACACCATGGAACATGATTCCCTGTGTGTATGATACTCTGTATGCATTTGTAGAAGGTATAAAAATGAAGCTGAAGAAACTAAAATACTACAAATAGATTTCCTTTCAACTATCTTTCCAAATCACATATATGAAAGAGTTCAAAAACTTTTATTCATTCATTTAACTTTACTAATGTCAGGAACTGTGCTGGATGCTAGAGATATAAAATCAAGTAAGGGATGGTCCCTACTCTCAAGCCATTTAACATGAGGCAAATAAGAGCAAGTAATTTAGCAATAACAATGGAGAGCAACATACGTTGTGATAGGGATAAGCACACAGGACTACTGGCGCACAGAGCAACTACTGTGTGTGGTTGAGAAGTCATTCTAAGAGAATAGCTTCCCAGTGAGGGCGAAACTCAAGCTGATCTGTGAAGGAAAAATGCAAGCTAGTTATAGCATACATTTCTGAAGGGGTCTTCTAGGCATACAAGTAGAATGTCCAATATCACCAATCTGATACTTGAGTTCCCTTTACAACATACTTTCAAAGCTAGAAATGCCAAGAGTCAAGTCTAAAATCTTTTCTTACAATGAACCAATGATCCTCTGAAGCTTTTGCCCATGTGTTCTTTGAGGTAATAGGAGACAAATCTAAATATTATTTCTATAATTTCACATCCTCTTTCTGTAAAACAAAGAAAAGAATACCCCCGATTTCCAAATGTACTGAAAGGAATAAACATAAAAGAATATTGCCCTAAGTAAAGATAATAACAAAAATATGACAAAAACACTCTAGACAATATATTCTGAGAAAATGGCTTCAATGTGCTCTATTTTCTCCTTTCAGGACATTTTTGGTGCTTAAGAGAAGAAGCAACTGAGGTGGGGAGGGGGAACCACAGTCTATCAGAAGCATAATGTCCTCTCCAGGAAGAGGAAAATGGTTCCAAGTCATTAAAGACAGAATAGTCATTCCATAAAAGCACAAGAATTTGACTGAAAAAGAGTACTTCATTCACATGGTTCCTGCAATTATTAATATAATGTGTTTTTTTTTTAATAAAGATGTCAAATTACCTCTGCAATAGTTTCCAAAATGTAAACCAAGGCTACAGTTCTAGCCAAAAGAGCTGTATTGAATTTTTCCAGGGATATTAACTTTCTGTAGATGTGGCAAGGTCAGAGTTTTTGTTCTGAAAGGAAGAACAGACACAGAGATTTCCATGTTCCATTCTATTTACTGTCATTGAAATTATTTGATGGAGAGATGTTTATTGGAAGACACACATACATAGCACAATTCATGTTTAGGGAGATGGATTTCTAGCAATTGCAAAAGTCAGTGGCATTTCACAAATGCTCTCAGCACTCTTTATTGACTTTCTGGATAGATATTTCTACTAATGAAATGAGTCAGAGTTTCATGAAGCATTGATGACACAGACAAATACCAACTTATTTTAAGCATCCTTCAATGTCATAATGCTTTTATGTTTCTGTTGCACTTTTTGAAATTATTTTGCTTTGCACATTTATAACTTTCTTCTCAACAGGGTACACTTATATAATTAGAGCAACAGGTGGGAAATCATTACCTTTAAGAGTTTTGGAAAATCAGTAGGATTTAATTATAAATTGAATAAATATACATACAAATAAATAAAGTGAAAATAATAACTAAATCATGAGGACTTTAGAATGTAAGTTGGTTTAAATACAAAACAATTTTCCTTTTATTTCACACAGTTGTAGAAACAGATCTGCATACTACTGTAAAAACTGTCCTATTTTCCATAACTTGAGTGGGGAAATGCACATTTTAATTAAAGAAAACATGAAGAAAGCTAAGTATACCCCCTTGAGTGGTAGATACTTTTTTTCTTAAGGCAGAGAACATTGAATAGAATGAGACACAGTCTTCACAGTCAATAAAAAATACAAAATACTCCATCTCAATATCATAATTTTACAATATTTTCTAGGATCACTGTGTCTAGTTAATGTTTATTCTGTCCAAACATTGAGTATCATCTACATGATCATAAATAATCATCAATCAAAATCTTAATAGACTCAGAAAAAAACATTTTATTTTAAAGTCTAATTCGTGGAAAGTTATTTCACAACCATAGTATCTGTGCAACAAAAATTAAGAACAGCAAAAAGAACTTGTCAGGCACACACTGAAATTTTATTATATTGTTTACCCTATTGAAGAAAATTCTACTTACATGCACTGGGGAAAAAGAGTGTACACCTCACAATGTTTCTACGTGTAGTTCTTGCCCACCCTTTTGTAGCCTTTTTATTTCCATACAGAATTTGGGGCAATTGGGAATAAAAGCATATTTTAAAAGTCCAAGACTATCAACTCATAATAAAATATTTAAAAAGAACTGTAGCAGAAGAACTAAAGAAAAAACCAAAATGAAGTCTTGACCGAGTGAAATACGAGAATGATTTCAAACCTTAACTCTAAGTTCCTAGTAATCTAGGTCAAATGACAGCACAACGCCATCATTGACCTCATTGGGAAAATTCCAAGCTCTTAGTGGAATTTGTCATAAAAAAGTTTCTTACAAGGGGTTTTGAACAAGGTAATGAATGAAGACCTCAACAACAGTTTTGGGTTTTTTTTTTCTAATACCACAGAAACTTTTCCTAGTATATCAGACTACCATTAAAGCTGAGCATCTAATACTTAAATGGAATTAAGTAATACAAATTCTAAAAAGAACCAGAGGCATATAGGCAAGCTATGCTACGTTTTGGTCTTTGAGCTTATATTTACACAGAGAATAAGAGGAAAACTTTGTAAATTACAAGTGTTTTTCAATTATTTCTGCTGGAAATAATCTCATGCCACAAACATGCAGTAGTAATAATGTTACGTCCCACTGCATTAAAGTAAAATGATTCATGCTGGAGGCACGTTATATTCATTCTATGTCATAATATAGCCTCTGGAGCAACATAATACACTTCAGACTAAGGAACACAGGACCACAGAGAGAGAAGAAACATAACCAGAGAGACCAGCATGCCCCAGCCTAAGAAACAGAGACTTAACGCTGCTTCTGTTCAAGGTTCTCTCTTTCAACTAGAGTTTTGACAAGTATTCCACAGAAAAATGTTTGCTAGAGAGACAGGACAGTCAAAAGTCCAGTCCCTAGACTACAACTGTGGTCAGACTGCCTGGGCTCAGGGCCCAAGCATACCACTTCTTGGCTGGAAGCAACAAACTGCTTATTTAACCTCGCCAGCAGTCTATTCCTCTTTAAAAGAAGGTTGATGATGATCACATTGACATATTAGGGAAGAGAACCATGGGAAGATCAACCGTGTAGGCTGTTTAACATAATACCAGGTATCGGGGAAGCATTCTCTCAATAGTAGAGACATTTGATGTTCATTATGATAGAAATTAATGTGTTCTAGATCTCAAGCATGTACATGAGATAGTGGTTTATTTCAAAAGTTGAAAAGCCTGCCTTCTGTTTTTGACTAAACACAAGTCATCCAAATGCATCATTCCTTATTGGCAGGCTGTTTCACAAAATACACTGAACCCAGGAAAAGGAGTTTATATCCGGAATCCAATTTTTAATCACAGACTTCTCAGATGGGCCACAAGTTTTATAGGATTACATTTATTTGTAATCATTAGCTGAAGCATTCACTTCACAGTAAAAAAAAAAAAAAAAAAAAAAAGCTAATTTACAAGAATTTGCATCCTCTGAAATCTTATTAAACCTAAATGTTTTGCTTTGGGATACTTCAGCAGTGTTTTGTGTCTTGTAAAGCTCTCTAAACTTGTTTGTATATAGACCAGAACCCCAGTAACCTCTTTGCTTTAAAATGAAAACATACACATACATACAATAAGCAAACAAATTATTAACCTTTCTTTTGAAATGGAACCTGAGGTCTCGCTGATTTTCCTGGTCATAATTCAAGACCCAGAATGAGCACACCCTCACAAATTGAAGAGTTCAGCCCTACATAAACTTCATCAAAAATTCTCCTCAACAGGAAAAGTTCTGTGATTCTACTTGACACGCCATAGAAACTTCTAAATATATTGACTTCCTTTTGCTTTGCGTCCTCTCTCCTGTACCATTCAATCACAGTCGTCTGAGATACGGTGACTCTGCCCCAGGCTTGAGTGGAGAGAAAGTTGAAGGGAATTTCCTGATATGAATGTCATTGAACAAACTTTCTTCAATAATTAATTAACTCACTCTTTCAGCTATTCGTTTTAACAAATGCTCATTGAACAATCTCTATGTAATATTTTTGTTGCCAAAAGAAGGGAAAATGATGAGAGAAAAGATTTTATTCCTCAGAGGAAAAAAATAAGACTATAAAAGCCATTATTTATTGTATAAGCCAAAATACCTAAAAAATGGGTACAGATATTTTTGCTATTTCATTGATTAAAGCTGAAGTTCATTATAATCAAGTGACTTACGCCAAGTCACCAGGCTGAGGTGGGCGGAGCCAAGTGTCACCACAGGGCTGTCCAACCTCGACACCTGTGCTGTAGATGTCCTTGCCTCTTGTGCTGTCAGTGAATTCAGAAAAGAGGGGAAGCCAGAGCATAAATGCACAATAAAGTGGAATATGACCAGAAGTTTCTAACAGCTCAAATTAATATTCATTTGCTTGGGAAAAAAAATACGGCTAGCAGTTATTCTGCTCCTAAGGAGGTCACGCTCTTTCAATCTGACATGATACCAAAATTTTTAAATCACGTTTTCAAATTCTTCCCATGATCCCAATTCATTTTATTCTTCTCCTATTCTTATCAAAGAGCATATAATCACTTCTTCATCTGGATTAAATTTACCAAGAAATGTATATTCTGAGCAATAACAATCGTGTTGGGGATTTCACAGTTTAAGGAGGATAATGGACCAGAACAAGACCATGATTCTGTTTCTTCATGTGCCTTCTTCAGTCTACGGTCATGAGGTCATGAAAAACGTACCTTTAGGTCCAAATGGCAACATACTAGGTTTCTAAAGTTGATATTTTCAGTTTACATTTTCCTGCTATAAGCTTGCAGTATGCCTTTATATCCATTTGAATTTTTCATCTCCATTTAAAAGCAAGTGATTTAGCATATATGCCTTATTGAGGGCTTATATTTTAATTAAAACCTTCTCTCATCTGGCTCTCTCCTGGCTGCTTTTGAAATCGAATCCACTGAATGAGAAAGACAAAATGAGCTGCTGGAGAAAGCACTCCCTCCTGCCTCAGTCCCTGCCTCCTCAGGGCTCAGGCCCAGGGAAAGTGACACTGCCCTTGACACGGAGGAGAAGGCCTCACGTGTTCCCCCGGGTCCCTTGTCTGCCTGTTCTCCGGTGGCTCAGTAAACTGTGCACATTTTAAGAGTCTGTACGTTTTAATAACGACGATTTTTCTTCCTCTTTCAGCAATGTGAAAGCAACCGAAGTGTAAGCCCTGAAATAAAGCATTATTAAAGAAAATTGACACAGCTTAGAAAAAAGAGCCCAGTTAACCAAAACATTCTCTGAAACCACGCACAATTTAAAATGTAAACGCTGGCACTTATAGATATTTATCTATTCCATACATACTCTACATCTGAAATACATTTTCCAAACTGTATACCTTGAATTGGCATTAAAGCTCTCCCGTTCCCTGGTTATTAAGTAATGCTGCATCTGGGAAGCTTAGACTCTCTTTAAGCATTTATCTGTTTATTTTTCAAGTGCAACATTGCCATCTACAGGATATGAAATGGCAAAATTCAACTACTCCTTTAAAGATGTGTTTGTAATCAAAACTAGAAACTACTGAGATTGAAAATGTATGTGTCCAAAATCAGCCCTATTTGATGATCCTGCCAGGCACTGCTATTCTGCAAATTATCTCATAATCTCACAGCTCACCAGGGAAAAAAAAAAAAAGAAAGAAAAAGAAAAATGCATTCAATCGACTTTGCAGCTTCTTTATCTTTGGAGACTGCAGTCGAGGTTTGCTCACAGGCTCTACCGTGATAAATGTTAACAAGCAAGAAAAGCTAACATCAGTATGAGGTCTGTAGTTGGTTACAGTGAGGATCAAGCTTTGCACCTAATACCAAATTCTCTTGAAATTACCCGAATGTATGTTGCCTAAACTTCCTCACAGAATTCAAATAACAAATACAGCAAATAGTCTTTCTTGTGTAGATTTCAAATCATAAATAGAGCACGCGGACTTTCTCCCAGTAGAAGGAGACAATTGACAGGGAGGTACCTAACGAGTCTAATGATCTAGTCAGACTTCCAACACTCAGAGGACACGACGAAGGGGAAACTCTTAGCCCGTTCTACAAATGGAGAAACGGGAATGGAAGGTGGTGACCTCGAAAAGCTCAGTTCATTGTCAGGCTGTCTTATTTTCCCCAAAATGAGAGGGAAGAGAGAGAGAGACACAACATAACTCACTTTCTCCATTTGACACACAGACTAAAATATGAGGTAGGAAAAAAATACAGACTATACAAATGGTATTGAGAAGCTATGCTTGACTGCTCCGTGTGACCTCAGTTCAGTTGAAATTGGAATTACAATATTTATTAGAAAAAGCTTGAATGTTTCAGGAAAAGCTATTACAATTTCCTAGTACATTTCTAATCTCTTTTCCTGGAGATATTTAATATTAGTGTATAATGAGCTCACTCTAATTTCTTAATTGCAACTCATCTTGAGACTAAGAGATGGATGTGATAGTATCCATCTATCCCGCCCAGAATGAAGAATAGGAATAATATAAATTAAAGCCATCTCGATATAAAAAAAATCTTATAAAGTATATAAAATTAAGTTTACCTTATTATCACAATACTAACTCAAAAGCAGCCTAGGAAGAAATAGTGGTGCTTTGGTGCCAAAGAAAAAGCCTCATTAAAATGAAAAAAAATAACAATTTGAAAAACTCAGTTTCAGGGTTTCATTTCAAATGTTTTCTTAACAGCTTTTCATCATATATCCAGCATATTCTCTGTGTACATGAACCAAGTTTAAATCAAAAGATTACAGAAAAAAAATCCTAGCCACAAAAATAAATTCATTTTATCTGTCATCCATCTGCATGCAGAAACATATCTACGAACTAGAAGGGTAGCTTTTAATCCAAAGACAATTATATGAGTAAAAGGGCCGATGTTTGGCTGAAGCCACTATGGTGACCCCCTTTGAAAAGCAATTTATGTGATATCATCCACTGCTAGCAACATACAGAGGACACCCCCTTCACAAAAATCGCTTTCCTCAATGTTCCCAATGACCCCAACATTGCCATATCCTATGGAAAGTTCTTAGACCTCATCTTACTTGACTCCAGAGCATTTGACATGACTTTTTTCTTTCTTCCTGAAACGGTGTCTCCATTTGGTTTCTCAAGCACAGCATATTCTCAGGTTTTCCTTCCGAGACCCTGGTCACTTCTCACCACCTCTTTGCCTGCATCCTCTTCCTCTTCCTGATCTCTGAATGCAGATTTGTCCCCAAGGGTCAGTTCTTGAGCCTCCTCTCAGCCCTATCTACACCACATATCTAGGTGATTTCATCCACTGCACGCTTTAAATGTCATCTTTACTCTGATGGATCCCAAATGTATATGAGCAGCCGCAAATTTTACTTCAACTCTAGACAATCTGTCCAACAGCTACTCAACAACTCCCTTTTTTAACCATTTTTTATTGAAGTATGGTAAATTTACAATGTTGTGTTAGTTTCAGGTGGACAGGAAAGTGATCCAGTTATACATATATATATTCTTTTTCAGATTCTTTTCTATTATAGGTTATTACAAGATATTGACTATAGTTCCCTGCGCTATACCATGAGTCCTTGTTGTTTACCTATTTTATATATAGCAGTGTGTATTCAACATCTCCATTTTAACATCTAATAGAGCACTCATGCTTGATATGTTCACTTTTTTTTTCTTTTTAATGTTTTATTGAAGTGTAGTTGATTTACAATGTTAGTTTCAGGTGTACAGCAAAAGTAAGTTACACATATACATACATACATTCATTTTCTTTTCAGATTCTTTGCCATTATATGTTATTACAAGAAATTGAATAGAGTTCCCTGTGCTCTACCATAGGTCTTTATTGTTTATCTGTTTTATATAGAGTAATGTGTGTCTGTTCATCCCAAACTCCTAATTTATCCCTCCCCTGCCCTTTCTCCTTTGGTAACCAGTTTGTTTTCTATGTCTGTGAGTCTATTTTTGGTTTCTAAATAGAATTTGTAGACTTTTTTAGATTCCACATGTAAGTGATATCATATGATATTTGTCTTTGTCTGACTTACTTTACTCAATATGACAATCTCTAGATCTATCCATGTCATTGCAGATGGTATTAATTTGTTCTTTTCTATGGCTGAGTAATATTCTATTTCTTCTTTATCCAGTCATCTGTCAGTGAACATCTGTCATGGAACATTGTTTCCATGTCTTGGCTATTGTAAATAGTGCTGTTATGAACACTGGGGCACATGTGTCTTTTCAAATTGTAATTTTCTCTGAATATATGCCCAGGAGTGAGATTGCTGGATCATATGGTAGCTCTATTTTTAGTTTTTAACAAACCTCCATACTGTCTTCATAGTGGCTGCACCAATTTACATTCCCACCAACAGTGTAGGAGGGTTCCCTTTTCTCCACACTCACTCCAGCAGTTACTAATTGTAGACTTTTTACTAACAGCCATTGTGACTGGTGTAAGGTGATACCTCATTGTAGTTTTGATTTGCATTTCTTTAATAATTAGCGATTGAACATCTTTTTATGTGCCTGTTGGCCATCTGGATGTCTTCTTTGGTTAAATTTCTACTTAGGACTTCCTCATACTTGGTATGTTGAGAAAAGGGCTTTTTATTCTCCTGTACCTCTATGCCTGCTTCTTTTTAAATTAACTAACACAAAGAGAATACCAGTGAAGGACTGAGAATATGGTTAGGAAAATTATACCACTAATAGAAAATATAGTCAGAATTTCCTTACAGAACCATAAGGCTCATATGAAGGAGGTAATAGAAAAGAGAATTCATCATCCACATTTTTACCCACTTCACACAGCACTGACAAAGCACCCACACTTGATAGATGCTTACTTAATTTAGAGCTTATTTAAGGAAATCTTCATCCCATAGAGACCTCTACATTTCATCCTCCTGAATGCTAGCCCAGTAAGAAAGGCTCTCCTGATACTGCTAACAGTATCCAATGTTATAAGAGATTGATTTCTTGCCCACTATTGACTCTAATAAGAAATGAAGGCAGCAGGATTTCTGGGAAATTGACTTAGAAGCTCTATGAGGCTCAGGGTAGTGGCTATGTGTCCAGACTACTTGTGAGGAGTATGTGTAAGTGATTCATTTGATCTTTAAAAGGGTTAGAAGAAGATAAGAAACATCAGTTCATCTCTTATTTATTATTTTGCAGAAAAAAAATGTTTTTTTAAATCAATCAAAATCTCATTTTGTCAAACTCAATCTTTTGGTCTACACTAAGAGTCTAAAACATGTCCTGTAGAATGTAATTCCACAAAATTGCTCTGTGGGAAAAAATTTTAAAAAGGTGCCCTTTGAGGCCAAATACATGAGAAAATCTGTAAACTTTATGCCCCTCTTGGAGAAAAGCAGAGCACAGAAGCATGTTACACTTTCCCAGACTTCCTCAAGTAAAGAAGCCCATTTAGTTTTATTCTGCCTGAACTTTATTTGATCACAGTCATCTCTTTGAATAGCACCTATGAATGTTCCTCCAAACTGCTGTTTCTTAGAACATACTGTGGGAAAATTTGAACTACAGAGCACCAATTAGGGCATCCTGAAATTATATGGTAAAGTGGTACAAATTTCAGATTCCCTCTTGATTAAACTGGCAAATATTTTTTTTAAATCTACTAAGCCAAGTCTCTGTTCCAGATCCAGATATTTGAAAATGTGCAGAAATAGTCTCTGAATTGCCTTCAGTTCTACAAATCTTTAAGAAATTTATACCCGCTTGTAATATACCTGGGGAGTACACTTCATAAATGTTCCCCACTATAAAAGCATTCAAAGCATTTCATTTGTGAAATAAACATCTGGCAGACAAAGAGTGAATCAGCTAAATCTTCCCAAAATACCTTAAAAAACATGCACAATGTACACTAAGAGAAAGAGAACCTTAATACTAGCTTTGAGATACATTTAGAGAAAAGGAAATTAGAGAAATCAATATCTTTAGAAAAATAGAGATGTCATTGGCTGATAATTCCAGTGAAATAATCAGATCGAAAGTCTGACCTTTCAGTTAAGAAAAACAATGTGCTGAGTTTAATTCAAAAAACATGGAGTAGAAAATCATGGAGATAAATGAGTAAGAAAAAGCTTTAGGAAGATCACATCCAATCATCCCAAAGGAACTGCTTTCACAAATGCCAAGAAACTAAAACAATTTCTGATTTTTTTAAACAATGAGAATATAGATAGGTCTACATAATTGTGGTATTTGTCGCCTTCTAACTACATTCCTATCTGTCTCCAACTCTATCTACATAAAACATGAAATCAAACAATGGAAATTCAGAAAAGGACGTTTTTCACAGTAGAATGCACATGTCTCTGAGCCTAGTTATCTCACCCACATATGTGTGATGGTGGAGGAAGAATTTCTGGGGATAGGGTAGCATGCATTATCTCCATTACTTCATTTATCCATTTCTGCCTTTAAACCTGTTCAATAAAGCTGTTTTGAGAGCCAGATACCAGCACATCATCAGGTGCTTGGGGATGAACTCCCTGCCAAGGGAGAGAGAGAGAACTCACAAGAGGACAGTTAGAAAGGGATGCGGACAATTAACCAACAGGGAAAAGCCAGCCGGACTACTGCTCCAGGGGCAACTGAAGCAGGCAGAGGTTTAATAGAGCTGATCTGTGATGCCTTGAAAAGACCCCCTCCTCCTCTTCCCTGTGTGCTCACTCCCAGCTGGCCCAGGCTGACCCAGGCGAAAGTGTAAACCTGGTAGAAAGTTCTCTTCAAGGTATCATTATCCTTCCTTCACACCAGCTCCAAAAGTTGTTTCAGACCCATTAATCAAGGCACTGAGGACTCCCAATCTGAGGCACGTGCTCAGGGCACTGGCAAAGTGGAGACCCAAAAGAGGGAAAAGTTAAGATTTGGATTTTTAATATATTTTTGGAAGCATCAACGTAGTCGACACAGGGAGAAAGGCAAACATTTTTTAGAGATATTTACCTACTTATCTATATATAGAGAGAGGCATTTAGACATAGATACGTATCTGTACATATATACACATATACATATGTTCGGAGAGAGATTTAAAGAAGGTGGGAGGAGGTACCATCCTGTTTTCAGTGTCTGAGGATGTTGCAGGTTTAACTGGCCCTACACAGCATGCCACTTAGCAACCCACTGCCCTGTGGTCCACCATTTCTTTCCCTCCCTTACTCTTCTCCTCCATCAAGATAAAATTTTCTCAATTCTTATATTAAGTTCTGCAACTATTCATTTCTACAGCCCTTCTAGAGGAAGGAATTCAGGAAATTACGACTACCTGTCTGGAGTATGGATATAAGGAATACAGATATGCCTATGTGTCTGTGGGTGTGCCTTACGTTCCTGGAAAAAGTATATACGATGTATCTTAAGGTCAAGTATAATATTTCTATTATAAATTGAAATATTTAACAATAAGAATGATCCTCACAGCATAGTTCATACACGTATAAACTCAAAGCGTATAAACCTTATAACCAACTTACATGTTCAATGGAGAACTGCTTCATTAAACTGTGCAATACAGAAAGCTAAACATTATCAAGCTGGTATCATTTAAGGTTCAGTTTAAGAAACCAAAAATCCTTTAGGTATCTCATTTAGAAAGGATGTAACACAGAAATTCAGTGCCTACAAATTGTTGGAAGGAGCAGAGAAGGCAAGGGGTCACCAGTGGACCACTAGCCCCAAGGTGACACCATCCTGGCTAGAAACTGGGGATGAGGAAACTGTTGCTGCTCCCGCTGCTTCTACATCCATGAAGATGGTAACTACCCACTGGCACAGGAGTTGGGCTACAGTAAACGTACCCATCTGACTTGCTGCAGGCCACCACAGCAGCTAGGAGATGGCCTCTGCCTCCCCTCTGTCTCCTACATTTCATGCTAGTACATTTTATTGGCAGAAGCGAAATCATACCCAGAACTCTAATAGGAAGGGAGCTTGGGATATGTAGTGTTTAGCTTACCAGCCCTGCAATACAGAGAAGAGCACAGAAGATAACAGGAACAGATGCAGAGAACTGAAAGACAACTTGAAAGCTGAAGTCCTTCAAAATTATTTTATAGAAGTCCCACTGCTGACAAGTAAATAAGAAAACACTCAGAAGGCACAACAACGGAAACAGTAAAAGATCAGTGGTGGTGGCGGGGTGGGGGGGGGGGATGACTAGGCAAAGCAGGAGAGGATCTTTAGAGCAGTGAAATACTTTCGTGGTGTTACAGCAATGGCTATATGTACTTGTGCTTTTGTCCAAACTCACAGAACTCACTCTTGGAGATTTGTCAACACCAAGAGTGAACCCTAAGGTAAACTATGGACTTTGAACGATTATAATGTGTCAATGTACACTCACCCTTGGTTCAGAAAAAAAAAAGTACCATTCTGGGGAGCACTATTGATAATGGGGGAGACTATGCATGTGTCGGGGTGGGGTTTGTGGGAAATCTCTGTACTTCTCTCAATTTTGTTGTAAACCTACAATTGCTCTAAGAAGAAACTGTCTTTTTAAAAAGACAGAGAAGAAACTGAAAACTACAAAAAAAAAAAAAAAAAAAAAAATACCCCACAGGTTCTACTGACCTACCAAAATCACATTTGAAAACAGAATGTAATAGTGTGATCCATTTTTAATCCTACTTTGGGGAGAAACCCAAAACTCCAATGCTTTTGGAACTCTTAGTACGTACTTACCATATACTTATTTTGATTTAAATTAAAAGAGTAATGGTAGAAAGGATGAAGGAAAGAATTAATCTCCTTTGTGTTCAACTTTGCTTCTTGATACTTTTCTTATAAGAAAACCAAAGAGTTTAGCCTAATTTCTACCAATTTAAGAAAACTAAAACTTTAATTTGGGTCATTTTATTTGTTCACTCAACAAGTAGTTATTGGTAGCTTACCATGTACAAAGCTTTTCCAAATACATTTGGCAACTGTGCTTCCATTAAATTGACTTCCTTTTTTACTAAAAGAATATAATCCATCAATTATGTGAAATAGGGTAACAGATATTTAAGGTGTATTTCAACTTGTATATTTTTTAGGCAAGGACTTAGTAGAGACTCTTGCAGATTAAAGTAATTACAAAGAGATTCTAGAAATGATATACTAAATAAAAATTTGTAAGGAAGGAAAACCTGGGAAATCAGAAATATTAGAAAAAGTAAGATACGGCCATAAACCACTTAAAAGTGCTTAAAGTTTTGAAAGGTTGTGGTTACGCGCATTTTAGTCTGTGATTTCTTGGAAGATACATGGAGAGGTTGCTTTTTCATAGGGGTATCTTGGGGTCTTTCATTCTTGATATTTTGAGAGGCCTCAGCCATAAAGGACAGAGTGAGAGAGGGAGGAAAAAGAAAGGGAGAAGGCAATTTATCCACACATGGGGCAACCCTACAAACTAGTTCATGTGAAACTCTACTTTATACCTCTAATTCTGTGTAACTATTCACGGTACCCCCTTTTACTTTAAAAAATGTTCTAGTTTGAGAGATAAATGACATGGTGATTCTAATTGGTGAGAGGAGTAAAGAAGTGGGATTGTAAATAACATTAAATTAATGACATATTTAATAGGACATGCAGGGAGTAAAAAACTTAAAGAGGAGAGGAATCACTGAAATTGGGTCAGGTGCCGGCAGAAAAGCATTCTAAAACTGCCAAACTGAAAGATAAAGTCCAAGTCAGCAGGCAGGGGTCAACCTACAGCCCTTCATTAAATAATATTGGACTTTACCTCCTCTCATCTTTAATTCTTCACCGAGTCAACTGGGATATGAATACTCATAATTCATCGTAAATCTTTAGTCTGGAAGGATATCAGTAAGTCACGCTGTGACTCTCTTTCAAGTAGCCTTAGACCCATCTTTTCCAGGACAAGGAGCTACCTGCTGAAAGCCACTGTATTTACAGACCTAGCATCCTTGAAATCACTTCTCTTCTGGCCTCTCTGAGACCAGGCTTCCCTGTCTTATTTTCTAGTGAGAACTTTACTTCTCTATCCCCTCTCATAGCTTCTGCTTGTCTACCTGGTCTTTAAGTGCTGTCAATCTCAAATGCCGAAAAAGCATTTGGGGAAACTTGAGTCAATCTGAATACGAATTAGGTGTTATGTTGGTAAATTATTGCCGATTTTGTAATATATGATAATGGTATTATGGTTACTCAGAACAATGTCTTTAGTTTTAGGAGATGCCTGCTGAAATATTAAGTGGTAAATTGTCATAAGATCCACAACCTATTTTGAAGTAATTCAGAAAGATATATCTGAACAGACACAGATGTAAATGTAACTGTAGATATAGCTACAGAGATAGGATGATAGATGAACAAAATACGGCAAAATGTTGACAATTATTGAATCCAGGTAGTAGGTATGTGGCTGATCACTGTACCATGTGGCCTTGGTCAAACTTCTGTATATTTGAAGATTTTTATAATAATAGAAAAAAGTTTAAAAAATTATTTAAGTTGGCCATCTTTTGGCATCATGACCCCCACAATCCCCTCCGACCCCTGTAAATATATTTTCTCATCCTTGTCCTAAATAACATCCATTTGTTAACTTTAAACACCATCTACATATAGTTCACTTCTGCAAATAATGCCTGGCGCACACCTCACCACCAAACTCCTGTATAGATAATAAAGCCAATTAAGTATTCCACCCAGACAGCTCACATGCATCTCAGTCTTGACAGATCTAAAACTGAAGTCTTGATTCCACTTCCCAATAAATCTATTCATCTCCCAGGTATTCTGTAACACTTTTTTACAGCCAAAAACTTAAATCAGAAAACTGAGTGTCATCCTTGATTCTCTTATCTCCCTTTTCTTTCATCCAATCAATTAATAAATTCTATCCATTTGATCTCCCAAATACAACTTAAGACTCTGGATTTTTCCTCAGACTGTCACCGCTACTCTGCTCCAGCCTACGTAAGTATCCTTGACTGGATGAGAACAGTAGCCTCTTGGTGGTAATCTGCACCTCCTTTCTTTCACCTTTACAATCCACTCTCCACAGATCATCCAAGCTAATTTTTAAAATAAATAAATAAATAAACCTAATCTTTAAATTTGTTGATTAAAATAAAATGGCTTCCCATCGCATTTACAACAAAACACACATCCCTTACCAGGACCTTGATGTCTGAGTGGATCTCACCCCGGCTCCCTCTTCCACCTCATCTCAAGCTTCCCTCAAACCTTACTCTTTGTTCTGCTCATAGACTGGCTTCCTTTCTGTGCTCAGAAGTTGTTGAGCCACTGTCTCCTCAGAAGTTGCGTCCATGCTCTTTCTCTGTTTGGCATGCACTTTATTTTTATTTATTTAACAAATCCTCAAATAGCACTTACTGTGTGCCTGGGCTCTTTTTAAAAGAGCTTTAAGAATGTTGACTCACTGAATGTAACAATTCTATGGGTAAGTTCTAATATCTTTCTTCTATAGGTGAGAAAAATGAAGCGTAACAAAGTAGAATGATTGAACAATTTTATGTATTCATATACATTATATAGATTCAATTGTGTCCCTCGCTCAAATTTGTACATTGAAACCCTAACCCCCAATGCGATGGCATTTGGAAATGGGGTCTTTGGAAGGTAATTAAAGATGCAGTCATGAGGGTGGGTTCTCATGGTGGTATTACTGGCTTTACTGGGCAGGGGGGAGGTCACTCCATGTGAGGACACAGTGAGAAGGCAGTAACTGCAAGCCAGGATTGAGGCCCTCGACAGGAGCCAAATCACCCTGGATCCCAGTCTTGCACTTCCCAGCCTCCAGAACTATGAGAAATCAATGTCCATTGTTTAAGCCACCCAGTCTACAGTATTTTGTTACAGCAGACTGAGCAGACTAATGCATATCATCATTGATAGAACCAGGTTTTGAACCCAAGCTGCACTTGAAGTAACTGTCCTCTATCACCTTAGATTCTTTTCTTCTGCAGGCCCCTTGTATCTTAACTTAAAGACTAGTCTTTTAGACAAGGTCTTCTCTGAGTACCCTTGCTACTGCATCATAGCATCTTAGTGTTTCGTTCCTTGTCCTTTTCTCAAAGTAGAATGCGTATCTTTTCATTGCTGTTGTTCATTTACCTTTTGGCCTCTCTGCTCTTTGATAGGCACTGCTAGGTAATGGGCACACCATAACGTGTAAGACAGAGCTTATCCCCACTAACGCAGAGTTTAGAGTCTAGATTAATCTCCTTTTTATCATTTTATTTCAACACCAGAATCATAAACACCAGTGGAGAATAAATACAAGATGAAGATTTAAGACCACATGAAATTGGGACAAACCAGGAGACAAGATGTGGTTAAGTACAAGGCATGAAACTAGGAGTGCTGACCTTGGTGGGGCCATGGAAGGGCTGAAGGGACAGGAGTAGGGAAAGCAAGGGGAGATGCCACAAAGGATCTGATAAGAACTTTCCCCCTTCCCTCAAAAAAGGTTTCTCATTCATTAGGATCTGTGTATTTCGGGCAGGCCCTGAGGTGGACCTCGAACAGAAACAGCATGACATGATTGCTAAAAAGGTGGTAGCCCTAGCAAGCAGAATGAACCATGGTGTAAGTTAAGATCTTGCCCCCATCTTTCAAAAACATAACATCAGTATTCTGCAATACACTGGGCCACCAGTTACTCCCCTGATTTAAGTATCTCAGATGAATGGAACTAATCCAGCAACCTAGACATTCACCATGGGAGTCAGTGATCAAACATTTCCTGTTCCATATGGGGTCTGTTATTTCTAAAACAGAAAGAACTCAGTTAAATGCAGCTCCAACATACCATCTCAGGTTTGGTCCCCTGACTGCCCCAATGTGTGAGCTACTCAGCTGATGTGAAAAAGGAGGCACCACTTATGAAAAATCTTGTAGCTTTCAGCTTTAGCAAATGGTTCTCCCAGTCTCAGGGACCTCAAACCCTTGAAAATACCTTCTATGGGCCAAACATTGTTCTCTGCACCAGAGATGCAGAGGTAACACAAAAATAACACATAGTTCTTCCATTATAGATCTTAAATTCTAGTAAGAGAGTAAACAAGAAAAATAAATTAACTCATTAATTTAAAATTATTCCTGATAATAATAGTGGTATGAGGACTGCCAGTTCTCCAAAAGAATCTACCTTTCTATAAAAGTAGAGTTGTAAAATGATTATCAATCGATTAAAAATGTTAAGAAAAAAAAAAGTAGAGTTGTACTGAGCTGCCCAGCTAACTACATTCCCCAGCCTCCCTTGCAGCAAGTGTGGCCACGTGAGTATGTCCTCACCAATGAAACAGGGAAGGGAATGATGTGTGCCACTTTTGGTTCGGGACCTCCTCCATGCTCTTTCCCTTTCCCATTGGCTAGAAATGGAATACAGCAACAACCCAGCTTTAATTATTCAGATGATGACAATGCTTTGGGCAGTAACAGACAGAACCGTATGAGAGGATCCTGGATACATACATGACGTCACGGAGTAGAGTTTTTCCCATAACCTGGGCCAATTACATCGATAGCATTATATGGAAAATAAACATACACCATCATGGGTCCTTTTTTTAAGGAGCAGCTTAGTGTCCCCAAACTAGGCAATGAGGGCTTGGGATAGAAATATTAACTGGGATGATCACAGGAGATGGCATTTAGGAGATGGGGCCTGCAGGACAGGAAGGAGTCAGCCATGTGAACATTTGGGAGTGAAGAAGAGCAAGCACTAACAGCATGTCAGGAGGACCTAGCAAACTCCTAGTCAGAGTCTTGGTAAGACTCAGCTCTTGCATTAACACCAGAACCACAGGTACTAGTCAACCTCTGCCAGAGGGCTAGGAGCTGGACCATGGAGAGCTTGAAAGGTTAAAGGTAAAGAACGTAAAGTAAGCCAAGCACAGACCAGACTAAGACAAGAACCACAATCTGACAACCTTGGGGGTCTTCTGGGAGAAGTATCTAGTTTCTGCAAGTTAAAGGTCAAAAGCCAGTGGACAGCTGATGGTAGGACAAATAAAAGTAGCAAGAGACATGGCAAGCAGCTGGTTAGACATGACTATTAAGATAAACCAGAAATTTTTAATAATTTACTCATTCATTGTAAGGTTTTTTCCTTAATTAAGATACCATATTTGTGTGTATGAGATGGTTTCTGCAAGAATGATGGACCCGGACCTTTTCTTATCCCCTAGAGTGATAATGTATCACTGTATTTTTGCCTTTACATGTGTTAAGAACTGTTTCTTCATTCTGCCATCCAAGTAACATCCACTGACCTGCACATAGTGGTCTGTATGTGCCTGAGATTTCAAGCAGATTCACCAGAACAAGTGCAGACAGACAGGAAAAGGAAAAGAGTATTTTACTTCTCGGAGAGAATGTTGGCTTCTGATGATTTTTACATGCCCTTAAGATACGCATGAAAATCATTTCCTGAAAAGTTCCAAGACCTTTAAAGAATGATGGATGAAGGCAGAAATGCAAAGGCCTGTGAGAATAATTAAGAACCAAGTGATCCAGAGGAGCAACGAGGCAGAATAGAGCAAACAGAAACCTCCCTCTGGGAGGCTAGAAGCTGAAAAAGTTTGTACTTGAGCCTAATTTTCTGTTTCTCCTTGGGGTGTAAGCCTAGGCTGACTAATAAAAAACCTACAGGCAGAAATCAGTAGAAACACTAGTCAGGTTTGTATAACAAAGACAGAGCTTGCCACATAAACTCATTTCTTTTTCTGCTGCCTTCAATGAGAAAGTATTTGTTAACTATAGCACCATTTTTAAAGTAAAGGCCAATGGGTGTTATCGCTCCCTACCTGTCATGCAGGACTGTAAATATTCTTGCTCAGTTATCGTTTTTTCTCTTCTACTGGAGTGAAAAATTTTTTTCTCTAGGTAGTCAGAGAGTTTTACAAACTGCTAGGAGGTCTAATTTGCGGTGCTGTTGTGAGTGGTGGTGTTCTGCCTATAGCCACAGAGGCTCCAGGTCTAGCAGACATGACGTCTGATCCCTCCCTTCGAACTGTCAGGAAAATGCAGCTGAAGGAGGAGGTGGAGGAATACACACTACAGCTCCGTTCCCTCCCACAGAGGAAAAGAGGAAAGGCAGTTCTGGAACTGCTGCGAAGCACCATTACCGTCGACAGGGTTAACTGTCATCTCACTTCTCTACTGAAAACCCTTCAAAGCTTCCCCATATCCCTCAGGGATTTAGTAAAAACTCCAGAGCATGGTTTAGAAAACTCTTAATCCCCACCCTTCCCTCTCAACCTCATCTGTCTGTTAGAGCAGGCAGACAGCTAGATATGGCCAGAGAAGAGGGGCACGGGCCAAGTGGCAGGAAACCATATATCCTGTGAACAGCTGGGGCCTTGGGCAGACAGAGAAAAGCAGGAGCATCGGGACTGATAAGAAATCACACATTTTGGGGTGACTAGTGTCCTGGAGGGAAACAAAGACAGGTGGAAAAGTTAGGAATCTCCAGTGTCCAAATGTAACCATTGCTCATTACGCCCTCATTACAATACAATTAGCCTCAGAGAAAAGAAGTACCCATCATGTACTGATGCTATGACACTTCCGATCCAGACTATATAAGGACAAAAATCCCTCCTCACCTTGCGAAGGTGGATCTGGGATGAAAATCAGGGAATAAGACCCCCAACCCATCCCTCCACAATGAATATTCTGTCCATTCATTTTTACACCCCATGTAACCAGCCTGCCAAAGAAACTCAGCACACACAGCTGCTCACCTGAGTCTGCCCACTGTCCCCTTGAAAGTGTACTATCACTTACTAAGTCCTCACTTTCTTGACCTCCATATCTCATTTCTGAATTCTTTCTGCAATGAGACAAGAACCTATTCTCCAGGAACATTTCCACATCCTCACCTCCCATTCCTGAGTTCTGGTCATACAGAACCACTCAGAAATCCTCAGAAAGCAGCATATACAAGTTGCTCTTTTTCCCCTCCCCCCATCCCTTGCACCTTGGGTTGCCCTTCTGTTGCCCCATTGAACTCTTCTACTCTTTCTTCAGTTCTTAACCTAAGTCCCACATCCTCTGAGAGGCAGCCTCCCACACGGTGTAATTTGAGAGAGTGTCTGATGATGCTCTGTGTCATCCCTGCTGTGACATGCACACACCTGTACCAGAATCACCTTGTACGTGTCTGCTTCCTCTCCAGCACTGTGAGGGCAGGCTTGCCTCTCGGGTTCCACTGACCCATCAGCATCCTACCCAATTTTTGGTGTATATCAGGCAACCAATTTGTTCTGAGAACATGTTTAATTTGAAAAAAATAAAGTCAATAAAGATTAGTTTTAGGTAGCAAGAAATAAACTGAAGAATCTCAAATAAAACGTCTAAGCACTATTTCTCAGTATGCCCAGATTTTATGGCTCTTGAGTCATACCTCACTACTTCTTCTTGCTTATTTTTACACTAGTTTTTAAAAGGCAACCCTTTGGCCCCTGAAAAACTAAAATTTAATTCCTTTGTTAATGCAACTGTGGTTAAATCATTCACTTGACACAAATTTAAATAGCAAATACTGCATAAGATAATTTCTGAGAAGATTGTGAGAACATTACAAAAACACCTTTATGTAACTCTGCTAAAGAGGCAATAGACATTTTTTCCAAAAAGTCTTTTGACTCATAAAGTGTTAGCTCTGCTTTTAAGTTAATTCCGGTGATTGGCACAAAGCTGTAAGGTTAAGTAGCTGAGATACCAAAGGACATGTGTTCAGCATATTTTCTTTTTGGTAAATTTGGCCCAATTCACTTAAAAATACCCTTTCCCTCACGTCCTTGCAGAAATGGATGGAAGAGGCCACCAGCTGAATCAAGATAGGGAGGAGCCACCATGACAATTCCCATCCTATTCAGCCTCCAGAAATTTCTGTGACTTATTCAGGTCCTTTCACATATCATAGAAAGTGATTCATTTTTAAAAGGAAGAAACAAGCATAAAATGAGAGAGCTGGTTAGAGGTTTCTCCAAACTCAGGATGTGCTACTGTAAAATAATGACCTTTGCAGAGGGGGCTACCGTCCTCATTCCTCCTTCCATCCATGCCGTGAGCACCTTCCCTGCTCAGGACACTGAGAATTCTAAACAACAAGGCATGTCTTTGTCCCTGAGATGTTCAAAGAGCATCATATATATTCTTAAAAATAATCATCAGTAGATGTGAGTACTGGGAGAGGATTACGACTTTAATGTTATCTACAGATGCATACTTTGGCTTTGAATAATCTACTGCTGTGAATTTTTGCCAACGTAAATTTAAATATGCATATATTCCCTTTCCACTGAGAGCTAAGTATCTTGATGGCAAGGAACTTATACTGCTCTTATACCATGCACTGCCTTGTGTCTCTAAATTTACCCTGACTCACAGTAATAAATACATTTTGCATTGACTCAATGACACATATACACCTATATACCTATATAGGTGTATAGGTGTACACCCCATGGCAGATGTTTCACAAAAATATATGTACCATTAGTATATCGATATATTCTAGTGTTTCCTATTTTGTAATATTCTATTCTAGTCCAATTCATTTAAATAAACACACATACACTCGGGTAACCTGCTCGTGAGCCCATGGTTTTAAAAACTATTTTAAAAAAAATTTTAAAGATCTGCAGAATGTTAGCAAACTATGGGTAATGATACTTTGTGAAGTACTACATTACATGGCTGAAGGTAATAATAGAGCATAAAGATTAGAATTCAGGGTCAGTAATAAGACACATCTGAATTTAAATTCAGGCTGCACCAATTACTGGCTATGTTGTCCTGAACAAGTTATTCAACCTCTTTAAGCCTCAATATCCTCCTACTGATAATGGTGAAATAAGAGTTTCTACCCATTGAAAAAGTAGAAGAGATCATGCATGTCAAATTATTTAGTACAGGGTAAAGCATATAATAACTACTTAGTAAATACTAAATCCTAAAAACTCTATCCAAAGAAATGAAAACAAGACTTGAGAGGAAAAGTAAAAGTAATGTGGCTGTGGCCAGCTTCAACAAGATATTGGGGAGTTGGGGGGGTCAGCTACAAACAGAGATTCACAAGCTGAGTAAACATATTTCACAAACTATCTAAGCAAACATTTCATGAGCCAGAGAGATGTTAGTACAAGGTACCAAGGCAGACCATTTTCTGTTGAGTTGCAGAAGAGAATAGCATCCCATTAATGTGGCTTAAACATGGTATAAAAAAAGAGGAAGATGGGGAGAAAGTGGAACAATAGTACTTTGAGATTTCTCCAAGTCTTACGATCCTACAGACCAAGTCTGACAAGTGAATCAAGAAGGGAGACACAAGACAACATGCCTCCCGATACCGCGCCCAGACAGCTGAGCCAAGTCCTGAGCCTGAAGGCTGAGCGGAGGGCCGCCCTGGACCGCACGAGCATCACAGCGGCATTCCGACCTGGATCGTGCGCGCTGACTACTCTGCCACCTGTGAGACCTCGGCTGCACAGACTCGGCATAATGCAGAGCAGGCTCTCTCACAACCCCTGGTGGGCATCAGCCACACAAAGTGCTCTAGGGCTCTCAGGCAAAGCAAGTTTACAAGGTTCACTCTCTAATTTCCCCATGGAAGCCAGACCATTCATCTCATTTCATCACTTCCCTCGCCCAAAAGAGCTCCACTAACACCAGAAGCAGCTGACGGAGAGACAGGGTCCACAGGGCTGAGACTTGACTTCTGCGGGACACTTTTTATGCCATCTCCAAGAAGCTATGGCAAATCAACTTAATAATCTTGTGTCCTCAAAGCAGAGGGGCTGCAGATGGGGCACAGTTGTAGCTTGCACCCCCCAAGTCCCAAGACAGTTAAATGATGAGGGATACAGCTCACTGTCTGAATACGCATGGCAGTTGGTACTGAATCTGATTACAAAGAAGCCCTGACAAGGCCGACTTCAGTGAAGTGCAGCCCACTTACCCACAAGACTTTGATGTGCAAGCACTGGCCTTTTGGACCTGCCGCCAATGTTGGAGAATAAATAAATGAGCAGATAGAATACAGGTCCACTAGCATTCACTGAATTAAATAGGCAAATGGCAAGGATTCAGCATAGAGCCACATGATGCATAAATAATCAGAGACAGAGCCTACACGTCCATTCAGCTGAAAACAGATTCCGGCTGCTACTTAAAATATCAGCAGGGTGTCTACCATGTCACCAAAGTTCTTTTTTTTTCCTTCCAAAATGCTCAGGCAGCCAGATAAATCACTCTGTGGCTTCCCCCAGTTACTTGTGGATTGACAGTGTTTATAAACAGCTGTGTTAACACCCCAGAATCCAAGGAAATGTTCGTATTGCACTGAAGAGCTTTTATAGTTCATACATCTAGCAATGGACAGGCAGGTTTTTTTGTTCAGATGGCTGTCTTTCTAGCATCTGGATTATGACAAAAGCCAATAATTCTTTTTGTGTAGCCAGTGGTAGCAAGTGGCAGTAAGTCTAACCTGGCCATAATACAAAGGATCTCCAGACAGATTTTAGCTTCACCCAGATGGGTATTTGCAATGGTAGAACAAAAAACACATATCTTATGTCCCTTTCCTGCAGGAGCCCTGACTGCCCTTCTACCCACCCACCTGCTCACCCCGCACTTGACTCTGAGCACACACTGAACCAGTCATCGTGTCCTGAATGGACTGTATTCTGCAGTGTCTTTGAACCTAAGCATGAGCCAGTGAGTGCTTTGCTACAATGCCATTCTTATTATCCACCCAAAAGACACCCACTTATTTCATCCCCAAAGTGTAAGATTACCCAGAAGCCTTACCCTTCTCCCCTAGGCAGAATTTTGACCTTTTTTTTTTAACTGAAGTATAGCTAATTTACAATATTGCACTAGCTTCTGGTGTACAGTATAATGATTCAGTTATGTGTGTGTGTATATATATATGTATATATATATACATACATACACATACACATATTCTTTTTCACTATAGGTTATTAAAAGATACTGAATATAGTTCCCTGTGCTATACCATAGGGCCTTGTTGTTTGTCTATTTTATACATAGTAGTGTGTATCTGCTAAACTCAAATTCCTAATTTATCCCTCCACCCTCCTTCCCTTATGGCAACCATAAGGTTGTTTTCTGTGTCTGAGTCTGTTTCTGTTTTATAAATAAGTTCATCTGTCTCATTTTTTAGATTCCACATATTAGTGATATCATATGATATTTGTCTTTCTCTGTCTGGCTTACTTTACTTAGTATGATAATCTCTAGGTCCATCCATGTTGCTGTAAATGGCATTATTTTATTATTTTTATGACTGAGTAGTATTCCATTGTGTGTGTGTATGTATGTATGTATGTATGTATATACACAAACACACCACGTTTTCTTTATCCAATCATCTGTTAATGAACATTTACATTGCTTCCATGTCTTGGCTATTATAAATAGTGCTGCTATGGACACAGGGGTCCATGCATCAAATTAGAGTCTTCTCCAGATATAAGCCCAAAAATGGGATTGCTGGATCATAGGGTAATTTTTAGTTTTTTGAGAAATCTCCATACTGTTCTCCATACTGGCTGCATCAAACTACATTCCCACCAGGAGTGTAGGAAGGCTCCCTTTTCTCTACACCCTCTCCAGCATTTATTTTTTGTGGACTTCTTAATGATGGCCATTCTGACTGGTATGAGGTGATAGCTCACTGTAGTTTTGATTTGCATTTCTCTGATAATTAGCAGTTTGAGCATTTTTTCATGCACCTATCAGCCATCTAATTTACAGACTTTTTAAAACACATTCTAGACTGCAAGCCTCTTGAGGACGGGAAACCCATCTCAAGAGGTTGGCATCTCCATTGCAGCCAGCACAGTGTCTGGCATGGGGTAGGTACATGTACAACAAAGGACTGTCAGACAGAATTTTTAAAGGAGTGCTATCCTCTTGTTTTACTAAAAACACAGTAGGAGAAACTGCAGAGTTTACAAGAAAGAAAGGGAAGGTAGAGGAATATCTATCTGACTGAACACCATGGGAATCTCAGGAAAGCTGAACTTTCTCCTTTCTTCTGCTCTAGTAACGTGATGCTTACAAGTGGCCTCTATCAGGCAACATAACAACATTACTCTTTCTTACATAGGAGTCCCTACTTATGGCCTAAAAAGGACTCCCATGGATTGCTTTCTGTCCCCATTTTGGATTTGCATACAAACACATGATTTGCAACATATTCTCAGAGATGTACAAAGCCTAAAAAAGTTACAGACCACTATCCAAATTTTATTATTTTTTATATTTGGATTTGCCAGGAAATGTATTCCATCATGTTGATGATATTTAAGAGAATCAAAGTGATGGGTAAAAAGTATAAAAATCACTTTAATACATCCTTTCACTCAATGTAGAGTAACATTCCTTATGTGATTTATATACAGTATCCATTGTAATAACAAAAATATTTAGGAAGTCGGTGTCTGTTAAATGCTTGCTATGTGTCCAACAAAGTCACATCTGCTCTTGGGAAGCTTGCATTCTGTAATTCAACACAAAAAGAACTATTTTAAAAATAGGAAACAAAGGGGGAAGTGTATAGCTCAGTGGGAGAGTGCGTGCTTAGCACACATGAGGTCCTGGGTTCAATCCCCAGTACTTCTATTAAAACAAATAAATAAAAACCTAATAAGCCCCCCTCAAAAAAATAAGAAACAAGAGAATCCACAATATTTGTCAAATTTGGTGGTTCACATAATGAATGCCGAAGCCAGGCATATAGCTTGCTGTGGTCAGAGCAGTTTTCTCAGAGGACCCTGGGAAGGGTGCCTTCTCCCTAGAGGGTCCTAGTGGGATAGAAAGTGTTTCAACTAGGAAGCAATGTGATAAACAGATACTGGGCTTAAATCAGAAGGTCTGAGTTTTAAGCAGAGTGTTGCCTCTTACGTGACTTTGGACCATTCAATTATTTCTATGCCTGTTTCCCCATCAGTCCCATGGAAATAATATCTCTGCCTGGCCTCTCCCCTGATATGTTTGCAAGACTCAGTCAAAATAAAGTGGGTGAAAGCATTTTCTAAATTATAAATCACCGTACTGTCAGATACGAAAACAATATGGGAAGCGGTCAAGTCGGTTGCACTAATAGTTGGTGGCATAATACATGATTTTGCTCCATCTGTTTTGTTTTCTTGGCTCTGAGCAAGCCAATCCAAGGTCCTTTCTGTTCATTTAATAACACTTCTTGTCAAATTTCTCGTACATAAAGTTGTATATGCAACCAACACAAGAACAGCAGGCTGGCTGCTAGGCTTGTTTTCAGAAAGGACAAGCAAAAGAATGGTAACTTCATTCCCACCCAGAGCAGGCAGGTTTTCCTGTTAAGGACTCTCTTGGAGGTGGAGGAGTTCAGCAATCACATCATTTTCCCTTTCAAAGTCTCTCCCCTGAGCCCTCTGTGGCTTGTCCATGGTACACAATTCAGACTCACCCGACCACTTAGGACATTGGGATCTGGAGGCATTAGCAAGTGCATTTCACATTCAAGAGAAGAAACATTAGCAAGCGCAACATTTACTATGCTCTGTGCCTCCAGGATCCGGGGCTTAGACTTTCCATTTCGGCTTCGCTGGTTAGACTGCAATCTGAACGAGAGTGCACAGTGATGCAGTGTGCTGGGCCCTCGTCCATGCCAAGCGGCAGTTTTATCATCAGTAAGGAAGCATTAAGTGAACCCCAGGGATAGCATATGTATTGTACTTAGAAGGGGTGAAAACCCACCAACGCTGTGTAACTTAAAAGGTTTTCATGCTGTTCGCAGGAAGCTCTAAGCTTAGATTCCTTTGTTCCAGTTAAAGAGAAAATGGTTTGAGTAAAGAAAGATGGATTTAAAATAGTGGTTACCTATGGAGTGAACTTAAGTGATAAAGGAAGACAGATAGGATAATGCACATTGCCCGGCACGTTAGAGGAGCCACACATTATTTTGTATTTGCAGAAGAGCATGCTTTGGGAAGTGAGCTAGGCACCCATTCAAGCGAATCTTTTTATTGCCTTTGATTACACAATCTTTTAGTCCCTCCTTGTCAGTTTCCAGTAGTCTTCTATTAGAGGAGAATTACAATCAGTCTTTATACCAGAAAAGCAGAAGCTTGAGGGGAGAGAAAGGACAAACAGAATGGGGCGGATGATAAGAAGGAGAAGATCTAAGTCAAGATTTCATTATGCAAGAAAGATTTGCATTCCCGTGCCAGGAATAAATAAATGTAAACAAAGATCCCGGACTCTCTTCACGTACAAACGATTCTAACTTCATTCAGCCCTGCAGTCTTGTTACCTGATTTACCCTGTGTTCCCTGAATCTGTTCAATTCCCTGCCACCAGGGTTTTATCTCAGCTGCCCCTTCTATCTGTCATATCCTCCTGTCATGACAGCACCTACTAAAATCTCTCCCTCCATCATCCAAGTGAGGGTGAGCCCAAGCGCTAAGGGCTCAAAGGGCTTTCTCATATCCTGCTACTGGAATTCCTCTCTCCAGCAAATTGCTTTTCAACCATAGTTAGCACAGCATATGTATGTGGTTTAGAATTGTTGTTTGTGGAACCATTAAGGTGCCCCCCATCAAATTATGGGCTGTGAGGGCAGATGCCGTGCCGTACTCATCTGAAGGGTCCAGCAGTTGGCACACAGCTGGAGCACAGTGTGCACCCTCTGCTGGGATCTCAGTGCAGGCCGTGCTCAACTTGGAGCCTGTAATTTTGATGGATTATGCATAAAGCTAGCTCAGGACTCTCCACGCTTCTTCTGCCTTTTCCAAGAAGGGTTGCTATTCTCTCTGCTCCTACCCAGTCTCCACCCCAACAGCTAGCTCTTCTAACCTGGTGCATTTAAATTCAGTCTTGTGAGCTGGTCAATAACTTTTAGAGGATTCCCTAATCTAAAATCCGTTCAAATGTCACACATGTAACTGACACTCACTCTAGCCTTTAATTTGTGATTGTGGGAATGGCCATGACCATTAAAATTGGATAAAAGCTTTTGTTAGTTAAATATTTGCAAGTAAAGTTTCTTTGGTATATGGTTTGTTGTAAAAATTTCACATGTATTAACTTAGCCTCATAACAACCCTATATGGTAATACTATTGTTCCCACTTTAAAGATAATGCAAACTGAGGCAAAGGGAGTTTAAGTAATTTGCCTAAGTCCTTGCCATTCATAAGCAGTGGACTCGGGCTTTAAACCTTGGCTGTCTGGCTTCAGAGTCTATGCTTTTAATCACAGCACAAATGGAAGAGTCAAGTTCTCTGAAGCTCAGATACCAATACAGGAAAAACTAGTTTATTTGAAATTGTGTATGATGTCAAAGCTGAGGTCAGGACCTGCAACTTAAAGACTCGAGAGGGTAAATGCTGCTTTTTGCAGTATTCACAGACCAAGGTTAATGGATAGACATTGATTCAGTTTCCAGTTACTTCTAATTGTTTATAAGATTGGGGGAGGCAGTTAATTATGAGAATGACGTTTGTTTACTTGAATATCAACATCTATTTCTGAATAAAAATGAAACTTTAATTATACCAAAGAAATACATCAAGACCCTTTCCTAACCTTCAGAAATCAGCTAAATTAAAGTTCAAAGTCTTCCCAGAATTTTTGCTCCTTGACAAGCATGAGTTTTCCTGGAAAGATAGTGAATTCTCAGGAATGATGTAACAGATCAATATGGGATGGGTACAGCATTCTGCTGAGAAAAGCAGCCCTGTGCCTGCAGTTTTTCGACTCTACTGGGCCGGTAAGTATGGGTGTCATGCCTGGACGCTTCCTCATCAAGGCATGACAGGTCCCACAGCCTTGCTGGGCTTGTCACCTTGCGTGGGAGGACCTCTCCCTGCTGCACACTCAGGGTGCTCCTTTCTTCTGCTTCAGCGCCTCCAGCACACCGCACACAGCACACAGCCAGCCTCGCTGCTATACCTGTCCCCTTCAGGAGGGACAAGTCCTTCCACAGCAGCCCAAGAGGGGTCCATACAGGCCAACGGCCCTGGCTTGCTGCCCGGAGGGACCTGCTGGCCATGGGAAACCAAAGCACTGAAGCTGCCTTTGCTGTCTCTTCTCAACATGAGTAAAACAGGGTCTAGCCCGGGCTCGACTGCAGTGTGTTTTCTTCGGAGACTCTAATACCAAGATGCAGTGGGCAGAAGTGTACTGACTTCTACTCCTGATAATAGGCACCGATGCCGCTGACTCTACACACCCCTCCCTGGGCCCCGATCTGTAGAGTTTCCTGTGTGGCTCCTTCTCAGGGGCCTGCCCCTCATCCACCCTCACTTCCCTTCCCAGGCGATTTCCTCATTAGATTTCTCCTTGTTCTTCAAAACTCATCTGAACCAACTCCTCCTTAACCATCATTGCACCAGAGACGCACCTCTTCAGAGCTCTTACAGAACCAGGTTTGTGCCTCAGTCACAGCCACCAGCATGTTCAAGCAGAATGACCCGATGACTTAGAGACTGTCTCTAGACTGTGAACTCATGGGTGAAGGTACCGTGTCTCATTCAGGTTTCATTACCAGGATCGGACACTGTGCCTGGCACATAGTAGGCATGTGTTCCTTCCTCCAACACATGTGTATTGAGTGTCTACTGTGTTGTGGGTGGTAGGTTAGACAGGGTGTACCATGGTGAACGAAAACATGCAAAATCCATGCCTTCATGACGCTTATCAATTTGCAGGAAAAACAAACATCAAATAATCACAGCAAAATGAGCCAACATCAAAACACAACCAGGATGACAGTTCAAATGAGTACAGGCTATATACAATTCTCAGGATATATATAATAGAGAAAAATGAAATTAAATATAGAGAAAATTTTAGAGAAAAAGATGAAGGGGTTTCCCTGAAGAAGTACACCACTGAGCTAAGTTCTCATGGAAGAATGAGGAAGTATGTTCCAGGCAGAACATCTCAGGCATACGGGGTGGGAGAGAGGATGATGGCTGGGCAGACACAGCCAGGGGGAGCACACTGTGAGCAGAGGACAGAGAGGCAGCAGAGAGCAGATCCTACAAGAGGCTCTGTAGCACCAAGAGTTTTACCCTTTACCCTTACATCGCTAGGAAACATATCATCAAAAATTCAATCAAATGTGTTGCAAGATGATTTCTCTGCTGCAGTACAGACAGAAGGAATGGATGGGCGGGGAGGTGGTACATGGGATGCGCGGAGATCGATGAGGAGATGGGGCCGGACCCAGGAGAAGGTGACGCGGCCTGGAATGGCAACTGTGCAATGGTGAGTAACGGACGGATCCGAGAGACACTTAAAAGGTCAAAGTCTGGGTATTGGTGACAGATTTGAATTCATTTAATAAATACTTGTTGAGTGAGTAAAGGATTCGAAGAAGAATAATCTGGGGTGACTACTAAAATCCCTGCATGTCTGAGAACCGTGCAGCACTATCCGGAAGTTAAGCTTTAACAGAAGCCTACTCGCCTCCAGAGAGAGAGCATGCGCACCTGAGAGCAGTGAACTCAGCGAGGCAGCGTCCTTAATCTAACACAATTTTCTCTCTTCCAGCGGTGATTTCCATCCATGGTGTCCAGTGAGTGCCCTGAAGCTGCTGGTCTTGTCAGCCATGGTAATGGACTAGGCAGCTCAGGCTGGGGTGGGGGTGGTTCAGTTCAAAGGGGACGCTTCAAGTGCAGCTCCAGTGAAATGACGGTAGCTTGTACTCCCCCAACCCCCGATAGCTGGTTCAACGCCACCCTCCTGGGCCCTCTATGGCACAGCTGTGGTGCTCAGAGTTATCTTTCTTTAAGAAATAAAAACGACTTATTAGAAACCATCACCACCATTGCCTGTCTCCCATTATAAACACAATGTATGTTAACTGACTTGAGAAATACAGAATAACATAAAGAAGAAAATTAAAACCATCTGTAAATCCCCCAATAGGGGGAAAAAAAGAAAACAACACTATTCTCTGGAGAAAAGTTAACAGTTGTAGTTAAGAACTTAGGCTGCACAGTTAGACAAGAACATTGGTCTTTACCCCAAGAGCACTGAGAAATCAAATAATCAGATTTGTTCTCCAAAGTGATTTGTCTGTTGCTGTAAGGATAGAGAATGAAAGGATAGGTGAGGAGGTAGTACGCTTGGATATAGAAAGATAAATGAGGAGTCCAAATCGCAGCTCCAATTCTAGTAATTAAGAATATATGGGAAAATCGCTAATGAGACTAACCTGTAAGTTCCTCACATGTGCAGGTGAATGATAATAGTACCTGTTTGGGGGCTGGTGTGTATAAATCCCTTAGCACAATACACAGCATATATTAAGTCTCTGATAAATGCCTAGACATTTTCAGTATTTAGTATTCTACCTTGCATTTTTGTACTAGCACTGAGATTATCATATATAAAATTTTATAGTCCACTCTTTTTAGCATTATTATTTTCTCATGTTATTAACAGTTCCTTGAAAGCATTATTTGTAATGGTTGTATAATATTCCACCCTGTAGATACACTACACATAAAATCATTTCCTTATTGTCAGGCATTGAAATTGCTTCCAAATTATAACTGTAATAATGTGGTAATGAACACCTCCAAGTACAAAATTTTTTCTGCATTTTAAATTAAAATTAAGATGGGTCCTCAAAGGAATAACCATAGGGACCAGTGGTATGAAAATTGTGAGCTTCTTAGTATATGTTACCAAATTGCTACCCACAAAGGTGGTGGGTGTGACATTTCTACCAGCAAAGTTTACATTTATACCAACATGGAAGTATTTTACTGTCTTACTCTTTCAAGAAACAGATCTTTGAAGGAATCTGCCAGGTCAACCATCTGAAGGAAATTAGGATTTGGTTGAGCATTTATTAAGTGCCACACTTGAAACCTCTTATCCAATCCCTTGTTAGCTTTATGAGATGGTTAGCCCCGGCTTTCTTTTGCACCCAGCAGGCTGAGTTGAATTAGAAAAGCAGGTTAAGATATCACCGGGCACCACACTCCTGTCAACACACTGCCCTCCTTCCACTGTGTCCCAAGTGTCTTGAGAAATGTTCCCTTGCTTCCTGAGAGTCACCTCCCAGTGTCCAAACTCTCCAAGGACATACGACCACATGCACGAATTATTCTTGGTAACTCATCCTGAAATAAGAACAAGTATACAAATATGTATGTTTTGATAAGTTCTGTATGGAAAATTATGATGCTTGAGACAGTGCAAAAGGGAGACTAATTCTGATGGGCAGACCAGTGAATACTTTCTGAAAAAGGACACTTGGCTTGAATGTACCTTTGTCCAGCAGGTTCAGTGGCTCTGAGACCACTCAATGAGTAGAAAAAAAGGCCAACACAGAAAGGATCAAGTGAACAGGTGGAAATATTTACATGAGTAGGTTACAAAGTAAGAAAACTCCAGATCATATTGGGCTTTGTAGGCCATACTGCAGAATTTGGATTTTATCTTAATTGCAAAAGAATAATTACACCAGCTCCAGTATATATACAGTCTCTTCGTTTACATCTAAAGACCAGCAGAAGGGAAAAAAAAGAGAAATTCTACAAGAAAACATCTATATAATAACAATGTTTCCTCTCATCTTCACTCAATATACCAGTTCTTGACCTTGGGAAAAGATAAGGAAAACTCACTGGTTTATTGGTTCGTCCTATGCCCTATATCAACATCCTGTCAGCACCTATTTAAAATGAGTTCATCTATGGACTTTCTAAACGAAAGCATTTCTCCACCCACTATTTCACAGGATGTCCTAAAGTGGCTTAGCTTCCTGGAATTTTTAGTAATATCTGCAATAATTTTTAGATTGCATATGCCTCTTAACAAAACTCCTTTCCAGACTTGGCCCCAAAAACAAACTAAATCATTAGCCAACCAACATTTCCAGAATGCCCACTGCATACAGAGCACTGAATTTATCTCTTCAAGCAGATAAATAAGCTATCCTGCTCACAGATTGCTAAAACTCTAGGCCATACATGCGGTAACAGTAATAGTAGAATTTTCCTGCCTTTGCCGACACCTGTCTTGAGAAAAATAAGACTGAATTGCCGTTGAGGACCTACTTTTCATTCAGAGAAGCACCCTCAGGATCACAGAAAATATCTCACTGCAGAATCAAGTCCCCAGGATCATTCAGTGGTCCTGATGGCAACAGTCCTCCCTGGCACATGGCAGGAGTTCCATGAGCTTTCCCTTGGGAAGCCCCTTTGCAGCCACTGGCTCTCACACAGACTCGAAGGAAATCTTACTGTTGTTTTTAAGAACCGCAAAAACTTGATGTAAACTTCCACTTCAACTCTGCTCCAACACATTGACAGATTCATTAGCTGGACACACCAAATTATCAGAATTTAGGAAGCATGAAATGTATGCCTACATGAAGGCAAAGCAGACCCAAAATAATTTTCTCAGCTTTTTAGAGGGGTTGTGGGTGAGAAGAGCAGCACACCTGCTCATGACTCACATTTCCACATTTTGCCAACAAGGTACTTTACTTGACCAATTTCCAGCTGCTCTGCCCAACGGACACCGCAGTAACTAAAGAACAGAGCTGAATCTCAGCCACAGCCCTGTGAACACAGGACTAGGAGACAGCTCTGTATGCTCCCATACTTGGCGCGCGCGCACACACACACACAAAGTAGACACACACAACCCCCGAATCCTCTGGGGAAGGAAGAATTGGAAATAAAAATGTACTCACAGCCTGACAAGTGGGTAGCAAAATATTGATTCGAGCTTCTTAAAAGAAGTAAAATATGTGGACTTGGGGAAGAACCATGTGTGGGAGGGAATCATATCTCACAAGATGAAAGAAGATAAAAGAAAGCAAGTTGCGAGGGAAAAAGCCAGCAGCTTTCTCACCACCAGCTCCGAGGCTGGCGGGTGTAGCTGGGCCAGGTGGGGAGCCCCGGGGAGGGGGAGCATCCTCTACGAATCCCGCTGCAGGGGGCAGTCCCGCTCCCCAGATGCATATCGGATAGACACAGAGAGGTCACGTGGCCCAGCAGAGCTACCCAGGCCCACGGGATTTCCGGACCCTGTGTCCTAATGTTGGTCTTCACATTCTCTGTGTCTCAGGTCTTATGAAATAGGCACAAAACCTGCTTAGCTCACAAGAAAATGCGTTTTATAAGCCTCTGAGAGTAGAACCCATCTCGAATTGTTGTCTGCGCTGTCTGTAAAAGATGTGGCAGCCTAGAGGAGGGAGGAGGCCGGGACTTGGAGGCACAGAGCTTAGGGCTTCCAGTCAGTTATTCTGCTGCTGCGACCTTCAGAGACCTCATTCTTAGCTCCCAGCACGGGGCAACGGTGCCTGCTCTGCCTGGCACTCTGGGCAACTGTGAAAAACACAAGGTATAAAGGCGTGTCATTCACGTGACGCACCATAAGGGGGCGCCATGATGAACGTGGGCCTGGCACTGGGTACTTGGTGCCCCTTGGAGGAAGACAAAGAACCAAGTCACCAGAAGCTAGTCACTGAGGTGGCAGATGGATATTAAACCTCAAAACCTTCCCACAGAGCATCTAGCAGCTCAGAGGACAAACTACTGGGACATACTGACATTGATGGGCACTCAGTATTTTTCCCACAGCCCAGAGATCCTATAATCCAGAGGACACCTCGGGATAGGTAAGTCTCTAAGGTCTTTTGTTTGACTCATTGATCAGCTGGTTTTGTTTCATTGCTAAAACAAGGCAGTGGCAGACTTCCCATAGAGTAACTTCTGAAACTGAAACTGCAGTGGGCAGATGCATCGATCAGCCTGCAGACTTGGTAAAACGTGGATTCGGATTCTGTACATCTGGGGCGGGGCCTGACAGTCGACCTTTTTGACAAGCTCCAGGGTGATGCCCACTATGCGGTTCTACATACCACCTCTGAGGTAGCTAGGCTGTCCATGGCATGTGAGAGAGGCCTGGGAAAGATATAGATGTCTACTTTCATAGGAGAAAGGACCCAATGTAAACCCCTAAATCCGCATTCGAGGACAGTGAGGTCAAGGGTTAGCAGACCTGTCCAGCATCACCAGAAGACAGAGGTCCCAACCCCACCTGCCCACCCCACGTTCTACCCTCCACCAGTCAGTCTGGCTCTAACACTCTTGGCCCTTTTGCCCTTGGCTTCCTTTTCCTGTCTCCCTTTCTGCTCCTTCTGGGAGGGAGCGGGGGAGGGGAGAAAATGACTGTGGTACATGAAGTATATCCTAGCTCTGAATCATAGAATCTCTTACCTAAAGGAGATAAGGCAAGCAATGAGGATGAGTTTCCAGAGAGGAAAAAAGCTAATCACATCCCAGTTCTTAATATCCCACATTGGCTTCAACTTCAAGGGATCAGTTAATGGCACCTCATTTTGTTTCCAAGGCTGGTCCCTGGTGCCTGTGCCTTCCACATTTCTGTGAGCATTGCATCTAGAGGGGCCATATCTTCTGAAGAATTAGATTCCTAACTCACCCATCTTATTAGGAACCTCGAAAGAAAAATCTCTTGATCTAAGGAAGGGAAAAGATTTTTAAGTAAAAATGTTGAAACTGAAGTTAGCTCCCAACACACCCTCTACTCATGGGCTATGTTCCAAAAGTGAAAAGGGGGAGAAACACAATTTGCATTGAATGAACTTCAGCTCTGCTCCCAATCACACAAATTTATGAAAATCATGCTTTAAAAGCCTCCTTGAAGTTTTCAGTTCTTTTTGATGCCAATTATCCAACCAAAAGCATAAAATTGGAAACCATTTCTTTGATCCATCTTTTCTGTCCACCTAAGGATATGAACTAAACAAGGGGGAAAGTGGCTAAAGAAGTGAAAAGAATTGTTCTTGGGGGAAAAAAATGGAAACTCTGCAAATACTTTTAAATACACACAGAATTTGCCTTTTAGAGAAGTGCTGCATTTTCACCTACCATTTGATCACGAATGGAGTATTTGAAGAAAGATTTGGCTCTAAATGAGGCTTTACACATACACAGGAGTATTTGTTCCCAAGTGTTTCTATTATGCCAGTAAATACTGAACAGCAATGGGTAAACTTCACACAGTGAGAACTGTCCACTTCAGTCAGCATTGTACTAAGTGCCTTTCCCAGTATAAGCATTAAAGTTTCACAAGAAAATTTGCCCACAATGACTATGCTGCGAGAACTCTGTAGGACTCTCCCTAGGTTATTTAGACTTCATTATTAACATGTATTTTTAAATGCCCTTGTTAAGACCGGAGTCCTTGTAAAATTAAGATTAAAATACCCCCTCCCTGTGTGTATAAAGACCCCTGGCATTGGGGACAAAAATATATTATAACGAGACAGATTTAAGGGTTCAGAAAGTTTCTTCTGAGTTCTAAACAGCTTCTTTCAATTCAGTGAGGTGCCATTAACTAAAAAATCCCTATAGGAACCTACAGGACACCTAAGAGCTTATAGATTTAATGTCACCTTAAGGATTTAGCCCTTTTCCTCCAAAGCTGGGTTCTTATTTATTAAATCTTAGAATAAATAAGAAATTGCACTGATCATATTTAGTCAGTGAATTAAGGAACCATCTTAGGTCACTGACGTAAAGTGAAGCCAAAAGAAATGTGCTTTCATATTGCAGAACAGGCACGTGTTCACTAAGTCTGTTTCTCCATAGGTCACCAGGCACTCGAGGACATCAAAGAGGTCTGAGACGAGGAGTGGGAAGAATGAGAAGTACAAAAGGACAAAAGACACTCAGGCTCTGCACCCAGATGAAAATTCCTGGAAGCAGTCACTGGCTTAGAGCTCATCAACCAAATAGCTTTTGTTACCTCTTCACTTATGTGTCCAACCCTTCTCAACATACCTCTCCCCTCCCCTGACCTCTACCCCACTCTTCCTCTAGACAGATCTGATAAAAACATATTTAAAACTCCCAGTGATATGGAGAGGTGAGAAGGGGGCTTGAGGTTGATAGACACAATAAGCAAAAAGTTGAAGTGATCTCAGGTTATTTTCACAATGTAAAGGGGTGTGAAAATAAAAAAGTACAAATAATAGGAATTTTCCAAGAACAGTCAGGTTACCACAAGACAAAATATAAATGGGGATGACACTTCTTTCTAAATTGGGAAACGAGGACAAACAAAAGACCAAAGTTGCAAACAATTTCTTCCAAGATTAAGTCACTGCCATAAAAAGAAGCCTAAACTCGCCAACGGCTATCCTGAGTCATCAGATCTGTGAAAATATAGGATAGGTCACTGGAAATGTATACCATAGTTAAGAATCCAGAGTTTGAGGATAGGAAGACAAAATATCTTCAAGACATCCGTTCTTCCAAAATCGATCTATAGGCTCAGTGCAACTCCAAAAAAAGCACCAACAGGGTTTCTAATGGAATATCACAGACTGTTCTAAAATTGGTATAGAAATACAGCAATCCAAGAATAGCTGAGGATCTCATAGAGAAGAATGAAGTCAGGTAATCATCCCAGATATAAAAAGTTACCAAGCTATAGTAATAAAAACAATGTGGTATTGCTGCTATAGGGATGAAAAACAGACCAACAGAATAAAGAGCTCATAGATACCCAACACACATGGAAACAATATCTAATAATGATAGTTAATATTAAAGTATAATTCATCTGATAGCATGATGGTTAAGAGTATGAACTTTGGAGCCAGAATGCCTGCATTCAAAGCCCAGTTCTACCACCTATTAGTTGTACCAGTTTACTTATTTACAAAGTGGGAGGACATCTCATAGACATACAAACCTCGTAGTTTTGATACTTCTGCACAGTGTCCTCCCACATGGAATCATGTCTCACCCTGTATGACCAACAGTATATTGAGGAAGTAACATGTGTTTTTCAATGTTAGGCATAAAAAACATTGCAGCTTCTGTTTTGACCTCTTGGAACACTCTCTGTGAGGGTAGCCATCTGCTATATTATAAAGCCACTCAAATAGCCCCATGGAGAGGCCTAGCACAGGGGAACAGAGGCCCTTATCCAACAGCCAGACAAACTTGCCAGACAAACTTGCCAGACATGTGAGTGAACCACCTTGAAAGTAGAACCTCAATCTTGAATCTTGGCGTCAGATAACTACAGAGGTAATGCCAACATGGTCTAATATGATTGCTGGTCCATTGCAGGCATAGAATAAATTAGAAATTTTGTTTGCATTATCATTGTACAATATTAGAAATTTAGCAGAAAGTCATGGCACAGAGAGCTCTATTCTGTGCCCACAAGGACAGTGTGTGAATCATCTTTGCATTCTCATGGCCTAGTATGGACATCATAAAATATGTCTTCATGAAACTCAACTATGTGCCATGCACTGTTCTAGGCAGTGGATGAATGAATTAATGCCTAAAAAACTACTCCAGCTGTTCCATCACAGCAGTGCAACGCATGATGAGTAAAATCCTTGAGTAGGGAAAAACAAACAAACAAACAAAAAAACCTGAAAACTCAAGGGCTTAGACAAACAATCTCTTAAACCAGTCCAAATTCCCTCTCCTTCAAGGAACCTAGTTCACCTAGTCTGGCTGAGCACTTTGTTCACTTTATTCATACCACTGAAATACTCATGGGGAAAAAAAAAATCACAGGAAGAAAGTTAAAGTAGCACAGAATTTAAATACTCAAATGTTAACATAGTCCTCATATAGTCCACCCAACTTTTAAATGATCTGTACAGGTTGATTTAAGTTATAATGAATTTCAAAAGTAAACGGGAGTTTATAGATATCTCTCTCTAATACATTATAAATTTAAGCTGTATTAGAATATGTATGTCGGTGTTTTCATAATTTAATCAGTTGCTCTGGAGGCCAAAGAAAGTTGTTTCTTTAAACAACTTAGAATATATTGGGAGCACTGTTTTACAGTGGATGGCTTTGAGATTATACAAATATTTTTCATCCAGTACACAGGTAAACTTTTTCTATTTTAGGCAATTCTCACATTGCACAGTTCCAATGAACATGAAATTTATTTACCATAATTTAGTTAAGCAATATTAATAGCATGGCTCAAATTTCAAACACAGTATATTAACTGTAAGTATAGTCATTGCATAGAGTCCAAATTTCGCTGTCAGCTTTCAAGTCCAAACCACTACACAGAAATCAATGCATATCACAATCAATGACTGACTACATCAATTCCTCCTCATTCTGTCAGTGATCTGTCAATCCACATCTGTTATTCAGGTCATGCACAGACAGTAAAGTGTGTGGTTGTGTTGCCTCCTTGTTGACAAGCAGTAAACCCACATGACATTTTACAAAAATGGATACTCAAAAAAAGGAATTGGCTGACAAAGATGAAAGTGCAAAGATGAAAGAAACAATAAGTAAAGTAAAACTGAGTATGATTTAAAATGTTGATGAAAATGAAGTATCACCTCACACCAGTCAGAACGGCCATCCTTCAAAAGTCCACAAACGATAAATGCTGGAGAGGCTGTGGAGAAAAGGAAACCCTCCTTCACTGCTGGTGGGAATGCAGTTTGATGCAGCCATTGTGGAAAACAGTATGGAGATTCCTCAAAAGACTAGGAATAGACTTACCATATGACTCAGTAATCCCACTCCTGGGCATATATCCAGAAGGAGCCCTAATTCAAAAAGACACCTGCACCCCAATGTTCATAGCAGCACTATTTACAATAGCCAAGACATGGAAACAGCCTAAATGTCCATCAACAGATGACTGGATAAAGAAGAGGTGGTATATTTATACAATGGAATACTATTCAGCCATAAAAATGACAACATAATGCCATTTGCAGCAACATGGATGTCCCTGGAGAATGTCATTATAAGTGAATTAAGCCAGAAAGAGAAAGAAAAATACCATGATATCGTTCATATGTGGAATCTTAAAAACAAAGAAAAAGAAGAAGTAGAAGCTGACAAATGAACTTAAATATAAAACAGAAATAGACTCACAGACATAGAACACAAACCTGTGGTTGCCAGGGGAGAGGGGTGGGAAGGGACAGACTGGGAGTTCAAAATTTGTAGATACTGACAGGTATATATAGAATAGATAAACAAGTTTATACTGTATAGCACAGGGAAATATATACAAGATCTTGTGGTAGCTCACAGTGAAAAAGAATGTGAAAATGAATATATGTATATTCATGTATGACTGAAAAATTGTGCTCTACACTGGACTATATTGTGCTCTAACTGACTATAACTCAATAAAAAAATAAATAAAATAAAATAAATAAAATAAAATGTTGATGAAGATAGAATGAGACCTAAAAGATAAAATATCACCCACAATGAAAAAGTCCAACAAATATAAAATCAAGGTAAACTTATTTCAACATCTTTTAGTTAAATTGCATTAGGAACAGAAAGCTGCTAATGTCATTGAAATGGGGCTTTTACTTCTACTTTGAACTGAAGACTGTCATCAAAAACAAATCCCAATCAGTCTGGCTACCACTCAGCCCAAAGCAATGAAGTTAGTTGCCACACTGAAAGAAAACTATATTTACTAGGAGCCCGAAGAGGGACCTTTAGCTACCAGTAAAGGCTGGTTTCATTGTTCCATAAGTTGACATGAATTGATTAATCTTAAACTATCTGCTGAAGTTCTAGCTCAGATTTAAAAAATGCTTTTGTGAAATTTACAACCAGATTCCAAAGAGATACAGAATAGCTGACCATGGGAGTGTTGACACTGCCACCATTTAAAAGACTCTAGCTGTGCAGCCTGAGAAACTTAATGAAGGAGAATTTATCAATATAAATGAGGAAATGGCTGAGATGAAAAGGATGAAGATGTCCCAGAGGAAGTAACATCAGCAAAAAACTTCACATTAAAAGAACTCAGAATTATTTTACAGTGTTGAAAGTGCAAAGAATAAAATGTTGGAAACTTAGAAGGAAGTATGACAGTTTTCCAAGGCAGAGAAAAGATACTCACTCTATATCATAAGTTACATGATGAGAAAGTAAGTTCTGTTCAAACTATGCCTGATAAGTTATTCACAAAGAAAGGAAACAATTCTCAATTGAATAATTCTGAGTATTTTTGATGTTCCAAGTTGCAATTATTATATGAAGATCAGTCATTTTTAAAAATGTCTTATATTTAAACTGATAGTTAGAGAATCTTTGTTTTAACAAAAAAATCATGTAACTTTCCCCACTGATTATGATTATCATTTTTTATTGTTTCAACTTGCACAATCATTTCTACTGTCCTGAACTACTGTGTAAAGCATTTGGTAAAACAGTCACAATGAAAGAGAAAAGAATAAATATGTAAGACATGACTGATCTGTTGTATTTCAGTGATTAACAGTATTGTTCAAAACAAATTTTAATTACCTTGGCTAGCTAGTGTTGTAAACCCAGGACTTCAAGATAAAACAGAAAAACTACTACCTTAGCTCAAGAACGAAAGTAAATCTGCTGTTTGATTTGTACACCCAAGAGTAGAAAAGCGCTAGACTGAGATTTAAGGCATCCAGGTTCAAAACTGGGCTCTGCTACAAACTCCCTGTGTGACTCCAGAGCCAATCTTTCTGTTCATTCTACAAACATTCATTCCCAGACCCCTGCTAAGTGTTGAGGATATAAAATTGAATATGATATGGAATCTGGCCTCAAAGAACTCACTGTCTGTTAGAAATGAAAAACCAGAAATAATTATAGTACAGTTCTCATCTATGAATCAGATCTAGTAATGCCTACCTTCCAGGGTTACCAGAGGATAAAATAAGACTGTACAAGAAAGCATTCTGCTGTCAAGTAGTATACAAGTACTAGCTAGTGCTAGTGTAACTGTAGCACCTGGAAAAATCAGACTATTACTCTTATCCGATAGTTCTCACGGTTCAGTCTGCAAACCAGCAGCATCAGCATCCCCTGGAAACCTGTACAAAATACATATACTTGCCCTGGCCCTCAGATCTAGTGAATTAGAAACTCTGGAGAGGGGGGCCCATAAATCTGTGTTTAACAAGCCTTCCAGATTAGAAAGCATTGGAAATAGAGCAGACCACGTGGAAGAGAGAATTAGAGAGCTTAAAGACAAATCGGGAAGTGATACAGGTAAAAGAAGAAAGAGAATTAAGAGCTAAAAAAAAAACGTGGAAATTCTACAAGAACTATCTGACTCTTTTTAAGTGCAACCTTAGGATAATGCATATCCCAGAAGGAGAAGAGAGGGAGAAGAAATAGAAAGTTTATTTAAAGAAACAACTGATAATTTCCCAAACCTGGGGAAGAAACAGATATGTAATTCCATGAAGCTAAGAGAATACCTAATTCTCCATGCATAAAACTGTCAAATGTCAAATGTAAAGGAAGGATTTTAAAGGCAGCCAGAGAAAAAGGATGGTAACTTACAAAGGAACCCCCATTAGGTTATTAGCAAATTTCTCAGCAGAGACTCTATATAGGCCAGGAAGAAATGGAATGCCATTCTCAAAGTACTAAAAGATTAAAACAGTCAGCTAAGAACACTCTATCCAGCAAAGTTATCATACAGATATGGAGAAATAAGGACTTTGTCAGACAAACAAAAGCTGAGGGAGTTCATCCACATTGGATCTGCCTTATAAAAAAAAAAAAAAAAAAAAAGGTTGAAAGGAGCTTTTCCACCAGAAACAAAAAGGCAAAAGTGCACAAAACATTGAGAAGGTGACAGACAGAATCAGAAAATTGCAACTCTATATCAGAATAGGTTTTTTAAACACTTTATTATAGCACAAAGGTTAAAGGGGAAAAAAATCAGAGAAAATAACCATAGCTATTTCATTTCAGTAATGAACTCACAACATACAGAGAGATAATTTGAGACAACAAAAACACAAAAAGTGGAAGAGGAAAAGGACAGAACCATATAGGCAAATGAAGGTAAAATACTATCAGCAGAAAATGGGGGCTATTTTATCTATGAGACATTTTATACAGTTCATGGTAAGCACAAAACATAAATCTAGAACAGAGACACAAAACATAAAAAAAGAGGAAACTGAGAAAAACATCACAGAAAACCACCAAGCCAAAATGGCAGAGAAACACAAGGAAAAAAAAAAAAAAAGGAGATGTAGAACAGCCAGAAAACAAAAGATAAAATGGTAGTACCAAGCCTTGACCTATGAATAATCCTTATCAATAATCACCCTAAATGTAAATGGATTGAATTCACCAATCACAGGTCACAGAAGGGGGGAATTGGTCAAATCATGGAGTAGAAAGGCACTGAGCTCACTTCCTGTCATAGGGACACCAAAATCACAACTATTTGCAGACTTACCATCAATGAAAAAGACTGGAACCTACTACAAAAGATCTTCTCCAACTAAAGATACCAAAGAAGGAACCACAATGAAATGGGCAGGAGGGACAGAGCTGCAATATAGTCGAGACTCATACTCCCTGGTGGGAAACCCACAAACAGGAGAATAAGTACAATTGCAAATATTCTTCCAAAGGAGCAAGAGTCCCATGTTGAGCTCCTCAGCCTGGAGGTCCTGCACAGAGAAGACGAGCCCCCCAGTGCATTTGGCTTTGAAGGCCAGCAGGGCTTATTTTCTGGAGTCTCAGAGGGCTGGGAGAAATATAGACTTCAGTCTTAAAGGGCAAACAGAATATCTTACATACTCTGGGACCCAGGGCAATAGCAGTAATTTGATAGGCGCCTCAGTCAGACCTACCTGCTGATCTTGGAGAGTCCCCCAGAGAGACCACAGCTCACTATATGAACACAGACACTGGCAGCAGCCAATTTTGGGGAGCTCTATTACGAGAACACAGGTGAAGGCAAGAGCTGTTTTAGAATCCTCCCTCTAGCTTATTAGCCCCAGGACCTAGCCCTGCCCTAGCCCGAATGTCTATAGGTGCCAGTGCTAGGTGCTTCAGGCCAAGCAACAAACTGGACACAGACAGCCCCACCCACCAGCACGCAGGCTGTGTTAAGACCCCGTGAGTCCACAGCCATCTCTGGAAACAGCCCTGTCCACCAGAGAAAACAGCCCCACACACCAGTGCCCAGGCATCAGACCCAAGAACCCCAGGGCTCTCCAGCCAGAGACCCCAGAACCAAGCTCCACCCACCAATAGGCAGGCACCAGCCCCCAGATCCCCTGGGCCTGGCCTGGTCCTCCAGGGAGTTTGCTGTAGTCTTGGGACCAGCCTCATCCACCAGGAGACAGATACCAGCAGCAAGGAAACTGTAGTCCCACAGTCTGTAGACCTGGCCTGCCAATCAGCAGGTCAGAATCTGCCCTGAGACCAGCTAGACCACCCACCCCACCAACAAGTCTGTTCCATCCTCGGGCCAAGCTCTACCCTCCAGTGGGCAAAAAACAATCACAAGAAAATAGACCCACAGTCTGTGTGCCACACCCACCAGCAGGACAGATCCTGCCTTGGGACGGGCTAGAAACTGACATTGCCAACTAGCAGACCAGCACAAGCTTCAAGACACCTCAGCCCCACAGCCAACTGTGTCAGGAATCAACTCTACCCACCAGCAACCCAATACCAGCTCTGGGACCCTGGACCCTGGACCCTGAAACCAGACCCCAGGACTTGGCTTGGCCTGCCAGTAGGCCAGCACTACCCCAGGACCAGGCTTTAGCCAACAGTGAGCAAGCAACTGCCCCAGGGTCTCTTAGACCCTGACTAGACACCCTAACCCACCAGACACCCAGCACTGCCCCAGGACCCCCTAGGGTTCCAGAGTCAGCCACCTCATGCCAGAAGGGATTGGCAGTAAACAAAACAGCATGGTACTGGCACAAAAACAGACACATAGATCAATGGAAAAGAATAGAGACTCCAGAAATAAACCTATGCACTTATGGTCAATTAATTTATGACAAAGGAGGCAAAAATACACAGTGGAGAAAAGACAGTCTCTTCAACAAATGATGGTGGGAAAACTGGACAGTGACATGTCAAAGAATGAAATTAGAAAATTCTCTAATACCATATACAAAATGGATTAAAGACCTAAATGTAACACCAGAAACCATAAAACTCCTAAAAGAAAACATGGGCAGAACACTCTTTGACGTAAACTATAGTAACATTTTTTTGGATCTGTTTCCTAAGGCAAATGAAATGAAAGAAAAAAATCAACAAATGAGATCTAATTTAACTTAAAAGCCTTTGCACAGAAAAGGAAACCATCAACAAAGCAAAAAGACAACCTACTGAATAGGAGGAAACATTTGCAAATGATATGATCAATAAGGAGTTACTAACCAAACAGCTCATACGATTCAACAGCAAAAAAAATTTTTTTTAATGGGCAGAAGACTTGAATAGACATTTTTCCAAAGAAGACATACAGATGGCTAATAGGCACATAAAAAGATGCTCAACATCATTAATTATCAGAAAAATGCAAATCAAAACCACAATGAGGTATCACCTCACACTTGTCAGAATGGCTCTCATCAAAAAGACAAGAAATAACAAGTGTTGCAGAGGATGTGTAGAAAAGGGAACCCTTATAGAAGGTTGGAGGGAATGTAAATTATTGCAGCCACTGTGGAAAACAATATGGAGGTCTCTCAAAAAAACAAAAATAGAACTACCATTATGACCAGCAATTCCACTCGTGGGTATAGATCTGCAAAAAAAAACCCAAAAACACTAATTGGAAAATACATGCACCCCAATCTTCATAGCAGCACTATTTACAATAGCCAAGACACAGGAGCAACTCAATGTCCATCAACAGATGACTGGATAAAGATGTGCTGTATATGTACACAATGGAATGCTACTCGGCCATAAAAAAGAACAAAATGTTGCCATTTACAGCAACATGGATGGACTTTGAGGGTATTATGCTAAGTGAAATAAGTCAGATGGAGAAAGACAAATACTGTATGATATCACTTATACATGGAATCCGAAAAATACAACAGACTAGTGAATATAACAACAACAACAAAAAGAAACAGACTCACAGATAAAGAGAACAAACTAGTGGTTACCAGGTTACCAGTGGGGATTGGGAAGGAAGGAATGGCGATATAAGCAGAAGAGTTAAGAAGTACAAACTATTAAGTATAAAATGAGCTACAAGGATATATTGTACAACATGGAGAATAGAGCCAATATATTATGACTATAAAAGGAGTATAACTTTTAAAATAGTGAATCACTATAGTGTACATTCATAATTTATATAATGTTGTACATCAACTATATTCCAATTTAAAAACAAGAAAGATTGCCTGGATATTTTGTATCAGACAGAATATGCTGGCATATAAATAATAATTATATTAAGTCATAATAAAGAAAATCAGTATAATACAAAGTAACTCTAGAATCAAGTATTAAATGTTGTTAAATAAAGAAAAAAAGCTGGAAAAAATTAAAATTTACTCTTACTCAAAACAAAAATAAATAAATGAAAAATGAAAAATTTAAATGAGTCAGTATCATGCAGTGAATGGCAAATTAAAAATCTGAACAGAGGTCCCTGTGACTCACAAGTCCTTGCAACAAAACTACTCTGAAATGAGGCCACTGTCACCTTCTTTAACCAGGAAAGACAGTACAGTGTAAATTCTTTCACAAGCCAAAATATAGAAATCCAAATTGACCTTAGCAAATACCTGCTAGTCTTACTACTGAAAAATCTGGCAGCTTCTTTCACTTGCTGAGCGATTTTTCTTTGCAATTTCAGTTGAGATTGGTCATTCCTCTGCTAATAGAACTCGCCCTTGTTTTGATTAGTTTACTTAGAATTCCAGGATTCCTGGAGCACATGAAGGCTTTCTGCCACTGAAAATTACCTGGCCCAAGACCATATATTGGTTCCTTTATTTTCTTTTTAACAGAACCTCAGGTGCTAATTAGGTGCTCTTTCAAGCTGCCAGAGGAAGGCCTGAGGTCCCAAACTCCTGTCAGTCTCATCATCGTTAGCCCGGAAGTACTCCTCTATGAGGAGCTTTTCACACTTGGCATGTCCCTGCTCTTTGCAAATTATTTTAAATGCCTTCTTAATTAGAAGTACTACCTTGCCCATTGCTAATGGAGCAGGGAGGAGCTGCAGAGCCATCAGGAAACAGAGATGGTTCTGATTCCCTTTTTTCTCTCTCAGGACCCCTGTTTCTAACTGAAGTAATTGTGTTTACTCTTTAGCCAGTGTTGTGTTTCTTTACAGTAAAATGTGAATTTTTTATCTCTGGGTTTTATCATAAAACTCAGATTTAGTTAACCTTATTTTAATGTTTTTCTCCCCTCCTCCAGTGACTTCTGAAAGACACAGAGAAAAGATTATTTTGTTCAGGAAGAATTATTTATATAATGTATGTCTCTAACCCAGGCACTTATTCCCATATGTTCTGCAAGGGTATTGGAGCCATCTGTCAAAGGAAGTGTTCTCTCATTAGGAAGACTTGCCAGAGAGATCTCAGTAAGAAAGCATCACCAAACTCAGAGAAATCCTTTTTCCCCACAACAGTTAGGAAAATATACAGTGATCCCTCAGCATCTGGGGAGGCGGGGATTGGTTCCAAGACCTGCCAAGGATACCAAAATCCACAGATGCTTAAGTTTCATAAGTCAGCCATCCACATCCTTGATTCCACATCAGCAGACTAGGAATTGTATAGTACAGTCGATCCTTGAACAACTCAGGCATTAGGGACAATGACCCCTGCACAGTCAAATTCCACATATAACTTTACAGTCAACCTTCCATGTCCATGATTCTACATCTGCAGATTCAACCAACTACAGATCATGTAGCACTGTAATAATTATTTATTGAAAAAAAATATATGTATAAGTAAACCTGAGCAGTTCAAACTTAAGTCGCTCAACAGCCAACTGTAACACTGCTCACCTTTATTAAGAATTTATTTTCCTTTTTTATTCCCACTGACCATTTTATTCCCACTAACCAAATTTTTGGTTAATAAATTTTTAATAAATAAAAGGAGAAGAATCATCCCTCAGTTTTATTTTATTGTAAAAACATTTGCTGGTTACCCAATCATCTGATAGTGAAAATCGTAACAGATTTTAAAACCTAGTATGACTTAGAATTTATGAGAGAACTACTGAATGCGCCCCAGTATCCCCTTTCTACAACCCTGGGCAAAGGTTTATTCAGACCTGAGAGGATTTATCAGCCCATGTTTGGAATTGCGCCTAGACACTCAGAATCCAGCCATGCTGAATTCGTCCCTCCCTTTCCCATGGTTCCCACGCCCTCATCTTAGCTGACGTCCTGCGGCAGCTATCTGGTACATCCCTTTGAGGTCATCTTGGTATTGACCCCCTCTTTTCACGTAACCCAACCCCACCACATCAGAGTGCTTTCTTCATAGCACACAAATAATAGATGCTTGAAGAATACATTGAAAACTTTAGGGCAAATTTTATTAAAAATCGATTACGAAGCTTCACTTGTTGCCTTTAACAACAATAGTAATATTTATTTAGCATTACTATTTCTAGCCACTCTGCTCATTGTTTCGTATGCATTATCTTACATATTTATTGTAACTACACTATGAGAAAGGTTTTATACCACCTCTCTTAGAGATAAGAAAAAGATGCTTCTATGGGAAGATAGCTTGCCTCACATTGCGCTAAGAAGGAACTGAGCCAGGCACCTAGAGGAATCACCAGACCACTCACCCTTAACCAGAACTAAATGACACAACATAGCCCCTCAGGCTGTACCCTCCGCCTGGAGCTAAATTTCATCCAAAAGCTCATCCAGCAGAAATTCAACCAATTATTAGCTAAGCTCAAAATCTGCTGACCTTCTGGAAATGTGTGGGAAAACATGAATCTTATCAATGGGTAGCTTCAGGATGCTTATCTGTTCTGTCCATAGTCAATAGAGCCTTTAAGGCAGGGGCTCCCTAAGGGTGGCCTGCCAATCATCCAAATCAGACCCATCTGATATTTGCTGAATACGCAGATTACTAAACCTCTTCCCAGACCTCCTGAATCAAAATCTCTAAAATGGGCCCCAGGAATATATCATTTTTAATAGGTTCCTAAGAAAAATAGATTTGAGGGCACAGTAAAGTCTCAGAAGTATTGTTCCAGTGCCCCAAAGCCAAGGTTTTTAGTCACTCTGTCCCTTTCTTCTCGGTGCAGGGGTAAAGCATGCATCACATCTCCAATGTGGCTTCTTCCCCAGCCATACTTTGAGAAAAAGCGTTTGACTTACTGCATTTATACCCAACCCCTTTATTTTATACGTGAGGAAACAAAAATGGAAATAAGTTAAGTGATTACCCCAAAATCAGGTCTGAAGGCAAGCTTCCTGATTCTCAGTTTTGGCTTTTTCTCAAGCTCAGTTAGAGAAATACTGTAAATAGTGAAGTATTAGATCACACTTTGCAAAGTATCTGGAAAGATGTATAATGACCAGCTGATCAGATAGGGCAGGTCCTGATAAATACAGAGAAAATAATCATTGAACTAAATTTAAAGAGAAGAGCAATACTGTAATATTCCCACTCTGTACCCATAAATTTACTAAAACAATAAAAGGTAGAATTATGTCGCCTTTTATCACGAAGTCTTCTATTTTTGATTTTATGACACAATATGGAGACAGCCCAAGTTATTTCATTGGCTTCTTTTGTTTTAATAACAGCAAATAAAAAGTCTTGCTGCTATTTTGTTTTCTTTTTTGTTGATAAAGAAGAGCCCACTTTACAGCCATACAATGGAGTACCACTTGGCTATAAAAAGGAAGGAAATGTTGACACATGCTACAACATGGATAAACCTTGAAAGCTTAAGTGAAAGCAGTCAGTCACAAAAGGCCGCATATCACATATGACATGTCCATTGCAGGGAACCTTGCAGAGACAAGTAAACCAGCGGCTACACAGGGCTGGGGAGAGTGGGGGGGGGGGGGCGGTGAAGGGTGACAGTAAAGGCTCTTTCTGAGGGGACAAAATGTTCTCAAATTGACTGTGGTGATGGTTGCCCCTACCTGTTAACGTTCTAAAAAGCCACTAAATTGAACATTTTAATGAGTGAGTTATATGCTATGTGAATTTTATTGCAGCAAAACTGTCAAAAATTCAAAAACTAGAAGAACTCACTACAAATAACCCTTAACGTGTGCTACCGCTCAGGACACACACTTGACTCAGATTCACCTTTGGTGATGGAATGTTAGATTTTACCTTTCTAAATGCCTTAAAATCTTTTTGTTCACAACATAGAAAAAAATCTTATAATAGCTGACTAAAGAAAGAAACTTCCAAAAAAAAAACTCTTTCTCTTATTTGACAAATTATCAACAAATTACATTCATTGAAGTAACAAAGTTGCCCTTTCTCTGGCAAAATCAGAATAAAGCCAGCAAATTGAATACTTAGGAAAAAAAATCCTTAAAAATCCAGGCACAGTTACTTAGACAAACAAAAATATATATACAAAATAAATCTAAAATACTATTCTCATTCCTAGCCTATGACTTGGGTCTGTGGTCAGCCAAGGTAGTTTGAAGAAGATGGTAAAAAGTTTCCAATTACTCTGCTATCTTCCTTCTATGCTTATACAATGGCTTTTAGTGTTTCCAACATGGAACTCTTACCAAAAGTACCAATTCCCAAAACTCAACTGTGACCTGGGAAGCCCATTTATGAGTCATGCTCAGGTCTCCAAGCACCTCCTATCAAAAAGCAGAAAGCAGAACACAGACAGCTACCCCAGAGTCACTTGCAAATCCATGGGTAGCTTCAGGGCATGGGTACCCTGACTGGGGAAACAAGCAAGTAACTAGTTAGATCCTTAGAGTTTGAGGAGACTAAAGACCCTACATGAAGGCTGAATTCCAGCCGCCTTAGAACCCCAAAGCTGGAGTAAGACCTATCGCATTCTGTACCATGGAAGTTCTTCCCTGACAGAGATGACAAATGATTTTGTCCTCTATTCCCTGTTTGGAAAGACATGAGCATGGAGAATGGTGGACAAGGAGCATAGATGGCTAGTGATCTTGTCCAAGGCTAGTAACCTATGATGAAAAAGAATATGAAGAGGAATATATGTATGTATCAGTCTGACTAAAACATTATGCTGCACACCAGAAATTGACACAACATTGTAAACTGACTATACCTAAATAAAATAAAATAAACCAAACCTTAATGGACAGTTCTTACTTCTTGAGCCTTATAGTCTGGTAGCAAACCAAACTTAGCATGTCCTGAGATAGCACGCCAACGAGGACTAAGAAGATCTAAAGCAAAGCCGAAGTCCATGTAAGCATGCAGCTTGCAAAAAGAGACAAAATTTTAGTGTCAGTACCATTCACTGAGAAGCCAAAGTATTAGAAAATTAATCCTCAGAGTGTTTGAAATAGAATTTGGTCAGTTCCATGGATCTGACCAAGTTTGAATTCTTGAGAGGTCAAAAATACATGGATCCAAGGGAAAAAAGCAAATTTCCTCTTTTTTACCATATTATGAGGGGAAAATCATATATTGGCCACATGACCACACAGACTGTGGTCTTCAAGTAAAGAGCAGTAATCAACGAAGCACCCAAATATCCGTGTCTACGCCTGTGTCTAAACCTGTATCTGTCTCTATCTGTATTTCCATCAGTATCTCCTGATCAAGGCTGGTTTTCAAAGAAGAGACACACAACAAACTAGTGTTCTTAATACAAACAGAAAATGGAGCAATGATCAAAAGTGAAGAGACAAAATACTGCAAGCAGAAACAGCAGATGGCAGGGGCTCTGGGAACACCAAAAGATGCTAACACAAAGAAAGGGGAGAAAAGTAAAACTTAGCATGGATAATCTAGCCTCCCAGAGTTAACTCTCAAAAATTCTCACATTAAAAAAAAATTCACATACAGAACCAAAAGTCTAGCTATGTAAAGCATTCAAATACTAGACTGGATATTGTTTGATATTGTTTCCATTTCCACTAGTCAAGCCATGACTCCAACTTTCTTACCTGCCCCTCCATCCCAGGAACACACAATTGTGTACACAAAACACCTTGTCTCCAAAAGGCAAACATTAACCTCATAGTCAAACACGAGTCTCCCTTTTGCTACTTCTGTGACAATCATCGTATCTCATAATAGCTTGTCTTATGACTGATTTCCTTATCTATAAAAATGGAAATTATTGTTCCTCCCCCACTGGATTGTTTTTCAGCTGAAATTAGAGCTCATAAAGGAAAACCCCTCATAAGACATAAAGCACAGTATACACAGAAAACATTGTTACTGATATTGATGAACATTTAGACAAGTCATTCAGGCAACAGCAAACAAGTGATGCTTCAGTGAACAGAAGCTTACAACAGTGCAGAGCTGAAAGTAGTAGCTGGAAAAGTTAGTCCTCTGTCCCACTTTGGTTTTGGTTTTGCTCACTCTGCCTGTACAATCTATTGTCTACTCAACTACTCTTTTGAGGGGGGCAGCTTTGCACTAAGCTGATAATGTGTCACAATAAATTCAGTATTTTTCTTAACTGTTGTGCTCACAAACAATGAGTCTTTCAAGAATCAGAATTAAATTGTGAACTGGCCCATGGTCTGAACATATAAACAATTTCAATACCCAAGAATGATTTCAATTTTCTATTCCTTTCCAAAAATTGCATGGAAGTATGAGGCTACAGATTATTAGGCTATGATGCACCATATTTTTTTAATTAAAATTAAATTCCAGTGATCTGTCAGGCAATACAAGTGAAATGCACAGTGTAATAAATTCCAGAACTTACTATGTCCATTAGAAAACCGCACTAAATGCTTTCATACAACATTTCTACAGCTATGCAGAAATGCTTTGTAAAACCCCTTTTCAAAAGACCATTATTCAGGGAAGCACAAATATATACAAATATTTATGTATTTTCAAATCAACTCATGGAAGAAGAGGACAAAACATCCTTGGGATTCTTTGGAAATGTTTTACGTGTTAATAAACATAATTTGCACACCAGTGATCCAATTTGGTCCATAGTTTTTCCACCAGTAGCAGTAATGCTGAGGAGCCAATTTGATATGGTAGAGAAACCACAGGCCTGGAGGTCAGGAAAACTGGTTTCTAGACTTGCTGTGCCACCAATTGTGTGTAACCTTGGTTAATGCACATAATCTCTCTGGAACTTAGAATCCTCACTAAAAAGAGACAGGTGAATTCCATTATATGAAAAGCCCCTCTGACACTGCCTAATCTACTTCCAAAAACCATTCTTCCCTTCTTTTTCATCATAATAGAACCTTCTAGATTTATCAACTTTCGTGGCTATTCAGACTAAAACCTCATTTCCGTCTTCCTTTGCAACTGGGCATGATCATATGGGTAAGTTCCAGTCAATGGCATATGAGTAAAAGGGATTGTGTTCATAAAGGGAAGCAGCAAGCCCTCCCTCTCCACCTCCCTGCCTTCTTTCCACCATCAGCTGAAGGCAGACATGGCCATGAATCCTCTTGAACCATTCGGGCAAAGACAACACACCCCTGTGATGGCAGAGCAACTCGATAGAAACAGTCTAAGTCCCCAGTACCATGGAGCTGCCACACGCTCCTGGCATGTAAATCTGAACTACAAGAAAAAACAGGACTAAACAGGAATCGCTATAGCTTGGGGTGTTTTGGAATAGTTCAACTTAACTGTTTTCTTTTCTCTCCTTGGAAGGCAATGTAGCATAATGAGACATCATGAGACCCTGAAAAACTACAGACCTAGTTTCAATTCTGAATCTGCTGTATGACTCTGGGAAAATTTCTAAAAATATCTGAGCCTCTGTTTTCTCATCGGTAGATAATGTAAGGAAACTGAGCCTATTAGAATATCCAGTAGTTAGTAACTAATCAATAAATGGTCGTATTGCCATGATTTTCTATTAAGTGGTATAACACAGTAATCATTCTGGAAAGAACTTGGGATCATTCAGTTGTATGGTGGTGGGATGACTTACAGCTCTCAAGATACTGAACTATTGCCATATAATGGGCTGCACATTTAATCAGCTTAACACTCTCAGAACCCTTAGTGTGTTTTATTTACAAAGCCCATATTCCAGGCTCTAACTGAAAAATGTGGTTCAGTGCAGATCAGAAAATCGTAGTCTCTAAGTCCTAATGCCCTGATCAGCCCATAACTTTTTCTTTCATATCTTTTTCATTATAGGCTATTACAAGGTACTGAATATAGTTCCCTGTGCTATATAGTAGAATCTTTATAGAAAATAAGTAGTATTTAAAAATCCTGAACTTCCAATTTATCTCTCCCCATTCCTTTTCCCCTCTGGTAATCATAAGTTTTGTCTCTGTCTGTGAGTCTGTCTCTGTTTTGTAAATAAGTTTGTGTTCTTTTTTTTTTAGATTCCAAATATAAGTGATATCGTATGGTATTTTTCTTTGTCTTTTTGACTTATTTCACTTCTGAATTCATTCTATGAGGCCATCACCCTGATATCAAAACCAGACAAAGATATCACAAAAAAAGAAAGTTACAGGCCTGTATCATTTATAAATATATATTAAGAAAAATCCTCAACAAAATACTAGCAAATCAACTCCAACAATGCATTAAAAGGATCAAACACCATGATCAAGTGGGATTTATCCCAAGGATGCAAGGATTTTTTAATATCCACAAATCAATGTGATACACCACATCAACAAATTGAAGAATAAAAACCGCATGATCACCTCAACAGATGCCGAAAAAGGTTCTGATAAAATTCAACATCCATTTATGATAAAAACTCTCCAGAAAGTGGGCATAGAGGGAACATACCTCAACACAACAAAGGCCATATATGACAAACCTGCAAGTAACATCATACTTAATGGTGAAAAGCTGAAAGCAGTTCCTCTGAGATGAAGAACAAGACAAGGACGTCCACTCTCACCACTTTTATTCAAAATAGTTTTGGAAGTCCTAGCCACAGCAATCAGAGAAGAAAAAGAAATAAAAGGAATCCAAATGGGAAAAGCAGAAGTAAAACTGTCACTGTTTGCCAATGACATGATACTATACATAGAAAACCCTAAAGACACTACCAGAAAACTACTAGATCTCATCAATGAGGATTCTAATGAAAATAAGAACCTAAAAACAGTATGTTTTTTAAAAGTTCTGTTTAATAAAACAACCTCACTGTTTACAATACCTAATAAAAGGATTTGAAATTTTTTAAAAATTTGTAGATTGCTTTGGGTAGTATGGCCATTTTAACAATATTAATTCTTCCAACCCAAGGGCAAGCCCTTAACATTCTGAATAGCCACTGAGTTCATACATCTCCTGCAATTATGGAAGGTAACTAGGTATTATATATAATATAATAATACAATTTGATGAACAGCATGACAGATAAGTATTTCCTCTGTGAAGAATTTTTTTTAATATGCAGTCCTGACATCCTAACTGTCAGGTAACAATTGAAACCATCTCACTTCTTCACCATGCCACTCTCTGGTGTCACAAAGTCAGCCAAGTCAGGTGGTAAGAAAAGCAATCTAAACCTTTCCTCAGGGGAAAACACCTTTTGTCCCCAACAGGCAAATTTTAAAACCAATTTATTGAACACCATGGAAAAATTTTTTCACCTTCCTCCTGAAATTCCAGACATCGGCTTAGAATAGAATTAAACTATAAAACCGATTGCTTTTATCTAGGAAGAAAATTTTCACATTTGTCTTAAATGCCTTCCTTCCCTGGTGAGAATAGAGGTTTCTCATCATTACAAGACTTCATCAAGAGGAGTCATGGCACAAAAACGTTTCCCCAGAAAGTCTCCCAACTATACATCTTTTCTCTATTATGACTTGTGTGGTTGAAAATCTGTAATCCTTTTTCATTTTTACATAAATACCTGCCTTAACCTTCAGAAGATTGATACAGAGTTTTGATTTACCCTTCAAGCAGAAAAAAACTAATGGATAAATGTTAAAAATCATTAAATGGATTTTACCTAGGAAATAAAAAGAAAATGTATCATTTAGGGGGAGTAGTTTTTTTCTTTAACTAGCATGCGTAAGTCATTCTGTCTACCTGCTTGTCATCTTTCTGTCAAAAGATTTCTCACACCATATTCTTTTTAGCTCTCAAAACACTTCACTTTAAAATTTTATCACAGGATTTTCTAAGTTTTTTTTAGGTTATGTCACATAGCACAAAATATAAAAGGCTCCTATCTTTTAAAAGTCAGCTTTAATAAGAAGAAAAAAAAGACTTAACTGACTATTCAGAGTATCTATTTTGAATTGAATCTATAATCATTCTCCTTAAAATTTCACATATAAGTTCTAAAGCTTGATAGACATTTTGCCTCATTAAAGGTAATGTGACATGACTATAAAAACAGAATAAAATGGCAGATGAGGGCTTCTTTCTCAGTCCTAAATCCTTTCCCTGAGGCTCTTTTGCTTTTTACCAAGAGAGTTTCAGCTGGAAGAATTGGTTTATACTGGAGGTAAAAGTTCATTCATTTTGACATGCTTTGCCATTGTAGAAAAGAATCCTCTTCTTTGAGTGCTCTTTACTGACCCCTTCTTGGTTTCCTTACAATTTAAGTCAAGAATTAAACATATTTCTATGAAAACGAATATACATATGTATATGCATGACTGCGGCATTGTGCTGTACACAGAAACTGACACATTGTAATTGACTGTACTTCAATATAAATGAATTAAATTTTTTTTAAAGAATTAAACGCTTTCACATGTGACCAAAAATCCTCTACAAAGTTTTTCCTGTCTTCATTCATTTCCTACGGCCATAATCCCTCTCTTAGGTGTAATAGCACTCCATAATCAGACAGGAAAGAGCAAGATGGTCGGGTTACCTGCCCGGACCTCTGTAGATAGCAGGTGATGGCACTCAACATAGGGATGGCTTCCCAAAAGCCATGCCAACAGTTCAGCTGAGGGAAGGAAGGAGAAGAAAGTAAAGCATCCCATATAGTTTTTAGTCTCATGATTTGCAATCTTACCCTACAAAAATTGATAGGAAAAGAACTCTTTGTCTCCCATCTGTGAGGACTCCTTCCAATATCTTTCACTGCGGGCATTTTTTTTTTCCAAATCACACAAATTTTGCCATATCCCTGAATGCTTTCTCTGGAGCTCATTGTGCAGAAGAAATAGAATGGGTAATAAAATTTACATATAAAAGCACTTATCTCAGATTGAAAATAAAACTGTTTTTCTGAATGTAAATAACAGAAGTGTGTGTATGTGTTTTAAGTGAATTTCTCTAAGAGAGCTGGGGTTAAATCACTGTTACATTTCTGCATTTTATATCCTTGTCAGGTAAAGCATGAAGCAGATCATATAATCAGCTCAGTTGAAATCATCAAACACTTGAAAACTCATTTTTTAAAGAAAACGTCATTAACCTCCTGAGCCTAAAAAGAGGGAAACAGTGATGTGGAAGGCACGCCTGAAACTACTAATGAGTTAGTACCTCTGAGTTTCATTCTCATCGACTGACTTTAATCCAACCCCAGCACCCCAGGAGTCAGAGCCTAGAACTGTAATTGAGGTGGATGGGTGGTCCAGCTCAGTGCAGAATTATACAGACAAATCTGTACTAATTCTGGGCAATGGGCTTTCATTCTTTCACTCACAGCCAGTGATTGATTTGTTTTGTTCCATTTATATGACCTAGACATGAGGAAACCAAAAGAACTAGAGACTAAGGGAAGAACCCTAACCTGTTTGAATGCCTGCTTCATAAGCCTCACTTGTATTAACCCATAACACATTAACCCAACTTTACAAAGAAGGAAACTGAGGCTCAGCTAGGCTATGAAACCAACTAAGATTGCATAGTTAGTAAGTGGCAGAGTGAAGATTAGAGCGAAGATCTTTCTTATCTTAAAAACCAATATTCCTCTTATGATACCAGGTCTTCTCCCAGAAGCTACTTTTGCATTTGACTGCTGTCTAGCTTAAAACACAAAACCAACAGTCCTAACTGGCTATGAGCACAAATAAATGATGACCATTTCAATGTCCTCCACCAAAACCTTGGAGTAAACTTAGCTTTTCCATAAGAATCAGAGTTCACTTTCTGGTCTGACAAATGGGTTAGGGTTGAGGGTATAATGTCATGATAAATGACCCAAGAGCAAGAAATAGAATGAAGAAATACCAACCCACACTCTGATGTACTGGCTACCAGACAGGAATCAAGAATACAGTCACAAAGACCTGGATGGGACTTTAATGGACCAGCGCTTCTGTCCAGTAACATTTGAAACAATATCTATATTGAAAACAGTATCTATATATTCATATTCGTCAGATCAGAACATGTCAAGCCAGCATAACGATAAGAAATTGATTAGGTAAATTTCCTAATTCACATTTCTTCACGCCTTACCAGAAATGGCCTTTTTTCTTTTTCTTTTTTTTTTTAACCCCTATCTCCAAGAGATCTAGGAATACCTTAATTTTACAATGTTTATTCACTGTTTGTCAAATGGAAAAAAGTATCGAAGGGACAGATCTTTCTGGATTACTTCCCTTAAACTTGTAGTACCTGTATTTTTATAGCATGTTGAGAACAGACATATTTTTCATTGAGTGCAGTGTGTGAGAGCTCAGGGAAGGCTGTGACCCAGAGGCATCTCCCCAGGGCAAGGAATTATAGACTCCTGATTTATTGTTTACACCCTTTCTTCAAAATAGATTCCTTAATTATCAGAGAAATGCAAATCAAAACTACAATATCACCTCACACCGGTCAGAATGGCCATCATTCAAAAGTCCACAAACAATAAATGCTGGAGAGGCTACGGAGAAAAGGGAACCCTCCTACACTGTCGGTGGGAATGTAGTTTGGTGCAGCTGTCATGGAAAACAGTATGGAGATTCCTCAAAAGACTAAAAATAGGCTTACCATATGATTCAGCAATCCCACTCCTGGGCATATATCCAGAGGGAACCTTAATTCAAAAAGATACATACACCCTAATGTTCATAGCAGTACTATTTACAATAGCCAAGACATGGAAAAAATCTAAATGTCCATCAACAGATAACTAGATAAAGAAGTTGTGGTATATTAATACAATGGAATACTACTCAGCCATAAAAAAGAATAAAACAATGCCATTTGCAGCAACATGGATGGACCTGGAGATTGTCATTCGAAGTGAAGTAAGCCAGAAAGAGAAAGAAAAACACCATATGATATCATTTATATGTGGAATCTAAAAAAAAGACAAATGAACTTATTTACAAAACAAAAAACAGACTCACAGACATATGAAACAAACTTACGGTTGCCAGAGGGGAAAGGGGGTAGAAAGGGATAAATTGGGAGTTTGAAATTTTCAGATACTAACTAATATATATATAAATAGATAAACAACAAGTTCACACTGTACAGCACAGGAAACTATATTCAATATCTTGTAGTGAAAAAGAATATGAAAACAAATGTATGTATTTTCATGTATGACTGAAGCATTATGCTCTATGCCAGAAACTGACGCATTATGAATTGACTATACTTCAAAAAATACATATATATAAATAAGTAAATAAAAAGAGAACTGAAATAAAAAAAAAAAAAAAAGGATTCCTATCTGTAGTGCTTACTCAGCTTTCTAATTAACACCCTACTTAGGTTTCAGCTTCTATCAAAAACTGATAAATTGTTCTTAAAACCCAACTTTCAGCAATTTGAGCTACTTATCACTAGGAGGCCAGTAGGAAAAAAAAAAAAAACCCCACTGGATTCTGCTTCTTTAACTGGCAATTCTGTGCTCATTAAAATGTATACCAACAAGCAGAAATTAAATATTTGGGTTTACCCTAATAATAACCTGAATTATTTCAGGGTCAGACAATAGCCATCTTGGTAGGATAAAAATGGTGGCTGGGAATATTTGTTCGGCTCAGGGTTGACAGCCACATGAAGTGGGGGCAACGAGATCAGTGGATTATTTGTTTCACATTGTCAACTAGCTTATTAACAGTAATATTTTCACTTTATCCTTAACTTGTTTTCCTTTACTTCTTTATTTCTTACATGTCTGTTCCTCTTCAAATTCTGGCAGAAGGTATATCACATCAAAGAAGTTAGCCTAAGGAAAATATGTGGAAAATAAATGGACTACAACCATAAAAAAAAAATTATATTGTATATTTCAAAGCCAAATTTAATCAACTTTGAAGTAATCTCTAATCTGGGCATATAATACTCATTTATCTAGGCTTTCTTTCATTCAGCAAATAAATATAAATGTATCTTCTTTATACTAGGTATTGAGGAAGAAAAAGGATGAATCATACATAATCCCTACTCTCGGGAAATTTACAATCTAAAGGAGGAAGCAGAAGGGACGTTAAGTTATTTACCTGACAAAATAGCTACCTGACATCTAAACTCAAAACCCAGTGGCATAACCTGCAGGTCAGTCTGGACTGTTTATGAGGCAGGTATTCAGTGCTTGGCTGGGCTTGCTCACAGGCCTGGGGATCAGCTGCTGGCTGATCAAGGCTGGCTTTGGCTGGTTTAAGTGGGACAAACTGGAGATTCCATATGTTACCCATCCTCCAAAGAGCTACCTGGGCATGTCCTCAAAGCAATGGGAGAAGCATTAAGGGCAGAACAAGAAATACTCAAGTTTTCTTCTAGACTCGGTGCCATAACAGCAAAGCCAAGTCACAGAGCCAAACTCAGAATCAAAGAGCAAGGAAATAAACTCTACTTCTTGGGTGAAGGACCCTTAAAGTCACATGGTAAAAGGCACAGACATTGGGAGAGGTAGAGAATGAATGGCATCATTACAGTGCACCGCAGGAGAATGAACAACAAGAAGATATGCTCTTATTCTAAAGCACTTACTCTAAAGGGGTGAGTGGAGGAGAAAAGAACACAGTGGAAGCTCTGTGGAAGGTCTAAATACCTCTTTGCAGAAAACCAACAAAGTTTTAACCAAAGCAATGATATTTGGACTGGTTTTTAATGGCTGCCTATCTGAAAAGGCAGAAAAGGGAGAAAAGGGGTTACTGCTGGAAGAAAACATACATATAATGACACAGGGATGTTATTAAACTTCGTGTGTTGGGAACATATGAAGATGTAGTGTGGCTGGGACTAAGAGGAATAAAATGAGAAATGGTGTTTGTGATTTAGGTTGAACCAAATAGAGAGGCCTTACGTGTCAACGATTTTTACCCAGGTTACTTGGTTGTAAACTTCTAAGGGACAAGGGCTACATCTTCAGTCATGTCCGTTTTACCAATAATTCCTTGCACCCAGAAAGTGCTCAGTGAATGTTAGCTACATTGACTTCCACTGTACTGGTGGGAAAAAAAATCACAAATGGACCACATCATGGAGATGACATGATGATGTACAAAGACATCTCTACAAGCAAGTACCAATCTAGAAGTCACCGCTTTATCAAGTTCAAAACTGTCAAATCTTACCAACTGAAGTCCTTAAGCAAATTTTTGGTCTTCAATTAATTAGAACTTCATTAAAAAAATAAACAAGAGAATTTAATTTTTGTACTTTTATTTCTCCTTAGGAACTCAGTAGTGAAGATGGGATTATATTCAAACTGGGAGTGTCCCTGTAATTTCAGCTTCAGTTATTTTGGTTTATTTCACAACCTCCAATGTTGGACAATCTGATAGAATGCAATTTAAGAAGAGATATAAAATAAGAAGCACATTTCAGCCTAAGTTACTCTTCTAACCCTTTCAAAGGCCATCACTAAACTTTCCATCAGTGGCCCCAGGAAGATACCCAAATGAAGCAGTAGCCAGTATTGAGGGAGTTACATTACAAAGGCTACAGTATGGCTTCCCTGATGTACTGATGACCTCTTCTGCTGAGAGAGACAAACACACCGCCATTCTACCATAAATTTATAGTTTTAAGCCCACAAGTTAGGAGGAAAATGCTGGAGAACATCAGGTGGAGATCTTTACTCCCTTGACCCTAAAAATTCCATGACGTTCCTTCTTCTGATGTAACACTCTGGGTCTCACTCCACATTGTTCTTACTCATTTTTCCTAATGAAAGGAGAAATAAGTTATCAGACTAGTAGGTGCTATGAATCTTACAAAGTAGAACTAATTAACTAAAAAGCCACCAGTTTTGACCCGAAAGGCAAGAAAGGTTGGACAATAATAATCCTCAGCCAATGTGTCCACTCTGCCAACCCAAACCCTTCTTGGGGTGGGCTGGCCAAAGGTCCACAATTAGCAAGCCCGTTAGTTCATGTCCTCCAATCAGCTTCATCAATAATAAAGCTGCTATTTGTATTGCCAGATGACAGGTGTCTTATTTTCAGTTGGTTTCAAAGACAAGAAGGAAGAAAGGAGTGTTGTTTTTTGCTCTTCTAAATGCAAAATCAGATACTCTTGTCTCATCTCTCCTAGTGCTCCCCACAGTGCTAGAATGATGCCAAGCACACAGTGGATGTTCAAAAAAATTGTTCAGTGAGCAAGAACAGAAATTATTTAATATCAAAATCTAGTCTGTTCTTTCATCTTAGATCTCTTGAGGAAAACAGAGTTCCTCTGAGTGTCATAAGTCAGTATTTTTCTTCTCTACACATTTGTTCAATTTCTCAAGTGCCCATGTTCCACACAATTCTTTTCTCTCCCATTTGGACACTCTGTAGCATGGTGACCACAAAGACTTTGTCAAGTGCCTTCTCGTGCTTTGTAATGACAAGGTCTGTATGGATTTAAAATACTACCATCTGTGCTCAGTTGGGGGATTTCATAGAAATAACCAGAGCCCATTTCAGTGAAACACTAAACCTTTATCACTCTGTTTTCTCTGGTAGCTCATGAAGCTTCCTGAATGCTGCTCTTTTTCTCTCAAAAAAAAAAAAAAAAGAAAGAAAAACAAAACCAAAACCAAACCTGATATTGCAGGCCTATGATTTCTCCAACTCTCCCTAGAATTTCAGGTAGTTCTCAATGACTGAAATAATAACCTCAAAATAACCAGGGTTCCCAAGCCTTTGTGGAGTTTTCTTACTGTATGTACAGTAGAAAACGTAGTATGTTAGAAAGAGCTCTTTGCAATAAAGATCCGGGCCAACTTGACACAAAATAGAGAGTTAACAAAGCCAGATGATGGTTAAATTTGATATGCTAATAAGAAAGGAGCTCTTGAAGGAATCTGAGCAAGGAAAGATAAGGACAAGAGGAAGGACAGGTATTCAGACAAACATGATACCCATGTCTTACCTGCCAAAGTACAGATTCAGGCTTGGTCTCTGCTGAGAAATACTGGGTGAGAATGAATGGTGTGTGTTCTGTATGGCTCATGCATTGCCGTTAGTCCACTGCAGTGCTATCAACATTTAGGGTAAGGCCAAAACCCACTTCTTTATTAGTCTGTGCAAGTCTATAGCTCTGGTAACTATACATGTGAAAAAAAACTGAATCAATTAATACATATTGAATAATTGCTGAGGGAGTTAAGGATTTTGTTGTGTGTCACTAAAGTGAGTGAAATACAGATACTTTCCTTCAGGTTACACAGTGTCTAGTGGTGAGACAGATACAGGCTGTCCAGTAAGTGCATGGCTATACACAAACTTACCTGAAATATCCAGATATTAAATTAAAGGTATCCTTTTCATGTTTTATCTGCATAGAATCCTTATTTCCTGTTCTCAGGAAAATGTCAAAGTCATTGAAGAGAATTCCTTTTGAAGTATTTCAAGTAGTAACCACCAGAATTCTTGTGGTAGTACACCCAGAAGTAATCAATTATAGACACACAGAATATTTGGGCTGGAGTGAACTTCAGAGAAATTTTCATCTAAGTTTTTCCTTCTTTCCAATTAAGCAGCAAAGAGCTTGAGAAATGAGGTGACTTACCCAAAATCACACACCAATTTGTGGAACTAAAACTATAGTCCCCTGACCACAGGTCCAGGGCAATTGACAGCCTGCTGTGAATCGACTGATACTCCACCATGAATCAACTGAGTTTGTTTTCTTTGAATTCCTAATACACCCTTCGATGGTCACTGTAATAGACACTGTAATCTCTATGTTACATGAGAGGAAATAGGTTCAGGGAGGTTCGTTCACTTTTCCAAAGTCACACAGCTTGTGAGTGGCATAGACAGAATGGGAACCAAGTTTTTCCAACTTTTACATCACCAGGCAGCCCCACTCTCCACAGCACAGTAAGTTAACTCAATGGTATGCAGTTTCACCTCCGGGCCGGATTCCAACACAAAGCTCTTTCTTTTCCCTGGATTCCAAAGAGGCAAACAATTCTCAAAATTTAAATCGAAATGTTAAGGCTACCTTTCCTACTCATGGGATTCAGGAGCCAGATTTCCTTTCACAGGTCTCTTTTGATCTCCTGAAAAGGTTCCTTTCTAGGGGCCAATACAACAAGGGCCATCTGCGGGGCTGAAGCACCCCAAGGTGGCAGCAGTAGACTCAGCAAGTGGAGGGAGCTTGGTTTATTTCATAGGGCCTCTAAAAGGGGGGCTTTACCGCCATGCTGCTGTGATCAAATGAGGGAAAAATATACATGCAATCTGCAACAGGGAGTCAAAACGTCCAGAGCGAGGACCTGACTGGGTCACCTGTCAGCCACTCACTCATGTGCTGTCCTTCCTGGAGGAGAATAACGCCGTGGGCCTGCCAACAGCAAATGAGACCCTGAGTTCTTCTGAGAGATGGGACAGTCACCTGCCCAAGAGCAGGGATCTAAGACTCAGCATAAATTGAATTCAAACCTCAACCCTTCTTCTTACCAGGTGGCCACGTGGCCAGCTGAGTAACCTGATCCTCAAAGTCCGTCTGTAAAATTGAAGAAGTGACACCTACTTCACAGGGGTGCTGTAAGAGCTCTACACAAAGTATGTAAAGCATCTTAACACAGAGCCTTGAACATGGAAGAGAAGCTTTGTAGTAGATCCTTGCCAGCCAGCACATGTCCTTTCTATTCACCCTAATAAATAATATTACAGAATTTCTGAATAACCACCTATTAAAACTAGAGTTCACAAAATCCTTCCCTATGCATAATAAGATACAATATTGTAAATACTCTTTACAATGACCTTGTAAGGTGGGCAGGGCAGGGCAGCTGTGGCATCATCCTCACTAGTTAGGTAAGAAGGGGTTCCAGATGGCAAACAACTTGCCTAAAAGTTACAGAGGAGTATGTGACACAATTAGTTTGGACCCCAGATCTTCTGTCTCCTAGTTCAGTGCTCATTTCTCTGAAGTGTCCCAATGTGATATGCGGTAGCCGCAGCTTGTACTTATTACCTGTGTGACCCTGGAAAAGGCCACACTCACTTCACTTCTGAGTTTCTCTTCCCTAATGCCCTCCTGCTCTTTGTGAATCATGGTTGTAACATGTGAATGTTCTTAGTAAATTACTGTGTGCTCCATATATTTGTAGTGTGCATGAATTCCACAAATCAAGGTGTAAAAACACCCCATTCCTTTATGTTCCTAAATCTAATTTAATCTCTCATCATGAACCCACGAAGCAGAGAGGAAACTTGATGACCCCAGTGATGACTGGAGCTCCATCACCTCGTCCCTCCTCCCGAAGCCCCATAGCAACACTAAGGGTCACAAGCATTCACAGAGGGGTTCTCTGCCCTACACCAGTTCCTGCTGAAATGACCATCAATCATGCTGGCCCGCGTGGCCCCCAGAAGGCAGGTGTTCCTTGAGGCCTCAGCACTTCAGGTGTCAGGTGCTCCCGGGGCAGCTCCCAACCAGCCCCACTTGGCCTCCTGCACTCAGAGAGAAGCAAGCCCCCGTCACAGGTGTTTTCCTGCGCAGGGTGGCTTCTGTCCACAGAAACGCATCTAAGGACACTCCTGGGGATACACCTGCCCGCAACATGATCTCCCTACTCCAGTCTGTCTTTCCTCAATTCTTCACTGCTGAAGATTTCCCAGCAATAATGCCTCCCTGACAAGCCTAGGTTTCACCAGCAACCACCATGAGGGAACAGGAAATGCTGCCTCTCCACACCAGGGCTCCTGACGCTGAGAAGACAATTGGCAAGGGAGGTCTTCTTGAGATAGGGAGGGAGAAATATCCATAACACTAGAACAAATCACAACATACACACACACACACACACACACACACATATGAATAAGATATAATGTATATGTATGAAGAAGTTATTCCTACACCTATTTTCTTATTTGTTTTTGTTGTGCATGAACAGCATTTGGGAAATTTAAATTATAAAAAGGCACTCTCGATGTCGATGGTTTTAGAAATGTAAGAAAACTTCCGGAAATGTGTGAGATGTATCATGAGAGATTCACATAACCCCAAATGTCTAGTACTTTGCTTTTAAATTGATACTTTTCCATTATAGGCACTGTAAAATGAGCCTTTGTCCTCAGGGTAATTCAACAGAAGTGCCTCTCTCTGCCCCGCTCAGAGCCAAGCCCCACCATCTTCACAGAGGCCGGCTGGTTGGCTGGCCCCTCTCACGGCCACATCAGGGACCATAATGAAGGACAAAATGTTTGCAGTTAGAGTCAAAGCTCAATTATCCAGGTGGGTTATCCTGACAAATGTTACCACTACCCTGCCTGCCACCTCCTGGCAAGCCCTGGGCAGCAACTCCAGCTTCTCTTTGGGGTGTGCTTAGGGGATGCGCACACTCTTCATGTCTTTTAGAGACAACCTGCGTTGGAAGGGAAAGGTTTCTGTAATGGGCGCTCACAGAGATTCTTGCTGCGTTAGGCCCACAAAGGTACCCCCTACACTTTGGTAAACCCACCCTGTGTGGCCAGGTTGGCATATGTATGCAGTCAGCTCACCAAAGAAAAGCCTGGGAACTGGCCATCAGCTGTGCTGCAGCAAAGTCAGTGGACACGTATCATCTCCCACCTCCTTTTTCTTCTTTTAGAGGAGAGGAATGGGACAGAGAATCAAGGTTTTAAAAATTTATTTTAAAGTGGCCCCCAGCATATTCTGAAGACTTAACATCTTGAGGTGGGCTGAGAGCATCCTGTGTTGCTTGAGGAAGCCTCCAGCAGAGACTTAAGAGTTTTGCAGGGTCCTTGTCACTCTTTCAGCTGTGCAAAGATTAAGCCTCGTGTGGCTGAAATGTGGAAAGGCACACAGGTGACCTAACTGCATAAGGTTTAGGGTGGACATTCCAGTGTTCAGGCCACTGAGCTACTCTCCTGACCCCCAAGGCAAGATCTCGCATTGTGCGGGCAGATTTCAAGCATGAAAGAGACAACAGAATACTACTCAGCCATAAAAAGAATAAAATAATGCCATTTGCAGCAACATGGATGAAACTGGAGATCATCATTCTAAGTGAAGTAAGCCAGAAAGAGAAAGAAAAAACCATACAGCATCATTCATATGTGAAATCTAAAAAAAAAAAAAAAAGACACAGGTGAACTTATTTACAAAACAGACACAGACTCACAGACATAGAAAACAAACTTATGGTTACCAAAGGGGAAAGGGGGTGGGAAAGGGATAAACTGGGAGTTTAAGAGATGTGGATACTAACTGCTATGTATAAAATAGACAAACAAGTTTCTATTGTATAGCACAGGGAACTACATTCAATATGTATGTATATGTATGACTGAAACATTATGCTGTACACCAGAAATCGACACAATGTCATAAACTGACTATAATTCAATTTAAAAAGTTTTTTTTAATTAAAAAGCATGAAAGAGGTTTGCCAAAGGTAACAGACTCTCCAAATAAGAATGTGGGGGCCAGGGTAGGAGCACAGTGGTGATGACTCCAGACATTCAGATAACAAGAGGAGCCATTAGGTCACATTTTCAAGGACCCTCGAGAGGGAGATGACACACAGGTCACAGAGGAAGGTGAACTTTTTCCTCCCTACCTCAAAGCTATAACCAGCAGAAGTGTTCACATTCGAGACTGCCAGCACAGCAGACACCTGCTCGCGTACAGCCAACAGTGGAGGGCCACAGGCTCACAGAACCATGCGGTGATGCCAGTGTGGTCCCTCTACAATTTACATGCCAATTTACCCTGTCTGCCATCTCTACCTGACAGCCCAAGCAGCCAAAAATGATTTCATTAAATTTACAAATTAAAACAACTCACGCATATTCAGGCTATGCTGTGAACAGTCAAAAATGCAGTCATTAAATACGCATTACAAAGAGGATCTATACTACATCTACTGGCAACATCCAAGATAACAACTGACAGATACAAGATATTGAATTTGGACTATCTTTTCAAAGCTTCCTAAAAACTTCTACGCATATTTGTAGGAGAAAAAAGCGATCAGTTTAACTACTGTTATTAATTCTCCCATTTGAAAGGCATAGTGGTAACTTTGGAAACATTTTGGGTTTTCATGTGTGTGATATCCTATACACTTCACTCACCTACTTCAGAATTTCAATGGCTCCCTGTTATCTGAGTAACAAAGCGGATGCATTATTCAAGTTTCTCCTGGATTTGGCGCCAACAAGTCCCTTAGTCTTATCTCTCACAGCTCCTGCTATGCTGCAAATAAACAGTGCGCTGTCTGTTGCCAAAAACACCTTTCCCCTCCCTAGCATTCTTCCATCCTGTCCCATACACACCTTAAGCATGAGCTATACCAAACTGCTCTTTTTCCCCAAGGAGTCATGTCAGTCCATCCTTGGATCAGCCATTTTCAACATTTATCAAGCTCCAAAATATGTGTAGAAGGGGAATCCCAGGTTCCATTGAGAGAGACTGTAATTCCGTAGATCTGGAGAGGGGCTCAGAATCTCTATATATTATAAGCATACAGTTGATTCTGATAGAGGAGTTTCAAGAATCACATAAGAAACCCTGGCTTGGACGATCTTCATATGATCTTTCCTCTCTCTGAAATGCCATTCTCTCTCCCCTCCACCATAAAATCCCATTTATTCCCCAAAGCCCCGGTCAAATGTAATCTCTTTCCTCTTCTAGCCAGAATAAATTGCTTCTCTCTCTTTGCATTCCCAGTATACTCAGTACACACCACTTTATTAAATTCATCACATCCCATTGTATATATTAGGTGCCTTTCTTCTCAGCTAGCTTACAAGTTACTTGTAGACTGAAACTATGCACTGTAAGTGCTCAATAAATATCTGATTAACAAAGGAACAAATGACCGTTGATGATACGGTTTACCCTGCCTTGAATTGCCTCCACTTTTATTTCTAACTAATGAATCTCAGTTTCAAGGCCAGTATTTCTTCCTTCATAAATCCTTCTCTGGTAAGCCCCCAAATATATATCCTTTCTTCTGTGTGACAACAGGTATCATTTTTTATTCTCTCAAAGCATTTACCACATTGTCTTGTATTATGGGTATCTGTACACATTCTTATTCCCCCTACTTGACCGTGTTTCCTGTCTTGCCCATTTTTTGCATTCCCCAGAGAACACAGCAGAGTGCCTTGCCCATAAGAGATTGTCAAAAAATATTTGAGAATTGAATTGCACATAGTCAACTTGACTGTTAAAAGTATAAATCCCTTGGACAAATGAAAAATACCATTTCCTCCTCCTCATTTCAGTAGTAGAGCAAAATCAAAGTATAAAAATCATAAAGACACCAAGAACAATGCTTTGCCTCTTGGATCGATCTTAAGTAAGAATCTGAAGTTTGCAGCAAATAGGCGAATAATGGCTTCAACTTTCTAAATGTGACAGTTTGCAGCTCTGAAAAAAATTATTTGCACGGGTTTGTATCTTGTAAGATTGTTTCTATCATTTATTATTGCTGCTGTTATTATTATAATTATTTCTGGATAAACTCAGATGGAGACATAATATAGAAGTTGCTACCACCCATACAGAAGCTCTGATCTGCCTTTGCTAAAAGAATATCCAACATTTCTCCTCTCCCAATATTCAAACTACCAATCACCAGAAAAAGAGAAAAGTTATTCATTCATCCATTTAGTCCATGAACAATTGAGGTATACTTAAATGCAAAGACCATGTCTTCATCCTCTCCATAGGCTAAGGCAGTCAGAGTTCTTGTCCAGTGCATTTCCATTTAGAGCTTAAAGACGGATGGATGGATGGATGGACGGACGGACGAACGAATGAGCAAAAAGGAAGAAAGTTTTAGCCTTCCTCTAACCAAAAGGATATACTGGCAGAGTCCTTCCGTGCTGTTACAATAAATTAAAATTGAGTTACTATTGATTTCTGAACAAGGTGAACCATTCTGAAACTCCTAAATAGTCTTTATTCCTGCTATGTACTTAACTTGTTGAGGGTAGGGGTAGAGTTCTGTCAGCCAAGAAAACCTCTTCTGTACAAAGGATATATTTAATGTTGTAGTTTTTTTTTAATTTTATTTGAAAAGAATCATTTATTTTACCTATGTGTATGATCTTAAATTGGGAAGATCACTTATATGTTTCATGTGCCTTCAACAACTGAGATTTTCAAATAAAGTAGCAGAGGTAAGCAGATGGAAATGTATTTGAAATTAACAATTATCTTTGGCAATCAGCATTCAGCCAGTTGGTCATGAAGTGCAGTCAGACTTTTAGGAGAAAGAAGGCAGGAAACTAAAAGAAGAATCAAGAAGTCACTTTCTATCAGAATAGTGCTGGGAGTATGCTACTGACTATATGACAGACAAATGCCCATCAGTCTGGCAGTTACTGGAAACAGCAGCAGAGGTAGCCACACCATCGTGTGGTGTTCACTGGTGACTGCGGACCGCTTAGAGTAAAGGCTTCACACAGCTCTCTAAACGTCTGAGCTCCAGAGAGCGGAACTGTGTTAACTACAGGCACCATAGCCACTGCAGCTAAGCAGAGGGCTGTGTCACTTCAGGGACCCTGACTACACTGCTTGAAAAGACTTCCTGCTCCACCATAGCCTCTTAGCTATTCTCACCTGCAGGAAGGCAGACCCCCCCAGTCACAGGTCTATAGTCATTCCTGCAACAAAACACACTCTAGGAACTAGTTAAAGCAGGATCAGTGAGCTGTTTCCTCCTGAGCTTTTATTCTAATGTTACAACGGCAAAAAAAAAAAAAAAAAAAAAAATTAGGTTTGCAGGTGAACATTTACAAGAACCGTCCAGAGTCCTTTACATTTTATAAAAGGAGTCTGCATTATCATCACATTCTTGAAAGGACAGGAAGACAGATAACAGCTAAACCAGGAATTGTCAAATCTAAATAACTGTCAGGAATTAAATAGTAGTTCTGAATATGAGTCCATGATTGAAATGCACAAAACCCTCTAAAGCAATGTGAAAAACTTCCTAACATTGCAAAGTCTTCCTGAGTCCTCTATATGGCAGGACGATTGAAGAGAACGTACCAGTAAAAATGTCAGTTATAGACTTTGTCTTGTACCTCATCATGTAGAAATACTACTGGGATTTTTACAGGCTTCTGAATAACTATTTACAGCTCACACCCTGACCTTGAGCATTACTGTTTAAGTAAGTACAAACCATTCCAGGAAACAGGAATAACAAAAAATGAGGTTAGAATAAGCATGAAATACACTGGAGTATCAAGGAAGAAGAATATGTGGGAAATGGCTGGTATGTTTAACACTGCCGATGACTATTCACACTAGACCAGGAAACCATTCCCAAGACAGCAGTAATGGTTTTGCTTATCAGAGCATCATTCCAGTATTACCTAGTCTTTCCTAAGATCTCTACGATCTAAAGAAGACATACCATACCTTGTCAAGTTCTAGAAAGCAAGGTATATTTTTAAAAATACTTTAAGAGATGCACCAAAATACTAGAAACACAAAGTCACTACTGAATAAATGTTGGAAATAAACAGAAAGCAAAACTCTGCAGAGCTAACTAATGAAGAAATAGGAGGTGGTCAGACCAAGGAAGGAATGTGAACAGAGCAGGGTCAAAGGACTGGGTTAATTATGCTCTTGAAACATCTGGTGATAGCTAAGTGTGACAAGCAAGTCTTCTCTGGAACTAAGCTACTGATTGAAAAGACGCAGGCTTTGGACTCAGTTCAGTTTACATCCCACTCTCAGCACTCGTGACTTTTGCAAGTTTTAACCTGTCTGAGCTTCACTTTCCTCATCTGTATATGAGGCTATAGAAAAAATGTTTTTGTTTTTCTGAAAAGTTACGGATGTCTGAGCAAGTTTTATTGAACTTGGAACCTGGGCTAAAAGCAAGCACTGAAAAGTAATTAATGATTGATTAGCTGGAGAAAATTCCAGGGAGATTTACCTCTCAAGAGGTATGTGTTTCCATTTCTCAGAGAGGCTGAGACCTGGGACCAGGGAGACATACTTGGTGGTAAAGATGGAGACAATCATTATCTTTTGCTTAGAGAGATTTATTTACATTCTGAAGGGAAGTCCTTCTGGAGGAACAAAGGTTTATGCAGCTTCCTTTCAGGAAGAGAGGAGGACAGCATGTATGTAAGCACTCAGATTCCTTTCAGGGAGATTCGTCACCTGCAATATAGACTCTATGTGTAGGTTTGTCTGTCCAGCTCTCATCCTGATGCTCCAGGGGTAAGAATTGGAGCACAGGGGAATAACCACATGGTTATTATTTGCTTTACAGCAAATAACAATCTGCTCTGCTCCAGAAACTGCATGTGTGTATTCAGGATTCATATTAATAAAGATAAATATTAAAAATAGCAGTTGTTCTCCCTGTTGGAGCAGGTAGTTACAAAGAAACAAGAGGAAGAAGCCAGAGCTTTCTACGTGCTATGAAATTAATCATGTGGTTAACTTAATATAGATACAGATAGTACCTACAGAAGTATTTATAGACATGTATAGATAAACTGGTTAGTATACACACAATTTTTTTTTTTGCTCTGTCATCTGAGAGGGCTTAAAATAAATGAAACTGCTATAGCAATAAGCACACCTAACAACCTAGTCTTGGTTTCTAATACCATTCTCCATTACATAGGACCAAGGTTCCATGAAGAAATGGTTGATTTTAGAACTGGGGCAGGAGTTCTACAAGTGTAGTATCTTGAAGTGACAAAAACAACAAAGTGTTCAAACACACAAACACACACACAATGAAATTATATCAAAGGGATCCAGAAGAGTTCCCAATGGCCAAAACTTGAACATTTGAACATCAAAATACTTAGTTTTGGTGAAGATATGGAGCAAAAGGAATGCTCAAATATCACTGCGGGGAATGTAAAACAGTATTTCACTTTACTGAAACATAAGCAAAGCCCAACAATGAATTTCAAAAACATGCGGCGCAAAAGCAGCAGACACAAAAACCAAAATCATGATTCCATTCAGAGAAACTCCAGAAAAGATAAATCTTTGTATAATAAAATAAATAAGAGATGGATGAAGATAACATAAAATAATTTCTGTTCAAGGGTCTGATCAGGGAGTAATTCCAACTTGGAACAGCAAGCACCAGGATGCCACAGAGACATTAGGAACATAGGGTGAAGGAGAAACCAAGAGGAGTTGATTGCAGACACCATGGAAGAAGCATCCCAGAGCAAAACCCCTCTACTTCAAATAGTGCCTAGGTTGTAATCTTCTAAGTGTCAAATGGGTAATTATTGCTTTAAAACTCAAAAATGTACAGGCATTTTTTATCCAACTCCCCCGAAGGCTTCAGTTGAGTGTTTCTGCAAATATCTGAATATCAAAATGTTGTTAGTGATCATGAGTTCTACACAAAATCATTTTAATCTGATGTTTTCAATTTGCTTAGCAACTGGCATATATAAACACAGACATATGCATGTATTCTGGATCATCTGGAGGTCATCTTTCAACTGTGGGCTTTCTGCCTTGTGATTTCACTATCCACACCTGCATTTGTGTTGACAATCACATCAGTGTGAAATAAAGCTACTTTAACTGCCTTAGGCAAAAATGAAACAAATCAATGATGCAATTTGCCAAGCAAAAGTCAAATGACTTCAAAAGTTCACCCTATAAACAAAGACTTTATTCTATTTAGAACAGAAATGTAAAATAACTGAATGACTAAATAGTATAAACAGGCTGAACTCAAAAGAATCTGTGCTTGAATGGTCAGATGAGAATCACACCAGGAGAGAAGTTTCAGCCAAATATTATCTGTCATATTAAATTAATAGTGCTTCGAACTTTAACAGTTTTGCAATTTGTATTTATTTTGCAAATGCATTTTGGTTTTTTGGTTGCATAGGAGTTACAACTATAATACACAACTAGTTTTAGGCTGTTACATATTTAAATAATAAAATTTAAATCCACACTAGTAGGGTAACACAAACATTATTTTTTACATTATTTTAAATTTTATTTTAATTCACATTAAAACTGACTTGTTTTGTGCACAGTTCTATAAATTTAACACATGTACAGATTTGTTCAACTACCACCACGGTAAAGATACAACTATTCTATCACCTCTGAAAACTTCCTTCTGCTATCATTTGTAGTCCCCTTTTCCCCAAACTTTAACCCCCAGCAACCGTGGATCTTTTTTCCATTGCTACAGCTTTGTCTTTTTCAGAGTGTCATACTAATGGAATAATACAGTACACAACTTTCTGAGACTGGTTTCTCTCCCTCAGAAAAATGCCAAGTTATTGCATGTTAATAGTACATTCCCTTCTATTGCAAAATAGTTTTCCATTGTATAGTTGGACCTCAGTTTGTCTATTCACTCATTGCATTAGTTTGCTCCCTCTTTTTTGGAGATCATGAGTAGAGAAGATATGAACATTGATCTACAGGTTTCTACGTGAAGAAGAATTAACTTAAGTAAAATAAGGTGGCATAGTTGAGGCATATGGTAAGCACATGCTCACATTAAAAAAATAAACATGCCAAATTGTTTTTCAGATTGTCTGTACTACTTTACATTCCCACCAATAAGGTATGAGATTTCCAGTTGCTCTGCATCCTCAAAAGCATTTGATTTTTTTAACATTTTTTATTGATTTATAATCATTTTACAATGTTGTATCAAATTCCAGTGTAGAGCACAGTTTTTCAGTTATACATGAATATATATATATTCATTGTCGCATTTTTTTCTCCACGGGCTACCATAAGATCTTGTATATATTTCCCTGTGCTATACAGTATAATCTTGTTTGTCTATTCTACAATTTTGAAATCCCAGTCTATCCCTTCCCACCTTCTGCCCCCTTGGCAACCACAAGTTTGTATTCTATGTCTATGAGTCTATTTCTGTTTTGCATTTGATATTTTTATTTAAGCCATCATACTGAGTTGTATAATGGTATCTTATTGTGATTTTAATTTACATTTCCCTACTCCAATTCAAAAAGATACAGGCACCCCAATGTTTATAGCAGTAGTATTTACAGTAGCCAAGACATGGAAACAGCCTAAATGTTCATAGACAGATAACTGGATAAAGAAGTTGTGACATATATATAATGGAATACTACTCAGCCATAAAAAAAGAATAAAATAATGCCATTTGCAGCAACATAGATGGACTTGCAGATTGTCATTCTAAGTGAAGTAAGCTAGAAAGAGCAAGAAAAATACCATATGATATCACTCATATATGGAATCTTAAAAAAATAAATAAAAAGGAAAAAAAAGACACTATGAGCTCATTTACAAAACAGAAACAGACTTGCAGACATAGTAAACAATCTTATGGTTACCAGGGAAAGGGGATAGGAAGGGATAAATTTGGAAGTTTGAGATGTGCAAATGTTAGCCACTGTATATAAAAATAGATTAAAAAAAAAAAACAAGTTTCTTCTGTGTAGCACAGGGAACTATATTCAATATTTTTAATAACCCTTAATGAAAAAGAATACGAAAACGAATATGTGTATGTATATGCATGACTGGGACATGGTGCTGCACACCAAAGACTGACACATTGTAACTGACTGTACTTCAATTTAAAAAATAAATTAATCAAAATAAAATAAAATCTATTCTCTTAGAAAACGTCAAATATACAGTATAGTGCTATTAACTATAGTCTCTACAAGGCACATTAGATCCCCAGAACTTACTCATCTTATAACTGAAAGTTTATACCCTTTCACATCTCCTCATTTTTCCTACCCTCTCATCCCCTGGCAACCATCATTCTACTCTCTGCTTCTGTGAATTTGACATATTTTACATTCCACATGTGAGATCATATAGTATTTGTTTTTCTCTGTCTGACTTATTTCACTTAGCGTAACACCCTCAAGGTCCATCTACATCGTTGCAAAAGCAGGATTTCCATCTTTCTATGGCTGGATAATATTCCATTTTACATTTACACCACATTTTCTTTACCCATCCATCCATTTACAGACACTTAGATTGTTTCCATATGTTGGTTATAGTGTGAATAACACTGCAATGAACATGGTTGTGCAGCTATCTCTTTGAGATGCTCATTTCATTTCCTTTGGGTATGTAGCCATAAGTAGCGTTGCTGGATAATTCGGTAGGTTTATTTGTAATTTTTTGAGGAAAGTTCATCCTGTTTACCATGGTAGCTGCACCAATTTACATTCCCACGAACAGTACACAAGAACTCCCTTTTCTCCATATCTTTGCCAACACTTGTTATCTCTTGTCCTTTTGATAATAGCCATTCTCATATATGTGGGATGGTAGCTCGTTATGATTTTCATTTGCATTTCTCTGATGATTAGTGATATTGAGCACCTTGCCATATACCTGTTGGTTATTTACAGTCTTCTTTGAAGAAATATCTATTCATATTATTTGTCCATTTTTAAATCAGGTTAACAATTAGGTTTGTCTTTGCTATTGAGTTGTAATGTGTTTTATACATACATATATTTTGGATAGTAACCCCTTAGCAGATACATGGTTTGCAATTATTTTCTCCCATTCCACAACTGCCTTCTTATTTTGCTGATTATTTCTTTTGTTGTGAGAAGTTTTTTAGTTTAATGAAGTTACATTTGTTTATTTTTGTTTTCAGTGTCTAATCCAAAAACCATTGCCAAGACCAGTATCAAACAGCTTATCGCTGATGTTTACTTCTAGTAGTTGTACAGATACAGGTCTTACATTCAACTCTTAAATTCATTTTGAGTTGATTTTTGTGTACAGTATAAGATAAGGTTTCCATTTCATTCTTTTGCATGTGGCTGTCCAGTTTTTCCAATACCATTTATTAAAGAGACTATCATTTCCCTATTGTATTCTTGGCTCCTCTGTTATAAAATAATTCACCATCTATGTGTGGGTTTATTTCTGAGATTTCTATTCTGTTCTATTGATCTATGTGTCTGTTTTATGACAATACCATACTATTTTGATTACTATAGCTTCATAATATAGTTTGAAATCAGGAAGTGTGATACCTCCTGATTTGGTACTTTGCTCTCAGGATTCCTTTAGCTATTCAGGATCTTTTGTGGTTCTATACAAATTTTAGGAGTTCAACTTCTATTTCTGTGAAAAATAGCATTGGGATTTTCATAGGGGTTGAAATGAATCTATAGATGATTTTGGCTAGTATGGACATTTTAACCTTATTAACTCTTAGAATTCATGAATACAAAATATCTTTTCATTTATTTGTGTCTTCTATGATTTTTTTTATCAATGTCTTCATAATTTTCAGGGTATACAACTTTTAACTCCTTGTTTAAATTTATTCCTAAGTATTTTTTAACATTTTTTATTGATTTATAATCATTTTACAATGTTGTGTCAAATTCCAGTGTTCAGCACAATTTTTCAGTTATTCATGGACATATACACACTCATTGTCACATTTTTTTCTCTGTGAGTTATCATAACATTTTGTGTACATTTCCCTGTGCTATACAGTGTAGTCTATTCTACAATTTTGAGATCCCAGTCTATCCATTCCCACCCTCCACCCCCCTTGTAACCACAAGTCTGTATTCTCTGTCTGTGAGTCTATTTCTGTCCTTTATTTACGCTTTCTTTTTGTTTCTTTGTATGTTTTTGTTTTTGTTTTTTAAGATTCCACATATAAGCGATCTCATATAGTATTTTTCTTTCCCTTTCTGGCTTACTTCACTTAGAATGACATTCTCCAGGAGCAACCATGTTGCTGCAAATGGCATTATGCTGTCGGTTTTTATGGCTGAGTAGTATTCCATTGTATAAATATACCACCTCTTCTTTATCCAGTCACCTGTTGATGGACATTTAGGCTGTTTCCATGTCTTGGCTATTGTAAATAATGCTTCTATGAACATTGGGGTGCAGGTGTCATCCTGAAGTAGATTTCCTTCTGGATACAAGCCCAGGAGTGGGATTCCTGGGTCATATGGTAAGTCTATTCCTAGTCTTTTGAGGAATCTCCACACTGTTTTCCATAGTGGCTGCACCAAGCTGCATTCCCACCAGCAGTGTAGGAGGGTTCCCCTTTCTCCACAGCCTCTCCAGCATTTGTCATTTGTGGATTTTTGAATGACGGCCATTCTGACTGGTGTGAGGTGATACCTCATTGTAGTTTTGATTTGCATTTCTCTGATAATTAGTGATATTGAGCATTTTTTCATGTGCTTTTTGATCATTTGGATGTCTTCCTTGGAGAATTGCTTGTTTAGGTCTTCTGCCCATTTTTGGATTGGGTTGTTTATTTTTTTCTTATTGAGTCGTATGAGCTGCTTATATATTCTGGAGATCAAGCCTTTGTCGGTTTCACTTGCAAAAATGTTCTCCCATTCCGTAGGTTTTCTTGTTTTATTTCTGGTTTCCTTAATGCTGTGCAGAAGCTTGTAAGTTTCATTAGGTCCCATTTGTTTATTCTTGCTTTTATTTCTTCTAGGAGAAAATTTTTGAAATGTATTCAGATAATGTTTTGCCTATGTTTTCCTCTAGGAGGTTTATTGTATCTTGTCTTATGTTTAAGTCTTTAATCCATTTTGAGTTGATTTTTGTATATGGTGTAAGGGAGTGTTCTAGCTTCATTGTTTTACATGCTGCTGTCCAGTTTTCCCAACACCATTTGCTGAAGAGACTGTCTTTATTCCAATGTATATTCTTGCCTCCTTTGTCAAAGATGAGTTGACCAAAAGTTTGTGGGTTCATTTCTGGGCTCTCTATTCTGTTCCATTGGTCTATATGTCTGTTTTGGTACCAATACCATGCTGTCTTGATGACTGTAGCTCTATAGTATTGTCTGAAGTCTGGGAGAGTTATTCCTCCAGCCTCTTTCTTTCTCTTCAGTAATGCTTTGGCAATTCTAGGTCTTTGATGGTTCCATATGAATTTTATTATGATTTGTTCTAGTTCTGTGAAATATGTCCTGGGTATTGGATAGGGATTGCATTAAATCTGTAGATTGCCTTGGGCAGTGTGACCATTTTAACAATATTGATTCTTCCAATCCAAGAGCATGGAATATCTTTCCACTTTTTAAAGTCTTCTTTAATTTCCTTCATCAATGCTTTATAGTTTTCGGTGTATAATTCTTTCACCTCCTTGGTTAGATTTATTCCCAGATATTTTATTACTCTGGGTGCTGTTTTAAAGGGGATTGTTTCTTTACTTTCTTCTTCTGTTGATTTATCGTTAGTGTAAAGAAATGCAACTGATTTTTGAACGTTAATTTTGTAACCTGCTACCTTGCTGAATTCTTCAATCAGCTGTAGTAGCTTTTGTGTGGACCTTTTAGGGTTTTCTATATATAGTAACATGTCATCAGCATATAATGACACTTTTACCTCTTCTTTTCCAGTTTGGATCCCTTTTATTTCTTTCTCTTGCCTGACTGCTGTGGCTAGGACTTCCAGGACTATGTTGAATAGGAGTGGTGATAGTGGGCATCCTTGTCTTGTCCCAGATTTTAGTGGGAAGCTTTTGAGTTTTTCACCAGTTGAGTACTATGCTGGCTGTAGGTTTGTCATATATAGCTTTTATTATGTTGAGATATGTTCCCTCTATACCCACTTTGGCGAGAGTTTTTATCATAAATGGGTGTTGAATTTTATCAAATGCTTTTTCTGCATCGATTGAGATGATCATGTGGTTTTTGTCCCTTCTCTTGTTGATGTGATGTATTACACTGATTGATTTGCGTATGTTGAACCAGCCTTGTGTCCCTGGGATGAACCCCAATTGGTCATGATGTATAATCTTTTTTATGTGTTGTTGGATTCTATTTGCTAAAATTTTGGTGAGGATTTTGGCGTCTATGTTCATCAGTGATATTGGCCTATAATTCTCTTTTTTTGTAGTGTCTTTGCCTGGTTTTGGTATCAGGGTGATGGTGGCTTCATAGAATGAGTTTGGGAGTATTCCCTCCTTTTCAATCGTCTGGAAGAGTTTGAGAAGGACTGGTATGAGTTCTTTGTATGTTTGGTAGAATTCCCCGGTGAAGCCATCCGGTCCTGGACTTTTATTTGTAGGGAGGTTTTTAATTGCTATTTCTATTTCCTTTCTAGTGATCGGATTGTTCAAGTGTTCAGATTCTTCTTGCTTCAGTTTTGGTGGACAGTATGTTTCCAGAAACTTGTCCATCTCCTCTAGGTTATCCAGTTTGGTTCCATATAGTTTTTCATAATATTCTCGTATGATATTCTGTATTTCTATTTTGTTTGTTGTAATTTCTCCATTTTCCTTTCTTATTTTGCTAATTTGTGCTCTCTCTTTTTTCTTCTTTGTGAGTTTGGCCAGAGGTTTGTCGATTTTATTTACTTTTTCAAAAAACCAGCTTTTGGTTTGGTTGATTTTTTCTATGGTCTTGTTAATCTCTATTGTATTTAATTCCCCTCTGATCTTTATTATTTCCTTCCTTCTGCTGCTTTCTGGGGCTTTTTGTTCTTCTTTTTCTAATTCATTCAGGTGGTGGGTTAAATTGTTTATTTGAGATTGTTCTTCTTTTTTGAGGAAGGCCTGTATCGCTATAAACTTCCCTCTTAGCACTGCCTTTGCTGTGTCCCGTAGGTTTTGAGTGGTTGTGCTTTCATTATCATTTGTCTCAAGGTATTTTTTAATTTCAGCTTTGATTTCCTCATTGATCCATTGTTTTTTCAATAACATATTGTTTAATCTCCATGCTTTCCTTTTTTTCTCCTTTGTTTCTCTGTTGTTGATTTCCAGTTTCATGGCATTGCGGTCAGTAAAGATGCTTGAGATAATTTCTATCTTCTTAAAATTGTTGAGGTTTCTTTTGTGCCCAAGTACATGATCGATCCTGGAAAATGTTCCATGTGCACTTGAAAAGAATGTATATCCTATTTTTGGGGGGTGTAATGCTCTGAAAATATCCACCAAATCTAGTTTTTCTACTGTAGTATTTAATTTCTCTGTTGCCTTGTTTATTTTCTGTCTGGAAGATCTGTCTAGCGATGTTAATGCAGTGTTAAAATCTCCAACTATGATTGTATTCCCATCAATATCCCCCTTTATCTCTGTTAGTAATTCTTGTATGTACTTAGGTGCTCCTATATTGGGTGCATATATATTAATGAGTGTAATATCCTCATCTTGTATCACTCCTTTAATCATTATAAAATGTCGTTCTTTATCTTTCTTTATGGCCTTTGTTTTAAAGTCTATTTTGTCTGAAATCAGTACTGCAACACCTGCTTTTTTGGCTTTTCCATTTGCATGGAATATCCTTTTCCATCCTTTCACTCTCAATCTATATGTGTCCTTCTCCCTAAAGTGGGTCTCTTGTATGCAGCACATTGAAGGTTCTTGCTTTATTATCCAGTCTGCCACTCTGTGTCTTTTGACTGGAGCATTTAGTCCATTAACATTTACAGTAATTAATGATAGATGTGTGTTTATTGCCATTTTGAACTTATCTTTGCAGTTGAATTGGTATATCCTCTTTGTTCCTTTCTTCTTCCTTTTGTGGTTTGGTAATTTTCCTTTGTATTATCATGGATTTTATTTACTTTTTGTGACTCCTTTGTAAATTTTTGGCTTGTGGTTACCCTTTTTTGTAAATCTGTCAACCCATTACTATAACTGTTTTTATTAAACTGATAGTAACATGATCTCAAACCCATCCTACTGTTAAAAAAATTTAAAAAAGAAAGAAAAAAATATTCTGTATTTCCCTGCCTCCCTCTCCCACTCTCAGTGATTTACATGTCTTCTTCTATAATTTCGTGTTTACTTTATTTGTAATTCATGAGTTACCACCTTTCCAGTTGTGTGTTTCTCATTTCTGTAGCATCCTGCTGCTTTTCTATTTAGAATAGCCCTTTCAATATTTCTTTTAGCATGGGTTTAGTGTTGCTAAACTCCTGCAGCTTTTTTTTTTGTCTGTGAAACTCTTTATTTCTCCTTCTATCCTCAAGGATAGCCTTGCTGGATAAAGGATCCTAGGCTGCATCTTTTTTTCATTCAGGGCTTTGAATATATCTTGCCACTCCCTTCTGGCCTGTAGTGTTTGTGTAGAGAAATCAGCTGAGAGCCTTATGGGGGTTCCCTTGTAACTTACTCTTTGCTTTTCTCTTGCTGCCTTTAGAATCATTTCTTTATCCTTGACTCTGGCCATCTTGATTATGATATGTCTTGGTGTGGGTCTATTTGGGTTCTTCCTGTTTGGGACCCTCTGAGCTTCCTGTACTTGGATATCTGATTCCTTCTTTAAGTTTGGGAAGTTTTCAGTCATGATTTCTTCAAAAACCTTTTCAATCCCCTTTGATCTTTGTTCTTCTTCTGGGACCCCTATTATGCAAAGATTGGGACGCTTTATATTATCCCATAGGTCCCGTATGCTATTTTCATTATTTTTTATTTGCTTCTCTTGTAGTTCTTCTGAATGGGTGCTTTCTATTGCCCTGTCTTCTAGATCACTAATTCGTTCCTCTGCATTATCTAGTCGGCTTTGCACAGCTATTAGATCATTCCTCATCTCTGTCAATGAGTTTACCCATTCTACTTGGCTCTTCTTTATAGCTTCAATTTCATTTTTGACATATTTTATATCTCTAAACACTATCTCTTTTAATTCCTTCAGCAATTCGATCACTCCTTTTTTGAAATCTTGATCTAGTAGGCTATCGATGTCTATTTCGTTGATTTTTCTTTCAGGGGATTTCTCTTGTTCTTTTAATTGGGAAAGGTTTTTCTGCTTCTTCATCTTGCTCATACCTCTTTGGCACTGTGGTTATGGAGTATCAGCTGTTTATTTTGGTCCTTAAGGATTTTATCTATCTGATGCCTATTTAGGAATAGAACTTAGGAAAAAAAGATAAAAAAATGAGAGAGAGAAAGAATTTTAAAAGAAGGGAGAAAGAGGGTTTGAAAACAGTGTATAATGAATAATAGAAGAGTGAGTTGAGGCAGAGTATTAATCGGGTTGAGACGTCCTTTTAAAACCTTTACCAAAAGAAGGGGGGGGGGAGATGAATAGATGTATTTGAAACCTGTGTCTAATCAATAGCAGGACATCAAAACCAAAGAGAAATAGAAATGAATTAAGAAGTAAAGATTAAGAGAGTAATAGAAAATAGAACAGGTAAAAACAGATTTAAAAAAAAAAAGGGGGGGTGGGGGGTTGGTCGGTGTTCTCCTGGAGTCTGTGTGCTTTTACTGTGAAGTCTTTCTGTCTTCATCCTGTTTTGGAAGCTCAGCTTGCTGTTTTCAGAGGCCCTCCGTTGGCGCCCTCTTCTGTGCTGCTCCCAGCACCTGTCGGCAAGCAGATCGCGCCTCCTCCTAACACTGGGTAAGGTGCAGCTCTCTGCTGTGGGCGGGCGGGTTGCTGCCCCTCCAGATGCCGCAGTCAGATGTTGCAGACTGGCCAGGTAGGAGGGCGGGTCGTGCCCCCTCCCAGCACCTCGGTCAGGGGCTGTGTTCCTGACCTAAAGGCGGGGGGGCTGCTCTCCCTCTACCTGTGCCGCTGGTTGCTCCGCTCTCTGTGCGGCTGCGCGCTCCGCCCTGGTCGGCGCTCCGCAGGTGCGCTCGGGGATGACCGAGGGACAGCCCTGTCCCTGCTCCGAGCCAAAACCCAGCTCCTTGTTTGTCTTTGTGGAGCAAGTTCTCTGAGGGACCAGGATGGAAGGATCCTATCTGCCCCGGGCTGCAGGCCAGTCTCAGTCTGGCCTTTGAGGCTGCTAAACCCTTCCGTGCGGATACAGGTTTCGCCCGCGCTCCCGCCTGAGTGCTCAGCGCGGAGGATATGGCGGCTGTGCCTGATCCCCGCCTCTCTTCCCCCAAAAACTTTCCGCGGGTTTTCAGAGATGGGGGTGTGCACCCTTCCCCCGAGAGCACATCAACCTTGCTGTTTTATGGAGGGCCCAGGTTGTTCTGCCCTGTGCACCCACAGCCACGGCGCGCAGCCCGTTGCGTTCCCCCGTGGCTGCCTCCGTGCAGCCACCCCTGTCCTCCGCCCAGCTTGTGCAGCCTGGCCATGCCCACCACTGCCGGCCCGCGTCTCAGGCTGGGTGTCAGGGGGACGCTCTGTGCCCATTTAACTTAGTTCTGTTAGTCAAGGGCTGCTCTGTACAGATCCGAGCCTCGGAGGCTCCCCCTCCGTCCCGCTGGCCTCTCAGTTGGAGAGGGGAGACCCAGCGAGCGAGCGCCAGTCCTCTTTTGCTGCTCCCTCCCCGCAGGACCCGTCCCGCTCTGCTTTGCCTTTTGTTCTTTCGTTTTTCCTTTTCTCCTACCAGATTTTTGGCGTCTTTATCTTTTGAAGAGGGAGATGTTCTGTCAGAGTTCCACAGGTGCTCTGGTTGGCTGAGTGGGTCTGTAGATGTGGGTCTTGGTGTATTTGTGGGAGAGGGTGACCTGCGAGTATCCTTCTACTCCGCCATCTTCTCCATCTCCCCCTATTCCTAAGTATTTTTTGATGCTACTAGAAATGGGATTTTTTTCTTTAGTCTTTTTATGATAGATTATTTTCCATGTATATAAATGCAACTAATTGTTACATGTTGATTTTGTGTCATGCATGAATTTACTGAATTTATTACTTCTAATAATTTTTAATGGAGTCTTTAGGGTTTTCCATATAAAAGGCATGTAATCTTCAAACAGAGGCAATATTACTTTTCCCTTTCCTTACTCAGATGCCTTTTATTTCTTTTTCTTGCCTGATTGCTTTAGCTAGGAATTCCAGTATTATGTTGAATAGAAGTGGTGAGAGCACCTATTTCCTATTTCTGATCTTAGAGAAAACTTTTATCTTTCGCACTTGAGAATTATGTTAATTGTGGACTTCTCATATATGGTCCTTATTATGTTAAGATGCATTCCTTCTATACCTAATTTGTTGAGAGTTTTTATTATAAAAGTATGTTGAATTTTGTCAAAAGCTTTTCTTTTTTTGCATCTATTGCAATGATCGCATGCTACTTACCTTTTATTCTGTTAATGTAGCATATCACATTTATTGATTTGCATATGTTGAGTCATCCTTGTATCCCAAGGATAAATTCCACTTGCCCCACAGTGTATGATTTATTTAATGTGCTGCTGAATTTGGTTTGCTAGCATTTTGTTGAATATTTTTGCACATATGTTCATCAAGAATAATGTCCTGTAATTCTTTTTTCTTGTATTGTCCTTATCTGGCTTTGATATGAGAATAATGTTGGCCTCATAAAATGAATTTGGGAGTGCATCATCTTCAATTTTTAGAAGAGTTTGAGAAAAACTGGTGTTAATTCTTTTTTAAATGTTTGGTAGAATTCACCCATGAAGACATCTGGTTCTGGGCTTTTGTTGGGAGATTTTTTATTACTGCTTCATTCTCCTTGGTGGTTATTGGTCTGCTCATCTATTCTCTTTCTTCATGATTCAGTCTGTAAGTTGTATGTCTCCAGGAATTTATTCATTTCCTGTAGGTTATCCAACTTATTGGCTTAAAATTGTTCATAGTAGTCTCTTATGATTCTTTGTATTTCTGTGTTATCAGTTCAACATTGTTCTTGAAAAGACTATACTTTTCAAAAAATAGTTTGAAATGTCTTAGCATTGAAATACTTTTGCATCATTGTCAAAAAGCAATGGGTCACATGTGTGTGGGTCTAATTCTGGATTCTGTATTATTTTCCGTTCTTTTTTGTGCCTGTCCGCTTGCCAATGCCACAATGACTTGGTTACTGTAGATTTATAATGTGTCCTTAAATATGTCTTTGCAATTCAAATTTCTTCTTTCAGGTTATTTTTAACATTCCTTTAGTATTCTCTTTTAACTTATTTTGTTTCTAACTATACCTTAGTATAATTTGTAGGGGTTTATCTAGTGATTAAATAATACATATATAACTTTTCACAGTCTACTTAGACTATTGTCCCATGTTCAGTGTCTTATAGAAATCTTACCACCATATATGTCCCTTTACCCTCTTGCATTTATGTTGTAGTTGCTTTACATATTATATCTACATACAGTGAAAACCCTACCAGAAATGTAATTTTTGCTTAAAACCAAACATATTTTAAAGTACTCAATAATATTTTGTTACACATATCCAGATATTTACCATTTCCGGTACTCTTCTTTCATTCCAGATGTTCCAGATTTTCTTCTTGTATCATTTCCCTTTTGTCTGAACAGCTACTTTTAGCAATTCTTTTAGAATTTTGCAGTGCTATTCACATACATCTGAATTTCAGCCACTCAGTAATCAGTGTGTATCTTAGCCATTGTTATTCTTCATAGTTCAGTTATCAAAGTTCATGCATGATTTTTAGGGTTAAATCAACAACTGTGTGTCTCATGGTTGAGCCCAAGAGTTCATTTATAACTTTAAGGGGTCAGTTTCTTAAGTGCTTCCTTACCAGGATTTCCTCAGTACTTTCTGGTTCCCTATTGTTCCCCCTTTTGGTCCTCTGGCCAGAACACTGAGGTCTTAGTTACCCCACTCTGCCTTATACTTCCCCCAGCTGTGTCTACATCTAGAGTCAAGCTAGAGAACAGCATAAAGGGAGAAAAATCCATGGGAGTTCATCCCTTTCTATGACGATTACAGCTCTTCTGAATGAAGAGGAAGGTATCCTCCACCAACCAAAACTCATAAAAATTCTGATGCTTAATGTGATGCTATTAGGAGGTGGGGCCTTTGGGAAGTAATGAGATTTAGGTAAGGTCATGAGGGTGGAGCCCCCATGATGAGATGAGTGCCCTTAGAAGAGAAAGCACCTAGAGCTCTCTTCCTCTCTCAGCCATTGGAGGATCAGCAAGAAGGCAGCCATCAGCAAACCAGGTGTCCTCACCAGACACCAAATCTGGCAACATTTTGATCTTAGTCTCCCCAGCCTCCAAAACTATGAGAAATAAATACTGTTTAAGGAACCCAGTCTATGGTAACTTGTTATAGTAGCTCAGACTAAGACACCACCTTTAGTATTTTAGCTCCTATAGGTTTCTATTGGCTTTACCATTGTCACTCACACAGGACTGCTTATGGGCTGAGAAGCAAGAAATGGTGAAAATGTAGATAAATAAATATATAAATAAATAAGAGGGAGAGGTTCCAACACTCTTTATTAGCTTTGGAAAACCCCTTTACTGCTTCTTTAGCCTGAACTAGAGGGCTTCTGGAGTTCTCTGTGCACATGCTGATGCTCAGTCCTAGGTTTTGAGCTGCATTAAGTTCAGCTAGGGAGATACTTAAACTAAATGATAAATGTACTGCTGGCTTGGTGGTATGCTGAATTCTGGTATTCTTCCCAATTCTCATCTTTCTTAATGCTACTTACTTATTACAGCCTCCAAATAGCTACTCCATGAATCCTGCCTATGCTGTATAGCTGCATTCATTGGGAGAGACAGAGTGGCATGTGTTTTCTCCATCTTGCCCAGAACCAGACTATCCTATACAATTAGTCTGAATTTAGGGGCCCATACATTCCTCAAACTTGATCTGCCTAAATGAAGTTGGACATCCAAAAATCTGGCATTCATTCTCACAAAACTGAGCCTCTTGAGAATTGCTTTTATGCCACATTACAGTTATTAATATTTCCTGGCTTCTCTCAAAGGTCATTGTCAGAAGCATACATATGATATTTGTAACTGTAATCAATATAAAAATGTTAATGCCATCACAAACTACATTACTCAATGACCATTTATAAAGTTCTACTTGAGTTTTTTAAATTAATACAGTGGTAGGAAAATATTTTTTTTCTTAAGAAACTAAAACGCTTACAGCTTTACAATAGCAAGAGTTCTATCAGTGATTATATACCTCATTTGTTCCTGGATCCCAGGAAGCTCAGGGAGAAATCAGAAGCCTTATTGTAGTGATTATAATTACATTATCCTATTTTTCCTGCTCCTAATTTTCTATTTCTCCCTTCTAGATTTTATTATTTCATTGCATGTGCATTTGTTATATGCGTCCTCAAATTCTTTGCAGACTGTGGCAGAGAATGAATGAATGAATTATAATGAGTAACTAAACTATAATTGGTACTTTTCTAGCCATTCAATGGAAATTAATTTTTTCTTTTTAAAAAATTTTATAAGCAGCAAGATATGGAGGGTCTTGCCCGATCATTTCATGTCCTAAAGCATCTTCCTTCTACATTTACATTAACATCTGCAAATGCTAATGGACTTTCTGTCTGGAATGGGGATCAGCAAGTCAAAGAACTGAAGTAAAATGGGCAATGAAAGACACAATTTGTTCGTGCCCATAACAATAGGCAGTGATGCTAACGTACATGGCAATTTTTATTGAATTTATGCAGCACATTTCAGCATCTGGAAACTCTCTGCTTGATTTTAGGATGCAATCAGTTCAAAACCTTAACTATACTCCTCAGGGATTATTCTCCTATTGATTCGGATTTTTAAAAGTTGCCCACATGAAAGCCTGGGGCACTGATAGGAAGTTAGGGACACCACATATTTTCCTCAGTGATGAAAATAAAAAGCAACTACACTGAAACTGACTTCCCAAGAGACGGTAAAAGGAAAGCCTCCATTCGTCCACTTGCAGCACAATTTCACAAAATTGGAAGATATGACTTTTCTAGAAAATTAGGTTAATGTCAGCACCAGATTGGAATTGATGGAGTTCTATTTATTGCCTCTACTGTGACCCTCACTTCAAATAGTGCCCCACTCTCCAAGGCTGAAGCCCTGACGCACTATCTCTGCAACCCTGCCAGTACTCTTTGCCTCTTTCTAGTCTCTCTCAGTAAACAAACCATCCTTTCTACATGGCAGACGCTGCTGTCCAGCCTCCGAATCAATCCTGCTCCTGCTCTCCAGTCAATTTACTCTGCCCTCCCTTGTCACTTCCCAGACAGCCACCAGAAAGAAACTGCCCTAAAACTCATTTATGTTCTCCCTTGTCCTCCCATATGTTTCCTTTTCAAAGCACATTCTTATTTTCACCAGCTGCTGTGGGACTCCTTATTTTGAGGTCTGGATACACTGACTGTACCTAGCATCCTGATAGGCTCCCAGCACCCATCTCTTCTTCAGAGACTCTGTGCTCCCTCAATATTGCCATGTTGGACAGGTAACCCCATTATCTTACATCACACTGGGGATCAATGTCTGAATCAAGCAAAACAACCACATCGGTTTTTTGTGTGGTTTTTAAGTGGACTGATGTGGAAAGAGTCTCAAGGCACAGAGTGATCAGTTAGTATGAGATTGACTCTTACAGTAGGCAGCCCACACACCAAGGAACCACACCCTCTTCTGCTGTGGTTGGAAAAAGCCATCAATTGCCAGTGTATTATACGCAACTCAGGGGTCATCTCATATCTCTCTTCTCAGGCCTCCTTCCAATACCCAAAACATAGAGCCACTGAAACAATGGACCTAGACTCCACAGTGACAAGCTGGAAGGGATGTGAAAGCTCCTCTGGTCCAAAACCCATACTTTTTCTAATGATTATAGAAGCTGAGACCCTGAAAGTTGACTCAACCAAGGTCAAAGCAGGAATTCAAACCCAGGATGCCCAATTCACAGCCACCATTTTTTCTGAGGCCATTTTGCTTCCAAGAAAACTTCCTCCCCTAAACATCCTTACTACTGATTTCTCTATGGGTACTATTATCACCAGTGCCCCAATGACTCTTTGCATATTCATCATTCTCTCATTTCTCCTTTAAAATAATTTTTAATTCTATAGATAAAGCACATTACATTTCATTACGTCCCTCACTTTCCTTTATATTTCTCACTTTTTCTGCCCTAATTCAGGCCATTTTTACCACCTAACATGACTCCATGTCAGCCTCCAAACTGCCAGCACACGAATATCTCTAAATGACACTCCTGTATTGTCACTTCCTTACGCAAAACCCTTCTGTAATGTCTCATTCCCTACAAACCATGCGCAAGCCTAATGTTCTCCCCAGCACGGCCCCGTCTCTCCTGATGGTCCTGCTCACACTACTCTCCCCCATACTATCAGGCAAAAACCTGATTTCCTGCATAACTAAAATAAGAAACCACATATCAAAGATGAAATAGTTAATTCACCATGAATCAAGAAACTCAGTGTCTTGGAGGAGTTTTAGCTGGGAGAGGTTAGAGTTCTGAGGCAGAATTGGCCATCAGCAAAATTAATGTTTACTCATGATACCAATACCTAAAATACTGCCAGGTACTCTACCGAGTACGGGATAGAAGGTGATTGAGGCATTGTTCCTGGCCTCAAGGAACTCATCATTCTCTAAAGAACAGGAAACCATGTTCAGCTACCTCCTCCTAACTCAGTGAGGTGCATACCACATCAGAGGCAGGGATACAGGGTTGTGGGGGCTCTTTGACAGAGGCTCCCCCACCTGCCTTTTGGAACTTCCATTGCTCTGTTATCTTCCATCTTCTTTCCGGTATCCCTTCCTCTCTCATGTTGCATCACCCTCAAGAAGTTCCCCCATGGAGCCCTACTCAGATCTGCCACATGCCAGGTTATTTTCTGGCAGGCCTTCTCCTGCCACCACTCCTTGCTACCCTCTCTAAACACATTTTCTGCATGTCCTATTTCCTCTCTCTTGTTCAAGATGCTGGCTAGATAGTCTGGCACAAGTCTACTTCAAGTGTTGAAACTCAATGATGGTTTCATGAGTCACTCCTTTCAGATAACACTGCATTTGAAAGGGGGCACAGAGCAATGAGGGAATTGCAATCAGGAAGATATTAGGGGAAATGTTCTGATCCTCTGTCACTGAGACTGGAACTAAGGTAGAATCCAAGAGGTCATGAAAGATTGGGCCACGTGTGCCCTAAGTACCTGGAAGACAAATGTATGGAAAGGATGAGTACATATGGTAGCTGAGGAGCAATACTCATTAGAATGGTTCCATCACAGCAGCCGGGTTCCTGAGTTCAGCCTCGTGCATTCAGAAACATGAGGGCTAGGCTAGAGGTGGGAGCCAAGGCTGGCAAATACCACGCAAAGTAGGACAAGGAGCTGAGATGCAGGCTACGAGCACCTGTATCCTGATGATCCCTAACACATCGGGGTGCCAGCTGTTTGACAGAGGGTTGGGTAGACTTTGGTTTAAATGTGGAATCAGGATGAACAAGGAAGGAGAAATGACGTCATTATTAATCATAACGATGTTTGATATTTGTTTAGGATTTAAAGTGTTAACATTATTTCACATATACAAAGTCCTCTGAGTCCCAATAAGATAAGCAAAGAAGAAACACATCATCCCTGGTTTATAAATGACACACACAAGAGACGCCTTGTACATGTCTGTTGGATGGTTGATTTGTTCACTGAGTAGTTGTTTCAGTAATTGACCAATGATCCATAAGAAAAGTGACAGTTTTTCCTTCCCAATAAGAGGAAGGTGTAACCATTTCATCAGTGAGGAACTAAAGCTTAAAGAGATGAGGGGGCTAGTTCCCTAGCCCCTAACTCGTAAGCAGGCCCAGAGTTTGAACTTGCGTTTTCTGACAACATGTTGAGGATGATTATATTGTGTTTATTTATAGACCAGCCCTTCTGGCACCCTTGATAGTATCATGTGACCATGTCCTGAATATAAGCTAGCTCTACACCTGCTTTCATAGAAAGGGTACCAAAAATCTCCCTTGGCTGCAAGGGTACACCTAACCAGGACTATACAAAGATCAAAAGTAAGAAAAAGCATGTCTTGTGCCTCTTATTCCTTTCTGAACCACCAGATTCCGGCTATGAGGAATATATATATATATATATATATAAATGTATACATATGTACAAACATACATACATATATACAAACTATAAAGAGTGGTAAGGGTCATATTAAATAATTAGGTAGAAAAAAATGCTTTAAATTTCTCTCTAGAAATATGAAACAGAAATTCTAAATGCTTCCTTCTTCTTTAGTGTTTATTCCAGAGTAGTTTACTTATTCTCTTTTAATATCCAGCTTTTATGGTCTAGATGCATGTTATTAGAAATTTTATGTTTTCTTTTATGTTTTTTTCTTGTCAGTAAATGGGACAGCTAGTGAAAAATAATTCTCAGAAGAGATGAAAGGAAACAGTTTTTTCACCCACACCAGACCTGAAAAGTTAGATAAGCACTTTGTATAACATGGACATTAAATAGGTTCCAAAAACTGGGTGGAAGACGGTATCTCACATTTGCAGATGAGTGTCAGGATTTTGGAACTAATGGAATATATAATCCAGTGTAAACAGGCACCAATTGCTAAAATGATCTGTTTGATGAGTACCAATGAAGTTGGTAGAAAAGATTTTTTTTAATGACAGTGGGGGTGGGTCTGTAGGTGGTCCTAAAATTCAGAATGAGAAGGTTGAATCTGATGCCAAAAAAAGAAAGATAAAGGAAATAATGATGTTTAAATGAGTCACATTTAAACACCTATTCTATGAGAAAATACTTGGAAACAGAATTTTACATTCAGTTAATGGCACCCATTTAAAATAATAACCCAAAATGTTCTATATCAATGGAATCGTTGAAATAAGGAATAAAATGTCATCTATCATCACCCTCAAAAATGTATTTGCTGAAGCTTCACACATGCATAGGACCAATATCTAGCAAGTCACCAGATATTTTCTTTAAGTTTACAATTTTTTAAAGTATTGATATGGGAAAGTAAGTTTTTAAAGTCCTTTTTTTAAAAAAATAAGCACATCTATGATAGATGTACAATTACATTATATAGTTAACAAAGTATCAGAAATATGAAACAAGTTTTTGATGGTGTTTAGTGGTAAAGAAAATGCTGACAACTTGATCAGGTAGTTCCTGATCACACGTTTGCAAGAAGACTACAAAATATATTTTGTGACTATGGTGAGTTTTCACCTTTGCTAAACTAACTGTCCTAAATCAATCTTTCACCATGAAAAGAAAGGATGGAGGGAAGGAAAGAAAGGAGGGAGGGAGGCAGACAGACAAGACAGACAAGAACAAACTGTAGAGGGCTGAAAGAATAGGAGAGGGATAAGAGAAGAACGGCAGAGAGGCAAACGGTGTCTATTAGGATTTACACATCGCAAACTCATTTCATCAACACAGCCCTGCTTTGTGACCATCATTATCATCGTTTTCCAGATGTGAAAAACCATGCTGGCCAAGCGGTACAGTTACTTGTTCAAAACCAAAGAATGATGGTGTCAGATTTTAACCCAGAACAGTGGCCCCACACGGAACTGCTTCCTTAACTCAGGGGTCTACCTTGGGTTCCCCAAAGTATTTCTGTTGCAATGCTCTGGGGGGCCATGGAGGCACTTGCTCTCCCTTCAGGAGAACCTGCTGCAGGGGATGTAGGTGATTTACAACCTCCATCTGCCTCATCTTTGGACCCACTGCAAATTCACACCGTAACTCTCCCAGCTGCTCTCAGCCAGTGAATGAGCACAGACATACGTGAACCAGGCCACCTCTGTCAACACAGGATTCCTGTAACAGGCACCTTGTTTCTCTCTTTTCACAAACGGCAGATCTGCATTGTGGTCTGAGAATTCTTGCCTTCTGATCCTCCACCTTCACCTTCACCTTCACCTTCACAGGTGTTTTACCCAATACACCTCCTACAAATCTAATCCCGTCTTGGTGTTTACTCCTTAAGGTCCTGAACTGACACAAATGCACATTCACATGCAGAGCAATGCCCTGGGTAGATCCAGAGTTTTACAGCCAGGCTGAAGCCTTGATCAGACAGGGCATGGATTTATGAACAACTCTCAGCACACTCACTGTAATCTCCAGGGGAAAAAAAAAGAAGACAGTAGACCATAAACTCTCCCAACACCACTAGTGCTACTGACTAATCAAAACCACTGAAGGTGACATGCTCCCCACTGGGAAACCATGATTCCAACTAGAATTGAAGGTACACGAGACTCTCCTTGGTAGAGTTAAGATTCAGCAGAGATAGGGAGCATAGAGTTCATTCAAGTCAGTCCAGAACAGAGGTTTAGAATCAGAATGACCTGGTTAAGAAGTAATTAAGAAAAAAAAAAAAAAACTACCCTGCTTTAGATATCATTGTCACTCCTAGGTTTCTTTAAAAGATTCTGGGATTTTTCCACACCTCTGAGAAGGAAGAGGCACTGTCACAGATATACAAGCCTACCAGTCCACTTGAGAATTCATACCTGCCCTTCAGTGATGGAAGATTTCTTCTGTTAGCAACAATGTCTAATTCATCAATGTTCACATCTTAGAGGAGTAAATGTATCTTAAGTTGGAGACAGGAGAGGACAGCTAATCACAGTGTTCTACTGATAATCACCAGGGAATTCACCATGTTCACAGCACTTTTCTTATTACTTACATAAGACTGACAGAGTGACATCCCAGGCATAAGAACAAGATGAACAGTACAATTTGAATGTCCTTATCCTGTATTAGAATGTTGTTACATCAAATACTGTATACGGTAAACACAGAAAGGTCACAGATTAGAATTTCAAAACTTTTCTTTCCCTTTTGTTTTTTGAGGCAAATCAAATATACTGACCATATTTGTAGGAGGATTTGGTCAGATGACCGTATGCCTCAGTTGTGACTATCTCCTAACATACAGTCTCCACCTTCATCTAAAAATTCTCTTCCACCTTCTCCCTCTACACACACACACACACACACACACACACACACACACACACACACACGCTACTTCTTCTACAAAAGGCTATCATGTAACAAAAAAGGTGGTGGAGAGGGAGGGAGTCACAGAGTCATTCTTTCAAAATCCAGTTTAACACTTTGAAGGCTGGTGACCAGGACATGCTGTACTTGGAACCACAAAAAAGAAAATAAAGAAACAACTTAGGCAAAACCTATATACGCCGAAGGTCTTCTGTGAGATAAGCAGAGGCTGGAAGTCCATTTCAGAAATAAGGAATGTTATGCACTGCACATCAGATGCCCTGCACCCAGTCACACTCAGTGAGTAAATAAAAGAATTTGAAGGAATTAGGCTCTTAATTTTGAATTCTACCTTTCAATTTGAAAAAAATCCCACATGTCAAAGGCAATTAAATAACTAGCATGTATCTGAACTATAAACAATTAGTTGGGAGTCTTACCCAGCATTGTATGCTGTAAACAAAATCTTTGGAACTTAAAAAGGATATACTGCAGTATTGCAAAATGATTTCATCATTTAAAAGATAATGGTATTATAAAATAGAGAGCAGAACTACTGCCTTCTTAATATTTTAAACAGAATTTAGGTGAACATCTTAAATGTCAACAATCATCCTTTTTTGATAGTAACTATAGATTTTCTTTAAAAAATAACTTTGTAAAAATACAGTAAATAAATTTTGCATGGCTAAAATTACTTCACTCTGTTGAAGCTCTAGGAATAAATTCCCTAGGACTAAAGTAGAAGTAACTCTTATGTTCAACTGGGCATTTTCCATTTATTGCTTTCAGCTTTAAATGGCAAAGCATTATTTTTATTATTAAAAATAGTACAGAGCTACAGAAACTTTAAGTAATGTATGAATATCAGTTATAACAATTCTGGCCCACTATAAGAAAACCTAATATATTTTTTAAAACTTACTTATAAAGAGTTAGGACTGCTTATTAATATTACCAAAGCATTCCTTGCCTTCAGAAATGATTTACTACAGAGTATTTTAAATTGCACGATGTAACCTATTTAATATTAAGCAGTAAATGATTAAATAGTGATCTTTGGGCTACTGTCATCTGCAGAATATTTAATAGGGTTGGTTAAGAAGTGTCACTGGGCCACACAAATGTAAGATTCCCTTTTAATAAGATCTCAAAACATAAAAGCCTTTATGCACCAAATGGCCACAGAAATCGCCCATAAGCACAGCAAACAAAGCGTACAGATTCACAAGGAAGAACAAACGATATACTTCTGTGGAGTCATTAAAAAGTCCAGCTATAGAAGAAAATTAAATGACACGGAAACGTTTTACTACTAGTGAGTGAAAAAAAAACAGATCACAAAAAAGTATTTCGAGCATGAGCCCTATTTTTTAAAGTTACACAAACAAGCACATATATAAATTTATAAAATTCCAGGGGATATATACTAAGATACTAGAATAATAGTTGACATTTTTTATTTTTACATAATTCTGGGTTTTCCAATTTTTTAATGACATCTTTCTTTTATAACCCATGATATCAATCAGCACTGACTGCATTATACTGTGGTGACAAACAACCCCATGATCTTGTGGCTTTACCCAAGAAAAGCTTATCTCACCTATTTATTTACATGGGCAGGGATGCTCTGCTCATGGAGTCAGTCAGGGACCCAGACTGATGGCAGCTTCACCCCACACACCGTCCCCTGACCACCGAGACCACAAAGAGACTACAGTGAATCACGCACAGCTCTGGAAACTTCTACCTGGAAATGACACAGATCCCTACCTGCCACTCATGATTCATTGGAAAAACCAACCACACGGCCAAAACTAACTTCAAAGAGGGTAGGCAAGTGGAATCTGACCTTATGCCCAGACCTGGCTAAAAGTCCTAGATTGATACTAAATCACAAGGATAATAGTTAATTTTTAAAATATATTTTAGCTTCTCCAATTTTTCTAAAATAGCATATATTTTTATAATGCCTCTGGAAAACTTCACAACAAATACTATTCCTAAAATGAGAAAAACTTATCAGCACAACATTCAGAAAAAAGAAAGAAAAATGTTATTTTCCAAATAGAGATGATAACACCACCAGAGGAGATTATTTATTCTAACAGTGACAAAATAAAAGAAGCCTGTATTGGAGAGAAAACAAGGTCCAACATGAGGTCAATGATCCTAGAGTCAAAGTAAAGCCTGCTTCGTACAAAAACAGGAGAGGGCTAGGATCTGGTAATACAGCCCTGAAGCAGCAGCCCCCTCCACCCTGACAAAACCATTGATTAAAAGCTATCAGCCTAGTGACAAAGAACCAGAGTGATCTGAGAACACACTGTGCAGTGCTGATGGACCGCAGTTAATAGTAAACTCTAGCCTTCAGTTATTACAGAGCCTGAGGTCATTCCGAGTTAGCCCTTCTGTTGTTCATTCATTCATCTTATATTTATGATGCACTTAACTATAGGCTTGACACCACTGTGGGTCTTGGGTCCGACCAATGAACAAAACAGGTGTACTTCCTGCTCCCCCGGAGCTTATATTCTAATGTGGGGTCGAGAAACAGGCAATAAGCAGAGTATGTCCAGAAGGCAGTGAGTGCAAACTTATATGCAGAGTAAGGAGGCAGAGAGGGGCAGAGGGTGCTGCCTGAGACAGAGTGGTCGGGGATGACCTCTGTGACGAAGTGACACTGAAGCAGAAACCTAAAGGAGTCAAGAGAAAAAGCAACCCAGTTGTCTAGGAAGAGAGCATTCTAGACAGAATAGCAACTGCAAAGGCCCAGAGGGTAGACAAGCAGTTGTGTGTTCAGAGAGCAGCCAGGGGGCTGGGGGGGGGCTGGAGTAGAGTGAGCAAGGGGGAAGTTGTAAGACATGGGATCAGGGAGGCATCTAGGTGTGAGATGACAGGGCCTTTGGGGTCATGGTAGGAAAAGACTTTTGAATTTTATTCATTATGCAAACAAAAGCCATTGGTAAACTCTGAGCAGAGAAGTGACATAATCTTACCTTCATTTTAAACCCAATTATTCTGGTTACTTTGGAAAATAGTCAAGGGGAGAAGCAGGCTGATCAGCACAGAGGCTACTGCAATACTCTAGGTGAGATCACTGAAGCACAGTGAGTGGGGGAGGTGATGGAAAGACTGAGGACATCATTTCAAGGAGGACCAGCAGTACTTGCTGATGGACTGGACTTGGTAGGTGAGAAAGAGGAGTCAAAGAATATTCTGATACCATTTTATGATAAAGTACAGACTCCGAGGACCCCCTTCTATATAATATTCTACAGGAATATCTAGAATGGATGAACCCAACAGAATAATTACTGGTGCCCAGAGGTGGCTATACAGAGGGGGTGAAAAAATTATGAAGTATATTCCTACCTCACACAGAGTTCTTTTTTAAAAACAAAGCTTATTTCTGTCCGGCTGGGTTACATGTCACAATTTCAAAATGGGTTCTAATTTTTAACAAAGAAACCTGATATGAGTACAATTTTTCATATTTAAGTACTATACTCCTGTTAAGTGATTATTATATGGAGCCTTAAAAGAATCCTTTCTGGTTCATCTGTGGATTTAAGGGGTAGATCGTGACTAGTAGTGTAGGTAACATAAGAACAGGACTGATTGTACCACAGCAGCAGAGCCCTCTTTCAAAAGAATCCTTGATTGCTACCGCCTCTGCTCAACACTTTCATGTAGTACATAGAAGAGGACCAACCCTTTTCCTCAACAATTCATTATATCTTGGGCAGAGTTCTCCCACAGTATAATTTGAGCTGTCTGTCCAATACCAGTATGACTTAAGACAGAGGAAAATATTAAATTAAACATAAAATATTTAAGTATCTTGGTGAGAAAACTGTTTTTTTAAGTGGATATATATTTTTTTAATGTATTGTGAAATACAGATTTGAACATGAATCTTGGGAAGACTTAACATCAAAAGCAAAACATACCAAAACTATGAAATCTTTTGACGGCAAAGAAGACCTAGAGGAAAAAGCGATGACAGTAATGGAACCATGAAATGAAAACAAAGATTATATTAAGTTGGTAAATCATCATCAAAAAATTCTGGTGAGAGACGAAAGGGTGTTTGAGGAGTTGCCATGCATAGCATCACTTAGAGAGCAATGTGGCTAGAGTTGGAGACTGTCTCCATCACCCTCTCCAACAGAGGGGTTGCTCCCAGCCCTCCCTCTCCAGTTATCCACTTGTTAAAACTAAAATCTTAGCTCCCACATAAAGCTTTTCTAGACTTATTTATGAGGATGGTACTTTTTATATCAAGTAGGAAAAATAAAACTTCCTCAATCGGCAGAAAGAAACATTTTTAAACAAAGTTTAGTGAGCATTTTATAAGGCAGAACCAATTCCCATGGTTAAAAAGGAAAACAAAAAAATTCTCACACCAAAACTCTATGAAAAACATTGCTAAAATAACCAAGGACTGATTTGCACAAACCCTGTCTCACTCTTTCATTTCTCTGGCATAACTGTGTGACCCTCTGGGGCTGGAGCCTTAATAAGCTTTGTTCCTTCTGTATAAAAATAAATCTATAGAAGGTCAAGGAAAAGCACTTTTTAAAAATATAATGACAAAATTGAGTGAAGAAAATAAGACAAATGTCGGATAATATATTCAACATGACATCTTTGCCTTAATTATTTGCATGTTTAAAAACAAGTATTTACTCATCAACTCATAGATTGTGGTCCGCATTCTGTCATTCGCTTTGTTGGGGACAAGTATCTAGATGAGTGGTTCTCACTCCTGGTCTGAGGGACAGGAAGGAGGAAGTGACCTGATTATTAGAATCTTCATGGGGAGATCATTTGAAATCCTCCCAACAGAGGAATCAAATGCCAAGACTCCGTTCTTCTTAACCCTTTACCCTCAGTTGAGAACTACTAGCCTATATAAAGATTGTTTGAAGAAAAACAATTCTAACCCCTTCTAAACATCCCACACCCACAGAGAGACATAATTTCCCTATTTTCAGTCAAATACAACTACCTAAGACATAACCTAATGTGTAATATCAATACAGTTAGACTGGATCATACATGGTACTTGCCAAGTATTACCTATTGAATCCTCAAAGGACCACCATAAAACCTGTCGATCAAAGAACACTAAGTGTATCAGACCTACTGTAGTAACATCTGGACAGAGTGAGTCTGAGAGTATCTCTGAAAACAGTGGTATGGAATAGATCTTTATAGATCCTGGGTTCTGGGCTCAAACGAGTTAAGAAGGGTTTTCAAGGCACAAAACAGAAAGGGAGTAGGCAAAATGCGTGAGATAATAGTTTCCAATTGATGGACACAGTGAAGCAAGTGCCCAGAAGGGAGTCTTGATAAGTAAATGGGAGCTGGGGAAACAAGCTGCTGGCTCCGCTGTGCAGCGTGTTACCGAGAAAGGAGAGCTGTTTACCCAGATGAGCAAATTATTTGCCCGAAAAAATTAGTCTTCGAAATTTCCTGAAGTAAACAACGAGGTTATTTATTGGCTTACAGTCTTATCTTTCTGAATAAGAACTTCCTGCCACAAACAAGTTAAGTCTTGCTGATACAGGTGGCCTTGCTTATTAGTCCTGAGAGTTCAGTTATGTAGACACAGGTGGTCCCCTTCTCACTGAAAAGGCCAGCAGATGATTAGACGTTTCATTCATAATAAATCAGGGTGGAGTAAGAGTTCAGGAGGGTCAAAAGCAAGCAAAAATGTTAGTTGGAGCTGTCGGCAGAAAAGTGAGTCACAAATCAGGACTTGGGAAGACAGGGACGAGGTAGGGACGAGTAGGAAGTCGTGTTAATAAGTCATCACGGAGACCAGGAAAATTGACAAGTGTCTAGACAGATGGCCACTTGGTGCAACAGTTGTGGATCTGATTATTTAAGGTCCCAGACAGGTTGGATTGGTCAACTAGTCCCTGTTTCCTCAACTCATCCCCTATCTAGAGAGAACCAGGACCAGAAGATGGAACCTCCAAGTAGGGAGATTAAAAGTGAGCACTAGGGGAAAAACTGATGAGATCTAAAAAGATCTGTAGAGCAGTTCCTACTACTGTATCAATGGTAAGTTCCTGCTTGTGATCATGGTACTGTGACTATATAAAGTATTAACATTAGGGAAAGCTCAGGGAAGGATATATGAGAAGGTTTTGTTTTACAGCTTTTCTGTAAGTCTAAAAGTAGTTCCAAAAAAAGTTTAAAATTCATAGGATTTTACACTTATTGTTTGGTAATGGATAAGTGACTAATTAGAAGTTATTTGCTCTGCCTCCCTGATGCATCTTAGCCGAGACAACCAAGTGGGGGAGGGGTATTTGGGGGGAGCATACCCTGTGTTTGGATAATCTTGATTATTATCAGAGAGCCATAGAGCAAACCAGCCCCAGAGGAAGAGAGACAGGCAGAGAAAGTTTCCCCAAAGAGGAAAGGATCTTTGGGCTAGAGAGCCCAGGGCTTAGAATGCAGAGAGATGGCTGCCTTGGGCTATTCCTAGAAGAGAATCATAAATTCACATCCTGCAGGTGCCAGGCCAGGAATCTGAATGGAAGCCCAGTAAAACACAAAAGGAAATGAGAGGACTGAAGAAGTGAAACATGCCCACCTAAAGGTATTATCTATTTTTTTAACCTGGAAAACACCCTGAGTTAGTCCATGGGCCACTTGTTTTCAATCCACAATAGGACTCAAGCTCCAAAGTTTAAGGGGAAAGAGTGAAATGATTCTGAGGTGCCTGGCTAGCCCAGCATCGCATGGAAAAGTAGACCAGAGATTAAGATGGAAGCCCCGTTCAGGACTAAAGCGCTGAGGTCTGACGTACTTTGGAAATAGGACCACAGGCCTGGAATATTTCCAAATGTGGCTCTTCCATTTAAATAAAAGCTGGCGCACAGGAAGAAACGAGGGCAGCAGCTACCAGACTGCTGGCAAATGTCTCAGCCCAAACCTTAACATGGCCCTATGTGTGTTTTATTTTACACATTAGCGCCTCCCACAATTTCTCTCCATTCCACAGCTTTCCAGGAATTATTTTTAGATCCACAGGGGAGGGAGCCTCTTAACACGCAAAAGTAAATAGATTTCGAAAAGCTAAAATATTCATTTGAGAAGTGATTTGAGTAGCTAGTGTGAAAACGGGAAGAGTAACAGTAAATGAGGTCAAATGTATTTTTGACAAGAGATTCAAATAATGTACATTGAAAATAATGGCATTACTGTAAACAAGGTAAAATATACATTGGAGAAAAAAATTAGAAGAACACTTCGAATACTGTGTCTCTCCTTCATTAGGTCAGTAAAACAAATGACATTTGATATTGAGTGTCTGCACAAGATTCCAGGTTTATTCCAGAGAATAAAGCATTAAAAATTCTTCTGTTTGGGGTGGGGAGTGAAGCAAATACGTGGTTTTGGGGGCTCCTATCTGTTCAGTCAGTCACTGTAACCTCTTTCAGGAATCCGACTCGTGTGATAATAGCCAAGATAGGAAGCCCCATACACTCATAAGTTTTCATAATAAAAGCATTTTGCAGAGAGAAAAAAATATTATTTTATATTAAGATACCACAAAAGGTTTCACAAACTCAAATAGCAAGGAAGATAAGAGCTTAGAAATAGAACCATCACGTCAACGTTATTTCAGCTGTTTATTTCAATTGCCCTAGTCTACCAACATCCCCCCCATAAAAAAAAAAAGAAAGAAGGAAAAAAGGTGTGTTTCCAAGTAGTGTAAATACATTGAAATTAATGACACACTCTGCTGCAAAGGCCCTCCGTTCTTTCCCCCTCGTAAGCGTGTGTATATTATACTTTCATCATCTCTGAAGTAAGATAAAGAAAACAAGAGTCTACACCTATGAAAAACTATTTCCTGGCCACCTCATTCTGTTCCTATTTTTCTTTGCTGGCTGCCGGTGAAATATTATTTGAGCAAAATTAAACATCTCCACAGAGGAGAAAGTCAGGCTGCACAGCCCATTATCAGGGATGCTTGTGTGTTAAAAGGACTGGCATAATGACATCCTGCTTCATAATGACTATTCCCAGGTATAGAAATTACAGGCATCTTTTAACACCAGGCAGAATTCGGACCATCTTGGCTGCATCTATTTTCCGTCTTTCAAGCTGGATAGTTATTCCTTTCATAAGGATAATGAGTGTCACGCTGGATTATACAACCCAGCTACATCTGTTCTCCCTTGTTTTCTAGATATTACATTCATTGTATTTCACAGCATGAGCCTCCAATCAAGATCCTGAATATTGCTTCATGATAAATATCCCAGATGAAAAAACGGTCTCGTGCCAAAGCCATTATCACAGCTCTGGCCCGTCTGCTTGAACAACGCCTCTCATCACTCACATTTTCCCTTGGACAAAGGTACCATGGAACCTGCTTTTTCAAACTTAGAAACTTTCTGTCCAATATTTGTATAAATATGCCAATTGTGAATTGGCTGCTATGTCTTTCCTGTGTACTTCACTGTGTGGACTCACTCTGCTGTTCTATTTCTCCCCCTCGGAGCTCACCATCCCATGGCACCTCACCTTTCAGGATGGGAAAGCACGTGGTAGAGGGCACGTGGCATGAGACTGTGTTGCACGGCCCCACAGCTCTGACAGAGCAGGGTCTAGGAGACTCAACACCAGCCAGAAAAGAGATTTTCGAGGGAGGCTGAAAATTCAATTAACCAGAAAGCCCAGGATATGCAGTATTCTAGAATCAGACCTTTTAAAAAGCATTTGGGACCTTCGAGTTCACCTAACTGAATCCCTCAAGTTAGGCATAAGAAAATTGAGGCTCAGATGGGTTAAATAAGTTAGATGTAACCACAGAGCTGCCTAGCCACAGAGGAAGGACTTGACATCAGAGCTCAGCTTTACCTACAGTAAATAGAAGTTTCTATTTAATCTAATCATCAGAATTTTTCCTATTGTGTTAGAATTTCTTAAATCCTGTTTCTAAAAACATTTCTCAAAATACAAATCCAATTTCTATTCTTATACATTAAAGACATTAGCAATGACTGAACTTTGCTTTGATGGTTGATCTGCCTAAAAGTTGGCATTTTGCAGTTGAGTGATCGTTAATAGCAGGATGAGGTCAAGATGAATACATAAAAGTTGGTGACTGAATGAAATCTACACTGACTTGGATCAAACCACTCTAAATACATACTGATTATTTTCTTACAGTTTCCTTCTTTTCCCTATGGTTAAGGGAAAAAAATCATTTGGGTGAGTTAAGGGTTTCACAAAATCAAGGCTTTTCTGCCTTTATCTTGGGATTTAAATAACAAGACAGTCCTGATAGACTACAAAAGTTAGTCCCATTTTCCAACTCCAGGCAATCCTTTTTTTTTCCATTTATCACAACAGAATCCATATTCAATTCAAAATAATTTAAGGTACATAAAGTCCTTCTGTATTCTTTACTTTTCCCTCTAATGACATAGAAGCTCTAAGTTGTATTTCTGGGGGTTTTTTGTTGTTGTTCCTGCTGTTGTTGTTGTTATTTTCTTTAAATTTTAAAATAGTGTCAACTTCCTGACCAAGACCTTGCCATGTTTGTGGACTCTGACCCCTTCCTTTAAAAAAAAAAAAAGTTAGCCTCTTTCAATAATGGTCCATGGGTAGCAAATGTACTTCTTAGTCTCTATGGGTCTGCTTTATCTCTATTTCTCCCTCTCTGTTGAATGCTAGTGTAGCTAGGTATTAAGGCCCAGAATGACACATCTGTTTCCCTTCAACATGTGAAGGTATTACTTCAGGGGCCTCTGCCATCTACTGTTGTTGTAATTTACTAGTCTAATTTCCAGTTTTTGAGGTAATCTTTTTTTCCCCACTAGCAGCTCTTAAGATTTTCAATTTATCTATATCTCTTGCCATGTCATTATGATGCACCCAGATCCGGCTTTATTTTTATTCATTCTGCTGAGTTCTTGAGATGCACTTTTACCGAGAATGTAGGCTTTTTAATAATCCTTGTAAATTCTCAGCTCTTGTTACAGCTTTTTTCTGCCACACCCTCTAATCTTATTCTATAAAGGCTATTAAGCATGTATTGAAGCCTCTCAATCACGGTTCCAATACCCTTAACTGCTCTCTTATGTTTTGGTTTTTTTTTGATCTACATCACTGTGCTATTATGTTCTGGGAGCATTCCTCAGTACCAACTTTTAATTAGCTGGTATGTTTTCAACTATATCTGATCTTGAGTTTATACTAAATGCTATTTTTGTTTCCATAATTTTTTTCATTTCCAAAATTTCAAAGTGATTCTTTTCCATATCTACATGGTCTTCTTTCATTTATGCCCTAATGTGTTCCATTGTATCTCAGAAAATTTTCTCATAAAACACATTATTTCTCTTTGATCTCTTTCAAGCTCCTAAATAAACTTACGATTTTTTTCCAACAATTCCATTTTTTTTTTAATGAGTGGAGTGAACTCATCAACTCATTGTTGATTTTCCTGGCTATCTTGGAATTTGTTTTCTTTGAGTCATTTAAACTTTTGGTTTGGAGACTCATCTTGAATATGGGGTATTTTTCCTGAGACTAGTCTGCTTACCATTCCATATTTCTGTTCTTTTTTAGGGCCAAGATGGCATTGATTGCAACGTGGCTGTTCTAACAACTAGTTGTTCTTATCAGATATTTCTTTTTCTTCCAGGCACTTAAGAGGATTTTATTTCCCTACCTTGGACATAGCCTTATGATTTGGTTTGGTGAATGAAACATGGATGGATGTGGCATGTGTCCCCTCTAGATGGATACCGTAAGAAGCTAGTGTATAACTTATCATGCCCTCATTCACTCTAACATAGCAACTAGCAGAGTCCCAGGTGGTGGTCCTGCCATCTACCTGCAGGTCAAGGTGAGGATATCACTGGGCAAAACCCTGAGTCAACTCACAATGGAAATGTAGCACAAGCAAGAAAGAAACCTTTCTGTTTTAAGCCACTGAGATCTTGGTGTTGGTTTCTACTGCAGCCTGACCTGAACCATCCTGACAGATGTAATTATATTAGTTTTTAATTTTTTCTTTTTAGATTTTATGTATTACTGCTATGCATTTGGAGCATAGAGAAGCTTCAAAGCATGAATTTACAGTGCAGTCTTGTGGGGAGTCCAATCTCCAAGGAACTTTAAATATCGTGAGATAAACAAAATGACATGCATGAAACACTAAGTGGACAATATAAGTATGTATTTATGTGTCGAAGTATGTGGTTTCACTAATAAGTGCTATAAGTTGCCAAATTGAACATACTCAAGTCCTTTCCCAATTGTTTCAATTCCGAATGTACTTTTTACACATGGAGAAAGCCTTTCAATTCCTTTTCTTCTCTCATAAGTACATTATTAGTAAGTTTATCTCTCTGTCATTACTCAGTAAATTTCACAGCATGTTTTCAAAAGGTCTTTTGCCAGGAACTTCAGTAGATAAAGCTGTGAATAGGTAAACTTCCCCTCTTTCCTTTCTTTGTTCCTTTGTTCTTTACTTTGTCTGTAACACATCCTTTCTTCCTCCTTTAGAATCTCATTGCCGTACGGCTCTCCACTGATCAGTTCCCACTCAAAAATCTTTCTCAGCTCAAACCTGATGTCAATAATGTGTCATAATCTGAATAAGTACAAGTCAATTGTCCTATCTACGGGGGCTAATTGCATTTTAATCATTCATTTATTCATCTTTTCAACAAATACTTATTAAGCATCGAGTATAACAAGCATTATTACATTAGAAACAAAAGATGAAAACTATCATCTTCTGATCTTGAGGAGTTAAAAATCTACAAAGGGCGAGGATAAGTAATGACACAAATGACAGCACAATAGTAAAAAGGAACATTCTCTGCAAGTACAGAGAAGATGAAGTTATTCATCTGGGCTTAATTGTAGAACGAAAGGCTTTGTCCTCCATTTGAGAACTACTATACTCCAGGAGCAAAGAAGAGAGATTATTTTTGAACCAGACAACCTTCCTAGTGACACAGAAACCATGGTGAATGTGCGACCACATATTTTATTTCTTGGTAACATGAGTTCTGCCTATGATTCTTCAACCCAAATTTAGAATTGGACAAAACTCTACCTCCACTCTGGACAGTGAAAATTGGGTTGAATTTCCCAACCCAAAAGGTGTCTCAAATGTTTTTCTATCAATAATTCTGGAAGACAATCTTATTTCCAAAACGAGCAGACCAAAGTTTGCTTTAATCTTACTGTTGATCTCTCTTTTCTAATAAGTGTAAATCACATGCCAGGTGACAGCCATGTAGGAGATCTGGGAAGCTGTCTGCCTCCACCTTGGCTCTGGACTTATGAAACTGTCCAACATTTATGTACTGCATCACAGTTTTCAGGGTCCTACACATTTTATGTAATTCTTTCCTCAGAGCAACCTCATGAAGGATTCAGATCAGATCTGAATCTAGGGTGTGTGATATTTCATCTATACTCTGTAATGTAACAAAGAGGTCCATTCTATTTCAAGCATGAATGGACAGCAGCAAATTCCTACCAGAATTCTTTTCACATTCATTGTTTTGTTTATAAGGCCTGAAGGAATGTATCCTCAAGATACTGTCTGAAAATCAACTGATTATAGTGGGGAAAAATCTGTTTTTTTAACACAGTAAATATCAAATAATTTCTAGATTCAAAGGGTTGGAATAGGAAGGGGCCATGGATTGTAGATGAAGGCAGAGGAGAAGGAAAGGGGAAATTCCTCAACTGGCCCTGAAGACAGTCTTTCTGTTCTTTTCTTCATACTAAGTTTCTTTACTTCCAATAGTGGAGATCTCTAGATTTTACTGTTCTCTCTCTCTCTCTCTCTCTCTCTCTCTCTCTCTCTCTCTCTCTCTCTCTCTCTCTCTCTCTCTGCATTTTATAAACAATATTAGAGTAACAGCCAGAAGCTAGGGACCTAATCAAAGAACTAGCTATCCTGTGATTCTATTTACAACTAAATTGACAAGGGGGAGAAATCATGAAGGAATTCTACCAGCCATTCAGCAATTTTCAAACAAGAGGCCCTACCTTCCCATCTCCAGTGAGAAATTTGGTTTTCCTTTCCCTATCAACTCTCTTTACTTCTTATAACTCAACATCCATCTAAGCCATTTTTTTTAAGAAAAAGGCATTTTTGTTAAAATTTTAAAAAGATAACCTTACATGTTCAATGGCATGGACTTGTGCGAGAACGCTATGTTTAGAGAATAACCAGCATTTCAGTACAGCTAAAGTACCATGGGCTTCGTGAGGTATCCTGTCTTCTGTGACAAGAAAGTTAGGCAGAGACAAGAGCACGAGTGAATTTGGGGACCATATTAAGATGTTATATAATTTTAATCATGGCATTTTGTCTAATATTACACCATTTCATATGCCTAGCCCCACTTTATTAATATTACTTCATAAATACTATTTTAATGACTATACATTCCATCAAATTGATGTATTAAGATTTGTCTAAATATAATTTGGATGTTGGGTATTTAAGCATTCTTCTCCCAGTATTATTCTCCCAGTTGGGTATTTAAGCATTCTTCTCCTTAGACATTTTTATAAGTCTTTGCTTGTTATAGTTCATCTCTGATTGTTTCCTAGAAGAGATATTTCTGAGGTAAGACTAAAAACATTTGGCTTAACGAAGACATAATCATGGCCCTATTCCAGGTTCTCATCTTTTCTTAGATTAGAAAAATGTAGGCATCTAAATCTTTTTTTAGACCATGTGCAAAAGTATGTTCTATATATAGGCACAGCTATATGATTTGGTGCATAGAAATGAGGTGGACAAAGACAGTGCCTGTTTTATAAGAATATCCTAATTAATACTTTACATTTTTGTCTTAATTAGAATACACTAATTTTCACAAATTTAATATACCCTAAGGGGAAAAAAATAGGATTTTTCTATTTAATCTCATTCTGACATTCCCATGAGCCTCCATGTTTTCACTGATTCCTCTGGAGAACAAGATAGTCTGTCAAATCTCACCCTTTGACTAGGAAAACCCCATTTTTAATAAAAAGTGATTTAGAAGGATATCTGAGGCAGGGTGGCTCTTCTGAATTGTACAAGAGAAACATGTTCTCTTAATAAAGCAGGAAAAGACCCCCCAAATCATCTAGCTCCGTGTTTCCCGAAGTGTGATATGCATTCTTCTGTTAGTGGTATATATTGTAAACTGCATAAATGATGAAAACTGCATAGTCATGGGAACATTGTTCCTCGTACGATTTTCGCTGGTGGTCCACAGGCGCACTTTTTTTAAATTGGCATTTATTCATTTTTAGGTTTACACTTATTGCTGGTGGTAGTAATTTTGTGTTTGTCACTTATTTTTAATTTCTTTTTCAAACATATTTATACACATATACATATATATGGGTTTTTTTTAACAAGTTAGTTGAGATAATGAAATACGGTAGGTACAAAAGCGGACAGCTGGCATGTAAATGTATAAAGGTCTTGAAGGAGGTACAGAAATGACCACGGTCTACGAAACAACTACTCTCGGCCAACCTTCTCATTTGCTATATAAGAACCAGGGGGATGAGGTGATTTGCCCCAAATCATCCAATCCAAAAGCAGGACAAGACCCATGCTCATGGTCCTCTTGCTTGTTTTTACCTACCCTACTGCCTCTGTGATGCTCTCTCGCAACAAGAACATTCACTCCTATGTTTAGAGTAAATGGAAGTCAAATCTTGTGAATGAGAAATGTGACAAAATTAGGTGAATGTATTAGAAGTCTCTTCTTTTTAAGAAGTAACTGTCATTCTCATCAGAGGTAAGGAAATTAAGTTGCTGTCCTTCACTCTCCCAAAGATGATTATCATGCCATTTCTTGTGGGTCCACTGAGCCAGAAATGCAGAGATAATAGGTTATTACAGGGGAATTTGTCTTTGACATTTGTATAAGTTTCCAGTCAATTAGATGAAAAATACCCCATTAGATAAAGTGAGTGTACCAATTATTGTGAAGATGGCCTACTGCTAAAAATGTAATTGAAATGTAGAGAGAGGAGGGCTCCATTCTCCAGATGCTGACTGCAGCAGAGACAGTAATGCAATCTTGTAAACATTTGTGCTCTCAGATCTCAGAATTTTCGAATTTTCAAATCAAATGTCATTGTCACGTACATATTAAAAGCCTGCCCTGTAATTAGCTGCAAGATTTCAGCTCTTTGCCATAAAATGTACAAAAATAGCAAAACAGATTGTTCCATTATAGTGCAAGACATGTAGACAGGTAGCATGGGTGACCAGACTTCTTTAACAAAGACAGTATTTTTGAGATAAGAAGCTAAGCCTATAGCTAGGTAAGTCATGATTGCCCTTGAGTTCATCTTGGAAGGGGGATATTTTCGACTCACGGACAGGGGGAAAGAAACTCGTCCTCAGAGCGTGCTCTCTACAGCTGTGAAGTAGCTGTCAGTGGCCAGCTGCCAAGGTGCCTCAATCTCAGTTGAACAAAACGGGAACAAGTATGTTCTAAGAAACAATCCTGCAAAGGAATGGCCTCGTATCGAATTCTTTTTCATCTTCAGTGATTTTGTGACCCATATGAATTTAAAATGTAAAATGAAATATTTATCAACAATCAAAAACAGACATGTCCGACTGCATTATCTGAATTCAATGCTCCTTTCATGTCGGAGAATAGAGGGCTGCTTCAGAGGAGCGTTCACCCTGCCTCAGTAAAGCCTGCTTTCAGAGGAGACACTATGAAACTTTAACCCTGTCGGTTCAAAGGAGCTTCTCTGAATAGTTACCTCAAATTCATGTGAGAATTACATACAAGGTGCCCACCATCTTTACTCCAGGATTTAACATTACTTTTCAATACAGTTATAATGGCTACCATTTTAAACCCTGTTATGTGCCATTTATGTAATAAAAGTTTTTGCATTTTTAAACATTTTATCTTTACAAGTCTTGCAAAGTGGATGTTAATATTTGCCATCTTATAAATAAGGAAAAAAGCCTTAGATATGATAAATAAATTATGAGCGACTAAGTAGGAGAGACTACATTTGGAGTGAGATGTTTGTCTCTTAAATACTGATGTCCTCTCACTACTATGAGCCCCCCTTCCTTTATTTCTTTTCAAAAATTCTTCCTTAGGACATCCCTAAGTTCCTGCCTCCATTCCTAGACAGGCTTTCCTCATCACTCTGCGCTGCAGGCAGGGTTCCACCTCCTGTCAGTCCTGCCGTCTTTTTCGGTCCTAACAGTGAAATTTGGATCCTAATATCTCCATGCCCTTTCTTCCTATCTCTTTCCCTCCCCATGCTGTACTTTGCCATTTCCAGATTCTAATGCTTTGTACAGAACTTTAATATCACCTGCTGCCTGGATCTCCCAGCCATATCTGAATCATTTCTACAAGGCCCAGGAAGTTTCATGGACACCTGGTCCCCAGGTTGTTTTCAGAGACACCCTATTGATCTCACTCCTTAACACGAAGTTTGGACTTATCTACTCAACTAATCTGGCTAGATTTTTTCCCCTGATTAAATTAACTAGTAATTTCTATCAAACTAATGAAGTCAATTTGACTTAAAATCTAAAAGTGAACTGAAAATTGCAGCTCTCCTCAAAACCACCTAGCAAATGCTTAAGTATTCTTTGTGACTGTCACATTCTGTTGTATTCCATTTCTTTCTAAAACCTAGAGAAAGGGGGCAAAAACACAAATAACAGAGAAAGTCGCTGATTTCCTAACACTTTTAGGTTGATAGGTTCTCCAAACGTTCAAACCATCATTCTCCACTCTGTTTCAGTAAAATATTGCTGGATAGAGATGCAGCGTGTGCAAACACACGAAGTCTGGGGTGGGGACAGGCAGGGTAGAAAGGATTCAGGCTGCCATAATTGTACTTTTCAAATTTGTTTTGCTACTTGAAAAGTACAGGTAATGAAATATCCATCTCAACCCACCGTGTCTTTCACAGGACACTTGATGGAGGGGTGCTTGGGTAGCACGGCTTACTTCTGCTGAAACAAAGGAACCTGTCTTAAGCCTATGTTTTTGACACCTTCACTCAGTATTCCAGCAAGTATCCTATTTAAACTTTAATAGGTATTAAGAAATATGCCATCTTTACCAGAACTTTATTCTCTGTTGGGCACACTTTCTGGCTTAATCCTCAGGACCCCAGGGAAAAGAGTTGTATTGTCCCCATTGTAAAGTAAGAGAACCACAGCACAGAATGTCACTGTCCAGGTCTGTCTCTAAAGCCCATACTCTATTTTTTCTCCATCTCCCAGTTCCCAATCCATTTATTCCTTTTGCGACACTGCCCTTTGGCCCATATATTGTTTTTGTCTAAGTGGTAGGGGGCAGATTTTCTTTTTTCTTAACCACACCATTAACAAGCTAGGGTAACTTGCCTGATGTGTGCCACAGGCTGTTGCCATATAGAATTTCAATTTTCCCAACCAGGCAGAGCTACATGTTGTTAAAACCCGAAGCAAATGCCATGATGTGAACTGCCAGTGGGCTCCTCTTTGTTCACAACATAAAAAGAAGTCCATTTCACTCCAGGAACCGCGGCCTCTTCCCCTTTATTCAGCTTAGCACACAAGACAGAGAGGTCTCTGTCGCACTATTTGTGGAAATCATTTATGACTGCGCTTGGACCTTCAGGCAGTTCTGCCTGGGCTCCATTCACCACCTCCAGGAATCCTGCCAGCATGACACACTCACATCAGACGCATTAAGACTTCGTTTTTTATTGTCCTACTGGTATCCTACCACTATTGCTGCAATAAAGAGTTTTATTTCGGAACCAAACAATTATTTGCTAGGATAGGTTGAAGCTAGAAAATTGGTTTGTACCTCAAGGAGCAGTGAGAAGTCAGGAAAAGCTGCTCTCTTGCTGCTCCATTGATTCCTGGAGGTAGAAAGGAATGGATAAGAATTAAAATGCCCTCCATCCAGAGAATTGTTCAAACGGGTTTTGATTAAGCACGGAATCTTTTCAGAAAGGCTGCCAAAATTGTAGGCCTAGTTTTAAGTCAAAGAAGCAATCAGATAAACTGACACTTAAGACCAAATATTCAAACACAGAGGCCTATATTTTTATCTGCTACAAATTCAGAGGGAAAAGGAAAAACAAGCCTCCTTACTGCTCACACTCTGATAGTCTGCTGGATATTTAGACTTAAGTTCAATCATTCAATAAGTAACTGATCAACTGCCTTCTATGGGCCATATATGCACTCTGCTTGGTACTAGGGAGTTCCCAGTCCTCTGAAGGAAAAGGTAACAGGTAATTCTAACGTATGGTGATGCGTGTTCTGGTGGAGGCCTAATTTGGACTTCACTGGATCCCACAGGAGGCGCATCTGCACTGGCTGGGAGGTAGAGGCATAAAAGATTTTCTCATAGCTCCTAATCCAGTCTTGAAAGACAAGCATAAATTAGCAAAGAGTAGAGGAAAAGATAAGAAAAAAGAGAGAGTAGGTGTTTGGGAAACTACAAATATTTTCAGATAACCAACAAAGCTACTTAGACCCACCCAGCTGTCCTGCCATCACACAGTTCACATATTTAAAATTAAATTTGTTACCCCGTCTGAAGCCCAAAATTTCCATCCTGCCTGAATTTACATCTTGGCTCAAAACCTTGGGTTTTCTTTTAATTTTTCCTTTTCCCTCACTCTCCTGTTCAATCACCAGATTGTATCTCTTCCACCTCTGCAACACATTTTGCCATAACGTCCCCCTTTTTAATCTACCATTGCCAATATACTAGTCCAAATCCTTTGTACCTTATTCCTAGACTGTGCCAATAGCTGCCTTCTACTTCTGTTCCCCAACACATTCCATTAACTGCAAATGGTTGATTTTCTTGAACATTATGAAGTGGCTCCTTCCTCAAAAATCTTTAATGCACTTAAGTATAAAGCCCATCCTCTAAGCCAAACAGGCTAGTGAGCCTTAATTTGTCCCTATGCTGCTTTTCTAATCACAGCTCATACTGTGCATCTAAATAACCTCCTCCCTTCAGTCAAATGGTTGTGTTCATTTGTTACATTTCATACTCAATGCCTTTGTTTCTACCATAGCCCATGCTTTAATTCCCCCAAACTGAATCCTGCATATTCTTAAACAGCCACACTCATCCCTTCCATACAGCCTTAAGATCGAATCACAGTTATTTCTTCCTCCTAAGAATCAGTGTGATTTGATGTTTTAAGAACAATTTTAGTAAAGAAATGAAAATGAATGTTCACTGAGAACCTACTACATATCGAGTCATTTAAAACTCCAGGAGTTAAGTGTTGTTTTACAAATAAGGAAACTGCAGTTAAAAGAGGTTAAGTAGAGTAGTCAACATCACATAGCTATTATATTTAAACCCAGGTCAATGTAACTCCAGACTTCTTGATCTTTCATCTATAGAATCTAACCTTTTCTAAATTAATCATCAGCATTATCATTGTTACCATCTAGTACTTACTATGTACAAAATATGTGCTAATATTTTGAGTTGATCCAATAAATGTCTAATAGGAGTTCTAGAAGGGAATAGAAAAAAATTAGGAAGGGTAATATTCAAAGAGATAATAACTCAGAATTTCCTAAAATTATTGAAAAACATGAACCCTCAAACACAGGAAACCATATATCTAAGCAGACTAAAGAAAATTTTACCCCAGAACAAACTGTAGTAAAAACAAAAGACAAAAAGTTGAATTTTTTCTTACTATAACTTACCTTCCAAGCATCCTCTTTACAAATGCATATACCACAGAGAGAGAAAGTATTCAGTCATTTGTGGATAGCTGAGAATTCATTGGTTGGTTTGTTTCTGCTTAGGTCACTTGCATGGGAAAGCTCTGAGTTTTCTTCAGAGGAAAATTATTTTGGAATATGAGCATTCACTTAGAAAAATAGCTTTGGATGAATTTGGCAGTTAGGGTCTTTGAATACAAAAGAAGGGGCAGAATGAGTGTACCTGACACTATGAAAGAAGAAAGGAAACACAAAGGGCAAAGAAAACAAAGCAATGTGTATGATAACGCATCATCCACCTCATGTTTGGCTTCAGGCCAGTCCTACCAAGAAGCAAGTAGGAATTTTCAGAAAACTATCATATTCCACAACTATCTCTGAAGGCCCCAAGAATGAATTGGGTTAATCCTATAACAAATTATACATGGCAAAATCATACAGCAATAACATTACAGAGTAGAAAAGGGACAAAAAAGCTGAACTTCAGCCCTAGTTCCAACATACTCTGTGTGACCTTGGAAACTGTGCTCCAGCATCAGCAACTATAAGCAAATATAATGCTACCTGTTCAGTTTATCTCATTTATGAGAATAAAATGAGTCAACACATGTAAACATCTTATTTGTCTGTAACAGGTGAAAAAATGTAAAAGATTACAGTTATTTTGTCAAATAAGCCACATAACAGCTAACAGTGAACACCCATTTACACTGTGTATAACTAAAGACCATCGATAGCCTCCTAAGAAAGGTCTTATGTGGTGACTCTTCAAAAGTACTTAAACAGGCATTTTCCATTCACTAGAAGTGAATAATCTCAAGCTTACAATACAGAACTTAAAGTAGATTCAAAGGTCACCCAGTCACCCACGAGGTGTGTGATGGTAACAATATTTTCAGTTCATTTCAGATGATCAAAGTCAAGTTGTGTTGTTAGCTACAGGTGGCCCACACCCGGGTTTTTCTCTCTCTGCATCCTTTCTTTCAAAAAGCACTGGAGCATATAATTACTTGATTTTCACACAAATGGTCAATTGTCTCAAATAACAGGGAGATGAGGCAAATTTAATTCTGAGAGCACAATTTCTATGCCTGCCATTGGAAATGTATCCATTTGATTCATTTTGTTTGATTCAAATGAACACATTTTGAAAAGTTAAAATGGTCTGATGTGCTTATTTCAGAAATTCTCTTTACTGACAAGTGCATATTTGCAAGGTGTCTTAAATGTGTCAAGTTACCATGTTGGAATATAATCAGGCTAGATATAATGAGAATGAGTAAACGTAAAGGACTGTCTGCGTATCCTTCTCTAGGAGTGAAACATGTTGTTGCTAATTCTAAGGACCAAATGAAGGAGAAAGGGAAGTATTTTGGAAACCCTTTCACTGCAATCATGTTGAAAGTCTGTACACTGTGAATGTTTCATAACGTCTGTGAGCTGACATGAGCATAAGTTGAGATGCTGAAAGATTAATCAGCTCCTTTGCAGTCCAGACCCTCTAGCTATAGAAATATTCTAATGCCAACTCCTAAGCTATTAGAAATAGTGAAATAAATCTTACTCTAAAAGGAATCTTGGTGACACTATATATAATTTGTTGACATTAAATGGCATTAGACCTTCCCTAGCTTTTTTTTCAGTCCTGTGTCTCATATGACCCTGGAAGAAAACACTAACAACTCAAAAACCTCACTGGTCCCTCACCTTCAAAATTCCAGTTAACATAATTTTATCCTTGAAGCTAGAGATTAAAAGCATTAGCTCTGGAGACAGGCATCCCTGGGTTGCCCCCCTTACAGGCTTTAGAACATGGCGCCACTTCCCAGACATCACTAACTCCAACATCTGATGCATAAAATGAGGATAATTATACCCACTTCATTGCGGTAGGTATGGGAGGCAGCACTGTAATTAAAGGCATTTCCCTGAAGCCAGTCTAACTGGATTTCAATTCTGGTTCACATTTAACTAGCTGCGTGACCTTGGGCAAGTTACACTACCTTTCACGCCTCAATGTCGCCATTTATTCAATGTGCCTCTTAGGACTGTCCATTATTAAGATAATTTCTATGGATTGAAAGTTTGTGTTCCTCCAAAATTCCCATGTTGAAAACCTAACCCCCAATGTGATTGTATTAAGAGGTGGGGACTCAGGAAGTAATTAGGTCACGAGAGTGGAGCCCTCATGAATGGGATTTAAGCCCTTATAAAGGAGACATCAGAGAGCTCCCTTACCCCTTCCACCATGTTGAGGACACAGAGCGAACCAGGAAGCAGGCCCTCACCAGACACTGAATCTGCCAGAAACTTGATCTTGAATTTCCCAGTCTCCAGAACTATGAGAAATGAATTTATTTTATTTATAAGCCACCCAGGCTGTGTCTGTGATATTCTGTTACAGCAGCCTGAATAGACTAAGACAACAATGCACATAACTACAGTTGCCAAATTTAGAAAATAAAAGTACAAGATATTCAATTTAATTTGAATCCCAGAAAAAAATCATTTTAGTTCCATATTTATGTTAAAAATTGTTCGTTTTTTCATCTGAAATTCAAATTAAACAGGGTATCCTGTATTTTACCTGTCTACATTACATTTCATGCACTTAGAAAATTCTATGTCAGTACGTACTGAGTGATCAATATCTAATCCTAATATTATGCTAGTATTTAAATCCATGAATACACAGCTTAGCATACACTAACTGCTCAACAAACAAGAGGCACTGACAGAATTTCACCACCCCACTATCCATCTCTCTTAGTGTTGCTTGCTAGGAGGCCCAAAGATTAATTCAAATATAAATTTAAAATAAAATTTGTCTCAACAACACTGCCCCTCCATTCACATTGAAATAGTCAGAAGTCATTCCTCCAATTACTTACTTATCCCCTAAGTGCTAAACAGTCATTGAATTGTTACTATGTGTTAACCACAGCAACTGAAAGCATGAACAGGCTAACAGGGAAGGGGAGGCAGTGTTCCTGGGTGAAGTAGGAGGTTACCAAAGTCCCCTCCCATATCTCCAAAATTCATTAAGTAATTTTTAAGTAAGTAAACGCGAAAGAAGATTAAGTAAGAAATGAGAAGTTAATTGCTCTGCAAGGTACCCACTACATGTTCAGAAACAGAATTGTTGTTCTTATTACTATTATTTTTGTCCATCTTAGCAGATAAAACTAAACCAGTTCATATATTTCACATATATCTATTCTCTATTTACCTATTTTACTTAGGAAAACCAATTCTCCTGTGCAAATTTACATCTATTGAGCAAGGAATATCTTCTTTATGACATGGTTCATTTTGAAACAAATGTTAAACAAATATTCATGCAGTAATATGTTAAATATTATAATGAGGTAACCCAATATATCTTTTGGACAATAATCAAAATTCTCTCTACAATACCCAAAATGACCACAGGTATCTAAAGGTACATTTATAATTATAATACCTCACATAGCATTTTACTGATACCATCAGAATACTTCTTTTTAACTTCACTGGAAAGCCAGAAATTAATGACCTGTTTATCCACTTTTGAAGTTTTTACAAGTTACATAAGTTTCTCTCACTATAAAATTTCTTAAGACAGCAGAACCGAAGAACCTCATTGCTTATAATCCGCATCCTGCATCTGTGCAGAAATTGCCAAATGAATGGGACAAATGAAATACTGTATAACAACACAGTTCATAAAGTGTAGATGTTAGAGAAGCTTTGAGGAAACCTAACATTCAAAGATCTGTTCATAGTCACACAGCCGTCACAGCGCAGTCACACAGCCGTCACAGCGCAGTCACACAGCCGTCACAGCACAGTCACACAAGGAACGATCAGCGAGGTGTTCACAGTCACGAGGCAACTCCAAAAATGGGTGCCTTGAGTTTCATGGCTTTTGAGTCTGTTTCAGTGGAACTTGATGGAAACAGGAATTGCCTGTGTGGCAGTATTTTCAGTCCTAGTAACCTTCACCACACAACCACAGCCCTGGACAACTATGAAAATCATGACTTGAATAAGCTGGCTTTAAAATGCAATCATGCCTTCCAATCTTAGGAAGTAGTCGCTGGATCTCAGCACTGTTGGAGCTGGATATGTCATGGTGAGGGAAGAGATGGTTTTGCCTTGTAGATACTGAAATATATATTGTTCTAGAAAGCTTAAGAACATTGATGAGCCTTTCTGGTCAACCAAAGAAGGCAACAACCTACCTATAACGGGGAGAGGGGGGAGTGCTTGAGCTAGTAGATTTATTCCAAGTATTGGAGATTCATAATGAGATGTTAAATATTCTGCTTAATAAGAAAATATTTGTCTTTACTGAAGGCAAAGTACATTGCTCAAGAGAGAGTAAGATATTAACTAAGTTCAGCTCACCCTGGATGGGCTGGAGAGGAGAAACCAGTATTGATGCCGAGAGGTGGGAACACAGAAAGTACAGAGACAGGATGGTGTTAGGCTCCTGTCTGAGAAGTCTGACTGCCAACAGAGGGGCCTCCTGTAAAGGAGACAAGCTAAGGGGTTAAGAAAAGTGACACCTACAATTGTGGCACTTATGTTGTCCTCATGTCTTCAGTAAAGTATTAAAAGAAGGTGGAGGATGGCCCTAGCAATAGAGAATGAGCTAAAAGTCATCAGTGGAGAAGCTCAGAGCAGGCACCTAAAGAGAGAATCAACAACATCCAAGATAGATTCATGGACCATGTCAGGGCTCCCCAAGATTTTCAGTAATTTTCAAGGCATAACCAGACCTCCTGTGATTATGCAGATATGCGTTCAGGTGGTATTTAGTTGGCACTTAAGGAAAATGAACCTGATCCCTCAACCTCCTCCACCCCTACTTGTCAGAGGCAGAAAATCTTGGGACTATCTGGGTCATCTCTGATTTATCTCCCAAACTATTTCACCAAGAAAACATTCACATGGAAACAAGCTCTGTGGACTCTCCTGATGAATTCTACATTCTCTTTTATTCCACCCACAAACTCAATCATTCCTGCTGCTCCCAAATTACCATTTGTGATCATCTACATGTTTATAGATGACTTCACTCTGTAATTCCTTCATTTTTTCCTATCTGATTGTTGGAATTTTTTTCCCATCAATGTGCTCCATTTTTTGTTTGGGTCTTTTTTTTTCCCCCAGTGGGGAGGGCAGTGGGAAAGGCAGGAGGGAGCAGGTGCTGGGGGGAGGAGGGAGTCCCAAATGTATTCAAACTGAAGCTGCAATGAAAGAAAATATGCACTCCCAGCCTTATGCATTTTTAATACTTCATTCAAGAGAAGAGCAATGTTTTTGTTATGCCATTTGCTTAGGCTCCTCTCACTATTTGTCTTGCATAACAAGTTATCTCACTTCCTCCTCCTTCTCACATAGAAGTGCTGCAGTTGCCATTTAGTGATCCTCCAGGACGCCACATAATACACCGTGTTGCCTTCCAGCCAGCCTCCGCGTAATTATCACAGGATGAATTGCCCAGGCTACAGATGTTTCCCTGATTATCTTTTCATCATAACGATACGCAATCCCACTTGTATCCCTCCACACCCTCACTCATTATAATAATAATGTCCTGTTCCCTTTCTACAGCATCTCCATTCTCAGGATCCCAGAGTGCTCAAGAAAAACAAGAATTGTTCCCTACCTCCCCTGAAATGAGTTAAACATTCTTGATGCTAAATCCCTTGCAAAGCTAAACAATTGAAGAGCCAGAAATGAAAAGAATTTATTTGATTACAACCTCAGGAGACCACCATGACACTAAGAGTAGCTCCCTCCACGGATGGACCTTATCAAACCCAAGCACAAGTGACATTAATTGCACGTAATGTCTAAGATTTTGTTTCAAGGACTTCAAGGGCACAGATTCCTTCTTGTAAAATGTATCCTGTAAGATACAACTTCTAAGTAAACTCCAAACCTTGCACGCAAATTGAACATGATTAATTCTGTCCAGTGATAAACTGATGAGGCTGGCTCTTCATGGAAAGAAGAATGAACTATGAGTCATGTCATAATGTCACTATGGCATTAAGTGGCTAGCTTCCTATTTCATTCTTAATTTCTCCTGTTTAAAAAAGTTACTTCATGGGGGTGGGGGTATAGCTCAGTGGTGGAGTGCATGCTAAGCATGCACGAGGTCCTGGGTTCTACCCCCCAGTATCTTCACAAAGAAATGAATAAGTAAATAAATTAAAGATAAAAACTGTAAAGGTTACTTCACTTGCTTTTCTTTTTACATCACAGGAACATCAAGTTTTCGAGTTAGAGTTCAACTTTCACTCAGGTTCTTGCTGTCCCTCGAGTTCTCCATAAGTTCTTTTCTTCCTACCCTTTCACATCCTAGTTCACCTGCCCTTACTGCACCTGGGTGCCCACTCATCCTACAAGACTCATTGTAGGTATCACCAAGCTTTTACTTAGCATCTATTGTAAAGGTTTCCAGAAATACAAAACCAAAATAGTTTCTTCCATCAAAGAGCTCGTAATAGAGTTAGGCGGAAAACACAAGCACGCAAGTAACCATCATAAAATGCGTAACCCAAGTATAACCAAAGCACCACAATGTCCCTCTTCTATGTCCCATTGATTCAAAGAAAGTGCAGTTTAACAGAACAAGACAATTGAAATACATTCCAATTATTATGCAAAAACTCTTAAGAAATTATCTAATCGCCAAGAGGTGTAGAAGGAGTAACTCCTTGAGGAATACCTTCCGACGTACTTTCTCATTTACTTACTGTGTTCACTGCTCACTGTCTGTCTCCTCCACAAGTTCTGTGGAGGCAGAGATTTATTGTTTTCACCAATGTATCTTAAGAATGGGAATGATGCCTAGCTCACAACAGTCACACAGCAAATGTTTGTTGAATGAATAAACTGCCTTACCTTTCATACTCCATATATTCTTAGCAGGTAGAAGCCACTCCTCAAAACTCACCTGAAAAGTTTCCCCAGGACCAGCCTCCAGATGCCTCTCCTCACTGAATCACAGTTACAGGGAATCTCTTCCTCTTCTGAGAGGCCATGTATGTGTGCTGGAAAATGAGGCAGGGAAGACTTCTGCAACTCTTCCAAAAACAACTCTTCTGTTTTGCTTCAGAATACTTGATTTATACCTACGGAACAGAGCATATCATATCATTATAATTACTTACATTTTCTAGGCAACTTCTCCACTTGAATGTAAGATCCTTAAGACACTTTATTCAATTTTGTAACACCCAGGGCATATCTACTTTTGGAAAAATAGGAGATGCTCAAGAAGTATTTGGTGAATAAAAAGTAGTGAATGAATAAGCCATTTTCACTTGGGGTCAAATTTTCAAGACCTGGAGCCTCTCACATTCTTAAGAGTAGACTCTAGACCTGAATACATGGAGGCCTTTGAACAACTAAGATGAGTGTGATACATTCAGCATGGGGATTACTGCATTATTTCTAGATTACTGGACCTGATTGCCTTGAATGTTAGGCATTTTTATGAATGGAGATAAAGAGAAAGCAGATGACACTTCTACTAAGAAATGTTTGCTTTCTCAATCTAATTCTTAAAATGCAGAAAAACTTAGTCTACACACAACTCAACACAGTGGACTCCTGTCAATTACCCATATTGTACAATAAGATGTGTGTGAATATATCTATATGTGTGTGTGTATGCATTTTTTAAATGCTATGTCAAACATAAATGAATAAAAGACATCTCACAGTATGTGGGGGTCTCAGTTTATTGGTTTTATAAACAAAATTTTATTTGATATTAATAGGCAGTGTTCTGAATTCCTCCTTATTCTTTCAGGCGACAAGTCAAACAAGGAAATAAACCAGAATCTCTATTCGGCCTGATTGGCTGTTTCATGGATTCATGCCAGTAGTGCTTTCCCTTAGCAGATGAAAAAAAGAATGGACGGACAAGAAGTTTTAGTTTTAAAAAAAAGATACACATTTCTAATATGAAGGAAATGCAAGGCAGGTGGCAATTCAGAGCCAACAAGTGGGGACTACTTAAACAACACAAAACAAATGAAGCTCTGGATGACCAGGGGTGAGTCTAAAAACTCACATCCACCAGTTTCTAGATAACATCTAATTGTTACAACTTGAATTTGAAATGGTAAACCAAGACTTAGCAATGCAAAGTAGGTATCAGTAGGGTATCCGATACAGAGCAGACGAAAAATTTGGATAAAGTGCTGATTAAAGCCCTTTTTAGACTAAAGTCTAACCTGTGGTAGATTGCATTGTTTTTTCAAAAATTTTTACTTCTCCTTCCATTCTCACCTTTCACTGAATGACTGCAGTTTCTCCAGTAGAGACAGTATATTTCCTGGCCCACTGATGTTAGTTTGGCCAAGTAATTTGCTTTGTCCAGTGGAAGGTGGGCAGAAGTGACATGTGCCTGTTCTGAAACTAGGTTGTAAGAGGCATCCCATGTTTCTACCTGCCCTTCCTGTGTCTCTGTCATCAACATAGGGAGAACCTGCCTTGTCTTGCTGTTGGAGCAAAACAAATAAAAAAATGCATGGAGCTGACCTTGCCCTAATCAGCAGTTTGGAGCCCTGCCCAGCCGGTCTCAGCCTTAGTGAGTCAAAGCCTAGCCCACCTGCAGATATGGGAAGAGGAATAAAATGATGTGAACTGTGAACTTCATCCCTGATCTTGTAACCAAAAATCTTCAGTAAATTTCCAAAAATCACCTTTTGTTATATGTGGCGTGATTCTTTGTCAAAGATGAGAAAGGACATGGGATTGTGAACAGGCTAGTGGAGAGTTGCAAGAGCTGCCACCCACACGGATGAAAGGAATAGCCAAAACCAGGTAAAAATGGGAACAAATCTACCTAAGGTTTTCGATAAATATACTTTAACATGTATGCTTAAAGTGTAATTTGGTGAGTCAATTCAGTGTCTCAATGAATTCTGGTTGTAATTTATAATCTGACATTGCTGAATGATTATTGAGAATTCTTATTTCTTTCTCAAAAATACTTTCATTGATTTTCATAATTGTACTGCTGGGGAAAACATTAGACAATTTGATTTGGTGGCAATAGGACAGAACTACTATACAGTAATTTAGCAAGCTCCCTTTCTACTCCTGCAGAATACTCATCAAACGTAAGAATTTAGTATTTCAAGGGCTATGGCCTCTTGGGGTGTTTTAGGGTGAATATAGTAGAGACAGGGAGAGGACGGAGACAACGAAGGAAGAAAGGAAGAAAGCTGGGTCAAATACCTACCGCCTCTGACGACGTGCCCTCGGTCACTGCTGACCAACATTTTGGGGTAAGGGAAGAACAGCTCAAGAAAAGAAGATGGTGAAAAGAATGAGAGAGGAAGTCAGGGCATAAGGGATGCTTCAGGCAAATTTCAACAAGCCTGCTTTATGGTAGGAACAAGTATTTGCTGTTCCTGTTTGAAACTGGTCAAAATAAAGAAAGAGAAGCTGAACTGCCCGAAAAAGTAGAATGGGAACACCCTCTCTCTAACACACAGTGAGTGCCACTAACTGATCCTCCCTCAACTCACTGAGGAGAGAGATCCAGGCAGCCCTGGAGGCTTGCATCCACCCCCAGTACCCACCCCCTGCGCTCTCTCACTTGACTTGGGAGCTCAGTGGGAAGCAGGCTTAGCAGGGTCGTTCAATGAAAGAGTAAGTTTAAACTCTGAAACCGAGCTCCAGAGACTCCTCTTTCCACCAAAGGGATTTTCTCCACCAGGAAGCTCCATTGTCACATAGTCACAGAGCTGTTCCCCGCCTTCCTTCTCTATACCTATGGGAAACATTCTAGGGGAGGAGCCCTCTGTAACAGGGCCCTATCTATGCAGCCTTTGATCCATCCAGACCAGCCTCAGCTTTCTCTTCTATGGGATCAGAAGGGCTGGGGAGGAGAAAAGAGTCTGGAAAAGAAGTAAGCAAGTTGAACAGGTACAAACACGTTCAGTCAAGAGATCAGAGAACAGAGTCAGGGTACTGGGTGTGCTCTGCTACACTTCTGCTTGAAAGACCTTCTTCCCCCTTTAACTGTAAGGTGGATTTGTGGTCTTATCGAAGACATTTAATTCTACCGCAGAAAAGAAGAAAACAGATGGGTGATGAAGCTCATAAGTAAGTAACGTGAGGCAGGTTCGGCTGTAGTAGGTAGAGCAGTGTTCACTGAAGGTGGCCAAGAGACAGCTAATAACCACGATACGCTAAACAGACGTAAAGCATCGAGGCACTTGATATTCCTGAATTCCTAAATCCACCTCCCACTGATGATCTCTGTTCTGGCTCCACAAAGTCTTCGCTCAGAAACTCGGATAAAATCCCTACTTGCTCACAAGCTTAAATAGCAAACAACAGCTACGGGCCAGGTGGACTTGCCTCTACATCTTTCTTATACATCAAGCTTATATGTTGGCCAAGTGCACTTTCTATGGGATAGCATCCACTTGATTAACATTAATTTGCCTTAAAAACCACAACATCAACAGGGAAAGCTGTTGAGCTAGAGAAAGATGGACAGAAAAAGAAAAAAATATATGAACATTGTATACTCCAGAGTATAGACAAGATGATCCTTCTGCCCATTTTCACCTTATCCTAAGTGTGTTAATTTATGCCATCTTTCCACTTGCTTCTCAGTTTTAAATTTATTCAATAAGCCAATAAATCACGGTTCAAGCATCGTAATGTTGTCTGTGAGCTTTTCTGTTGTTCTGTGACTTCTGGGATACTTTGCCTGATAATTTACTTAGAGATTACTTTTTCATCAAGGTAATTTCCCAAACAACAAAACCACATTTAATATGGCCACCATTTGGCACAAGAGGAGTCCATACACATGTTTGTATAGACCTCCTTTGCATGGCCAACAGGAAGTTGGTTCAACAAACTTAGCTGAAAAAATGTTAGTATGGCTAAAAAGGTCCTCTCCCTTTGAGCACTGGTTACTATTCCAACATTCCCAATACTAACCCCACCTGCTCCATTTGGGTTATATACCAACCATACTAAGGTACTTGAAATTGTCTCAATCATGCCCTGTATTCTCACTCCTCAAGGTCTTTGAATGTGGAGTTCCTCTGCATAAAATATCCCTCTCTGCCTATAGAAATATTGTTATATAAGTGGTCCAGTGATGGCCTCTGTATGGTCGCCCCTAAGTTATTTATTCTGTACAGCAAGGCTGAGACCCATTAGCTCAAAAGCTTGCTGTGCCAAACTCAAATTTTTACACATTCAAATTTTTAAAATATTGCCCAAAAAAGCAGACTTTTAGCCATTTAGAGCCTGCTGCTTTGCACACCCTGCAAAACTGTGTCTACCATCTGCTAGCCACAGATAAGGTAAACCTTGTATTTATAAAGACCCAAGTCCCTGCTGCTCTTTGGAGCTCTCAGACCCAGGGACTCCCTGCCATGCAGCTGAGCAATATCACCGGGACACACATGCCCTCTCTCCAATACCATTCTTTCCAGTTCCCTTGCCCTTCTCCCCTTCTGGATGGTTGCCACCATCCCACTCCATTCTACACCCACCCATCCCATCCCTTTCTAACTCCCCCACCACCTCCACTACCCCACCACTCAGGTGCTATAGCCTGTGGATGGACTTCTGTGAGCAATTCCCACCGCACGCAAACTCGACCAAGTAGTGCCCGAATAAGCTTGTCTGTGCTACTGCCACCTTGAGGTCACCGTTTTTTCCTTGATCAGCCTTAAAACTTCAAATGTCCTATAAATATCACACATATTTTAAGACTCAGGGATAAACACCTCCTCTGTGAAGCCTTTATTGTGCCTTCCTCCTTTGTGTTTCCACTGTATAATCCCTCTATTATAGTACTCACTCCAGTATAACGCAACTGATCCCTGTCCAGACTAAGATCTAGAGGTCACAAACAATGCCTATTTTGTACCTTTCCTGCTCCTAGAACAGGGCTTAGCATATAGTATATGTTCAGTAAATATTTTTTCATAATGGTTGAATGTTAATTTACTATACATAAGATTACAGAGAGAGGTTAATCAATATGTAATACATAATACAATGTGTAATAAGTATGGGCAGCAATGGAGTTGTCTCTGCAATCAACTTATGTTTACTCTCTACCAATCAATCTGGACAGCTACAGGCCTCTGAGAAGGGAGTCAATCCCTCATCTCACTCTTCTCTTCATCACCTGAACTTCCACCATTGAGAGAAAACTCTGAGCTGGGTAGATGTGATGAGTTAGTTAAGCATAGAAGAAAGTTCAACATAGTAGATTAAAAAGATACACTCAGGCCTGCTATATGGGAGTGGAAAGCCTTGAGGAGAATATCCATTACCTGCATGGTATGACAGGAATATAGTAAATATGGTAGCACAGCCTGCTGGATCTGGAATTCCTAAAGGACCCCAAGCCTTACAGATTTCCTCACAATACCATGGCACAGGACAGAAGATCTGGAACCCTTGGAGGATCCCAAGCTCTTTGGAATTCCTCACAGCAACATGCATGGTACATAATAGGAGATTCTGTCCTCTGGAGCACCAAAAGGACACCAAATCCTATTTAATTTCCTACAGTACCAAAGCAAAGCACAGAAGAGTGCAGATGGTTACATGGAGTTCTGTGACTGGAGAGTCTGTAATAGCTTCATAGGGAATCTCAAGCATCCCCAAAGGGATTAAGATTTTCCCATTATTTTAAGAGATGAGTAAACATGCTCTTGAACATAGGAATTCCATAAGGGTTTTGTTGTCTCCATAAGGTATCATGGAAAGTTGATAGGACGTGGACCATGTGAGCTTGATGCTAACTGGGTTCCCAGGTCTTCAAGGGCTACCAGTTAGGATTAACACTAACACAGCCAAGTGCTGTACGTTAGCAGTAAATGCAAGCAAAGACAGGTGATAACAAATGAAGACCAGACACCACCATTTCTTATCAACAGGGTAGCACTACATAAGTTGTTCCCCAAGTCTCCATCTTCTCAAGGAAGGATGAGTAGGGGGGAAATTGAGTTGAATTAGAAAACCCAGAAGTGACTGACATTAATCCAAGTTGTGTAAGATTACGTTTCTGCCACTAGATGAAATATCCAGTAACATATATACTAATTTCAGTGACCAAAAAAATTAAGAAATTAGGTACTTTGATAGGCTTGAGTAAGTGGCTTTTAAAATTCATACCCTTTGTGTATATCAAGTACCTACTATGTGCAAAGCCCTTTGTTAACCCAAAAAAAAAAAATCAATACATCCAAGACCTGATTCTTTGAAAGGGTACACAAAACCAACAAAACTCTGGCCAGGCTCACCAAAAGAGAGAGGACCCAAATAAAGTAAGAAATAAAATAGGAGAAATAACAACCAATACCACAGAAATACAAAAAACCATGAGAATACTATGAACAATTATATGTCAATAAATTATACAACCTACAAGAAGTGGACAAGTTTCTAGAAACATGCAGCTCACCAAGACTGAGATGAGAAGTAACAGATAATTTGAACAGACCGATCACTAGAGGTGAAATAGAATCTGTAATTATAAAAATTCCCGGCAAACAAAAGTCCAGGACTAGATGGCTTCTCTGGGAAATTCTACCAAACATACAAAGAACTTATACCAATCCATCTCGAACTCTTCCAAAAAATTAAAGATGAGGGAACACTTCCAAAGCTACTCTATGAAGCCACTATCACCTTGATACCAAAACCAGACAAAGAAAATAACAAAAAAAAAAATTAAAGACCAGTATCTTTGATGAATATAGATGTAAAAATTCTCAATAAATATTATCAAACAGAATCCAACAACACATAAAAAGGATCATACACCATGATCAAGCTGGATTCATCCCAGGGTCACTAGAATGGTTCAATAAACTCAAATCAATCAACAAGATACACCACATTAAAAAACAAACCAAAAAAGGACAAAAATCACATGATCATCTCAATAGATACAGAAAAAACATTTGATGAAATTCAGCACCCATTCATGATAAAAACTCTTACTAAAGCAGGTACAGAAAGAATGTATCTCAACATAATAAAAGCTATTTAATGACAAATCCACAGCCAACATAATACTCAACAGTGAAAAGTTGAAAGCCATCCCACTAAACTCTGGAACAAGACAAGGACACCCACTCTCACCATTTCCATTCAACATAGTACTGGAATTCCTAGCCACAGCAATCAGACAAGAAAAAGAAATAAAAAGTATCCAAATTGGGAGAGAAGAGGTAAAATTGTCATTATATGTGGATAACATGATAATATATATAGAAAACCACAAAAACTACTGGAACTGATAAATGATTTCAGCAAGGTAGCAGGATACAAGATTAGCATATGGAAATCTGTGGAATTTCTTTACCCTAACAATGAAATGTCAAAAAGGGAAAGTTAAAAAAAAAAAATCCCTTTTAAAATTTGACCAAAAAAATACTTAGGAATAAACTGGACCAAGGAGGTGAAAGACTGAATGCTGAGAAGTATAAAACACTGATAAAGGAAACTGAAGATAATTCAAGGAAATGAAAAGATATCCCATGCTGTCAGATTGGAAGAATTAATATTGCCAAAATGGTCATACTACTCAAAGCAATCTGCAGGTTTAATGTGATCTTTATCAAATAACCCATGGCATTTTTCACAAAACTAGAACAAATAATCCCTAAAATGTATATGGAACCAAAAAGACCAGGATCTCCAAAACAACGCTGAGGAAAAAGAACAAAGCTGGAGACATAACCCACCTGACATCAGATAATACTACAGAGCTACAGAAATCAAAGCAGTATGGTAATTGGCACAAAAACAGATATATGGGTCAATGGAACAGAATAAAGAGCCCACAAATACACCTACACACCTATGGTCAATTAATCTTCAACAAAGGAGGCAAGAATATACAATGGAGAAAAGTTAGTTTCTTCAGCAAGTCATGTCAATTAGAACGCGTCCACATACCATACACAAAAATAAACTCAAAATGGCTTAAAGGCCTAAATATAAAACATGATACAATAAACCTCCTAAAAGAGAACATAGGCAAAGCATTTTCTGACATAAATCATAGCAATGTTTTCTTAGGTCAGTCTCTCAAGCTAATAGAAATAAAAGCAGAAATAAACAAATAGGACCTAAACAAACTTATAAGCCTTTGCACAGCAAAGAAAACCATAAACAAAACAAAAAGGCAACCAATGAATTGGGAGAAAATATTTGCAAAGAATGTGACCAATGAGGGCTTAATTTCCAAAATATACAAATAGCTCATACAACTCAATATCAAAGAAACAAACAACCTAATCAAAAAGTGGGCAGAAGACCTACATAGACATTTCAAAGAAGACATCCAGATGGCCAACAGGCAAATGAAAAGATGCACTAATTACTGAAGAAATGCAAATCAAAACTACAATAACATATAACCTCACACCCATCAGAATGGCCATCATTAAAAAGTCTACAAGTAATAAATGCTGGAAAGGGTATGGAGAAAAAGAAACCCTCCTATACTATTGGTGTAAATGTAAATTGGTACAGCCACTACAAAGGACAGTATGGAGGTTCCTTAAAAAACTGAAAATAGGCTTTTCATATGATCCAGCAATCCCACTCCTGGGCATATATCTGGAGAAAACTGTAGTTTGAAAAGACACATGCATCCCAATGGATCATAGCAGTACTATTTACAGTAGCCAAGACATGGAAACAACCTAAACGTCCATCAACAGATGACTGGATAAAGAAGTTGTGGTATATTCATAGAATGGAATACTACCTCGGCCATAAAAAAGAATAAAACAATACCATTTGCAGCAACATGGTGGACCTAGAGATTGACATACTAACTGAAGTAAGCCAGAAAGAGAAAGAAAAATATCATATAACATTAGTCATACGTGGAATCTAAGGGGAAAAAAGGACACTATGAACTCATCTACAAAACAGAAACAGACTCACAGACATAGTAAACAATCTTATGGTTACTGGGGAAAGGGATAAATTTGAGAGTTTGAGATTTACAAACGTTAGCCACTATATATAAAAATAGATTTTTTTAAAAAGTATCTTCTATATAGCACGGGGAACTATGCTCAATATCTTGTAATAACTTTTAATGGAAAAGAATATGAAAATGTATGTATGTATATGCATCACTAGGGCATTGTGCTGTACACTAGAAATTGACACATTGTAACTAACTATACTTAAATTTTAAAAAAGAATATGTGGTATGTATACACAATGGAATATGTGGCATATAGATACAATGGAATACTACTCAGCTATAAAAAAGAATGAATAATGCCATTTGCAGCAATGTGGATGGACCTAAAAATTATTATATTCAGTGAAGTCACACAAAGACAAATATCATATGATATCTCTTATAAGTGGAATCTTCAACAATAATGCAAATTTTATTTATAAATCAAAAATAGACGCATGGACATAAAAAACAAACTATGGTTACCAAAAGGGAAAAGGCTTGAGAGAGATAAATTAGAAGTTTGGGATTAATAGATACATATTACTATATATAAAATAGATAAACAGCAAGGACCTACTTTATAGCACAGGGAATTATATTCAGTTTGTTATAATAAACTATAATGGAAAGGAACTTGAAAAAATATATATGTGTGTGTGTATGTACATGTATAAGTGGATCCTTTGCTATACACCTGACACTAACATTGTAAATCAACTACACTTCAATAAAAAAAAAATTTTTTTAAGAAAAAAAAACACAAAATATAGTAAAACAGAAAAACAGCAAAAAGGTCTTACTGTAACACAGGGAACTATATTCAACATCCTGTAATAAACCAAAATGGAAAATGAATATATACATATGAATCACTTTCTGTACACCAGAAACTGACACAGCATTGTAAATCAACTATACTTTAATTAAAAATAAATAAATAAACCCAAAGCTAACATCACACTAAATGATAAAGAGTGAAATCTTTCCCACTAACATGAGGAACAAGAGTATCCACTCTCACACTTCTACTCAGCATAGCACTGGAAGTCCAAGCCAGATCAATTAGGCAAGAAAAGGAAATAAAAGGCATCCTAGTTGGAAAGGAAGAAGTAATATTGCCTCTGTTTGCATATGATATAATCTTACATACAAAAATTTCTAAAGACATCACCAAAAAACTACTAGAACAATGAATTCAGTAATATTGTAGAACAGAAAAACAACATACAAAAATCATTTGTGTTTCTATATACTAACAATAGACTACCTTAAGAAGAAGTAAAGGAAACAATCCTATTTACAATAGCATCAAAAAATAATAAAATACATAGAAATAAATTTAACCAAGTTGGTGAACAATATGTACTCAGAAAATTGTAAGACATTAATGGAAGAAATTGAGGAAGACAGCAATGAATGAAAAGATATCCTCTGTTCATGGACTGGAGGAATTAATATAATTAAAATGTCCATATTATGCAAACCCATCTATAGATTCAATGTAATCCCTATCAAAATTCCAATGGCATTTTTCCCCCAAAAAGAAAAACAACCCTAAAATTCACAAGAAACAACAACAACAAAAATCCAAATAACCAAAGCAATCTTGAGGAAGAATAAAGCTGGAGGCATCACACTTCCTGATTCCAAACTTTACTACAAAGCTATAGTAATCAAAACAGTATGGTACTGGCATAAAAAACAGACACATAGACCAATGGGACAGACCAGAGGGCCCATAATAAGCCCATGCATATATGGTCAACTAACATTTGACAAAGGAGCCAAGAAAAAGCGATAGAAAAAGGACAGTCTCTTCAATAAACAGTGCTGGGGAAACTGGATATTCACACACAAAGAATGAAACTGAATCCTTATTTTACACTATACACAAAAATTAACCCAAAATGGATTAAAGACTTAAGTGTAAAATCCAAAACTGAAAAATCACTAGAAAAAAAAACATAAGGATAAAGCTCCTTGACATTGATCTTGGCAATAATTTTTGAGTAAGACATCAAAAGCAGAAGCAACAAAAGCAAAAATAAACAAATGAGGCGACATCAAACTAAAAAGCTTCCACACAGCAAAAGAGAAAAATCAGAAGAATATAAAAACTACCTACACAATGAGAGGAAATATTTGTAAGTCATCTGATAAGGAGTTAATACCCAAAATACATGGAACTCATGTAATTCAAAACCAAAAAATAATCTTATTTTAAAATGGGCAGGGGACTTGAATAGACATTTTTTGCAAAGTATACACACAAATTGCTAACTGATATATGAAAAGATGCTCAACTGCATTAATTATCAGGGAACTGAAAATCAAAACCACAATGAGATATCACTTCACAACTGTTAGAATGGGTTTTATCAGAAGAATGATAACAAGTATTGGCAAGAATGTGGAGAAAAGGAACTCTTGTGCACTGTTTGTGGGAATGTAAATTGTAGCCACCACTATAGAAAGCAGTATGGAGGTTTATCGAAAAATTCAAAATAGAACTGCCATATGATCCAGCAAGCCCATTCCTGGGTATATATCCAAAAGACATAAAATCATCATCTCAAAAAGGTATTTGCACCCCATGTTCATGGCAGCACTATTTACAATAGCCAAGGTATGAAAACAACCTAAATATCTATTAACAAATGAATGAATTAAGAAACTGTAGTGTGTACGTATGCAATGAAATATTATTCAGCTATATAAAAAAAAAGGAAATTCTGCCTTTGCAACAACATGGGTTGTCCTTGAGGGCATTACACTAAGTGAAATAGAGTGTATGTTCTCACTGACATGTAGAATCTAAAAATGCCAAACTCACAGCAGCAGAGAGTAGAATGGTAGTGGCCAGAGGACTAGGATGAGGGGGTGGAGGGGTGGGAGAAATGGGGAGATGTTGGTCAAAGGGCACAAACTTCCAGCTATAAGACAAATAAGTTCTGGGGATCTAATGTACAGAATGGTGACTATAATGAACAGTATTATATCGTGTACTTGAAAGTTGCTAAGAAAGTAGATCTTAAATGTTTCACCACACACAAAAAAACTGGTAATTATATGAGGGGGTGGAGCTGTTAACTAATTTTATTATAGTAATCATTTTATGATATATATATATATATAAATGTTAAATCACATTGGACACCTTAAACTTACATATGTTATGTGTCAACAATATCTCAATAAAGCTAGAAAAGACAAATAAGAAAAATGGAATGTAGAAAGGTTATGTAAATCACACAGCACATAAAAGTCAAAGTCAGAATTCTAAGCAGGCATGCATTAATCATTCTGCAATACTGCTTCAACACAACACAAGAGAACAGGATAAACAAGGGCACAAGGCAGCCGATGATTAATTGGCAAATGAGTGGTGCAAAGAATAAATACTTGAGGAGAACCTGACATTTGATGAGCCACTGCTACATTCCAAGCTGTGCAATCCAGAACCAAGAAGCTGAATATTCATGTCTTACTGCTGTGGGTCTTACACCCAAGGTTTAATGTTTGATTACCACCTACTTTATGCAGAGCTTCAGTGGCTTACTTCATAAAATAAATCCCATGTGTGTCAGCTGCCAGGGACCTAATATTTAGGTCACTGTATACTAATACAAAGATTTTATCCAAAATATTATCTTAAAGGCTTCTGTGTCTCAAAGGGGGTAAAAATGAACCTATTTAAAGCACAGTTCCTCTGCTTAGATCCACCTTGAACTATCTATGTAATAGTTCATCCTAGAAGAGTAATCACAGCAGAGTTTATGCCACATACACCCGTTGAGATCTACAACTGAAACAGCAAAACTTCTGTATGTTATTTTCTTCTGTTCTTTTCAGTGCAAATCTACCATTTCTTCAAAGCCAGTATTTGGCTTGACTAAGATCTTAATAAATTGAATCTTTGTATTGTTCTTAGGAGCAAAACAAGGACTGAAAACACGCAGTGAGCTTCAGTCCTGACGTACTCTAAGATATTAAAATTGTAATTATTTAAATATTCTCACTTATCCAGTATGAAATACGGTGCACAGGGAAATGAAATTTTTAATTCACTGTGAAGAGCCTAATTTGCTTTGCAGACAACAATAAAGGTCTGTGTGGGTTTCACCAACCTGCCCTAATCTCCCAAGCTACTCAGGCAGATCATTAAATAAATCCTTCAGCAGTTGGCTTTGTTGACCCCATAAAAGTGACCGGTGGCCCAGCCCTGACCAAGCCAATAAATAATCAACTATGAGATTGATGCAATTCTTAGGAGCCACTATCTCATCACCATTCCAGCAACTATTACCTAAGGCTCTGTGTATGCTTTTCTCTAGTGCCTAGGCCCATTCCCTCCTTTATGGACCAATTCAAGCTCTACCTCATACATACAGGGGTCCACAACTACCCCATTTCAGGGGACTCACTGCATTTTGGATCACTGGGATATGTGCTTCCTGTTTCTCTCAACCTGATTCTAAGGATGAGGTCCCTGGCTACATTTTCATGTGCATATGTTTTATTTCCTAACTAGATATGCGGACAGCATAAGGCAGTGAAAGCGTAGGACAATGTGAAGAGTGTGAAAGAAAAATATTGCCAGCCATATCAGTAAACAAAGGATGCTGTGGCCATCAAGTCATCAGCTGCTACTGCCCCCACCCTCACCCACCAGCCAACAGTGAGTGGAGGGAACTCAGGACGCAGACAAGCAGGCAGCCCACCTTCTGCTGCCGCCCTCAACAGTGCCCCCTGAGGAAGCTCAGGATGTGGACAAACAGGATCCTGGCCCTAGACAGCCGGGTGCACATCAAAGGAATGGTTTCAATGAGCCCAGACCTTTGCACCTTCCCATACACAGAAAAGCAACAAATTCCTTAACTTGAAATATCTGGTCTTCTTTAATTAATAGTAATATTTTGATGTTCTGACTAACATGGTCTTTGTTGCAAAAGCTCCTATATATCCTGCCTTCTCCCTTGTCTGGGGGGAGCAGTCTCTTAGAGCGATTTGAGGCTCGAGTCCTCAGAAAGTCTACCGAATAAAGTAGAACTCTCAGCTTTTAGGATGCACATTTTATTTCAGTAGACAAGAGCACAGGCTTTGAAGATCCATGAAGTCCAATCTCAACCTCACAACTGTGCACAATTCCTTGACTTAGATGAGCACCAGTGTTCTCTTCTGTAATTAGGCTGAGAAGGGGTGTTGTAAGGAATAAGAAATAACTGTAAAGTACCTTTTGTAGTGTCTCCCCATAGCACAAGCAGGTGTACACACATGTGTACATACTGTTGTCCTGTATTAACAAGAGAATATATCCTTTCTGAGCACAAGATGTTTTTCTTAAGTTCCTTTGCATGCTTAAGCTCTCCTAGGACAGTGATTGGCACACTGCGGGTATTTACAGCTTCACAGCATTCTTCTTTAAGCGGAATTTGTTAAGAATCTGGTTTGCGGAGAGTCCAATGACTCTAGCAGTACACTTAAAGAACTTCATCAGGATATGATACTACATCTCACGAGGAGATGTGGTTTCAAGGCCCCAGTGTGCTTCAGGGCTCTGGAGGAGTTTTCTGGGCTAAACAGTCAAACATAGCACTCTCTAGGTCTGTAATAGCTGGGCAGGTTCATAGATAGTCATCACTTTCATTGTAAAATTTCACAGACCTCACATCCCTTCTCTAAAAGTATGTTTTACTTCCTCTACAGCCTTCTTTCATTTGTTTCCTAAGCTCCTCCTCTAGAACAAAGAAATTAAAAAGAAGTTCTTAAAAATCAGACCAGGAAATAACAGAATGATCTAGGTGAGACTTTTTCCAAGGAAAAGGGCAGGCAGAGTGCTAACAGTTAGGATGACTTTGATTTCAAGTGACAGAAAGCCAATTTGAACAAATAAAGGTGAGGGGAGGGAACTTTTATAGTAAGTATCCTTAGTACACTCATGAGATTCAAGGTCTGTGGAGCAGTTCAAATCACTTATTTAAATGCCAGCATTTCTCTCTTCATTTCTCTCTCCTTCCTGCTGTTCACTCACTCACCCTCACTTTCACTCTCTCAGTTGCCTTCTCTCCTTCTCTTGTCCACAAGACAGTAAACTTGGCCACCAGCAGCCCTGAAGCAGCCTATCTTACAGCTTCAATTAGCAGTCAGTCATCAAAGATATCGCTCAGCTTTAGTCCAAAGTCAGAACAAGGTGCTAACTGGCCCAGTTTTGATCAGGTACCCAAATCTGGAACCATGGACCGTGGCCAGGTTACAAAATCACACTGTCCAAAAATGGCCCATGTCCCATGATAACCAAAGAAGTGGGAAAAAGTCAGAAAACTGGGGGAGGAAATCTAAGCAGAAGAATCAAAGGTATTCTGTGCAGTAGCTTCGATCCCGCACAGTCCTCATACCTCCAAAAGGAGGCCCTTCTGGTAGTCCCTTGTCTGTTATACTTTGCAATGAAACAGAATGCCAAAATGTCTTCACCAGTAAATAAGAGCCTTTCAGTCACCCCAAGTGAATATGGGGGTCATATGTTTGTGCAGATGCACTCACCAAGAAGGCATAGTGAAGAAGTCCTGATTCTATAAAACAACAAAAATTACACAATCAATTCAAGCCAAGTGAGAGTTACCGAAATGTATGGTATGTCAACAAAACACTCTGCAGCCACTTTAAGATCATGTTTTTAAAGCTCAAGATAAAAATTTCAGTGAGAGGGTGAAGCGTAAAACTGATACTGAGTAATTCCAAATATGCAGTATTTTGAAAATAAACCAATACGGCAATAATTACATCTGGGCATCAGGGTTATGATGAGTTTTATCTTCTTCTTTATATCCTTATCTTATTTTCTAGACTCTTCTTAACCAAAAAGAACATTCTTTTATAATCAGAAAAGTAAAGAGTTAAAATGTTTAGCTAAGGGCTCATTAAAGGCTTAGACAAGGTCACTAAGGATGGGTTGCACTGTATGCCTCCAGGGAACCGCAGGTGAAGAGTCCTGCCATTCTTTTTAGTTCTCCTGGCTGTCAGTGAGGTTAGTCTGCAGTGAACCCAGAGAAGATTTGCCAGAAAACATACGAAGCTGTTGAAGGTGGAGCCATTACAGCCCTACCCATGTCCCTGATCTTAGAACCGGATCAAGGCAACCGCTTTCAGAACAACAGCAGTGAAGACAAAGGGCCGGGTGTGGCTGCAGCCAGGTTTAGTGGACATTTATAACTGGCCTTACAGTTCCCTAACCTTCCGTATCCTGAGAATCAAATACTTCTCTATGGACTGATCTGACACTGAAATTGGCAGTATTGGCTTAACTTTTAACAAGGGGAAAAAAAAAGCTATGAGTTTACAAGTTCCTTGAGTCTATAAAGTTCAAGGGAACTCTCCAAATTTATAACCTAAGTCAGTTTTGATAATTACAGAGTCCTACACCCTGACAGAGAAGTGCACATTCAATGATGAGGACTCTTTCTTCGTGTTTACCATGACGGACATAGTGGTGACCTCTGTCTTCCCCAGTCTTGCAAACTGGAAAGCATTTGAGCGCCAGGTCAATTACACTCTTCCCTGGGCAGCTAAAGCAGCTTTAAAAAATATTGTTGTCACTGTGTCAGATCAAGTAGAGAGGAGCAGAAATATGACTTGGGAGTCTCAAAAGGTATTAGATAGCAGGTTAGGTAGAAATTAAATTCCATTTGCTGGGATTCCATCCAACACCCTGAAAGAGCAAAAAACGTTCAATTCTCTTTATTAGTGCTGGATTTATGGTTCAAAATGAAGATTAAATTAAGGGGGGAAAAATCAAACGTGATGTTCTAAATAGCTCTTTAAATTCAACATCCTCAGTCATGTGCTTCAGCATCCACTCTGGCCTCCCTGGCCCCAGAGTCTCTCTGGAACTAATCTGTGGAGTTCATTGCTGTTGAGCTAGCTTCTACATAAGGCTATTTTCATCATGCCAGCTCTTTGCTCGGAAAACCATGATAGCTGTGTAACACGCATAAAACAAGTCTGGATTCTTCCGTCCGGCCTTGAAGGACCTCCAAAATCTAGGCCAAACCCTCCTCCCTACCAGCTGCTCCAACAAATCTCTCCCACCCCAGGATGGAGACTTATTTGTCCTGCAGACTTGCTCCGCCTTATGCCAGTGTCTGCCCTTTCTCTGTGCTGGGCCCCCTGACTCCAAGCATCAAAATATCCCCAAAGCCTAGTCAAGCCTTATCTCACCATTAAATCTTCCTTGACTTCTCCAGTCCACACAAGCCTCACCTCTTTCTGAATGACTGCAGCAGTGATGAACCCAACAACTAACATTCACTGACAGTCCACTACACGCTGGGCTCTGCATTTGTTATTTTGCAAATATTTTATTCTATCTTCAGAAAAAGCCTGTAAGCCAATCACTATTACCTTGAAAGAGGGATTTAATGCAATTTAGTTCCTCTGAAAGCGTGAGTTCCCTGGAACCAGTACAGTGTCATTTTCTCCCCTTCCTCCCTACTGCCTGGGACCCAATAAATAGTTTGTTTCACTCAAAAAACACTATGAAATTTCTAAGTGGAAAGGCTGATATTTCAGCCTGAAACAGTCTCCAAACACCACAGCTTTACGTGCACAGACAAACAGGGATATATCACGTGGATGATCGATCGTTTGCTGTCACTCAGAGCAAAGCACTCCAAAACCGCACCTTCACTCAGCAGTGCTGTGGCACAGTGAGTGGCGTGAGGAGCTTTATCACACACTCCCACCAACAGTCTCCATAACCACACGATGTGAGTAAGGGCACTGGGCTAGCTGTGCAAACGCCACTTCAGAGCTAATCTCTCAGCCACCAGCACTTTTTGCACAGCCACTCTCAAGCCCCTCCTTCTCAGAAGTGCTATGGCTGTCGCTGTAAAATGAGTGCGGGCAAGATGCTGAAGGAGCCTCTTACATACTGGCACACTCACTTCCTCTCCAACTTTCACCAGTGAATTCAGGCAATGAATGTAATCTGCTCAACTTTAAAGTCTCCATGAAGTCACTCATGTGACTGAATTGGCCTCTAATATACAAAGGCTACAAAGGATTCGTATTAAGCAAGACCCACGTGTTTTCACTGGCACTGACCAACAGCGGCAAACTATGTACTGCTATAGGTCTATGAACAATAAAATAAAAATAAATTATAAAAATAATAAAAGTCTACAAATAACAAATGCTGGAGAGGGTGTGGAGAAAAGGGAACCCTCTTACATTGTTGGTGGGAATGTAAATTGGCTCAGCCACTGTGGAAAACGGTAGAGATGCTCCTTAAAAAAATAGAACTATCATATGATCCAGCAATCACACTCTGAGGCATATATCCCAAAAAGATGAAAACTCTAATTTAAAAAGATACATGCACCCCAGTGTTCACAGCAGCACCGTCTACAATAGCTAAGACGTGAAACAACCCAAAGGCCCATCAACACATGCTTGGTTTAAGAAGATATGGTACATATATGCAATGGAGTATCACTAAGCCACAGAAAATAAAATATTGCCATTTGCAGCAACATGAATGGACACAGACATTATCATACTAAGTGAAATAAGTCAGACAGAAACTTATCTGTGGAATCAAAAAAATAATACAAATGAATCTATATATAAAACAGAAAACAGACTCACAGACATAGGAGACAAATTTATGGTTAGCAAAGGGGAAAGAGAGGAGGGTGATAAATTAGGAATATGGGATTAACAGATGCAAGCTACTATACATAAAATAGAGAAGCAACAAGGATTTACTGTATAGCACAGGACAATATTCAGTATCTTGTAATAACCTAAAATGGAAAATAATCTGAAAAAGCATATTACGACTGAATCATTTTGCTGTACATCTGAAACTAACACAGGTTTGTAAATCAACTATACTTCAGTTAAATTTAAAAAGAAAGAAATAAGCTTGAAGAAGTTAAAAAGTGGACCAAGGTCACACAGCTGTCAGTGGTAAAACTAGGACTCAGATCCAGGGATGTCTGTCTTCACTGGGCTGCTTCCTTGAAGATACAAACCAAATATCTATAAGGTAACCACTCACGGACATCAGCACAGAACCCTCTTCTCTACATCTTCCAACTGAACCTATGACCACTAACAGCCCTTCTCCATAATGAGCCTGCTACCCTGCCTGCCTTGGATCGGCACTCATGTTCCCTCTGAGTAGCAGTTAGAGGTCAGCTGCTGCAACTTCAGCTGCCAAAGTTTTTAAAAAGGAGATGAAATTAGAGTGGAAATGTGGGAATTCCCGTGCCACGTGGCCTTTGCAATGCTTCATCTGTCAAGACTCGCAGAACGTTGGTCTTGCAGACTTCAGAAACTGTCATCCATTTGACGGCTTTGCATTATTTCTTCTGGGAAAACCCACAGCCAAGCTCAAGGCATTATCGATTTCATCTTCTCCTTGCTCTCAACTTCCCACCAAAAAGCCTTACTGTCAGACCTCCTGCAGAAGCATAATTACAAATTCCATGCCTAGACTATATTTACTTACAAACCTACAAAATACACTCACAAACTGGAAACATATTTGCTTTTCTTTCTTGAATTTAAGTTATGCCTATAATAGTCCCAAAGAGATGCTGACATCTGAAAAGTAAACTGCTTTTGCCAAGATTTTCTGCAGAGACATTAATGGGGACTTTAAGTAAGGGTCAGCCTGACACGACCTAATCACATAATCCCATTTTCTCAGCCCCAGCAGAGATCTCATGAGCTTTTCTAACTTAATAATAAAATAACCACCAAAATCTCTTAGAAATCCATGTGCCTCCAGTGGAACAATGTAATTGTTGTCAAGGCTACAAGCCTACTCCGTTGTCATTGCTTTAACCTATACTAACGGGGGAAAGAGGTTACTTCAGATCATTTCTCTCAACTTTTGCAGTGCCAGTAATTGTCTGTATCCATGTTTTATCCAAACAAAAAATGGTTCAGTGCACATGTCTTAAAATTACACTCGGTATTTTAATTACTTTTTCTCCCCTCTCCTTGAATACAAACATAGAAGAATTCAGAATACGGGCTCTCTGTAATTATCTACAATGTGAAATAAAAGGCATTGCAAGTGTTTATGGTGTAATTACATAGTCTGGATTCATTGTTTAATGTTGTGACCATATTTACTAATTGGATCTCTATAAAACTCTCCCAGTTTTTTTTTTTCCTATTTTCTTTCCCAGATGCATAAACTTCAAAGCAAAGATTTAATGGTCTGACAGACCTGGGTTTGAGTTGATAGGTCCACACCTTTCCCAGCTGCATCAAACTCTATAAAGTTACTAAATTTCCTGGAATAGCAGTTTCTACATCCACATAATAGAGACAATTAGACTTAACCTGCAAGTGGTGCTATAAAGGTAAAATGAGAAAATGTAGGTAAAATTCCTTGCATAATACCTGGTTTATTCTAGTCTAAGAATTTTCCATTCCTAAAACTATACTACAGTGGTTCATTCCTTCACTTCTGCTTCATTTGAACACAGCAGGGTTTTTTTTAAGAGTGACACAAAGCAAAGGCATATTTATTCTTTTCCTGTTTTCCTCTTTGAAATACTCATTTTATGAAAAAAAGATTCTGTGATGCTTGCCTGTCATGTTCCCTTTATTGTAATAACTTAATGGGTGATTTTCTCCACAATAATCATGTCAAAATATGAACAACTGCCATGATTCTGTGTTGACATAATTAAATAAAAATGTTCACATGAATATAAAATCACTTTTTATATCTTCTTGTGAATGATGCTGCTGGTGAGAGCAAGCTTTCAAATAATACAAGGGGGAAAAGAACACAAAGTCGCTTAATTTCAGTTTCTTCCTTCCAACAGAAGAAAAGCCTTGATCAAAGTACTGAATATAAGAAAAAAGGAATTCCATGAATCAATACTTGAGTACCTACAGTTGCATAAATGCCTAGTTATAAGCTGAAGAGAATTCTTTCCTTCAAATTTATTAATAAAAGGAATAACAAGTTGAACTAGGAAGAATCTGGGATTCTGTCTGGCTTCTGCCATTAAGTTATTTCATTATTTTGAGGAAATCATTCATCTTGCTGAGCCTCAAGATACAGTTTGTGTCAAACCAGAGTAGTGTCAGTTCACCAGAGCCCACGAGCCCTGCACACTGCCTGTTTTGTAAATAAAGGCTTCCTGGGACACAGCCACCCCCATTTGTTTCACATCTTTTATGAGATCTGTTGCATCACAACAGCAGAGTCGAAGTGCTGCAACAGAGATCATAAGGTTTACCAAGCCCAAAACATTTACCATCTGGCCCTAACAGACATTTTCAATTTGATGAATTTCAATTTGACAATTTTTTTATGGTTTGTGCATTTTGTATTCTATTTAAGAAATAACCTACCCCAAGGTCAGAAGGGTTTCTCTTATGTTTCCTTCTAGAAGTCTCAGAGTTTTAATTTTTACATTTATTTCTATAATTCAACTTCATTTTGTATATTGTGTGAGTTAAGAATTTAGTTCAATATTTTGGAATATGGATATCCAGTTGTTAACAACATTTATTGAAAATACTTTGCTTTCTCATTAAATTGCTTTGGCACCTTTGTTGAAAATTGGCCATATATTTGTGGTCCACTTCTCAACTCTCTGTTCTGTTCTACACATCTGTATGTTTTCTGTTCTGTTCTACGCATCTGTATGTTTCTCTGGTTGCCAACACTATACAGAAGTGGTAATTATCGCAGAATTATAAAACTCCTTGAAATCAGGTAGTGAAAGTTCTACAACTTTGTTCTCCTTCAGAATTGTTTTGGCTATTACAAGTTCTTCAAATTGTCATAGAAATTTTAGAGTCAGTTTATCAAATTACAAAAATAAATTTGCTGGGATATTCATGAGAACTTCACTGAGTCTACAGATTGATTTGAGGAGAATTGATGTCTTAATATTGGGTCATGAACATTATAAATCGCATTCACTTACACCTTCTTTAAATTATTTTAACAATATTTATGGTTTTCAGTGTATAAGTCTTTTACACAGCCTGTTAAATTTTTCCCTTTTGTTTTTGGATGCTACTGCAAATGGTTTTTGTTTTTCATTTTCAAATAGATCATGACCAATATACAGAAATACAATTTTTTTTTTGCTATCTTGACCTTGTATTCTATGACGTTGCTTTTTTGTAAATCACTTAGGATTTTCTACGTACACAATATGTCATCCTTTAATAAAGGCAAATTTACTTCTTCCTTTTCAATCTGAATGTGTTTTTTTTTTCTTTTTCTTGCTCTATTTCACTGATAGGACCTCTAGGACAATGGTGAACAGAAATGACAAGATCAGGCAATCTCACTTTGTTCCTGATCACAGGAGGAAAGCATTTGGTGTTTGGCCGTTAAGAATGATGTCAGCCCTTTATCAGGTGGAGATAAATCTCTTCAATTCTGCATTTGCCATGAGAGTTAATCAAATTTTGTCAAGTATCTTTTTGCTGCATCTATTGTGTTGATCATATGGATTTTCTTTTTAATATGTTAGTATGGTGAATTACAAGGACTCCTTTTTTAATGTATAACCAGTCACTTTCCTGGGATAAATATCACTATAACCACTGCTTTATCTGCAGGATATAGATTTTACTATATTATGTTTCATTTTTATTCAGTTTAAAATATTTCCAAATTCTTCCTACTTTTTTCCTTTGAGCGTGGGTTACTGAGAAATGTACTATTTAATTTACAACTATTTGGGGCTGTGAAGTAGGTATTACTGTTACTCGTTTCTAATTTAATTCCACTGAGATCGGAGAGCATACTCTGAATGATCCTGATCCTTTGAAATTAACTGAGACGTGCTTTAGTGGCCCAGCATCTCTTACTGAATGTCCACATACCCTTTTGAAAAATGTGTATTCTTCTGTTGTGGGGTGGAGTGTTCAGTAAGTGTCCACTAGTCATGTTCACTGATAGTATTGTCCAAATCTTGTACGTCCTTACCAATTTTCAGTCTTCTGTTAATTACTAAGAGAGAGGTGTGTTGAAATTGCCAACTATAATTGTGGATTTGTTTCTTTGAGTTCTGTAAGTTTCTGTTTCATATGTTTTGATGCCCTGTCATTAAGTGAATACACATTTGGGATGGCTATACCTTACTCATGAATTGAGTACTTTATTACTGTAAACTGTCCCTCTTTTTGCCTCATAATATTCCTTGTTTAGAAATTTATTTTGATACTAATAATACCAGTTTTCTTATAATTAGGATTTATATGGTATATTTTTCCTAGTCCTTTACTTTTAATCTGTTTGTTTTTAGATTTTTTCGTAGAATCCATATAATTGAGGCCTACTTTTTTTATCCAGTCTGACAATTAAAGATTTTTCATTGCAGTGTTTAGACCATTTACGTTGAACGTAATGGCTGTTATCACTGAGTTTAAACTTATTATGTCACTATTTCTTTTCTATTCTTCCAATCTGTTTTTTTTATTCTTTTTCCTTTTTTCATGTATTCTTTTGGATTAAGTGAGTAATTTGAGGATGCTACTTTATCCCCAGTAGTGTCTGATGAGTTATAATTCTTTTATTCAAATTTTTTTAGTGGTTAGTCTTGGATTTGCAATACTTCATCATCTGATATCAACCACCCTTTCAGTTTTATCTCCCGTAATTACTGCTACACTGCAATGAAACAAGCCACTGTCTATTGCCAAACATACTCTTTACTAACCTACCAATTTGCCATGCACTCCCATACACTTTTATGCTTTAGCCACACCAATCTAGTATATTTTTCCAATCTTTCTTTTGTTTTCAGTGGGAGGGAAAGTCTCACAACCACTGCTCCTTCATAGGTAGAAATAGAAATTATTGGCAATTGTTTGCAATAGAGTCTTTTGACCCACTCTACTTGACTGCAGTGTAGTAGTTTGCTTCTACACTAGGGTTGAGACCAGTTCAGCTGAGGTTTTTTTCATCTCCCAAATTCTGTAATTCTGTTTTTTAATATCTTACATGTGACCAAAATCTTTAAAATTTCCAAGAGTATCCACATCAATCATCCCACTGACCCTCACACTAAATTGTGAAGAAAACAGATCAGGTACAGTGATGCCTATTTTACAGATAAGGAAACTGATGCCAAAGAATTCACTGAACTTTTACAAAATCATACAGTAAATTAGAGCCAGGATGAACATTAGATATCAAACATCCAGCTTTTTATTCCATTGCTCTTTTCTGTAATATCAACAATTATATTTCTTTCTTCTTAACTATTTGTTTTCTTGACTATGTTCTGCTTAGATATTTACAGAAGCATTGTCTGTTGTCTAAAGCTAATCAAACCACATGAAGGAACAAGTAACGGCAAAATATGTATGTGCAGAGAGTGGACAAAGCAGTCAGCGGAAGGTAAGAAGTGCACATAAACAACATTCAGTAACGCACTGTTAACAACTTTTCTTACATATAATGATATATATATATATATATATATATCACATTCTCCACAGGTTTCTACAAATCATCTAAAGCAAACTCAGTAGCAAGCAAAATTTAAGTCTGTCCTCAAACCCTAGCCTTCCTCAGCCAGAAGATCAATGTCAATGATTTCCTATAGAAATAACATGGTACCCAATGCAATCTACAAGACTTTCAAACACAAAACACTGGCAATGTTCAAGAAAGACAGTTTCTGGGCAGACTGTATGGCGACTTACAGATGATAATTTAGTATTTGAAAATCAACCATTCAAAACACTACATTTCTTCACTGTGCACATTAACACTGTTGACAGTAAGTCTTTAACAGAGCATACAAGACCTTACAGCTTAGTCATCCTTTCATTATCAGACCAGGAAAACTGTCACAGTTCTCACAGGGGTAGAACTGGCATCAACTATGCTCCTCAGGTCTTAGTTGACAGAGTATTGTTATTATAAAACTCATTTCCCACAGAGTTCATGCTTCTATAATACATGGGTCATTAATTATATGGGGTTTGGATAACAGATTAGTCATTGCCATTCCATTGTTATCTTTTTCTTTTCCTGCTACGATAAGGTTACCTTCAAAAACTACAAAGATGGAGCACCCAATGTGAACCTCAAGGTTAAGGCTGCTGGTTATTTAGAATTTTCTCAACCCTGAGGCATGAAGGTCCAAGGAAAACAAGAAATGTTACAGATGGAAAATCTATTACAGTCTCCCCATTCAGGAGATAAGGAACCTGAAGCTCAGAGAGAACTGTAATTTGCCCAAGGTCACACAGAGTAGCAGAGCCAGAAGTTCGATTCTGGCCTCCAAATTCCAAGGCCAGAGTTTTTTTCTGAAAATATTGTAAGACTTCTAGATTCAGTTCAACCTCCTGCCACTTTAAAGCCAAAATTTCCTTCTAATTTTAAATGTGCCTAGGTATTGCAGCACTCGGAAATATCTCAAGAGATTTTACAAAATAAATTTAAAAGTACATGTAGTTTCGTACACAGAAACACGAAGGCTCTAAGAATCTTACAGTTTCTCTTTGTATGAAAGTATAATGAGCTTATCCTATTTTCAGAGACAACCCTACACACTTTTTTTGGATGTATTTCTTCCTGGCTCAGGAGCCCCTTACCTATTAAAATTCAAACCTCTATTAATCTAGGCTAGCTTTTTTGTTGTTATTGTTGTTTTCTTTCTTTTTCCCTTTTGGTCTCATAGCAGACGGCACGGAATCCAACTAAGTATACCTAGGAGATTTAGATTAAATGTTTAATTTTCCAGGTCACTAACACGCAGCATGCAAACCCACCACTGGATTTTCACGTATCAGAAAGATTCACATAAAGTATAATTTAAAGTGAAAAGATAGAATTCTCTTCAATCACAAGGAAGGTATTGGGTAATGTCTTGGCCGGGGTTATTAAGAAATTCTGGATCCTCTGAGGTGAGAATTAAGATGTTAACACTTTATTTGGAAGGGATAGGTCCAAAATGCTGGGAGTAAAGAAAAAAAAGAAGGATGACATGCGAAGGTAGGATACAAAGGGATGCAATGTGCCACCAGGCTGGCTACATTTTACAGCAAATGAGAAGACACACATGCATATTCCCTCAGCACATGGGACTTCTCTGTAAAGGTTCAAGGAAGACCTGAACAGGAAGAAGTTTCATTTACTGAACATTTACTAGTAAAGAAGTAGATATCTGTATTGTCTCAAAGGAAATATAGTTCAGGAACTTCTGAATGTCACTGTTCTTTCCAATGTATTTCTTAATAGATTATAATATTCAGTGAGTCAATGATGATGACATATGGAAAGCAAACACACCAATAAAAGCCTCAAAGAAATTTTTTTGATTTTATGAAGGGAAGATTATATGATTGATTTGATATTCAAGGAAGATTTCAAAGAAATTAGTATTTTCTAAACTTCAACTCAGAAAAATTCAGACATGAAATACGTAAGGAAAAATACCACCAAGGACTTTCAAACTGAAACCTTTCTTTTTGATCTCAAAACTTCTCTTGATTGTAGCAATAAATATTCATGAGTATTGGAAAGTCTACTATTTACTGGGCTAATTTTTTTTTTAAACAAGTGGACCTTTTTGGAGTTTTCTTTGTCCAGGCTTCCTTCTCTTGAACTACCCACCATACATATACATCTTCTAAGAAATAGGCTTGATCTCAAGCATGTTTCTAGTATGAGACCCCTCCCCACCACTCATCACCACTGATCAGATAAAGAAAACACAGTTAACACATGAGGAACTCATCTGGAGACAGATCTGAGCCAATCTCATTTTCTTCCCTAGGGACTGAGAATTGGTACACTGGAGAAAAAATAGTCAATCAGACTCAGATGCTAGACTTTTAGATTCATGTATTTTTGGAGCCAGGATGTATTGTTGGGGAGGTCTGGCAGATTAAGTGAAGAAAGTCTGTTCCACTAAGAGAAAGAAGAATAACACAGAGGTGCAGAGAGGAGTGACTATGACAGCCCACGAGGAGTAAGAGATGGAAACAGTGCTGCATCAGATCACATAACTTTCCAAGATCTGGGACTCATCTTTTAAAAATAGAGTCACCACACAATTGGTCTTCCAAGCCAGGTGTATTATTTTCTGATGGCTGCCAAATTACTTGGTGTCTTAAAACAATAGAATTTTATTTTCTCACAGTTCCAACAGTCAGAAGTCCACAATCAATATCACTGGACCAAAACTGTAGTAGCAGCAAAGTCATCCTTCTGCTGGAGACTCTAGGGAAGGATCTGTTTCTTGCCTCTTCCAGTTTCTCGTGTCTCCGAGATTCCTTGGCTTGTGTCCACATGACACCCATCTCTGTGTACCAAGTCTCCCTCTGCCTCTCACTTACAAGGAGACCCATGATTGCATGTAGGGCCCACTGAGATAATTCAGGAAAGCCTCTTCATATTAAGATGCCTAATTAACTTACATCTGCAAAGACACTTTTTCCTCATATGGTAAGGTTTACAGGTTCTAAAGATTAGGACCTACATGATGCTTTAGCAGGACATCTTGAAGAGTGAAAGAAGGCACTAATTTGTAGTTCCTTAAAGATGAAAGAGGAAACCCAGGTCCGACCCAGGCACACTGGATGTATGTTCTCTGTCAAGTCCATACATGGGCTGGAGATGAACTTCTAGCCCCTAGGCCATAATAAATCCTATTATCTTCCCTCTGCACTGATTACAGATGTTCTCCCTGAAACTGCCACAGCAAGTAAATGCCAAATTCATCCCCCATCCCTGGGTTCTACAGGAGATTGCCATATCTTTCTGATACATTCTATTTTTATAAAACTAGTTACAGAAAGTGATATGCCTTGCAATCAAATGTACCCCTATTAAGACACAGGACAAAATACTGCAGGGTCAAGTTTCACCACCTCTCCCACTTTTAAACATATGGCCCCCTCCTTGAATGAATCCACATTTTAAGTCTTTCCGACATAAATGTTAAATGATAGTCTTGAATAAATATGTTTAATAAATGAATAAATCATTCCCCCAGGTTTCAGCAAACAAGGGAGGGCAAATTTTGCAGGGACCAAAAGACTTTCTGATGTTTCATAAAATGATACCATCCATACACCTGACTTCTTGCCATCTAAGTTAAGGTTACCTTTGTTGGACTACATGCAATGCCAGTCACTTTCACTTCAGTGACCGTAACAGGGTAAAAAGGAAGAAACTGTTCTGTGCCACACTGCTTATTTTGCAATAATCCAATTATCAGGTACCACAGACCACCACCAATGAGCATGGCCCAGCATCTCTGGAGGCACAAATGAACAAATAGCACTCCCTGGAAAAACTTCAAATACACTTGCAGCACAAAATATGTAAGAAATCAAAATAACAGAAATCAAAAAAACAGACAGAAATCAAAATAAAGCTTTTATTTACATTACCAGTTTTTAAAATTAAAGCCCCTGAATATTTTCATTAACACCACAATTATATATACTGCCAAATATAGTACTTGAGTGGTCACTTAAATGATTGTCTGTAATTCAAAATGCCATTCCAATAAAGCCTTCTCATTAAGATGACTCTGCTCCTATTAGTTTGTTTCGTTTTTAGGGTCATAGAATGGCAAGGAGGTACCACTTCCCTCTTCCTACTATCAGACCTTGCATTTGTTTGATATACAGCACCGTCCATGGCTCAACTTTTTGTTTTTTTCCCATTCCTTTCTTTGCAATAACAAAAGGGCTGTTGGGTAATTTAAAATAGTTTTGAGGTACTAAATCTACGCTACAGTTTCAGCTGAACCACACAAAACTTTTCATTCACCGAAAGCCCCATTCATCTAATACAGTCAAGAAATTTTCAAGGAAAAATAAAATAAGTGCTTGGAGGGAAAAAAAACTTGCTTATTTTCTTGAGAATATAATTTGAGGCATATTTCTTGAGGCTACTCAATGCCAGACACAATTCTGGGATAGAGATAAAAATCTCTCCCTATGAGGCACTTATAAAAACTTAAGAGGAAACAAGATAATCTTAGAAAAATAAAGTAAAACTCATTAGGTTATCAAATCTCCAAAACAGGGACTACGTGTTTCTCGAGTACCAATGACTCCTCAGTGTAATAGGGAAGAACAAATCTGACTCCATATTAGATCTGTTCCTTCAGCTCTAACCCTGTGCTTAGTCCTACTGGTTCTGCACCTTTTGTAAAAGAAAGTTGCCTATAGCCTGAAATATACAGGAACACCCATTCTCAAGGCTCTGACCTTGAGGATATAACACTTCTCCAATCACATAGAGATAAAAAGTTGCAGAATGGAGAATAACATTTGTTGGAGGTTTACAGGAGCATCTTGACCTGACTACATGGACAGCTTCAAGAACAAAGGATTCCGACACCAAGGAGTTTGCAATAACTAACCACACCCCCTCCCCTTTTAGTATAAAAGGAATCTGAATTCTGACTTTAGGAAAATGGTTCTCCATGACATTAGTCTGCCATCTTCTCAGTCTGCTGGCTTTCTGAATAGTGTCGTTATTCCTTGCCCCAGCACCTTGCCTCCTGATTTACTGGCCTATCACATGGCAAGCAGAACGAGTTGGGTAACATCAGTACTTAAAACACAATAAGGGTTCAATGGATAGTTGTCAAATTAATGAAAGTTAAGTAATACACCATGCACCATGCCACAATTGCCTTTAGAATGACTTAGAAATGCCTATGAGAGCTCACAGGTAGGAAAAATTAGGTTGGGTTGGGGAGGTTCAGGCAGGTGATAAAGGGGTCAAAATTGAATCCTAACTGGCAGGTAGAATTTACATAGTGATACAGAAGAACCCAGGAGAAATACACAAGTTGCATTCAGTAAATGAAAGAGAGGCTAGCTGTGCCAAAGTCAGGGGTGGAGTATAAAATTAATGAATGCTGAGACTGGAAACACCAGTTAGATAGAAGATTACGCAGAGTCTTTTGAGTAACTTGAACCAACTCACTCAGCGATACTTTCCTTATCTGTGTTACGCTGGAGTAGAAATCAGCCTAGGGCATTGTCTTCCAGTCATGTTGACTATGAAAAACACTTTTTAGAGTGGGGGAAAAAAAGTTTTAATTACTTGAATGATTATAATTGTACGTTTCAAGAAACACTGAGAAATAACAAAGTTATTATGAATTGAACAGTGCTTTTTAACATATTTCTACTCCATTGTCCAAAATAGCAACTATATATTCATTTAAAAGAAAATTTCTGATGGGTGTCAGGCTTACCACATTATGTTTTTAATTGGCATTTCCCTGGTTAGTAAATGAGATTGTGCATACTTTTGTGTATTTATAGGTCTTTTTGAGCATCTGTGAAATGCCTATTCAGATCTTTTGCCCATTTCTCTGGTTGACTTGAAGGATACTTTGTACATTCTACATACAAAATCCTTTTCAATATTTTCCTTTGAAAATGTTTTCCCCAGTTTTTAGACTGCTTTCTTTCTAGTATTCTTATAGTGAAGAGAAATTCTTTATTTTTATGGAATTAAATTTATCATTCATTTCCTTTATGGTGTGTCCTGTTTGTTTCCATAAGTAATCCTTTTCCATCCCAGAGTCATAAAGGCATTCTGTATTTTCTACTGAAATATGAAAGGTAAACTTTAAAATTTTAAATCTATCTCGTATGTGTTTGTTGTAGTATGAGAAAGGTATACAAACTGATTTTTCCACATGGATAATTATCCTACATAATTTCTGAATATTCCATCACCCCCCATTGGTTAGCAAAGCCACACATGCCTTTTTTTTTTTTAACAGATTTCTCTGTTTGCATGAATGTGCTTCAGCATTCTTTATTCTCTTCTATTGGTCTAGTTATTTAAATCTCTCCCAATGTCACACTGTTTTAATCACTACAACTTTGTAATAAACCATGATGCTTACTAGGGCAAATCCCTTCAAGTCATCAAATTCCATTAAATGTTGTCCCAAATGCACAAATGTTTAAAGATACATAACATTCACCTCATTAATAAACATGATACACAGTCTCTCAGCTGAAACACTGGCGAGGGGACGTGGAAATGAACCAAATTACTTAAACACGCAATCACTTTTGAAGAAGTAGAAATTGATTTTAGTGACTCTCTGGGCTCTTATTCTGAGAATGCTTTTACTACTCACGTAAGAGAAAGAGAAAAGCAAATACCAGATTACCTGGGTCTATCTCAGCCACTTACATGAGAGACATTCTAAATAATTACTCAAAACCAGGATGAAGTCTATCACTTTTGTAGACGAGAAAAGTCTTTATTTTCTTTCTCACAAAGGTGATGAGCTCAATAGGGGGTGAGAAAATTTTGGAATAACTGACATCTCAAAAATGATTCCATCCAAAAAAAAAAAAAGAAAAACCTGCCCAAGGATAATACACAAGAGTTGCTGAAGATGCAAACATGGGTGAGTTCCTTTTAACCATGTCATTTACATGGAGACATATGAAGTCTATTATCTGAGAACAAAACCTTGGATAGAGTTCTAGTTTAATATACATGTCACTCTCCTTCAGTCCTTCTGGTGTAAGACTTTTTTCAAATAATACGGCTCTCTACGCATTCATGTGCCACATTGTTCCTAATGATCACACGATGAAAGGAGTTATAGTTGAACACATACTTCTACTTGAATAATCCAGCTTGTTTGGAAAGTCAGTTCCACCATCTGCAGCTGGGCTGTAAAGGCATTACCGGGCTCGCAGCGACGAGAGTGTAAATCCCAGCAGGAGAACACTCGGAGAACCGGTGACATCTTCCCTTCACAGCAGTGCTCCTGGTTAAATGGAATGTTGTGCTCTAAACTCAATTACTTCAAGTCTATTTGAGAAGCTCAGTTGGATACATGTTTCTTATATCAACAACGGCTGGAGATAAATCTGCCAAAACTAGCACAGGGATTTGTATTTTTGTTATGTAAGACTTTTGAGGCCCAGAAATGGAATTCAGGAAAAATATGTTATTTTTGCCCCCAAATTTCCTGAATATTTTATTGAATACAGTATAATGTTTAATACATATATTTACTATTGGTCTCTTGGTAGCACAGAAATTATACTCATTTCTCTGAACTGTCCCCCAGTAACCAAACGAACTTCCAGGGCATTCCAGCTGCTACTGAGTGGAAATTGGTAACAAGGGAATTTAAATAAGTTGCCAAAACTCTTCAATTTTAAAGACAACAAATAAGGCTCAGTACGGCCTTTCCTCAAGGGATTAAGAGTTCAACACACTTAGAAACAGAGGAAATTCCTTTCTAATGTTTTCACACATTTAAGAGAAGGCCATAGTTAAAGAGTCCGTGAGCTGTAAATTAGGCAGAGCACCACCACAGCTTCCCCCACAGGGAGGTAGAGTTAAGAATAAAAATTTGAAAAATATTCAAATAATAATTGTTTTTGTTTTTGTTTTTGTTTTTGTTTTTGTTTTTAATTTAAAGGATGAAGGAAGTCTGCCAAATTGTGGCAAAGAGAATTGAGGTCTAAAGATTTCCAAAACCCTAGGGTGCAGGATAAATCATCCCATTTCTCCTCAGATACTTTTTTTTAAATCTCACTCCACAGCCTCCAGTGTATTCATCTCAGAGTCTCCATCACGTCTATGCCCTTACCATCCAACTTGAAAGCAACTTCAGTAGTGATGCTCCAGAGAGCCCCAACTGTTGTTCAGAGAGAACAGAAAATCCCACACCAGTGTAAGAGAAATTTAAAGTATGAGTTGTACACATTTCAGGAAACAACTCTCTGTTTAGGTCCTAAATAATAGGAGAAAATGAGAGCATTTACTATTAGGTGTAAATTGCTCTGCAGGGTATAGGTAATCCTGTCAGCATAGCATCTGATGTGGTAGCTGGGAAAACAGAAGTAAATCAGTGGGCCCCTCCTAGCATCTCTCCTTCCTCTGAGAGATGGTGGGTTTGCTTGCTGGTCCAGCACTTGTTCCAACCCCCTCCTAGCTCTCCAAAGCAGGGAAGCTGGAAAATTCTATTTCCCGAACTTCCTTGCGGCTGGCATTCTGCATATTATTCAACTGTCACCATGCAGGTATTCTGTGCAAGACCCTGACTCAGAACTGAGTCACTCTGGAAGAAAAGCACTCACTTCAGACTTTTATGACCTGGGATGGATTTACACGAAGCAAGGACACCTACCTACCTGCCCTGGGGTCGGCAGAGCCGGTGAATGCCGGTGTGGATGACTACACTGGCGGCTGCCTGGGTGGCAACTGTGTGTCCCTGGCAGAGGCAGCAGCTCCTCTGCGAGCCTGGTCCTGCACTGTGCTCTGGCCATAGTTCAGCCAGAGCATGTTTCTTCAGACTTCTCAATGAACTAGTTATTTCTCTGAATAAATACTCTTCTAGTTAAACAAGCCACAGTGGATTCTGATCTGTGTGTATAAAAACTGTGACAACTAATGTATCTTACAAACCTATAGGATATTCTAGAGCTAAAAGAGAACAATCATTGAATGAAATCATCCAACAGCACTCTAAAAATTAAGAATTAAGAATTAAGCCTTGTTTTTGACAAATGGTTTCTATAGCTCTGTACAATATCTATGAATCAGGAGGGAGGGTTTAGCTCAGTGGTAGAAAGTATGCTTAGCATGCATAAGTCCTGAGTTCAATCCCCAGTACTTCCATTAAAAAACTAATAATAATAAAATAACATAAATAAGCTTAATTACCCCCCAAAAAATAAAGTGGTAAAACAGAATTTATTTTTTTTAATCTATCAAACAAAAGAGAGAGACTTTGCCTCAAATACTTGCACTTCAGAAAAGACAAGCAATCTTTAAAGTACAAGCAAACTATATTCCTAAATTAATTTGCAGTGAAATGATTGTGACCTTGATTGTATTTGAAGAGAACATCAGCCTTGTAAGTGGTGACTAAGTTCCTAAGTCATCTCAAAAACATTTCATAAGCCTTGCTCGAGCAAAAATACCAAAAAAAAAATGCCATTAAAAAAAGAAATTTAAAAAACTATCATATTATGAAACTAGTGATTACACAGAACAGGAACAAATTAAGTAAGAAAAATTGAATTTAGTGTGAATGCTGGTTCTTGCAGGGACAAATGAGTTTCATTAGATGAAGAAAACTTTCTCAACGGAGTATTAGAAGTCATGATACTGATTCACTTATGTCTAATGTTCCCTTAGAAAAATTTAACATCCTTTTTCTAAGAAATACATATACCACTAACATTATGCACAGCTTTTCAGCTATAATTAGTGACATTTTGAGTACTCAGAAGCACAATAGAAAAGAGAGGACCAAAGAGATAAGAGAAAACTTTGTCTTAAGCAACTGTTAACTAAAAGAAGAATGAAGGTATTTGTCTACATATGCATTAAAGGCTTAACTCAGTGGTCTTGGGTTGCCTCTAATCCCTTACTTTCCAAAGAAAGAACTGGCCTCTAACTGCTTCCTGGGAAATAACTCCTAAACCCTTGGAGTATCCTACCCAACAAGATTGCCTTTTAAGACCCTAGGTCTTGTATCACACCAAATAGTTTAGGCCAATGAGATTTATAGTGAATGTCTGTTTTTGTTCTCTGAGGCCATGCTACATTAGTCTGACCTCCAGGGGTGGGAGGAAATAGGTAGAAACTTAATAGATGATCCATGCCTACATGACTGACACTCAATAAAATCCTACACGCCAAGGCTCAGGTAAGCTTCCCTGATAGGCAATCCATCACACATGTTGTCACACATGTTGCTAGGAGAATTAAGAGCCATTTATGTGACTCCATTAGGAAACAAGGGCCAGAAATCGGAGCCTGGCTAATCCCAGACTCTGCCCTGTGAGCCTTTCAATTTACTAATTTTAATCTGTATTCATTCCCTGTAGCAAAACAGAACCATAAATAATGATAGCTTTATAAGTTCCATAAGTCCTAGTCAATCACCAAAACTGAGAGTGGTTTAGGGACCCTCAACACAGTAAATTTGAAAAGGATATTGCATGGGGTGGAGTTAATCAAAGGATATTCCGCGAGGTAGAATTAACAGAAAACAGATCAAGAGGGAGAATGGTGTAGGCCCATTTTTTCCACAGATAGAGAAGGAACATATATATTTATATATATATATATATATATATATATATATATATATATACACATATATATATACACATATACATATATACACACATATATATATAATTCATTCCCATGCCTCAAAGTATCACCCATAGATTACTTATTTGTTACAAAAAGGTAATGTACACCTACAACGGAGAGCTCGGGTGGTCACCACCTTAAACAACTGATCAAGCTCAACATCACCAGTGGTGAGAAGACACGAGAGGCTGACGTGTAGCATTTGGACACACGTACACACACAAACCATATTTATAACACACACACCTGTCATTTATATGTATACAATATTTGCAGTTCAATTATTCCTAACATGAAAATTGGGTTTAGTGTAAAAAAAAATGTGGGAATTTTGGAAGGGTAATTGCGCGTATAATATTCTTACATAAAAATATAATTGAATTTCTGAAGTAGAATGACAGTATGTATAAAATAAATATCTTTTCCATTATATACACCCATAGAATTACAAAGTCTTAGAGCCAAATGAAAATTTGGACGTTAGTTTCACTGAGAAATTAAAAGAACTCTCTTTAGGTAGAATATCATGCTAGTAACTGTTGTTGGGATGGGGATGAGATGGATATCAAGAAACAAAACAGCTTAACTCGTACTCTTGAGAAACCTGGATTTCTGTTGGAAAGATCTGACACAAAGCTTTTATAAATTAGGCTGTGATTTTCATTTACACAAACATCTTTGCAATTCTCCTACTGAAAGATTATTAGAATCCTGGAATAAGCCAAACCAAAGGGATATGGTGAAATCTCCTTTGAAAGACTAAATTATTGACTTTTCAATCCCTGTGCTCAAGTGTCCAATCAAATGTTCCAGAGAAAACAGCATGAGAGTTGAAATGCTGTTATCTTTGGAGGGTCTCCACATTGGAAATGTGACAACTGGGGGAGAGGAAAGAACTCTGGGCTGGGAGTCTTCAGACATTGGCCAGGTCCCAGCTCTGCAATATGCTGGGTGTGTCACGTGGGGAAAATTATCTAGCATCACTGAGCCTCAGTTTTCATTACACAATGATGTCCACAATGGTAACACTGAGGGCTGCTGTAAAAACAAACTGGCTGAAAACATGAAAGTATTTGGCATCAATTCAGCACTTTGCAAATATTAGGTAAGGATAGTTGAAGGAGGCTTTGCGGGTTTGATTCCTGGCCACCCCTTGCCACCTATACCCATCCCTTTCCCTCCCAGTTTCTACCTCCCTTCACTCAGAGTACAACGTTTGAAAGGCTCATACTAATATTTATGAAAGCAAGACCGCATCAAGGAAAGTTCTAGAGGTTTCAAGAGGAGAGACAGACCTGAGTCTTACACATCAAACATGACTTTGGTAAGAACAAAATACAAACCTCAACTAAATTCAACTGCTGGAACAAGGAAGAGCTTTGTTCTGGCAGGTTGCAAGGACCTTCATACACTAGGTACTTTCAAAATTGTCATGAAGAGTTTCTTACACTGATGAGGCATGTTTCTACAAGTTTTCTGGGGAAAAAAATACACTTTCCGAAGTTGACTTATTATCCTATAAGGGTGTTTGAATATTAAGAAGAAGCTCAGCTCTCTATTTAGATAAATGCTCTCCAATCCAAGAGATAAATGGACAAAAGCTGTCCAAAAAAAAAACTCTCAAAACAAATAAAAATCAAAGCCACTGGCCCAAGATAAGAAAATTCTGGAAGTGTAGGTACTCTCATTCATATGGGAGAATCATGTCTGTGGTCACGGAAAGAGTACTGGACATGAAGGCAGTTTACTAGGGTTCAGCCAAACCTTGAATTAATTCATGTTACTTTAGACAAATCACCTGACTTTTTGGAGCCCCAGTTTTCTCTAGGTAAATTAGATGCATGTCAAGTCTTTTTCAACATCAACATTCCATGTTTATCATTATTTTAAACTGCTATTCTAACTTAAGTTTCATTTCTAATTCTGCCTTTGCTAAAACTGGAAAACTGAGAGTTGGTCCCACAATATAATTATTTCCAATCTACTTGACTAAAATGGATTTTAACTTCAGAATGACATGCTTTTATGCCTAACCCTTGACATGAAGTGCAGTAAAATTTCTCATCAGACTACTAAGCACAGACTGAATTTACCCCCAAAAAATGCACTTATCACTGAATACTAATTTCACCATGCCTCAGAAAATACCATAAACTGAAAGTGTAAGTAAATGCTTTTCTCTCACAACTGCAGGGTAACCTCTGAAATGACTCCTTACTGACTTTATTGTGGATGAATTTATCTTTCCTAAAACCAGTGTCCCTCATGCACCTGTCTTCATCACCATGGCTTTCCTCTGGGTCAGCCTAACAATACTGCACTCCCAGTTCTGCCCTATCTCTCTTACCTGTGGACAACCTGAGGGAAAAATAGAGAGGATTTGATTTCTGAATCTAACCTCTCTGAGGCTCTATTTACTTTTCTCTAAAAGGGGAATTATTAATGACTGCAGCACACATTATGTGAAATACATGTCAACCATGTTTTTACCTTTCAATCCTTCAGCAAAAAACTTACTCAACATTGACTTAAAAAACACACATTGTCTGTTTCTCGATAGTTGGAGTTTTTCCAGCAATTTCTGCCCATATTCTAAATAGGAGAGTGTTCAGCCAACGCACTGTACCATTTGCTAAATACAATTTGACAGAAAGGTTTCAAATCCCTACCATGTGGTCTAGTTCCAAGTATTATACTAAACTCTGGAGATGTAAAGATGAAGACATACTAAGATGCTGTCCCTATTTTTATAGTGTTTCTCCTTAGTGAGGGAAGCATACACATAAGTAAAAATAACTAAAGTTATATATATGCACATATGTATATTACTTGTTTGTTCATTATAATAAGCACTACAAAGGCATGTTCAAAATCCTGTAGCAATAGCAAGGAGGGGTCAGTTACTAATTCTTGCTAGGCAGTTCCAGGGCAATTTCATAAGGAAGGTGACATTTGAAGAGTGAAGAAGTTATCCAGTCAGAAAAGGAAGAAGAAAGAACTGATGGCTGAGGAATCAGCATGAGCAAAACCACAGAGGGCATCAAGTGTGTAGAGCCAGGAAGACTAGCATCATAGGAGTCAACGATTCATGGGCGAATGAACAAGAGATGATCAGAATGTTAAATGTCATGCCAAGGACCTTAGGCACCACCCTGTAGAAAAATGTTTAATAAACAGTTTTTCAAAGGCCAAATTTCTGTTTGTTTTGAAATAACTCTGATGACAATATTGTTGATGAACTATAGATGGATAGACTGAAGATGAGGTTTAATTGAGGGAGACTAGGGAGATATCCTCTTTGAGGAAAGACAGGAATAGAGAAGCCAGATTCTAGAGACATTTAAGAGGTAGATCCCACCATACCTGGTGATCAAATGAGTATTGAGATGAAAGTGAAAGGAATTTGAAAGAAGAAAGAGTCAAAACTGATTCCAAGAGATCTCACTTGGATATATCTTCTCAGGCAAGGGGGAAAAAAGCAAAACTGAACAAAGGGACTGTATCAGACTAAAAAGCTTTTGCACAGGAAAGGAAACTATCAACAAAAAGAAAAGTCCACCTACTAAATGGGAGAAGATATTTGCCAACAATATATCCAACAAGGGGTTAATATCCAAAATATACAAAGAATTCATACAACTCAACATCAAGAAAACAAACAACCTGATTAAAAAAAATGGGCAGAAGAACTGAACAGATCTTTTTCCAAAGAGGAAGTGCAGATGATCAACAGGCACATGAAAAGAAGCTCAACATCATTAATCATCAGGAAAACGCAAATCAAGACCACAAGGAGATATCACCTCACACCTGTCGGAATGGTTATTATCAAAAAAGAAAAAAATAGCAAATGCTGGGAACCCTTGTGCACTGCTGGTGGGAAGGTAAACTGGTAAACTGGTACCAACACTATGGAAAACCCTCTGTCACTATGGAGGTTCCTCAAAAAATTAAAAATAGAACTACCATATGATTCAACAATTCCACTCCCTGGTATACGTCCAAAGAAAATAAAAACATTAATTTGAAAAGACATGCACCCCAATGTTCATAGCAGTATTATTTACAATAGCCAGGATATGGAAGCAACCCAAGAGCCCATCAATAGATGACTGGATAAAGAAGATGTGATGTGTGTGTATATGTATGTATATGTGTGTGTGTGTAAACACATACACTTTTCATGTATACACATATACACACACATACAATGGGATATTAGCCATAAAGAAGAACAAAATTTTGCCATTTGTGACACCATGGATGGACTAGAAGGTATTATCATAAGTGAAATAAGTCAGATGGAGAAAGACAAATACTGTATGATTTCACTTATATGTGGAGCTAAAAAACAAAACAAATGAATAAACATAACAAAAGAGAAACTTTGTTTTAGATACAGAGAACAAACAGGTTCATGCCAGCGAGGAGAGTGGGAAAAAAGAAATAGAAGATACAACTTTCCAGTTGCAAAATAAAGGGGGTCGTATGTATGAAATGTACAGAGTGGGGAGTACAGTCAATAACTATTTAATATCTTTGTATCATGACAGATCGTAACTATATTTATCACAGCCACCATGTTGAAAAGTACAGAAATATCAAATCAATATGTTGTGTAATAGGAACTAACAGTGTTGTAGGTCAATTACACTTCGAAAACAAACGAACGAACAAACTTATAGAAAAAGAGATCAGATTTGAGGGCACCAGAGGCAAGGGTGGAGGTAGAGGTAGAGGGGGCAAAAGGTACAGACTTCCAGTTAAAAGATAAACAAGCACTTGGGATGTAATTACAACCTGATCAATATAATTGACTCTGCTATATGTTATATCTGAATGTTGTTAAGAGAATAAATCCCAAGAACTCTCATCACAAGGAAAAAACTTTTATTTTTTTAATTTAATTCTGTATCTATATGTGATAAAAGATGTTCACTAAACTTATTGCAATCATTTCATAACATATGTAAGTCATTATGCTGTCCACCTGAAACTTACACAGTGCTATATGCCCATGGTATCTTGGTAAAACTGGAAGAAGAGAGAGAGGAGAACTAGCTCGGAGAATAAAGGAGAAGGAGCCATGCTAGTGGGAGAACTCTGGAGGTTGACATTAGACATACAGAATGTCAGGAGTCTTCAACACATCAAAATGCAATGTTCATTTGTTTGTTAGAAAAATGCAACTGAGCTCAAGTGTGAGGTGGATGCTAGGGAGAGAGGAAGAAAAGTCTGAGCCTCACTGGTGCCTGAGGAGGAGCAGAGGTCATGAGGGTAGACATGGTAACCTGGGGGGTGGTTATACAGGAAGAAGGGAGTAGAAATAGTGACAGGGCACTGAAGAATACCTACATGGACGGGACAGAGAAAGAAGAGGAACCTAAAAAAGAAGAAGAAGTGGTTGGAGATGCTGCAGCAGACACGATAGTCACTGCATGAAATGGGAGAGAACAGAGTTTATCAAAACACACAAGAGCAGGGAAAACTTGTTTCAGGAAGCAGTGAGGAAAACAAATACAGTTGATTGTTCTGTTCACCAAGAAATTATCAGAAACACGTACCAAAGGGAGGAAGGGAGTGCTGTCCCCACCCAGCAAGTTATAGGCCTGGACTCACTCTTGGGAAACAGGGTTATCAAAAATGAATAAGTACCATAGAGGGAATGCAGCCTGGTCAGAGTGAGGATTTGTGAACGATTTCCCCGCGGAGGTGATGATGGAGCTGAGAGCAGTGAGGAAATGAGAGTCAGCTGAGTGAGAAGAAAATGCGACATATCACAAAAAAGAGGGGTCATCAGGTGCAAATTCTCCATGGCAGGAGGGACAAGGGCCTGAGAGAAAGTTGGTGAGGTTTGAGCTCTGAGCCCGAGGGGGAAAATAAGCAGATGAAGTTGGGGAGGTAGCAGGGAACCAGACCCGGAAGGACCCCGTAGAGCACAGTAATGAGACGCCATTAAATGGCTTTAGGTGGAGAGAGGGACAGGGTCAGTGAGATTCTCCATTTTGAAATGATCCAGTCAAGTACTGTGGTGGGTAAACGTAGTGGGTAAATATAGGAGGCGCTACAAGTATAAGGAACGTAACTTTCAAAGATGTCTAATCACTAACAGTGATTCATCCTAAGACGTAAGTTGGAGGCCTAGGTGTTCAGGATGTACCCTTGCTCAATGAAAACCGGGAGGAAGGATTTTTATCTGACCCTCTGTTCATCCCAGGAGATAGATCCCTGTTTGACAAAGAGCAACACCTATTTGCGATGTGAAGGCAAATTACTTGTATTAGTGTTAGAGCAGGCAGGTAGCTAGATATGTGCAGAGAAAGAGGGGCGCGGGCCAAATGGCAGGAAATCATATGTCTTGTGAACAACGGGGGTCCTTGGGCAGAGAAAAGCAGGAACTCCTGGACTGATAAGAAACCACACATTTTGGGTTGACAAGTGTCCTGGAGGCAAAGAAAGGTGGGACAAGTCGGGAATCTTCAGCATCCAAATGTAACCTTTCACTCATTATGCCCTCATCTGACTTCTCAGTCAAGACTAAGTAAGGACAACAATTCCTCCTCTCCTCGGGAAAGTGGAGCTGGGATGAAGATCAAGAAAGATGACCCCAAACCCTTCCCTGCCGATGAATATTCTGCCCATTCCTTTTCACACCCTGCATAACCAGCCTGCTAAAGAAACTCTGGGCAGCGACCCACCTGAGTCGGCCTGCTCTTCCCTTGACAGTGAACTACCTATTGCTTAATAAATCCTTGCTTTGCTTTCTTGACCTCTGTGTCTCGTTTCTGAATTCTTTCTGTGATGAGACAGCAACTGCTCTCCGATAACATTAGGAACTACAAATTTTCTGGAGGACCAGGAAATTATGTCCTTGCTTCTTTTAGAATAAATACAAACACCTCAGCAAAGGAAACTGAAACTGGAAAAAAAATCCTTCATAATCTGGTTCTGCCTACTTCTTCAACCTCACATGCCTCTCCCTTCTTAACCTTATGCTGCAGCTGGGCCAAATTTCTTACAGGTCCCCGTTCACATCAGTCTTCCTCACATGGGGCTCTTTGCCCTCCTTTTTCTCTACCTGGGTCATGTTTATCCTTAAGGTCACAGTAAGAAGAACACCATGGGAGACCATCACCAAGCCTCTTCCAACATCCAAGAAGACTCAATAAAATTCTTCTCATTCCCTTGAAAAACTGATTTGCAAAACAAAAGTCACATAACTGAAGTCAGGAGATTTCAAGGAGAGTGAAATAATTTACAAGCCAAAGAAAGGGATTTTTGTTTCTAGGAATTTCAGTGAGCGTGGCCTAAAGAGAACAAAAGCTATGGAAAAAATGAAACACATGAAATGCCTCTCCTCTAACAGACATAGAATTTGGGGACTAGCACTGTGGTTTATTTCAACTTTTTGATACTGAGCTGGACTGTGGTCTTTTCTATCACTGCCCTCTGCAGTGTTATTATTTTTGCTGTTTTTGCATGCCACGTCATACAACCACACAGACCACGGACCAGCACAAACGACAGTGCTATCACTTTCGGCAAATCCTCAGGCTTACTTAAAGAAATTGGCAGAGATAGCGGAGGCAGACTCTATAGCAATTCACAGTAACGTGACCATGCAGTTTATCAAGAGAGACAGGGACTGCCAGCGATATTGAAAAATCAGTCTCAGGACTTGGAGGGTTTTACTAAAGTTACAGAGAAGTTCAAACTGCCAAGCTCCCCAGTGACTGAAACGTAAGATCAACGGTTGGCCCAAATGGTATCATTTTCGCCCTGCTCTGGAAATTAAGCAGCTCTGAGCTGATAAAGCCTATAATTTAACATGTAGGGCAAATTGCTAAAGCACTTAACCAGTGAGGTACTAATCTTCCTTTCCTATGTGAACTTGAACTGACTCCTGACAGCAAAATCAATGAAAGAGATTTACCCCAGGGATAGCTTCTAAAAAGCAGTGTAATCAGGAGATAAGGAAATTGATGGCGAGTGCATTATCACAGCCCTCCACCAACACTCCACCATCTGCCACAGGCTTCCCACGGCCCTGAGCCTGGAGTTGCCTTCGTCTTAGGCAGATCTCACTGAATTCAAGGTATTTGGAGGTCAAGAAACCTTTTCCCATATTGATTTAATCTTGTCACCTGAAACACTCGAGGTTGAGCAAATTTGCCACATTGGTTTCCAGGGGGCAGCTATAAAATTTTAAGAAGAAAAACCAAAAAACCATGTCTGCTTCTCCATGTTTTACAGAATGCTTTGAGCTATGGGCTTGATGTATTTGATGGCTGACAAATTTGCATGTGCCTTATGGCTTTTTAAAATAAACTGTCTGCTTTGAACTCAAGAGGGTTCCAGAAATCCAATATTTCAATCTTGTGAGTTTTCCTTTAAAAGCACATAAACCATTTGTTGCTTAAAATGATGGTGAGATACTTACAGTCTCGTTGCCCCACTGCTACATGGTATGTCTTGAGACACTCCCCCCGCCCCATCCCTACAACAAAGAATGCAATGTGGTGTGGCAGAAATGGCCAGCGTGTCTCAGCATGAACTGCCACTCTGTAGCTTACCAGCTGTGTACACTGGGGCCAGTGTTTAACCTCCTGGACTGTTTCCTTATCTGCATCTTTTACCACTTGCCTCCTAGGGTTGTTACGAGAACTAGACGAGATAACATAGATAAAGTACCAAGCACAGGCCATGACACGAAAGAACATAAACACTATTTTCCTTCATTCTTTTCTTAGTACCAGTGTTTGGTCTGAGTGTTGAGTAAATTTAAGTCTCCTGTCCAAATATCAGAGCACACCTGGAGTAATACCAGGAAAAGACCCCCATTCCAGGGCTGAGGTTCCCATTATTCTCACTCTGCACGTCCTTTAAGCAATCAATCTAGTATATAAATTCTCCCAAATCTCTGTCTCTAATTTTGTCTCCTTATATGCCCACTTCTGTCTCCTTGTGTTTGCCACCATTACTTCAAACCCTCCCACAAGCCAAATGAGTTTCAAAATAAATTCATTTTATACATAAAAGGACTTTAATCTAATTGTGACAGTTATGTCTAGAGCTAAATTATGGTTGTTCTGTAAACTTATAAAGCCATAAAGGCTGAGTTTTCATAGAAAGTTCTACAGTTGGTCAAATGTAATAACCTAGAAGAGGAAGAGCTATTCACTGGGTCTTTTTGAGGGTCTGTCACCAAATTCCTGCAAATCAAATGTCAGAGTCTTTCCATCAGACCAGAAAGAGAAACTGGAAAGCTGCAGGTGAACTGGACACCTGTGCTGTAAGGGGAGCTTGAGTTTAAAGGAAAAAGGAATTTTCCAGAAAGACAAGATAGCAACCAGAAGCCACTTGAATGTGAATTAGGCAGAAAGTTAAGGAGAAAGGAAGCTAAACAAGATCCCTATTAAGTTGTACCATCCCTTTGGGGTTAAAACCTAATTATCTTGGTTTGGATTATGAAAAAATTGGCCTCTTTGAAGTCAAGCAAGCTGAAAATAGCTTCATAGAATGCTAAAAATTTAGGCATGAAAAAAGACTTTAAGTGTCACCTAATCATCCAGAGCTTAGACGCCTGTTATAACATCCCAAGAAACGATGCTTCTATTCTGGAACACCTCCAATGGCTTAGAAATAAATCACACACACACCCCTTTAGATGGCTCTGACCACTGAAAAATTCTTCTACATCTTGGGCCAAAAATCTCTCTGCCTGGAAGTTCTATAACTGGTTCAAATGCTAACATTCAAGTCTTCACAGAAAGTCTAATTATACGTTCACATGACAACCCTTCAAATGTCAGAAGACAGTTATCACATCACCCAAGTTTTCTCTTTCCCAGAATATTTATTCTCATTTCTTTCAGTAGATTGTTTACATGGCATGGCTTAACTACACTCGCTACTCTTTTAAATCTCTTGGCTACTCAGGCTGTCTAAATCCTCTGACACTGACTCACCAGGGCCGAGTAGGAACAAAGCTATAACTACTGTCTTTCTAGAGGCTGTGTTCCCACAACCCCAAATGGCATTCTCTTCTTGGAAAGCCTCATCTAAGTCAATTTCATACTTACTGCCAACTTACTTTTCCTGTCTCTAGAGAAGAAGTTTGGAAATTAATAAAGGATAGTATATTCTGTTAAATTTCAGCATACTGGATTCCAGTCTACCTTCCAGATAGTAATTATTATTATTATTATTATTATTATTATTATTATTATTATTATTATTACTACTACTACTACTACTACTACTACTACTACTACTACTACTACTACTACTACTACTACTATTACTATTATTTTGGCTAGTGATTCTGTCATCCACAACTGGGATGAACAGATTTTCTGTATCTTCTTCAAAGTTATTGGCAAAAGTATCAGAAATGACAAGTTTACGAATAGAAACTCCTTCCAACTGAACAAAAATCCATTATTTCAATCGAATATGGGAATTCAATCTGTTTATCTCCATCTTTTCCACAAACTAAGGAGACCTTGTCAAATTCCGTAAGTTCAAATATACAGTATCATTTGGCTTCATTTCCTTGGCAGTTACAAAACTCCATCAAAGAAAAAATTTGAAGCTAGTCTAGGATGAACTTGCGTCAACCCAATCCATGTCCTAATGATCACTCTCTACTTTTTTGTTGTTTCCCCACTGCTGTGCCTCTGCTGCCATGGCTGCAACCAAGGGAAAAGGATTTCTTGTAGATGATGAATCTGCTGGTGTTGCAGTTATGTATAAAAATAACATTTTTAATTTATTAAAAGAATACTGATACATTTAGAGACAATTTTACCAAAATGCCAGATATCATGTAATTTTAACAGCGGGGGAAAAAAAAAAAAGAGGGGGAAGGGTTGTAACAGATTAACAGTAAGTATGGCTACATATTGACATAAATGTGTATTGTGTTCACAGAGATCACCTTTCATTGAAAAAAATTTAGGATAATCGCCAACTTCTGTCTCCTATATCTTGCCCAGTTTCCACAATTTTTCTGCAATAACAAATTGCGAAATTTCATTTGAGTTTTCTGAGTACCCTAAGGTGTCATTCATTTGCTGCATAAGATTTGGATTCATCCAAATCGCTGATGTCCTCTTATCTCTGTATTTGTATTCAGTTTGAATTTCCCATCCCAATGTTTGCCCCACTCCGAAGAATATGACAATCAAGCTGAAAGAAGGAAACCTACTGGGTGATATGTAATACTGCATCTCTTTCCAAAGTATTTTTACACTGTCTCTCTCTTGATCTTTTACTTGCTCTGAATATACTGAAGAAATCTCATATTGTTTTTATTGTCAGTGTCACTTTCTGCAAACCTGAGTACACCTGAGCCTTATGGACATTATTCTTATACATGTGGACCCTCCTTGCATACTTTTTTTTATTGATTTGTACTCCTTTTTCTATCACTTACATGTATCTTTCACAAAAATCTAAGTTTGCTGGAGATCTCTCTATTCAATGATTTTAATTTCTTTTCAGAATTCCCCCTAATTGTTACCAGATGGATGCTTTACAATATGCAGAAATCAGAACTGTATTTCAAGAAATTCCCAAACCTGTTGTCATCTTCCCATGAAATCATGCCCATGTTTTCCTTGACCTTTTTTTGAAGTCTACCCTCTTGAAGTCTGTACACATGACCAACCATGCCAGGTGTCCCCCAGATAGTTATCACAAACTCTCAGGTGTCACAGGACTTCCCCCAAAGATTATGCTCCTTTCACTTTGTCAATAAATTTCTCCTAGATGTCACAGACAGACCCAGAGGGACTGTTCTTGTAATGGCCTGTCTTTTGGGAGATTTTATCAACTTCTCGAAGGACCTTACAGAGCTTGCAAGCACTCAGCTTCATAGCCAGTTGAGAATCCTAGCAGATTTCTTAGTAACTGAAATCCCTCCATCAGGACTGCACCTGGAAACATGGCCATCATTTGGATCTTTGTCGAAAGCATATTATCTCTTTCTTCCATTTGGCCAGTTTTAAGAACACTCCTCCAATAATACAGTTTCTGGTTCCTGTTTCAATTTTCCTCAGCGATGGTCTACACCATCCTAAGTTTCTATACTGGTCTATGCCTCCTTGATACATAATTACTTCTCTATACTCTTATCATAAAATGTCTGTTCCTTTTAAAGGGAGACTATTATCATCTTTCAATTTTGAATCACATCTCAATAAATCTAAATGATAACTACAAAAGTATTAAAACCTCTTGCCATGTATGAAATCTATGTCTTGTTCATTTCTCATGTTCTGCAGAAGTATGTAAGTAGTGGAGGCCATAATTTGGCTTTCAGTGTCATTGCTGATTTTCCATGCAAGTCACTAAGCATCCCTTAACATTCCCTGTTACTACTGTAATAGAAAGAACAAATTTGACTCCACCTTAGATCTGCTCCTTTGACTTTAACCCTGTGCTCTGTTTCCCATGCTGAGTCTCATTGATTCTGCACCTTTTGTAAAAGAATGTTGTCTGTAGCCTAAAGTATATAGGAATGCCCATTCTCAAGGCTCTGACCTATAAGGGTGTAAGATTTTCCCATTCATATAAAGATAAAAAGTTGCAGAATAGAAAATAACATTTGTCTTGTTGGAGGTTTGAAGGAACACCACGAACTGACCTACCTGGACAGCTGCAAGAACAAAGGATTCCAATACCAAGGAGTCTGCAACAACCAACCACACCCTCTCCCCTTTTTAGCATAAAAGGAGACTGAATTCTGACTTGGGTAAGATGGTTCTCCAGGACATTAGTCTGCCATTTTCTCAGTCTGCTGGCTTTCCAAATAAAGTCATTATTCCTTGCCCCAACACCTCATCTCCCGATTTATTGGCCTGTCGTGCAGCGAGCAGAACCAGTTTGGACTTGGTAACACTATCTTCATTCTCCAAAATCAGAGTCTACACCAGTGTTTCCAATTATTTGTTGTCTCCTCCGTCATATTTAGCTTACATCTCAACCATATAATTTTAAGCTCTATCCTCACTCTATCCAAAACCTCACCATTCTAGGGTCTTAAGTTATGGTTCAAAAATCTAAATTCTATTTCAGCAACACCTTGCACATGGCCATCCAGGTGACATCAATGTTTTCCTCTTTCATGTATTTGTTCAGCACACACCTTAATACAACATACTGTAGTCATAACTGGGGTTATCACTGTGGAAAGACAAAGTCCCCATCCTCTAATGAGAGTGCTCAAATAAATAAACATACCTATTAAGTTACCTTTTAATACTTGTCCATAATTCCATCCCCAGACAAGAAGAAATTAGGATACCGTCTGTGTACCTGAGTTCTTCCATTTCTTATGGGACCTCTACATCGTTACTCGCACATCTTCCCTGATAGACACAATCAACCTCACGTGAGTCAACAGTATGAGATAATGGCTGGTCGGGCTGGACAAACTAGTGACACCGTGTGTCACATCTCATCTGTCTGCCCCAGGAGAACACTCTATGGCCTGAATAAGAAGATGCCAATCACTGTTGGGCATCTCTCCCTCCACAACCTTGCAACAGGATTACCTGCATGGACTGGGACCTAATTATCTTACTGATCATCCTGTGGAGCATGGGATGCTACCATTTCTTCATCAGATCCAAACTCCACTTTTCTGCCAAGGTCCCCTCCACATAGTATAACTCAAACTAAAGCATATGTTCCCAGCTTTCCCCTGTGTCAGAATCTGCCACTCACCTGTACTATTTCTCTCTCATTTCTTCATTAAAGCTTTCTTTCCTTCTCCCTTTATTACTGATTATTTCTTTCATTCTGACTGGCAACCACTCATTATCTCTAACTAGTTAGAATTTTGAGAGCCCTGTGCTTTCTCCTTTACAAGAGAGTCAACTTTTTAAGGGAAAGCGAAATCCACATTCACCTTGGTGCAGCCCTTTATCCAGACTACTCCCTTACCACTGGCACCTCCCTTCACCTGGCGGCTCATAGGCAACAAGGAAACACCTTCGGAACTGATAGGAGATGAGAAGGACAGAGATAATTGATACATCGCATAATTGGGCCGGGCCTCAGGCAGGAAGACAAACACCTTGCAGGCTTAGACACACACTTCTGCCCTAAGCACACCTTGTAGATTGTTTCAGGAAGTAAACACCTTTACGGTTTCCCTTAGGAAATATCCCTTAAACTGCTGTAACTCATTGCTCACAGGCTCCCGGGAACATTGCCTTCAAAGAAACCATTAACATGGTCCCTTTCCTCTCACCCTCTGCCCTCTTCTGTTCAGAGCATGGTACCTAAACTAATTCTCATCAGTTCAAAGATATCTTTATCTCCTTCAGCAACTGTAATGACAGAAAAAGGTAAATCTACAACACACTTCTCAATCACTCTTCCTGTCTCTTTTCTATCTGTTTGCTCCAGAGTTCTCAGAGTCAGTATAAACGTCTTCTCACAGCTTCAAAAAATTTTAAACATAACCCACCGTATATTATTCCTCCAAAAAATATAAGCAGGAGATAGAAAGTGGGTGGATATTCTATTTATGCATAGGTCTGGCATGAGCACGGAAGCCCTCTACCTTGCTTGTGTGCTCACCTGAGCCCAGGAAATAGAAGTGGAGACAATAAAGGAAAGAGGCTGGCTGGGACCTTCCCATTGCTTAGCTGCTTGAAAAACTGGAATAGCCTGTCAAATATCCATTTCTAAGAATGCTTTCAAATAGCTCAAACATTGTGCAAATTAGCAACAAGGGTGAGAACGAGATAAAAATTCAATATACAGATTCCCTCATGCCCTTTACAGACAACAGTGGAGTGACTCCCCTCTGCCCTATTTGAGGAAGAAGTCATAGACATTTTCCAAACTAAGGCATTAAATGAGATAGTTCAAAAATTCCAGTATTCACTCTGGGGAAATTCTCTATTTAAAATGATAGTAGAATCTCCATTTGCCTGTATAATAATCGGGATAGAGTCTATTGAGAATACTAGAAAGTTTGCAATTTGCAAAGCTTCCAGGAAAAAAAGAGGGAGGGTAAGTTAATGAAATCCTGTAAAACTACTCAAGATCTCCAATGGTAGTTACACAGCAAACACTCAAGTTTTCAGGTACATATTACATATCTGTTTTGTTAATATTTTATCATATTCCCAAAATATCATCAAGATAATTTGCTCCATCCATCACAGGTAGAAAGTCTGACCTGTAGCTGCTAGCAGCATAAACAAAATGCTGCAACAGAGAGAAAAATCATTTACAAGAATTCTTCCACTTCCAATGAATGGTTCCTTAGTAATAATTCATTATGATTAATGTGCCAGGGAATCATCAAGTTACAAAAATATTCTAAATACTAAAAGGGTAAGGAATTTTAAGTACCAAGGGAAATCCTAGAAGAGAGACACACAAACCAATAAGGCTGGACTCTGCATGGACTCTATGAACAAAGAAAGGGGACACATCCCCCTTCCCATCTGTAGCCGCTTCCTAGGTCTGCCATAATACACACCACAGGGTGGGGTTTAAACAACAGAAATTCATTTTCTCTCTGTCTGGAGGCTAGGAGTCCATGATCAAGGTCAGCAGTGTTCTCTCCTGAGAGGCCTTTCTCCTAAGGCTGGTAGACGGCTGTCTTCTCACTGAGTTCTTACACGGTCCTCCTTCTGTACCTGTGTCTAAACTTTTTCTTCTTGTAAGGACACAAGTCATTCTGGATTAGAGTCCATCCCAATGACCTCATTTTAACTTAATTAACTTTTTAAAGACCGAACCTCCAAGTATAATCACATTCTGAGGTACTAGGGGTTAGGACTTGAATATATGAATTTGGGAGGAAAAACTCAGCCCACAATACCATCCTCCAGCAGTGCAAGAGAGAAGATAATTCTGGAGAAGGGAAATGCCCTATAAGTATGTCAGTTGCCTGCTGCAGGACTGAGCTAATTCAAAGGAACAGACTGTCCAATCAGGCTCGCCTAAACCAGATATCTCCCCAGCATAAAGGTTCACCAATAATTTCAAGGATACAAGCAGCCAAAAGGCACAGCTGAAGCAGGAAAGGTTCCATAGGGTTTCCCCAGGTCCTTCCATCTTAATACTGGACATGTGCTGTCCAGCTCAGAGTGATAGTGAGATCTCTAATGAGGTACACAGGACATCGCAGCAAGAAACGTTTATGATACAGTTTATACCTAGCCTAAAGAACATTTTCTAGGGAGCCATGACCCATAAATCCATATACCCTGAATTTGGTCACCATAATCAATCTTAAACCAGCAACATGAAGACTTTCTTCCTAGCAAACATCATGAATTCAGCTACCAGAGGGTTCAGCTATCAGCATGCTCACAAGATTAGACCAGGTCACCTGCTTTGTTCCTTTCCTAAGAGCATCCTCACAGTAACAGGAAAGAAACAGATCTGGGCCAGAAGCTTTAACTTCTTTTTCCCCAGGGACCCAGTGAACTCACTCTTTTATTTCCCTACAGTCTTCAGTATGGTATACATTGCTCATTCATGTCAAAAATACTGTTTTGTAGAACATTTTACTGGGAAAAAATTAGTTTCCATTATCTCTATGTGAAATAAGTGCATATTCAGACAGGAAATAAATATGTCTTGCTAAATGGCTGTATGTAAAGAGTGTTGTCACTGATCTTCATATACATATACATATTATTTACATATTTAAATACACATATATTTAGGGTTCACCCCATTGAGGAAGCTATCTTGCCGTGGGCACCGATTAACTTTTACATCAAACACCTCCATTTTCTGGTAACTTCTTTCCCCTTTCCCAGCTATTTACATGATAACTGCAGTGGCACACCCTAACCCCCACCCCACCCCAACAAAATCTCTCCTCTAGAACCCAGCCCCCAGCCAAGTTAATCAATCATTCTACAGGTGGATACCTGATCTGAGCTGATGCAGAACCCGTTCCCTGAGAAAGAAATTCCAGCTTTAATCTTTGATTTTCTCTTGGACTCAGTGGTTGTCATCAGCCACTTTTCTGCTATTTACAAGAAAACCAATTCCACAGCTAAAGAAGTAATCAGATGCCCTGGGAGGAGCACAGGAGAGAGCTGTGAGGCACGCCAACCCTGCTTCCAAGCCATCCTGGGCAAGGATCTGCCCTTGGGTGTAACAACTGTGCCTAGATTCTTAAAAAAATAAATAAATAAATAAATTTCTTCCCTTAAAAAATATTTTCTGTGGCTTTCTACCAAACGAATCCTAACATATACCTATAGACTTATGTTACAATTCTGGCACCGCCACTTACTGATTTATGAGAACTTAAATCATTTATCCTCTCCAAGTTGAAGCTTGTTTATTGATAAAATAGGGGCAATACTATTTACCTTACAAGTTTGTTTTGTAAATTAAATATTAAAGTTTCATGGACTGTAGTATGCTCTCTGTAAATGGCAGAGGTTAGTGGAGACCGATATTTCCAGCTGCCACCCTTCAGATCCACCACAGTGTTCACACTGAGGCCACACTTCCTCCTGGTTGCTCCCAGCCAATGACTGAGCTTGACGGGGACTACTAGAGCCGGGCCACTACTGTTTAACGCAGGAGTCTTCCAATGTGCAGTCTTTGCTCAAGGACTTCCCGTCAGCCTGATCAAAACTTTCTCAGCAATACATTGTGGTCTGAGATTCTTCCCACTGAATCTTTGCTTTCCTCTTTCCCTCCACAAATCCCGAAACTGCATTATCACCTAAAGGCTCTACCCTCTAACTCCTGTTCTTTCCCCTTTCTGCCTTCACTGGCATCTCCGCCAAACCAAAAAAAATCTCAGTCATATCAACATCTCAACCATGTTGACATCTGCTGCTCAAAGGATCTGAATTGACACAATGGGACTATGCTGAGGTACTTAAATCTACTGATAAAGCACTATTTTGAGGGGAAGGTAACTAGGTTTATTTATTTTTATTTATTTTTTAATAGCGGTACTGGGGATTGAACCCATGCTAAGCATGTGCTTTACCACTGGGCAATACCCTCCCTCCTTGATAAAGCACTACTGGTGTTGTAAATACACACCCCATCCTATACCAGAGCAGCCATCCCTAAATGTTCTTGGCTCTCAGTCTCTGGCTGAGCCCAGACATGATCTCACACTTCTCTTCAAATACACATTAGCCATCAAATGACCTGAGCTGGTATATTTACAGGGTAGATCTGACATTAACTTTTAATTTCTACTAAGAAACTGATGAAACTTTTGGCCAGGAATGACTAAGGAAAATGTCTCTGCCTTGCTTCCTTTCCAGATCTCTTTCAGCTTTCCTTGTGACATGTCTGTGTCTTTCACTACAACTTCTTTTGCCCCAGGCCATTATAAACCCCAAACCAGTCTGCTCTAATCAGTACAGTACATTTATTAAACTTCACTGTTTGTGGACTTTCATTTTTATATGTCATCTAAATTGTAGATCTCAGTGCAACTTCTCCTAACGTCCCATTAAAAATACATATGAAATTACAGAAAAAATTAAAATACCTAACACAGAAAATCTAATAATATCAATTTATTGCTAATCTGAAAAGAACTTGTACAAACTGTAAGAGCTATAAAACAATTCAGAATCAAAACTGAAGGGAAAATGCATGATTCTATACTGACCCAGAGCATAGCACTCTTTTTTTTTATTGAAGTATAGTCAGTTTACAATGTTGTCAATTTCTGGTGTACAGCATAATGTTTCAGTCATACACATACATATATTCCTTTTCATATATTTTCATGATAGGTTACTACAAGATATTGAATATCATTCCCTGTGCTATACAGTAGCAACTCGTTTATTTATTTTATATATAGTAGTTAGTATCTGTAAACCTGGAACTCCTAGTTTATTCCTTTCCACCTCTTTTCCCTCTGGTAACCATTAAGTTTGTTTTCTATGTCTGTGAGTTTGTTTCTGTTTTGCAAATGAGTTTATTTGTGTCATTTTTTAAGATTACACATATAAGTGAAATCATATGGTATTTTTCTTTCTCTTTCTGGCTTACGTCACTTAGTATGACAATTTCCAGGTCCAAACATATCACTCTTGACAAAGGAAGGGAGACACTTTGCGCGCCCCACGGCTCAAAGTCCTAGGGTCCGAACCACTTGGGTACAATCCCATGGGTACTGCTTTTGAAGTGGCCGCTATAAAAGCTTCTCCCTTAGTTACTATCTTAGTTAATAACTCCCCTCCTACATCCATACAAACAGCACAATTCAGAAATCAACATGCATTATCCAAAGACAAATGATGCTATATTGTGTCCTGGAAAGAGAAGCCCCACTGTAGAAATAGCAGCAGCACTAGGAAGTGTTCACAGTGGGTTGGTAGCTTTTCATGTCAGGTACTGAGGTAGGAGACCCCATCTCAACCAAAATAGCTGAATAAGTTAAATGTCTACCAAACAACATACTTGGGACTGGGAGTGAGCACAGTAATCTACTTTTCAGCCATGGATTTCAGAATATTTAACAAGACTCAATTGGACTAAGAGTGGGGCCAAGGATGACACACCTTCTCTGTTGGCAAATACTGGGCCTGGGATAGTTTCTTCTGATTTACACATACAGAAACAAAAATCCATAAGAACTATAAGGGGAAAAAACACTAGAAATCAATGGAATATTATCCTGGCCAATCAGGGTCAAAAAAAAAAAAAAGCATTCCTCTGAAAATGACATTCCTGAGAAAATCAAAGGTAAAATAGTAAAGATTATTGGTATTCTCAACAGACTATCCAAGTAGATGTACAGTATGAACAATAAACCAAACATGAATAAAGAATAAAATCGGATAGAAGGGGAAGTCATAGGATATACTAGACTATAAAAACCTTCACTTAGATTTAAAACACATAAAATGATATTATGCATGGCTATGAATGCTAACATATGTATTAAAAGTATAAAAATGTGTATGTCAGTGATATTTGTACCAGCTTCAGGACAGTGATTATCTCAGAGGGGGGAGGATGGAATAACCCATTAGGAATAAGCAAAAGAGAGCTTCACCTATATCTGGAATTGTGTGTGTGTGTGTGTGTGTGTGTGTGTCTCTAGGGAAAATGTTAAATTTTGTTAAACCTTCATGGAGTCTACATGCATGTTCCCTAAATTATCTCCATAATCTTCTGTATATTTGGAATGTTTTTAAACACTTCAATTTCATTATTAAGCAAATTTAAGAATTAAAAAAGCCAACAAAAGAAACTTAAGGATAGTAAAAGAAAAGATAAAACTAATTAAGACAATATTAGTAAAATTTTTAGAAGTCACAATTGAGTAAATCAAAAAATTAGTTCTTTGGAAAACAATTTAGATAAACATTCCTCTTAAAATCTAATATTAAAGGAGGAAAAACTATTCAAACTATTAATATGAAAGAATATATAAAAGAAATTTAAAATTTGGTTTTTATAATTTTGAAGAAATAAAATCTCAAATTAAATGGATAGTTTTTAAGGAAGTTATCCAAATAGAATCAAAAAGATTGACTCCATAAATAATGAAATATGAAATAAACTGAAACTTTTATCAACATAGTACCTCCAAAAAACTCCAGTGTCTAAAGGTTTACCACTGATTTTTTTCATATATTTAAGAAAGTGGTAATTTCTACATTACTGAATCCTCCCAAAGTCTTAGAAACCTATTTGAGCTACATAATACCCTTTATAAAATTAGCAAAACCCAGATTTTATAAACTAGCAAAGAAAAAAATATACCCGCCCTATAAAGCAATTTTATTTGAAAATACAGATGCAAAATTTCTAAATAAAACGCTAGTCTGTTATCTAACAGTAAACATAAACTTGGTAATATTGTTCTCTCATAAGAATAAGGATAACTTTATATTATGAGATTTATTAGCATAATATATTAATAGGTTCAATAAGAAACTCCAAACAATGGCCCCATACACTAACTGGCCCCATACACAAAAAGGCAAGGAGGGGCCAAAGAAAGAGGCTGACCATTCCAGATTGGATCGTGGCAGGTTTAATAAGCAAAGGAACTTATATGGGAAGCTTGTCTTGGATGCTACAAAACAAGTAGATCTCTGTAACCCTCATCAGAATCTTAAAAGTTGATACAGAGGCCTCAACTGGGCCACGTGTACTATCTAGATGGTCTCAACACCACATTAGCTATCTCAAGACTGTGTCCTTGGGGCTGCATCTGGGAACAACAAAGACAAGAGGAACTTACTTTCCAAAGGCAGGAGGTGAGGACGGGCTTTTGATTGCCTGGGTCCAGCCTGTGGGTCAACCAGTGGCCACGTCCTCTCAATGACCTCCAACATGACCCAAGTAAGTGCTGTTAAGAGACATTCGATATCCAAAATACAATACTGACATAACTTCCTCGTCAAATGTTACAGAAAGATCCATTTTTAAGTTGATAAAGACACTTATCTTAAACCAACAGCCATCTACATCCTTAAAATCAGAACAGCACAAAGGGTCCAACTAGCTAATCTGGAAGTTCAGGTCAATGCATTCACACGTGAAACAGAAACTAGAGTTATTAGTATTAAACAGAAGATAACATGAGAATTTATTAAAATGTCTCTTGGAAAAAATTCTGAGATAGTTATTTTAAAGACAAATGTACAAAATTGATTGCTTTTCTTTTCACCAGTGAAACTCTATGACTCTGTGCCATTTGGTAGTGTCTGCTTTGACTGGTTTTGGCTAGGGGACTTGCTTTGGCCAATGTGTCAGTAACAAACTGTACATAATCAGAATCTTGACAAAGTGCTTGCATGTTTCTGCTGCTTCTTGTACGTCCTCTTCTTTACAATGAGTTGGCAGACCTCTGTGTTTGCCAGCAAGTAATTGCCCAGCTCTGCTGGTGAAAGACGAAGTTGATGGAGCTAACTCAAGTCAGCCGAGTTGTACCAGCAGAGGCCTCCCAGATCAGCAGTCACCAGCTGGCTCCTACACATATGAGAGCCACCTAACTTGTCCACCTAACCAACCCACAGCTTACCACAGAACTATGAGTGAATTCAGCCCAGACCAGACAGATACCCTAGCTGGCCCATCAACTCTCGAGCAAAATAAGTACTTATTATTTTAAGCCACTAGATTATGTGACTGTCTGCTAACCAGCATTATTATCACAATAGGTAACTGATAAACCAACTACAATGTTGAACCTTTTAAAAAAGCCATTCATAGTCAAGACAGAAATCTGTTTAAATCTACTGAGCATAAGTCTAAAATTACACATGCCAATCTAACATACAGACACCTCTAAAATCTCACTGAGACGTGCACAAGAAGACTGGAGTAAATAAAGAGACAGTCTCATGTTCTTGAATAGAAAGGTCACTACAGCATTTGGACAATCCGGGGCACACTCACCACTAACACACATTAGCAGCAACAGCAGCTGTAGTAGCAATGCATTATTAGTAGAGTAGCATCCTTTTTTTGGAGTTCTAAGTACAAATTTTATCATTCCTCTATAATTATTTGATTTTTCCAAATTTTCTGTAATTACCATGAACCACGTCTATAATCAGGGTGAATTCATAGAAATGATAATTTTCTTTGAAAATGGACCCTTCATCAACATTTTATTACTCTGTGTAGCAGACCTGTGTTATTCTTGGATTTAATTTGATTTGCTCTTTGTAAGTTACCTATAGATGCTTTCACTTGCCCAGGAGTGGTTTGACCTTTTTAAAGGCTGCAGTGAAGCCACGGAGGTTGAAGGAGGGCAGATTTCACAGGACGAGAACTCTCATGCTGAGGAAAACCTGAAAAATCCCCCTGTATCAAGTATTGCTGCATAAATCAATCACCTCTAAAAGTGAATGGCTTAAAAAACAAAAAAAGATCATTTACTAGCTCACATTCTTTGGGTCAACAGTTTGGGCAGATGTCAGCTGGGATAGCTCAACTCGGCTCTACCTGGTGTTGGCTGGGCTCCCTCGTGTGATTTTTGTGCTCCACCTGCTGGGCTGGGCACTGGCTCTGTCTGGACCACCTCATTCCTACGGGGACAGTTGGTGGGCCTTTCAGAGGAGCACCTCAGCTCTCCCCTGAGCCAGCCAGCTACCTGGGCTTCCTCGATGGAGGATTGGTTCCAAGATGGCAACAACAGAAACTGCAGGGCTCGGGAAGCCCAGCCCCAGAAATCACACGTCACTTCCGCCCCATTCTATGGGTTAAATTAAGCCACAAAGCCCGCCTGGATTCAAGATGTGGAGGGGAGAGATTCCACCTCTGCTACAAAGAGCAGCGAAGTCACATTGCAAAGGGGGTGCAGGGAATTGCTGAAGCCAAATTTGCAAACAACTTACCATGTCTCCTTTACTGTGTCATCATTCATTCATTCTTAGGTTAAAAAAAGGTTCTGAATGCCTCCTAAATGCTAAATACTGTTCTAGCCACTGGAGAACAGCAATGAACAAGATAGACAAAATCCCTGCCCTTGTGGGGGTCACAGCTAGCACGGAAGACAGGCATTGGACAATGATGACACATGCTGTGAGTGCTACAGAGAAGTACCCATCGAATGGGAGGATAGTGTAGGCTGACCAACCCAGAGGGGAAGGTAGGAGGAGCTGGGATTGGAGAAGGGATGTCAAGGAAGACTGGTATTTCCTGTGTGTAACTTACCAGAGCTTCCCACTTCCTGTATCTGCTTAGTACTCAATGCCTCATTTCACTGTGTCTGTGCTGCACATGTATTTATTTCTCCCTGGCCAAATAATTGTATGATCACACAGTGAAAATGGAAGAAAACTTGGGGGGAAATATTCCTTTCAAAGAAAGTCTAGGGCAGCTGTAGAGAAATAACTTTTGTAAAACAGTAATACTTTTTTTATCATGTCAAAATCTTCTCTTAATTTGAGGAATGTATTATTAATTAAGAAAGCTGAGTCTTTCAAGCACATAATTCTCCCTTTGATCTACAAGCCTCCAGGCTGTGAGTTCCCAGATGCCTGAAGCTGGTTTTGACTACAGTGTTTTCCTAGCAGAGGTATTTTCTGTGGCACAAAGTGAGATCACATTTGTGCATTTTGTTGGAAGATATGAATCGATAAGCTGAGACACCAGAGCTGGAAAACCTGGAGTGCGGGAGGGAGCTGACTTATTAATCTATATCTAGCACACTGAGAAGGAGATGGGAGTTTTGATGGCTGTTCAAAGAGTATTCGAGATGAAGAGTCCTGTGGGAGAAGAGACGGAACACAAGAGCACGTGGAAGGTTTGTCACACAGCTGCGTGAAAGCTCTCCATCAAGGTGCTACTCTTCCCAGCAGGTTTGTTGGAAACGCGCTTCTTGTGTTTAGTTCAAAGTGTCCTATGATAGGTCTGTGAGGTGGACACTCCTGGGCGCGTGGTGCACACTGTCCAAGAAAAGAGCAAGTAGCCGTAAGCTCTCTCCACAAGACGTGTGGTCAGAGTTCAGAGTGCTGCGAATACTAAGGATAATTTAACCAATGAGTCAACAGATATTTGTGAACCCCTATTATGCACTAGACACCACGTCAGGTTCAGGGCTGTAATGTCCAGTAAGACAGACATCATCCCTGCCTGTACGGAGATTAGCGTCTGCTAAGGAAGATGGATGGTGATCAGGCAAATCTCCTACCACATGCAAAGAACTGTGATAGGGAAATACAGAAAACTCTGGAAACACGGGAGGGGAGCAGGCAACTCAGACTTGCAGACTTCCTGAGAGAAGTGACGCCTAAGCTGGGGACTGAAAAACAGACGTGCAGTGTTTACTCAGGAGAGGAAGAGGACTTCTGGTTAAAGTGGGCAAACTCACTAAAGTGAAAGTAAAAAGTCTTTAAATAAAAGACAGACACATAAGCCTACAAGGGCCAAGAGAACGGGCAAGAAGACACCAACAAGAAATTTTGAAATGTGGAAAGCAGACTGCCAAGTGGAAAATGACTTAGCTGAATGGAGAAAACTGACTCTCAACTAACAGATGGAAAAACCAAGAAGCAACACCATTTACGCCACGGAACCCCTGGAAGGCTCCTGAATCTGTGCTACTAGGTACCTTGGGAAGCAGGGGTGAAGACGGCTTTAGAACAAGTGCACTGACTGAACCTCAGCCACCAGAGGACTCGGTCCCCTCCTCCACTCTGCCTCGCCTGGCACCTGCCCAGCACCTGCCCTGGCAAGACACTCACAGTTTTTCCTTTGTAAAAAGTAAAACACGTCTCTGGGGTGAAGACACATGTTACAGCCCCAGGCAGAGACACATTCCTGCAAACAGTCTCTGGCTCATTGCTGGGAGACCCACCCTTCTTGAACTATCTAGCATCCTAAGCACGTATTTACACTTTCTATGACTGAAAGACTCTGTTCTAAGGACTCTCAACAACTGAAGAAGAACGACAAAAGTGCCAGTCACTGGGGGTCCCTAATCAAGTGGCATGACAAGTTGACCCCACAGTGAAGACCACAGTCAACAGGCACTCCCCACCCGCCCCTACACACACACAGCCTCCAAATAGGTTTTCCGTGCTGCCTCTTAACTAGGAACAGTCAGGGATTCGCAGACACTGCAGGAAATCACCTAAAATGGAAAGCAGGTATCTATTCTAAAGCGGACAAATCAATCAAAAAAGCAAACTGGAAGACACAGAGGCTGCAAGGAGAGAAGGAATCAACTTTACCAAAAAATATCCTCAGCAAAATAAGAGAAAATAAGAAATAATAGAGCACACCATCTCTTCGTTTGCTCAAACCAAAGTCTTTGGGGCCACCTTTGACTCCTCTCTTTCTCACGCACTCACTCCAGTATCCCATCTGTCAGCAAATCTTATGGCTCTGCCTTCAAAACCTACACAGTACTTAACCACTTCTCATCTCATTTATTACCACTGCCCAAGCGAGATGCATTCTCACCTGGATTACTAATGGTTCTCCTTGCTTCTCTCCTTGTCCTAATACACAGCACCCAGAGTGATCCTCTTAAAATGTAAATTAGATCATGTCACTCTCTCAACCCAAAACCCAAATCAGCTTCTGCTTCCAGTCAGAGTAAAAGCCAAAGTGCTTTCAGGAGCTTAAGGAGCCCCAGGTAATCTGGACCCCCCACACACACCAGCCCTACCTACCCCTAGGACTGCTGCCTCCGACTCCCCCCACACTGACTTCCTTTGCTCTGCTCCAACCCACCAGGCACATGCTGCCTCAGGGACTTTGGCTCTGCTCTTCCCTGACTCAGAACACTGTTCCTCCAGAAAACCTTTGGATAGATAACTCCATCATGTTCAAGTTTTGCTAAAAAGTCACTTTTTCCACGAGACCTCCACTATCTCACTCTCCCATGTTTCTAGTCCCCCTTACTCTTCTATACTTACAAATACTACATTCTAACTTACATGTATGGTCCATCACTCTCCACTAGGATGTGGGTTCTTCAAGGGTAGGGATCTTTATTTTGCTGGATGATGTATTCCAAGGATGTGAACAGTGAGTGCAAATAGTAGACTGTATTAGTTTCCTAAGGAGACCATAACAAAGCTGGGTGGCTAAAACATCAGGGCTAGTTACCAAGGCACGTTCAAGAATAAGAAGTAAGTTCAGGAGCTTGGAGTGCAGTGTGCAAGTGGTGACCATTAATGGTGAGAGATGAGATGCAGTTTGGCAGCAAACAAAACATGCAGGGTTTTGTGAGCTATAAAAAGAGACTCTGACTGTATCTTAAGAGCAGCAAGGGGTCAAGGAAGATGGCAGAGTAGAAGGACGCTCGCAGGTCACCCTCTCCCACAAATACACCAAGACCCACATCTACAGACCCACTCAGCCAACCAGAGCACCTGGGGAACTCCGACAGAACATTGCCCTCTTCAAAAGATAAAGACGCCAAAAATCTGGTAGGAGAAAAGGAAAAAAGAACAAAAGGCACAGCAGAGCGGGACGGGTCCCGCGGGGAGGGAGCAGCAAAGGAGGACTGGCGCTCGCTCGCTGGGTCTCCCCTCTCCAACTGAGAGGCCAGCGGGACGGAGGGGGAGCCTCCGAGGCTCGGATCTGTACAGAGCAGCCCTTCACTAACAGAATTAAGTTAAACGGGCACAGAGCGTCCCCCCGACACCCAGCCTGAGACGCGGGCCGGCAGCCGCGGGCATGGCCAGGCTGCACAAGCCGGGCAGAGGACGGAAGTGGCTGCACGGAGGCAACCCCTGGGGAACGCAAGGGGCTGCGCGCCGTGGCTGTATGTGCACAGGGCAGAACAACCTGGGCCCTCCATAAAACAGCAAGGTTGATGTGCTCTCGGGGGAAGGGTGCACACCCCCATCTCTGAAAACCCGCGGAAAGTTTTTGGGGGAAGAGAGGCGGGGCTCAGGCACAGCCGCCATATCCTCCGCGCTGAGCACTCAGGCGGGGGCGCGGGCGAAACCTGCATCCGCACCGAAGGGCTTAGCAGCCTCAAAGGCCAGACTGAGACTGGCCTGCAGCCCGGGGCAGATAGGATCCTTCCATCCTGGTCCCTCAGAGAACTTGCTCCACAAAGACAAACAAGGAGCTGGGTTTTGGCTCGGAGCAGGGACAGGGCTGTCCCTCGGTCTTCCCCGAGCCCACCCTCGGGGCGCCGACCAGGGCGGGGCGCGCAGCCGCACAGAGCAGCGGAGCTACCGGCGGCGGCGCAGGTAGAGCGAGAGCGGCACCCCCCCCCCCCCCGCCTTTCGGGCAGGAACACAGCCCCTGACCGAGGTGCTGGGAGGGGGCACGACCCGCCCTCCTACCTGGCCAGTCTGCAACATCTGACTGCGGCATCCGGAGGGGCCGCGACCCGCCCGCACACAGCAGAGAGCTGCACCTGACCCAGTGTTAGGAGGAGGCGTGATCTGCTTGCCGACAGGTGCTGGGAGCAGCACAGAAGAGGGCGCCAACGGAGGGCCTCTGAAAACAGCAAGCTGAGCTTCCAAAACAGGACAAACACAGAAAGACTAAACATTAAAAGCACACAGACTCCAGGAGAACACCGACAACCGCCCCCTTTTTTTTTTTTAAATCTGTTTTTACCTGTTCTATTTTCTATTACTCTCTTAATCTTTATTTCTTAATTCATTTCTATTTCTCTTTGGTTTTGATGTCCTGCTATTGATTAGACACAGGTTTCAAATACATCTATTCATCTCCCCCCCCCCTTTTTTTGTAAAGGTTTTAAAAGGACGTCTCAACCCGATTAATACTCTGCTTCAACTCACTCTTCTATTATTCATTATACACTGTTTTCAAACCCTCTTTCTCCCTTCTTTTAAAATTCTTTCTCTCTCTCATTTTTTTTTCTTTTTTTCCTAAGTTCTATTCCTAAATAGGCATCAGATAGATAAAATCCTTAAGGACCAAAATAAACAGCTGATACTCCATAAACCACAGTGCCAAAGAGGTATGAGCAAGATGAAGAAGCAGAAAAACCTTTCCCAATTAAAAGAACAAGAGAAATCCCCTGAAAGAAAGATCAACGAAATAGACATCGACAGCCTACTAGATCAAGATTTCAAAAAAGGAGTGATCGAATTGCTGAAGGAATTAAAAGAGATAGTGTTTAGAGATATAAAATATGTCAAAAATGAAATTGAAGCTATAAAGAAGAGCCAAGTAGAATGGGTAAACTCATTGACAGAGATGAGGAATGATCTAATAGCTGTGCAAAGCCGACTAGATAATGCAGAGGAACGAATTAGTGATCTAGAAGACAGGGCAATAGAAAGCTCCCATTCAGAAGAACTACAAGAGAAGCAAATAAAAAATAATGAAAATAGCATAAGGGACCTATGGGATAATATAAAGCGTCCCAATCTTCGCATAATAGGGGTCCCAGAAGGGAAGAAAGATGAAAGGGGATTGAAAAGGTTTTTGAAGAAATCATGACTGAAAACTTCCCAAACTTAAAGAAGGAATCAGATATCCAAGTACAGGAAGCTCAGAGGGTCCCAAACAGGAAGAACCCAAATAGACCCACACCAAGACATATCATAATCAAGATGGCCAGAGTCAAGGATAAAGAAATGATTCTAAAGGCAGCAAGAGAAAAGCAAAGAGTAAGTTACAAGGGAACCCCCATAAGGCTCTCAAGCTGATTTCTCTACACAAACACTACAGGCCAGAAGGGAGTGGCAAGATATATTCAAAGCCCTGAATGAAAAAAAGATGCAGCCTAGGATCCTTTATCCAGCAAGGCTATCCTTGAGGATAGAAGGAGAAATAAAGAGTTTCACAGACAAAAAAAAAGCTGCAGGAGTTTAGCAACACTAAACCCATGCTAAAAGAAATATTGAAAGGGCTATTCTAAATAGAAAAGCAGCAGGATGCTACAGAAATGAGAAACACACAACTGGAAAGGTGGTAACTCATGAATTACAAATAAAGTAAACACGAAATTATAGAAGAAGACATACAAATCACTGAGAGTGGGAGAGGGAGGCAGGGAAATACAGAATATTTTTTTCTTTCTTTTTTAAATTTTTTTAACAGTAGGATGGGTTTGAGATCATGTTACTATCAGTTTAATAAAAAGTTATAGTAATGGGTTGACAGATTTACAAAAAAGGGTAACCACAAGCCAAAAATTTACAAAGGAGTCACAAAAAGTAAATAAAATCCATGATCATACAAAGGAAAATTACCAAACCACAAAAGGAAGAAGAAAGGAACAAAGAGGATATACCAATTCAACTGCAAAGATAAGTTCAAAATGGCAATAAACACACATCTATCATTAATTACTGTAAATGTTAATGGACTAAATGCTCCAGTCAAAAGACACAGAGTGGCAGACTGGATAATAAAGCAAGAACCTTCAATATGCTGCATACAAGAGACCCACTTTAGGGAGAAGGACACATATAGATTGAGAGTGAAAGGATGGAAAAGGATATTCCATGCAAATGGAAAAGCCAAAAAAGCAGGTGTTGCAGTACTGATTTCAGACAAAACAGACTTTAAAACAAAGGCCATAAAGAAAGATAAAGAAGGACATTTTATAATGATTCAAGGAGTGATACAAGATGAGGATATTAACTCGTTAATATATATGCACCCAATATAGGAGCACCTAAGTACATACAAGAATTACTAACAGAGATAAAGGGGGATATTGATGGGAATACAATCATAGTTGGAGATTTTAACACTGCATTAACATCGCTAGACAGATCTTCCAGACAGAAAATAAACAAGGCAACAGAGAAATTAAATACTACAATAGAAAAACTAGATTTGGTGGATATTTTCAGAGCATTACACCCCCCAAAAATAGGATATACATTCTTTTCAAGTGCACATGGAACATTTTCCAGGATCGATCATGTACTTGAGCACAAAAGAAACCTCAACAATTTTAAGAAGATAGAAATTATCTCAAGCATCTTTACTGACCGCAATGCCATGAAACTGGAAATCAACAACAGAGAAACAAAGGAGAAAAAAAGGAAAGCATGGAGATTAAACAATATGTTATTGAAAAAACAATGGATCAATGAGGAAATCAAAGCTGAAATTAAAAAATACCTTGAGACAAATGATAATGAAAGCACAACCACTCAAAACCTACGGGACACAGCAAAGGCAGTGCTAAGAGGGAAGTTTATAGCGATACAGGCCTTCCTCAAAAAAGAAGAACAATCTCAAATAAACAATTTAACCCACCACCTGAATGAATTAGAAAAAGAAGAACAAAAAGCCCAAAAAGCAGCAGAAGGAAGGAAATAATAAAGATCAGAGAGGAATTAAATACAATAGAGTTTAACAAGACCAAAGAAAAAATCAACCAAACCAAAAGCTGCTTTTTGAAAAAGTAAATAAAATCGAAAAACATCTGGCCAAACTCACAAAGAATAAAAAAGACAGAGCACAAATTAGCAAAATAAGAAAGGAAAATGGAGAAATTACAGCAAACAAAATAGAAATACAGAATATCATACGAGAATATTATGAAAAACTATATGGAAACAAACTGGATAACCTAGAGGAGATGGACAAGTTTCTGGAAACATACTGTCCACCAAAACTGAAGCAAGAAGAATCTGAACACTTGAACAATCCGATCACTAGAAAGGAAATAGAAATAGCAATTAAAAACCTCCCTACAAATAAAAGTCCAGGACCGGATGGCTTCACCGGGGAATTCTACCAAACATACAAAGAACTCATACCAGTCCTTCTCAAACTCTTCCAGACGATTGAAAAGGAGGGAATACTCCCAAACTCATTCTATGAAGCCACCATCACCCTGATACCAAAACCAGGCAAAGACACTACAAAAAAGGAGAATTATAGGCCAACATCACTGATGAACATAGACGCCAAAATCCTCACCAAAATTTTAGCAAATAGAATCCAACAACACATAAAAAAGATTATACATCATGACCAAGTGGGGTTCATCCCAGGGACACAAGGCTGGTTCAACATACGCAAATCAATCAGTGTAATACATCATATCAACAAGAGAAAGGACAAAAACCACATGATCATCTCAATCGATGCAGAAAAAGCATTTGATAAAATTCAACACCCATTTATGATAAAAACTCTCACCAAAGTGGGTATAGAGGGAACATATCTCAACATAATAAAAGCTATATATGACAAACCTACAGCCAGCATAGTACTCAACGGTGAAAAACTCAAAAGCGTCCCACTAAAATCTGGGACAAGACAAGGATGCCCACTATCACCACTCCTATTCAACATAGTCCTGGAAGTCCTAGCCACAGCAGTCAGGCAAGAGAAAGAAATAAAAGGGATCCAAACTGGAAAAGAAGAGGTAAAAGTGTCACTATATGCTGATGACATGTTACTATATATAGAAAACCCTAAAAGGTCCACACAAAAGCTACTGCAGCTGATTGAAGAATTCAGCAAGGTAGCAGGTTACAAAATTAACGTTCAAAAATCAGTTGCATTTCTTTACACTAACGATAAATCAACAGAAGAAGAAAGTAAAGAAACAATCCCCTTTAAAACAGCACCCAAAGTAATAAAATATCTGGGAATAAATCTAACCAAGGAGGTGAAAGAATTATACACCGAAAACTATAAACCATTGATGAAGGAAATTAAAGAAGACTTTAAAAAGTGGAAAGATATTCCATGCTCTTGGATTGGAAGAATCAATATTGTTAAAATGGTCACACTGCCCAAGGCAATCTACAGATTTAATGCAATCCCTATCCAATTACCCAGGACATATTTCACAGAACTAGAACAAATCATAATAAAATTCATATGGAACCATCAAAGACCTAGAATTGCCAAAGCATTACTGAAGAGAAAGAAAGAGGCTGGAGGAATAACTCTCCCAGACTTCAGACAATACTATAGAGCTACAGTCATCAAGACAGCATGGTATTGGTACCAAAACAGACATATAGACCGATGGAACAGAATAGAGAGCCCAGAAATGAACCCACAAACTTTTGGTCAACTCATCTTTGACAAAGGAGGCAAGAATATACATTGGAATAAAGACAGTCTCTTCAGCAAATGGTGTTGGGAAAACTGGACAGCAGCATGTAAAACAATGAAGCTAGAACACTCCCTTACACCATATACAAAAATCAACTCAAAATGGATTAAAGACTTAAACATAAGACAAGATACAATAAACCTCCTAGAGGAAAACATAGGCAAAACATTATCTGAATACATTTCAAAATTTTCTCCTAGAAGAAATAAAAGCAAGAATAAACAAATGGGACCTAATAAAACTTACAAGCTTCTGCACAGCATTAAGGAAACCAGAAATAAAACAAGAAGAAAACCTACGGAATGGGAGAACATTTTTGCAAGTGAAACCGACGAAGGCTTGATCTCCAGAATATATAAGCAGCTCATACGACTCAATAAGAAAAAAATAAACAACCCAATCCAAAAATGGGCAGAAGACCTAAACAAGCAATTCTCCAAGGAAGACATACAAATGATCAAAAAGCACATGAAAAAATGCTCAATGTCCCTAATTATCAGAGAAATGCAAATCAAAACTACAATGAGGTATCACGTCACACCAGTCAGAATGGCCGTCATTCAAAAATCCACAAATGACAAATGCTGGAGAGGCTGTGGAGAAAGGGGAACCCTCCTACACTGCTGGTGGGAATGCAGTTTGGTGCAGCCACTATGGAAAACAGTGTGGAGATTCCTCAAAAGACTAGGAATAGACTTACCATATGACCCAGGAATCCCACTCCTGGGCTTGTATCCAGAAGGAAATCTACTTCAGGATGACACCTTCACCCCAAGGTTCATAGCAGCACTATTTACAATAGCCAAAACATGGAAACAGCCTAAATGTCCATCAACAGGTGACTGGATAAAGCAGAAGTGGTATATTTATACAATGGAATACTACTCAGCCATAGAAACCGACAACATAATGCCATTTGCAGCAACATGGATGCTCCTTGAGAATGTCATTCTAAGTGAAGTAAGCCAGAAAGAGAAAGAAAAATACTATATGAGATCGCTCATATGTGGAATCTAAAAAAGAAAAACAAAAACAAACAAACAAACAAAAACAAAGCGTAAACAAAGGACAGAAATAGACTCACAGACAGAGAATACAGACTTGTGGTTACCAGGGGGGTGGAGGGTGGGAAGGGATAGACTGGGATTTCAAAATTGTAGAATAGACTACACTGTATAGCACAGGGAAATATACACAAAATGTTATGATAACTCACAGAGAAAAAAATGTGACAATGAGTGTGTATATGTCCATGAATAACTGAAAAATTGTGCTGAACACTGGAATTTGACACAACATTGTAAAATGATTATAAATCAATAAAAAATGTTAAAAAAAAAAAAAAAGAGCAACAAGGAAGCCTTTTTAGAGGGGGTTGGAAATGTGACCAGATTTGCCTCTTAAAACAATCACTAAAATTGTAATCCTGAGAGTACGTTCTGGGTATAAATAGATTGCAGTTAACCCAAGGAGAGCTCCCTGAGGCCCCGTGACTCCATCAGTCAGCCTTTACTCAATGAACCATGGCCTCCTAGCCCCACTCCTGGCCAAGAAGGGTCACCGGACAACACAGCTAGCCAGGCTTCTGGTAACCACGGGCATGGCTGGTCTGGCCTTCAGGCTAAAAGCTATGGGGATAAAAGACATCCAAAGGCCCAGCATGCAGGTGAGGCTGGAGTCGTAAATCAAAACACACTCCAAACCAAACCCTGGGTCTAAAGAGACCAGAGACAGAGAGCCAGTCAAAGAGAGCATAACCAGAAGTAAAGCAAGCCGGGGCAGCCGGCTGAACAAGTAGTCTGCAGAGACACCATCAACTGCCAAAATGCAGAAAAGGGTCTTTTTCATAGGGGGTTATAATAGTTGTCTATTGCCATGTCACAAATTGCCCCCAAAAGCTAATGGCGTAAACTGACAATGATTTTATTTGCTCATGATTCTGTAAATAGCACTTTGGTCTGGGCTCAGCTGGGCAGCTCTTCTGTTGGTCTGTTGGTTCTGCCTGAGGTCACTCCTGCAGCTATAGTCACCTGGTGAATGAGTGGGGCTGGGCGGCCTAAGATGGCCTTGCTCATGCGCCTGGTGGCTGGTGCTGACCCCTGGCTATCTGGTCTAGGGAGACTTAGCTGGGTTGGTCTATCTCCACTCTACGTGACCTCTCATCTTATTGTTAGACCATGTTTTCCATATATCAACTGCAGAGCAACATTCCAAGATAGTGAAAACTGAAGTTTAAGGCCTGTTATTGGAATTCTTACAACATTATCTTCACCACAGTCAACTGGTCAGAGTGAAGCCCAAGGCCAGTCCCAAGTCACGGGGCCCCAAGAAGAGACCTCACCTCTCAGTGGGAGGAGCATCCAAATCACACTGGAAAGGGGCTAGCGCCTAGGCAGAGGAGAAGTTGTTGCAGTCAGCTTGGCGAACAGTGTATCCCAGGGACTCACAGGGGACTCGGTCAGTCCAGAGGTCTCTTGGAGCCCATGAAAGTACAAATGGCCAAGCAACTATCGTACCAGCTCATTTCTCAATAGGCTTAACAGCAGCAGGACATCTTTGTTTTCCAAAAGGAGTCAAAGTAGTTCAGATCCATAAATGTCATGCCATATTGAGAGCCATCAGTTATCTGGAAAGTAATTTCATCCGCAGGTGCTTTTAACAGAGATTTGAATTATAAACAAAACCTTTAAGGGGAAATATTACACAGTCAGTGAATTTCTGGTTTTGTATATTTCATAACAGTGTTTATTTTAAATTAGCTTCAATTCACTCAACCACGTAATACATTTACCTCAATAACTCCACCGATGAACTAAGTTAGGCACCTTCTAACCAACATATAGAGTTAACGCTAGTCATTTCTGATAGGATTAGAGAAAACGGATCATCTTTCTCTGATAGGTGACTCACTCTGAGTATATTTTCACTAGGTTTTAACACCTTCATAAGGGAAATTCAGGAGTAGAAAGTCAAATCAACACATAAGTCTGTGTCTATGTAACCATAACATGCCTGGCTTAAAGGGAGATAAATATGTAGTCAAATTTTTTTAAATTATTGGGTCAAACGTTTTATATAAACACAGCCTTGGCAAGCACAGGTCAAGAAATTCTCTTTTGGCAACCAACTTGACAAACGTGCATGGAGCCTCTGGCGGATGCAGGAAATGGGCTAAAGGAGATAAACACATCTTCCCCTTAAGAACCTTTCAGTCTAGCAGGGAGATGGACTGCGACACCACTGTGCCCAAGATTCTCGACTGGGTCCAAACCAATGAACCAGTGGTCCACACTTTTCTCCTTAAGGTGGTTGTCGGATATGAGTAAAGAAAATGAGGCATTTTTTCATAAAATTAAGGAAAGGAAAGCAAGTTGAAATATCTTTATCTTCTAGGGTAGAAATGTTATGTGATCAAGACAAATCCAATACATATAAATTTTTTTAAATGGCAAAAAAAAAAATAGTTGTGCTCAGTTGGAAAATAATGAAGACTTTGGGAAACACTATTTTGAAATAAGCCCCTGTAGAGTTTAAGCTAAAATACATAAGAAGGTCTGAGTTAAATCTGCTGCAGAGTATCCAAATTGTTCAGGCCTCTAATGAACTGCTTACAATATTCTTGAAATATTCAGAACTGGAAAGAAACCCACCAAAGTCTAGGAGAAAATGCCATGACATCTTTACAAACCACCAACTTTCTAATGTACCCAGCTTTGTTTTCTCACTAAAAAAGTGCTAGGCAGAGGATGAGAGGAATTACAGAAACCTGTTTAAAGCATCCAGGATATAATGGCATCATGACTAATGAGTTCCAGGCTTTTTTAAAGGAAAAAAAAAATCATATTAGACAAATCTGGGAAATGTTCTGAGAGAATGCCAGAATTAATGAATGGAACACAGTAGGTGTTGATTTTGTCATTGTAAGTTAAGCCTTTTACTTTGCAGTCAAGGAATGAAAAATAAATATCAAACCAGCCTGACCATTTCTCCTGATTTAATAGCTTAATTTCCAGAAATGCCAGTGAAAAAGAGCACAAATGTTTGCCTAGGCCAATTCTTCTTTATTAGAGTTCACCCATTTTCTCTTTTTCACAGGAAGGCAGTACCTAACAGAACTTAATTAAGTTTATTTTTTTATGGCATGAACCACACTGCCCTACAAAAGCAAGCTTGTCAGAAGCAAGTAAGGAGGGTATGTCCCAGAACCCAGCCCATAAAAAAGCATGCCAAGACCACCCCAGGCTTCCGTGGTCCTTGCACCTGGAGGCTAGTGCAACAACAAGGACTCTGTTTCTCACACATTAAGATAACAGACTTTGTACATTGAGCCAGGGCAGCAATGGAAACACCCTACATCCATGTCAAGAAAGGAACAGTGTCTCTGGGAGATTCTATTTAGCCCTAATGACACCTCTTTTACCACCTAGGCTTGTAGTTTCTATGTTCTTTCTTCACCTTAACATTGAGAAAGGGTGACAGAAGGATTCTGCCTGGCCGCCTTTGAAAGTGCTGAAGGTACCAGGCGTCATGAAACTTCCTTAAGGTCAACAGGTGCTTAAATGAATAGCAGTTTATTCTGGCAGAGGAGCTGATAGGTCAGAGCCTCGGGAATCAAGTTGCTAGAATGACTTGCTGGCTAATGTTTTTGACTGGCTTGACCCCAGCAAAGTGACTCGTTCTCTGTCAAAGTTAAGTGACATGTATAAGTTTAAAAGAGGATCTACATCAGGTATATAATTCAAATGGAAATAAAATCAAATGGCATTGTTGTACCTGTTCTGAGAAAGCTAATGAGAAACATTCATAGAAGTAGAGATGCTTCTGGTAGGAGAAGGTCAATAGTGTATAAAAATAAAAGCAAAATAAGAGTTGCTTAAGAAAATTAGAAGTTTATGATACTTAAAATAAATTCAGGTGTAGACAGTGCAGGTTTGGTATGAAAGTATCATAGTGACATCAGAAATGCAAGCTTATCTCTCTGCTCCACCAACTTACTAAATGGCTTTCATTTTCAAGATTGTTTCATAGTCCAAGGTGGCTGGTGGAGCTCCAGCCATTACAAATGCATTCCACACAACAGGAAAAGAAATGGGAGAAAAGGCAAAAAGGCCTTCTTCCCAGCCAAGTTAGCCCCTCTTAAACACTCTTTCCAAAAGTCTCACGGAAGACTTCAGCTTGCATCTCACTGGCGAGATCTTAGTTACACGGCAATACTCAGTGGCAAGGAAGGCTGGGGAAAATATTCTTGAGATATCATCACCCTCCAAGATATAAATCAGGATTCATTCAAAAAGAAAGGAGGATGGATGTCTGGGTGAGCAACTACCATCTCCTGACCCATTTGATTTTTCCCACTTGTTTATGAAGCTTAATTTGTGACTATGTGATGACAGAAAGCAGATTGGTGGTGGCCTGGAGATAGGAGGGGGAATTATGAAAGGACATGAGGCACCTTGTAGGAGTGATGGACATATCCACTCTCTTATGACGATGTTTCACAGCTCCACACACACGTCAAGTTGTGTGCATGAATACAGGCAAGGTATTGTGCTGTAGACCAAATGTCTGTGTCTCCTTAAAGATTCATGGGTTGAAACCTAACCCCCAATGGGATGGTATTTGGAGGTGGGGCCTTTGGGAGGTGATTAGGTCATAAGGGTGGATCCCTCATGAATGAGATTAGTGCCTTCATATAAAAGACCCCAGAGTGCTCCCTGGATCCCTCTGCCACATGAGGACACAGGGAGTAGATGGCTGTCTCACTAGACACCAAATCTGCTGGAGCCTTGATCTTGGACTTCCAGCCTCATGAAGTGTAAGAAATAAACCTCTGTTGTTTATAAGCCACCTTGTCTAGGGTACTTTTGTTACAGCAACCTGAACAGACTAAGACATACTGTACATTAATTATATATCAGACCTATTAAAAATGTAAAATGAAAAACTAAAAAAGGTGAAAGTAACAGAATATACACATGCACACACACACACTTTTCAGGAAACCAAGCTCTAGTGCTATTAGTAGAATAGTTAGTCTCTCCTCATTGTGGAATTGCTTTTTAAAATACTCCTTGTAAGAGATTTAGAGGTTCTTGTAAAATCTGTGAACAGAGAGATAATAATGGTGGTATTAAGATAATCTACTGCAATGTCTCGGAAGTAAAGACTGCCAAGTGGGCAACAGAAGGTGTCTTTCATTCACCAATTTTTAAAAAGCAAAAGACTTCGCTTGGAACTAAAACTCATTAGATTTATTATTTTTGATTCTCCTTATAGATAGCTAAGGAGACTTTGGTAGGAACAATTATGTCTTTCAGAGTGAACAGCAGAGAACTGACAAGAATTCAAAGGTTCTATCTCCCACAGAGAGAGTGAATGGATATATTCTGGTTATTCACCCATAATCTCAGCCCCAATCCCACCCTGCTGGACTCTGCTCTGTGACCATGAGGCTGGAACTCTGCCAACCATGGATCCCAGGTTCCAGTCGGACTCTGCACTGACAGGCAGTTAGAAAGTGAGATGAGGGGAGGAGGAGCACACTCCTCCTCTTTCCAGCAAGACCCCCTCATCTCTCCCACCATAGTGGGCAGGCAGGCTCCAGCCCCCAGCATCTCTCAGCACCACCAGCACCAGCCACACTAGTATCCCCTGCCCACTGGGCCACCCCCTCCTCAGCCATCCAGACACCATCTGGGCCATGTCCTCAGAAATCCAAGTTCCAGCTGGAGGCACCCAAGATCTGAGCACCAGCTACACAGCACCCCCTCATCAGAGACCAAGTCACCAATCCCTTGAGAGTTCAGAGACTAGCCGGCTGGCCTCTCCTCTAAGCTCCAGACTTTGGTAATACAACTAGTTCTCTTTGTTTCTCTGCTCTCAGGGATAATAGCTTCTTTATAAAGTCCCTAATCGTGAGGTTATGCTGTCACCCCCTCTTGCTCCCTCAAATTTCCAATACCCATATAATCAGTTCCCTATACTTAACCCTTTCTGTTTGAAGTACTGACCAGACCTTGACAGTAAAGGAGATTCACTTCAAAAAAAAAAAAATTGCAGCTCCTGGATGCCCTGTAAAAATGAGCTTTAAAGGACCTTTTGTCATCAGTATCAGAGTCCACTAATGATGGATCAACCCTGCCAGCCTGGCTTTCCAGGGGAAAAGGGGGTACACCTAGTAGCCAGATCCAACACCAAAGTGCAGGCAAGTGTTTAACTGAGGAGCACCCAGGTGAGAACCAGAGAGCCCGGCTTCTGAGCCATAGCTGGGCCTCTGCCTCCCCCCCCCCCCACCCCCCACTCACTGGAGCAACGTCCCTAGCCTCTCTGAGCTTGATTGTACTCATCTGCAAAGTGAGAGGGCTCAACTAGATGACCTTTAACTTTTCCTTTAATTTTCATTTTGTATAAGCTTTAAAAATCTTTTGGTCTCAGTTTCTTCATCCAAAAAAATCACAGAATCTGAAAAATCAGAAAGTCATAAAACTAAATGGTAACTATTCCTCTGCAAAGGTTGTTTTAAAGACACCACTTACTAACAGTTTTAATGATAGCTTGAGGACAATTAATCTCAAGACAATTCTTGAGCATCTCACTAAGTGGTAGGTATTATGACACAAGGCTGAAGACACAGACACCAGTATGAAACACTTCTTGCCTTAAAAAAATGTATAATGTAATAAGGGAGACAGAACTAGAACAAAAACCACAATGCTGTGTGAAATATGCAAAAAGGAAGTCACAAGGAGATGGCTTCCCAGAGGAGGTGATGTCTGAGTTGGGTTTTGAAGGAAGAATAGGAGTTTGCTTGGCAGATAAAGGAGGAAGGGCATTCCCAGCAAACATAACATTGCAAAGACAGAGGAGTGAAAAAGCTCACAATGTTTTCAGAGAAGTGTAGACCATTCAACACTGTGGAAGCCTAAATCGTGTTGAAGTGGTAAAGATGAAGGTTAAGGATGGTCATAACATTCTAAGAGGTTTGGACCTCACCTTGTAGCACCTGGAGACCATTGCGGAGTTTTCAGAAGAGGACTGATGCAGTTCAGAAAAGTTATTTTAGAAAAAGTGATTCTGCAGCACCACAGAGAATCAATTAGAGGCTGGCAGCCCAGCTAAGAGGCGATGGCCATCACCCAGGCCACAAGTGATGAAGGCTGGAACTAAGGCAGTCACAGTGGGGAGGGCAGATTTGAGAAATTCTTTGTTGTTAAATCCAATGGACACTCTCTAGTCCTTAACTGACTTGACGGCTCAGCAGTATTTAACACTAATGAGCACACCCTCCTCGCTTTCAAAACTTTTTTTTGGACATTGATCAGACTTTGATGATTTCCTCCGTTTCTCTCTCTCTCTCTCGTCTTGTCTTTCCTTATCCAGTCCTTAAATTAAATATTTCTGAAGGTTCTATATTTGGTGGTCTTCCCCTCCCACCATATGACCTCACCCTGTTTATCACATGTACTCTACACTTTAAATACTGATGACTCCCAAACCCCAACCTTGAGCATCAGATTCATACAACTGGGCACCTATGGACACCTGTGAGCTCCAAGAGGATAGGGTCAATGTTGGACTCACACAAAAAGTGGGTTATGCACGTGCATATATCAACGTGTGTGTGTGTGTACATGTGTGTGTATGTGTGTGTGTGTAGGAAGAGCTGTCTGGAAAGGATTCATACCAGTTCATTGTGGATAGGAAGTGTGGACTTCTTTTTATTTGATACACATGTGTTTGTTTTGACTTTCTATGGTAAGCATGAATTGCTTTTATGATTTTTTAAAATCTATAGGAATATAAAGGAATTCCATACCCTTCTCTTTTCCCACTGCTACTGATCTTCATCAGTCCTCCCACAGCTATTGTAATATCCTTCTCTTTAAATTCTTGTCCTCCAACCTCTTTCGTCCTCAGCTCTATCCTCCAAATCGTCACTAGGCTGACTATCCTATTGCTCCCTCCTTAAAAACCAAACCAAGCAGGATTAAATCCACTCCTCTGAATCACTCCCAAGGCCCCTCACAACCCACCCCGGCCCCACCATCACTCCCTGCTGCACCTCCTCACCCTCTGTCAGTCACACTGAGCACATGCTCCACATACACACTGCCCCCCACCAAATTGACACCCTTCCGCACTGGCCTTCCTCAGACAATCCCCTGGTAACCCTGTAAGGCCCATCTCAGTGTTGTCCTCTGACTCTTTTGAGCAGTGTTACTGCCTAGGTACGCTGGGTGTACCCGCGCTTGAGCACCTGGACAGGGAATTGTGATGCACTTGTGTTCATGTTTTCGCAAGACCGTGAGCACCACAAGAGTAACGATCCCGCCTCAGCAAGTCCTCGTCACCCCAGTGCCTGGCTCAGCGCCTGCCTTGACGTAGACAGTCAACAGCCTCTTATTACACCAATGAGAGAGAGATGAGTAAACGCCCTGGGGAGATGTGTGACGCGTTCCTCTGGTTTCCTTCTACCTCTCCTCTCTTTAGCCCCGTGTCCCATTTCCAGGATCGGCTCTGCTGAGTCCAACACCAGCACTGCCATCAGATGCGTCCCCAAGGCCCCCGTGCCTGCCTGTGCCCCAACCAGTGACATGTCCTCCTCCCTGCAGACTCCTTCGCAGAGACTGCTGAAGGGTCTTCCCTCAGACTTGCCAGGGACGTGGCCTTTGACAACTGTTCACCACTAAGCTTCTGTTTCCTTAACCAAACAGCAGTGACTCCTTGTGTGGACTCAGTGGGACAGGACATGGAAAGCAACTCCGACAGAACTTGGGTCCCTGCAGAAAACTCCACTGTCCTTCATTTCTGCCAGTATTGTTCCCCTAGAAATAGATTCCTGAAAACAAGAATGACTTTTCCATTTGTAAAATAACTACTAAATGAAGGTAACAGCAGACTGTGGTCAAGGCAGTAAGGGCAAATAGTTTGGAGAGAGGATCCCGCCTGGTCCCCTCAGGTCATTTCACCAACAGCCACCTACTCAGTCTCCTTAAACAACCCTACCCTCTGCTTGTCCCTGTAGCGTGTCCTCAAATGCCCTGTCCTCCTCCACCTGTAATGCTTTGCTCTGCCTGTCTAAACCTTACCCACCCTGCAACGGGGTCCCAGGCAGGGTCACCTCCTCTGTAGAGCCTGCTCTGATACCCCGGGAAGGACTGAGGTCACTTGTTTCTCTGTGTTTCCACAGAACCTCAGGCCCACCTCTCCACTGGCCTAGGTCACATTCTGCTCCAGGCTCCGTTTCTAGGTCTGCTTCCCACACGAGAGAGAAGCGAGCTTCCTCCAATATGCCAACGTCTTCCTTCTCCATGATGCATAAGACCTTCTGCTCGCAAAGATGACCCGGCACCTGCACCCAAAGCTACAGAGTAAGTAAAGATGCAGTCAGTGCTGACTGACAGAGACTTCCACATCTGGAAGTCAGCATCTGAGTCTGGAGCAAGAAAGAGGCTCTTACTAAATCGTTTTAAAGCGCAGAGGGGCAAGAGACAGCATTATCACTGGGTGATGGGCGGGAATTCCTGGCTCTACACTCTGCATTGGAATTTAATTTCTACCTTAAATAAATCTCACTCTCAACGGGGGTTTTGACAGTACCAGGCCATTAATGAGAACGTAAACCCTGGAAACCTAATTATCAGTTCAAAAGACATCCAGGGACAGCCATGTCAGGAAAAGGCGTGAAGTCTGAGTGGTGCCTCACTCGGGGCCTGTGCTGCATCTCAGCGTTTGTAACTAATGCAATTATTTCCCCCTCAGGCTGCCTCTAAGAGACATTTTAAAGAATGACATTTAAAGTGACCACACAGTAAATCAAAGGAAAGGAAAGAACAAATTTTCTACAGACATCATCAGGAAGAGAGCCAGGTGTGCTGACAAAGGAGGTGGCTCCTTCAAGCACGGTTGCACCTCTTCTCTGATGGGCAACCTTGAAATTGAAAGGTGCAGGTAGCCAGGAAGTACTTTCAGAGAAGAGAGAGGAAGGGCCCCTATGACGAAAATGGTTCACACTATATTACATTTTATTTGTCACTCAAAATAAAGGCTTCAGCTGGCAAAAGCAAACTGTTCACCAGACAATGCTGAATGCTGGGGATGCACGGGCTGCTGTGCTGTTTTACTGTTTTAGTCCTTGTGTCCTTTGAGTGGCCTGAATTCAGTATCCCTGGGTGGGCACATCACCTTTAACAGCAGACTTCACTGTCTGATGATCAAATTGCCTCAGAAATATTCCGAGAATTTCAGAAACATTTCACTCCAAAGAGACATGTGACAATTCATCTTACTGAAGGAAAATTTTAACTGTATACATCAAAAGTCTTAAAAATGCACCTGTCTTTGAGCCAGAAATTCACCTCCTGGGAATTCATCTTAAAATAATTATTAAGGATGTGCACAAATGTGTGCATCAGGCTGATCATTGTAGCAACAAGTTTGAACCCCTTAAATAGCTGACCATGATAAACCGCTTAAAAAAATTACGATCCATTCACATGAAATATGATAGCATCCAAAATCGTATTATAGAAATATATTTATGACGTAGAGGTATTCATACTGTAGTAGACAGGAAAAAAGTCTACAAAACAATATAAACAAGATGATATCATTTTTGTGAGAAAAATAATACTGTAGTTTCATTTTTTTTTAACTTTACCTAGTCAGGTGAAGGGATTAGTCAGTTAAAAGAAAAAATAAGTGGTAAAACATGAGAAATAGAAGGAAGGAAAAATGATAGGTAGCTTATGTTAAAATGTTAAGTGTATAAAATTACATACATAGCTTAAACATTTTGTTTTAACCTAAAACAAACGTACACTCTAGTCATTTGATAAAGGGCCAAGATTTTTTTTTTTTGGTTGCAGGTCCACTTTTTATAGTGCCACATCATCTGTTTTCGTATACCACACCAGTCGAATATTTCCAGTTTCAATTTCTTTAATTCATGAGAAAACAAAAACTGCGAAGCCATCTAAATCCAAAATCCTCCTGTATTTTTATAATTTTCCAACTCTCACAGTTGTCTTGCCCAGACCTAATTTGATAGCAGAAACTTAGAAAGTTGCCTTTTGAAAAATTTTCCCATACCACTGCAGTTAATTTTCATAGAAATGACTCTCTTTTCAAAATCATATTTCATTTCTTTGCATAATCAAAACAACACAACCAGTATAAACAAATTTGGGGGAAAAAAATACAGCTGCCTCCTGATCAGTTGACAACACTGATGGCAAGGTGAGCGCATTCTCGAGAGCAGCCTACTAGCCACAGCGGGCAAGTGGAGCAAATGCAAAGCACTGTCCCCCCACACGGAGCCGGAGCAGAGACGAGGGGGAGGTGGGCGTGCTCCTCTCCCAGCGGTCTGCGTGGCCGGCTCGGCAGCAACCTTCCGATGTCCACCTGTGAGCGTCCCCAGGAAGCCTCCCCTATGATCACCCTGACCAACCATCCCTCTCATTCTACCTCACATCAGCCATTCTTTCTTTATAAAAATCACCTGTAACTCATCTTTTTTGATAACTTGTCTGTTGTCTGTCCTCACCAATAGAATATAAACCTGTCCACCTGAGTGTCTGCTAGTTGCCATTGGACATTTATTGAGAAATGTGTATATGTATGAATGCTTGTAGTTTAAACGATGTAGTGGTTTCAGGGGGGAAACCTTCATACCTTGTAAGAGGAATACACACCCTAATTGCCATAATGTAAGTTGCAACCAGATTAATGCCTAAAAAATAACCAAAATTATGACTGCACTACACTGTTGTTGCCAATTATCAAGCGAAGCATCCCAGGCCTCTGGTAAATAGAACTATCCTGGACAGCGAGGGCACTGACAAGTCTCTGGGAATTTCTCCAACAGCATGCAATTTCTGAAATATCTGTGTTATTAACATTTCACCCAGGCATGTGCAACCTAGAGGAAGCTGAGTATCACTTCTGGTTTGACCTCTCTTCCCATACAGTTCATCAATAGTAACATATCAAATAAGCCTAATTCTTTCTAGCATCTCTGTTTTTACAAGGGGAAAGAACAAATTCTTTGTGACAAAGACAATTTACATGCAAAATATATTATTTAGGGTTCAATTTGGGGAAGGCAAGAATCTAACACACACAGAGTGCCCCCCGCCCCCACGCACACCCCCAAACGCCAGTCAGAAACAGCACAAAGGGCTCCAAGAGGCCACGGTACTTGGGTGGAGTGAACAGGTTTCCGAGGGCAAGGGTGCCGCTCCTACCCAAGACATGGCACCCAAACTGGGAAAGATCGTCTGCACCAGCCAACCAAGGACATGGTTTTATTCAGGCTACTGCCAGAAGATTCATTAATGAGGAATGTCTCAAAAAAATGGAAGGAAAGTAAGCAACACAGTAATCTGCCAATCCCAGAGGAATCATGAGGAAGGAGGGGGTGGGTTTTACCTCAGAACAAACAAGAGCAAGATGGTCCTTCATGGTGACAACTAGCCCCCTTCGACCGCACTTTGGCCAGGCTCCTCAGCCCTCTTCTCAACCAGGCCTCACAGTTAGACTGCTGACCCAGTTTTACAAGAACTCAGCCAAGTCAGTTTTGCAAGGATCTCCCCACCCTTGATAGCCAGCCAAACTTCTCTCAGCTTTTCACCCAGGAACTTTCTCCTCTTGTCTCTCGTGTATAAATCCCCAGCTGCCGCTGTTGTATTGGAGACGAAGTCAAGCTCTCCCTGATCGCAGCAGTTTTGACTAAACCCCCCCTTGACTGGTTAACTCCATCCAGTGCAACTTCTCTTTGACAACAGTTAGCCATTTCCAAAATACAAATGTGTGGTGGGATTTCTTAACTGTCATTGCTTTCTGGAAGACAGGCCTGCTATAAAGTTTAACACCGTCAGAGGAAATAACAAAATTCATCTCCACAGTAGTTTGCAACAAATAATTAAGTGCCTTCAAAATTCTAATCAAACCTAACTTCCTTCCGCCCATGAGGGAAGTGTCATTGATCCAAATGTGTTCTTTGAGCACCTACTCTGGGTCAAACTACCATGATCATGACAGGATATGAGATAAAGATATAATACAAACATTTTTAAGGCAAAATAAATAAAAGAGATTCTTATCATCATCTTAGCCTTGGTTCTATTATCTACCCTGGTACAGTGTCAGGAAGTGATAAATCTTGGAATTGACAGCTGCTTCAAATCCTTTTTCTAAGATAAAGATGTATAAACCAGCAACAATAATTTTTTTAAACTAAAAAAAAAAAAAAAAAAGTGGATATGAGAGGAAATCAGCCCTCCCCAGAATTTCTTGTCTCATTAAAAAGTCAACTATCCAAAAATATCCGTAAGATTTTACTCCCTTGTACAGTCATAACCCCTGTATAGAATTTCAATGTCATGATTTTCTTTGTTCTCCAGAACAAATATTGTGCCTCCCTTTGTTTTCAAATGTGTACTTGACCTCTTTTCAAATGCATATTTGACATCCTTTCAAGTACATTATCAGTACCCCTTTTATTATCTACCCCCTTCAAACAGATTTTTGGAAGCCTGGCAACTTACAAGTTCATCTTCCCTTCCCTGTTAAGTGTCCCTTTATCTCCTTTTTCTTACCTGAGTGTTATGAAGGCCCTTCTCCCCAGCTGACCACAAGGCAAAGCTTGAAGGGTAGACCAAATATAAAAGGAAGCCTGTCACTTTGATGTGATAAAAAACTGGGATGAGTCAGTTGCCAGCCCCTGGCTGGTGAGCCCCTCTCTTTCTGCAACGCAGGCCCTCTGAGCAGCAACACCTGGTTTTAAAATTCTGTGTCTGTGGTCTCCCCCCACCACTGCCTCCAGATCCCTGCTGAGGTCAAGTTCTCTAGAATCTGATAACATCTAAATCTAAGGTGATAGCAAATCCGTGTTCAAAGAGCAGTTTAGGAATCCTAAATGTTAAGTTTCTTCTGAGAAACTTGTTCTCTGTCAACAAGCTTTCAAGTCACTGTTTTTTTAATATGAAAGTTTTTGTACAAAAACCAGCTGGCATGTAGCCCCAACTGATCTCCTTCCTCTCCTCACCATCCCCCTACACAGACGCTTTTTGTTTTTTTAACTGTCTTAAGTCTGCCAGTCCAGATACACATCAAGCTGGCCCACCCTGACTATTCTGCACAGCTTTCTGCCTTCTCCCCCAGGACTGCAGGCAATGTCTGCAGGCAAAAATGTAGAGAACAGCAGAGAGAACCTTGGATGGTTCATTTCAAATGAAAGCTCCAATTCTCCTCCTGCCTTCTCTTTCCGACATATCCTCCCTCGACTCTTCCTCGCTCGTAAGAGGCACAGAACTGCAACGCAGAGCTCCCCTCACCATGCTTTGGATAGAGCATTTCTTTCGGAGAAAATGTTCTCTTGTGCATGATAATAGCACCTGCCTATTAAACGCCGCTCCCTTTCTGCAACTTTTATTCCAACTATAGATCATCTTTTTCCATGAAAGTTTTGCTATTGAAGTAGCTTCCAGGTTGTTATGGGCCAGTGTGACTGCAATTTACAGTATTTTATAAATCACTGCAAGACTGAAAATGCTTGTGACAGATGAGGTTTTAAATTGACATTCTGTCTTTTTTATGGGCATTAAAAAGGTTGATCTCATGACATACTCTATAGACACATCCCCCTTTACTCAGCCAGAAAGTGCCCACCTCACACAGAAGCAAAGCAATGTAAGGGGAGGGAGAAATGGCATGAGAGAGAGGCCACAGCTCTCTACACAGTACTTTGTGAGAGGGGAAAGTCCAAAGTGTGTTTCTTAGCATTTGTGACCACTGAAAGGATCCTTGATCCATCAACAGCTCCAAACTGTGCATTTCATGACCCCCAATGAATCCCTACAAAACCATGAATTTAAAGGAAGAGAAAACCAGATCAATTCTCCCTGGAAAAACCAAGGAAGTTGATATTTCCCTAATAGACATCGCAAGGCTGAGCAATGGTTCCCCTGGAACCTCATGAGACAATGACCGATGCCAGGTTTCTATTCTCCCTAGGCCAAGGTTTCTCAACCTTGGCCAAATATTAGCATCACCTGAGGTGCCGCTGAAGCTACCCAACTCCAGACCAATACAACCAAATCTCTGCGGGTAAAGCCAAGGCCTAAAAGTTCCCCAGGTGACTAGTATGCAGCCCGTTTTGAGAACCACTGGTCCAAAAACACGAAGATAGGCAGCCATGCAGGAAACAGGCAGGGTGGGTTAAATCAGGAGTCACGAACACTCCGGGAGCCAGACACACACACGAGGGGTGTATCTAATAAGTCCTGTCCAGACCCAGCTCCAGCCAGTTGTTGCCAGGAAGGAATAGGGGCCCGTTGTCAGATTTTCTGATGTGTTAAGAATATCCAGAAATCTGGCTCCTTTCAACATGAAATCCCCTGAACTTTAAACGTTGGAAAATACTTCAGAATACTATGCACCCTTCACAAAATACATCTTGCAATAATGAGTTTGCAACCCCTGCCCTAGATAGGCAGATTTACACATCAGAGTTTTCCCTAAATAAAAATCCTTCCCCACCACCCACAAAAAGTGGCCAGGATGATTCTCTGAGGACCAGCGGCTAGCTCAGTAGAGAAATATTTTAATGAAACCCACAAGCTGCAGTTAAACTGGCCCAAGTTTTGATGACGTGTAAACACCAGCAACAAACATGGAAGACATGATTGTCAGATGCCCCCTCCTATTTTTCTATCTGGATCTAAGTTTCCTCGGGTGGAGAGAGGGCAGCAGCATCCCAGCGGCTCCAGGTGAGGGACTGGCTCCCACACAGCCTCCGAGGCCGGGCAGCCGCTGTCTGATGGGACCAGCAATTGCGGTCCCATTAACCCCAGACGTTCGCGTGGCCATCTCTCTCAGAACTGCTGAAACAACTCTTTCATTGGTTTTTTCAGAGTTTGCTGACACAACAGTCTGGGGAGTGGAGGAGGAAAGGAAAGAAGGGCAGGAATCAGTCACAACTTCTCCCAGCATTAAAGGAGTGACTGACACTAATTACCCCTCTCAGACCAGCAGCAGACCTAGTGGAGCAGACCTATTTTCTCTATGAATTAATGCAGAGTGACCTACTTTCCTACATAGTATTTATTATTTGTGCTGCTGTTTTATCGATTTTGAGGCTGTTTTGTTACATAGGAATGGAAAAATCTAATGCAACAAAACTCCTCTCATGGAAAATACAGCCACATCATGAAATACAAATCTATTTCTTTCCTTTATGAAGAGATTGCATCTGTGGACTACATTTAGGTTTGGGGAATTAGCTAAAGGCTGCTTCAGTGAATTAATAAAAATGAAAGGAAATATAAATACATTGATGTTTAGATACAAAATCCAAAGAGTGCATTTCTAAATTCTAAAACTTGTTTGCTTATAATGTTCCAGAGATAATTATTTCAGAAAGGAGCACAATGTGAATCTTACAAGACTATATATATTTTCCATTTATATTCCTCTTGTCCCATTTTTTCATGTGCATTATATCATCTGATTTTATTATGCCTCATATTTTATTTATTCATTTATGAGGCCCTGGGACTTTATTTCTTGAAATCTTAGTGGAATGTTTACTAAAAAACAGATAATTAAAAATAAAACCACACAGCTCACATGCGCATTTTGTTTTATACGCAATTATAAATGTATTTTCAAGGCAATTTTAAGGCCCAGTTTCCACAAAGCATCTTCTTCTCCCCTAGCAGCCCAGTAGGGACTCGAAGGAAATCTTAAAAAGAGGCTGTTTGCATAACTTGAGTAATTGCAAGCCTCAGAGATTGCACCTACCCAGGAATGCTAAGGAGTGATTTACATTCTGGTGTTGAAAATAACAGTATTTTAGGTGCAAGTGGGTTTCCCAGAAAAAAATAGAGCTGCTGTGGGGTGCTGGGAGAGGGTGGTGTGGAGACAGGTGGGAATCACTGAGACTCAGGACATGGCCTGGAGGAGCCTTCCCACTCGGGCCTGGCAGCCGTCCCGCTCTCTCTCTGCGCTCCCTCCCACTGACCGGCGGGAGCGCAGTGCACGCGGACCATCAATGACACGTGGCTCCTCGGTGATGCACCCCCTGCACAGACATAAACGATGGGGTCACCACTGCCAAGCTGGCCTGCCCTCCCATTGTCACCCACTGTGAAATAGACAGTAAGGCTTCTCTGGGCATGGAAAACCACCAGTCCACCATGGCCTCACCAGTGAGGCCAATTGGAGTGGAGAACTTGGGAGCCATAGGCCTACAGTGGTATGCGCTACAGTCTTCCCTGTCTTCCTTAGACCTTCTCATGCCGATAGAGGGAGAGAAAGGAAAAGACAAACATTCCACGAAATAGGAAGGAAAGTGTTTTAGTACATGTAACTTCTACCCAAAACCGAGAAGTTGGATATGACTTCAGGCCCCAGTGGCCTTCTCCCAGCTCCTTCTACCTTTCTCACTCCCTTACTGAATAAATTAAAGTGATTCATACTTGTCTTTCCATAGTCAGCTCAAGGGTCACTCCCTCCAGGAAGCCCTCCCAGATGGACCACCCATTGTTGAATCACATAACTCTCCTTAGGCTGCCAAGACACCTGCTGTGCCCCACTGCACGTTCCTCCTGCACGACACTGTGGCACAGGTGGGGGGGGGGGCTTGACTTCACCAACAGACTGTGACTTCCCTGAGGGGAGCACCTGGAGTTCAACATTTCTGTAGCGCCAGTGCTTTGCCTGGAGTCCAACACACCGAACAGGTGCTCAGCGAAAAGTGATGTACTGTCCACAAAGGCAGTCCATCTTAGCTCAGTTAAGGTTGTATTCCATCCACCAACATTTACTGATCACCTGCCTGTGGCAAAACTGGGATAAATATCAAACATACATGATTTAATGTAAAGCTCAGAGTCACCCTTTAATAAGTGTATTTTCACTCATATTTTACAGCTAAGTAAAGAGACACTCCAGGTAAGTTCCCCTAACCCAGGTCAAACAGCCAGTAAATGACAGAGCTTGGATTTAATCCCAGGTATGTTAGACTCGAAAACCTGCTTTTCCTTTTTAATCTTAGTGTTCCTCAAAGAAAAAGATTTCTACCTGTGTTATCATTAAGGAAAATACAAAAAAAATCTACGAACATGGCCTTCCTACCATTACCAATCTCCTCACTCTCATAATTAACATCTTCATATGTTCACAAGGCAATTGTCATGAAAACAAATATCACCATTTGACCTAGCAATATTAAGTATCCCACCAACTGTTTAATGTTCACACTGCTTTAACTTATTTTATCAGGAATATAGTATGTGTTGCCATATATTTAATTCTCCTCTAAAGCAAAATTACGCTACCTACAAACACTTGCACAAGCTCTGTAACGCTGGGTCACAACCTGCATTACAACCCTGACAAGCTCGCCAAAAGTGAGAACCCTCGATCTAAAGAACACGTTACTAATTACAAGTTACTAGTTAACTAGTTATCACACTGAAATACCAATACTTAAATGTATCTCTAGAAAATTCTCTTAAATATTTCAAAGCATAAAATGGAAAGTATAGGCTGGAACCAGTTCCTTGGCTGGAACCATGACGCCCGTGCCAGGGGAGGGTGCGGGGTGCGGCGGCCCAGATCAGACTTGTCTCTGGTTTTGTGTAAACTGACTATACCCTTAAGCTCCACAGCAACCAACCAGCAGCTCAATTTTTTTAAAGTCAGAAGAGTTGCCTCTTGTTTATAAGCTAAGTGCAGGAGGATGTAAAACTCCATCTGTAAGGCCAGTGAGAGCTGCCGTAAGTAACCCCAGGAGACTGGTCACATTTAGAACACTTTCACCACCATCATCAACTGACGGGGCGAGATCTGGGAGGGGTTTCAGCATTCAGAAGAGATACCCCGCCCTCTCACAGGAAGGGGTGCTGCTGCTCTCCCAGTGACCCGAGATGAACAAACACAGAGAGCGCAAGAAGCAGCATTTGCAGATGCCAAGCAGGGACCAGATGGTCCTCCTTCAAGTCTGGAGGAAGCAAGCCCTGAGATGCGGGAAAGCGGTATGCCCTAGAATCCAGGTAACCATGCCAAGATGTATCCTTACAAAGGGCGAGATTAGGAGAGCAAGGAATAGGCTCCCTGTACCTAGAGTTAAGGGGAGACAGCAAGAAGCACTCACTGTGTCACATGTCTGACTCCCCCACTAGCCTCTCAGCATCTTGAAGGGAGGAGCCGTGTCTTCATGGCGCCAGCAGAGTAGGTGACCAGTAACAAGCACTAAATGAAGAAATGAATGCTTGTTTCATTCTCTCTTGCATATTCACCTTTCTAATGCCTCCCTTTTCCACTTATTCACCCGCGTCTTCTTACAACGTAAGTGATCTTTATGAGTGGGACAAGGGACCACAGAGACCACTATCTGAAGCGGTACCTATCACTCACTTTGGTCGCCAATTCCCAGCACAATTAGGGGAATGCAATTATAAATGTCCAGAAATCTCTGAAATATATCAAGCATAAGACATTCACCAACATTAGCAGCACATTTATTTAATCTCAAACATCTTTCTTTATTTGATAGACTGTGAAGAAGAATTTATATAGAATGAGACAAGGTACTTCTCCCCCTATTAAAATGAGCATAAATAACTTATGAATTAATGATGGCTCACTATAACAATTTGCATATCAAATGCACTTTATAAGAAACTGTATAACAGGCACCTAGTGTTTTAAACTCATGAGTATTTGGGGTAATCAAGTAGAACACAGTGTAAACAGAAGGAGGGGGAAATAAGGACTTTGGCTAAAGCTCATCTTTAAACAGAAGACTTAGAGTTATATTTATGTTTTTCTGCTTTTAATTCTTTAGAATGTTGTGTTTTTAAAAGATATTTTATATGTATATTATACGTATTTATGTGTATACGTGTGTGTGTGTGTGTATATATATCTGCCTGAAGTTTAAAGTATTTTGTAAAGTGAACTGATCGCCAACAGAGCATATTTAAACAGGTTATTTAGTATTCTGGTCCTAATGAGTTAAGAGCCTCAAGAGGAAGACTCTGATAATTTGGGTTCATTTCATCCCAGACGTGAGATCTGGCAATGCTTAGCTCACATATTCTTGCAAATTACTGGAAATACCACATTCCCATGAGATGAAGTGACAGCTATGAAATAAGCAGGATAAGCCAAAGACTGCAAGAGCTACGTTAAACAAACACACCTCTAGCAAATTTCTCTGCCCCATTCACGCAAACGGAATATAATCTTGTCTCAACAGAAACACACAGCTCTCCACATCCAGGGTTACAAAATAACCCAAGTCTCTGGCTTTGTTTTACCATCTTCATAAGGCCTTCTTCCCTCTCTTCCAGGGGGGACGAAGATCTGGGACACATGATCAGGGAAAGTTCTCCCCTGGCCAGGCACTGGTCCAATAACCAAAACGTCACTGGTCAGATTCAGGTAAATCTGATGTGATTAAAAACAGTTAGCTATGGTTTCAATTTTGTTGTGTGTGGTTATGTACTAGTAAAATCTTTATTTATGGATGCTAAAATTTGAATTCTATGTAATTTTCATGCATCACAAAACATTATCTTCTTAAACCCTTTTTACAACCATTTAAAAATGTAAAAGTCAATCTTCATTCACCGGACACACAGAAAGAGGCAGCGAGTCAGGTTTGACCTTTGGACTGTGCTTCACTGACTCCTGAGCCAGAAAATGATTGTTCAGTGCACAGTTATCTGGAAATACGAATGGAGAGACAAAATTATGAAAAAGTACACAATAGACGATGAGAGACATAGAGAATATAGTGAGGGGGCCCAAAAGATGTTACTTGTGAGGCCCATGAGGAAAGGAAAGAGATGGCAGAGAGTTTTCTAGAGCTGATACAAACACCATCCATGGGTTCAAGAAGTCCAGCACTTCCCTAGTGAAATAAGTTTTTTAAGTTTACATATAATGTTGATGTATCATAAGGGAACTCTAGGCCATCAAAAAATAGTGAAAAAAATTAAAGCACCAGAGAAAAAAGACAGATCCCCTTTAAATGAGCTACAGTCAGACTTACACCTGATGTGTCAACAGCAGCGGTGGAAACCAGAAAACAGTGAAAACGATAACTTCAATGGGAGAAAACCAAATAATAATAAGTAACAAATAAACATCATTTATCCAAAAAATTAGCTATGGTTTTTAATCACAACTTAGAACCCAAAAAGATTTTAGAAAATTATAATTCATCAATCACACACAATAAATTAACTGAACTCATTCTCTAATAAATAGAATCCTTCAGTTAAATAAAACAAGTGTGGTTTTAGCTTTGAGCACTGATCTCTTCTCAGACAGAAAGATGAATCCTTTCTAAACAGGGATAGCTCGTCTAGTGTCTAATTGGCTTTTAGCTGCTTTTTGTCCATGACTGAAAACTTGGGGGCAGCCTCTTCAATTTACCCCCAGTCTGGGCTTTGTTGCCCTGATGGCAAATCCGTGCCAGCTCTTATCCTTCCTCCTCTCCATCCTGCACACATGGTTAGAGTGTGGCCTTCCTGCAGCATCCTTTACCACTGCTAACATCCTGCTCTGCTGCTTCCCATCGGCTCACTCTGACTTTTCTCTGCGCCCCGTGTTTACTCTCCACATGCTGTCCACATCTGTCCAAAGGCTGAACACCACTTCCCTCAAGACACACAGGCAGAGGGGGGCTACAAAATTTTACACGAGAAGGGCTTAAAAGGTGAAAGTCTGCCACGAACCTGAAGCTGCAATGCGCCAGGTATCAGCTATCAAAGGATGGGAGCTAACAGAGAGAATGGGAGCTACCTCACAATCCTGCAACCTTCCTGCTGAAGTCGCCAGCAAATCTTACCCACCACCAGAGAGGGCACACCAGCCACCTGCCTCTTGGAAGGCAGGAACCATCAGCCACATCTTCCTTACCCTCCCTCTCCTAGTGATGGGACAGGCTATCAGCTTCAGGGAACCTGGAGTTCAGACTGAAAGAATCCCCACTGTAGTCAAGGGAAAGAATTCAAGCTCAAGCATAATCTTTAGCTCAGCCAATGTTCAGAACATCTTTGAATTCATTCGTATTCACTCTGTAAAAACTTGGATCTGCAGAGGGAGTACCTCAGTAGAGTCATCTGTAAAACGGGGTAACAAAGACAGCTACTGAGTCAAGCTTCTATGAGGAGCAATGAGATAACACATGGAAAGCACCTAGAACAGCTTCTAGCACAAACACTCAAAAACTGATGTTTACTGTATTAGAATTGAATCTAGTCACTTCATTTCTCCCCCATTTATAAACTGTATTCCCCTAATGAGAGTTTTAGTGACGTCAACTACATTATTAGAATTCTTTCTTGGAGGAGTTGGCAGCGTTATAGCAAGAACATTAACCTTTCCTCTGTCATCTGCTCTTTTGAGAGCAATAACTTAATTTTACCATGTGAAACCAATAGCAATTATTGGGTAGAATGTGTTCCTAATGAGATCACTACCATTACCCAAAGCTTCTAAGTTTCCTGGAAGAAATTATATCTCAAATGCCAGGCTGTAAACATAGAAATGGGGAAAAAAAGACATAAGATAATGCTGGAAAAAAATACCTCAACAACAATGCTTATTTTGAAATGGGTTTATGGCAAAATTAAAAGGGCATAATTTTCTCATTTTACCTGCTTTCTGGTGGTAAGTAAATCAGGAATGGCATTTAGTTTCACATTTTTCTTTCTCTGATCACTATACATTCAAAACTTAAAAAAAAAAAAAACTTTACCTATTTCTCATACACTATGTCCAGAGATTTCAAAATGTTTAAATGTATAAAAGCAGCTGCCTAGGATCCAGCAGACAGGCATTAAAGTTGACATTTGCAAACATCATTGTTTCACTCCCAGTTCACAGGCATTTTGACAAGAAGAAAATACAAACCTTCACTCATTCCAGGGCAAGCATTCTGAAACTAAATGATTTACATGGTAACAGGCAAAGGTTAAATTCACATATTTCATAGCCTTCTTACCAACTTCAGTCAAACCTCTGAAGTTTAACTATGGAAATCCTTGGTCTTTCTATATCCCCTGTGAATAGATATGAAATAAGAATTTTAATGATAATCTTTGAGGTCATGAAGGTTGGGTTTCTGTATATGAGACCACTTACCAAAAAATGTACACATACATTAGAAACTATTTTAAGGGATTAAGTTTAATTTGGACAAATGAACTACCATGTAAATAACACCTTGAATGCTTTTTAATATAAATTATTTATTTAACATGTTAAATCTCCTGCCATTGAAAACTGGGATATGGCATTTCTGTTGACGAAAAAAAATTGTTTTTTTTAAAAACCCACACTCAAATCCCACAATGGCCAATGGCCAAGGGGAGAGCATACTCAAATAATACCTTTGTGGGGGTGGGAGGGAACCAAATTGTGAAAATGAAAAACACATCTCTAAGAAAAGTATTAAGGTGATTTGGGGGATAATTTTTTTAAGAGGTTAGATTTAAACTAATTTTCTATTACTTTGTCAGATCAGAATTATTTTCATTTGCTAAGGGAAGCTCCTTATTGTTAAAGTTCACAGTTCTGGCTTCAAGGATTTTGCAATGTCAGTGTTAGTTCAAAAGTCTTGATATCAGTATGGCAACATCTTGACATACCTCCAATCACCCCAAGGAGATGCTGCTAATTCATACAAGCCAGATGGATTTGAGTTTACATTTTCAGACGTGACAGTATCTAAGTAACCTTAGATAAAATCCATTGCTTCAAATGAGGAATTCTTGAGTAGTCAGTCCCAAGATAGCTGGCATCTGAGAAAAACTGTGTTCACTGATACACACACATGCCAAGACCTCACGTACAACTTCTGAAGACCAGCCTGTTCCTCCAGGAATTCCTTCTTTGCTTTTCGCAGACACAGGCCTAAGCAGTTTAAGGGAGGTACATACAATACAATAGCTTATCTCCTGTTTCTATTTTTGATTGATCAGGAGCTGTAACAAGAAAGGTTCTTACCCCATGGTGCTTCAGTTGGAATACATTTACAAAATTAACTTTGAAAAAAAACTGGAGTTGATTAGTTACATTGGATATTCTGTCAACAAATCCAACTCATCCTAATCAGTCATAATTAACACTGATGTCTGATGAGAGGTACAAGTAAGGGTAGCAAGCTGACGTGCTGACTGCCCCTCCAGGGAACTGGGGAAAGTCTGCTCATTTTCTTCAACTTGGAAAAGAGGTATACAGGCTGCTCTGGCCAAACTGGCAAAAGAAATGTCTGCCCAACCTCTCATGGATATAAGAATGCTTTGTGCACATTTAGCAAACTTGGCAGGTAGGTTTCAGTTTTCTCCCGAAACAGAATGTGAATCCTGCAATCCTGGCACCTCCTCAAAGTCAAATGCTAACGTAACCCAGGCTTTCCTTAAGTCCAAGAACGTCAGAGACTACCTCCCAGCAAGGGCAGCAATAATTAAATTAGCATGCTTCTCTGCCTAGAATAATCCGCTGGATGGTGGGTGTGAGGCAGAGCTGGTCACTGTCTTACCCCAGACTGGCGAGGCAGGAGCTTCTGGAATGTTTGCTCCTCATCCGCATGCAACAAGACCATCTAAGCAGACTGGATTCCCCACAGCTCATTTCCCAACAAGAATAAATGCTGCCTTCTGTATAACTCAGATCTGCCATGATTCTACAAAACAGGATTTTTTTAAAATATGGAATTCCCTGCAGTTCTGCTAGACATAAAGGAGAGAAGCAGGATGTAGCCTCGGTGGGTTCATCTGACTTTAACTCTTTCCTTCTGCCTCCACGCCTTTCCTGCTGCCCCCAGACCAGAGTTCTCCTCTGTCTCACTTGCGTTTTCTATCCTTCCCTTGAAACTACTTGGTTCTCACCAGCCGGCAAACACGCAAGTCTTCTCATTCCAAATTCATCGTCCTCTACATCTTCCCTTACTCCTTAACCTCGCCATCTGATTTCCACCCTCTTGGCTCTGCTGGAATTTCTTTTCTTGTCAACCTCCCTTTCTGGCCTAAAGACTTTCTCTTCCCTCTTGAAGCCCTCTCTGGAACATGGGACTGAGCTGACCAATCCATGTTTTAATCTCTTCCTCCCCGTGGCACCAGCAACACAAATTCTCTGCATTTTCTAATCGACCTCTGGGGCTTCTCTTCCTCTTCAGTACAGACTTAGCCCCAGTGTGTCTCTGTAGCCCTTTAGCCCCCTTTCTCTTTTCTTTCCTTCAACCATCTCTTCCGTTACTAAAAGTGACCCCTGAAGTCGAATGCCCATTTACATTCTCCCTCAGGTCCATGGTAGAGTGCAGGCAGTAATATCCAGAAGTACTGATGCTTTTTTTTTTTTGGCAGTAAAATATTTATTAACAGCTTTGTTGAAACATACATGGCACAGAATGTGTGTATACTAAATATAAAACTAAGCTTTAAAATATGTATACACATGTGAAACTATCACCACAATCAAGATAATGAATCACTCTCAAGAGTGTTCTCATGAACTTTTGCTATCTTTCTGATTTCCATGTCACTGATTTCTGAACTGATCCTTCTTATTTTTCCTTATGATTACTTTGGGTTTCATTTGCTTTTTATAGTTTCTTTTTTTTTTAACTTTTTTTATTGAGTTATAGTCATTTTACAATGTTGTGTCAATTTCCAGTGTACAGCACAATTTTTCAATTATACATGGACATACCTATATTCATTCTCGTATTTTTTTGCTGTGAGATATCATAAGATCTTGTATATATTTCCCTGTGCTATACAGTATAAACTTGTTTATCTATTCTATATATACCTGTCAGTATCTACAAATTTTGAACTCCCAGTCTGTCCCTTCCCGCCCCCCTCCCCCTTGGCAACCACAAGTTTGTATTCTATGTCTGTGAGTCTGTTTCTGTTTTGTATTTATGTTCTTTTTTTTTTTTTTTTTTTTTTTTGATTCCACATCTGAGCGATCTCATGTGGTATTTTTCTTTCTCTTTCTGGCTTACAGAAGTACTGATGCTTCTTGACTGAAACTAATGTTCAAACATATTCTCATATTCAAATATAAATAACCAATGCGCACACATGATTTTTTCATTTAACTGAGTATTTGTCAAGCTCAGCTGTAAAGCAAAGTTAAGGAAAAAACACAAATATTGAAGAACAAAATGCAAAATGAAAATGAAATTTTAGACGAAGCATAAACTTTCTAAGAAAATCGGCTTATTTTATTTTTCTTTCATAAAATCCTTTAATGGCTCTCCATCACTTCTGGCATTAAATTTTTTTTCTTTTTTCTTATTGAAGTGTAGTCTGTTTACAGTGTTGTGTCAGTTTCTGGTGTACAGCACAGTAGTTCAATCATATATATACACACATTTTTTTCATATTTTTTTTCATTATAGGTTACTACAAGATATTGAATATAGTTCCCTGGGCTGTACAGAAGAAACTTGTTATCTATTTTATATATAGTAGTTAGTATCTGCAAATCTCCATCTCCCAATTTATCCCTTCCCACCCCTTTTCCCCTGGTAACCATAAGATTATTTACTATGTCTGTGAGTCTATTTCTGCTTTGTAAATAAATTTGTGTCTTTTTTTTAAGATTCCACATATAAGTGATATCATATGGTATTTTTCTTTCTCTTTCTGGCTTAGAGTTAAAGATCTTAAATGCCGATCTTTATGCCCCAACTCTCCCCGCCCCAAACAACTCCAGGTCAGGCCTTCACACACTCCTGCTTCACACTTTCACTGCCTCCTCGGATAGTTCTACATGGCTCTCCCAGAAGCCCGTCACACTCCATACTGACAGCCAGGGTCTCATCTCCTCCTAAACCTGTTTCTATTCCTAGGACCCTACTTCTTTCAGTAGCACCACCAGTTGAACAGTGGCCCAGTCTCGAATGCTTATAGTACTGGAATCCTCTGTCTCTGGTTGTTGTGCCCAAGCAGTTGCCAAGCCTGCCAATTCATGATCACCCTTTTCAATTTTATCTCCATTCTTATGTCTACCATCCTTCTTCTAGCTCCTACTTCTCTCTGCCTCAAGCATTACAACAGTATCCTTAATGTCTGCCTCCTTTCGCCATCCACGCGTGTAAAACATGCTTCTTCTGTATTAACCATTTCCACTCTCAAGAATGTCCTGTGGTTCCCCACATCTACTGCTCAAAGATGGAACTTCTCAGCCCAGCCCAAAGTCTACCCCTATCTGGTCATAGCTTGTGCTACCTTTTCCGGCTTTCCTCCTGCAAAGTCATTGTATTTTCACAGAAACAGTTTATTCGAGTTTTATGTCAACATTAGCATCTTTCCTATGTGTAGGGAAAAAACAAAGGGAGGGTGGGCACCTAACTACAGGAACACTTCAACAAGCAAAGCTCCGTTCTTCAATCTATCATGCCCCTTTTTACCCCAGAGGGCTGTGCTCCATCCGAGTGGTGCCATGTTGTGCAGCAGAGAGCATCACCTGCTGCAGAAGCAGAGCTTCATTTCACTTTCACCGTCAGCCTCTTTCCACGTACAGCCCTGCTGCCAAGTCCCCCCCGGCCTGTTGGATTTCCATGTATGTGTATTTCCCTGCTTCTGTGTGATCTCAGCAGGGATAAATGAACCTCAGATATTAAAATGTAATTTGTTCAGATCTTTGCCTTTAGGGTGAGAACTAAGATGCTGCCATCAGCCAGAAAATTTGTGATCTAATTTAGAAGCAGTGAGCCGTACTGTCTTTTCTCAGACACTTCAGAAAGCTGCACTGAGTCCCCACTTTTCTACCGTTTCGTAAAAGGTTTTCTTTTGAGCTATAAACAACATCGATTTTTTTTCTTCCACCTTACCATTCCAAGAAATAGTCATTTAAAAAGGCAGGGAAATACAAACACCGCTCCTTGGCTATCCCTCTGTTGAAATGCCACATCGTACAAGTGACTTACCTTTAATCTCTCGACTTCTGCTCGATCAAAGACTCCCCCACCCTGACCCACTTTTTACCCAGACATTTTGGAGGAAATCTCTCCCTGGCACTTACAGACAGAGTTCCAGGATCAGCACTGAATTGGCTTATGCAAAGAATTCTAAATTGTCAGTCTTCATATGATCTGAGAGTTCTCGCCCAAGTATCATTAGGGTAACATCTTCAAGATCATCACTAAACAAATATCAAAGAAAGATTTTCTTTGCTTGTTTTTCTATTGATACTTTGACCAATTTTAGCTCTCTCCCGTCTTCACATAAGACAGGTTATTATTACAAGGTCATAGGCTGTTGGTTTTTTTTTTTTGGTTTTCTTGGTTTTGCCGCAAAGGAAAAACAAATTGTGGGGCTATAAAATGTATTAACTATAAGGTTCAGTTAAGATAGAAGTGGAAGGCATCGGACATGGTTTTGTTTAGATGAATTCGGCACAGGGAACAACTGGACTAAATCCAACTTAAGAAAGAAGCAGAAGCCACAGAGAGACGAGTGGGCTGAATTTCACAGAAAGGATTTGAGAAGAGAGACGCGGAGTCCCTCTGGGAACTGAAAATTTCCTAATACTCTCCTGCACACCCCCGAGAGAAAAGGCAAAGGACAATTTTTAACTTTATAAGCAAAATTCAAGAAGATACCATTTTGTTATTACTGAGATTCACATGCACACACCCCAGAGAGGGAAAGAAAGTCAACAAAAATAAATGGATCCACTTTAACTTCTGAGTAATCTAGCAGATTAATGCTGGCCTAGCAATTGAAACTCTTGTGAAGTTGGCATTTCCTTTATAAAAACCTAACAACTTCCTGTAACACTATTTCCAAATTAGATGTAGAAGGGAAAGCACTGGCATCCTCAGATCCTCAGCATGAAAACAACTGAGTCACACATTCACTGGCTGCTGCAGACACCGGCAAAGTGTCCATTGTGAATACTAATTAACTGATAGCGTCTTCACGATGCAACAAAAGGGACTTGAGGCTTTTCAAATAAGATGTTGCCTTGCAATTCAAACAGTAATCTGACAGAAAGCAAATAACCTTCTCAGCAGATGCAGAAGGCTATGGATTAGCAAGTGTATCAGCAAGTGAGAAGGAAGGAGGGTCCAGTGTCTGACCTTTAAATGACACTAGGAAAGCAACAGAATAGAAACCTCCTTGGAAATTCTGTCCACTTTTCCTTCTCCGGTTTCATCCAACACTGGGGCTCAGTCACTTACTGAAAAAAGCAGTGTGGCTTGAAAGGACCGAACGATGCCCCTGTGCTACAAATCTACACATTTTAACCCCTCGATCTAATTTCGAAAGAAAAATGTCAAGGATGATGGCAAGGATAATACCTAAAGGTCTTTAATCAAAGCTCAAAATGTGCATGTCTTTTCTTCCTAAATCCAGCAGGTTGTAACGTTCTCCTTTCTTTAAAAAAAAGCAAAGATTCCGAGCAGATGATCAGAACAACTTTGCAAGCTGATTAAAAAGCATATCAGTTTCTAGGAATGGGTTTTATTTTTCAATCACATTTTCCTCTGTGAAAAGCTTTATTAGATTTTCAACTCTAAGTGTGTTCTGACCATATAATTTAGCAAAATGCTGCACCTCCATAATCCTATTTTCATCACACCACCGATTGTTCATCACGATTATAAATATAATCCATAGGCTTCACCAAAATGTGGTACACTTTTCAGACTATCTTAAAATAAAAGTTGTATAAATTGTCACTGAAAATTACACAGACACATTACCTATGTTTCAAATTGTACTGATTAATTCTTTCATATACCCAACCCCTTCAACAGAGATAATGAGATAGCACAGGAAGCTCTAGCATTATAAAACCAAAGAACTGAAGTCTCATTGTAAGCTGTAAGTGCCAATCAGGGTCCTGTGTCTAATGTTTATAGGGCATGAATGCCACCTACTGGCAGGCATTAAAGATTACACCATCTGACCAAGAGCCATGGACTTCATCTTTGCAATCCAACCATGGCAGGATTTTTGCCTGGAGCCAAAATGCACCCATTCTGTTAGGTGTACAGCTTGCCTCACTAGATGCTAATATTTTTGTAAGGAGATCACACAAAAAGAGGTCGGCTTTTGTCTTTAATTTACACTGCGTGATCAGTATATACATGTAAGTAAATGAGCACTTTTTTTTAGTCTATCCTCCCCTGCTAAAATGTAATCTAATCTCAACAGGAACAGCAACATTATTTTATTCATTAATGTATTCTATTTGCACCTAAAACAGCGTCTGGCATTTTGTGCATATTCATTGTTTACCGTGAATGAATGAGGAAAATGATAATGTTGTTTTAAGGCAATCTAATGCATCCGCTGATAGCCTAAGTTCTAAAAATAAACGGACATAAGTTGAACTATATATAAAATAAACAAGTTTCTACTCTATAGCACAAGGAACTATATTCAATGTCTTGTAGTAACCTATAATGAAAGATATGAAAAGGAATATATGTATGCATATATATGACTGAAACATTATGCTGTAAACCAGAAAAATGACACAACATTGTAAACTGACTATACTTCAATTATTAAAAAATGAACATAAATTGAAACTCTGGTTCTCCATCTTCTTGTGGACTTTTGTCATCTTTTTTAATTTCTCTGAGCCTCAGTTTGCTCATCTGTTAAATAGGGAGACTAACACCAAGGTAGTTGGAACAATAAGCAGATAAGTGTTTATTAAGCACTCAGCAAGAGTAAGTGCATAATACTATGCCCATTATTTTTAAGTTCTATACCTCAAGTCAGGGGTTGTCAGAAGTCTAATCAAGGCATTAGGCATGCTCAGGGCTCTTCCTTCTCCATCACCCTTGTCATCAACTCCCAGCCTACAAAATTCTCCACTTTCACCAAGTGCTGGTTCCTAACTGGAGTCCAGAAAGCTTCAGCACTCAGATAGTCACAGACCTTTCGAGTTGTGCAGGGCTGCAGTGTGATATTAGGAAGTCAGTGTTCTGGAAATCTCTAAACGGTACTCTGAAGCACTTAAATAGTTCAGAACTCCCTGGAGGGTTGTACAAAGGTTTTAATTTATCTTACAGCTGATATTACACTTTGCTATCTGCTAGGAAACCATTCTGTACTTGCAGGGACATAGATACCCATGAGTGCTTCTGTTTGAACACGAGACAAGCAACGGAACACCCACTGAAATGGACTTAAATGTCAAGGAACTTTGTCTTATGTAACATGAAGTCCAGAGGTTGTGCTATAGCTGGTTTGCATCTGGACAGTATCAGGAAGAACCCATGTTCTTTCCACACCATGCTCTTCCATCCGTTGTGGCCTTCAGATGCTCCCAGTAGAAATCTGGGCCCCATAGCGTGCTATTCACATTCAGTGGGGAGAAGAAAATGGTCCCCAGAAGGATCCCAGGGAGGGAGAAGGATTTCCCACAGAGCCCTGGCAGACCGTTTCTCCCGGCTCACTGGTCAAAATACTAAAACATGCCCATTCTTGCACCGGCTGCCTCTGCGACTAATCTGGTAGAGTCTTAGCTCAGTCATGATCTGTGTGAAGGAGGGGGCAGACTTGCACCCAAGTCAGGTTCAGGAGAAAGGAAAAAGGAAGCGTGGGGGCTGGGCAGCAGCTGGAAGTTCCCACTCCCGCGAGAACACAGAGATAGAGTGGTCCAGTCTGTGAAAACAGCCATCAATATGCTGAATTGGTTGGGGTTTTTTTTAATCCTTAAAATAATTTTTTAAGGAGACACTTTCTGGCAGTCCATATACTAAGAGCCCAGCATGCCTCTATAGAAACATTTCACGCTTAGGTTTGTTAAAACATACAAGTTCTGGGAACGTTCCCTAAAGAGGCTACAGTTCAGGCAAAGGAACACATGGGAAGCTCTGGGAGCACAGGTGCCTGTGGCCCCACTGGGTCTCCATCCCCCCTTTAATAAAGGAGGGGCTAGCCGAGTTCCCAGGTCTTTCCCAGCTTCTTCATTCTGTGTGTTTGAAGCCTTATCCACCCACACCATCAGTGACCCTACCTAAGCACTGGCACACGTCTGCATTCGCTGTTCAAGTAAGTGCTGACCTCTCAGTGCACGGGCTCTACTCGGTACAGAACTGGTAAGACAGACACCAGGGCGAGGCAAGTTCCTGCCTTCCAGAGCCTTCACTGGGGAGGAGAGGCAGGTAGAAAACAGGGCTGCAAGCGCAGCAAAGTTAACAACAGAGTGGAGCAAAGGAGCGGTGTCCTGGGCAGGGAAGAGTGAGGTGAGGGGGCAAGGTATTTAAAAGATGAAACAGGACAGGGTCGGGAGGACAAGCAAGCTCTGCGGGCCAAGAATTGACTTCACCTGTTTGTGAAGCTCGGCACAGCCAAGATGGTCATGACGACGGATGAGACTGCTGGTGGTGCTGGGTGGCGTGATGCTGCAGGTCAGTTACTGTGCCCTACCAAGCGCCAGCACTTTAGTTACAGTATTTCACATAATCTTCACAGTAATGCCAGCAAAGGGGGGTCATAACCCACATTTTACTCTCAACTTATCTAGAAAGAAAGAGAGAGAGGAAAGGAAGACAGAAAGAAAGGAAGAAAGAAAGAGGAGAGGAGGGGAGGGGAGGGGAGAGGAAGGGAGGAGAGGGAAGGAAGAGAGATAGTAAATCTGTGATTAGAATACACGTCCCGGCAACGTCAAAGACCACACGCCTTCACCACACTTCTGTGCCTCTTTGAAACGCAGTGGCTCCCCACACCACCCCCACAGCCTGCAAGTCGGGCTGTGACGTCAATTTACACACAAGAGCCAATGCAGAAAAACAAGAACGTCTACGACAGGGCTACAGCTTCTTCCGTACAAACGAAAACAGCTTTCCTGAGCCCATAGAAAAGCCATCTTTGGCTGGAAAAAAGATGCAGAGCTTTGCATTTTACATTACCTGCTTGTTAAACAGAATCATGACAGTGAGAAAGAAGGCACGGCTCTTAGCCACTGAAATGTTCATATCGACGTAGTTGAGAAAAATTAACCCCCAGACAGCTTTGAAGCTTTTACCTGAACTTGGACTGAGGGGCTCTACTGCACAGTTACATGGTCTCTGGGTTCTCGCTCCTGTGTGTGTGAAGGGACCGCTGAGGGAGAGAAGGAGAGACCGATCACTGCCCCCCCAGCCTCCAGGACCCGTGAGCCCACCACCGTCACCTGCAAAACAGCGCCGCCTGGGAATACTCAACTCAACGCAGCATGTATTTGGAGTTCTTACGATGGGTTCTGGGGCCCAGGCGTGCACTGCTCAGGGTCACCCCACAGGCTGACCAGAGTACGTAGGCAGCACTGTTCAAGTAGAAATGAAGTTCCCACCACTCGGCTCTAATCCTCCAACGCGCTCCCCGGGAAGTCAGGGACCGTGACCGCTGAAGTTCCCTCCCCAGCACCGTCCCCTCCCCTACCATTGTGAAAAAGGCCCTTTCATCTGTGACCTGCATTTAAAAACTGACATCTGGCGGTTAGGGTGGTAATTAGACATCATTTAAAAGTTATTTCTGCCTTGTTAACTGGGTTACTCTGTGATCAAATTATGGGATAATTTAGAGGAGTTCAGGCATATTGATTGTATAATCCATAATGTGGGTAATTAATAACTATCCCCTAAAAGCTGCGTGTGAGAAACTGTAAGGATTCACATTAGACAAAAAGGCAAGGCTTTCCCCTCGAGGCCTTTTATTAACTACACAGCAAAGGGAAAGCTTTCCAAGGAGAAGAAATCCAGATTCGGTGCCAGAAGGTACTAACACCATTGCACAACCCCCATCCCTGATGGCCACCAGCAGGTCCCCTGGGGTCTCCTTGCGCCGGGGCCACTCTGGTTGCTGGCTTCTTCCAGGCGGTTTCACCCATCACTTCTGAGTTATCAGTGGGGCTGGTCCCCAGCTGTGGGGATGGCAATGGCGCAGACTGGTCTATTTTGCACTGAGCTGACACCAGCAGTTTAATTCCCACAGGCTGCTTCCACTTGTGCCTCAATAATAAGGAAATTATACTGGTCATGGTGAAGGTGATAAGGGTCAGTCCTCTGTAGTCCTGAATCCCACCTGCCATTTACAGCCACACCAGGTCCCCAAGAAATATACACATTTACACACAGAGATGTTATTATTAACTAAGATTTCTGCTCCAAACTCCTTTGTTTTCTCCCCTGTGAGCTGGGCTGGACCTTCTGCAAGCCAGAGACATCTTGAGCTGCGTGCGGCAGGCAAGCAAGATACCCGTTCAGTAGCTCCTTTGTCTCGGTGCCATCAGGTCTTCAAAGAACCTGACAGTGCCCAAACCGGAGCCCTGAGGAGGGAAGACAGCAGCAGAGCTCATGAAAGACGAGAGGCACTAATTCCAGGAGAAGGACCTGCCTGGTCCACTTGCACATCAAAGTAAATGTGACCTTGTCTAGTATTTACACACAGCCTGGCTGGGCACCTGCGTCAATGTGTCATTGTTCTGCTACATCCACTAATGCACCACTTTGTGGATGGTGACATAATAACGGTCTGTGTTTGTTTAGCTCAGCACCTGCTAAGTGCTTTACATGCACTGTTTTATTTAATCATCAGAATGACACCGGAAAGGTAAGTGCCAACACTATCCCCAGTTCACAGGGAAGGACACTGATAGATGAAGAGGTCCAGCGATCCACGCCAAACCCTGCCGCTGGGAAGTGGAGGAGCCCACACAGGGGCTCCAGGCCTCTCGGCCCCCCAGGAGCCGCTCTGCTTCCCCCAGAAGTCCATCTCTCCTTAACAAGGTCAGAGTTCCTCCTCCCTGGATGTAGAATCAGGAAAGATAAGAGGTCTGAGGAGAAACGCACAGACACCATGAGGAAAAGACGATAGTAAGAAGAGAAGATGCTGGGAGAAATTTTCAGTGTGCAGGAAGCCAAGACAGCTGTGAAGTAAAGACGGCTGCTCTTCAGGTGTAAACTGCCTCCTGTGCAGTGCTGTGCTCTGAAATTGCCCCCTGTATTCATTTCTCCAGGGCTGCCGTAACGAGTCACCACAGCCTGGGCGGCTTAAACAGCAGAAATGTATTTTCTCGCAACTCCGCAGACTAGAAGTCTGAGATCAGAGTGTCGACAGGCTTGGTCTCTTCTGAGAACTCTCTCTGTGGCTGGTAGATGGTCTTCTCCCTGTGTCTTCATGTGGTCCTTTCTTCTGTATGTGTCAGTGTCTTTATCTCCTCGATTTATAAGGACATCAGTCACTGGCTTACGACCCACACCAATGACCTCATTTAAACTTAATTACTCTTTGAACACCTATCTGCAAACCCAGTCACCTTCTGAGGAAACGGAGGCTAGGACTTCTACGTATGAATGTAGGGGTGCACAAGTCAGCCCGTAACACACACACTCTTTATCTCTAGGTTTTCAGTAGAAGCCTGTTAGACATAGTGTCTTAGATGAGAGAAATGTGGTGAAAAATGAAAGGCAAACTTGTCTTCCATATATGGTATTGATGAAAAACAGAAAGGAACAAACAGGTCAGGAGGTCTGACGGAGGACAGCAAGTAAGAACTCAGCATAAGCAGGAAGCAAGAAGCCAGAGGAAGACATGCTAGGACCAGCTCACTCTGCTCCCACCACAGGGCGGTACTACGGCTGCCAGCTACACGTGGGATGGGCTTTAAGCGTCTTTTGTTTTGTCTGCTTGGGAGTGAGCATCAAAGGAATGATCACTCCTGAAGGCACTCTGAGTGACACAGTGATGAACGGCATGGCAATTTTTCAGTGAATTATCATCAAATGCCAGCCTGCTTAAATCAGAGTTACTCAAACCCCTAGGGTAGAAATGTAACCCAAATATTTATCTCTTGATTGTCTCTTGATTCCCAACCCACTTTACCATCCTTCACTTTAAAACAAACTAGAAGTTGTGCCCTGTGCTGAAGGCGAGGTGAGTAGTGGCATCTCCTCAGCACAGTAATGCACAACCAAGTGTGCAGCTGGCTCGGTGACTCCAAGAGACTCACAAAAGCTCTTTGGCTCAATCTTGGTAGTGAAATTTCAAGAGTGGACTAACATTATTAAATCTCATAGTCATCTGTGACCAGGATTTTCAATTAAAGATCATTGGGTTCTACCAACCCTCAGGCACTGTTGGTGAAAAAGTACATGGGTGCATCCACTGTGAGAAACAATACAGAAGTTCCTCAAAAAATTAAGAATCAAACAGCCATATGATCCAGCAATTTCACTTCTGAGTATTTACCCGAAGAAAACAAAAACAGTAATTCAAAAAGATACATATGCACATGAATGTTCATTACAGTCTTATCTACAATAGCCAAGATATGGAAGTAACCTCAGTGTCCATCACTAGATGAACAGATAAGGGAGCTGTGGTGTATATATATGTACAATGGAATATTATACAGTCATTAAAAGGTCTTGCCATCTGCAACAACATGGATGGACATGAAGGGTATTGTGCTAAGTGAAATAAGTCAGACAAAGACAAACACCATATAATCACACTTATAAGTGAAACCTGAAAAAACAAAAACAGACTCATAGATACAGAAAACCAATGGGTGGTTGCCAGAGGGGAAGAGGATGGAGGGTTGAATGAAGTAGGTGAAAGAGATACAAAAAAAAAAAACCAATAAGCCATGAGGATGCAGTAACAGCACAAGTAATGTGGTCAGTAATACGGCAATAGCTTTGCATGGAGACAGATGTTATCAGACTTATCATGGTGACCACTTTATAATGTATGCAAATGTCAAGTCACTATGTAGTACACTAATGTAATATTGTTCATCAACTATATTTCAATTAAAAAGGTTCTCTGAACCTTTAAGGATGTAAAATAAGTTATGGTACTAAACAGACAGGCTCCACACTTGCAAAATTATCCTAAGCCATTTTGAAAGGACATCTCAGCTGACAGTGCAGAGGAAGAAATGGGCCCTCTGGTTCTATTTCTGGGTGGCATGCATGCTTGTGGGACTGGCTGACAGGACCCCCATGCCAGGACGGCACCACACGCCAGCTGAGCAGCATAGCTGGGGATCACACACACACGCACGCTGAGTCCAGGACCAGAAGCCTCAGCTGGTCACTGGCCAGGCAGCCATGCCCAAAACATCTGGCAACTTGACTGCACTGAAACTTGATTATATGTATGCGTGACTCTGTGGATATTTGGTGATACCAACATATAATCTATTGGCAACTGTTTTTCAGACGGATGATAATAAGCAAGAAAATGCTCAAATAAAATTTCTCATCCCTTTGAAATCATGTGGAGGAAATAAGAAAAAGAACAGCCCCCAAAAGAAGAAAGGTGAGTGAGGTACTGTACAGTATATGAAGGTGTGAGGACTGGCACTGCAGTTTCACTGAAATACACACACACGTGTACACACTGGCTGTCTATCCTTACTGGTCACTCCCAAAAGTTCGTCTGGCCAGTGTGACAAGAATTATGCAGACATGAACATTGGAAGCTAAAATAATGGCATAGAATTAGTACCTGTTAAGTCTTAGAATAGTCATATCCTTGGGGAAATATGTATGACCCTTTAATACTGGGAAACCCAGAATAGCAATGTCTAAAAACCCAGATGCATAATAGCAAAATAGGAGGTCATATGGCTAACTGATATGTTTCCATAAACAAAAAAATTCCAAAGATGGTAATCCTGACACTGAAATCATCTCTATTAATTAAGGTTCTCCTGGTAGAGAGAAATAAATATTGATTCTGGCTAGATTCAGAGAGACATTGAGGGAGAGAGAGAGAGAATGTATTAGGACACTAGAATGAGTTTGTGATGCTCCAAGGCTTCACTGCCAATTTCTTACAGGGCATTGATTTTTAACCTTGATTACATAATAGAATCACGAGTGAAGGTGGAAAAATAAGCAGTGTCCTGGCTCTACTCAAATTACACAGAAATCTCTGGGGGGTGAGTCTCATGGGTAAGTACATTTTAAAAGCTCCCCAGCTGATCTTAATGTATAGCCAGGGTCAAGAACTCCTTCTCTGGAATGTTGGCATTAATATCACATTAACATTAATGACTCCCAGGTCCACTGTTTTTAGGTCAAATTCTAAAATTCCCAGGAGAGTGAGGATCAGTGGCCAGTTTATATTCAGAGGATATCACTGAAGAAAATTAGCCATTGGTGAGAAAGCAAGGTCATACTGGACCAGATGTGGCAGGTGGCAGCTGGGAGACCCTTCCTATGCACCAAAGCAGGTTGGAGTACTCAGAGCTGGGCAGCCCCCCAAAAAAGCAGCCATTACACCCTCTACGAGTGCCACGGCTTCATGCTTAAGTAAATCTCCCCTCTTCACTAAGCACACACACAGATACAACAGCACCACTCTGTCCACGGTCCAGTAGGCCAGCCCGGAGTGACAGTAAAGTGAGGGTAGAGATGTGCCATACACCCTGGCCAGTGAGCGAACCCTCCCGTCTCCCTTCATTCCAACCCCAGTGTCACCTGGCAAATGTTCTGCATCAGTAAATAGACAAGGATGGTTGTCAAAACTGTAACGAAGTCAGGTCTGTTTGCTTCTGCTTAACTTATCAATGTATGCGAAACAGTAGCTTCAACAATAAAAGAAAAGCTTCTCTTAGGTAAATATTTGCCAGACAAGCCTGTTCATGCCAAACTTAACAGGCCCTTTAACCCCCTCAATACACTGTGCAAAGGTGAACTCCAAAACTTTAGTCCTGGCAAACCTGGAATTAAAAACGTTCAAATGAACTTCTTTTTAATGTGATAGACAACTATCCCAGCTATGACACAGATGTTCAAGGGAAAACACACAGCATGTGTGGAGTAACTTACAAATCAAACAAACAGTATACACACTTCCAAACACAAGCATAGGGGAAATATCTACGAAGCACTCAGCCCTGGGGAAAATTCAAAATCAGGGTGAGGGTCAAGATAACCACTGCCTTGAACGAGTGGCCAAACCCACACTCAAGTGTTTGTCAAGCATGTCAGGAGAGCATGTGATCAGAGCGAGCGTGAGTCAAGTCTACACACGTCACCCTGAGAGCCCAGGGTGAGTCTGCATCATGAACCCAGCCCCGCCCCGCAGAGGCTCCAAGGAATGGGCAGGCTTATCTCCTTAACGTCGCTCTTGAATTCATAACACAGGCGAGTCTAAGTGTCAGGAGGAAAACCTACATAGTCACACCATTTGCAGGATGACTGGGGAGAGGAGATAAAATAATGGAGGCCTAAAGTGCCCAGTACAGGACGTAATGACTGTCACACAACAACACAGGGCTGTCAGTTTGTGTTCCTCCATCAACAGAACGTGAGACAAGGAATTCGAGTGTGAGGACTTTGAGAGTTAAGGGAACGGGGGCACAAGACAGGGAAGAGAAGGCAGACATCAAAGGATGTGTCCTCAAGCAAATCACCCAAAAGGCAATGGGAGCTTCATGCCACAAAGGAGGGAAGTCTGGGAGCCTGTGGGGAACACACACCGCGGAGGCTCGCCAAACCTGGTGAGGGAGCAGAGAATTTACACACCAACTCCCATCGGTCCTTGGCCGGGGGAAGCAGGAGGGCATTGACACCAGGCAACTCGGGCCTGCTGGGCACGTGGGCAGGTTCGCTCCAGCAGCCAGGAAAGCCCTCAGCAAGGGAGATGTGTTCTGGTAGCTGAATGCGGCTGCCAGACGATGACACGGTGAGACCTGTTAGTGCGGGCACTAACAGCGTCTGTCCAGCAGGGACTGCGGCAGGCGAGGCGGCGGAAGGAGCACGAGTTGTGACCCAAGGATGCCTGTGTTTAAGGCCAGATCAGTAACACCTATTCCTGGGGATGCCGTGGGCAGCAGATGCAGACAGACACACACTTTACACAACAAAGCATAACAGCACACCGACCACAACTGCTAACTGATGGTTTCCAGAAATGAGGTACCGTCCCTAGTCTCGGAAAGGGACATAGTCTTTGCGGTCAGGCTTGGGTTCAAGTCCCAGCTCTACCGTGTACTGACCGAAGGGCCTTGGTTCAGTAACTTAACCCCTGCTTATCTGTCAAATGGGACCAATTAACAATACCCACCCCACAGTGCTGGTGTGGAGACTTAAAGCTCTTGTGTAAAATATCTAAGACAAGGCCTGGTGAACGGCAAGCACTCTGACATTAGCTGTGATCAGCAACATCATTGCTATTAGACAGCAATCTGTATTAGCTTGGGCTGCTGTAGCAAATTATTGTAAAGTGGGTGACTTAACAACAAAAATCTATCTTCTCACTGTTCTGGAGGCTGGAAAACCCAAGATCAAGGGGCCAGCCAGCTCCGTTGCTGGTGAGCGCTGTCTCCCTGTTCGGAGGGCTGCCTTCTCGCGGTGCTCACTGGCAGGTGGAGAGACTTCTCCTCTTCTAAGGCCACAGACCCCACCCTGAGGCCCCACCATCGTGGCCTGGTCTAAGCCTAGTCACCTCCGAAAGGCCTCACCTCCCAATACCGTCACACTGGGGATCAGGACCTCAGCATACGAATTTTGAGGGACCCAAATATTCAGTTCCTAACAAAACATTTGAATGGCATAAACAAAATGAACTGTAATACAATAAATTCTATAAGCATCCATCTCTGCTCATCCATGTTAAGAGGTAGTGTGGACAACAAACGGACAGACCAACGGAGGATCTATGAGGCTATGACTGGAGGCTGCAGAGTAGTTAAAAAGTTGTTGTGGTTTTGTTTTTTGGTTTTTGGGTTTTTTTCATTTTATGTTATTTTGTTTCTAGGTCACCCAAAAGCAAACGTGCAACATTTTCTCCTTGCACGTGGCACTGTCTGGGTTGCTTGCTGGTAGGACTCTGAATTACACCAGCAAACAAACGCCACCAGGAGAGCACAGTGTCTGTGAAACCAAAACCAATTCTTATTATGGAAATCCTTTCTTCAAATGTCTGCTTCTCCGCGTTAGCAAACAGAACATAGACAATGTAACAGTATCTGATGATTGAAAATCTTGCCATGTCTGTGGGTTCTCATGCTGAACATCAGTTCTCATCACACCGGCCTGTGGGTGTGCTTGTGGGAGAGCAAACATTACACAGAATCTTTAATGGCCTTGAGATACTCCCATAAGGCTTTATTTGTTGTTGCTTGTTGTTGATGTCAGTTTGTTAAGGTTTTTGTTTGTGAATTTTCTCCACCTGACTGAGTCTAGGGGAAACTGGATTACCGCTCTCTGCGTGAGATGAATGTGCGCTCTCTCCTCCCACACAGACAGAGGGTGAGTCTCCCTCCCAGGCCACCTGGGAACTGGACACTCTCCTCCATGTGACCTAGTCCCGGAGGGAAGTTCAGTGTGCCCAGCCTCTAGCCCCGCTGTGCAGCCTGCCGGCGCCCATCAAGTGGACCCTTCTCCTGCACGTGTTCTAAGTCATTCGGCAGAGTTGTTCACAAGGAGCCAGCCCAGCCCACCCTACCCTGGTCTGCTCTGCCTCGCTTAGCTCCCCAGCTCTACGCTTCCAGCAAGGCCTTTCTAAAGCGATGCGATCTCCATGACACGGGGCCTCACGGCCCATCCTCCAAGACTCCCTACCGACCACGCTGAGTCCTGGAAGTTGGACCCCTCAAATCAACCTCTTAATGAAAGTCAGCGGGGAATGGTCACGGGGGGTGCAGGCAGGGTGGGATATTTGGGGAAAATAGAACAGATACTGCTGGATTCAGAAGATCATTCTTAGGCAAATGCAAGGCAGTTTCCCAAATGACGGAGTGCAGAGAACACAGGGTCCCAGACTTGAGGGAGATCACTGGCCTTCACACAAGACCTCTCTCCATAATGTTCTGGCAGGTGGATGATGTAAAGCCATAAAATGTTTTTCAAAATCTAATCCCAGCCATGTTGTAGTATAAATACAGTCTATCTGAACTCAACTATTTCTGTTTTTTTCCTCAGTTTACAGCTTTGGTGCCCACATTTTTGTGGTCATTTGTGGGTATTTTAACAGGACTTCTGAAGGAGCCTTATCAGGCATTGCTTATCAGCTACCACAGCAACACAGAAATAACAGAAGCAGCACGCTGACATTCACTTACAGTCAAAGCGATACACAGAAGTCATCCAGCCATCAACCAAAATATTGAGAATATAGTAAAATAGTGCCAGTTTCTGTACATTAAAACTCATGCATTTGGCTCATGAAAAGGTCTCAAAACTACCAACTATCTAATCCAACAGACATTCTGCCCTTCCTCCTAAACAGCCCAATTTTTGTTGGGTACAACACAAAATAAAAGATTCATTACGCACTCTTCCCTGCTGCTAAGAATGACTGTGAGACTAAATTCTGGCCACCAAAACCTAGACATATTGCATGAGATTCCAGGAAGTTTCCCTGGAAGGGAGGAAGTACACTCTTCTTCTTTACCTCCATCCTGCTGCCTGGAATGCAGATGTGGTGACCAGCACTCCAGCAGCTTCTTAAAACATGAGGATGATAGTTACGTGCTGGAGAGAACAGAACAAGCGCTGGAAGGAGCCTGAGTTAGTGAGAACTCTGAGTCCTTCTTCCAGTCTTACACTTGAGTAGCAAACCACCAAAGATGGTTTAATGACAGAAAGCAGCAATTGTCTACTGCCACTCTCTCTCATGCTCCCAAGGGTTGACGAAGGCTCGGTGAGGCAGTTCCTGTTCAAGGTTTCTCTCGTGGGGCTGGAGCCATCATGTGGACATCCTGCCTCACACGCGGAGGCTTATGTTTCCTCTCGGCTGGGACTCTTGCCCATAGCTTCGCAGCATGGCCTGGGCTTCCTCACAGCACAGCAACAGGAATGACAGCTCCCACGGCCCTTTGGGGCCCCGCCTGGAGGACACAGGCTGTCACTTCTGCTGCGCTCTACCGGTGGTGGCAAGCCCAAGCTCTGCCCAGGTGCAGGGAGCGGGGCCTCAGGGCCGCCTCCAGGGGAGGAGGAAGGGAACAGCCAGATCATAATGTAAGGAAAGACATGGCTACAGCCACCTTTAAAAAAATAAAATCGGCCATGGCCCCGCACCAGCCCTGAATTACCTACCTCCCGATTTACATTATGTGAGGAACAGACGTATCCTGTTTAAGCCAGTGTTGCTATGGGTTTCTCCTCAACGTGCAGCCCCTCCTGCTGCTAACGGATGCAGCTCCTAGGCTGTGGCTCAGAGTGGACCGCCACGTACTTTACACACAACTCCAACCAGCTTGTTTCACCAGGACTCTCCCTCCAGAGAAGGTCAATGACCACAGCACAGGAAGGGGCAAGAATGCTGCTAGAATCAGACCAGGTACACTCACAGCAACAGAAACGGAGGTAAAAAGCTGAGAAGTTGTAAAAAGTCAACCCTGTTACTTTCAAGAGGCACAGCTCTCCGTGGCCCTTTAGTAAAAAGACAAGTGGCATTTTTCTGAATCAAAAAGCCCTAGAGATTATGACCAAATTCAGGAAAACTCAAGAATGAATGAAGGCCCTAAAATATTAAAAAGGACAGAGATGTAGTCATGACAGTCCCATCAAAGATAACTTTTGTACATTATTGCTGAGGACAATCCCTGAGAAAAGATTTTCTTGCAGATTTGAGACATGATTTCATATTCTTATCCTTTTTCCTTAAGAGAATCCTTGAGAGATCATTTAATTCCCAATTTCATGTTTGATTTAAATAAAGGAATACAGGAAACACAAAAATATTTTTAACTCTGTTAGAAATGTTCAAGTTAAGTTCCATCTATGCATTAATCTTGTATCTGCACGAGTTCCTGCAGAGCTGTCTCACCACGCCCTAAGGAGCATCTCTACATCCCTTCTCTGTGAAGAACCCTGAATCTCAGAGAGGTCACGTGACAGGGGCGGTCCTTAGGGATCACCCAATCTGCGACATCACCCAGCCTCCACCTTCTCATTTACAAACTAGAGTTAACCTTGTCTTCCAGAGTTAGTTGCTTTGTTTCGTTTGGTGTCCCAGTATTTTTCTTATTTCTCCCGGTCCTAAAATACCTTGGGATTAACCAATACTAAATTCAGTTTAGTCACTCAAAAGTGCACTTCAGCTAACATATTCTTCCTTCTCCAATCATCCCCAAAGGGGGAAAAACTTTTTTTTTTAAGATATTAATAACCTTCCTCACTAGCAATGTTTAAAAAAGAAAAGAACCAAATCCTTAGGCACATTTAACTCCTTCCCTTCTTGATTCTATTTGGCCTTGGTGAAGTTAAACCCCTATAAACACATTAGTCTCTTAAATTTCCACTGGGCTTCAGGATTTTCTGTGCTTTATTACATTCAGAAATACAGCGACATTTGCCCCAAAAAATGACTCCTTTTGCACTATTAGCCCACACAGACCATTCCACACCCAAGCCACAGGAATTGGTCCCACAGACCCACACTGCTCCACTCCAACGTGGACTGCTCCGGTCCCACTGCCAGGCATGCACATCTTCAGATTCCAAATGTCTTCTGCCTACTTCAAATGTCTCCTTCTCTAAGGAAGTCTTTCCTCATCCTCTAAATTAGAATTAAGCTCTCTCTCCACATTCAATGAAGTATCCACTAGGGGCTGTTTTAGGGGCAAGATACACAACAGGGGAGAAAATGCAACACACTGCCCTTCTATTTGGAGAGATAAACATGTATTGAATGATCAATGGATAAATGTAAAATTGGTTGTGACATGTGCCATAAATGAGTGGCACAGGGTGCTCTGATAGAGACGATTTGACCAGTCGTGTGTTAAGTCATAAACTGTGAACGGTTAGCAGTGTCATCCAACCTGCATGCTAACAAGCTAGCTTCCCAGTTTTATACACAGGTAGTGACCGAAGACACCAGATGCAGGGGTGAGAAACACTGATAAGTTGTCACTCATATCGAAACAGCATCCAGGCAGAATCTTGTATCACTTCCCCACACCCCAGTCTCCACAGAGTAGCAGGGTTAGATTAGACATCCCCTGCTCCTGCAGTAAGGTACACCGCAGGGGAGGAGCCATGCCTTCTAGAACACTGGCTCCCTCTGGAGAGCGAGATTCAGGGAGAAAGGGAAACGTCATTACTGCTCTGGAATGTAAGCAATCATCTCCAGGGAGGGGAAGGAGAGAACCTTGCCTAGAGATAAGGGAAACGTCATTACTGCTCTGGAATGTAAGCAATCATCTCCAGGGAGGGGAAGGAGAGAGCCTTATCTCTAGGCAGGTATGTCTCCAAATCTCTCTCTGCGGAAACACTATCTCTAGCTTCCGAGGTTGTTTGCTGTTCAAACGTGTCCTTTGCTCAGAAGACTGGGACCAATGAGGAATGAAAGAAATCCACAGAGAACTGTTTCCCCACATGGCAAAGATCTGACTTTTCCCTGAAGAGATGAAGTTTGTGTAGAGATATGAAACATGAGCAGGAGTCGGTAGATTGGGGGCCCAAGGGGGATGCAGGCAGATAAAGTTGGACATGCAGTGCCCAGCACAGGAAAAAGTACAGGGTTTTCAAGGAAGCAGCTACATGGTTGCAGCACGCAGAGCTGGGTGAATCGGGACAGGCAGGCAGGGACCAGAGCACGCAGACCCTTGCCAGTTCACAGTAAAGATCTGGCCCCTTATCCCAACAGCAGTGGGAAGCCAAGGAAGGCTAGGAGGAGACTGGCATTCCAACAAAGCCACTCTCTCCATGGTAAAGGATGGACTAGAATGGGGTGACACCTTGTGTTCCAGCTGCCCACAGAACCTTTGATTACGGCGAATTCCTTGAGCTTGTCTCCACATCGTACCTCTCCTCTTGTGTACCCAACACAACGTGGGCTAGTACCTTGGAATCTGTCGTGTGTCATTACCAATAATGTGCAAAGCACCAATAGGAATCAAAAAACATTTTCATTTTTGAATCAGTACCAAGGGAAGCCCCTATCCTCCTGTAGCTTCCATTCTAATGTGCTACAATATATACATTTGTTTTTTTCAGTTAAGCTCTTTTCATCCTTCAGTTTCTCTGCTATGGACATTTCAATGTGCCCATCATAGGAAAGATCTCGATAAAGATGACTCATATTTCTGAAATACTCAGCTGCTCTAGAAAATAGCACCCAAATTCGATTAAATCAGTGTGGCTCTGAATGAGGGCTCTGAGATGGCTCTGGTGGCCTTATAGGCAAGGAAAAAAAAATACACAAGATGCAGCACTGAATCTGGAGCTACGGTAAAAATAGAGGATCTGAAATCCTGACTAGCTTGTTGAGAGAAGCCCAAACATTAAGACAGAGGCTAAACATACATGATGGGGAAAGAAGGGCAGGGGAAGTGATGGCCGCAAGTGAGGACTGCTTCAGAAGTAGCTGATTGGTTTTATATGAGATGCTGTTAGTGTTACCTTTTGCATTTTCCCCTTCACCACAAATTTAATAACTTTATTTTCACTGCAGCGCCATCAATTTTAGCTGGGTTGTGCTATGATTCACTTCCCCAGAGCGTTTGCATAATACGCATCCCGCAGGTCTCATTTCTGTAAATCACTGCTTTGTGGGGGAGAAGGGGGGGTGGATTTCAGGCGCACTCCTGCCTTTGAGTGAGTTTCAAGACCAAAAGGAGATTGCATTTCCTGATTGCTAAGTTATCTCTGCTGTTCACTGAGAAATAATTTTCCCTATAACACTTCGGTTTGTATATTCGATAAAGTTAATATCTGTGAAATCAGTTGATTCTCACTGCGCTAAATTATACTGGAATAGACAGAAGATTGACTTCCTGGTATTGACAAGAGAAAACTCTCAATGTCTTTTGACTTATTATCTCTGGCAGTTGGAAAGAATTACAATAAAACATGAAATGACTTTACAGGGTATGTTTAGAGAGCAAAGAAAATTAATGGAGGGATGGATTCTTAGGGTATTTTGCCTTTTGACAAAGATTTCTACTTCCTGTCAAATACTTCGTCTGAAATGAACTGGAGGAACACAATGTAAATTGATTTATCCACACCCTAAGAAATACCTGAGGTTTAACTGCCTCTGCAATATTTATGTTTACATAAATAATTCAAGGGCAAATTAAGCCAGCTTTTATAATCACCTCCCACAGAGGCACATGGCTCAGTCCCAAGGACTTAACTGTGACTTGATGAAGGTACTTAGGTCACTACAACCAATAACCCTTACAGAAAGTCCTAAAGGCATAAAGGAAAGAAATCCATAGCTTTCAAGCCTAAGCCCGTAGGAAGAAATACCGTATTTGCAGTTGATTCTAAGCACTGTGGGCTTCGGGAAACATAGCTCTATTAATGATGAATTTTCTAAATATACACTGTTTCAGCCTCATCCATGAGCTCATAGCACACCCAATCCTCAACGCACAGCTGAGCGACACCTTCCCCTAACCCGTGTGTCGTCACCTAACCTGGGCGAGCAGCTGCCTCCTCCGCAGTGTTCAGTTCACCATCTTCGGTCGTTCACTCTCCAGGGAGCCACTTGCCTCCTTTCATTCTGCTCACTCTCCTGTAGTTCTGCCCAGGGACAAAGCTGTCGTCACAGACACAGCCTCTAGACAGAGGAGAAGCAGGCGAGCTCATGGCCAGCATCCTACCGGATTGTTCACCTGCCAGGTGACAACTTTCTCTTTTTCCAAGAACTCATATTTGAAAGTCCAGGATTGAAAACAAGATTTTTAAAAATCATATATCCTGTCACTTGCTAGTTGAAATAGTAACTAAAATTTGCATTGAATGTTATAGCTTATTAAGTGATTCCCTTACATTATCCGACTTACTCTGCTCCTAACCGAACTGAAGCAATTAGTCTAATTTGGTTGTGCAGACAAGGAAATTGCAGCTCAAAGAGGTTGAGAAGTTTTCTCCCCGAGGACAGTTTGTAGAGCTAGGTTCAAACACAAGTCTGACACGAGCACATGTGCCCGCTAAGGGGCAGGGACTTGGGTGCACAACTCTGGACCTAGACTCAGAACAGAGCCTGCACATAGTAGGCTCACAATAAATATTAGTGCAATTAAAGGAACTGTTAGCCCCATGCTCTTTGCTTTGCCTCCCACTGCCTTCCCAGGAAACAGGATTCCTCTGTCCTCCTTTCTCCTTCCTACATTCAGCACATCTTTCAAATTCAGATGATGATCACAGAGACTTCAAAACTTGCGTCTCACTTTGTTACAAAGCCTTCCCGCTTGATTCTGCTCATCTTCCATTATCCCATAATCAAGGGTTTGGTCATGAACTCTTATGCTGGCTTCTAATCGTATGCCAGTCTTGTCTTCAGTTCCTCTCGGGCTTCCTCATCTCAGCCAAGCCTGATGTGTCTGCGCTCACCTGTAGGGGGGGTCCGTTTGTACTGAAGATCAAATAGGCTTGCACAGCAAAATTTTGGCAAGGCAGCAAGCCGAATCCTTTTAACTTTTGCTACTCCAAGTAGAAAAAGTAGACGGTGGACAAAGAAAGAGAAGGAGACACTAACCACATAGAAGGATTCTTCTAAGTAACAGTCAGTCCTTTTCCTGCTAGAAGCTAAGATGGCCTGCAAGACCCCACGAGCCACAGGAGGGAGAACTCATGTCACTGCGTTTTGCACAGTGAATTTCTAGTAAGGACAGCTGCACCTTCCAGAACTTGTGTGGAAATAGTTGCTGCCACCGGGCTGATGGCTTCTGCAATCTCTTAGTGAGGAGGAACTCGCAAGGAACACCGGCACCAGCCAGGAGCTACCCTGCCGAGTGCGTTTAACTCCTGTGTGTGTGTAGACAGGTATGGGTGTGCTGTTTCAGTCAACAACACTGATTTTGGGATTATATACCCTCACTCACTTTTTACTTTCACTACAAAGTTAAGAACTTTTTCAGGCACATTTAACAAGGTAGACGCCCATGACAGTTGTAATCGCCACCTGGGTGCCTAGACTGAGCAGACGGATGAGTAGGCTGCCTGATCAGGCCAGCTCTTTATAAACTTGAGATCAGTCTGGCCTCCAATGAGACGATGGAAGAAGTTCTTGACTTGAGGGCCTTCCTTTTTCTCTGATCTGTGTTTCTGCACCGCACACTTCTCCAGATCTTGATCTGGATAAAGGCTCGAGTAGGGCGCCTGCCCTTAGCTCCCCACACTATAGAATGGTTCCTAAATACCTTCTGTAGATTGCATTTCGGGCTAACCCTTTGCCTGCACAGACTGGCAGTGCCTTTCTACTTCTTGATGTCCTGTCTGCACACTCTGGGCGTTCCCTTGGTTTAGCTGAAACTCAGGAGCTGTGTCCAATATTTCTCCTTTGTCTCCTACAGATGTAGGCAAAGAGCAAATGTTCACTAACGTATGAATTGAATTAAAGCCCACACAAGTCTAAGTTTAGGAATACATAAATACTTTCAGATATTGAAATAAAATAATATGTGGTTTCTTAAACTCTGATCTACACATGGATTTCATTGGCCTGCCCTTCAAACTGAAAATTTTCATGGTAGACACAAGTGTTCATCTTTCAGAGACGAGCAAAATTAACTGTCATCAGCTTCCCAATGGGATCTACTACTAAAAACAGAGCTCTGCTACCACAAACTCTCTAAAGACTGCCCCCCAAAAAAGCAAAGAGACCTCATCTTTTAAAAAAAATTAGCTGTGTTTCTGCAGTGTCAACAATCCTGTTTGTTACATAAGGCCTCTGGAATAAGGGGACGACAAAAATATCACCAAAGACCTCGATTTCTTCTAAATCACTGTTTACAGGATTTGTTTACGTTGGAGAATCCACTCTAAAGGTCACACTTTGATGGCCACGGGCTTAGCAAGATACAACTCCAGTGAAGAAAGATTCCGTCTTGAAAAAGCATCTAGCAAAATTAGCTCATGTCTAAAAAGCAAGATTAAAGAGTCTCTTTTGCAGAAATATTTGAGGGCTTCAATTCTCCTAAGGGCCTCTCTAAGTCCTTTCATATTCAAATCGCTCACTTTCAAAGGGCCTCTCAGGCCACTACCACAGCTGATTTTCCATTCTTCAGTTGTTAACTGGTCTCACTCTGCCAGATCCTCATTTCTCAGTTTAAGTCTCCCAAACGCGCTTACGTGAAATCCCACATCTCCTGTAACATTTGTAGTTTCACATTTCAATTTGTCTTCTTGTTGCACTGGAACATCGGGCATTCACACCCTGGGTGGCTGGACATACGGATTAAGCAGGGAAAGACGTCTAAGAGCAGACATCTTATAACGGGTCAGTCAGTGAATTTTTTTACGCTGCTATATTCAAACAACCCTGTAACTACTGAGACTCTCAAAATAAATACTCAGATAATTAGGCCACCCTATACATCAAAATGTTAGCAGCAGCGATCCCTAAGTGGCGGGATCATGGGTTATAAAAATGTAACTGACTTTAATTGAGTGTTCACTTTGCATGCTAAGCACTTTGCAAGCATGACTTTGTCTAATATTCACAGAAACCCCCTGAGAGAGACACTATTATTTCCCTCTTTTCAAATGAGGAACCTGAGGTTTAGAAAGGTTAACACACTTACCTAAGGTCACGCTGGTAAGTGGCAGGGCTGGGATTTAACTCTGCTTATCTGACTTCCGAGCCCAGACTCTTAACCTACCACTTCCTTGTGTTTTCTTCTTTCATACAAAGAAAATTTATTACTAGGGAGGGGGAAAGGTTGTTTCTTTTAAAACCACTGAGTACAACTATCACCTTGTATAGCTCCTCAAAGTCCTACTCCTCCAACTGTTTATGGTCCATTTGATAAATGTCGCCGATCAAAGCTTATTTCTCTGGGGTTTTATTAGAACTGGCACTTAAATTTCTTTAAAAAAATGAACAGTTTAGTCAAAGGTTTTTAACCAGTAGCCGATCTCTGGCTAGAGGCCTGAGGCATTTGTTAGTTGCAAAGTTCCTCTTTTGGCAGGCATACCAACTCACCGCTTTCTCCCAAGCTCAGCTTTAAGGGGCCATAAAACGGAGCTGAGCGAAAGAGGAAAGGCCAGAAACTGCATTTTATCCCGCAGGGGATACGAAGGATTAAGAATTTTTGTATTTAATCAGTTGTTCAGTGGATTTTCAATGTTGTCTCTATAGAGTTCCGTTCATTTTACATTATTAATATTAATGCTTTATTCATAATATTTACGTAGTAATGTGTCCAGAGAAACAGAACCAGTAGGATATAGAGAGAGAGACGTACAAGAGGAAATTTATTACAGGAATTGGCTGATTCAATTATAGAAGCCAAGAGTCCCGCAACCTGCACAAACTGCAGTCTGCAAGCTGGAGAAGCAGGTAGTCGTTCAGTCCAAGTCGTAGGCCTGAGAAGCAAGGGGAGCCAACGCTGTAACTCCCAGTCTAGGCGAGGAGTAGAGGGTAAACCTCAGAGTCTGAAGGCCCAAGAACCAGCAACTCCAATGTCCAAAGGCAGAAGAGGAATGACCTAACTCAAAGTGAAAGAGAATTCCTCCACCGTTTTTTTCTATTCAAGCCCCCAACAGATGGGATGGTGCCCCCCACACTGGTGAGGGCCACCTGCTTTACTCAGTCAACTGAATCTAATATTCATCTCTTCCAGAAACACCCTCACAGACACAACCAAAGATAATGTTTATTCTGGTGTATGGGCATCCTTTAACCCACTCAAGTTACAAGTAAAATTAACCATCACAGTGACCTGGAGTAACTCTGAACAGCCAGAGCTTCAGGAAGCCACATGTTGGGCTGTTCAAAAATGTCTGGAAGGAGGCTTGAGTAACAAACTGTAGGACCAGAAAGATGGTGAGAGGAGGAGTGGGGCAGGGGCATACTTCAAACAGATGTTGGGAAAGATAAGAACATAACAGAAAGAGCATGGCCTTTGGAGGCAGACTGAGGAGGGCAGAACCCCCAGATGCCCCCTGCCCCAGTCCCATGCTCCCCGACCCCTGACAGCAGTGTCGCGGCTGCTCTGTGGCAGCGGGGTCGTAGCCGGTACGAAGGGAGCTCGCCCACACTCTGCAACCATCCACACTGAAGTCACCTGCCACATCAGACACCATGTGATATGAAGCAAACAGCAGAATCCCCCATGACCCCCCGTAGCAGCAACATCAGGTCTTATTAGAGACTGGTTAGATTTTTTTTCAGTTTTCTTCCCAAGAAGTCAACATGTTGAAGACTAATGTCTTGGACAGAGTAAACCCACTGATGAAGGAACTCCAAAGGGTAAAAGAGTGAACTTCTTGATAGTGGGATAGGGCCTCAGTGGTCATTTGGGATGATGAGGCCAGAGGAATATATTTACAGAGCTGCTTCTCTTTTATGATTTTCATTTTATCTAAGTTTAACTGATTTTTCCTGAATAGATATTTGAGGGATTTTATATTTATATAATTAAACCCATCAGCTTGTAGATAATATTTTTATATTGCTCCCTTATTCATATAATTCACAGTCTTAGAGCATGTTCTGTGTGCGTCCTGTGTGCCAAGCATTAGGCTAAAGACTTAAATTAGACAATCTCATTAAACCCAGCTGTAGCTCTAGCCTTGTAGCCCTTTACAACCAGAATAACGATCCTTTCTTATGTCCTATGATTTTGTATTCTTTTTGTGACTTCATACTTTGTTTACAGTACACAGAATGAAGCATAGGTGTGAATGTATTTATTTCCAAACCAATAATTAGTGTGCCTAAGCGCAGAAGTCCACAAACAATGGCTTGTGGGTCAAATCTGGTCTGCTGCCTGTTTTTGTAAATAAAGTTTTTTATTGAAACAGTTACACTCATTTGTCTACATATGATCTATGGCTGCTTTCACACCACAAAGGCAGAGCTGAGAAGTTGCAAAGTTGAAAATATTTACTATCTAGCCCTTTGTCAAAAATCATTGATCACATAGTCTCCCAAGGAAAAAGAAATAAAAGCAAAAATAAAGAAATGGGACCTAATCAAACGGAAAAGCTTCTGCACAGCATAAGAAACCATCAACAAAATGAAAACACAAAGTACAAAATGGGAGATAATATTTGCAAATAATGTGACTGACAAAGGGTTAATATCCAAAATAAACAAACAGCTCCTACAACTCAGTATCAAAAAAATAAAATAAACAACCCAATCAAAAAATGGACAGAAGACTTAAACATTTTTCCAAAGAACAGATACAGATAGCTGACACAAGAAAAGATGCTCAAATCACTAATTATCAGAAATGCAAATCAAAACCACAATAAGGTATCACCTCACACCTGTGAGAATGGCTGTCACCGAAAAAATCTACAAATAATAAATGCTGGAGAAGGTATGGAGAAAAGGTAACCTTCTACACTATTTGGTAGGAATATAAGTTGGTACAACCACTACCGAAAACAATACAGAGGTTTCTCAAAAAAACTAAAAATAGAACTACCATATGACCCAGCAATTCCACTCCTGGGTATCTATCCAGGAAAAAAAAAAAGAAAACTATAACTTGAAAAAAAATACATGCAACCCAATGTTCGAAGCATCACTATTTACAATAACCATGACATGGAAGCAACCCAAGTGCCCATCAACAGATGATTGGCTTAAGAAGATGTGATAATATATATACACACGGAATATTAGTCATAAAGAATGAAATCTCGCCATTTGCAACAACATGGATGGACCTAGAAAATATTACGCTTAGTGAAATAAGCCAAAGAAAAATACTATATAGCACTTATATATGGAATCTAAAAAATAATACAAATGAATCTACATGTCAAACAGAAACAGACTTGCAGACATAGAAAACAAACCTATGGTTACCAAAGGGGAGAGGAAAGTAGGGAGAGACAAATCAGGAATACGGGGTTAACAGATGCCAAATATCTTGTAATAACCTATAATGGAATATAGTCTGAAAAAAAAAAAAAAGAATCACTATGCTGTACACCTGAAACACAATACTGTGAATTGACTGCACGTCAATAAAAAAGTCAAAATATAAGCAAAAAAAAAGCATTACTCCTGTAACTATTTTTCTCTTCATTGTTTTATCTCATCCCAATTGTTATTGCTAGTTACTACTCCTTTTCTGTTACTATATGAAGCACACAAGGCATTTAAAAAATATTTTTTAATTTAAGCCAAACTTCTTCTTTACTGACACTTACTGTTTCAGATTGATTGTATTAACTGTTAAACGTTGTTCAAGTGAATAGATATAGACAAGCTAGTTGTAGTTGTTTACTACCGCTGTATATTATCACAAGCAACAACAATACCTCCTTGCCATACAACAGTAAGTACTTAGATCATGGGTCTGCTCAGGGCTGAAGTGCTCTCAGCTGCTGGTCAAAGCAGGGCCAACTTGTACCACTCTTCCATGTGTCCATCAACCTCCTGGGACCAGCAGGCTACCCTAAGTGGACTTTTTTCTGGTGGCAACCCACAAGGATTCTCAGAACTGGCACGGGGACACTTCCACCTCATCGCATTGGCCAAAACAAGTCACAAGGCCAACCCAGATTCAAGGAGCAGAAAATTATACTGCAAAGTCACATAGCAGAAATCAAGGCGGCAGGGAGAACTGTGGTCAGTGATGCAATCAATCACGTGTGTGTGTGTGTACACGTGCACACACACATATATTTAAACTTTAAAGCACATTTGCATTTCTACATTATACACATTTCAATATTTAATCCTGACAAAGGTCCTAGGAATTAGGTATTATCATTGTTGCCTTTTTTTTTTAATGTTTACTGAAGTGTAGTTGATCTACAATGTTAGTTTCAGGTGTACAGCAAAGTGATTCGGTTATACATACACATACATACATATTTTTTATTTTCAGATTCTTTCCTATTATATGTTATTACAAGAAATTGAAAATAGTTCCCTGTGCTATACACGGTAGGTCCTTGTCGTTTATCTATTTTATATATAATAATGTGTGTCTGTTAATCCCCAACCCCTAATTTATCCCTCCCCACCTTTTAAAAATGAGACAGTCAAGTCAGGGTATCCCACTTACCCAATGCTAGTTTCAAAGTGGCAGAAGCAGGACTTGAATCTAAGCCTATTTTCAAAGACTTTCCCTGTGGGCCATACTTGCATTATTATATTTGTCTACTACGGTGGCAATGGCTATGGCCTGGTAAAACTCAGTCCTTGTTGAACACGGTATAGAACTGTAGCTACTCAGGTGCTGTAGGCTGACTATTGGTGTCCTTGCTCAAAATTCATATGTTGAAACCTATCCCCTAATGTGATAGTATTTGGAGGTGGGGCCTTTGAGATATGATCGGATCATGGGGGCATGGCTCTCAAGAATGGCATTAGTGTCCTTATAAAAAAGACCCCAGAGTGGGGAGGGTAGAGCTCAGTGTTAGAGGGCATACCTAGCATGCATGAGGTCCTGGGTTCAATCCCCAAAACCTCCATAATAAATAAGTAAATAAACCTATTTACCTACCTCCCCAATAAATAAATGAACAAACCTAATTACTTCCCCCTGCAAAAAAAAAAAAGAGAGAGAGAGAGAGACAGACCCCAGAGAGCTCTCTCACCTCTTCTACCATGTGAGGACACACTGAGAAGACAGCCAGCATCTCTGACTCCAGAAGTGGGCCCTTACCAAATGTAGAATCTGCTGGCACCTTCATCTTGAACTTCTCAGACTTCAAACTGTGAGAAAAAAAAGTCTGTTGTGTAACACACCCAGTCTCTGGTATTTTTGTGATAGCAGCCTGAATGGACTAAGACACCAGGCCCCATTGCATGGGACCCCAGATGACTTATTTCCACCAACAAAAGTGAGCAGAAGTGATGAGTGTCATGTCCAGGGCAAGACTTTTCAGAAGAAAGCCCAACTCCTCCACCCTTCCACAGGCGGACAAAGACAACAAGACATTCGGTGAGCCTTCTGAAGTCACGGCTGCATTCCTCATCTGGGCTGTCTCATTCGGTATTCACCAGGCACAAGTGAACACTTGATACTTGGTCATTACAACTGAGGAACTGAATCTTTAACCTGCTCTTACTAATACCTCTAGAAATTCTAATTAATTTAAATTTGTTATGGAATTCATCAAAGTACTTGAGGGCTGAGACTGAAAACAGATGGAAAGCAACTAGAAAATGTAAATGTTCCCTAAATTGCAGAACTTCTTGGCAGAGGTCGAACAGTGGCCAACGCTTTGAGAAGCAAAATAAAGGATCTAAAACACACAAATTCTTGATATAGTCACAGTTTGGTATTTCCAGTCTCTTTATGACTGGGTAACAAATTAAACTCCCTTTCCCCACGGAATTAATTTGCCTCTCTCCCTGGTAAATAATTTATCATTTCAAGGCAACCTGACATACAACACGCAGGCAGAAAGCCACCTTTTTAAAAATCCACTAGTTCCTTAGAGCAGTTGTATCTTTTATTGATTATTTATTGTAACAACCCAGTACTTCTAATGGTTGTGAAACTCGGCTGGTCTGCACACTTTCAAAACAAGTAACAGAGTAGCTCCCAAACACCACTGCCATCCATCACTCACAAGAAAGTCACAGTGACCAGCACCCTTGCTTTACGGATGGGTTTATGCTACAGTCCTACAAAGCAAGCTTTTATCTTTCCACTGGTGTGCTGAAAAAACGTGGAGCACACACCCTCAGCTGGCTATGAGCATTTTAACAGTGAAGGCTGGGGAAGATGTTGACCCACTGCCTTCTCGTCCACTAGCACATGTAAAAGATGAGAAGGTGGGGGGGGGAATAGCTCAGTGGTAGGGCACATGCTTAGAATGCACGAGGTCCTGGGTTCAATCCCCAGTATCTCCATTAAAAAATAATAAGAAGAAAGCTAATTACCTGCCCCCCTCCAAAAAAAGCAGTAAGTAATTTTTTTTTTAATGACAAGACTATTTAGACATTGAACACCAGGAAAGTATGATTGCTTTTCAGCTTCTGTTTACTTTACACACCACAGACAAACGTCACGGGGATGAATGTAAATGGCAGTGAGTCCTCACTATGGAAGGGGATGCAATGAGTCTTGGCGAGGAAGGGATGTTAATTTGATTAAAGGCAAGTCTGTGACTCAGGATAATCCATGCTCCTTCATCTCCTCTCAGATTTCTCCAGCACCTCCTTCAGGAGCACCTCTTGGCTGTGGAGCCTGTGACTAGAACTCAGAGCCAGTTCACACCGTGGCTCATCCTCTTGTTGCAGAAAAATGTGTTACAGCTCAGTTGTGACAGCAACCTGGATCCCTGCAATAGACCAAGCACACTTGGAGAGTTGGAGAACTCAGGTTTATTACGCCAGCATACCCAGAGGAGTTAACACTTCAAGCTCTGGACCCCACCTGTAGGTTTACACAGGACTTTTATAGGCTGCCAGTTTTACACTTTGCAACAACGTATGTTAAGTAAAGTATATCAGAAGTTGACCAACCAGGAACAAGCTTTGTAGAAATAGATCAATCAGGAGTGAGAGAAATAACCAATCAGGAGTGAGGGAACTAGCCAATCAGGAGTGAGCTCTATGCCAATGAAGTACTACAAATGGGCCAATTAGAAGTTAGGGAAGTGGACCAATCAGAAGTGAGAGTAATAACCAATCAGGCATGAAGGAAATAACCAATCAGAAATGAGCTCAGGGAACCAATAGAATTTTAGGTGTAAGTTAGCCGCTTTAGAGGCAAAAAGTGAGATAGAGCCTCTGGGTTACGGAACCGGACGGTGCTGGGAGGAGAGCAGCGGCCCTGCCTAGGGGTCCTGCCGGTCTTTTTATGAGGCTTCCTGCCTCATTCTGACTAGCTGAGTGGCCATGATCAGGTCATCTCGCTGAATCTCATTTTCCTTTTCCACGTGAGGATTAAAGGGACTAGTGTAGATAACGTGTGGAGTGCGTACATAATAACTTAGTCGTCAATACGTGTAGCTGTCATTCTGTTTCTGGACACTTCTCCATCTCCCCCTCCCCAAAACCACCCTTGTACCTGCAGCTTTAAGTGCCACATGGCAACTTACTCATTTTTAAAACCTCAAAACTCATTCAACCAAAAACGGCCTCATAACATAACCAAGAAACAGACACATTTTGGGAAGCAGATGAAAAGGAAGCTCCTATGACAAATGCTGTCCCAGGTCATTGGTTACGGAGCAGCGAGACAAGTCTCAGCCAGATCTGTTACCCTGGACAGAGACTTCCTCACTGTCCTTCCTTAGGCTAATGCTTTTAGTAATAACTGCTTCCCCTTTTATCTTGTGAAACAAAATCAAGACCACAGAATGGTGATGTGACTAATGCTGGGCCCTCCACCGTCCTCCTGTGTTACCTTACGTACATGTGATTTGTGCATTTGTTGGATCCTTAACAAGGATAAGACATGTTGGACATGTCTGAGGCCTGCCTGATCTGCGACTCATTCCAGTTGGTTCAAATCCAATGGCCTTGATCCAGACAGGAACTTTCACATACTGAAAGTCTGGTGCTGACTAAGAATCAACCAAGATACCGCAAGAGATCAGAGGACAAGAGTCCTAAAACATACCCTTCTGCAGCCTCACTTCTCAGTCTCCATGCAAATCACTCCCCCTTCTCCTTACTTTCGGCTTGAAGTTATAAGATGCCAAACAGTGAGGGGAGTGTTTAAGACATTACCATGAAGACAGAGGCTCACAGTATATAAGCACTTATAAAATATTTCTTCTATGAACGGTGTCTCAACAACCTATCAGTTTGACTATGGCAAACTCTTCCAGCAAGAGTTCTAAAATCCTTCAACTGCTCTGTCATCACTGTTTTCAGCCAGGGATCCTAAGGAGAGCAGTTTCTGAGGGGGTGTAAGCAGATAGGTTAAGGGGGTCCCTGGACAAAGAGAACCAGGAATGGCTTGCTTAACATAAGAGAAGCCATTTTGTGATCTAAGCCTGGCCACGGTGCTTGTCCTTAATGATCGTAGGGGAACAAAGGAATTCAGGAACAGAGAAAAGGCAGTCAAACAGCAGTGCCGTGATAAAGCCGGTCCCAGTCCCTCCTCAAGGGGTCGACCTGACCTAACAGCACATCTGAGCTCTGCAGGAACTCAGGTCCCCACCCAGGTAGTGTAGGAAATGAGGATGTCGACCCTCCCAACCTCAGTCACCTAAGACTTGGACTCTGCCGACCTTCGCCCCAGTTCTGCACTGAAGTCTCCTCTGCTCAAGCCCCTTCATGAAGTAAGAACATACTCTTAGCCTAAAAATTCCTCAGTTTTGCTGTTCAGGGAGACACTGCTTTTGGAAGGACCCCCAGTGTTCTCCTTACTCGCTTTAAGTAACAATAAATCCTTCTTTCTCCCACTCTTTGGCTTGGTTGTGTCTACTGGCTTGACACCCACCAAGAGGTGAACCCAGTTTTCAGGCAGCAGGGATGGAACACAAAAATGCCAAGGCACGTGGGGCAAACACAGCTGCCCAGCAGGTATCTGTGCTCCTTTTCCCGAGTGTAGAGCCGTTAACAGAAATGGCTGGCCAGCCCGGGAACACTTTCCCCCTTCTCCGCCCAGCCCCTCTTCACATCTAGATGTAGCATGTGATTTGTTCCTACTAAGGGGATGTGAGCAGGAGGAATGTGGCGCTTCCTGGCTGAGACGGTTAAAAAGACAGCGTGCCTTCTCCACACTCCTCTGGCCGTGCACGCACCGGGTGACATTGGAAACACATGTCAAATACGGTGGAGCCACCAAATGGAGTAATTCTGAATCCCTGAATCACTTCTCAGCAAAGCGACTGCCTCGCTGGGAACACCCACGCTAAACTGTTCAGTGAGTGAGAGATAAACTGAATCTACTGCAGAAGCTGATGTTATCATAACTCATCACACGAGTTTTAAAAAGGAAAATAACTCAGTACAATTCTGTGTGGCGTCTGGCCGTTGTAGTGTACATAGCTAGAAGAAACTATTTAATTGCACTAAAAGGTACCTAGTTTACACATGTCTGATCAGAGTGTAAATTTGTACAACTGTGAAAAATTGTTTGGCAAAATTTAAAGCTGCATCCTTGCATATTCTGTGACGCCAACTACCTATTCTCCCATCGTAAATATGTACACCTGTTCATCAGAAACATGTACCAGGATGTAGTCTATACACAGTGAAACAGTCAGCCTGAAGAGGGAAGGAAATCCTGACACCTGCTAGAACATGGATGAACCCTGAGGATGTTCTGAGAAATGAAATAGGGCAGACACAAAAAGAAACACTGTGTGATTCCGCTCTGGAATAGGTACCTAGAAGGGTCTAACTCATAAAAACAAAGTAGAATGGCGGTTGCCAGGGGCAGGAGGAGGAGTGGGCTGGGGGTTGTTGTTTAGTGGATACAGAGTTTTGGTTCTGCAAGATGAAGAGTTCTTGAGAAAGGTTGCACAACCACAGGAACGTCCTTAACACGACTGACTTGTACCCTTAAAAATGGTTAATATAGTAATTTTTATCTTATATGTATTTTACCAAAACTAAGTATAAACACAAACAACAAGCAAACCATGTACTAGAATGTTCTGAGTAGCACATTTCATAACAGCTGGAAACTGGAAACTAGACAAACGTCCTCCAGCGGAAGATAAGTAAATCATGGGCCGTCCACCCACTGGAGCATTACACAGGAATAAGACACATGTGACCTATGACATGAAACCATATGAATAAATATTACAAACATAATGTGAAGCAGAAGACGCCAGAGCAGCCCTCCAAAAAAAATATATACTATATGATTCCATTTATATGAAGTACAAAAACAGGCAAAAGTCTTCAACAATGTTAGAAGTCACAGTAAGAGCTCAGGTCATGGCTGAAAAGAAGCTGAGTCGGGGCAGGGAATATTTTTGTATTATTATTACATTTCTATTTTTAAAAATTTTTATGGTATCAATTTCTAAAATACATTTCTAAAATTTTCTAATCCTCTAAAAAAAAGGAATTATAGACTCAAGGGGAAGAAAAAGTCCAAAAGTGCACCGTCACTCTTGCCCGAGGCTGGTAGAAGCTCTGAAGCAGCTGAGGCAAATGAATTGAGAATTTGTATGTGGATGATCAACGCAAATCAGGACACCTCAGAATTCTTATGACTCTATAAATGGCCCACTGTATACAGATTACCTACTTCGTCAAATTATCATTCATCTAGGAGGACCAACAAGAAATGTGTTTAACAATTAAAATTCTATGGTAATTTCACACTCAACAATGCCTTGTGTTCATAATTTCAACATCAGATCTGATTGAATATGATTAAATATGGTCTGTGCTTTCCAAAACGGATTGCATGTTGGATCTAGATGAACTCATTAGTAGCTAATGCTGGAGAGATCTTTCTAAATGCTAGTGTTTAGCTGCCTTTGGCTCATTAATTAGTTTAAAGATTGTATAATTATCAAAGCTTTTGATTTGAGTACACATCTACCACTTTTTATTACTGAATGATGCTTGTTTGCATGTGAGCATAAAAATTATGTCATCCAAAGACTTGGGGCATAATACAAAATGATCATACAGATCGTGTATTTGGAAAGAAAAAAAAGAAGTGTCAGAGGGGGATGTGCACCCAAACAAATGATGAGCAGTTGGCACCTCCACAAATTCTCTTCTCCAGAACAGAAGCAATGAAAACAGAAGCAGAGATGGCCAAGGAGCCAAATGCTGGGAGAACAGGGGTAAACCCAGTGCATGGGAAAGAGCAGCAGTCTGGTCCGATTCAAAAGTTCACAGCCCCATCCTAAAACTCTGCTTGGGGGGAAATCCAAGGTGACAGGAGTAATCCAAATTCCAATTCTTTTGGAATCCGATCACTGGAATCTTCTGTCAAAGGCAAGATCATATGGGGTTGTTACAGAATTAGAACAACTAGAAACACAATGAGAAACGTTTAGATACTCCACGATTTTCTTTCACACTCGGGGCAAGGATTACCGACTGGAGTCACCTACAGAAGGGCGATTTGACGTGGGCCTAGCGTTCATTCCGGGTCACCATCATCACACACTGGAGGAGAGTCTCGTCGGTCGGAGACTAAGCCATGTCATCCTCTCTCAGCAAAGAGCAAAGGCAAGAACCAAGCGCTAGAGGCGCTCCGGGGAAAGGAGAAGTGAGGTGCACAGCGTTCTGGTAGATCCCACACAGCCAGCCCGCCCACTTCCCTATGATTTCCAGCAACAGGCAACCTCCTTGCCAGTAACAGGAGTAGATGGGCACAGACATTTAAATCAGGAAGCATTTTTAGACGGCAACCTACTGATGTCTCTGTCAGCAACCAGGTTTATAACTATCACCATCAGTGCTCAGCGCCCATGGGAAGACATTTGTGGGACACTTTTATCCAGAGAGCCAGCACAAGCAGACTTCTTAATAACATCTGATACATTTTGGAGGGTCTGGGGTTTAAAGGGGATCTCACATTGGTCTGTTCCATTATGCCTGCAAATTACTTAGACGGGCAGGAGGACTCCCTAGGAACTAAATTAAGATCGCTGAAAGGAAAAAGGGCTGGGAAAGCTACAGGAATAGTAATGCATGAGACGCATGGTAAGAACTATAGACAGTTTCGCCTCTTCAACATTCTGTATTGTCCTAACACTCCCCAAACAGGCTTTCAGAGTCACGTCCAAGCATGATCACCTAGGGCTATGGTCTGAGTATTTGCCACCACCCTCCTGCCCCGGCCAAATTCATATGGTGGGAGCCTAACTTTCAAAGTGATGGCATTAGGAGATGAGGCCTCTGCCTTCATGCATGGGACTAGCGCCCTTATAAAAGGGGGGCCACACAGACCCTTCTGCCCCAGAAGGACACAACCCAGAAGAGGGTCCTCATTTGACCAGGTTAGCTGGTACCTGGTACCCTCTTCTCAGACTTCCAGCCTCCAGAACTGTGAGGAGTAAGTTCCTGCTGCCTATAAGCACCCCATTCTGTGGTGTGCTGTTCCAGCAGCCCGAACAGACTGACACCCACCTCCTGTAATCCCTGGCAATGGCCACCCAGGTAACACTGAGGAAAGCACCCTGGTCTCAGGTAACCTGGACATGTAACTCTTGATAAGAATGACAACTAGTCACGTATAATCCAGGATAGTTCTCACGTGCTCACGCAATGAACATTTACACATGAAGTTGTAGGGGAGCAAGGTCCGCCACCTCCAAGTCTGTCATGAGGATGAACTTAGGCTGATTATTTTAAGAAAGACAAGACTCGGGAAGTTTTTCTCGTTACCTCCCCCTTAACTGTCTGAAAGAAGGTCTATAAAGGGCCTGTTCCTGGGGTAGAGCTATCACCAGAAATATCTGCAAAGAATACGGGATGGGTGTGGTGTGGAAACTCTTAAGATCAAAGTCCACTCCGTGTCTCCTCGTCTCTGTATGGCCCAGCAAACATCTGTCCAAACATTTGCTCTTCCTCGTCCATGTAAACCACCTTCCTCCCCTTTGAAGTCTCAAACCACTACCCACAACATCATTTGTACTTGGTATTTAAGGTGAGTTTCGGCCATTTCGATGAGCTACTCAGATTTCCCTAGGTCTCGCCCATGTACACGTTATTCAGCTACTTTCGTCTGTCTTCTGTTAATCTGTCTCATGTCAGTTTAACTCTTAGACCAGCCAGAAGAAGCTGGAAGGGGAGAGGACAATGTTTTCCTCCCCCACATCCTCGTCTGCATTGTTGACAGCTGTTGCCCTAACATCCCTATTACAACCCACAGGAGGCGGGGATGAGCCAAAATTCAGAGGAATGAGCTTGTCTTTAAGTTGCATATCATCTCCGAGTTATACATACCACTTCAGCTCACTTCCTATTTGCCAAAAATTAGTCACACATCCACACCTACCTGGAAAGAGAGCAGGGGGATACGTAGCAACTTCCCAAAGCCCACCCCTCCGATCACCCCAGTATCTGCACGTACCCTTTTCTTCCTTCGCAGAGTACACTTACCCCTACAGTACAGGAGACGGGTTAAGGTCCTATCCTGCTACTGCACCCAGCTTAAAGTCCAAGATACCCGGGCAATCCGCAGCCTTTCCCACCAGATCTGGATGTGTCTCCTAGTCAACAAGTTACCAGCTCATTCCCTCCCCCAAGCCCCACCGATCCACCTCTGTACCCACCACAACCTCAATAAACAATGGTGGATAAGACAATGTGCACAATCGTCATTTCTTCTCAGAACAGAGAAGCAAATGCACAGCAGTCACTGGTCCTTAGCAATGATATAATCTCGCTGGGCAGTGCTTATAATAGGACTGGCCCTGGCAGTGGAGTATTTTCATGGTTAGACTTTAGTTCTGGTTTCTAGGAGGCCTTTCTTTGTCCACTGTCCCCTTAGCCTGTGGCTTTGCCTCAGTGGTTCTTCCTTGTCCCTTGTCCCCCATGGCCACATCTGAGTTGGAGATATTTATTTCCTGAGCCCTCCTTCAAGGATGCCCAGTTCCTTTCAGACTGCTTCCTACCAGTACAGCTTTAGGAGCCTGAGGATTACAGGAAAATCGAACCATCATAGGTCTGTGCTTTGTTTGGCAATAAAATTTGCTCAAATGCATGACAGGTCTCTGATCTGTTTGATTCTGCTCTGATTTAATGTGTCAGTAACCACCTAGAATTCTTTACTGGACATTATTTCTTAAGCCTGTTTTACTTCCTGGCTTCAGAGCTCAGCCATCAGTCTCTCCCCACTTAAAAGGTAACTCCCTTGAGTCCATCTGACCCAGTAGACGACCTGATCTTTGTTGCTAGGTCTAATTCCCCGTGTTTTGGTTGAGAATCTTTTAATGGGAGGACTTTGAAGAACGCCCTTAGTAACAGTTTATTTTCTGCCTTTGTGGGATTTAAGAACAGTTGGTTTTTCCAACCACGTAGGGTTCTATTATCTTCCAGCTCCTCCTGCAAACTGGCCATTTCTCCTGGGCTCATTTCTTTCTAATAACCACCTGTGGAAAGCAGCAAAAGTAGCCAATATACAAATAATCTGGCTCTTTCCAACTGTTTTTTCTAGGCTAATGATTGAACAGACATGGGGTCTGTCTTCCAATAACTGGAGAAGACAATCTTACCATATATTGCCTTGACATTACAAAGTTTATCAGCTTCCGAAAATCTGAAATTTCTCTTTTTTGCATTGCCCACTGTCAAACACCCAGGGCATTCCTGCCTCTATTAGGTTTTTGTGATAAGTACCAATATCTGTATTAATCAGAATAAGAATGACGCGGCTAAAACAAGGCAGCAAAAATAAGTGGCTTCAGGAAGACTATCTTCCATCCCTCTCCTGAAACAGCCTGGGGGGCCTGTCCCTTCTGCAGGAGCCCCGGCTCTTTCATCTGGTCGTTCTGCATTACCCGAGGGCTCTGCCCTTCGTGGTTGAAGCTGAGCGGCCATGGTTGAAACTACAGCGATACCAGCCCACAGAGAGGGGAAAAACAAAGTCCAAAGACAGCAGCTTCTTTCTCAGAGAGCACTCAACATAATAATCCTACTCACAACCCACCCGCTCAGATTCCAACCTAGGCTACTAACTGGGTGCTGTCTGGGTGTTGGGAGAGGAAAAGGAAACACCAGAGGGGATCATCTGGCTACTGCTACTGCGGGAAGGAATTTGGAAAGTGGGCTAAGCCCATAGGAAAACTGTACAGTCCTACCAACTGCATTGGGGCAAATATCCATCTTTACTAGCTTAGAGTAAACAAATTAGTTCTCAAAGTGTGCCAACTTTAAGGCCTAGTAAACCCAGATAGGCAGAAAGTTAGGTCATTCCCAGGTCCCTTCCCCCATGTCCTCAAATCCCCACGACTGTTCATTTATACCCCAAGTTACTCCCACCATGACTGATGAAGCCCAAAACCAGAATATCTTGGGACCCGGAGGCTTACCAGCATCTCCCCGGGTACTGGCTGTGTGAGACGTGCTGCCGAGCCCGGTCTGGCCGCCGAGTGCGCAGCAAGCCAGACCTCAAAGTTTGCAGCCAAGCGAGGAGCTCCGTTGGCCTGAGCCTCGGGCTCCGCTCCAGGCATTTACGTGATGAAGCCGAGGCGTGGGGAGGGAGCGTGCGGAAAGGTAATGGGAGGCAGGGAAAAGCTGAGGTGACCACCGCCCTGAGCAGGTACAGCTAAGCTACGAGCCTCCTCACGGGGGACGTGCTCAGAGCGTAGCCGTTAGCACGTTCCGAGGGTGGAGCTTCGGCCGTCTGACGTCAGAAGGTCACCAAGCGGACACTCGCACATGCCCAGTCGGAGGGTCGGCGGTCTTAGCCCGTCATAATCGGGTGGAACTCCAGCTGGACACAGCTGATTCTAGGTTCTTAAAAACAATCGAGGCAAACATCTTATTATCTAGGCTACACGGGGTTCAGAGGACGTGCACGTTTTTTTGTAAAAAAAACAATGGGAGGAGCTGGATCAGTGAAGGCAGGTTACAGATGTAATGGGTGACACATGATGAGCTCACGTTCAGACGCTGAGCACCACCTCCCTGTCCTAGTGCAGCGCGGCCAGAAAGCAGAGGCTTGCTCTGGCTGCTGTCCCCTGCACACCTCGGAAGGCAGCTGCAGCTCAGCTGCCCTCCTAAAACCATTTGAGGCTTCTGCAGGCCTGGGAGTTTGGGTCCAGCTCACTCCAGTCCCAGGGAGTCAGGAAGTCCTTCCTTCACCAGTGCCCACCTCCCACTGTCTCAGAATTTCCCGCTTCCTGTAATGACTGATGGTGACAATATCCATTCCCTTCAGCTGTCACCACAGGTGCCTTCTGGACCCCAGGGTTGCAACAAGGCAACGACAAAAACATGGCCTGACTTTGGCACATTCCCCAAAGTCAAGGCTCTTTTATCAGTTGAATGTGATTATTTTGTTACAAAAATATTAAGTAAGCTCAGGTCAGACTTGGGGGAAAAAAAAAACTTTAAGTAAATTCCAGTGACCCCTAATGTGGATGCTTCATCCTATGAGATCAACTACTCAACATTTCAATCAGACAATCCCACTGAGCCCTTCGGAAGTAACCTTAGATTGTTCAAGTCGTTGCTGGGTGTTATTTATTGTACAATATTTGTTGGCCATCTATCACAAGCAGCGTAACAGAACAACCTTTCTACCTCCATTTCTGCATGAGATGAGAAGACACATAATCCATGCATGAAAAGATTCCCACCATTCAGTGAAGTAAAACATGATAAATAAACAAGCTTATACTGTACAGCACAGGGAACTATGTTCAATACCTTACAGTAACCTATAATGAAAAAGAATATGAAAACGAATATATATGTATATGTATGACTGAAACATTATGCTGTACACCAGAAACTGACACAACACTGTAAACTGACTACATGTCAATTTAAAAATGGTTACAAAGACAAAAATAAAAAAATGATAAAGCTAAGTGTGGTCAGATTTCTGATGAATCATTCAACACTAATGTGGGGAGCTTCAAAGTGGCACTTGCTCAGATTCTAGGATAAGGGATGTGTAGTACGCAGAGATGAGAGAAAAAAGCCTTGAACGTAGAGAAAGCATCTTGTGAAGAAGAGCAGGAGCAGCAAAACTAGACAAGACGCCACGCTGTGCCCAGGGAGTGGCCAGGTGTGTGTTTGCAGTGGAGAAGCCATCCATCAGTGTGCAGCGGGAGGGGAGGCTGGGAAGGCAGAGGGGTCTACACTCTGAAGAGTTCGAACCTCTATCAGGGCCGCACTCTACCTCTGTGGTGATGGCACATGAAAGGGAGAAGGAGACAGAGAGACCCAGTCAGAAAACCAAACCAAGAAACTTTAAATCATACGGGCATATGTACAGTCGTACTTCTCAAACTTAAGAAGTTTACTTCTTTACCCTGGAGGGGAGGGGAAAGTGTTCTTTTTCCTTCTACCCTTCTGGAGTAGGTTCTGGGCTGGGCTGTCTACCCAAAGACAGATTAACAACAGCAAAGCATACAAATGTATTTCATACATGATTTATATGACACAAGAGCCTTTGTGAGGAATGGAGATTTGAGAACCGGCCACACCTGAGTGAAGTTACACTGGGTTTGATGAAGAGTGGAAAATTCTGGGAAAATGTGATCACATGAAAGCCCGTGTGCTAACAGCACAGCCCGTTTGTTCATATTCCTCTGGAGATAGGATGCTGTTTTCCTGCAGGCACAGGGAGGGCACCTCTCTGGTGAGGGTCTTCTGACCTGCTTCAGGGGAGAAAAGGGCAGCCGGAGAGTCCTTCCAGCGCTTTCCGTTTCTCACATTCCTTCAGCGTCAAACCTCAAATACCAGGGTGCCATACTGTAGGGCAGCATGTACCGAACCCTGTCAACACCTTTGGAATTTTAATTTAGTATAGAATTATTTCCCAAATGTCAGTTCTTCTGTAAACATAAGCTCATTTCCAACACATTTCCAACAGGCTGTTTTTTTGTTTTTTGTTTTTTTTAAAGCTGCAACTTGCTTGGGAGACTCTGGGAACTGGCCCTTCACAGCTAATATGAGACAGATACGCCTTCTAGAAAACTAAGATGCCAGTTTTTAAATATTGGAAGTTTAAGGAACAAGATGTCAACAAATTTAAATTTCTCAGTTTAAAAATAAGGTACATTTCAGGTGCCAAGCCCAGTGGAGGGCTCTGGGGCTATAAAAACAAGACTGATGGGGGTCCCTACACTCAGAGAGCCTCCATCCACGGGCAAAAGACCCTGCAGAAGAAATCACTAAGCACCGGGAGCTGCCAAACCTCAGACGGGCATCCAGCCCCAACTGACGAGTCAGGGAGCCTGGCTGAAGGAAGCTTGGATGTGTTTACTAGCATCGTTAAAACAAATGACTACAAACTGGGTGACCCAAAACAACCAAAACATATTCTCTCACAGTCCCAGAGGCCAGAAGTCAGAAGGCAGTCTACCTGGGCTGAAATTGGGTGTCAGCAGCGCCGCACTCTGCAGCCTCTTCGGGAAAACCCTTTCCTGGCTTCTTTCTGCTTCTGGAAGTTGCCGGCTGGCTTTGGCCTGTGGTCACATCACTCCATCCTCCCCTTCCACAGTCACACTGCCGCCTTCTCCTGTGTCCAGCCTCCTTCTGCCTTCCTTTAATAAGGAGACACCTGATGGCACCTTGCACCCACTTGGAGGATCCAGGATAATCTCCCCGCTTCAACATCTTTAATCATATCTGCCAACTTCTGGGTCTTTGTCGTATAAGGCAACATGAACATGTTCTGAGGGTTAGGACGTGGTGTCTTTTGGCGAGTCATTGTTTGGCCTATCACATAAGTCACTTCTCTGGTAGGGCTTCAGAGATAATTAGGAGTTAGCTTCCGTGTTTGTCCCTCTCTCTGCCCTCCAGTATTGTGGTCCCAGAGGCTTGGTTTGCATTAAGACACCTTCATTTGCAGAACATTTAACTGAGGTTAGGTGCATGATAAGTGAAAACTGAATTATTTTTTAAACTGTAAATCCACTGCTTTAAACTGAATGTTTGTGTCTCCCCAAAACGCATACGTTGAAAGGTGATTCGGTCATGAAAGTAGAATCCTTGTGAATGGGATTAGTGCCTTTCTAAAGGAGACTCCAGAGCACTTCCTTGCCGCTTCCCCCGTGGGTGGACACAGCAAGACGACGCCATTCAGGAAGCAGGCGCCGGGCCCTCACCAGGCAGGGGGTCAGCCAGCACCTTGATCTTGGCTAGCTCGGCCTCCAAAGCTGTGAGAAGTAAACGTTTGCTGTTGAAGCCACCCTGTCTATGGTATTATTGTTGTAGCAACTGGAACAGACCAAGCCAGCCACCTAGCCAGTATAAAGAGGAAACCCATGGCCTTAAATGACTGGTTCAGTCCTCCGCTGGGCAGCGTGCAAAGCAGACACAAGGAGGGACAACCCTGATCACAGTGATTCTAGGCTGTTAGCTGCTGCACCACAGCCTCTGGGCACTCACTTCATCACCTCCCAGGGGCTAGATAATTTGATATTCACCTCCACACAAGCACACCGTGAAAAAAATCTATTTTCTAGTCAAGCTCTTACAATAATGAGGCCTGACGCTGCCTCTTCCCTCGCACTGGCACTGGAAGCGGTCCTCATCATCGTTCCAAGGCTCTGAAAATTTGCATCCTGTCTAATGAGTTTACATACTTGTCTTTACCGCACAATCTGAACTCAGATCCATTTTTCTGCCTTTTGATAGGAAACATGTTTGTCATCAATGTATTTTGTTTCCACTAAATACAAGATTCACTGTGGCAATTATCCAAGGCCATAATCAGCTGAAGTGGCGGCGAAGTGTTTAAGTTAAAATAGAGAAGTTGTTGAGTTTCATTAATATGCACATAAACACGTTACAAGTGCCGCGGCAGGAAGTGCTGTGCCTCAGACAGCTGCCGGCGTGAGCCAGACGGCAGGCGTGCGCAGAGGGGCTGCGTTCAGTGATCACTGCCTTTTCTGAAAAAGACGAAGAATTTAGTATGCTGCAATATTGAACCTGACAATTAAAAACCACAAAACGTGTAATTTTAGGAGAAATAAAACCTTTCAAATGCATGTGAGTATTTACTGCTGTTTATTTTCTCCTTTCTGGAAAACAGTAAAATAATAATAAAAAGAGAATGCGTGGGGAAAAAAAATACCCTTTTCCCCTAACACAAACTGAAATTACTCCATATCTTGATTTGTAACAGGGCATTCTTTCACAGAAAAGGTAAATCAACGTATGCATAGTCTTTAGGTAATTAGAAAAAGGAACAGAGTCTTGGTTTTGTTTTCTTCATTCCATTATTTTTAATACCCCAATTTAGATACATACTTTGTCCAAATAGATTAGTGTGGTGTGGGGACATTTAAAGGACCTTGGAGAAGGTAACAAGGGACATGAGCAGCCCCAAAATACATGAAGGAAGAGGAGTAATTCTGACAGCGTGTGGTAAATCCTAGGATTTGGGTAGAGCAGAACCCCGAAAAGCCCTGGGCTTTAGGTTCAGGACTGTCGTGACACTCTTCAGAGAGATGCAGCTGCTCCCCACTGCGGGAGGGGCCGCTTCTTCCTGCTGAAGACTTTACGGCACGTTGCAGGATGTCAGTACTAACTACACGCTCTGCGTCATCCAGTCACTGTGACGACAGCCTGCCTGTTCCCCAGTGCCTCCAGGGCAGTGTAAGAAGCCCTCTGCTTGAGAACCACTCCAGTAAAAGTGAAAGGGAGAGAGAAAGATCCCAAGCTGATTGCTGCTAACGTATCAAAATCAGTGGGTTTTTAAGTAGATCTTTCTTACAGTCATTTGACTGACACTGACCTTCTCCATCTTTGTGGACACTGAATTGTCACTGTAAGGGAACCATCATTGTACAAGTGTTTTGAGGGGAACCCAGGGAGAGGAAATGCTAGTAGTTTCCGAACAGTGGGGAGCTATAGGATACAGGGCGAAGGACCTTAGACAGCTGTCACCATGTCACCGCCACGACCACCACCACATTAACAAGGCCAAATGTTAAGATATCTCCCAACATGTCAGTTCCTCAAGGTCATGGCCATTTACTTGGCCCAACACTGAGCACCTTTACCAGCAGGTGCTGTTAATGCAAAATGTACATTTTGGCCATCAGTCAGTTCTTTTCTAAGTTTCGTAATTCTGTACATACCTTTTGATAACCAGATAGGCAATACAAATTATTACCACTACATAATTAAAAAACAAAACAAAACAAAACAGAATTTTAAAGACCACAAGATTTGCCCGAGGTTGTTCAAATTACTACTTTCAGAACCAGATTTCTACTACCCAACATACTCTCAGTGAATAATTAATTGGAGAAAATATTAACCAGGACCACATATTAGTACGTGGATCTTTTCTCACTGACTCAGCTTATGAAGCAACGGAACATTACTGCATATACTGCAGGTCTAGTCCCTGCTCTCTAAAATTCATGTCTTGTATCACTGGCTTGATATTTATTAACAGCTGTTAAATATTTATTTACTTTTACCTGCTACACTTTGGGTAAGTCACCTGCCATCTCCTGGCCTCAGCCTTTTCATCTATCAAAAAATAACACAGCAGTTAAGTTTAAAGGTTATCTCCATATTCCTTCCAATTCTAAAATTCCTGTGTCAAGATCATCAGAGTACATAACCTGTCACCTTAACGTTCTCATCAAAACATTTCAAATGTCTTAATGTTAATTCTTCTTAGGTCTTTAAGCTCAGTCTTGACGTTCCATGTAGGTTTATAATTTTGAGTATTTATGCAAAATGTATTTTTAATTTCATCCTAAATGTATTGTCATTATTTTGTAATTTACTGTTCTCACTGTCTTAGTAAATGCACAGAGAAGTTGTTAATGGAGACTGATTTGAAGTCCCATAAGTAATTAGGTTAACCTATCTTGACGATAAGCATGATTCATTTTTTTCCCATTATCAAAGTTTTTAAGAAGTTGGCTAAATGACTTTGAATAAGTGATAGCTAAGGGTAATAAAGGGAGGCTGACAATAACATAGTTTGGATTTGTAGGAACCCAAAATTCTACTGAATTTGCATAACAGTAACCCCTAGAAAGCATAACCTAGTAAATAAACTAACGGATCCAAATTAATTAAACATTAGTTGCAGAAACAAAACCATTATGTAATTGCATCCATATTTCCCTCAACAGATAAGCACTGCCACAGTCCCAGAATCTTTGCCTTTCCCTGACAAATGACAATATTTAACATCTGCAGAGTGTGTCACGCCTTTGTATGATTTTGGTTAATCCTCATAGCAACCCTGTTAAATCTGCACTGTAATTCTCGTTGCAAATGAGGCACTGGTTTCTGACAGGTCAGGTGAACCACACAGAGCTCCACTCACTCCACCCCAGACTCCCTCCATTCAAAGATCACAGCCATTAACTGGTGGAGCGTTGGCCCCGCCCGAGCCCCCAGTTGGTGCAGATGTGAACAGCTGATTGAGCAGACGAAATCCTTACCCATGTGAACATGGCCAACATTGGATCTTACTGACTAATCATGAGTTGCCATGTTTATTTCACTTATTTGTTCTTTCCTTCACTAAACCTAAAAAGAGTTCTGACTACTGACCAGGTCTTCTCCTATGTGTAAATGATACAACATAAACTAGTCCAGTTGATTCATTCAGTCATTCAGGGAGCCATTCATTCAAAACACATGGTAGGATCTGGAAATATAAAAAATGAAACAGAATGGTCCTTGCTAGGGAGGAGCTTGTGGTTGTGTAACGGCTGCTTCCATAGTTGTCAGTTTAATGTGTAATGAACACAACATTCAAATGCTTTCCTCATACTCCAGGCAGCACCTTCTTCATGAACTTCCTTCCTGCCTCCACGGTGATGATGACGCAAGGATTCTCAGATCATTCCTTTCAGATTTACTAAGATGTTTTCTATTTTCTCTCAGTTAAATCTGTGTATTCAAGAAGTAATCTTCACGCTAAAGAACTCTAATTTCATTTTGGAACACAGTATTGAAAGTGAAGCAACACCACTTCGTGCTTCTTCTCTAAAGTGCTGTCATTACCTGTCAAGAAGTAATTTTAGAGAATTTCTTTTAAGGGAAAGTAAGAAATTTATAAAAATATCATCAAGGTACAATAGACTTTAGAGGGGAAATTTTTAAGTGAGTTGAGATTGAAACCTCCTTGGGTCTTTCTGACTACAACTGTTTACCTATAATGTGTCAAAACCAAATGATCACCACAGTATAATTTATACTTGGACTTTTATTATACTCTGCCCTTGCAGATTTTTAACTCAATTTCATTTGGCATAGGGTTGCTGAGAGGCACACATAAAAATCAACTCATTCTTCCTCTCTCCCAACACAGTTGAATATGGAAACAGTTTACTTTGTAAACTCAGGCAGAATTAATGACTTTCAGGAAAAGTAACTTCAAAGCATCAGACATGAATGCCATTTGACCAAGTGATAAAAAAGTAGAATTAAAAAAAAACAAACCACAAACTTCATTTCTAACCCTGAGCTCCCCTCCAGTCTACCCCATTCCACAGGGTGAAAGGAGGAAGTACCCTAGAACTCTGTGCAGGTCTCACCACCCTCCTCCCCTCTGTGGGACACAGTTCCAGGCCCTTCAGATATGCCAAAGCCTGCGGACAGATGTGTTTTTCAGATGATCCTTTGTTGCTGTGAGAGATTTTCCCTAAGTGTATGGTCTCTTTAGAGCTAGCGCTGCTCTCTTGCTTCCAGGCTCTTCTGGGGACGCAGGACTCTTTTGCTTGGCTGTGCAGGTTCCACCTGCCTAGGCTCAGCTTAGAGCCACTCCTCTCAGGATATCACGGACCACACAGTCGCATTGTCTGCAAGCAGGAAACAGTCTCTTCTGCCCTTGGAACCCGCAGAGCTTTCCCTCTTAACAGTCGCTCTCTCACCACGTGCTCCCCAGCCCCCTGCCACTAGCCATGAAGTCTGGAGAAAATCTTCCTCTCTTCACGTTTCTTTGCAATTCTCTCATGATGACCAAAAATCCACTAAGTTCTCCTAAGAATTTGAGCTTCTGTGTAATAAAACGCAGAAAGACTTGGAGAGTCTCTCTGTTTTCTGCTTGGCCATATGCCTTCCCTGAGGCAACGAACACAGAGCTAGCCACCTGCTGGAACGAAAGTGAGGGGTAGACATAGCTTGGGAACTCGAAATATTACCCAGCAATAACCACAGCTGCTGAGCGGTAGGAGGAGGAGTGACTCCTAATCCTGTCTTCCTCAACATTTCATCTTCTGTAAAATAGAGTTTTAAAACAGAGATACAGTGGAGTATGGCAGGCAGAATAATGTGCCCCCAAGATGTCCACATCCACACCCCCAGGCCCTGTGAATAAAGTGTGCTACATGGCAAAGAGAAACTGAGGTTGCAGGCAGAATTAGAGCTGACCTTACCAGCTGGCCTTAAAATAGAGAGCTTACCCTGGGTTAGTCCAGCCCAATGTAAATAAAGGTTCCTTTAAAAGTGGAAGATAAAACTTCTGGTTTCCAGTCCCACGCAGAAGCAGCTTGGAAGTTACTGCTCTGTCCTAACCAGTAAAACGCTGAACAGACTGAAAAGCTCAGCAACTCTTCTTGGCTCCATAAGAGAGACGAGGAGACAGGTAAAAGGATGGAGAGACAGACAGGGAGAACCTGGGAGTCATAGCTTACGGAGGCAGACGCATAGGAGCGGAAATAGCTGGGGCACCCAGGGCCGAGGAAAACCCGAGCTGTGACTGATGTACTGCTGGAGGCTCAGTGAGGAGAGGTTTGAGAGTCAGAAGCCCCAGGGAGACCTAGTCACAGGGGATCCCCACACTTTGGCGTGTTTTATCCAAAGGAGTTCAATGAGGTTTTCACGGTAAAAATCGGAGAAAAATTCCCTTGTGCTTCTGGCAGGGGGAGGGAAAAGAAATAATTTTGAAACACGCCAGAGCACTCTGTTCTTCTTAAGGCCTGCCCTCAGAGTCTAACCTTCTGGGGGAAGGAAAATACCCAACTCAAGCCAGCTCTAGCCATCCTGTCCCACCTGAGTGGGGAGCAAAAGACTGAAAAACACTTGTGGAATTCACAGTCCACAGGCACATACGCATTAAAATATTGAGACCTAGTCAGAGGGTTACAGAAGGCTTCCCTTCCTCCCACACCTCACTCACGGTACCAAAAAGCCTGTTCACAGCAGTTAATTTCACTCCATGTATCATGTCTGGCTACGAAGAAAAATTTACCAGGCATACTGAAAGCCAAAAAACACAATTTGAAGCGATAAAGTATTACAGTCAGACATGGCAGAGGTTTTGGAACTGTCAGACGGAGAATTCAAAATACTATGATTCATATGCTAAGGGCTCTGCTGGATAAAGTAGACAACATGCAAGAATAGGTGGGGAATGTAAGCAGAGGTGATGCAGATTCTAGGAAAGAAATAAAGAGAAAAGCTGGGCATCAGAAACACTGTAACAGAAATAAGGTCTTTGATAGGCTCATCAGTAGACTGAACATACCCAAGGAAAGAATCTCTGAGCTTGAAGGTGTCTCAGTAAAAGTAAAAACCTATAGAACTGAAAAGCAAAGAGAACAAAGGCTGAAAAAAAAAAAAAAAAAAACAGAACAGAATATCCAAGGACCGTAGGACAACTATATAAAGTGTAACACACATATAATGGGAGTAGCAGAAAGAGAAGAAAGGGAAAAAGAAAGAAGAAATATTTGAAACAGTAATGACTGAGATTCCCCCAAATTAATATCAGACACCAAACCACAGATTCAGGAAGCTTAGAAATCACAAAGCAGGATAAATGCCACTCCCACCCCCCACCCCCCGAAACCAAAAAACCCTCCACCTAGGTATATCATTCTCAAACCACAAAAAAATCAAAGATAAACAAAAAATCCTGAAGGAAGTCAGAGAAAAAATACACCTTACCTAAAGAGGAACAAAGACAAAACTTCAGTTCAAATTCTCAGAAATCAGGCAAGCAAGAAGAAAATGGAATGAAATATTTAGAGTTGAGGAAAAAAAAAAAAACAGCAATGCAGAATTCTGTACCCTGCAAAAGAGTCCTTAAAAAGTGAGGCAGAAATAAAAACTTTTTCATGCAAACAAAAATTGAGGCCAGTAGACCTGACTTGCAAGAAATGTTTTTAAAAAGTTATTTATACAAAAAGGAAAATGATATAGGTCAGAAACTCAGATCTACAAAAAGAAAGAGTATCAGAAAGATATTAAGAGAAGGTAAAATAAAAACTTTTTCTTAATTTTAATTGATGTAACAGGTGTTTGTCAAAATAATAATAGCAATAATGTACTCAATTTTGTACACTTACATATATCATCTATGTGCATACACACACACAGAGTTGACCCTTGAAGAACATGGGTTTGAACCGCACAGGCCCACTGGTATGCAGATTTTTTCCACTAAATATGTGTTATAATACTACATGATCCACAGTTGGTTGAATCTGCAGATGCAGAACCTCAGTTATGGAGGGCTGACTATAAAGTTACACGTAGATTGTTAACTGCACGGAGGGCAACACCCCTACCCCCTGTGTAGTTCAAGGGTCAACAGTGTGTGTGTATGTGTGTATAATGTATCTATGCTTATATAGAAGTAAAATGGATGACAGCAATAATATAAGGGATGGGAGGAATTAGAATTATTTTTGTTATTATAAGTTACTCACACTGCCTGTGAAGTGGTACAGTGTTATTTGAGGGTCGACTTGAATTTGTTATAAACGTATATATTGCAAATTCTAAGCAACCACTGGAAAAAAAAATTTTTTTTAAAGTAGTCATCCCTGTAATCTGTGGGGGATTGGTTCCAGGACCCCCTACAGATACCTAATATCCAAGAATGCTCACATCCATTTTATAAAATGGTGTAGTATTTGCATATAACCTACACACATCCTCCTGTATACTTTAAGTCATCTCTAGACTACTTATACCAAATACAATGTAAATGCTATGTAAATAGATGCCAGCATAAAGCAAATTCAAGTTTTGCTTTTTGAAACTTTCTGGAATCTCTTTGAGTCATTTTGATCTGCAGTTGGCTGAATCCTCCGAGGTGAAACTTTGGATAAGGAAGGCTAACTCTACAACTGATGTGCTAATTAAAACCATAAAAGGCAGAATAGGAGTGGAAGACAAAAGCAGAACAAAGAACAAGGGCAACAAACAGAAAATAGTAATGAAAATGGTAGATAATAATCCAGCTATATCAATAATCACTCTGAATGTTAATGGTTTAAATGCACCAACGAAAAGTTTTTTACGTAAGCAACAAAGGCAAAACAGTTTTTACATTAGCAACAAAGGCAAAAATAAACAAGTTGTACTACATCAAACTAAAAAGTTTTGCACAGCAAATGAAACAATTCGCAAAATGAAAAGGCAGCCTATGGGATGGGAGAAAATATTTGCAAACCACATATTCAATAAGGGATTAATATCCAAAATATATAAGGAATTCATACAGCTCAATGGCAAAACAAACAAACAAAAGAGATATTTGTGCTCCCGTGTTCACTGCAGCATTATTTACAGTAGCCAAGATTTGTAAACAACTTAAGTGATAAATAAAGAATATGTGATATATATTTATGTGATCTTAGTTATATGTGGAATCTAAAAAAAAAAAAAACAGTCAAACTCATAGTAACAGAGTAGAATGGAGTCTATCAACGGACGAGGGATGGGGAAAAGGGGAGATGTTGGTCAAAGGGTACAAATTTTCAGTTATAGATGAGTAAGCTCTGGAGATCTAATGTACAGCATGGTGACTATAGTTAATAATAATGTATTATATATTTGAAATTTGCTAAGAGAGTAGATCTCAAGTGTTCTCATCACAAACTCAAAAAAGATAACTATGTGAGGTAAAGGATATATTAATTAGTTACATTCATTAGCTTGATTATCATAAACATTTCACAATGCACACATATATCAAAACATCATGTACATCTTAAATATACACAATTTTGTCAAACATACCTCCATAAATCTGGGGGAAATAAACAGAGATTGTTGGAGTGGATCAAAAAAGATCCAATTATATGTTGTTTACAAGAAACCCACTTTAATTATAAAGACACATAGATTAAAGGGAACGGATGGAGAAAAATATACCATGCTCACAGTAATCAAAAGAAAGCAGGAGTAGCTATATTAATTTCAGACAAAGCAGACTTCAAAGCAAGGAAAGTTATTAGGGATAAAGAAGGGCATTACATAATAATAAAATGATCAATCCTTCAAGAATACATAACAATGCTTAACATGTATTTGTCTAATAGTAGAGCATCAACTATGTGAAGCCAAAAGTGATGGAACTCCAACGAGAAATGGATGAATTCACTATCATAGTTGGAGAAGTCAACACCCCTCTATCAGAAATGGACAGATCTAGCAGGTAGAAAATCAGTAAGGACATAGTTGAACTCAACACCACCATCAATCAGCTGGATGTACAGACAACAACATCTATAGACAACTTCATCCAACAGTAGGATACACATTCTTCTCAAACTCACATGGTACAGCCACTTTGGAAGACAGTTTGGTGGTTTATTACCAAATGAAATGTACCCTTACCATATGAGTCATTAATCACATGAACTGATTTTTACCTAAAGGATTTGAAAACAAATGTCCATACAAAAATCTGCACAGGGATGCGTACAGCAGCTTTATTAACAACTGCCGAAACTTAAAAGCAACCACGATGGCTTTCAGCAGATAAATCAATAAACTATCTGTGGTACCTCAAGACAATGCAATATTATTCAGCACTAAAAAGAAATGAATTATCAAGCCATGAAAAGATACGGAGGAAACTTAAATACATATTACTAACTAAATGAAAGAAACCAATCTGAAAAGGCTACATACTACATGATTCCAACTATATGGCATTCTTAGATATGACACTAAATAATGATTGCTTAAAAAATGACAGTAGATGTCATCAAAATTAAGAACTTTTGCTTTCAGAAAGACACTGCTAAAAAAAAAAAGTATCTGATAAAACACTCATATCCAGAATATAAAAAAAACTATCAAAGTCCAATAAAAAGGAAACAAACATCCCAATTAAATAATGGGCCAAAGTTTGGCACAGACACTGCCATAGAAGATACATGGCTGACAAATGAGCACATGAAAAGATATTCAGTCATTAGGGAAATGCAAATTAAAAATCACAATGAGATACCAGTATACAATTATTAGAATGGCTTTTTAAAAAAGCTTAATTAACCATTACAAATGCTGACATGGTTGTGGAGCAACAGCAGCTCTGATTCAATTGTGGTGGGAATAAAAATATGGTACAGCCACTTGGCAAAAACAGTTGGCTGTTACTTCCCACTTCTATGCATTTACTCCACTGAAGCGAAAAGTTTGGTTCACACAAAAAACCTGAACATAAATGTTTATAGTAGCTTTATCCATTATCGCCAAAAATTGAAAACAACCAAAATGTCCTTCAACAGGTGAATGGATTTAAAAAACTGTGGCAAATCCATATAATGGAATAACAGTCAGCAATAAAAAAGGGAACGAACTATTGATTCACTGAACAAAATGAATGAATCATATATGCATTTTAAAAAATGGAAAGAAAGCAGACTTAAAAGGCTGTATTATTTCATTTATATGACATTCTAGAAAAGGCAAAACTATAGGAATGGAAAACAGATCCGTGATTGAGGGCTGAGTTGTGGGGAGGAGTTGACTAGAAAGTGGCTATACAGGAAGTTTTTGGGGTAATGGAACTGTTTGTGGTATTTTGGTGGTTGGTATATAAATGACTATGCATTTATCAAAACCCACGAATTTTACTTTATGCAAATTAAGAAATAGTTCAACTAGGATGTCAGGCTGAAAAATAAATCCAATTATATTACACATGCACGACTTCATTGAAGGGGTAGAAAAAAAAGGAACTTCCCTAAGTAACTTTGGATAGCACTGCTTTGGCTAGATACTGTAAGGGTGAAGAGCTATACAAAAAAACCGTACATCAACCAAACCTCCCCCATCGGCAGGAACACCCGCTCAACCGTGAAGAGCAGCATTCTCCTGGCATCAACAGGACAGCTCCTTAAAAGAGAACATTCCTTCTTGATCTTGTGAGGGGTCGCATGACCCACCAGAATAGATCTGGATTATGTAAACTGTCAGTAGTAAGTCATTTGATGTACAGCACTGTCTCAGAAGACTTATAAAACTGTGCCTTGATTTCCAACCAGCAGAACAGTCCTCAGAGCTTTTGGAGATGCTCTTCCTGGGTTATAATCCACAAATTTGGCTCAAACAAAATTTTCCATTTCTTTCTTAGATCTACTGATTAATTTTTTGCTGACACTATTATGGTTCATAAATTTTGTTTTACACAGGGGCAGAGTTTAGAAATTCTGAACATATTTACATGTAGACTAGGGTTAAATCAATACGTAAATAAATTATAGACAATGAGGGTCAGGTTACAAGAGAGAAGCAACATGTAGGCAAGGGGGAAAGGCTAGAATAAACCCAAGTAGTGCTAGAATAGAGTCAGAAATATCAGCATAAACTCATGTTTACTTTAATATATAAAAATATGTATCTCAATTTATTTCTCTATCTTTAATACATATAAAAATATATTAAGTATATATTTATGTATAAATATATAGAGAAATAAATGAAGGTATGTAAGTGTACATGGTTTAATCAGCTCTACCCACTGAAGGGGCCTTGAAGCAGTGACACAGTGGCAATGAACACGCCTACAGCCTAGATCTTGGTTTCTAAATGACCAAATAAGGACTAATGCGAGCATCAAAATATATAATAATGACAGTATTGCATTCTATCCTGAAGAATAAAATAAATATCTGTAAGTCAATACCAGTTGAGCAGTTAAGGATTAACCTTATCTAAAGAGATTTGGTCTTTGCCTCCAGTTCCTGATAGGTAACCTATAGGTCCTGCCTGATAAGAGTGCCTTTGTTTACTTGGAGGCACTGAACCACCCCAGATTATCTGTGCTAACAATGTGATTTATAATGGTAGGGGCAGGGGAGGGCCTTGGGCCAGACAGTATCAGCGAAGCCTTCAAAGGGGCTGGAAACTAAGGTCAACCATATGGGTGGTCAGCTGCATATTTGTGACCCAGCACCAATAAAACCTGGACACCAAGGTTGGACAAGCTTCCCTAGTTAGCAACAGTTCATGCGTGTTGCCACACATCTCTGCTGGGAGAAGATTCTGTACTTGGTGGCCCCTGGCCCCTGTCCTACGCACCTCTTCTCTTGGCTGATTTTAATTTGCTGTGATAAACCCTAACTGTGAGTATAATGACTTTGCTGAGTTCTGCAAGTCCTTCTAGTGAATTGCTGAACTTACAGTAGTATGGGGGACCCACATGTCTGCAAGTGGTATCAGAAGTAAGGGTGGACTTAGGGGTTATCAAACTGCACTGACAGAAATAAATGATTAAATAAACAAACGTGAGAAAAGGGACAAACTGTCCTTATAGAATTCCATGTAATAAATGTAGAAAGGATTAAAAAAAAATCACCATTAAAACACTACAGTAAAACTGATGCGAGCAAGACCCACTGACGAATGTAAAAATTAGAGGGTAAAACTTGGAGAAACAGGGTATTTGCATGTCACAAAGCATCCTCCCAAATATGTGTTAACTACAACAGTGGTTTCAGCACATGTCCACAGATTATTAGATACTCTTTCTTCAGAGAAGAGGAGCTTAATTTCTCTCCCCTTGAGTGTGGACTGGAATTAGTGACCCACTTCCGACCAACAGAGTACATAAGAAGAAAGCTAGTAACTTTACGGGGGAGAAACCTAACAGACACTGTCTTTGCCAAATGATCATAGTTAACAATACCAATCATAAATCATAAGTCATGCTGGTGTAGTGTTCCCCTGATAACAATGTGATTAGAAAGAGACAAACTTTGTTATACTTCTCCCTGAAATCTGTAATTCCAGTCTAATCATGAGAAAACATCAGACAAACCCAGCTTGAGAAGCATTCTATAAAATACTTAACCAGATTGCTTCAAAAATGACAAGGACAGAGAAACAGAAAGTGTTACAGACTGGAGGACAAGGAGACATGCTGATTGAGTGCAAATGGTGTCCTGGATTGGATCCTCCAACACAGAAACTTGGGAAATCTGAATAAATTCTAGTTTTATTCAAGGTATCGTGCCAGTGTTCATGTCTTAGTTTTGAAAAGTCTACTAAAGCACTACTCCAGAGGGAGCTGCATAAAGGACGTATGGAACTTACTGTACTAACTTTGCAAATTCTTCTGTAAATATAAAATTATTCAAAAGACTTTAAGACTGACCACACCAAGTTGGTGAGAATATGGAGCAATTAGAACTCTCATGCGTTGCTGGTTGAAATGTAAAACAGTAAATAATACAACCACTTTAGAGAACAGTTTGGCAGCTTCTTAGGAAAATAAACATACACATGACAATATTTCCCAGCCATTCCATTCCTAACTATTTACCCAAGAGAAATGAAAACATATGTCTTATGCATAAATAATTCTTGTACATGAATCTTCATAGCAACATTATGAGGAATGGCAAAGAAATGAAAAAAATCTAAATGCTTATCAAGAGGTTATTGGTTAAATAATTAATGGTATATCCATAAAACAGAATGCTTCTTAGCAACAAAAAGGAATAAACTATTTCTTCACAAAATATGGATGAATGATTATGCTGAAAGAATCTGGACTCTCCCCACAATCAACCAAAAAGAATATATTCCAAAAAATGGAATAATGATTCCATTTTAATACAATTCTAGAAAATAAAAACCAATATAGCAATGGAAAGAAAATCAGAGGTTGCCTGAGAATAGTAGGGGAAGGACAGGGGTGGCTAAGAGACAGGGATTCCCCAGGGGCAAAGGAAACTTTGAAGGGGACAGAAAGGTTCATTTTGTAAGTGTGATTATCTCACAGTACATACACAGGTCAAAATACCCAACTTTGTACAATTTACAAATGTACTTTATGTCAACGAGAGCTCAATATAGCGTTTTTTTTTTAAATAACATGGAAAGATGTTTTAATATACAAAGTGAAATAAAATCAAGCCACACAAAAACAAATACAGCATAATCCCCTTTATGTTAGAAGAAAACATTGGTTTATGTTTATAAATGCATAGTGTCCAGAATATTATGTATTAACAGAGGCTCCTACGAGAGAGAATGCCCTGGCGGGGAATAGCGGGGGGTGGAGAGTGAGTATCCTACAGTAACAAACAGCTACAAGATCTCAGCGACTTAATACAACAATTTTCTCTTTCTTTTATGCTATGTGTCCCATGTAGGTTAGAAGGACTTATTCTTCGTTCAAATGGCTTAAAGACCTGTATTTAGCAGTACCTAAGCATCCTGCTCAAAGCTAGATAAAATTTGCACCTGTGATTTTCTCTTTATTTACACAACCACCCCAATATTTTTCTTACTTGAAAAATTTCTAAAATGAGCCATGTATTATCACCATAAGGAAAAAGAAATCACATAGAACAAGAGGTCTATGCCTGAAAGATGAAGGTGACCAAACACACAAAAGTAGAGTATTATTCTGACCTTGATTAACGTTTCAAAATTGAAGTCTAAGTGAGGTAATTGAAACAGAGGACAAAAGAAAGTGAAATGCTACTCCTTTAGAACCTTGGTTCTTAATATTGATGCAGTTCTGATGTTTTTCTATAAATAATAGATTACAAAATGGATGTTTGGCACAGAGTTGCTTTTAAAAGTGCATTTTCCAATTCTAGATAATGCAAAAAAAATTTAATGGAGATTAAGGGCAAGACAGGAAAAAATGAGGATAAAGTCGCACAAGGGAACTGATTATACAGACACACGCTTGCCATCACTATCATCCAACTAGGTTACATGCAAAAAGCAATTACATATTTTAAGATGTCCTATCATAGCAAAATGTAGTTATGTTTGTTCAATAAACTACTTCCACATTCATGTCCAAAACAGTAGTGCTTTGTAAATCGAATTACAACCAATTATTTTCAACATATTATCCAGTCAAAGAAATGTTTTCTCTGGCATGTTTATGAAGTAAAAACAGTAACAATAATAATTGCACTATATATTAAAGCCTAGTTTATGTCAGCCACGGTGCTAAACAAGTTGTATTACTGCCAGTCCTTAAACCTTGAAAGCAAGGTATTTTACACAGGTACTTCTTACACATAAGAAGGTGATGTGCAGATACAAAGTAACTTGTTCCGGCTCCCATCCATATGGAAAAGGTGGTGCTTTTTTCACTGCAGTACATCACCTTCTCCTTTTCAGAATTTACTCTCCAGGAGTGCATTCCCATGCTTGTCAACACCTCAAATTAATCAAACAGCTACTGTTTTCTCCAGGCACTGTCTTCAGTTCTGGGCAAGCAGAGAAAAATACAACAGATACAGGTTTGGCCCTTCGGGAACTCCATTGAGTAAGGAAGCAGAGGAAGCCATGCACAGGGCACTGGGGGTGTGGAAGGAACTCCACTGAGTAAGGATGCAGAGGAAGCCATGCACAGGCGCTGGGGGCGTGGAAGGAGCACCCGACCCAGGGCAAGGAAGCAGGCAACCAGTAGGTAGGTGGCCTGTCTTCTGAGAAGCACTTGGATTGACTGAACCTGACCAGATAATCAGGCAAATGACGGGAGAGGACACCTTACGGGAGGCACACGTATCTCAGTATGGGTAGGTAAGAATGTGACTGAGAGCAGGAGACAAAGCTTCCTCAGCCACCTATATTCACCTTCCTAATTCGACCCCGCTCCCCACCCCCACTGCACACACTCAGCCTGCATCCAACAGCCCTTCCCAGGCACTGCCACATGTTCTCATGGACAACTCTTGAGCAGCCACGACCTTCTAGACCCGTCTGCAGGCGGCACAGCCTCTACTGCCCAGGAAGCCTAAACCCCAGGCATCCTTACACCAGTGATCCCTGCCTTTGAGCTAGGTCATGCTTCCAGACACTTGAAAACCTTCCCAGACTCCAGAAACCTGAACTTTCTCACAAGTGTTACCCACACTGTCCCAGGTATATCCTGACTGAGGGCCCCGTGTCCTTGAATTACTTGGAGTGCCAACACCCTAGGGCAAGGTGTGGACCATTAAATACTCCTTGACCCTGCTCATCTCAGTCACCACCCAGGACATCCACGTTCCCCAGGCCTGTTGAGCACTTGTGGAGAAAAGTTGCATAATGCTGTAGATGGGGCCTTTGGACAGTCATGATTACTAACTTCATCTGGGCCTGCAGCAAGTCTCAACAAAGTATCATGAAAAGGAAAACCATACTCAAAATTTAATTCTTTTTTTTTTTTTTAAGTAGAGAAAAATGTGTGTGGCTACTGTGTTTCCTAAGGTTTGCCGTGTTTCAGCTAGGGCTTATGCCGAGAAGTTACTGAACTTCAAGGAGAAGGAATCATTAGGAATCCAGTATGAAAAAACTGCTTAGAAGGAGACAAAGGCCACGCTGGCCTCGCACTTCGGCACAGCAGCAGTGCCTGCCAGGACAGTGCGCACCATAGCCGAGGTTTTCATGTGCAGTGAAACTTCCAGAAGCCTGCCACAAAGCATGGCCTGAGGATCCTCGCTCTGCACATGCTCTGATTTCATGGGTTCCGGGCAGAATATCATTTGTACTCACATTGGGAGTTCTCGACTTCCACTTTCATGCCCATCAACTGAGACACGAGAAAATGTGCCGCAGGAATAATGTACTCTACCAAGTACTCACTTTTGGGTAAGACAGCACAGCAAGACTTGAAAATGCAGGGATTCAAGGAAGACAGAACCCACTAAGCCTAGACAAAGATGAAACCCACCCAACAAAAAACTGGATCCTGATAAAAAAACTCAGGAAGAAGCCATGGTCTCAAACTGCACTGATTGCAAATATAAAACTGATTATCAACGGATGTGTACACAGAAGACAATATAAATTATAGACATCTCAACACAGAGGGATGGGAACTTCTGTTCCTCACATCATCCTAGCATCCTCCAGCAGCATCGCCCCCAGGGAGAACATAATGGTTAGACTTTCTCATGTCTTGCAAGCTGGGAATGGTGCTAAAAACCATATACATCATCTTGTTTAATCCTTACAACCTAAGGCAGGTAAGTGTCACTCTCCAGTTTATAGATAAGGACATAGGCAGAGAGAGAATCTTGCCCAGGGTCACCCAGTTAATTTCAAAGGTTAATCAGAGCCTGAGGTATTGCGACATTAGTAAGGCGGGCAGGATTACTGTTCAGTGAGAGCCCTTTAATAATTTTTTACTACTAATATTTTACTACTTCATGTCTTAACAGTAAGCTGTGTTAAGAGTCCATTTGGGGGACCTCTACCCCTCCCATGACCAGCAGCTGTGTTACAGCGTCCCAAGGTATGCTGCTAGTCTCAAGGACTTCAGGATAGGCACGGGCAGGGGAGAAGTAGCAGCAGATCCTCTAGTTTGACCCTGGGCCCTAAAGTAATTCTCAAACTTCCACATGCATACACCTCACCTGGGGGATCTTGTTAAACTGCAGCTTCTGATTCATTAGGCCCTGAGATGAGACTTGGGATGATTTTTAAGACTTTTCCAGGTAAGGTGGAAGGGCTACACTCTGAGTAGCAAAGCCCTAAACCACAAACTCCAAAGCAGCCTCTCCCTAGAGAGCTGGACTGGGTGATAGCTCCTGCAGCTATTAATACAGGGGTACTTTGATTCACATACTGTCCATTGCATTTAAGTGCCTTTGGAAACCAGGGAGGGGTGAGTTTTGAGGAGAGACACACAGACTGGTACACGTTTCCAACAGTTCCTGCTTCTAAAAGCAGCAAAGGCAAGTATATGCCCATCACTCTTAATGAGAGAATCCTAACTAGCCTCTTGAAGCAGGTAGGGGTGAAGCTCCTAATTCCTCTGCCTTTCATGGTAATGAATGAATGAACGCTGTTTAAAGTAGTAAATGGAGGTGTAAATACATACTATTTAAATTTTTAATAGCAACTACAGGAAGACTGACATAAAACCACTGCCGGTGCAATGTGGATCACAGGGAAGTACCGGGTGTCCTGGGACACAGCCAGACGAGCTCACCGAGTCCTAGGGCAACATCCCACACTGTTAGATGCCCTTTGCCACTTTTATAAACACAGAACCTCAGGTTAAGCTGAACCTTTTGAAACTGCCAGTATTGAGCAGTGTTTGATCTAGAAAAACAGCTAATTCCCTGCTACAGTGTTTAGGGAACTGTCTTCCATTACACTATTTTACAAGAGCAGAGGCTGTTTTTTTGTTGTTTTTCACTATTGTACACCCAGTGGTAAAGGCACGTCCTGGGACATACTAGATTTTCAACAAATGAGTATTTGCAGATGTAGCAAAAGAGGACCTAAGACTCGAGCAGGTCAAATGTATAGAAATTGAATTTTTTAAAAGTCTTAGAAAAAAAATGAATGTCTGCTATTCTAGCATGTGGACTAGGAATAGTCCAGCAATATTAGCTTATGTCACTAAATACTCTGGTAGTTCCATTAAATTTATAATTGTATTTAACCTATATACCACACTCTGTGGCAGAAATATTCTTCCATGTTTAACAATATCTTACTCATACTCAATGACTAGTAACACAGACTTAAAATATTAGTTTTTTTTTTTTTCGCTAACTCCCGTCAGGTGACTGTCATTTACCAGTCTAAATTATCCTCTTCTCTTATGCACATTTCTCGTACGCACATTGGATAAGTAGTCTTTTTCCCAAGAAATCTCCCTTCCACAAATTCCTAAGTGAGTCCATTAACTGAAATAACAGATTCAGTTAATGCCAGAAAATGGGTGGGTGGCAAGTTTTACAAATTCTTTGAAAATGCCTATTAGCCAGGGGTGTGTATCTGAACCTACTGTTGAATTTGTCCTACTGATTTACAAATACTTGTTTATTACACCACTGTTCATAATAGGAAACAGTGAAAAATACACATTATAGGGGACTGATTATAAATTGTGATGCATAATACAATGCAACCATTAAAAATCAAAATAACAGTAGCATATACTATGCTTTATACAAGCAGGCACGATTCTCTGAGGGCTTTATATGTGTTAACAATTCTAGTCCTCATGACCAATCTGTGAGGTAAGTACTATTGCTAGCCCCATTTTACGCGTGGGAAAGCCTGCACAGTAACTCCTCAGGTTCAACAGCTTGAACAATGGAATAGGGATTCAACCCAGTCAGGCGGAATTCACATGCTCTTCATCTCCACGATAAATTCCACATCCACAGCACAGGTACCTATACTGATGGGACAAAAGTTTCTGACTACTTCAGGGAAAAAGCTAGTTTCTCAATGAATATTATAATCCTATTTGTCCCCCTTCTCCCCTAGTATATATTAAAAGTGTTTGAAAAGACACATACCAAAGTGTTAACAGTGTAACCACAGAGGAGTTGGCTGGGTGTTTGAAAATGGGAATTTTTTCAGTATCTTTACAAGCATGTACTTACTGATAAAAACACAGTAAGCCAATGATACAGCTTCTTCCTTCTCCACCTTTCTTCACCTATTGTCTACGGCACACATACAAGATATTTAAAAAAAAAAGCACACATACCTAGTGCTATCATATTAGCCAGGAGGTTAAGGTAGGACCAGGCATTTTACTTTAAAAAGGGTACTAATGAACTCTAGGCAAAGAAACATTGTTTAAAAAATAAAATTTACTTACCTCTAATTTAGTCTTGATTTAGCAAACAGACTTCATTTATTTCAACACATTTGTCCAACTTCAAACTTAAGTTTATTTCCACATGCTAAAATATTTCAACCACTTCATGGGAAATATTTTAAAATATACTACATAGCTAATTTTTTATGTCATATTAAACTCATTTTGACTTATTTGATGATTCTTGGCCTTCATCATGATATCCGTGCAGAACTGCAACTCTGCTAGGAGTTTCAGCTATTCCTTGTCCTGAGGTATTCTGCTCCTCAGGTACCCAAGATGGAAAATCAGCTTAGTAGTGTTAAGTAAATTAAGCCACTAAAAGCTTATGTGGAAAAGGACCTGAAAATGTGTAGACGTCTCAAAATCCCCTAATTTAAATGTGTCAGACCCTAGAAGCGGATGTTTTCAAACATCTGAAATGTTTCAAACATCTCAGACTGAATTCAGTGTGACTGCATTTTCAATGGAAGAGCTGACTCCTTGAGGTATCCATTCAGTGCCTGACTCCAGCAGCTCTCTGACCTATGATTTTGCTATTTCTGGTAGTGCAGGAGCTCTTAAAGCAGCCTGCTCTGACACTGGACTGTATAACAAACTAAGATTTTTAAAATTTTTTAACAGAATTGTAGTATCTTTTTCTGTGATTTCTTAGATTACACCCCAGTGGTCCTAGTTCTTAAAATGTGAATTGTTTGCACAATTGATCATACAAACCCAATGACCAAGAAACATTAATGTCTTCTGAACTTTACTAAACACTTTGTGTTTAATATATTTTAAATTATAAAGAAATTACAAGGAACTCCTAAAAAATTTAATACAAAAATATTACAAGTTAGGACAAGTAAGCATTGAGATACGACATTTGAAGAGAAGAAACATGCAGAAAAAGTAGCATAGGGTTAACATTTCATTGTTGACAAGAGAGCTTTGGTACAGCAGAGAAAGGCACCAGAAAACTACTGTCCATAGTGTCTTTTCCTCCGCTGCATGTTGCAAATGTATATACTAGGGAGACAGTAAACTTTAATTTGATCTGCTATGTATTATAATAGGTAAGAAATCTGATCTACTGTAAGTATAAGAACTATGAAACTTCAAAAAATCCTTCTATAACTACTCAGATTGATTTATTTTACCTCAAGCTTATACAGATTATAATCCTTAGTTGTCCAGAACTTTTGGGGAAACTGTAAAATGCAAAACAGCATTAACAATCTATGCCATGCAATAAATGTTAACCCTCTGAAAATGAAAGGCTGTCAGAAAGTTCCAGCAACTCCAGTAGCTTATCATTTAATAAAACATGACAAGGCTATGCCTGTAAGTAGTTTCTGCTTAAGGAAATGGAAGGGAAATGTAGAAGACCTGGAAAACACAAGTTTTAAAAAAACAAAGGAAAACAAAAAACACACTCAATGATTCTTTAAAAAAGTCTTCAAGTAACACTAAAGGAGTTGGTTTTAATTAAACCTGGAAGGTGCCTAGTATCTTTCTTCTCAGATTATAAAGTTTGTTAGCAACCAAAGCCACTAGCTAAGGAAGAAAATTATTAAACTACAATAGGTTTACATGAAGGAAAAATGTCATTAAGGAAGTTGAGCATCCTGTCCTAAAAATCTTCAACACATACATACTGTTTTGTGCTCAAACGCACACTAAGCAAATGAACCTGTTAGTTTGATTATGTGAAACAATGTCTTTTAAGTACAATATTGATTTTTCAAAATAATTTAAAAGTAATTGCTATTCCTTAGCTGATTAAATGCTCTATTATTCTTTAATAAAAATAGTAAATAATCCCTTCATTTAAAAAGTCATCTCCTACGAGAAGTAATAAAATAGCAAAATTTTATCTATGGGCTTACTTTAAGTGTCTATCTTGTAAAACAATATATTTATGAAATACAGTCGTTTAGGTTCTGATGGTAAGCTGCTATCATTTGTAACACCAATGTGGGATAACAGATGTGTTATATATGTTATGAAGCTAACTCAGAGCAGAACAGTTTATTCTACAAAAGAACACTGGAGGAGTAACTGTAATTAAACTGTAAACAAGAAATTGTAAACAGGAAATAGCATCCCTCTCCCTTTACTTGACTACCGAACAGTCTGTACAAACTAGATAGATATCAAAGGTTTTATATATGTACACAGCCAACATAATATCAAAATATATTTTATTCTGGACCTCTTTCAGATCTGATTCAAATTACAGTTGTCAAAGCAATACAATGCAAAGGGAAACTGCAACAACAACAACAACAAAAAAATGTGCCTAGAAAGGATAAAAGGGTCACTGGGGACAAATCATTGTGATGTGGAACCAAAATACATCAGAAGTGTAATTAACATGGTCCAGGACAGCATAGAACATCTCTATCAGTCTTCCTCACACAATAATCATGAAAACTGAACAATAAAGTTCTTAAACAGGTACAAAAACTGTCATGGGCTGGTTTACACTTTTACAACAGTTTTAAAGTTAACTGGATAACTAAAGAAATGATGCAGACATTTTAATCCAGTGCTATAGGTAGGCTCACAGAATTAGACCCAAAGGATTTGTAAAAAATAAAAAATTAGAACATTATAACTACAATGTCAAAGTCAGGAAAGAAGAAAATTACTTCTGTATTTAGGGATTACAGAGCTACAAAATGCAGTCTGTGTGTTTTTGTTTTTAATGAGATGGATAAGTACATCAGACTAAATACAACATGCAGAATGTTTTCTTGAACTTATCCAGAAACTCCAAAGAAAACATCATGAAACAGCTTACTAGGAAAAAAAAAATATGCCCTAGTTATTCACCCTGCTTCAACACTGTCAACATAAAGGCAGAAATAAAGAATGCTATTAATACTTCAGAACTACTGATATAAGACATCAATTTTCTAAATCAGTGTATTAAAAAGTGAACACTTCCTCTTTTTTTGTCTCTTTCTTCTACATTTAACTAGAATCATGTTTTAAAAAATTGATATTGAATGTGACGCTTCAGAGCTACTATCAGAAGGAGTAATTCATAACTTCCCTATTCCCCTTCCATCCCTGCTGATTCAGAAGAAAAACAAACAAACAAACCAACCCACCCCACACCCCAAACCAACCAGGGTCTCTTATAGATTTGCTGCTATTCCCCAAAATGCTGGCATTTGCTGCCATGCCACAATGTTGGTCCACTGAAATGGGATTTCTGTGGAAAATGTCAACAGTAATTCACCAAATGCAAGTACCGCCCTTAGCATGTGAGAATAAATCCAGGTACTATGGAAATGTACAATGTATTTCAGTAAATGAAAACTGTTTTGAAAAGAGTAAATCGCACTGCATTTGAGATCTTTTTTTCCTGCTCATCTAGTAAAACAACATTTTTGCTGATATAAGAATGGCCATTTGTGATTCCTTTAAATAGCAAAAATGCATACTCCTCTTCAGGCCTCTACTCAGTAATAGTTTACATTACTCTTAACAAAATCATTCTACATAAACAGATAGCTCCTTAAAAATAGTACTCTCTCATTAAATCTAATTTGACAGAAATAAGTTTAAGGAAAAAAAGGAGTGCTTTATAAGTTAAGTGAAAAAGTACAAATCTTTGGCCTTTCTCTTGACATTTTTATATGTCAAAAAGCAAAAAACCTTCATGTAATTCAATCTAATGATTACTTTTTGCACCATAATTTGTTTTTTTACACCACAAAAGGAGGCACTTTCAGTATCTGTAAAAGGTGTTTAATCCTAAAACATACTTACCTAGAGAATAATTAATTAAAACAGAATTCGATACACTCTAAGACCTATTAGGAAATTAAAACTTACCACTTCTAAAAGTCACTGGAAAGTCAATGATGATACCTGATCAATGACAGGAAATTGGGAATGGAATAAATATAAGAACTTAACGGGATTTTCCCACATGGAGAAGAAAAAGATATTCCTTTAGATGTTTAAGAGTGACAGCTGCTCTTTTTTTACTCTATTTTAATCAAGAATATTCTATTCATTCAAGTTTCCCTTTCTATTTTTCCTTACAAGTTTCTTACAGTAGCCTATACAACAATGATATATAATGAATACCACAGAAAACCTATTGGAATCAAAAGATCTTCAGAAATAAGTTCTCAGAGGGGAAAAAAATGAAGGAAAAAGAAGCAAGAACCTCAAACATAGAACTTTACAGGCTGTGAAACTTGGTCTCTTATAATCATGTTACTGCTCAAATTAGAGGCAATCTTACTTTTGTCTACTGGAGCAGCATCGTGGCACATCAGCAGGCAATGATGACTTGAGAACAGCAGCAAAAAGAAACAACTGAATGCTCATAAAGAACCCACGCCTACAGAATGGATACCTTTCTGATAGTTTGCACTTAAAAGACCCAAGACTTCAGGATAATAAAGCTCTGTATTTATAATCTTTTATATGTCCTATTGTGGCTATTATGCTTAAGTAAAATAGCTAAAGATTAAAAAACAGAAAGAAAGAAAAGATGACAATACCATAAACATGTAGCTGTCTATTTGGGCAGCTATACTGCAGAACTTCTCGACTATCTTTCAATCAGTTGGGAAAAAAAAAGGTCAATAACTGTATGCAAATGAATAAATTGTCCATTATCAAAATACAAAAAGTTCTATCAATAATCACCTCTGACTTTCAGATTTAAATTCAGTGCAATTGACAAATGCATCGCTAAAGGAAAATGCAGCTTAAACATACTCAAAACATTTGTGTCTATTCCTGGGAGCACATTTAAAAATTATTGCACAGATTTTTTTATTTTTATTTTTTTTAAAACAACAATAGAGGTCAACCACAGATGTGGACCTCCAGCAATAAAAGCAGGATTTCAAGTGCCAGATACTCAGCATATTAGGTTTCCTACATAAGTCACAGGGTAATAGTTCTAAATATCTATAATGTGATCCAAAACCCTAAGAACAGCTGGCACAAAACCATCATGAATGACTGCCTCTCTGGATGTAAATTTTAAAAAATATTATTACAGTATCATAGTCCCCACTAACAACAACTGGGGTACATATAACAATGTATAGTGAAATTAAGTGTATTTATTCTCTTTACCAATAGCAAATGCTATCCTACCTTAGTAAACCAAGACTTGCTTCAATCAGTGCTGTTTTGTAAAAATAGCAAAACAACAAATGCTGAAAATCAAAGCTGAATTACTTGGGTTAAATCAGTTTCTACTTAAACTTAAAACATAGGTTAAAATTTTAGCAGTAATGGCTTAAAAATAATTAGTGACAGAAATAGTGTTATAAATTTGCTAAACTTGATAACAAATGATATTCCTTAATTGAAATCTTTGAGATATAAATTTGACAACTATTCTCTTCAAAATTGACACTTCTGGATTATTACATTAATCATGACAAACCCTGTTAATCATACATATAAACAGTCCCATGCTATCATTTATAAATTCTGTATATTTTAGCTTTTAGTTGCATGAGCACAAGAGGTTTGATCTGATACCTACATCTTTAAGAAAATACGTGATATTATAAACAGAGTAAAAGACATGATATAGTAGTGATTACTGAAAAACAAAAAAATAGCAGCTTAACTCTATCTATATTTGAAAAAATGTAGTCACAAGTACCACAAACGCAGAATCAGAGCAGCAGGGAAGTTAGTGCAATTATACTTTTTTAAAAAAAAATTTGAATCACTGCTATTTAAAAACATCTTGAAGCAAGTCTTTCGTTTTAAAGATTGTTTTTAAACTAAGGTAGCAAACATTTTGCCATGTAATGGCAGTGTTATATGCCGTTATCTTGCTTTGTATAAAGAAAAATAACATGAGAGATTTTTAATACTGGAGTTTGGTTACATTACATATTTAAGCTTCTACACAGAATGATGGACACTTTGAGAAGCTAATCCTTATCCAGAAACATTTTAATCTCTTAAAAAACAAAGCAAAAGAAACAAACAAACAACAAAAAATCCCCAAAGCTACTTTGCTCCTTTTCACAATAGTGCACATTTTAACCATAATTTAGTTATGGCTACAGATATCAGAAGATTTCTTTTATGCATCTTCTCTATGGTATTAAAAAAAAAATTGTGCCCTTCTAGTCTTTTAATTGGCAGAAATATGTCCCAAAAAAGAAACTATTGCATTTAAGCCACATCACAAAAAAAAAGAAGCAAAAAAACCAAACAAAAAAACAAACAAAATACCCAACAGAGCATAATACCCTTTTACTGATGTGTCTTACAGATTGACATGACCAAAGTCATATAGTTCCATTTAATTTCCAATTCCCCCTTCCACAACATGCACCAATTGAATATATGCTCTGGGAGCCATAAAATGTACCAAACATCTATCTCTTCAAAAGAATGCATTAAAATATTTTTAAGATTTTTTTTTTGTTTAAAAGGTGAAAAAAATATAAACAAGAAACAGATTCACTCCCTTACTTCATGCATCCATAAACTAAACCAAAAACGAAGTTTAAAAGCAAGAACAAACTACTGCTGCAAGTTTTTGTAAGTCCATTTCCTCTGTACATACAAACTGCTAAACTACTGAAGGGAAAAAAGAATATAATCCATGGTGTCTGCTGATTCAAAGGGGAGAAACAAGGCTGTCATTAGTATCCAAAAACTGGTACATGTATGGGCTGCTTTTATAACGCGTATTTTTTCTCTCTTCTGTTTTTCATATCCAAAACTTCTAAATGCTATTTTAGGGGCACAGCAGATTAGATTCCAGCACTTGGTGAACAGAATTCACAAGCTGTGACAAAATTCTGTCATCTTCAGGGTGCAATTTTGTTTATATACACTGCATGTATATATTTCTTTTAGATTTGGCTGTAGTGGACTGGCCATGGTTCAAGAAGGACTATAGCAGTACTTGGGTCAGGGACAGTCATTTTGGCTATGTACACATTCATAGTCGGTCCATGGCTTCCAACTAGTAGCGCTATTTCCGAAGGTCTAATACACAAACCTGTAAGAAAGTAAAATAATCACGTGTGTAAACAATTCCATTGCACCTTTTTAGTTTAACTTTTCAATAGAACTGTTTGGAATCTATTTCTTAGTTCCAAGTTCACGAAACTGGTAAACTAAAAGCAATCACAGCAGTGGACACCAACAGAAATCACATAATACATATAAAACAGATGAACAACAAGTTTATACTGTACAGCACAGGAAACTATATTCAGCATCTTGTAGTAACCTATAACAAAAAAGAATACGAAAACAAATATATGTATGTTCCTCTATGACTAAAGTATTATGTTGTACACCAGAAACTGACACATTATAAACTGACTATAATTCAATAAAAAATTTTTTTAAAAATCACAAATTGTCTGAAAGTACAAGAAGGAAACAACTAGGAACTAATGATACAGAAGAAGAACCATGGCTAAAATTTTGAAGATTTACTCTCTGTTAATTAAAAAGTAGGAAAAAACATGCTCAAAACAGACCATTTTCTATCTCTTGGACCTTAATGAGACACTACTGATTTTATTAAAACTGTTGCTTCAGTAAACAGCTAATGGCTATATCCTTTACATCTTCTCTTTGCTTTCAGAACTTTGGAAGCCGTAACTAGTATTTCTGTAAACAGTTGGCCAGGCGTATCCTGAAAGTGTCTCAGTATCACACATTTCTCAATGCAGACTCAACTGCCTCTATTCTCCCTTCCCTGGGCCACCAACACTCTTCTTTAAGGAAGAGAAGGTAGAAATAGGCATTATAAATTCAAATCTCTCTCAGAGTGGTACTCTGCTATATTTAATTTCACTGATGAAGGTTTACATTAAAAATAACTGCCCATTTCTTGATTGTGAAAGCACTCTTCTGGCATAGATGGCCTAAATTCTGTTTACATTATTTGCATAAAGTGAACATGAAAAGTACAGAGCCCTCAGTAAAAAAGATCAATACCATATCATAAAATGTATTTTAACACTTCTGCAGACACTACCACAGTAAGCCACATCTATTCACTACGTATATACACAAATACACACACACAGCTGCTTTTGGAAACACTTCAGTATACTTACTGAACCATCTGATGCACTGGCTCCAACCTTGTCTCCTGCTGCATTCCAACAAACTTCAAAAATTCCACCTGTTCCCCTATAGCTGTGAACTAGAGCACCTGTCTAAAATAATGAAAAACAGAATCTCAAAAATGATAAAATATATTATTATATATGTCCAAATATGGAGGTTAAATATTGTGTGGGTTTACTTCTAGCAAACCAACTCTGAAATAAACACAAGTTCTGAAATACTAGATACATAATACGATGATCCTTCTATAAAAAGATAACACCAGCCTGCTCTGAACAGATCACACACACAGTTTCTCCAGTACTGATAACCATTCTTAGCTAAGTTATCTGTGGCCTCTTTGACAGTTAACAATGGCTAGAAGTAAACATTCAATGCATGACTTGAAATAAACTGTTGTTGCTGAAGTATGCATGAGTTTGGCCAAATTATAGAGAAACAAAATTAAGTCAGAATCTCTTGACAAAACATCCTAAAGAGGAAGTATAATAAACTAGTAAAGGCAATTCCAGTGTAAGTCTGTTACTCCATATTTACTGACTAATCCCTAAGCTAGTGGAATTATAAAAGAAGTAAAAGAATATATGTACAGTATTATTAAAAGATGTTATAACTTAAAAAAAAAGTACAACCAGGAACACTAACAATTTCATCAATTAAAGCTGAGTCATAAACATAACTAAATTATTTTATTCCTTCAGCAATGGAAACCAAAATCATTCACAGCTGCCATTCGATAATTAAAACTGAGTACAAAAATGTATTATCTTAGGAAATTAGTCATTAAGCAGGTCAAAGGTCACAGGTTCTGCTGTGAGAAACTGAACAATGAAAAATAGATTCTAGTGATCTGCCCTGATAAATCAGAAAAGTATCTCTCAGCTTTACAGTGACCTAAAAAAATCCAACTAGAAGTAGCATAACTATCTAAAAACAACCTAGCAGCAAGACACGTATCTTGTAAATACCTTCCGAGACAGCCAGCCCTGAGCTAATCACTGAGCTGGTGACCATTTCCCCCTGCTTTCCTCTTGTCTGGTAATACTGCAGAAACCACAGATGCACTGCTACAGCTGGTCACACTGGGAAGGCCCAACAGTCATCCCCCACCCCTCCAACCTAAAATTTCCCACAATGTTAAGAGATTCATGAGAAAGTATGAGTATAGTAGGTCTTAAGTATCTACAGTTAATTAGGAGAGAAGGGAGTGGCACCAACATTATCTAAACTCCACTGATGTACAGAAAGTAAAATCTATAGGACAGTCAACTTTGGGATTTAAAAAAAAAAATCAAAACTTCCTTTCAATAGTACTTACCAATTTCTAAGCCTGAATTAGGCTTTAAATGAACCAAAATAGTATGGTCAACAAGCCAGAGCTATCACATTAACAAATGCCAAAGGATCATTAGCATCTACTCAAATCTGTGTTCAGACTAGACTGTAACAACCTACCTGCCAAATACTTAGGTAACATATTATTCAAGTAATGAAAGAAAAAAACTACATGTATATGCGACAAAAAGATAATGCCTTTCTCTACACTAAAAACTCACAAGATGCATTTTACTATTTTCAAACATAGAAGAAAAAAAGTAAAATGACATTTTAATACACGATAGTGATACAACAGAACAGTACGGATGGATAGTTGCTCAAATGCCCTTAAAAGTCAAGCAGTATCTTCCATTAGAACTTTACAGTTCTATAACAAAATTTTTTTTAAATTGATTTACTTAAAATGGAGTCAAAATGGAGTAAATGAGTGATGGAAAATGTATACAAAAGGCAGGTTATCTATAGATTGTATCAAAAAAGCTTCTGCTATTCAATCACAACAGAAAGGTTAATTTGAAAGGAAAGCTAAGGAAATATAAACCATTAAAAGTAATTAAGAGAGCTCAGAAGGGATGATGGATTAAATATCAATATGCCAAAATTTATAATGTTCCAAACGGGAGCAACCATCAATAAGTAAAATGAATATATTGTTATAAAGATGCTATTCATGGTAACAATAAAATCCATAAGGTACCTCAGAAAAAATTAAGAAAAAAGATCTTTATGAAAAAATTGTTAGAACTTTAGTGAAGGGGGTGGAAAAAGACTTGGTATGGGGGACTTACAAAGTCACAGTTACTAAAACTAAGCTAATGATGCATGTACATACAAATTTATCAATCAATGGAAAACAACAATCTATGAATAAACCACACAAGAACTCAGCATATGAAAGAACTGACATTATGAAACAGTAAAGGAACAGTAAGCTTTGCTGCTACAAGTGGCTATCCATACAGAAAGATAAAATTAGAACTCTACCTCACACCATACATGAAAACCAATTTTAAGGGAGTTAAAAATACAAATGAAAACACTAGACAGTGGGAGTATAAAGTTAAAACATCATAATGCTTTTTTTTTTACCAAAAAACTCAAGAAGAATAAAAGAGAAACCAATAAAAAAAGTTACCTACAGAGGATCAAGAAAAAAAAAATGAGGGCAAGACTTCTCAGTGTATACCTTTTTACAGCGTTTGGGAGGTTTTTTGAACATTTGAATGTGTAACTTAATCAAAAAACAGTATCTGAAAATGACTTCTGCAAAATAGTCTGACCAACTATAGAAAGACAGTCCACAGTAACTCAGTATGTGTGTACTACAACCAGCAAAGATCTCATCACAGAAGGGAGAATGGGGGGTGGGGAGGGGTGCGGCAGGGAAACTCGCATGACTGCTACCAAAGAATACACGGCACATAAAAACCAAAACACTAAGATAAAAAAAAAAAGAGGCCATTTTCTCCACTTTCAAGAAAGGATCTCCGTAGCATTATCCCTAAAAAGGTAGTATAGTTTTAAGTTTGTTTCTGATAAATCATGTGTTCAAGCATAAAATCTTGTCCTTTAGTGTATTTTTTTTTACTGCTCATACATACTTCCTTCAAAGATAATTATTTTAGAAAATAAAGAAATAATATCATTTAGCTAAATAAATGCATCCTAAACTCTAACATTTTATGTTTGCAAAACTGTCGGAACGATAAAACAGAGAATCTAAATTGATCTTTAAATTCTAGTCTACACTATGAAAGTGTAACTTCTGTTGGTCTTAATCTTTACTAAGCCGTAAATTCTCCTCAAAAATAGTCATTTAAAAACTAAGAATTGAATTAATGTCACAAAAGGAATGATAACCAAAAGTGAAGAAAATATTCGTATAGATAGGCAAATGCTTCTTGCCAATATAAGACTACTTGACTATTTCAATAACTCATACATACCTGTGTGTTCCAGATGTGCACACACTTGTCAAAAGAACCACTTGCCAGATACCTGCCATCAGGACTGAAAGCTACACTGTACACAGGCTCTTGGTGTTTTGTCAAAGTATGGATGCAAATTCCTCGGTCTACATCCCATAGTCTAACAGTAGAATCAAAGGATGCACTGACAAGGGAGAAAAAAAAAAGATTTTATAATTAATAAAATATACTCTTAGCCCCACCCCCAATCTACAATATTCAGCCATTCTTAATAGCCAGCCACAATTCCTCATGAGAAACAGACCGTGCTGTTAGGAAGGAAATGTTCTGGAAACACAGCTAACAGGAAAAAAAGCAGCTTAATTAACGGCATCTCCAAGTTCCGGAACAGGAAAACATAAACGAACTAATTCACTGTATTCCTTTGCTCTTTAAATAATTTCTTTATATTGACCCATAGTTTTGAAACACTGTACTGAACATATTTTTAACTTTATCTTTCTAAAAAGATGCTGAAAAAGCTTTATGGTACTGTATCTCAATTACTTGGGTTTAAAATAGTATTTGATATCAGTAAATATTTGATATCTCCAGATATAATTTTCTGTCATACTTATAAGAAACTTTCAAAGACTCATAAAAGGAAAAGTAAAACAGAAATGTTACCTTGCTAACATAAGGTTGGCATTTGGATTATTTGTCCCTGGCCCTGTTGGACTCCACTTGATAGTATAAATTTCTTTATTATGTGCTTGCAAATCATGGACACAATTGTCTTGTTTCATACTCCATATCTAAGCAAAAAAGAAAAAAAAGTATGTAATTATTCTTCCATACAAAGGATACATTTATAATACTATTTTCCCAGTGCAAAATATAAGCAGTGCAACCAGAAGCACGATTACAGAGATTAAGGGAATACTTGCAAAGAAATTAAAATGTAGGAGAATATATTTAACATTTATCTTTCTAAAATGACAAATAAGCATCAAGTCCTTTCTAAATATTCACTATTGTGAGGCTTCAGGATTAAACTAACTATAGTCCTAAAATCATTTTTTTTTAAACCTGGAAGTACAGTAAGTTACAATGTGTCAGTTTCTGGTGTACAGCACAGTATCCCAGTCATGCATCTACATACACATATTTGTTTTCATATTCTTTTTCATTAAAGGTTATTATGAGATATTAAATATAGTCCCCTGTGCTACACAGAATAAATTTGTTTTTTTAATCTGTTTTTATATATAGTGGCTAAGATTACTTTTGATAGCTTCAGATGGCACAAACGTCAATATTCACTAAGTTCCTTGGGTAACGATCCTAAAATGTTTAAGGCATTAGTTTTTATGCTGTCTTTTAAACAAAAGATCTACCTTACAAATCCCTCTTAGAATTTAGTATCAGGTAATATTTTGCAATGGAGAAGGTAAAATAGATAAGCAGCATACAGATAATACTAACATGATTCAGGCTGACCCCAAAGCATAGGCAACAAAAGCAAAAAAAAAAAAAAAAAAAAAAAAGGCAAGTGAGACTATGTAAAATTAAAAAGCTTCTGCACAGCAAAGGAAATAATAAAATAAAAAGCAACCTATGGAATGAGAGAATATACTGCAAACCATATATCCAGTAAGGAGTTAATTTCCAAAATACATAAGGAAATCCTACAACTCAACAGCAAAAACACCTAATAACCCAATTTAAAAATGGGCAGAGGACTTGAATAGACATTTCTCCAAAGAAGATATATAAATGGGCAATAGGTGTATGAAATGATGCTCACTGTCACTAATCAAGGAAATGCAAATCAAAGCTACAATGGAGGTATCACTTCACAACTGTTAGGGTGGCTACTATAAATTTTTAGAATACAATAAACGTTGACAAGGATGTGGAGAAACTGGATCCCTTGTACACTGCTGATGTGAATGCAAAATGGTATAGCTGCCATGAAAAACCAACATGAAGGTTCTGCCCCAGATTTTAAGAACTACTACCATATGATCCAACAATTCTTCTTATGAATATCCAAAAAAATTGCAATCAGGATCCTGAGGAAGTATCTGCATTCCCTTGTTCACTGCAGCACTATTACCAAAAGCCAAGATATGGATACAACCTAAGTGTCCATCAATGGATGAATGGATAAAGAAAATGTATACACACACAACATATGTACATACAGTGGAGTATTATTCAGTCTTAACATAGAAGGAAATCCTGTAATATATGACAGCATGAATGAATCTTAAGGACAAATATTGCATGATTCCATTTACATTAGGCATCTAAGAGTCAAACTTATAGAAGCCAAGAAAAGAATGGTGGTTGTCAGGGGCTGGGGAGAGGGGGAGTTGCTAACCAACAAGTATAAAATATCAGTTCTAGAGATTTGCTATACAATACTGTGCCTGCAGATAACAATACTGAGCTGTACATTTAAAAATCTGTTAAAAGAACAGATCTCATGTTATATGTTCCTACCATAATAAAATTTAAAAAATTTTAGAAGTTTCATATAGAAGAAACCATGAAAACTAACAAAGCAATAGCTAAAATGGTGAGTAGAGAACAAGCCTTTCTTGAGTTGATAACACACCTATGCTTATAGATTAAAAATTCACATTATTTTTGAGCAAAAATTAAGAGAAATGTACACCAAGAATAGTTCTGACAAAAATCACTCAATAAAGACATGGGGTGGGTGAGTCTTGCCAAATACAAATAAACACCAAACCCAAGGGGGAGGTATGGCTCAGTGGTGGAGTGCATGCCTAGTATGCACAGGGTCCTGAGTTCAATCCCCAGTACCTCCACTTAGAAAGTAAATAAATAAATAAATAAACCTAATTACCTCCCCTCTTGCAAAAATTTTAATTAGAGAAGTAAAAAAATTAATAAATTCAACCTTAAAAACAAAACAACAACAACAAAAACAAACAAAAAACTCCCACCAAACCCAAGTGCCTACAAACAAACAAAATTAGCTGGGCTTCCACAGAAAACTATATTCAATACCTTGTAATAGCCTTTAATGAAAAAGAATATGAAAAGGAATATATATGTATGTGTAAATAAATCACTATGCTGTACACCAGAAATCAATACAACATTGTAACAAACTATACTTCAAAAAACATTAGCCAGGCTTCACACTTCTGCAATATAACTAGTAAGAGATAACAAAGCAGTATCATAATGTTTTTGTATCCTAGGTATATATAACTCCATGTAAATAAATCCAAAAAGTATGTTTCCAAAACATATTTCATTTGACCTTTCAATAGCACTGATACTACTGATCACTCTAAACCATTACCTTCCTTGAAATACTCTTTACAGTTTCCACTGAGGTCATTCCTTCTAAGGTTTCCTTTTGGAAGCTCATTTCTCTTGAGCTGGTAAATGTTGATGTTTCTTAAGACTGTATTAGGTTTCATCTTCTCTTACTCTATACTTTCTACCTACACAATTTTGTCCATGCTCATGGCTTTGAATGACCACCCGAGAATCTGCTGAGAATTCCCTAAATTTTATGTCAAGCTTAGAGCTGTTCTCTGAGCATCAGATCCATCTAGCATCTTCACTTCCATGACTCAAAAGCACTGTACAAGTTGTATACATTCTCCTCACTAATTTGCTTTTCCCTGTTTGCAGAACATGGCTTCACTAGACATTATCCATCCTTCTAGTTTCTGCTTTAAAATTCTATGACCTTTTACTATTCTTAGAACAAAGAAAAGCTCTCTACCACTTTCTAGTTTAAACTTCTCTAATTGCAACTCAACCCCTGATAGTGGGCTCTCTCGCCATGGGCCTTCTTTCACTCCCTCATATGGGCCATACTCTGTTCCAGAAGCCCCTCCATTTGATAAGTGTTAAATATGGTGTGTGCAAAGCAATCTCACAAACGTAAGTGTGAAGAAAAGTATTTTTACTAGCAATGTTTGCAAGGGAGCCCAGGCTTGAGGAAAATCACCTATCTAACTTAAAAACATAGCAGGTATTTAAAGAAAAAAACCATCAGGTTTACCAAGGTTATATTTAGTCTGCTCATGGGAAGAGAAAAAGCAGTTTCCCCCATGAGTATCCTACTGGTAAGGGTCATTACGTCTGCAGTCAATGGCATTGCAAAGTCAAAGGTAAGTTATTTTCAGTAGACTTAGCATGATGAAAGAAAGGGCTCAAGCATCATTAATTCAGAAGGTTAGTATTAGGTTGTTCTTTATCTCAAAATGCTTTTTCTCCCCTCTAACGCTGGTGTGTGATGTGTGAAGGGGCAAGGTATTAGTTTTGCTTTTAGTTAACACAACAAGAAAAGCATAAATGAAGGTTGAGATGTGGATACTGACACGTCAGCTAGGCTCACTCACCAGTTAAATGATTCTCTGCTACGTACCAGTTTCCCAGCAAGGGTTATACATGTTCATACCACAGCAAAATCAAATTAATACAATTCGCAGAATTTCAGTCAAACCCGTGAATACTACAAAGATCTTCACTACTTATGAGTCAGATCTTTACATGTACCAATATATGACTTTCTAATAGTGAAGACAAATTATAACAGCACAAACCTTAGTATTATAATTCCCATCATAGTCATTTTTTAAAATATAACTTATTTGCTATATTCAAACATCTGAAATAATTCACAAAAGAAAATATAAAAAACAATGATCATTAAAAAGTAGAGTAAGTCCTTAGCTACATTTAAGTATCAATAAATTACAAAAGACATTCTAAACAATCTTAAAACAGCCAGAGCAGTCTCACTGTGTAACTGCACACCATTCCCTCCTACTGTCTGAATTACCTTCAAAGTCATGTCATCAGAACAGGAGGCCAGGAGATTGCCAGTTGGGTCCCATTTGATAGCATTTACTTCATTCTAAAAATAACAGGTAAATACAGACATTTTCACTTTATAGACTTGGCTACTCTTCGGGTATTAAACATACTTACTTCAAAACCACTCTGAAACATTACTTATTCATCATGATCACTTTGAAGGAGGGAATAAAGGTTTCTCACCGTGTGTCCCTGGAATGTTTTAATAGGTCTGTCTTGTCCTAGTTTACAGACATGAATGCACATATCTGTACTACAAGAAGCAAAGGTGTTGTTGCTCTGCCAATCAACATCCAACGCTGGTGCTAAAAAGAAAAAAGGTGAGATTTGCATTCAGTCTGCATGTACTGAAATCATTAAGGACACTAATAGGAATCTAAATATTTCACTTTATACTTTTTAAAGATACTAACAGAATTTTTAAAAATCACAGTATCTAAACATCACAAATATTAATAAATTTCAGTTTAGCTATCCAGCAGAAAGTACACTGGCCTAGTCACCAGGAGATTAGGGCTCCTTAGAACCCACTCTGTAAACTACTAGCACTGGATTCTTGGTTCCTCATTTGTAAAATGATAAAATTAAATGTGATGCTTTACCTTCCTTTTATTTCTCAAATTCTGTGAATGTTCAATGAATAAGCAGCCTTGGTTCTGGCACTCCAAAACCAGTGAGCCCTAAGCAAGTCATCTAACCTCGCATGTTATTTTTCTAATTAAAAAAAGCGGGGGGTGGGGGGCGGATAAAACCTTTAAGCTTAGTACAGAAGGATATTGTGAAAACCAAGTTAGATAATGCGTATGAAAAGTACTTCGTAAATTACAAGTTAGACGGGTGTTACACTGTGTAAGTTATCATTTCCATTATCTACTCAGCTAATAAGTGGAATATTCCATGAATCGCAAATAGATTTTCTTCTAGGTGATTCTTGTCAAATCCCTCTTAAAATCTACATCATTGAATTTAAAACCTCAGAGGCCCAAAAGCCAGCTGGCATTTAATACTTATTTTAGCTCTGATATGATTAAAGATTCTTTCCTTTCATTTTCCCCTGCTGCATAGTGCAAAGGCTCTCTATAATTAGCAATGCAGATTAAGGTAATGATAGCAAGTAATTGGGTTAAGCAATAGAAGCATGCCAAAAAAAAAAAAAAAAAAACAGATTTAGAGCAGGCGGTAGGTAGCGGGGTGAAGGGGAGATCAGCGCCCTTGGCTCAAGATGAGGCAGATCCTGAGGTGTAACAAGCACTCCAGGGCCCTGCCTGATCAGGATGGGACTGGGCTTCTTCACCAGAAACTGCTCCCTTCCTTGGCTCCTTCCCGCTTTTCCCTTCTGCTTCCCACACAGAGTTCCTCACTTGTTTCTCCTGGGAAGGATTTTTAAATAAATCACTTCACTCAAAGTCTGCTTCTGGGAGAATCTGAGGAAATCAGTCAGGAAACAAAAATACAGTCCAACTGTGATGAGCACTGTGCGTGGACTCTGCATCACAACTTCCTAGAGCAGCGCAGATGACCCTGGGTCCAGTCCTTACCACGCTTTGCCCTGCTGTGCCCTGACCCCAGGGGACTGCCTCCTGCAAATCACACATCCCAGGCCCCTGTGCCTGCAGGTGTCCAGAGGGGTTCGTCCAGGGGAAGACACTGCCATGAGCCCAGGGCCAGGGGAAAGAGCAGCCGGGCACTTCCGCTGTCACCGTTCTTGCAGGCTGGGCTTCTGGTGGTGACAGGACTACTCCATGGTGCCCGTTCTTGCCAGGCAGCCTCTCCTCTAAAGTCCTCATTCCCACTGGGTGTTTGGATCCTATCTTCTCTACAGTCTCAGGTTTACCGCAGTTGTTAAACTCTGGGTTACCTCACCTTCCTCTATTTTTCACTCTTGGCAATACTTCTGCCACTATTTCCTAGTATTATATTCCCTTTCTGGGATTACCTGGTTTAGATTCTGTTTTTGTACCTGGCATTGGATTCAGCAACTAAAACACCTTCATTCTGACATTAAATATTATTACTTAAGACATAATTTCAAAAACATTCTTAACAAAACGTTTCTTTGGTAAATAATTTGTTTTAGTGTTGAGAAGAGGTGGGGGGAGGGCGGGGTGGGGAGGCTTGCAAATCTAGCTAATTCAAAAGACAATTAAAGGTGTAACAACATGCTATGCAAAAGGCCTAGGATCTGCCATGCTGCAGCAGGTGTTAATGTGGTAGAGAACCATCTGTGAAATATTAGACGGGAGGCTAAGAAAATCAGAAGTAGCTCTCAAACAAATACACCATCAGGTTCAGAACAAAACAGAAACAAACTGTATAACCAGGCAAAGATAACTGGAAAAAGCTAGGGAATGCTACAACATGAGCTGCAGGACTAATGCTTCTGTGATACACCTGGCTCCTAAAACACAACGACCACAGTTTGGTATAATCTAAGACCATATACCTCCTTGCTTTATATTTATTCCTAAGATGAGTCTAGGTAACACAGGTTCTTCAGGATAGAAACATGTCTCTTACATAAAATGTACTTTTACATAGATAATGTGTGAGAGGTGTGTTTGTGCTACTGTCTCCTTTTACACGGGATGAAAGGGGCTAAGAAAACTTTATTTGCCTAGGGTTACACAATCTTTTAAATTCCTGGAGCTAAGATTAAATTTCTGTGTGCTCCAATTCTAATTTTTTTGTTAACCCATGCATCCTTCATAATTTAAAAGGTAACAAACCTATAAGGAAAGGGGGAAACAACATTTATTATTCATTTGCTTTTTTTAATAAACAGCTCCACTGAGGTACAATTCACGTAACATAAATTTCACTCATTTAAAGCGTGCAATTCAATTCAATGGTTTTTAGTATGTTATATTAATAATTTAAAAATATTGTGGTCATATATAAAACTTGTCATTTTATTAAGTGTAAAATTCAATGGTATCAAATACATTCAAAATGTTGTGCAACCATCACCACTATTTCCAAAACTTTTTCATCACCCCAAACAGAAACTCTGCAACCCATTAAGCAATAATTAAATTTCTCCCTCCTCCTAGCCCCTGATAATCTCAAAGTTTTACTTTTTGTCTCTATGAATCTGCCTATTCTGACTACTTCACATAAGTAGAACCACACTCTTTACCCTCTTGTGTCTCATTTATTTCACTTAGCATAATGTGTACAAGTTCTCTTGTATTATAGCATGTGTCAGAACTTCATTTATTTTTATGGCTGAATAATAATGCATTGTACTTATAGACTACATTCTGTTTATCCATTCATCTGCTGATGGACAGTAGGCTGTTCCCATCCTCTGGTGAATAATGCTGGTATGAACACTGACATACAAGAATCTGTTCAAGTACCTGCTTTCAACTCTTTTGGATATATACCTAGCAGCAGAATTACTGAGTCATATGGTATTTCTATGTTCAGCTTTTCGAGGAACTGTCATATTGTTTCCCACAATGACTTATACCATTTTCCATACCTGCTAGCAGAGTATAAGGATTCTAATTTCTCCACATTATCCTAAACATTGTTTTTTATTGCCATTGAATGGGTATAAAGTGGTAAGGTAACTCATTATGACTCATATATAATCATGATTTATGCTTTATGTAAGAGTGTATATGGAAGAAAATAGAGTATAAGAATTAAAATATGGTAGTTTGGAAAGCATGGTAGACTTTCATTTCTGGTTAAGACGGAGTAACACGGACCAAATTTACCTTGTGCTCCAAACAACCAAAAAAACTACAAAATACGTAAAATAACAGTTTAAGACTCTGGACATCAGGCAACAAAGGACAGTGATTCCTGACAGAAAAAAAAAAAAAATCAACCAAACATGTGCCTTTATAACTTGGCACAAGGAAGAGGAACCTCCCTAGGCAGAGTCCAGTGAAATTCCTGAGCTGAAGGGATAAAGCTGAGGATCTGGGGAGACAAAGGCAGCTAGAATTCATGGGAAAAAGTACAGGAAAAGTGACAGCCACACAGCAGAGAATTCTGAAGATCTGCAGCAGGCCCTACTCACAAATTTAGCTGAGTACTAATGAGCACGAGCATGTGAAGACACTAGCTGAGACCTGGGGGAAAACCACTCAACAGAATTAAAAGGAACAATGTCTGATACTCAAGGGTACACCGGAATAGAAAACGTCTTAACTCATGGAGTACTGATTAGAGTACACTTAGGTCCTTGCCTGGTACTAGTCAGGAAATAATCAGTCCTACAGTGAGCACTGTTTCACTGCCATTTAACATATCTTATAAGTATGATCCAAAAGGCTCAAACCATTTCTGTGTTCCAGAACAAAGTTCACAGACACTTACAAGAATACAAAAATACCCAGCAAGCAACAAGGTAAAATTCACAATGTCTCACTTCTAATCAAAAGTAAAAAGGCATGCAAAGATACAGGAAAATATCACTGAGATGAGGAGAAAAATCAAATCATCGGAAGTGACCCAGAACAGACAGAGATGTCAGAGTCAGCAGACAGACAGTCAAGCACTTGTAGCTACCTATCACATGTTCAAACAGTTAAGTAGAGACATGGAAGATGTAGAAAAGACCTAAATTAAACTTCTACAGATTAAAACTGAAACATGTGAGGTAGAAATGTACTGGATGGATGAACTGAAGATTAGATATTACAGAAGAAAAAAACCCGTGACCTTGAAAACAGCAAAGGAACTATTAAAAAAAAATTTTTTTAAGCCAACAGAGAAAGACTGAATAAAGAAATGAACAGATCATCAGTGTACTGTGGGACATCAAGCAGATTAATAAACATACACAGAATTTCAGGTTAAAAAGTGGGGGGGGGGGGAATACATTTAAAAAAAAATAATGGTCAAAAGTTTTCAAATTTGAAGAAAACTATGAACAAATACATCCAAGAAGCTCCAAGGACATGAAACATAAAGAAAACTAAACCAAGGTACAACATACTCAAATTGTTTAAAATCAATGATTAAAAAGAAAATTTTAAAAGCAGCCAGAGAAAACAAAACAAATTACGTACAGAGAAATAAGGATGAAAATGTTAGCAAGTTAAGTTGGAAATTAGGTAAATAAGAGAATAGAGCAACATTTTCCTTAAAGTACTGAAAAAATATCTTTCAAAAATGAAGGTGAAATAAAGATCTACTCATATATATCAAAATTTTAAAAATTCATCAACATTAGATTTGCACTATAAGGAATGTTAAAGCAGTTCAGGCAGAAGATAAATGCTACCATATCAAACCATGTATGCAAAGGAATGAAGAGTTGGAAATGGTTACGACATGAGAAAAATTATTTTATTATTTAATGCCTTTAAAATATCACTTGAAGGCAGATGGTGTTAAATTAATGTGTACTATAAATGACAATGCAACCATAAAAATGAAAGATTTATAGTTAATAGCCCACCAAATAAAAAATACAATCATAAAAATATTCAATTACTCCAAATGGAAGCAAAAAATAGGAAAAGAATAGATAAATAGAACTATAATCTAGTTGCAATCAGTAATTCTATTAAACATAAGTAGCGTAAATACTGCCATTAAAAGGCAGATGTTAATATTTTATGAATAAGCAATATATGGCACATACAGAAAATACATTTCAAATATAAAGACATCAAGAGACTGAAAGTAAAAGCATGGAGAAATACATACCATGCCAACACTAACCAAAAGAAAACTGGAAGGGCTATATTAATATCAGAGAAGGTAGATTTCAAAGCACAGAAAACGAAATGGGAAAACGAGGGTCTTAAACAAAATAGTAAAGGGGTAAATTCAACATAAGGATGCACCATTCCTAAATGTTCATGCCTCTAATAACATTGTTTCAAACTACATGAGGCAAAAATGGACAGAGCTTCAAAAACAAAAATTACTATTTTCCAGTTATTGTAGATGATTTCAATATCCCTCTTCTCAGTAACAGACAGCATGAGTAGAAAGAAAATTCAGTAAGGGCTATAAAAGATTTGAACAACATTATCAAAAACCTTGACCTAAATGACATTTATGGGAACAATGGAATTAAATCACAAATCAGTATTACAAAGTTCTTGGGAAATTTCCTAAATAATCTGAAATTAGCATACTTCTAAATAACCCATGGGTCAAAGAAGAAATAAAAATTAAACTAAAAAAGATTTTGAACTGAATGAAAACACAACATATAAAAAATTGTGAGATGTCACTAAGTAGTAGTTAAAGTTAAATTTATAGCACTAAATATCCATTATTAGAAAAGCAGGAAGGTCTCAAACCATTGACCCCAACTTCCACATCAAGCAAACAGAAAAACAGCAAATTAGATTGACACAAAGCATAAGATATAAATGAACAACTTAATAAATTAAGGAATTCATTAACATTAATAACATCTGATCTTTGAGGGACACTGCCAAAACAATGCAAAGACAAGTCACAGACTGTGAGACAATATTTGTAAATACTTGATAAAGGACTTGTATCCAGAACATATAAAGAGCTCACAAAACTCAACAATAAGAAAACAATAAACAATTAAAAATCCAAAGATTTGAATAGACACTTCGCCAAAGAAGATATACAGATGGTAAATTAGCATATGACAAAGAGATGCTCAACATTATTAGTCATTAGAAAATGCAAATGAAAAACACATTGAGACACCACTACATACTTATTAGTGTGGCTACAAGTAAAAAGTCTGACCACATACGAAGTGCTGGCAAGGATATGGAGGGGCTGGATTACCCACTGCTGTTGAGAATGTAAACCAGTTTGGAAAACATAAACTTTGGAAAAAAGTTTGGCAGTTTATTAACAAGTTAAACATGTACCTACCATATATCTAGCCATTACATCCCTAAGTCTTTACAGAAGAGAAACAAAAACACAAGATCATATAAAAAGACTTGTACATGAATATTGATAGCAGTTTTTTTTGTAATAGCTAAAACCTGGACACATCAAACTTGAGTCAACAGGTAAATAAATAAATAAACTGGTATATCAACATAATGAATACTACTCATAAATCAAAAGGAATGTAAAATAATTATGCAGAGTGAAAGAAACTAGACCAAAAAAAGAACAGACACTATGTGATTCTATTTACATAATGTAAACTAATTTCTGGTGACAGAAAGACTATCAGTGGTTGCCTGGGGAAGAGGAAGGGAATGATTTCAAAGGGGCAGAAAGAAACTTCTGAAGCAAACGGATGTATTCATTGTCTTGAATGTGGTCAAAAAGCATGGCAGAAAGAACATTATGGGTAAAAAGCTTATTTATTTGTAAAATGACTTCAACACCATCTACCTCACTGGGCTGTAGACAAAACTAAACGGGATCATGTATATACAAAGAGTGTCAACTTCAGCCCAAAGGTAGTACACACTTTATGGTAGCTACTAACAGCGTCACATGTACACTTGTTTCAATTTTCCAACACTCCTAGGAGGTAGGAGAAACTTTTAGGCAGAACAGCCAGAGGTCTAAGAGAATTCTATCTAAGTAAGGACTAGAAACAAAGGTGAAGAGAAAATAAAACAGGTAAAAACTGATGTGTAAATGCTTATTAATGTGGCCAGTCTTAAGCTGAACTGTGCAACATAATGCTTGCAAAATTGTTATTCAGATATTACTGAAAAATCATGTTGTACCTTATTTGGCTTGTTTAATCACGTTAAATGGAGAAATACAAAAAAGCAAAATGTCAGCTTTATGTAAAAAGGGTTGTTACCAAAGATTTGAAAATAACCAGTTACTTAAGTCAGTCTCCAATTCAGAACTCTTCCCAAACACAACAAAATCTTGAAAGAAGCAGTTAAATCAGGCAGTACTAAAACTACTGTTTTAATAGTTAGGTATCTCATTCCAGTTTAGCATCAGTTAACTGTCATGAGGAAGTTCCCTGAAAGCAGGCACAAAAGTTCTAGGCAGGGGAACGGGCACTAAAATCCAGCTGCCTACACAGGATGTATGCATGCCCTGGTGCATGGCTGTGTACCATGGAGAAAGGAGCACACTGTCTTGAGGGTCAGATTTATTAGATATAAGGATCAAACTACTTCTTAAAAGAGAAAGCCATCTAAAGCACCAAAGTGCCAGCGATAGCAGGAAAGCCTGCATCATTTCAGGTACAACAGCAGAAATGATTTAGATACATAAACCCAAAATGAAAAATGACAGTATCTAAATTTGTAGGAGTTGATACAATATTTTCATATACATTAGTCTTATCCTCTTAACAAATGGTATTACTTCTATCCCTCATTTACAGATAGAGAAAATGAGGCTCAGAAAGGTTAAATGACTTGTTAAGTGGGGTGGAACTGACAATCAAACCTAGACCTCCTGATTCAAAAATCTATGTTCTTATACCATTAAATAATACCAACCCTAATTGCACCAGGCTGCAAATGCTTTTATATGCTACATTTCACAGAAAATGTCTGATGATCCTCTGACAATTAACAATCTAAAAGTCATGGAACATCAACTCCTCAAAGAACTGGTAACAAGATTGATAGTTGATATTTCAAGATTTTAAATGAATTATACGCTATTAAGTTTAATTAGAAAAATAAAAGAAAACCATAGTTCTTATGTAAATTGTGAAGATTTACCTGAATGAAAAGGAAATTGTTGCTTGGCTTCACCAGTATGTGCATCCCAAATAATTGTAGTCTGAGAAAAGAAAGAAAATACATTGCTAAGAAGTTAAAAGGAACTTATCACAGATGCATAAATTAGGTGCCTAACTATATTAAAGCAATATGAAACAACAGTGTGCATTTAACTTTGTAACATTTACCATTAGTAAAATGAGGCTATAAACCATTTTGGGGGGAAATTATTATTAACCAGTTTAATTTTTCTCTGGTGATTTTTCATCAGTCAACTTACTTCAAATAATAATTACTGGTTGTCCACAAAGTACCAGACATTATATGAGACTGCTTAAGAAACTCCAAAGATTTTTACAGCTATTTAAACTATAAGGAGGCGAATGCCTGGTTAATAATCAGCTAATTCCCAATATTAAGATTTATAAAGCTCACATTTACATACAAAGGCAGGTTGAATTTTGAGAATAATTAAAACTGTCTTATATATTACAATCAAAGTATGATATACAAATCTGAATGCACATAGTCTTAATTCCTTTAATACCCTCACATCACTAATTTTATAATTTTGCGGTCATAAAGTATTTTACAATGGCAGTAACGATTAATAAGGGTTTTTCTTCCCATTCCTGGCACCCTTCACTTCTCTTCCCTTTTTCTCTCTACTTCCCTTTCAGCAACACACTCAGTTAAAGATGAGCATGTACTTTCCTGGATTAAAATAATCTTAAATCTTGTATCCATTTCGGGAGGTGTGGTAAAGGAAATAACTTTAAAAAAATGAAGGAGAAAGAAGGCCACGCTTTGACCTAACTATATTTAGCAGCCTCATGAGGTGAAAAGAGCTGGAAAGATATGGCATTTCTTACATTTTCACAATTAAGCATCAGGAGTTCAGCTAACAGACTGGCTCTAAGATTCCTCATCTAGTCACTCTAGTACTTGTGGTCAGTATTTTCAATTACACTCTTTAACAAATTAATCTTTACAAAAGTTAGTTTAATATCCTTGTTACCTTGTCTACTCCAGCACTTAGGATGAAATTTCCTTTCTTATTCCATTTTAATGCAAATATAGGGCCTTTATGCTGCCCCAAGGTGCTAGCAAGGTTACCTAATATTCAAAAGGAAAAACATTAAAATTACTTTAAGCTTTGTAATTTAGTTCAACAATAACAGCAAATGAAAAGAAAAATGCTTCATTTACCATCTTTTGTCCATATTCTGGCAAACCCATCATAGGAACCAGTTGCTAGAAGTGTACCTTCACTCTGTCAGAGAAACACACTTCTTTCAATTATATAATCCAGAAAGAGCATTTAATGTTAGAATACTTCATGCTTAAATCCCAGGTATAGCAGATCTGTGAATTTCTCTGCTTCAAAACCTTCAGTTTCGCTTATCCTGAAGTGTCAACAAAGGCCTATGAAGCAACCCTTCATTGCCATGAAGCTGGTAGTTTGGCAGCATCTGGTCACTGTGAGCCCCGCACATTCAAACCTCAAGGATGGCAGGGACTACTCTGGAGCAGGATCAGTATCACTCTCATGCATGCTAAGCATGCTAAGGTGCACCTATATTCTCACACATGCGCACGACTGAAGATGGGGGTGGGGGGTGGTTCGTGGGAAGGACATCAAAATCATAATGTTACAATGATTTAATAAAAGTAAAAAGCAAAATTGCCCAAAATATTTCATTACGATTACATGTTTTTTATATGGTCCTCCCTCTAAATCTTTTACTGTCTGAATTGTGCATGTGTGTGTGATCCAAACAATATTGTTGTTTCAGATGACCAGATCCTTAAATATCACTGAATGTTTCTTCCCTTTGTTAATTCTTTCCCAGTATGAAATCCTCACCAATAAAAACAGCAACCTTAAAAAAAATAACCAGAAGAGAGTGTAGGATGACTTTATAGGTAATGGAGTGAGCACAACTTCCTGCACTACCCTCCACGAGGAGAAATCATCCCAGTTTCTCTAATCTGGTAATTCCCTTACTATGCCCTGCCTTGATTAATGGTACAGTGAAGGACAATTCTAACTTCCTCCATGGAAATGCTAGTTACAGGGTGCATTGAACTGTTTCTGGGATGAGTAAAATGTTACTGGAGAAACAGAATGAAATCTAGCCTTAGTACTTTTGCGATACTATTATTAACGGCACTGAAAACAATAAAGCCTTTTTCAGACCTCTCAAGCCATTTAGCTGTACAGGTAAGTGACAAATAAATGCTGGTTCTAGGGGTAGTAGATTAAGTTTTGCCAGATTTGGAAATCCCCTATGGCTCTACCTTAGGAAGAAGGGGCAACGTTGAAGCCAACAGCTCTGTACAATGGAAAGTTTCCTTTAAACTAACGGTCCCCAAATGTTTTAGTTCATGGACCACTAAAGTAGGAATGATCAGACACCTCACAGGCTCTTACTGTAGTCATGGGAAAGAACCATCAATCAACAATAATGTTTTCCCATTTTAGTAGAAGATTTAAATTCATTGTGAATAATAAATCTGAAAAGTACACACTTTTTAAAAAACCTTTAACTTGCAGTTCAGAACCACCTTGCTCAACAAATCATCTGTTAACCATCCTTTTCAGTGTTACCTGTAAATTTCATTAAATTAACATGGTCTCCGAGCCAAATAGCTCAAGAAGGCTACAAAGCCTTTGCCCTGTGGTACAGTAAGGTCCCATATTAAGAAGACAGTTTTCAGTTCTGACCCTGTAACCAAGTAATACTGAAATGAGCTAAACCTCTTCATTTTTAGAATTACCAGCTTTATAGAAGGGGAAGGATAAAAACATTGTTGGAAAGTTGGAAGAAAACACCAAAAAACCTGCCTATGAGTTCTGGAAGAATTTCACAGAAACCGAGAACTTTAGCTAGAGCAATCATTGTTAAAAACAGATCTCATTCTTTGGAATGAGACTTGGAAGACTCTTTGGAAAGCCCCACAAAAAGTTGGTAAACAGAGGCCAGAGAAGGAAAGGATGTTCACTTAATGGAAGGACAGCTGACCCCTAAAATTCCTGGTGTCACTGACATAGTCTTAGAGTCTTCTTAGAATGTGGGTTGGGGGACGGTGGGGACGGTTTAAAAAAAAATGGTTGCAAAGTTACAAGGAAGGAAAAAGACAACATGGAATAAAGAAAAAGATTCAATAACTTTAAAATGCTAATTTCTCACAAATTAATCATGGGAATGGAACAAAGCTGTTAATCATGTATTTGAAACTGAAAGGGTGATGAAGCTCTATCAATAATGAAGTAAAATTTTCTGGTAAGTCAGTAGTCAAGTTATCCTTGAAAGATGATGTTTCAATATAGAATTGGAGAACTGTAAGAGTCCTACAGCCAGAATAAAGCTTGGAAGTAATCTAGACTAACAGTCCCTAAAACGCAGCCGACAATGAAGTTTTCATCAGTTCCCAGAAAAATTAGAGAAACAAGAACACGTTTTTATTATATAGATTTTTCTTATTCCCCCAGCAAAGGATTTAGTAGTTAAGAACTTGGTATTTGCCTGTTACTGATTTTCATCTATTATGTCATTTAAGTAGATATCATTTAATACACTTATATTTTACATGTGAGGAAAATGAAGCAGAGAGCAATCGACCACCAGTTTTACAGAGATCCTGTAGGTAGATAAACTGAGGAACTGAAAGGCCAGTCTTTGTTTTTAACATTGCATTTCAGGGTGGGGACTCCTAATTTGTTGTTATTAGTTAGCGAAATTCAAAAATATCTGAAAAAATAGATAAACCCTGCCATTAGTCTGAGGCTCAGAGAGGTTAGGTTTATTAGTAGCTACATCCATCATGGGCAATACAGTGATACTCACATTCCAGTCTAGAGACGTCACATCCTTGTTGCTTGGGACATCCTGCCCTCCTTCTCGTATACAATGTCTGAGTACTAACTGTGTGGAGCCACTAGTGCTGTTTTCACTAAGATTCCATATTCTTGCTGTTGAGTCTCCAGACCTATGAAAGCATGCAATATAGTTTAAATCCTCATGATATTCTCAAGTATTCCAGAAATAAGGCGACACATGTATATCCTATTATTAATACAGCAAACAAAAACTAGGCTACCAGGGATTTTCATTTCCAGTATTTTTCTCAGTCTTCATTCTGGCAGCCACGGACTCCTGAAGTTAAGTTTAATTAAAACATCTAAGATTGCTTCATGAAGAAATAAAGATTTACAGAGGCAAAATGACCACAAAAAAGCAACACAAAACACCTGAAAATTTAAGTAATGTATTCATAAAATGTGTAGCAGTTCAGTATAATATTTTCAGAAATCCATTTTAGTGCTACACTGAGAAACATACCCCGATGCCAGGAGATCACTAACAGGGTTCCAGGCACAGATGAAGACTTCAGATTCATGGCCCCGCAACACAACTGCTTTATTAGGAGGGATTTCAACGTCCCCATCCACTTCCATCATATCGGTATGGTTATCTGCATCGTGAGAAATATGTGGAACATTCCAGGTAAGTAATATTACAACATCCCAAAGAATTCCTAGCCAGCAAATATCTCCTTTGTAAGATACAGCATAACTTTTTTTCCCACTATGTCAGATAGTGGTGAAAATGACTCTACAGTTACCTATCACATGAAAAACATTCTCATCTTTAGTTAAGCACGAGCATACTACTTTTAAAAGAGACATCTATGAGTATGTGTTCAGAGGTAGGGGTCACAGTGTACAGAAGAGGAAGACAGTGAAAGGTTAGACCCAAACACAGCTGATAAGATAAAATGATTTCAATTAAATATAATCCATGCCAACACTATTCTGAGTTTCTGCCAGTAGGGGTTGCTGATATCATTCACGTAACATTAGAGTTGCCTTTATATCTCTGTGTTAAAGCTTTATTCTATTTGTTAAAAACCAGTGTTACAGATTATATTTAGAAATCAAATGCAGACACAAAATTCATTTTAACAGTAGAAAAATGGTTTCTAAATATTTAAGAAGGAAAATAAAATCTATGAAAGTAAATCTAGCTTTCTAGAGCCGTAAGGCATAACAATCTGAACTGTGTAATACACATCAGGGGAACAAGCTGGCATAAATGAAACAGTTAGTTACTTCAGCTAGAAAATGAGGCATGCCACAAAACAAAACACTTTTTCTGAAAAGGAATTTTTAAAACTTCTTGTCGCGGCTCACTTGCTATAGTATGTGCTCCATTCTCCTCCCCGTTTGCTGTGTTCTCTCCATTTTTTGCAGAGCCTTGTTGGCTGGCGGCAGCTGCGGCAGCTGCGGCAGCAGCTGCTTGTTGCTGCGCGAGCTTATCTCTGTAAGCTTGCTGTCTTGTCTGTACTACATCAGGCATCACGGCGTCTATCAGGGACAGGGACTCTATTGGCCGACCATCAAACAAGGTACCATCCTGGATGTGGAAAATTGTGAGAAGAAAAATCAAAGGTGACACATTTAGGGTAACTTGTATTCGTACAAGTCAACAGCAGAAATGAAAACCATGCATTCTAAGAAAAAATACTTTAAGATAATTTTCTGAACGCATGTAAGACGGAGAGGAATCAGGAGGGAAGAAGGCAACTACAAGAAGCGCTGCAAACAGCTGCTTCGATCTTCCTCCTCCCCCAAGTCACACTGCTAAATGCTGAACAGATCAAAGCTGAAATGCCGAGAAGAATAATAAAAACTAGGCCCAGATGAATAAAAAGGCTTATTAAATTACCTTTCAAGATTCAGTTAGTCAAAAGCAGTAAGGAGCAGTTCACACAACGAAAAGGCATTTAGCGCCATATTTTACTTCTTTAAAACTAAAAACTTTAAAAATAGCTTTGTTGGACTCAACAGTTTTTTGTGATTTGACTAAAATATTAAAACAGATACAGACTTCAGATATTATGCCACACGATCGTCTCATTTTGCTAATGCTGAAATATAAGCACAATAAGGTTTAAAGACTTGAAGTTACACAGCCAGTCAGTCGCAACTGGGATCTGTAACTCGTGGTATTTCAAGTGCAGTCCAAGGACCAACAGCCCCACCATCACTTGGTCTTGTTAGAAATATAGATTCAAACCTACAGAATCAAGATCTCTGAAGGGCCCAGGAATCTGTGTTTTAAGGAACTCTCTGGGGGAGTCTTATGTGCACTAACATTTGAGAAGTATCACCATAACTCAGAGGCTAGTGCTCTTTGATTTTATCGACTTGCTCTAATTTTCCAAAGCTCCTTTCACTGGTATTAGGAAATTCACAATTAGTAAGTTCCCCAGCAAGCACAAGAAGAGAGGCACAGAGCAAGTCAGAAATAGAAACAGTGCCTAATAGCTAGGAACATGTGTATGTGAAGCCTAGCTCACTTAAGCGAGTGAATGTGCACCACTGGTAATCTGCAGTGACGTTACAGGGGCTCAAAGTCACAAAACACAGCACATCTTTCTGCACTGTCAGTTGTAACGGAGTATTTGAAGAGTAGGAGAAAATGTTTTAACTTATTTTAAGTAACTTAAAAAATATTAAAACCAACACACATACATTGTAGTTTATATTAAATCTACAAAAAAATTTTCAGATAAAATGAGACTTCATCTCTAGTAGAAACTGTTTATGATCCTCTACAAAAAAGGACACTTTGGGAGGCAAAGTGTTAAAAGATGATGCGGACACTTTTAATTTAGTATTAGGGGATTTTCAGTTATAATAAGTGATGTGGAAATTAAAAAATAGTCAATTTTAGTGTATCATATAATTATAGTTAATAAATATTGACGCAGAAACCACGGATACTTCAGCTTTTAAAATACCTGCAAAAGGAAAGGGGAACATGTTAATCTCTGAAACAAAAATAAGGTAAAAAGTTCCATGTATCATAAATTCCGACCATAAATGAAAATGTTCAGCTGCACCAAAGTTTGCAAACTTTTTCTGTATCAGACCAGACAGTAAATATTTTAGGCTTTGCAGACCACAAGGTCTCTGTCACCACCACTTAATTCTGTCACTGCAGCACAAAAGCAGCCAGGCAGCAGTAGAGGAAGGCGTGTGGCTGTGTACCAAGCAAACTTCATAAACATAAGCAACAGGCAAGTCTGGCTCATGGGTCACAGCTGGCTGACCCCCACGTTAAACTACCTAAACTATATAAGCCTTACATAGGTAACAGTATCGAGACTTGGCTTTGATTATAAACTGCCTTCCAAAATCTGGTAAAACCTAATATCCTGAGATTTTCTAATTTTGCAAACCATCATTTATGGTCTTAAAGAAAATTATTTCTTACTGTTTCGTATAAAACCATATAAAGAGAAATAAGCTACAGATAATGGTCCTTACAGTTGGGAGCCAACATGCCTTGCCTGTGTGACGGGGCTGGCACGCTGGGAACAGTGCCCTTCAGTTTTGTTAGCCTGGTGAAGCTGAAGTCAGACAATGAACGAGTATACAAAATATCAGATATTTAGGGACATATTTAGGAGTAAGAAGTAGTATTTGAACTAAGTCTTCCTTACCTCATTAATACTAACTTCTGCCTCTACATACTGTAGACCTTTCTGGATGATAGAAATCAATGCAGCGGGTGGGACGAGGGCACCATTTATGTTAGACTGACTGATATGGCTTTCTATACCAAAGGTGAACGCTGAATGAGAAAATCCTGAAAGCAAGAGAAAAGGTGTAAGAACTCATTCTCTTACTGGCAACATGCTCCATGATACAAATGAAAGACCTCTATAATCTTTCAAGATCGCTTTCCACCCAGGTGAAATCCTGGACTGTTATTTAGCTAAGGTCAAATACATTTTTAAATAAAAGAAATATCAAAATCCAAACATGTTAACCTTTATGTATTTTCCCTTTCACTTAAATAATGTAGTATTTGAAATTTCTAGTACACAGAAAATTTAACAGTGGCACATAATTTTTCTCAACAAATAGTATCACACTTTCAAGCAGAAACAAAAGCCTTTGTAAATCATGTGACTCAACTGCTTCCCTCAAGATAATTTAGTGCAAGATAAATTAAGACATCTAATATTTTTGTAGTACATTTAAATTTCTACATTTAAATCACTAGACACCTTATAAGTTCAATATTCTGCAGGTTTTTAATAAAACTATTTAGGAAATAAAAAGGAAACTGAAACCAATAAGGAATGAAAACTGAACTTTAATAATGAAAAATAGTTTGTATACTTAAATTCTATTGTATACATGATTAAGTGCTTAAAAAAAAAACCCCACAAATTCTTTGCCACTTAGTAATAATCCACTAAATGAACGCCTTAGGAAATTACGAGTTGGCAAGTGAAAATTCAATTTCTTTGTCCATCAACAATTCTTTAATTTTAATTTGAAATACTTAAAACCAAAATATTCAAACAAAAGTCTCTTTATGCTGGTCTTGTTTTTTTTTTTTTAATGAAAATCAAATCCAAATTCAAATGTAAAATTCTAGCAAACTGATAGACCCAAGGGTGGTTATTCTCTTTATCAAAATACCATCAGAGCTTATCATTAAATAGTAATTGTCATTAATGTATTTTAAATAATTCATTTAATTATACATCTAATACAGAATGTTAAGAAACTTTCATACTAAATAAAGTAAATGAATATGGGCTTATTTGGGTCTTGGTTAAACTAATCCATATAATAACTGTTGTCAAGCCTTTCTATCTTTGTTGTTCAGCGCTTAGTCCACGTCTTTTTCCGTTCTGCTGCCTCCACTCTCTGGCTCTTTGTGGGACTTATAAACAGTCTATACCAAAATACTGTGGGATCACAAACAGTATGTGGCTAGGAGATACTGTAATTGGTTAATAGAGAGTCAAAGTACACCTAAGTCGATTTTCCTTACAGCTGCTCCTTCTCTCCCTCTTTGGAACACCTAACCATTCCTGTAGCTATCCATAGTGAGAAGTGGAAAGATGTTACCTTTAAGACCTGAATATTAACTTCTTGACTTTGCCTACAGACTAGATCATTATTAAACACATTTACAGTCTGCAGCTTAATTTGAGCTCACAGAGAAGGCTAAGAAACATACAAATGAAAAAGCACCATTTCGCATTGTCCTTGTCAGGAAACCCACAACTACTTGAATGAGTAGATTTCAGGTCTCAGGTCCCCAGGACAGGAAGCTAAGAATAAAGACTGGGAAGGATGGGCAGAAAGGGTGAGAGAAATGGAAGTGAAATACATAGGCAGGGTGGAGGCTGTTTTCAATTACATATCCCTTCCAAAATACATTTTGCAGCAAACCATAAACAGGAATAAAAGCTAAACATCCAAGTGACTTAGAGGTTTAAGAAGACAGACTTCAAGACAGATGATATCACTTACAGAGGGCTGACACCATGCATGCATAATAGTATTACTTTATTATCTGAATTAGCAGATGAGAAAATAGTCGCAATAAAAATAAAGATTCAAATTCATTCAGAGACCATGGCCTTAACCACTGCACTCTCCCAATCCTACTGAGCAGTCAGAATGCGGCCAAGGAAAAAGCTAATTCAGAGTGAGCTCCTGTTACCAACAGAAAATAAAAGACTGCATAACTGTTCTCCTGTTTCAACTCAGGGTATTAGAAAGTGGTATCAGTAGTGCATGAAGCAGTAAGACATCTCATTAAAAGAGGCTTCTAAAGTGTTTTGATTTTCGTAAGCCTTATAAATTACAGTAAAGTCCATGATTTCTGCACTCTCTAACTCCTGAGTACAATTTAAATAACAATTAATTATATTTTTAGACTCTGTTTAATCAGGTGGTAGAGTTCAAGCCTATGTCCAAGAATATCCTGAGAGCTGCACGTAGAGCAGCGTCAATTTTTGGCTGGAAGGCTGCATACATCCTGAATTTGTTCTGTGAGACCAGGTGCTCACAGCCATCTCAAGTTACTGTGTGTACGCTTAGGATGTTCACAAATAATAAGCAAACAATCCTAATGTGGTCATCAGCACTGACTTGGCACTTACCGTTCATGTTTACCCTAGAGAAGGTCCAGACTTAAATGCTCTGTTTAATTCATGTTGAATTCAACTATAATTTTTCCTTATCTCTAGTTACAGCATTACATGACAGCTTAACATTATTATGTTCAAGACTACTTTTCTTTTTCCGGTTAAACCTTCTTTTTCCTTAGAAATTTCTTACTTATTTTGTTACACCTGGAAGTCATCCTAACTTCCACCTCAGCCCTTAGCATTCCACAATCTGCCAAAACCTATCAATCCTACCTCTCTAGTCTTTGTCATCAGCTTTCCTATTCCGCCAGAACCTTGAGTTCAGCCCCCCATCATCCTTTGCCTGGACTGTTACTGTCAAAACTCCCCTTTTTCTGTCTTCCCTCGTTGAGCACACCTGACACACTACAGCTAGACTACTACTTGTAAAACAAAAACTGATCATGCCACTCCTTACTTGAGCACTTTCAATGATCCCTTAGGGCTTCATAATAAAGGACAAACTCTCAAGTATGGCACACAGTTACTTTTGTAATCTTGACCCTACCCATCTCTTCAGGCTTATTTCCCCAATTCCACCCTCCCATTCTTCCCTCGGTACAATAAATTCAAGTGACTGCCAATTACAAGTAGCACCTTGAATATGCTGTGCTCTCACGCCTTTGGCCCTTATGTATTCTTGTGCTCTTTCCACCAATGGGAATGGAGGTGAAGTCCTTCCTTTCACTGCTCCAGGGTTGATCACACTCTTACATTAATCCTATAATTTGTCTATGTATGGCATTTACCACACTGAATGATTATCACAAGTGTGTCTATGGTTGTGCATATGTATATGACTACTAGACTGGGCTGCTTGAGGATGGGGTTTATGTCTAGTAATCTTTCAATTCAGGGAAATTAGATCATTACCTAATTTTACTAGTTCTCTGTTCAATCAGAATGCAATTCTACTATAATTTTATCTTGGCACATCAGAAAATCTATGAATCCAGAAAAAAAAGATATGAAAATTCTCCTTGAAAACCAAAACTAAAGCTTGAACAAGGGTTAAGTCAAAAATATTTGCATTTATCTATAAATATATAAATGGGAAATACTTTTTCAGGGACAGCTTTCGATCTACATAATAGAAAGCAAAAGGGATCAACTTAAATTTGTGAAATGCTTAGGTCTAGCCTGATTGCCTAAAATAGCATCCATTCTTTACAGGAGTAAAAGCAAATCTGATTATTAATAATACCTCTGTAATCAAGTACTCTACGCATTCACCAGACTGAGTAAGATTTGGGAGGGAGAAAAGAGATTCGAGAGAGAGTAAGGGTGAAAAACACAAACTTCAACCCAGAGTAATTCAGTGACGTTCTGCGATAAAGGGCCAGTAGTGTAGGGTGTATGTGGAGTTACTCTTGAGACCACACGTTTCCACGTAAGACATGAGATCACAAGACAACCATTTTCTACATATTGCTCGTTTCAGGAGTGCCTTCTCTTAGGACGATAGGGATTGTATTCTCAAAGGGAAGTCAAATCCTCCAGAGACTGCCAAATCTACTTTGTAAACAGAGAGTATCAGAACATAAAAATGGGCCCTGAACATGGTTTACAGTACAGGATGGAATATGGGGGGAAAAAGCCACTATTATATAACACAGTGCCCTAGTCTAAAAGGAAAATCTGATTTAACCAATGTTCTTTTTAAGCTTCAGGTCAGAGAAGCCCAGAAAATTATATCCCTGCTCCCATTACCACACACTCCCTTGCCCCCAAATCTGTTTCCAACTCTGTCCTACAGACCCATATTTCTTGTTTACTGTAAAAAGTTCCACACGTAATTGCTTAATTAAAGATTGTAGAAAAGGTAAAAAGAAATAGGAGGAAAAATGCTATAGGGGATCTCAGATGTTGAAGAATTAGACTTAGCACTTATTAAAAAAAAGCAACTGGGATTTCAAAATGTAGAACAGATAAACAAGATTATACTGTATAGCACAGGGAAGTATATACACAAGATCTTGTGGTAGCTCACAGTGGAAAAAAAATGTGACAATGAATATATGTTCATGTATAACTGAAAAATTGTGCTCTACACTGGAATTTGACACAACATTGTAAAATGACGGTAACTCAATTAAAAAAAAGTTAAAAAAAAAAAAAGGAAAAATGTGAAGGGAAAAAAAATTACAATACCAAAATCCAAATACAACTGTTAGCATTTTTATTTCCTTTTTTTTCCAGCACAATATACTGGCTAATTTGTACCCTAATTTTGAACTTTGAACATTTTATATGAATTTTATTTTCTGAAATAATTTTAGTATTATCATAATATTCAGCCAATAAATGCACTCAGTGAGTAAATTATTCATCCCACCACTGAACATCTGGACTTTGCCAATGTTCATTATTTTAAAAGAATCTTACCTCAAATATCTATGTATATAGGCTTTTGCCATGTATACATATACATGTATTTTTTCTCCTTAGAATGGATTCTCTCAAAAGTTGAACGGGACATGAGCATTTTAAAAGAAGTTTTCATGATTGCCAAACTGCTTTTCCAAAAACCTGCGCAAATTTATAATACCGTCATCAATTTATGTTTCCTTATACCCTCGCTATGCTGGCTATCCCTAAAAAACCCAAAAATATTACTATTAAGATTGAACAAGTTCTCTGTTTGGCAACTATTAAAGAACTTTTGTCTTTTAACAAGTATGTCAGTAGGAATGTGTAATAGGAATTCCTTTTATCAGCGAAAAACAGTCATTCAGTTTACAAAAATGGGGAGAAAAACTGATTAGTAAGTATAGTAATTACCAGCATTTATGACAATTGCTTGCTGTTTATTGTTAATTAGTCATGTGTACAACAACTAAATGTGTCAAATCAATGTTACTGGATATTTTATTGGATTATAAAGCAAAACTATATACTTACTTGCACTTTGTAGCTGACCATCTACTCATAAACACTGACTCATGGTGGACATACCAGATCCTGAGCTCTCTCCTCACTCCAGTCCTTTGTAGCTACAGGCACATTACTGGTAGTCAGTTTAACCTAACTCCATCCAGCACATCCTTAAAGTCTGCTTATAAATGGCACCAGTGGGGGGACATCTAGGAAGGAATGTTTATCCAGTCCAGTGACCTTCATCTAAGTCAAGAAAAATGACTACACTGTCATTTGATTGCTGATATTTTACTGGCCATTGTAGGGTAAAAATATTAAATGGAAAAAAAAAAAAAAGAATGAATGGGTTATTTGGTGTCATAGGTCAGAACCTTAATGTTACACATAAACATCCACGTTAGTTTGTGCCCACCATGATCAAGTCAGATTTCTAAATTAAGCATGTATCTGATGTGTGATCTTATAAACAAACAATACATTTTAAGTAAGCACCATGTAAGAAAAAGTTGTGTGGTGCAAGGCCTGTATCCAGGGAGATGCAATACCCCTTTGAAAATGTCAGAAAACAGTGAAAAGAGGTGGGGTGCAGGAGAGACAAGATGATCCCCCATGAACCAAATGCTTTAAGACTACATATATCATCACCTTCTCATGAGTGGAGACTGGCAAGAAGAATCTCAGTTCTAAAAACATGAGGAGTTTTTAAAATAATAGTATTCAGAATGACAATCTAGAAAAATACTCAGTAATAAGGACACGCTGTTTTTGCATTTTCCAGTTAGTCTTCAATCATAAGATGCAAATGTTTCATAGCATCCAACATTCAAGTTCATTATAAATATAAACATTTAAGCTCTTGAACATGTAACACAACAGTTAAATATAGAATCAAGAATTCTCCCCTCAACCAAATACAGTTTTAAGCAAAGTAAAATTTCACCTTATACAACAAAGCAACAAGAAAAAGGGGTGCCACAAGGTTCACAAATAATTGCCAGGAACAATTTCTTCAGAAAAAAAGTAAACTAAAACTGAGAATAACTGCAAGAGAGTCAAGTGATACAAAAAGAGGAGAGGGTGGAGGGAAGGGAAATTTAAAGGTCCAAACCAGCTTAGCTCTTCTAAAATTAACAGTGTATCAGGTTTGGTTTGTTATATACAACTGAAGTACATACCACTTAGTACTTATTCTGCATACGGTCGAGAGATTTGCGCTGCCCTTGGGCAAATGCTAATTGAAGGGCGCACGCTGCAACAAGTCAGTTGTTACTTACAGTGCTGCACGTCAAACATGCTCAACTTCCAAGTCATCTCAAAAGGGAAAAAAGTAGCGAATTTTATTCCCGAGGAAATATTTGTTGAATATGAAAAGTCTAGTTCACAACAGTGTAAAATGATGGTGGCCAAAGTAATTCACTTAGGGTGAACTTTCCAGAGATTAAAAACAAGAAAAATAAAAAGTCCCAACACTTAATAAAACCATCCTACAACAACTACACTTTTAACTAGTTTTAATGAATAGAGAAGGATGGCTTATTTCAAACAAGTTTATGAAACATTTGAGGCTGAATATCACAATCAAGTCCCTTTTCAGTAAGGAATAAATTTTATGAATAAGAAAATGGCAGCTCTGAGAAGTTCTGTAAATTGGGGGTGGGGTAGGTGGGGTGTGTGTGAGCTTTTCACAGGTAGTATCTTCCAGGGCTGATAACAGTCATAATAGGATGCTTACCACATAGTATAATGTATTAAAAATTAAAACAATTTAAATGATTTTATTTCCTTTGGAGATGGATACCATAGTCCAGTCAACACTAAACACTGTTTGCAGAAAACAGATATTAGAAGTTCTTACCAAAAAACATGATTTCTAAAATCACACGTTTATCAAAACAGAACAAAACTTTCATAAGGTGTTTTTGGACTTTCTGACTGAGAACTTCGAGATAATGAGACAAGCAAGAGGGAAATCTAATCTTCCTTTGTGGCAGGTCTTACAAACCAGTCCTTTGAATTTCTCTGCACAGATACCTCCTTTGTCATAAATATATATTTTTTCCTATCTCCTAACCTAATTCAGTACTCTTTTATATGGAAGGTAGCAATATTAGGATTCTAGTTTCTTCTATATTGCTTTAAATCTTTTAAGAGAAATAATTACGGTCTAAAAAGTAATTTACATCATATTTCTTAGATATTTAATAACTAATTATCAGTAATTACCTCTTGTAAGTTATGGTGATAAATAAATGCTGAATCCCAAAAACAACTCAGAGAAGGAATTACTAAACTAGGTGATTCCAAAATACAACCCACCACAAATACGGTCACTTTTATATGTAATTAGAGATCAGAATCAAGGAAGAGTTTCTGTAAGTGGCAAGTGCTAATAAGATGGGCTGGATTCTGAGCTCTATCTGAAATCTGTCCTGAGTTGACAGAAGTATAAATTTCTTAAACTCCCATCTCATTTCTGGAAGTAATTTCAAATAAATGTCTCTTAGTACCTTTAAGGCATAAATAGGCCTCATCATTCCTGCTAAACCTTGCCTGCAAATAAAAACGCACCATTTTAGGGGCAGCTCCCTCTTCAGGGGATATTCTAATGCTCCAAATCTCAATGTATACACTTTAGGCTTTTTACTTTATCTCAAATAGCTACTAAATATAATTTTTCTTTCAAGACATTGTGAACATGCTACATACCTGTTGTCAACTTTCCTGTCAAGTTCTAATTATCCTAAAACTAATATAGATGAATGGCTTTCAAACTTTATGATGCCTAAAAATCACCTGGGGCATTTGTAAAATGCAGACTGTCAGAGTACCAAACTTTAGAACTTTAGTATAGGTGATTCTTAAATTTATGGCACGTTGCATTCTTAGAAAAACTGCCGTAAGTCAAAATGTCATTGGTTGAGTCAGATTTCCCCTATAAGTCATAATGCAAATAGAAGTTACAAATTTTATAAAGGGACTGATGTGCAGTTTTACAGATGTGGCTTAACATCATACTTCATCACCAGTACACTGTAAAGTATAAAGCTTTCTAATGAATACAGAAAGCACAACTAACAACATAGTAAACAATTACACAGAATTTCACACGATAAATATTAATCTGCCATATGAAGTTTTTCTAAAAATTTATTATTCTTGCTTTATTTTTACCACAACATGAAATACCTTGAAACATGAAATTTAGCAGGATTTTCTCTGAGAACGTAAGCAACTTTAAGATTTTTGATAATATTTAATCATTGGATACTTTTTCAGAAATTAATCCAGAGTATTATTACTTTACTGTCTTTTTACTTGTATTTTCTTGTAGGAACATAAAACATCAATTTGTGGACTTCTGTTTGGAAGTAAGATCTGCGTGTTCACTGACACCTCTCACTTCACCTCGCCCTATTTCACCCAAGCAGAGGCTGGACCACAGGGTGCTGCTGAGCTAGTCAACTCTGTCTCATCTGCAGAAATAGTAGTTTCATATGGTTAAATCTAAATAGTTGCCGTTACAACACAACTATACGCCATTATAGTTATTTTCCCATCCACTGATCCTCCACAATGTTTTTCACTTTAGGTCCAAGGCCTCAAAGCTCTGGCGGTCAGATTCAAAGGCAGAAAATGTAGAGTTTGTTTTGACCTAACAAATTCTTTCCAGTATGGCCCAAAGTACTACATAAAAATATCCAAATGTGTGCATGTATACATGTTATATATCTAACAGTTCCAGGTTAGTAGTTTTTCAACACTTTATTAATCATTTTATCTCCTTCAAGATATTCTATGTATGTCCTCTTTGGATCTGCCTTCAATACCAGTTTACCAGTTGAAAACAAAATGAAACAAAACAAGATTTATTAATCTCAAAGCTTTACAACAAGCTATTCTGCATTGCTGGTTACTTTAGTTTCTTCTTTTTCCCCTCCCTGCCCTTGCTGGACATAATTTTCTCAGCTGTTCTCAGCCAGGAAGAAGCAGTGACAGTACTTGGGAACAGAAAACCTCTGCCCAAGACAAAGGCTCAGAACTACAAAGAGGTGGGAACCTCCCAGCAAGCAGAGGATCTAAGATTGGGGGCTACAGTGGCATTCCCTGTATAAGAAAGGACAACTAAGCCCTTTAAGAAGAATAACTGGAGCTTCAAACCAAAACTGAGGGCTCAATCCTCTACTCTATTCCTTCCATCTGTTCTCACAAGTGACTACCAAAATTACCATATACCAAACCTTACCTTACCAAACATTCTAGTAACTTTAGGCTATAGTTTCTAAAATTCAACCTCTCCAGCATATTTTCAACTACCAAATGACTCCTTCTCATGTGAACAATCTGACTTACCATTGTAATCAATCTTTTCCACCATCCTACGTCCCATCCAACCCAAATCTTTCCCTCTTCTACTTTTGCCCTTTTTTTCTTAATCTATCCCACATTTCCCCTGCAGTTTTCCTCCTGTTTTATAATACCTTTTAATTTGTCTAGAAAACTTGGACATCACTGACTTAAGATTTGTGACAAATGGCTTTCAATTATTTGTATTTACTGATCACCCCTCAATAAACACATTTGTAAAAATTCAAGTCAAGGACACATTTAATCAATTGGGATAATATGCATGAAAGCATTATGAAAAAAAACCCCAGTTAATTTAGTTTTAAAATGCTAACTGCAATTAGGACCAGTAACATTTAGCTGAGGATCATGAATATACAGTATCAAACTGATGGTATCTGAGAGTTTATATGTTCCTACTAATCGTGTGTAATAATCTCACTTCACAACAAATTCTAAAAATGGCCTTTCAACAGTGAAAGCCAAACCATTCATTACAAATATCTGCCTGAGATAATTCCAACATATTTGAAAGAGTCAGAGAGTTAAACCATGCAGTAACATATAGCTTTAAAATGGCAGTCCAGACATTAAGGAAACATACAAAGTTCAACAGTTTGGACTGGTACAAATTTCAAATGCATAATAGGTTATTTTGAGAATGTTAAAATAATTTGAGGCCTATTTACTTTATGAAAGTACTCACCTGACTCTTGCAAGTATCTATATACCAAGAAGTTGACCTCATCACTGCTTATACTCATCTTTATTCCCACTTAAACCATGAGGTCACAACACAGGATATAACCCTAAAAATAAAACAAAGTTAATTAAGTATTTTCTCAATAAAATATTTTAAACAAAATGTAAACAATTTGTAAAAACCATTTGATTTTATTAAATAATGTGAAATGAAGGTTCGATACTGGCTAAAAATAAACCCTAACGAATAAATATTACTTCCAACAGTTAGTAATAGGTTATACAACCAAAACATGGCTGGGTCGCTTTTTCTGCAACATACTGGCAAAAATGATTCAAAATATACAAAAGGGCTTTAGCATTTTACTTTAAAATTATATCAAACAGCATAAATAGTTGTTTTTTCTCCTTAACTGAAAAAAAAAAGTACATTTTAAGAATCAGAAAATTATTTATTTTGGAAAAGAATGATTTTACACCACTGGATGGAGGACAAGCCATCGATGCTGATTTTGTCTACATAATTTGGTAGGATTCGAAGCCTCTATTTTCTCAACATCTAATCTGTAACGTTTAAGTTTGAAAAAGCTCTAGGTATGTATAAGGCAGAGAGATTAGAATAAGTTTCTGAAAATTCAAATGATATTCTCAAAAGGAGGGAAAAAAGGAAACAGATACAACTTAAATATGCCCTAATTACACCTATCTGTTCTCACATCACAAAAGGGTTTAAAGAAAAGGTCGGCAAGCTCCTCCCGTACAGAGCACAGCAGCACACACCTCAGGCTCCACCAGCCACACAGTCACTGTTACAACCACTCAACTCTGCAACTGTCGTGCAGAAGTAGCAACAATGTTGCAAACAAATGAGTGTGGCCACGTTCCAATAAAAATTTATGAACAATGAAATCTGAATTTCATATGACATTGTATCAAAAATAGTTTTCTTTTGATTCCTTTTTCAGCACTTAAAAACTTTAAAAAATCTTTCTTAGTTTGTGGTCCTTACAAAATAGGTTGGTGGGGCCAGACTTAGCCCACAGAGTATAGTTTCTTGGTCCCTTGTTTAAAAATGGATATACTGACATCTATTCAGTATAAAGGGGTGTCTAATCATGGGCTTATGCCGATTGTCCTGTGGCATCATGGATCTCTTATGATGCAGAGTTAAGAGTATATTTAAAAATCACAAATTAATAAGCACTTAAACAGGTGACTCTGACAGGAACTGCTACTGCCACAAGTTGTGGAAAACCTGGTGACTAAACTCTCATGAAGCTTATTTCAGAAAAAAAGAAAAGGAACAAGGAGGTAATAATTCTCTGATGGACACACACAAAGGAAGCCCTAACCAAATTTAGCAGTCTGGGAATCTCAGAGGAAGTGTCACTAGTGCCGAGAACTGAAGGATAGACAGGAGAAGTGTGAGACATGAACATCTGGAAAGGAGGGCAAGGAACAGAAGCAATCCAGCGAGCAGTAACAATCAGCAGAAGGGCTGTTGAGAAAAAGAAATAAAATGTGAAGTAAGGCTTGAGAGGCACCTTGAAAGCGTCACTTAGAGGAAACCAATGAACTGAAGAGTTTTAAGCAGGGCAGGGGAATTATGAGATTTATGTTTTAAAAAGATCCTCCTGACTCTGATATAAAGGACAAACTGGAAGGAAACTGGACTGGGAAAAGGGAGCCAGGTTAGCAGGGTGTTGCAGGAACCTAGGAGAAGACTAAAACCTGGGCTGTGGCGTTACTGCTTAATAGAAATACTGAGATCCAAAGGCAGTCAGGAAGTGGACTCGAGGGTGATGGACTGGACACAGAGTTGTGGAAAAGGAAGAATCAAAAGTTTCTTTTCGGACATCTGGATGGTTGGCGAGATATTTATATCTCACATTTAACAGAATGATAAAGGTAACACACCTATGACAATTCTGGCTCAGGACATCTTGTCTAGATGTCACTGTGGCACCTTAGATGAGGATATCTCTGGAGGATATCTTGCTCAATTTTATCCTGACCCACAGTATATGCTTGGCACTCATAGTAGGTACTCAATAGTTAATTTTGAAAGTCTGCTGTCTGAATGAAAACATAAAACAAAACAGCCAATCCCACCCATTATACACTTGTAAGAAATTAAATCATAATCTGACCAATCACGGATATCTATTTGTCAGGGGAACAATTAGTCACTACTTGATTAAGAGGATTTCCCACGAGATAGGTTAGGTAGAATCCAAGTAAAATAGGTTGATGAAGAAAACAGAATAAGTGTTCTTTTCCTCAGACATATCATTCAGTCCAACATTCAAATAATGATGTCACCGAAGTACCTAAGCTGTAAAGATTTTCAACAATGCCTGGTTCTGATAGACAAAGGCCACCAATGTCCCAACTTAAAGCAGTGATCAGTAGTGCTTCAACATCACCTAATATATTCCAGGGCAAAGAAAAATACAAGTCAAAATGATATAAAATACTCTCTATATAAAAATTCCTATAATAGATACATGTTGGTGGTACATTTTTTAAAGTCATAAAAAAATTTTAAATATGCAGAGCAGGGACGTTCTACCTGTTTAAATTGCTATGAATGGGTTTATTACATTGATCATAATACCACATTAGTTTCTGTAATCACAAGCAAAAATTTTTTTAAGTGAACAGGATAAATTTTTCCAATTTTGAAAGTGAATTCTAGCTCTAAGCCCTACTTCAGCTAACTTCCATTACAGGAGACAAAGAACATTACTGCTTCCCTTTACACCAAGTATATCTCTAGGATGGACAAAGCACTGCTATGAGGTGGGAACAGACAGATGTGAAATACAGATGTCCCAAGCCTGGTAGAATTCAGTCTTTCAATGAAGAGAAATATACAAACAAATGTGTCCTTAAAAAAAAAAAAAAAGTAAAGTTAACACAATCGTGCATTAAAAGGTTCATTCAGTCAGAGTTGCAATAAAACTATACAGACTCTAGAAAGACCTGAGTTTATCCACTTTCAAAGACAATTCTAGAATATGGTTTGGTATGGAATTGGTCCATTTAAATTCTAAGACCAAACAGGACACCTTAAAAGAACAGCCGGTTAGACAACACTAAAAAGAAAAGTTAAAGACATTCCGTGCTTGAAAACCTCAGTTTTCACTTTCAAAACATCTTAAAAGCCTGTGTGCTGAAGAACAAAACTGGAGAAGATGCCACCACTTCATTAATGGGCTCACTATAGCTTTGTATAACTGGTCTATTTTGATTTGTTTGTTTATACATCTATAATGTGAAGTAGTCTTTGCCTGCCCCAGGTGAAGACAAGATACTCAGATATTACTGATTTTTAAAGGGCCCACAAAAGCCTTACCACTGTACCTCCTCTGAAAGACTGTGGTATTTTTCAGAACGTCTTTAAACAAGGTCACAAAAGAGCAGTGAGACACTCATCCAATCTTTACCATATACCATCCTAGGTGCCAGGTCTGGCAGAGGTTACCACTAGTAAAGTCCTGCCCTCAAAGAGCTGATGGACTATTTAAGTAAACAAGTTTTCTAAACTAAACTAACACCTCCTCAAATCACAGGATATTTCCTTGCACATTTTGCCTGATCATACTCGTTCATCCTGAAATAGTAAATGACTGAGTTCTTTAAAAAAAAACATTAAGTATCTTTGTATTTTCTTTCCCTAACTCTCAGAAATAGCTTGTAAAGTCGTAAAAGCTTTTATTCATAACTCCCATGAGTTACAGATAATTACTTGAGACCCACAGCTATACTAAAGTAGCCAGAAGTAAAAACAAAAATTAGTCTTAACTAATAACTGTTTATATTTAAAAGGACACCTGATATTTTAAATGTTGCATATGCAATACTTTACTTCAAGACTGTACAGACAATAATCTAGCAAATACTACAAAAACCGGACTGCTGAGGCAATTCAGCTATGATTCATTCAACCGAATCTGTATAGCATTTTCAGCGTTAACTCACTGGATAATAACTGCTCCAAGTACTTAACCATCTCCTAGTCTGTTCTTCTAACCATCTAGTACTAGATTTCTGCCTTTGGCCTCAAATAGGAGAAATATCATATTCTTTTCTAATCCCATTCCTGGAGCAAACCAGGGTCCAATTATGATTCCAAATCACATTATTTTAAATTTACAAGACTGAAAAAACAGTAAAAAGTTATGGATAGAAAGAAAAACAAAACAGTAAAGATTTTCTTAAATCTCCAGCTTGCAACACACTATTCAGGTCTGAAAACCCTTTGCATTATCTGAAATCAAATGCAGAATCAATATTTCTTTATCTTACAAAAATAATTTAGTCCAAAATGTATAGTGACAACATATTATCCCATTACAGACATATTAGTTTCCTTTTTGTTCTGCCCAACATTTAGATTATTCTAAATTTTCATTATTTTAAGATTGACAAAAGGATATTTATGCTTAAAGCTATTTTTTTCTTCCATTTCTTTTTGGTAGGAGTGCATTTATAAATATTCCTCAAGATCAGGAGAAGTCCCTACAGGTAAATTACTGGACCAAAGGGAACAGATAAATAGCTATTTTGATTCTTAAAGAATGTCAACAAATTAGGTCCCTCAAAAGATCAAACCAATTTAGGATCCCTCCAGCTGAAAAATTTCTTAAATGTTCAACTTAACTAATAATAAACAACAAAAAACCATTTTGGTCATATCATTAGCGAACACTTAGAAATAATAGTCAGTATTATCAAGACTGTCAAAAAACAGAAAACATATCTGTACACATAGTATCTACAAATACCAGCCACAGCCATTTGTTTAATAGTTGAGAAAAAGGCAACAATACTAAAAGCTGCTAAACAAATTTTGATGTTAAACAACTGTTTTTTTAATATTGATAAATTACTGTCAAACAATGTAACCTTGGACATTTGGGTTACCTTTCCAAATAAACATCAATGACCCACAGGAGCCCAAGGTGATTGATATGTTTGTTAGGAGTCCATCTAACAGAAAAGATGACTCAGGCTTCTCTGAATTCAGCAACTGAGAACATGGAATGACTAACAAGCAAGAGGAAGAAAACTGTGTCTTGCCTCTTGTAGCATCCACTGCCACTGTCTAACGAAAAGATACTACAACTGCCTTCCATTTGAAGACCAAGGTTCCATTCTCAGCCCTGTCATTTAAATGGGACGGACCTCCTGGTGCAAAGGAAGGTACTTACTTGCTTAGGCCAATCAGCGTATCATATCTTCTATTTACGACTGACATTCCTCCTCCACATACACACACCATCCCCCATCTGCCTCAACTCAATCACTCCCAGTAAGTGAAATACTAGAAGACAAGAGCTGGTTTCTATGAAAGTCAGCCTCCTCCTTTCAGAGAGCAGTGGGCAGACAAGGACACTATGTGAAGCCTGGGGTGAAACGTGCATCACTGAGGTTAGAACAGAGGCAGGGAGACAGGAGAAATTGCGTTCCTGATGACATCAAACATCTATTGAGCAACTCGATGAAACACTATCTGAAGCTAACTTATCACTGCAGTTTGGTTAAAGAAGTCAAAAATTAATTTTATTCTCTAACCCAGTTAAGATTTGTCAGTTGCAACCAAAAGAGGGTAGACAAATAGAAGGAATGACCCAAGAAATGTTTCAAAATGAGAAAATAACTAAAGTTAGTGAAAGACTATATTTGGCAAAATAACAAAGTGGGGGTGGGAGGAATCCAAAAATTCCCCAATTGTTTCCAGACTATCAAGTGGAAAGAATTAGCCATAGAAATGGGCTACCTAGAGAGCATAGCCCTCTGTGGGTTATACTTTATGTATGTTAAACGAGAGGTAAACAGAAGAATCCCAGCAGAAGTGCTCAGGGGAGTTATAATATTATCATTCGCCGCTCATGGAAAGTGGTTCCTCTGGCTTTGCTCCCCTTTTACACGGAGGCCAAATTTCCAGTTACTTATTTCATTTGCGGGTGATAAGTCAATTCAAACAAATGCTGATTAGATGTATCTGTGCAGGTGGGTTAGTGATGAGTGAAAAGCAAGCACTATGACGGTCATGCAGTTAAAAAAGCCTATGGGGGAAAATACACTAGGGCACTATTTTCCCGATAGATTTATTTTTATTCACTCAGTCAAAACTGGATGAAGACTTCCAATGTGTTAAGGTACTATGACTTTTTTTTTCCCTTGGAGCAAGTACCCAACTTTATTTCTGCCTTCTCCCAAAACATCTGAGGTGCCTGGCCCCACGGGTGTGGAGGCATGGCTAAACAACAGAGACCAGGGCCAGATCTTGTGACTCTACAAGTTGCTGGGAATAAAGAGAACAATTAATTTCAACTTAGATTAGAAAAAACACAGAAAATTATGAGCGCATACACACTGAGGCTGGGTGGGGGTTCAGATAGGCAAAGGATGCAAAAAGTAGGCTGACAGGTTTCTGTAACAGGCACGGTGTTGAAGGAACTAATTAATCTTTTAATTTAAAATGTCTGAAGTGTATCAATATGCCTTTGCTCCTACTTGTGTACACACTACTTCTCATTAATTTGAAAGTTGAGGAAAATGCAATGGAAGACTGTTCGAGTTTACTGAGTAACTGTGACATGCTATATACAGGACTAGGCCGTATACACATTACGTAATTTCCTCTTCAGAATTATCTTCCTCATTTTAAAGCAAGAGCACTGCCATATGAGAACTGCACCTCCATATACAGATCTCTGTATTCAGAAATGTTATTCAAATACTAAACTGATTTTTCTTGGAGCAGGAAAAAACAGTATGGAATGTATAATGTAAAAGAATGTAGTAACTACAAAGGATCAAAATTCTTAGCACTAACAGGTCCTAGTAAGTTGCTAATTCCAAGCCATGACACATGTTGCCAAGACCCACGTACAGTACAGGCTATCATCACACAGCTTACACGAACAAGGATGTGAATGGCAGTCCTGAATGGTCAGCCAGCCTCTGCAGTCACAAGCAGACCACTGTAACACCCTGCTAAATAAAAGATTCTAAACACACCCAGAATCACATATCAAAATTGGTTGGGTTTATGTTCTCAATTCACCTCTGAAGTAAAGTAACGGTTAATTAGCTGCCATGCTACCCCACTGGGTGACCATATGAACATGTCAAAAATTGTCTTGTTAAAACCAAGACACACTGCAAAAATGCCAAACTACGACAACAACAACTAACAACGAAACAAAGTGTGTGGAGGAGGAATGAAATAAGAGTGAGGAGAGAAATTAAGTCAATCTGTGCATTAACAAAGTCATGGTGATTCTTACCATCTTATGGGCTGAACTGTATCCCTCTACAATTTCTATGTTGAAACCCCAACCTCCAGTATCTTAGAATGTGGATTTATTGGGGGGGGGGGGTCTTTAAAAAGGTGACTAAGTTAAAATGAGGCCATCAGGGTGAACCTTTAATAATCTATATATAACCGAAGGTGACTGACTGGTATCCTTTCAGGAGGAGGAAAAGACACCAGGACTGCATGTGCACAGAGGCAAACAACCACGTGAGGACACAAGAAGCCAACCATCTCCAAGTCAAAAAGAGGCCTCAGGAGAAACCAAACCATGCCAGCACCTTGATCTTGGACTGCCAACTTCCAGAACTATGAGAAATAAGTTTCTGTTGTTTAAGCCACCCAGTCTGTAGGACTTTTTTACAGCAGCTCTACTGAACTGATACATACCCATCATCACAAATTCTGAAAAACTAATCATTCACTGCAAACCTCTAAAATTATGGATGTTAAGTTCATGACTGCTGGGATCTGCCTTTTTGAAAATGTGCCTCTCTCTATCTCTAGGAGCTTATCCTGTCCTGTAACTGTCAGAGATGATTAGATTAACAGGATACGTCAACACTTCATCCTTTGCCTCCGTAAGTCCCCTTCTCCTCCTCACCTCCATGCAACACTCTCAGGAGCAGCAACAAAAGATGCACTATCCCTGATTTCCCACCTCATTAAAAATAGTAATTAAAATCCTACTAATGTTAGGTAGTAACACTTGTGTATATAAAATAAGGTACAAGGAAGGAATGTGTATTTTTGGACTCAGCTTTGAAGTCTTTGGTAATAAAACTTAAAATGTACATAAAGTACATTCTCAACATTTTCAGTGCTAAATCTTAAAAGGTTTCACAAAATTTTATTAGACTAAATGAAGTCACGTTTACAAAAACTACTTTTGTAAACTGTAAAGCACAACATTAGGATTCAGAAACAGATAATCTCAAGAAACACTATGCTCTAATTGAAAGATGTATTTCACCTTACTTTAATACACTAAGCAAACTTAACAAACAAAATAAAACCCATACAATAAAACTAAATTATTTGGCTGATTTCTTAAAGCACTTAATGTCAAACAACAGCATATATACTCTTTGTATACTAGCCCTGAACTACAACTATGGTTTATTTGCCAAACATGTTAAAGATATGTTTTCACAGGTGTCTGTAATATTATGCAAAGTAGTGTATTTCCTTAAGCAAAAAACTACCACTCTTAACACTAGGATAAATGCTAAATTTAAACTATATTTTTAAAGATCCAATCTCATGAGATAATTTTTATTCACACTATTAAAAAGGAGAAAATATTCTTTTAAAATAAATCATTAGTTCTATATCTCACTTTTAATATAAGTTTTTAAGAGTATCTTTAATAATTTGAATATAATGCCTCCGAGTAAAAAGTCTACAGCATTCCCCAGCCAAGAGAAGCAAATACATTTTGAGAACAAGCTGACAAGACAGTTTGTGAAGGGAAATCAGCAGGCACTGGCACTGATTTTCACCTTCCAATTTTGGCACATGAGCATCTTCCAGATAATTTTCCTAAGAATGTGCCTGACAGAATGTGTATTTTATGTAGGGGCTAATTTCTTCTTCTTTTTTTAACACAGGTATATATCATTTTATTGTACTTGGCTTTATTATTATTATTATTATTTTTTACAAATTGAAGGTCTGTGTGAACCCTGCACTGTCAGATGATAGTTTGCATTTATTAGCAATAAAGTATTTTTTAATTAAGCCTTTTAAAAAAGATATAATGTATCATTGTACAGTTAATAGACTATAGTATTGTGTAAATGTAGCTTTTATATGCACTGGGAAACCAAAAAAATTGGTCTTATTTTACTGTAGTGGTCTGGAGCCAAACCTGCAGCATCTCTGAAGTATGCTTGTAGCTGTAGGTAATTTTCATGCTGTTAGAATTTTTTTCTTTTGGTTATTGCTTTCTTCTGTTATCAGATTAATGGTCACCAAAGTTGATGAATCTGAAGAATTTAAAGTATAACTTAGAAGGGATAAACTTCTAAATTTCTTTTCTGTTCCTTTCCTTTTCCATTGGAGTCCAGAGCTCTCATGTAAATTAAAGATAACATGACAGAGAAATAAGATTTCAGGTAGTCTATACGATTTTAGACAAATGTGAAGTTCTGGGCTTCTGTTTCCTCATCTGCAAAATGAGGAAAGTGAAGCAGTCTCTTTCACTTCTAAACTTTAATGATTTCAGTCAGTACAAGTATAAAGAGTATCATACATGAATCACGCAAGCTAACCGAATGAGATCACGCAGTGATTTATGCTTACCGAAGTTCATTAAAACATTTTAAATCCTGTCAGATCTCAGATGAACATCTCCAACAATTAGGAAAAGGGTAAACAAATGAGTCTGACTCATTAAGAAATATTTAAGTACTTTTATTACACATGATGCTTATTTGGACCAGCTATCCTTTATAAACATTGATTTATATAGAGACATAGGTGAATGCTACACCATATCAATTTTTCATTAGAAATTGAGACTTCCCATGTTAATCATTTGTTTCAACTATGATCTATACCAGGTGTTTACAAACTTTGGCCTGTGCGTAAATTCCAACTATAGACTTCAACTTCCCAAACATACAGAAGAGTGGCTGTTCACACAGATAAGTCTTCTAAAACCCTTTTAAATATAAAACTGTATGATTCAAGGATGGACTCAATAAATATATTAAATGATTAAATTACAGTCAAGGTATACTGACAGGAGAATGAAGAAGGACAAGAAATTAAAACACTGAGGAAACAGAAGATAGGCCACAGTTCCACCATGTCTTTTTCAACTATTGAACAGTAGTAATTAGTCTTTCCCACTCAGTCTTGGAAGGAAAAGTCTGGAGAAAGTAAGGTATGAAAATAAAAACCAAGAAGCTAGGCCCTTTCCACTAGCAAGAAAAATTCAAAGTGAGGTCTGCAGACTCCTGGGGTCCCCAAGACTTTTTAAGGGGTCCTAAAGGTCAAAATTATTTTTATAGTATTATAAATTACTACTATTATATGCCTCTTCCACTGAATTGATACTTATACTGATGTTACAAAGCAACAGTGGATAAAACTGCTCACACCTTAGTCTGAACCAAGGCACTAACACCATACTGTATTAGTAGTCATTATATCCTCCACTACTATGCACTCAGGAGAAAAGGAAAAAAAAACAAAAACGCACAAAACTTCTTCACTTGAAGAGGTTCCCTGATGAAGCAAGAAAAATGCTTAATTTTATTAAAATCTTATCCCTAAAATACACCTTTCAATATCCTATGTAACAAAAAAAAAAAAAGCTTGTTGCATACTCAAATGATGGCTGTCTCAAAGAAAAGCACTGCACAAATGTTTGAATTCTAAGTTGAACTAGCTATTTTTTTTCATAGAACACCGTTTATACTTCAAACAACTGACAAAGTATGGTTTCTCAGATTGAGAATTTGGCAGACATTTTCTTGCAAATAAACAAAGTGAAACTGTCATTTTCAAGAAAACAACAAACAATATTTGTTGGCAAGAATAAAGCTTAAGCTTTTAAAAGATAATTAGGATTTGGAAAATTTATCAGCCTCCCTGAGCTTAAGAGCTTCCCAGTACTACTCTAAAATTCTGTGATGAGATCAGTGGAGATATAAATGATTCTGGTTTTTTATATTGTGTAATGAACACATGGAAGATCTGCACAATTCAGTGAACAAATATTTTTCCAATGACCAGTACAAAATTATGCATGAGGAAACAATCCATTCAAAGTTCAAGAGAGACTCAAGGATCTTAATGTAACAGAATACAAAAAGTTCACTGATACTATTTCAGATCTTGCACTGCAACTAATCCTGAAGAAACTATCCACTTGCTGAGATCTGGTGTAGTATCAAAGAAGAATACCCAGATTTATTTGAAAAATGAATTTTTACTTTGATTTGAATAATTTACTACCATGTATCTCTGAAAGGCCAGATTTTTTTTCCATATATTTTAAATGCAACAACATATCTCAACATGTGAATGGGAAAGGAGATGTGAGAACCCAGCTGTCTTCTATTAAGCCAGAAATTAGAAGAGCCTTTCAAACCATTTAAAACAATGCCACTCTTCACATGGAAAATTTTGTCTTAAAAAGTATTTTTCATAAAATATAATGTGTGTTAACATGTTATAAATGGGTTTGTTACTGTTATGTTAAAATGCATTAGTACTATAAAATTTTACAGTTTTAATTTCTGATGCAGCATATATCAATAGCTATAACCCATGTAAACAAAAATTTTTCAAGTCATTAATAAAGAATGTAATGGGTTACTAAGACTAAAACTTGAGGCCTGCTAGTATACAAGCTGATTCCCTCTTGGCAGTATTGGTGCTAGTCTTTTCGGAAAAATTCAAGAGTTTCTCTAGGGAAACAGATCTCTTAAGCCACGATACTGTTCATACTGTCATCTGATCTATAGCTTCAGTTTGATTTCTGTTATCTTCATGTAGGAATACACATTAGGTATCCAGTAAACTTATACCTAATAAACAAAAAAGGTGCTTAAAGCTAGAAACAGTTTCATGTAAAAGTTCTAGTTTTGATAAAACTTACTAAATCTACTAACTAAAACATGGAGGACTAAAAATTATTGATTTTCTGAGACTATACCTCTGTAAATGGACTTGCATCCAGATACACCACTTGATTCAGTAAATTTACTGAAATTTAGTTTCTCTGTTCTTCATTCAACAAATACTTACTGAATGCTAATGTAAGCCTGGCACTGTTCTAGGCCCTGCATGCTGTAATAATATAGAAATCCATTAATACAAAGAATGATACTGTGCGGAACAGGCCTCACAGCCAAATTTTGGGTTACATCCTATTTCTTACCGAATCCCTACCATAAAAAGCTGTAGGAAGGGTGTGGAGGCTGTGGTAAAGGAGCACCGCCACAACACATTTCCTCCTCTAACAGTGTGGATTCGTACTGTGCTGCATGTCTGCCCAGCCTCATCACTTACTTGTGTTAAGTGGTAGGTTCGAAAGGGCTGCAATCTCTTCCCCACCAACTGAACCATGAAGCTGGTCAGTCTTGCAGTCTTTATTTCCTAAAGAGAAATATTCAAGGCTGCAAGCAATGGCAGCCTTCTTCACCACATATATGGAAACAAGTAACACAGAGCCCTGGCACTACTGAACTGATTCAATCTTATGCCCGATCTGTTAGCTACATGAGAAGTAAGAGGTAGCTAGCTGAGCAACAGAAGTGAAATTCTGTATAGAGAGATTTCCAGGATATACCTGGTACAAATTCCATACCCGCTGCACTCTGAGGACACAAAAGAACGAACAGAGATTTAGGGAGTGGAGACCTAGAGAATAAAGACACATCATTTGTGTTTAATAACTGCAAGTAATCCACACTCGTTTGCTCCTCCTAACCACATGAATCATTGCTGTGGATACATTAGAAGAACTCAAGTACAAGATGACTGGGCTTTCCTTCTTCCTGAAACTGTATATGAGCCATCACCATGCTTCTGCCAGGGAGAGGAACCTAGGTCGAGGCAGAATTGCTGAGTAAACACGGCTACTACCCCCAGGCTCTTCCATCATCCCTTTCCCCAGACTAGTCTCCTTACTGAGCACTCCAATACTTAGCACTAGTCTACCAATGAAGCTTTCTGCCTTGACAACCTTCTCCTCCCTCCTCTCAGCCTCACCTGACACCCTACAATCTAAAACCAACTGAGCCTGCTGCGCTCCTCAAGCAGTACTTGTACCCTAGGTTTTCTACACTACGTTTCCCACCCTCCATTGCCAAGAAATACATTTCATCCCTCAGAGCCAGGCAGATGAGAAGCTTAACAATCTGACATAAAGAAATGTTAAAGAGTAACAACGCCTTAATGCTCTGCTTTCCAAAGAAATTACAACAAATGCGTAAGGAAATATGTTACCTTAACTCATTGTTTCTTAAATTTGAGTAATATCAAGTATCTTCTATAAGAAAAATCTTGGTCCCAAGAGTTGATCTGTTTTATTGTATTATGTTACATATATATATATACATATAAAGTAGGCATAGTCTTTATCTGACAGCATTTCTGCTATAAAATGAGAAACAAAAAACAAAAGCAAAACAAACAAAAAAACCCTATCAATACCAAGGTACCTAATATAAAATGTCAACTACAGGATTAAAATAAACAGAAACAGTCTTCCTTTGTTACAGAGTGGCCACTCAGATGGTCTAAAATGTTAGACTATCACATGGACAGAAAAACCTTCACAATTTAAAATTTCTTGTGGCGAAATTACTAACCCAGAATATACCCAGAGATTTTCTATGTCACTCACTTTGTGATCTAACGCATGAAAAAAAAAGTGATACAAAGTGGAATACCTGAAGACAAACAAATATTTGAAAAGGCAGGTGTTTTCATATCCTTCAGTTTAGCATTCCTAATACAGTCTTGCAGGAAATGGTCAATAATGATCTGAACAATTACACTACTTGTACACTACATAAAATGCAAGTCTATTTCAGCACAGATATAGGTCAGGTTTTCATTTACTTGCAACTTGTGTAACACCAACATAATTTAATCTTCAAAAGCAGATACACGTAGTTAGCTTAGGAATTTTTAAAATATTATATGGCATTTTAATACAAATAGGCATCTTAGAACAACTTTATAAATAATTCATTATACATTAGGATGAATATAATCACATGTCTAGCCAGGCTGGCAAGAACAGAATAAAATAAAGCACTTAAAAAAATAATAATAATGATAGGCCAAGGCACAAATGAATATGGGGGGGGGGGGGACTGTATTACCTAGAGGACAATAAATGAGCATAAAACTGTATTTGTAGGGGGAGGTGGGAGAGTACCTGACTAAGCTAGAAGGTTTAGGCCTGTGGTTCTTCAAAACTTGCTGCACATTAAGTCACCTGGGGTATGTTTAAAAAACCTGCTGTCCATGTTGCACCCCATACTAATTAAACTAGACTGTAGAGGTGGAAGCTGGACGGCAGCATTTTTAAAAGATTTCTAGGTGAATACAATGCAGAGCAAAGTTTGGGAAGCCTTTGTTTACCCAACTGAAGGCATTCTGATAATCTGTGCAAAAGGGGAAGACTGAGAAGAAGCAGATCTTCAGATCACCTACAAAGTATTCAAAATCCATGTGCCCTTTCTGTGTTTCCTAGGGCGGCCGAAACAAAGTGCCACAAACACGGGCTTAAAACAACATAAATTTATTTGTGGAGGCTAGCAGTTTGCAATCAGGTCGTTGGCAGGGCCATGCACTCTCCAGTGAATGCCTCTAGAGGAAGATCCTTCCTTGCCTGCTCCAGCTCTGGGTAATAGCAGCATAACTCCAATCTCTGCCTCCATCTTCATACGGCCATCTTCTCACTGTGTCTGTCTTCAAACACCATTCTCCTCCAGGTTGTCAAATGCCATTCTCCATAACAGAAGACAGCAGTATGACATCTGTGTTCAAATTTCCCTCTTTTTCAAGGACATCAGTCACAGTGGAAAAAGGAACCACACTAATGACTTCATCATAATTACATCTGCAAAGACCTTACTTCCAAATAAGGTCACATTCACAAGTACCAGGGGTTACAACTTCAACATATCTTTCAGGGGATGTAATTCAACCTGTAGCAGTTAGCTTTCAAAACTCACCTATAAATCAACTAAAAAATGGAGTGATATGTGGTTTAATGTAGGACTCCAGCTTAGAGAGAACTCAAATGTCACACTTTTTCAGAGCTTAAAAGGACAAGAGATTTGAAAGTACTTTAAACAGAGCATCCATCCTCTTGCATCTCCTCAGCAGCTAGACCATTCCATTATTAAACAATAAAGGTTAAAAAAATAAACTAGATTCAAGCTAGTTTCTTCTTGCCTTGGCTGCCAAACTTCTTTTTCAAGGCACTCCTTCAGCGAAGTCCAAAATTCTTTAGCCTGACAATGAAGTTCCTTCCAAATTATAGCTCATATCCCTTCCCACACCTTTACAATCAAGCCAAATTGGGCAGCACTGTCAAACTGTGTCCCTGTATTAGTTTCCTAGGGCTGCCAAAACAAAGCACCACAAACAACGTGGCTCACAGCAGACTCACTGCCTTACAGTTTTGGTAGTCAGGAGTCCAAACATCAAGATACTGGCAAGGCGAAGCTCCTTCTGAAGGTACTAAGGAAGGATCTCGCCTAGCCTCCTTGGCTCCTAGGTGCGTTCTCTGCCGCCTTGCCACGTCTCCCTGCGGCTCTTCACGCTGTTTTCCCTCTGTGCTGTGTCCAAATTTCCTATTTTTATAAGGATACCAGTCATACTGGATTAGGGCCTATTCTAATAACCTGATTTTAACATAGCTATGTCTGTAAAGACCCTATTTCCAAATAAAGTTATACACAGTCTGAGGTACTGGGGGTTTGGACGCCAACTTATTTCGGAGGACACTATTCAGCCCCTAACAGTGATTCAGCCTGGGGTTAGTAAGCATGGATGCCATCACTTCACCCTTCCAAAAGTGCAGAAGGCAGCTGTAGACTATGGTTAAAAAAGCTTTTTTCCCTGACCTTCACTTCTCTTTCTAGCTTGGCTATCAGGTAATCCCCTTAAAACAAAATTCAAAACAACACTAATTACTGTTAACTGTGACGGTATCAAGAGGAAGGGAACAATTGATTTAAATGACTTTATGTCTCTAATGTATCACTGTTCAGAATTTAATCATGCTTCCCTCTCCCTGCAGTGGAGTTACTCATCCCCACCCCAACAACTTGGGCCCTGGCTGTGTGACATGCTTTGGCACATAGCAGACAGAAATTGAGTAGATGAGCCATCCAGTCACAGCTTTCAGAGGGATGACAAGCATCTGTCAGTTCCCTTACTCTTTCCTTCCGCCACAAGAATGAGCTTGTCTCACATGGGGTCTGCTCCAAAAGCCTCCAATCCCAAATGAGAAGACACAGAAGAGAGGCACAGCCAACCCACATTATCTATGTGTAAAATATATGAAAAATAAGTCTTTGTAAAGTAGTGAAATTATCTGTAGTCATAAAGAAAACTACTATACTTTACAGCGGTATTTGGACTGCATATATCCCTATGGGATGTAACCTAGGGACAAAAAAGAATCACGAAGAAAGTTTAAACTGCTTTCTGTAGTCTTATTATAGTAATATCATTAGCATTATTAATGTGAACTATTTATATAAATTTAGACGAAGCAAACAAGAAATTATGTTATATCCATTACAGTAAAAAATTTCAGGAAGAAAAAAAGTACAAATAGAGAAGCAGTAAAAACCTTTCGTCGTCTCCTCATGGTCCAGTGCTGTCCTCCCCGGGCCGACCACCTGAAGGACCTCAGCAGTGCACCAGGAGTGTATGTGAAAGGGCCATGGGTCACCTCATCCCAGAGAACAATTTTTCTTGGTGGTAAATAACTTTGATCATTTTACTTTTATAAAAACCTCCTATCTGATGGAACTGAATGCAGAAACGTAAAATTAATGTTTGTAATATAATGATGTCTTTTCAGTAAAATTCACACAATACAAATCAAACTTTAAAATTCTAAAGTAATCTTAAATTTGAACTGAAATATAAGCAGGAATTTGCGATTTATTTCTCTTACTAAAAATACACATCTCCTTGTTCTGAAGAGGCCTAGCAGCAGTTAATGACAACCTAGCAGTAAAAAGCGCACCATGCTTTGATTGTAGTCTCTAAATAAACACTTCCCGCTAAAATAGGAGCCAGTACGCTTTGAAGGGATGGCCAATTTCAGGGCTGAAGCAGGAAACCTGGAACATCTTGCTGCCCAGGAAAGCACGGAAATAACAGAAAATCACTTGAGTCATGTCAAAAGGAGATAGGAACTGCAATACACTAAACACCTAGAAAACAGTCCTTAATCCATGAGATTATAAAAGTTAATTTTCACATCACTGGTCACCTTGAGAGGTTACTAGGGTATCACCAACTCATTAGTCTAAAAGTTGATAACTGTAACAACTCAGGCACATCCCTACTTTTGCTCTGCAAATTCTATTTCAGAATATTCCAATACCTGATTAGGAACAGTCCTTCTTTACACAATTCCAGCTAACGAATGCAAAAACAATGATATAATTTAGAAAATAACCATTTTTCTCTCCCTAAGAAAATAATGAATCTAGGTAACAATCATTAATGAGTGCTAAGCCCACTAGGGGAGAAGCTGATGTGGAATTTTATAACCAACAGGTAATTAGGCTAACTGCAACTGAACCCACTAGTCAGTTTCGACACCACTGGAAGTGAGACAACCAGATGGCTGATGCCTCATAGTGTGATGTAAAAGGAAAAAGAAAGCTACACGATCAAAGAATTAAAAGTGAATTTAACCAAGCCTCCTAAACTACCGCTTTATAGGAATTACAAGAAGACAGTGGAATGTGTTAGTAGTACCACAAGGACGTGATTAGCCAAATCCAGATGTAGGAAATTTGATGGGACAAATAAATCAATTACTTCTACCAATAAGTAGAAGAGACTTAAATTGAGCAACCAAAAGCAGCGTGTAGACGTTATTTGGATTCTGTTTAAAACCTACCATCTGAAAACGTCATCTGGGAGACAAAAGAAAGCTTTTAATTCCCTTTACCTCTTCCAGTTTCTCATAAGGTTTCTATCTTTTCTAGACCACTGTAACTCATGAAGCCTGACTTTCTTCCATGTCAGTGAACAGGAAGGGCAGGGGATGCTGTACGGACGAGGGCAGTGAGTACAGAGACAAGACAATGGCTGTTATGTCACATTCCACACGTATCCCAGTTCTCTGATCCTTATGTTGTCTGAAGATTAAGATCCTGATTGGAACATGAAATTGGGGCTTGACTCTGCTTTCTCTGGAAAGTAAGCAACTCGAGAGACGATGACTCGGTATAAATTCATCTAGACGTATTTCAAGGGTTTTCATCAGATTTACTATCAAACTGCTGATCAATTTACTGTTTCTCAAGTACAGGTATTAGAATAGTTTCTTCCTTCACCATGAGGCAAAGGCATGCTTGGTGCTCAATAAGTAGTTCTGAACAAAAGAAACCCTGAGGCACAACTGTGAGAGAGTGAGAGTGCTTTTCTCCTCATTACTCTCAACCCCATCTCTTTCTTGGAGCAGAAAGAAAGGCATTTCGGGAAAAGAGAATACTGTCTACACCCACAGACACCAACTTCAGAATCAGTTTGATTTACCCCTAGAATATTAATATTAAGGAAATGTTAGTAAGCTTTCTTAGTGAAATAGTGAAACTCTTTGATTACTACTTGGTAATCAGGTATTTAATTTTTGTTTTTATCTCAATTACATAACTAAAAAGTGTCTTTGGAGGCAGAATTTTCCTACACAATTCTCTGAGCCAATAAAAGGAAAAAGAAATATTCCTTCAAAAAAGTATCAAGTTCTGTTTGGACCACTGATCTCAAGAACACCCAATCTCAGTTAAAATACCTATAGGTACAATGAGTTATTGTTATAATTAAAGTGTTATATATAAAATGTATTATAATTAATACATATTAAGTTAGAAACAACAAGCATTTGAACCAAGTTATATATATTTTTAAGACTAAAATTGTTCCCACAAATCATACCTATTTTCACTCTACTGCAAGGCTTCTCAGCATTTTACAGGTATTCTACTGACCTAAAAGCCCAAAGTATAAATTATAATAAATGTAATACAAATCAGGAAAAAGTACTGTTTTCTCTGGGCCTGCTGATATAAAATAACCGTTAATTGATATAACTGATAGGATATAAAATATTAAGAATCATAAGCTTCAAAGTTGAAAGGAACAAGAGATTTCTCCCCTCTCGTTTTAGGTTGCCCAGATCAATGAAAACCTCAAAGGAATTACATGTAAATACACAATCATCTTCTGCTTCGAAATTGGTTAATAAAACTAGAAGGGATGACTATAGCACTAGGTATGCACATTATGCAATACTGAACCCACGAAAACAGTGACTGCAAAACAGAGATGAGTACAAAGCATCTGCTACTTTCAAAACTACACAGAAATTTGGGTTGGGAGAGGAAGAGCAAGGAGATGAAGCAAAGACAAGCCTCCATCCCTTCACTCTCTGGTTACTAGATCAGGTGTCTTAGGGTTATGTAACGTAGGAAAGGTTTTCAGTCTGTTCACGGCCAGTAGGTAAGAGTCTGGAATTATTTCCCTTTCAACTGTTCTGTATCTAAGAAGCACATTGTGCTGAAACTCAAGACTTCCAGAACTAAAAGAATGTTCCTGCTCTTCCATTATGTAATGGAAATAGGTTCACCTCTTTTTTCTGTCCCTCCTTAAATTAGTGGTAAAGGAAGCTTTCAGGAAAATATTAACAATAACAACAAAAAAGATAGTTAGAAGTAACAGCAGCAAATGAAAGCACTCATTTCAAAATTAATTTCTTATTTCCACAGACCACTACTCTGAAGAAACAATACTGGAACATACAATGTGTGGGATAGGTGAGATTTTTCAAACACTGTGGTGACTCTATTAACAAATATTCTAAGAATGACAGCTTATTCACATTCATTAAAAAATGCAAGTTACCTGAGAGCAGACACTTAATCTTTATAATTCACTACTATTATGCCAGAAATGTAGTCCTATTCATAAAGGTACTCAATTATTATTTGTTGAAAAAAACGAATAAAGCTCCTTTCTTTATAAACTAGTCAGTAGTATATTAAAAAAAACCAAAAACTCATCTTCAATGATGATTAAAATTCAATGTTCCTCTCATCTACTTTTCTTTTCTTTTCTTTTAATGGAGGTACTAGGGGTTGAATCCAGGACCTCATGCATGCTAAGCATGTGCTCTATCACTGAGCTATATACCCGCTCCTCATCCACTCCTATCCTGATCTCTATTACCCTCTGAATTACAAATACAATAACTTTTATTGCCATTTATCTTTTTGGGTGGGGGGACACTGAAGAAAGAAAAATTCCCAAATTCCAATTTCCGGCCCACCAGTGACGCCTGCTTAGTGTGGTATATCAAAATCACCTGTGGAAACTTCTTCAAAGTAATGTCATAAACTGTGAGAACCCTGAAAAGTCCTAAGTTTCAGCAAGTCAGAGGTATAGACCAAGCATGTCTATTTTATCAAGTTCCTCAGATCATACCAACCATGGCTTACATCACCGTACATCAAAAATTTCTCATCTTTAAATCCTGTAACTGTGAAACAAAACAAAACACATGTACACCTTCTTTTCTATTGTAAACTCCTTATATCTTTGCTCTATTCAGTTCCTAACTAAACAGGCTGTCATGATCATGTCAAGTTGCTCATGCTTCTCAGCATCCTCCATCCAACATCATCCTCCATCCAACATCATTCTCCTGAACTGTATCTGTTCTCCCTCCATTTTCATGCAAGTCTGATAAGACCTTTCAACAACAAACACTATGATTTTGACATTTAACTCAAGTCGTCTTGACAATTCCCATTCCAACACTGTAACTTATATGAATACTAAACCGTGAAACCATGTTGGTGACTAAACTCATTTTGCCCCTCTGAGCCATTTGGCAATCATTTTATTACATTTTTAACTTAGCTAATCAAATTTGGCATCATGGCTTTTCTAAAAATTTAACTTCTCTTGAAGGACCCTATCTCACCAAAAGCCCCTCAATCTCAGGTGACTTCACTCCTTTGGTAAAAGTTAACACCCTTGATTTTTGTACTCATTTAAAAAAATCTTTATCTTTATTCATCCTATTATTTTGTGTTGACTCTCTGAAGAAGTAGCAGAAAAAGATACAAAAGAGAAAAAATTGTCTCTACCATAGAATCTGTTCGGTCTATTAGATATACTATCATGTTATTAGTAAAATCATTAGCTCTTTATATAGAAATTTAATACAGTGACCAACAAAAGCAGCTGTTCTCTGCTCCAGTAATAAGCACCTATAAATACAGATGGAAAAATTAGAGCAAAAAAACTATTAAATATTTACAAAAGAAATTAACAAAAAAGGCACAGAATTTGTGACTAAACATAATATTCTATTGAAAAATACAAAGATCTGAGCAAAGGAAAGGCTGGATGATTGTGCAAACTTGTGCTGACACAAGTGACTATTCACCCACTAGTGGAAATATAAGTAGGTCCACATGTTTTACTGTAGACAAAAATAAATTCCAAAATATTTAACACTTAAATATTTTAAGCACATAAATGTGTATGTATGTTTGTGTGTATGTATGTGTGTACATGTACATATATACTTCACATACACATCTTAACAAAACACTGAAGCTACACATCCAGTCCTGAGACCAGGAAAAAATCTTTTAAACCAAGACTGGAAACAAAAACTGTATAAGATAGTTATATCTGAGTACATAAGGATGCACTACTTATCAAGGAAATACATATCAAAGTAACAAGGAGTAAAATTACAGTCATTAAAACTGGTAAAAATTTAAAAGATCTAGAATGTCTAATTATGGCAGGAATATGGGGAAAAGTTATTCCCATATAATGTAAGTGGAAATGTGAAGAATTTTTTTTGGGAAACAACCTGGTAACTTTTAATGAAAGTAAAAATATTAGACTGGGACATAAGAATTTGACCTTTTTGTTGGGGGGGGTGTTTTAAAATGGTCACACAGTTACAATGTCATGTAGTTCAACTCATACAAATACTCTACAACCTAGAGAAATAAAAGCACAAGTTCCTAAGGATGTTTAAGAGAACTGTTTTTTAGCGACACAAAAAGGGGGGAAAAAAAGAAATAAAGTGAATGCCATTAAAAGGAGAGTACCAAAACAAGATTGTAGTACATTCATAATTGAATTACAGAGTCATTAAAAGCAATGAACTGATGGGGGAGGAAGCAAAGGAAAGGGTACACTACAAAAAGTGTAATCATATTCATGCATTTAAGCAAAAGAATATGTGTATGTGTATAAAGAAGAAAAAAATTGTTAAAATTTTGCTTTTGATTTTTATGGACTCCAAATAACTGTTACTAATCACCTCCAAATTCAACAATTCTTCACACTCCTTCATTACCCTTCATTACTTCATACCACTTGCCATTGCTAGCATTTGAGAAAAGTGAAAGTAAGTCTTTAAAACTTCCAACACTTGACTTCCTGACTCTATCTACTATCTTCTCCTATCTCTTTTACTAATATTGCTTCCTGCCCTAAGAATTTGACTTTTGAGCCTTCTGATCTTCATGCTAGTCCTCCAACCAAGGATCTCACCCACACTGAAGAATACCATCTCTCCCATTACATGCAGCTGTGTAACACACCCCTCATCCTTCCCACGCCAGACATTCCAGTGCCAGCTGACTGATGTGCAAATCTCTATGTCCCGTTGGGCACCATCCCTCAGCACTGTCCAAGGCAAGTTATGCCCTATGCTTCCAAATGTTGTTCTTCTCTTGCCCAGAACTATCACCAATTCTACCACTCACAACACTATTATCATGTTTGACTTAACTTCCGATCTCAGCTTTTACCTAAAATCTTTTAAATTCTATCTTCTATTAGCTATACAATACGATTTTCAGCCATGCCTTCCTTTTTGCAATATCTATTATCTGTATTACTACAACAGCCTCCTTGTCTCCCAGGTCTCTTCAAATTATCTTCGGATACCCAGGCATAAAATACAACCCTGACTATGCCATACATACTCATCACTACCTGTTAGCTTCCACAGTCCCTCTAAACTGTTTAGCTAGGGATTTAAGCTCTCCTTCTCTATTCTATGGTATCAAAGTATTCATTTAACTGTACAGCATCTTCCTTGAATCTACTCTCCCTCAGGTGAATATATTTGGATCATTCTAACATCTCCAAATTCTCACATTCCTGCTTTTTAGTTCTTTGTTTCAACAAGTGTTGAAATTCTTCTACCTTTTTCAAATGTCATCTCCTTATGAAGCCTATTTAAATACCAAAGTTGATGCTTTCTCCTGTCCTCCTGTACCCCAAAATATAGCGGTTTTTTTAAAAACTCTTTCCAAAACTAAGCAATAGTAAAAAGATCATTAGATTAGAAATTAGAGTGTTGACATTTTCTTTCAAATGCTACTCTTTTTAACAGTAAGACATTAAATGAAATCATTTAACTTCCCTGCACCCCAGTTTCTCATTCTAAAAAACAGAAGTAAAATCTAATCAACAAACTTCACAGATAGATAGGAAAGCATGGAAAACCAATTTATATTTTAAGTAGTAACACTTAAAATTTATTTCATCACCTTTTATTGAGCATATTTGTTTTTTCCAAACACTATCTAATTATAAGCACTTAAAAAGCAGCCTGTACTTCATATCTGAGTGCCCAACACGTACCAGCTATTCAAATATATACATATTTATAACCTTCTTAAGTCATAAAATACAGTTCTCATGCATAAGAAACATAATCAAAGTACAATTTATATAGTATCCCTTGGTCAAGTGAAACATCTATAACCTGTTTCCCCACAGATATCTTTTCAAGAAAACTACTGTCAGGTAATATTTCTATATCTCTGACTTAGTTCACCTGAAACACAATTAGTTAACTGGCAGGTGAGTAGGGACCCTATAAAATGGATGATAAACTGCTAAACAGCCAAAGAATTTCAAACACACACACACAAACACACACATATATAATATATACATAAGTGATGTAAGCTGTGACTGTGATGGTGGTCTCCTGTCAAATCCAATAAATTTATTCACCATTCACAGTTGAGCATTAGTGCTTCAGTTTACCCTAAAATTCTAAAAATGGCATCATGATTATTTCAGTGACATGAAACAACAGATTTTTTAAAAATATACAGGAGAAGCACGTTAATTTTCTTTGCTGAAAGATTTTTTTCCTCTTTTACAAAAAGCAAAATTAATGATGAACAATGTTTATAAAAAATTTTTTTAGTGGAAATGACACTAGTCCTACAGAAACCTGTAAATCATGAATTTACTAAAAGAACTTGAAAGTCCTTGAGTCACCCTTGGAAACCACAAAAGCCTATATCTTGTCAAACCAGAAAACAAGATAGCTACCTAAAACTACTAAGGTTTTATCTAAAAGACATAGGAATCAACTTTAAGACGTTCTCACTAGCCAAAAATGGGACAATTTGAGCATCGATGCAAAAAATAACTCAATAATCTAAAGCACAAATGTGTTTAAATCCATGGGTGCACAGGATAAGGCATTTTATTGCAATCATGTCATACTGCTGGCTAATATTTCTTGGCATTTTGTTATTTCACAAAAAAATTGCTCTCATATCTGGTATCACATCTGCTCTTAGATCTCATTCAACACTCTTATACATATCTAGTTGTAATTCACTTTTAAAATCTACATTTAAGATGCCATAAATCATCCCTGTTATGAATTTTAATCTTTTGTTGCTATAGTGCCTGGTAAGGTGACAGTGATTACTGATAAGAAACCTGTTACTAAGATTTTAACTCTTAAAAATAATGGTCAAATGCCAAGAAGTAGCAGCAACAAAATTAAAAAAGTCTCAAGTTATTTGGCTATATTATGGATTAAAACAGGTATGGGTTAAAAAGGAAAATGAGTATTAGGAGTGATGAACAGCAGCTGATGGGAGTAGCAAACCACTTTCTGCGTTCATCTAAAAAAGAAAAAAGAAAAAAAAAAAGCTCACCCTGTATGTGATGTTGCCGAGTTCCATAACAAACATCAGGCAGCAGGATGTACTAGAAAGAGTCCTGGACTGAGTCAGGAGACCTCTGTTCTAGCCCAAGGCCTTAGTTTCCTCATCTGTAAAATGAGGGTGCTGAATTAGATAATCTCAAAGGGCTCCTCTAGCTTCAACATTGAGGGATTCTAAACATGAATTTAGGAAGAAGCAATAAAATGTAGGATTTTTTTTAACAGTGCAGCTTAACTGTTAACACTGCAAACAGCAGGTGGAACAGGGATGAAAACAATTTTCACAAATTCTGAACTGCAAAAAGCAATTACTTTACAACTTCTGACTACTAGGAAGGTTTTTATGATATACCAGCCTTAGTAAGCAGCATTATTATCTAAACTAGACTGGTAAGGAGTGACCAAATTATGACCTAAAAGAACCTATTCACCTTTGTTTGGCCAGCCAGCCAGCCCAAATAAATCTAGAAAATAGTACAGGAAAACCTTTAGGCTAGTAATTACTTCAGTTGATAAAGTGCCTCATAACTGTTCCCGATTAACTAACTGAATAAAGAGGAAAATGATAAGAAAAATGATTAAACAATTATTTCATGTTAATATGCAATAAAACAATAATTATGCCTGTGATATCCTTCTTTGTTAATGAACATATTTTCCCTATGCATAATACTTTTTTTTCTGGTTAGCTCTCAAAATAGAACTTGACTTATTCTGACAACAAGGCTAACTGAAATAAATGACTCCCCTACCCCCTTCAGTGACACACAAAAATATAAAAAAGAAGAACATCTTTGTGTTCAAGTTTTCTATATTGAAAGAAATCAAGCTTCTATCAGTAACAAATAACAAAAAGGTTCTGATGCCTCAAAAACTGGTGGTTTTCTAACTGTAATTTCCTAAATATAGGCAAATAATTGTTTGGTCCTAGCTAATCCTCCAGGGTCCAATAAACTGAATTTTACGCTTTAAGTTCATAGATCAGCTGATGTTACACTTCGTATTAATTTATTTTTTGTTTATGGTGATGCTGTTGTTCTCACCTGGCAGACTTTTAAAAATCTAGGGATATGAGAAACAATAAGCCTACCTCTACAATCTATCAAAATAAACAAGTCTCTACAAATCTATAAAAGAATCTATCAAAAATCTACCATTTAAAAGGATGTAATCTATATCTTTTTAAGGATGTAAAGATACAATGAAACACTCAATGGAAAAAAACTTGTTTTTAAAGTTTATGCAAATTACCTAGCTACTATAAAATAACTTGGCATACACAATTCCGTTAATTATTCATTTGAACATTTCACCTTGGCAATATGGTACCTGATATGTTATTTAGAATCACTAATAAAATTTCTCTCTGGTTGGTAAAAACAAAGGCAAAAATAAAGCAGTTTTGATGGTAATGAAATTTGTTCTTGTCTATTCTTAAAATGGCTGTGATATCCATGTATCTCTCAGACAGAAAAATCTGTGAAACTAAATTTTCCTTCACATTAAATGTATTTCCCATTTTAATCTGGGTATTTTGATTTACAATCCTAATGAGCTGATTAAAATAACCTTACACTTTAATGGCAACAACAGAAATCAGGATGGAAATGCAAAGCATATTTTAGGGCACTATTTTGAGCATGAGCTGTTTTCAGCAATTTTCTCCAACTACCTTACTTCCCTCATGACTTTTTCAGAGACACAAATTAACGTTAAGCTCATTTACTAATAAAAATACTATTACTAATGTTAAGATACTGTAAGCAGTATTGTTTTTAGCCAATATCATACAGATGTAAACCAGCTCCCTCAAAAATTCAGAACTGAATGACTAAACTACTGCATTGGGTAAACTAGTCTTCTCCTTTAGGAAGGCTCTGGTACCAAGATCAGTAGTTAAAGGAGAATTTAATGTTTAAATAACTATTTGGTATGTCCCCAGAAGCCCACTGGATTGTTCCCAACTAAATTTCTATCTGTAGAACATAAACACATTTGTAATTCTTTCTACCACTTATAAAAATTAGTGAACAGCTGATTTTCTCAAAGACCAAAATGCTTCATTTAGATATCAGTAATACAGAAATCTTACAATAATACAAATGGCTAGAGCTGCGTACCACATAGCAGCACATTTGCTTTGAGAAAGTAATCACAGAAATGGTCATTCTTTTTATTATTGCAATACAACTAGAAAGGTAAAAAGACAAAAAAAAAAGTAAGTCCAAATCTGACTATTTTGGGGTCACCAGAAAATAACAAGTTATTATAGTATCAATTAATTTTATATTAATTTTTTACTTTCTAAAATACATTTAATTGCTTATTTTGTTGAAAGTTTTCATTTCAGGATTGGAGAAGAAAAACTGCCAATGAAAAGAAACTGAGATGATCAAATTAATTATTAAAAATGTCATTTCATAATTACAATTTATAATTTAATATTTCATTTTTCTCTCATCTTTACCCTTACAACTTATTCTGATATACATATATAAAAAATATATACTACACAATTCAGCCTATCAAAATATATTTCCTAAGAGTAAACTGAGGATAAAAAATGAATTAGTAGCTGAGAATGGCTATACTTAATATTTGATATTTTATAAATACATTTTAATACTTTAATAGTACTACACTTGTCTTTCAAAACTATAAAACTACAAAATTCTGAAATTATCATTTGCCTTTTAATCTATTAAACTCATTAACATGTCATTACCATATTCCTAAAATACAGATTATTTTTAAAAACAAATGCTAATCATTCAATCTCGGTAACATTTTAGCATAAAAATCCTCTTTTGAAAGAGGAATGCAACACACTAAAAAATGTGTCCTAAACCATATTTCATAAATGACAACTGGTCGATTAAAAGAATGGAAAGAGAATCTAATAATTTTCTCTAGTAGCATTTTCAAAACTTGTTCAAAATAAGCAACCCCAGGGGTTCCATCTCTCACTAATCATACTTGACTCTGAGCATGCCCTAATTATGTATCCACTCCCTCAGAATTTATGTAGTATAAATCATCTTAGTGAGGCTTTGCTATATCACTTTGAAGTAATCTAATCTTTTTGGTCTTCCCACTTTTATTGCTTATTTGTATTTCTGTATCTTTCTGCATCCTAAACAGTTCAGAGCTCAGTGGCACAGGGAGAAAAACATCACTGATAAACCCTTTAAACTATTTTCAAATTTAAAGAAATATCAATTTTTATGAAAGCCACTAAAAACAACATATTAACAGCAGGAAACTGGTTTAGAGAAATACTGCTATTAGAATTTTTTATAATGTTTTATTATAAAAATTTCAAACATTCAGAAAAATTGAAAGAATTTTAAAGAATATTCACATAGCTGCCACCAAGACTTTAAAATTAATACTTCTATTTGTTTTACCACATCTATTAATTAACCTTCATTTTTCAAGTTTTCAAAAGAAGTTACAGACATCAGTATACTTCCCCCATATCTACTTCAGATTGCCTATCATTAACTATAATATGTGGTTTTTAGTATGTGGTTTTTCTTTTAAAGAAAAAATTTACACAAAATACAAGGAAAACTTACAAGGTGTACCATTCAATGAGTTTTGACCGATGCTTATATTCAAGTAACCCAAATCCCTAACAGGACACAGGATGTTACCATCACCCTAGAAAGTTCCCACATGCCCCTTCCCACTTAATGCCTTTCCCAACACCCACGCACGCATCCATTTCTAAACCCTGTCAATTACTTTTCCCCTCAACAGTAACTAGTTCTTCCTCCCCCACCGCAATACACAATAGATAAAAATGTGCCCCTTTTTAGTAATCTTATTAATGGGATTATACATTTTGTCCTGTTTTATGTAAGGCTACATTCACTCAGCATAATGTTTCAGGTATTCAAACTGCTTCAGGTACCAATTGCTAGCTCCTTTCTATTGCTCAGTAGTATTTTGTTACACAAATGCAGCACAGTTTGTCCATCTATTCTGAACTGTTTCCAGTTTAGGGTCAGCCCCCACATTTGGCAGAGTTCCTACACAGAGTTTGGTACTCTACTTCTGTGGTTCTTTCCTTTCTGAGATTTCCTCCCTCTTTCTCCTGCTGGACTTCCTTACTCTATGGCGGCTGTTGGAGTTCTAAACTCTGTCCTCAGATTCCTCAAACCAGTTAAGATTGCGAACAAGCCAACAGGAGCCTGCCCTCAGGCAAAACACCAAACACCCAAGGCCATTCCCTTTTTTAAGAAACCACTCCAGTCCAGTTTCTACTTGTTTTTGTTTGCTCTTACAGTGTCCTCATAAGTGTTTTCACGTGCCGTCCAGAAACTATAGTCACTATTTGTGGGAAGATTCACCCAACAGGAGCCACTATTCCATTTTTTGAATCATAACTGCCACCTATTCTTAAGAACATACATATTCAAGACTGTAATTGACATACCTCCTTTTTCAAGTTTTTTTTTTTCCCTCAAGAGCTTGACTGAGCCAGTCCCTTTTAATCAAATGTACCAAATTAAACCAGGAAAAGTAGGCCGCTGGGAGCTGGATCCTATAATGCTGTGTATGAACCAATACAAGTCCCAAGCTGATCCCAAGATGTGTATGCAGCACACACCCAAACAGGCAAAGGTTCTGAGAACTGAAGATGTGAGTCACTGTCAGGGCCCCACGCTAACCTTGGGGCTGCGCATGAGCAGACCCAGAGCAGCAGAGCAAAGGCTCTCAACACTGAACTCACAGTGGAACCACTGCCCATGCCACAGAGAGACAGAACTTTCATTCAGAGTCTAACCACGCTAACTGCCTGCTTTAACTAAATAAAATAAAAATTTTTTAATTAAAAAAAAATCAACATTCTCCTGAGAGGATACAATAAAAAATTACTCAGCATATAGAGAATCAAGAAAATCTTGAATAATTCTCAAAGAAAAAGACAATAACAGATGCCAATCTCAACGTAACCCAGATGTGAGAATTATCAAACAAAGATGTTAAAGCAGCTATTTCATCCATCCTCCATGACGTAAAGGTACACACTTGAAATGACAGGAAAGACAGAAGTTCTCAGAAGTAGAAAGTATAAAAACCTTATGAATGAAAAATCTAGGGAAAAAATGATTTGACAACAAAGTGTAGACAAAGAAGAGTATATACTGAATAAATGATCTTCCTAAATAAGTGATTAACATCAATCGATGAGAGTAAAAATCTAATGTTAATAAAAGAAAGTTTTCCTGACAGTTGGTATCTTTAGCGCTTAACTGTAATGGGCGTTAAAAAAAAAACCTTAGAGATCTCTAGCCAAGATGTTTGAATTCTTTTTTCTATCTCTTCCTAAGGTACTATGAAAGCACTCATGACTCACCCCTGAAGAATACTGAAATTCCATACAATCTGGATGACACAGAATGTAAAAGAATGCTGGACTGTTAAGTGAGGAGGTCTGGAGCTGAACTCTGACAAAGTAGGTGATGTGGCACCACTTCTCTAGGCCTTAGGTCCTCATGTGAACAATGAATAATGGCAACTATTCAGCTTTGTAATATAGTTCCATGATCTAATTTTAGGAACTCTCCGAGGGTCATTCCAGTTTCCCCAGATCAAAGTTCTTCACTGCTCTAATTACTTGTTTCTGGCAGTCAGGGAGAATCTTTAGGTCAGGGAGCTGTGACCAGCAAGGTATAGAACAATACTGCCAACAGAAATGCAATGCAAGCCACAGTGCCAATGCTAGTCAAGTAGTTAATTTTGATTTTCTAGTAGCCACATGACAAATTTAAAAAGGGGGCAATTGATTCTAATAATGTATTTTTATTTAACTCAATATATCTAAATATTATCATTCCTTGAAATCGGTATAAAATTGAGATTTTACTTTTTTAAGTTGTCTTTAAAATCCACCATGCATTTTATATATATATAGCACATTTCAGTTATAACTACTCATATTTCAGGTGCTCAACAGCTACATATCATTAGTGGCCACAACACTACCCACTGCAGGTATAGAGGAGGGAGGAGGAAGGCAAGGTAAGGGGAGGCAATGGCAAGGCAATAACGAAAAGGCCCAGGGTATGAACTATCTGCCTTTCATAGATGTACACACGAAACTGTACGCCAGTGACAGGTGGTGACAGTTAGGAGACCTGCCCTGCTACAGGCAGAAGGACGAATCAGAGAAAGTCTGAATTTCAAATAAATTTCCACCTCTACGACAGGTAAAAACTACAATGAAAGAGGGGAAAAAAAGCTAGACTTACGTATTATTTCAAAATAAATGCATTATTAACAAGTATTTACTTTTATAAAAAGCCACTGTCTATTCTATCCTATCCACAATTAGGGGGAGAAAGTGTGTAAGGAATATATTAAAGGACTTTATAAAGCAAACAATGTTCAATTCAGATGATTTGCTGTGACTTATTTAGATTCCAAAATTTTAGCCAAAATATAAAATCCCTCCTTTGAGTGAAAACAGCAAAAAGCTTAAGTAAATTTATCATACCACAACCTCTAGATATTTTTTAATGGATATAATTTCTTTTTGTTTCTTAATGGACTCTATAACAATTCTATTCCTTCGTTTTTCCTCATGTAAAATAAAGGGCAAGAACTGCTGCTCCCTGTGAGAACCCAGGCTCCGACCCCAGTTCCATCATGCCACAGTTCCTATCTTTCCCACATTAGCAGTACAGACACAGTCTCAGAAGACGGAACAGAACTGTGGAAACAAGCCTTGGTTCAGACTTCAGACACTACAATATATTATCTAGGTGATTATAAACAGGAATGATGGCTCCTCATCTATAAAACAGAGATATTAACAGCCTCACAGAGTGACAGAGACATTTAAATAAGATACCTACTCTCTATTTCAGAACATTCAATCATTTTTTCATTTTTGGTCTGATTTTACTTACTTTTCCATTTATCAAAAATCATTAAAAACTAGTCAAAATGTCTTTTGGTATCTCCTACACATTTAAAATATTTCTATGTAATCTAAACTCACAAACCCTTATGCTCTAAATCATTTTTTTAAAATATCAGATTAAAATGGACTAATAATGACCCCATCAAACATTTGACTGGAAATGAATGTCAGATGCTTCTTTACATAGAGAGAGTATATGTTGAAGGAAGAAAATCAGCATCTTTACTTAAAAAAATTCTCTGTACAAGAGGAAAACAGTAATCACAGAGTGGGAGAAAAAAATACGCATTATGAAGGAACTCTGTTCCAATGAATCAGGAGAAAAATCAAAAGATACGACTAAAATTAACTGGCTTACAGAAAAGAACATGAAGGAACAGTATCTGTTAAATCTGGAAATTCCTGTCTTTTACATACCAACCTTCAGTATGTTTGTTTCTCTTTGGAGCAAAAAATTAAAAACTGAGTTAAAAAAAAGCATTATTATCCACTAGAAAGATGATGGATCGATGAAAGAAAGGAAGGAAAAAAGGGGTGGGGGGGAAGAGACTCCAAATGGCTTCAATACACACATGAAATACACAATGGTTTCAATTTTCATATTTGGCTATATGGCTAATATTAGACCAGGTAGCCCAAACCTAAACATGTCAGAACCTATTAAGACTGAATTTAACATAATATGGACAGTTTGAGAAGTTGGAGAAACTTAAAAATAAAGCCAGATAATAATCAATGACAGGACACATTTTGTTTTAACATTATACCCTTCTTATGTGGGGGTATAAGCCCCTGTTCTCACTCCATTCAGGGTTCCTTGAGACAAAAAGAGAGCTATGTTTTACTTCTGGTTGCATGGCGCCTATACTAAGAACTTGTAAAACAGACTACAAAATTATTTGAAGCATGAAGATCAATTTTTATATAGTAACAGCAACTCACCATAACAAGTTCTACTATTACATTTAATCTAAAGATTAAACCTATATAAGAATCCAAACTTGATTTGCCTTCAAAATGATACCACAATCAGTCAGATTCCATTTTAGACAGTTATATCAGCCTAACATTCCATAACAAACATCCAATGGTAAAGATACATGCATTCAGTTAAATGCAGCTCCACTGTGTATGTACTCTGCTCTTGAGTTTATCAAGTGTTTTGTTTATAACAGAAGATAAATCATACATTTTCAAAGAGATACTTGCTCAGACATATGCAAAGGCATAGACCCCTTTGGAAGAAATTCAGCCTGTAGCTATTTTCAGCTCCATCCATTAAAGGAAAAAAATCCTAAGGACTAAGAGAGTTTTTCAATGTTAACCCTCTTACTATTGAGTTGAAAATTAGTTCTCCAGAGGCATAAATTCTCAACCAAAATAAATACTTTACACAATTCTATCTATATGGCTATGCCATTTATTCTTCCCATTTAGTAATACCACTTCAAAACTCACAGGATAGTGAAAGACAGATGATAAATAATGACAATGAACTTTTCTACAGTGAACAGGACAAATTAATTTATACAAGACATGCTTGAGAAGTGGAGAGCAAAAGGGAGCAGATCACTCCTCCTCAATATACACCAACACTGCTTCTTGGGAGCTACCTTTTGGTAGGGTTACAGCTCTAGGGTCTTATTCTTAGTCTAGCAAGCCATAATTTTCTTTTATCAGTTCTCTTGGGATAATCAAGTTCTAGGAGAACAGATGTTAACAAAATCAATTTATGAATGAGAACAATGATTTACTAATTTACACTAAGAAATGTAGTTGTCAGTAAACCAGAATATTCATCGATGCAACAGAGGCTGACAATGCCCAGCCCACATCCTCTGATGTCTCAATTTTCCTTAAGAATTAGGCCACTTCTTACTGCAACAGGGTCATCTCTGGCCACAGTTAGGGCAGTAGTATTAAGGAGCTGATGTCTTGCCCTTCCTAAAGCGTATCTCCACCCATAAGGAATGGAGTTAGTGGACAAATTACCCCAGCTTTCTTGCCCCTGGAGTGGAACAACCGAGAGGCATGCTCTGTACTGGCTCCCGAAAGTCCCCACATGATATGAGTCCCAACTGTCTAAACAGTAACCTACTCTTTAAGGCATCCTATACTGGCCTCCTTATTTTCCTTTTCTTATTTCCCCACAGGAACTTCCTAGGCTCACCTTTCAAATAAAAATATTATAATCAAGGGTCTGATTCCATGGGAATCAAGCCTGAGACAACTGGTCAGCATAGTTCTATCCTTAGTAGGAAAATCTTGTTAAATTTAGAAGTTGTGGGACAACTGTAGAATTAGAACAAGAGAAAACAGGAGGCGTAAAAGGACTGGTCAACAAAGTTGATAGGCACAGAAAAAGATACAAATGAGAACTATAGCGAGATACCAGTTCTCACCTATCAGATTAAATATATATATATCCCAAAAGTTCTGATATACACTGTTTGCCAAGTGGGAAAACAGGTACCTTCAGACATCGCTGGAAGAAATATAACATGACATAATGCCCACAGAAGAGAATTTTGGCAAACTGCCTCAAAATTGCATGTGTATTTATGCTGACATCTAAAACTTCCATTCTTGAAACAGCTATGCTACATCTATGTAATGGACTACTATGCAGCTATTAAAAAGAATGAGAACCAGCACCATCCACTACTATAAGGTGACCTTCAAAATGTTCAGTATTTATTGTATATACATAGGTTTGCTTGTATTTTTTAAAATAGCAATCTAGTTAAACTTGGTTACCTATAAAAGAAGAAATGAAGAATATATACTGCTTTGAAGTAATATCAGTTTTATATATAATTATAAAACAAGATTAAATCAAGATATTTTAATCCTATATATTAAAAATGAACAAATGGACCTGATTCTATACCACTGGTAGAAAAATCTGTATTACTGGTAAATAAAGGAAAGAATCAAGAATTTGGTATGTCTTTCCTGTGCAAATTGTGCCAAAGAGTAACCAAGTACCTGGTGAGGGAAGTTTCTCTTTATAGAAATATTACAGATAGTAAGTTACGAAAGATGACCTAGCCAAATCATTATTAATGGTCACCTAATATCACAAACAGAGACAAGCATATATTATATGCCCCTTCATGGAATTACTTAGCACCACCTACAAAATATTCTGCCACTCTAACCACCCCCCATAAAATAATGCAAAAAATCTGGATCAGATAAGCTTTTAAATCTAACCATCAGTTAACAAAAAATTCAAGGGAAAGAGAGGCATTTTACAATAAGGATGCAATTAATATAGAATGAAGAAGCCTTACAAGACAAATTAAAGGGGAAAAATATAATAAAGAAGTAAAAGCATAAGCTTGAACATAGCAACCAATTGTAATGTATGGATTTTGTTGTCAACTTGTAAAACCTCAAACTAAATGGACATATGGTAATATTAAGAAATTACTGTCATTACCTCATATCCATTATTAGAAGGCCCACTATACAAAAAACAAAACAAAAAACCCCAAAGCCAAACCAAACACCTCACACCACCACCACCACACACACACACACACACACACACACAGTCAAAAACCCTCACAGAAAATAACAACTATTGGCAAGAATGTAGATAAATCAGAACCCTGTCTGTGCACCACTGCTGGGAATGTAAAATGATGCAGCCCTGCAAAGGAAACGGTACAGAGATTCCTCGACAAAGTACAACTAGAACTATCGTATGACCCAGTAATCTCACTTCTGGTTATTTATTCAAAAGAACTGAAAGCAGGATTTCGAAGAGGTATAGGCACACCCGTGTTTATTGCAGCATTATTCATAATAGCCAAAGATGGCAGCAACCCAAAAGTTCACTGATAAATGAATAAAGAAGTTATGGTATATACATATACAATGGAAAACTATTCAGCCTTTAAAAAGTAGAAAATCCTGTCATAAGCTACAACACAGATGAACCTAGAGAACATTACTCTAAGTGAAATAAGCCAATCACAAAAGACAGATAATGTATGACTGCCCTTATATAAGTCATCTAAAGAAGCCGAACTCATGAAAACAAAAAGTCGTCATTTCCAGTGACTGAGGAGAGGGAGAAATGGGAGATTTTCATTCAAAGGAGTATAGCTTCAGTTTTGCAAGATTAAAAAGTTCTAAAGATCTGCTGTACAAAAACATAAACATATTTAGTACTACACTCTAGTGTACTCACCGCACATTTTAAAATGGTTAAGATGGTAAATTTTACGTAATGTATTCCTACTGTAATTTTTAGTTTATTTAAATTCCTTTTCAAATAAAGAAGTATTTAAAGTGTGATAATGGTATTACTGTACATATTTTAAAATAATCCATATCTTCTAAAGTTACATACTGAAATATTTATGAATGTACTCATGTGATATATTTATTGTCTCCAGAATAACTGGGGGGAGCACAATAATATGGGGACAAAGTGGTTAAATGAAACAAAATTGGTGATGATTGCAGCTCAATGAGTTCATTATGCCATTCTCTCTACCTTAGCGTGTTGTTTAAAGTTTTTCACAATAAAAAGTTAAAATAACAATATACATCTAGGTTCTATCAATGCAAAGAGATAATTACAGAAAGTACTGTGAAATATTTATATAGGAAAGCTGTAAATCATGGTGACTTTCAGGTGCAACTAGAGTTAAAATAACTTGTACCTAGGCAAGTGAAGAGGGAAAAAAATATTAAGAACCCCTCATGGTTATTATATGAAAAACAAAGCTGAGGGAGGAGGGGTAGTAGAGGTAACTGTTCCCACAAAGCATTCCTTTACTGAATTTTCAGAGGAAAAAAAAGAGAGAGAGAGAGAGATACTACACTGCACAGGTTTAACCCTGAACACTAAGGTGTTTCTCATGTTCATGGGAAAACCACCATTTTGAACCAATTTATCTATAAATTTACTAGCACCTTACGAATGTGTAGAAATGGCTTTGGTGTGCTCAGCCAGACTGTAATCGAATTTGTGTAATCTCGCCCTTCATCTTTCACATTAACACACAGATAGAATTAACACTAACATAAACAGACGTATATTTCTGGGATCATGACTTAAAAATGATTTCAGGGACTTTCAACAAAACTGGCAAATGTGTTTCACATAATCTGATTTAAAATACAATCTATGAGCTGCTCCCCAAACAAAACAAAACAACACGCGGGCTACGTGCAGGTTTAAAGTCACTTGAGGACAGGCCCTTAGAAGGGAGAGCCAGTGGCATCGCACTTGTCATCTTGACACCCAACAGGCCCATGCAACTGATTTCTCATAGGAAATGTGCCAGAAACAGCTAAGACTCCAATAACGAAGAAAAACACACAGGTTTTAGATGTGAACTTCAAACAAAAGCCAGATACTCCAAATGCCTAAAATGATTTACCATGGAGCTGCTTACGTGAAACTCTACAGTGCTCCAGAGGAAACAGCAGATTTAACGATGGCTAATGAGCCACCCAAGTACCACAGAGAACCCAGTAAGTATTCCATAAATTAGTGAAGAAATACGTCATCCTTTGTGCTAGGTAAAGCCAAAACAAAAATCCTTATTCTTCCCAACATTCCCCGTTAACTGCTGAGAGGAGGAGGGGTAGGGAAGAGAGAGAGGGAAAAGAACGAGGAAAGGGAGGCTGGAGAAAGTGAGGTCATTTTCTGTCCCACAGTAAGAATTCAAAAAGACAGTTTAGGCAGAGGAAATCCTTCTCTTATCAACATACCGACAAGTCCATCTTTAATATAAATCATTTCCTAGCAATATTTTCTCAGATAACTTATCTCATTCACTTATCCTGGTTCTAGTCAATTTTTAGTACTTTTTATTTCAGGCTGATTCATCTACAATTTCCCACCAAATTCTATGAGCTTTAATCAGTTTCTATAGCTTCCTGATTTACTGTTTAAAATAAAAATTTGATTAAGTAAAAATAACTCAAAGTTTTGATAATGCACTATATAAAACATTTTGTCATATAAAATATTCTTTAAGCAATTAATTCTTAAAAAAAAACAAAAAGTAAAAACTCATTCTATATATTGACCCCCCAAATAGTCATACCATTTAGATAAGGAATTACTTTTTGTAAGGGAGAATCATTCTGAATTCTAATTAACAGTGATGAGATCACTTAGAATACAGCCAGAATAAACATTAGAAATTTAATCCAATTCTGTCATCTAATTTTACAAGAGTACTCGCCAGTCATCCAAGACAGACTCAGCGAAGAGAGCAAAGCCCAACTCCCAGAGCCCAGTGGTCTTTCTGCTGCATTACACAGTCAACAGATTCTCATTCCACAGAGAAAGGATTCTAAATGATCTCTTTAAACAAATAACAATGGTTCTCCTGAAAATTATTCACTAAAAATGGGTAGAATTCTAGCCATTTAACTGCCCATTAACTATAAATATTAGGATAAAGGCAATTGGAGAATTTTATTAATAAGATGGACAAAAACACAAGAGCTATATAACTGAAGTTTAACAAGAAAATTTTATTCACAAAATATAGTCCACGTGTTAAAATACAAGATCATCATTATATAGTAATACTTTTCTTTTTTTATATCTACATAGTAATACTTTTCATTCTGAAAACATAGCCAAGATAATGGAAATCCTCAAAGAAGCAGTTTTGCTTTTTAAAAAAAAAAAACCACTAAATAATCAAACATTATTTTAAGTACCTTAAATTACATACTTTTAAAAACATTTCTTCCACTTGGGAACACATATGTGTATTGTCAAATTGCAAAAAACTTTCAAAATTCGTAACAGATTCTTAAGAACAAGAGAATAATAAAAAGATCAACTAAAACACTGACATTCGGAGTAGGAGGAATTCTTACCATTGGCAGTGCATTGATGTGGGGATGTACAACTGAATATCCAGTACCGCCAATCACAAGTTGCTGTTGCTGATGCTGAGAAAAAGGAAAGTAAAATATTCAGTGTGCCCTAAAACAAATTCAGTTTAAAAAATTTCCCACACCAAGTTCTACATGTATGAAATGCTGTTTATTCCCTTAAGGTCCCCATGAGTGAATCTCTTTCTCCCCCTAAGCAGCTGTTGTCATAAACAACAGCAGCACCTTGTCAGTGTGTAGTACGTGGTGGCACGGAATCTTTACAACATTCCTAAAAAGTTGACACGTGAACAAAATGAGACTCAAGAGGTGAATTTGCATAAAGGAGGCACTCATCCCCATTCCTCTCAACTCATGGAAATAACCCTGCAATAGGGTCCAGCACAGAAGGTCCATAGTTTATGATTATGAGCCATATGGTATAACTTGATATGCTACATATCCTGTTTAATAATAAATAGAAATACACAACTGGTTTTGAAAGTTTCAATCAAAACTTATTTAATTTTAAATTCTTCAGAGCTTATGCTTTACAGAGTTTACCCAGTCTTCTCCATTGCTGAGTCACAGCACATTATTTTCCAAGAACCTTTTGGTAAACAGACGAGTAGTTTTTCACACGTGCTGTCAGAGTGGTGACCCTCAGGTGGAACACTGACCAGTGCAGCCTGCACCGTGTGCCAGCACAGAGTGCACTTGTCTGTAGGACTACAAGCTGACGCCACAAAAAGCAATGTAGGAGCTTCTCCTCATACACCAAAAAGTGAATTAAGTCAGTAACACCAGGCAAGTACACTGAATAACTGCAGAAAGAATTTAATCCCTTGAAGTTTGCTCCCTTCTGATTTTATCTGTAATTGACTGGAACCCTCATTTGTGCTGACTGCCAACTCCAAGGCCACACTAAATAACTTCAACACAGCTACACAACTTCCAGGTAGGTGAGCTATAAGAAGACCTAAGAATTAAAATAATGTTTATTAAACACACCACACACTCAACTGAAATTATAGATGGTTGTATCAACATACAACATCTCACCAGCCTCTGGTGCTTCAAGACAGGTAAGTGAGCCCCAAGGCTTTTTGGTACAACACACTAGGCACTAAGTTGAAATTGAAATTGAAATTAAAAAGTTAAAATTAAATTGGTTTCTCCATTAGATGTTTTCCTAGTCAACTCATTTATCTATGCTCTGGCCATTGTGCAGTGAATTTATAAAGCATACCACACAGTTCTTAGGTTATAAAATGAATACCTGAATTTTAAAGATAAAATTATAAATCCTACAAAAGAATGGCAAAAGTCTAAGGTGATTTAAGATAACCCAACAGAATATACAGTAAAGCTATCTGTACTAAAGTAGCTCAAGTTGTCCGAAAAACAAAACCACGTGTGTCCTTAACATCTGTCTATTTATAATCTCACTTGCTCACCATCTTCTACACTGACCACCAACCATCCCTCTGTTCTCTACACTCTCTGGGTGCCATAACATTGCTCACTCCTCTGCCAGAAATGTCCTTCTACTATGGTTCTGCCCACAAACCTAGTCCACCTCTTCTTTCAAGATTTAGCCCAAATCATCTTCCTTCCTTGGTTATTCACCCACCATCTGAAGAGAGAAATACCAGCCTCCTTGACCACAACTTTGCAATGTCTTCTTCTCTCTTAACATGCCTACCACACTTCCTGAGACCAAGGACTGACCTGTTCATCTTGCTGTCCTATCACAAACTAAGAAGGGGGCCTTGAACATATATGGATCCTGAGATACATATGTTGATAAAATGTTATAATATCTGTATGTGTAGGAATACGTACATACATATTCAGAAACAAAACACAGTAGATATTGAATTACAGCACAAGTAAATTCTGTTGGTAAGAAAGAACTCAACAGTGGGTTTTTATTTTAAAAATGCTTAAGAAAGTCTGGCTATACCGATTATTTTAGTATCACTTCCAGGAAATGGCCAATAAGGTTGATGTTTTGCTATTTAAAAAAACTCAATGATAAGTCACATTATAAAATCGGTATAAAACTACCAACTACTTTGTGTACTACATAAACTAGACCCATGTGCTTCTTAGGATGAAACAAATGTTTGAGACTTTGGTTTTGTCCCCAAACAAAAAACTTTGCTTTTTGAATCTATACTTGAGAATATTTTACCTAAAATAAATAAAGGGTTAATTTTAGAATAGGCTTTCAGTATAGAAACAGACACTGCTAATTCAGCAGACATCTTAAATCTACCAACCACATAGACTTTTAAGATGCAAAAATCATATGAAAGAGTAAAACAGTAAATTCTGACCAATCTTCAAAAATACTACCCTGAAGTCTCCAGAGGTAAACTTATTTGATTTGCAAATTTCTTTTAAAAGCTAACGGATTCTGGGCCCTTTCCCTAGAAAAAGGTACAAACAAAAACATTTGCTTACAATTTAAAGTAGTGACATAATCTAATCTACAACCTAGTGGCCAGTAACAAAGTCAAGAATGTGTATCTGGTATCCGTAAGAAACAGAAGCTACAAATGAATTTTTCAAATTCAGAGAATTGAGGGAAATTATCTGAATAATTAAGAGACAAACATAACAATCCTATCATAATTAATCTGCTTAGAAAGATTTCTCTTAAATGCACTTCTGGGCAAAAGTCACAAATAAAGTTCAAATTAAATTCCTTAGCACAAGACTGAAAGCACAATAAACAAAGGTGATTACCTCCAACTGGAACAATTTAACATGTTGATCGCCACATCACCCAAATCTGGGTGACAGTTATGTTTCCTCAAGGGCACCCAATCCACAGTGGGCGATCAACATGTTAAGGAATATATGTGTAAGTCAAAGCATTTCAACTGAACTTTCTTAACTTTGCCAGTTGCCTTCTTCAACACGGCAATATCATACCATACATTCATTAAAGCTCTAAAGCATTACATCCTATACTCTCCTCCCCCCATTCTCATCTCTCACAGAATCACACACACACACATTATACTCCAGGCAGCTAGAAGATGAGGTGAGTGAAAAGGGGGAAGGAGCTGTGACAGAGGAGCCATCTTAAGAAAACTAATCCTGAGATCAGGCTCAAAGGCAGAATAGTCAGATCAAAAACAACTTTGCCATCACTGGCTCTGATTTTCACTGGCCTGTGTTAAGTGACTTGGAGAAAATGAATTTAAAAGTTGTGTGTTATGATCTAAAAGTTTCTAAAAATAAGATACACACAAGACCACAAACCCACATAAAGAACATTTAAACACGCACTGGTATCTAGGCATCCAATTATCACTTCAGTTGAATTTCACTGGCAGTATCACATGTGGTTGAATTTTATATTAAATTTATACCCTCAAAAGGCCCACTACTGTGCAGGAAAAGACCAAAACCTTACCAAGTATCTTAAAATTCGCCTGTCAGAGAGTAAGCAATCCAACTAAAAACAACAGCCTCTCTCATACAAAGCCACAGAGTTTTTAAAATTAAAATTTGGTTTGGGCAGTTTCAAGTGTTATTAAAAGTAAAATTTATTTTTTAGGCACTAACATACACTCATCAAAAGTTTCCAGATCACTCTCAATGGTAGAGAATCTACATATAAGAAAAGGATCAGAGTCAAACTTAAATTATGACACTAGAAAAGTGATATAAAAATGTGTGAATATACATTATGGTCAGTTACTTTAAAAAAGTTTTAGTACATCAATAATGTGTAATTATAATTTCTTCTTCCCTTCCAAAAAAACTGTTATTAAATTAACGGTGCAACTTATAACTTAAGATGTCCTAGAAACATGACTGATCTGACATTGTTTTTTTTAAGACAAAATTATAGTAGCGAAATCTTTTTTTTCTTTTTTTTAAGTAGTTTAGGAGGAAGAAACAAGTAAAAGGGTGGAAGAAGACAGCAGAAATAGCATAAAGACCTAAGAAATAATGGGATTAGAAAAAAAATCAAGCTTTCCCTATTTCAAATTTCCCAAAGATCACACAGGCAGGTACCCTGGCACTTAACAAGTTACGAGGAAAAAATTGACATAATTCCTTAATCTTATTAGGTTTCTTACTCTTCCCACGGGTTGAATATTTGATTCAAGATACCAAGAATTTGAATAGCTAATTAGGCTAAGACAACACAAAAATCTGCTGCTGAAGAATCCATTCCCAGTAGAAATGAGAATAGCTCTGCCAGGGATGTTGCGTCTTTGATTAAGTCTGTCCTACAGAAATTCCTTTCCAGTTCTAACTACACAGTGGGTCCTTCACTTGGATTTAATTGGTCTAGGGCAGAACCTGCACATCAGTTGAATTTCAAAGCTCCCCCAGGTGATTCCAATGGGAATTGAGAACCACTGAACTATGCGGCAGGAAAGGACAGAATGGGGAATTTTACTACAGTCTAATTATTAATCCATGGGGTTGGGAAGGGACAAAGAGGGATCACTTTTTTCAAATATTAGCACAGCAAAGTGAGTCGTTCTTTTGTTCCTAGAACTAGAGTGGGAAACATACTATATCGAATACATTAAAAGTTTTCTTAATTTGATTTTAAGATTAACAATAGGAAACAAAAGATAAACTGAATCTCTCTCCCCAAAAACGAATTAGAAAAGGAAGGACAATGATAATGAGTATGTCTTAGAAAGAGACCCAGACAGGCCAAAACACAGAGGAGTTACCATTTTTTTTAAAAAAGGCAGAAAAGGAGCATTGTTGACTACCTACATTTAGATAAAAAGACACATAAAGACCAAATGAGACTTAAGTTTTGTGTGACAAAATTATGAGCAGGTAAAAATTACAGAAAGGTACTTCTTCTGCTCACTCTGATGAAAACCCATTCCACCACACAGCAAGGACGTTACTACAGGGGAATATACTATGGGATTGTATGTGTGCCCTGTCCAATTCCCTCCACTTCAGCATTCAAGTGTCTGCTATCAGGGCCACCAATAACCTCGCCGGCACCTTTGTGCAAATTAGACTCCAGGAGGACAAATAAGGAAAAAAAAAAAAAGAGAGAGAGAGAGAAGCCGTATTAGTTAGGAGCCTGGACTGTGGAACCACACAGCTCTGAAACTATGGTCAGACGGTCTAAGGCAAGTTATTTAACCTCTTGGTGCCTTAGTTTAGTTACCTGTAGAATAAACTATTTTGAGAGGTGACTAACTTAGTATTTCTAACATGCTAAACAGTGCCTGGCACAGAATTCAAATCATTTTAAAATAATAGATTTAAGTTAAAAGGAGGCCTTTCCTCTGAGAAGACAGAGTCCCAATACCAGGGAAATGCTTGGCGGGCAGTGTGGCCTGAATGCAGCACCTGTTTGTACCCCCAGTCCGTGAACTTCTGCACAGGACACCATCTGCCCATTCACAGTCTTCTGTACTCTACAGTGCAGCTGTGTCTTCTGTGAGTTGATGTAACAGCACTACTACATGCACATACAAGAAAGGTCATCACTGGAAAAGTTTTAATTTACAACAGATTTGGAGTGCACCTGAAAAGGAGAGTTGTCTTGACCAGCATGACTACAGAGTGACAATGAACACACCTGACCCCCTTACTAAAGCACAGCCTCTCAATCACACTTCAAAACTAAGTCTTCAACTTTCAGTTTGTAATAGGAAGGAATACACTTCTTAACTTTCTTTTTAATTAAGAATGTGCCAGCAGATAATTACAAAAATGAAAACTGTCACTCTGAAGTACTGTGGACAGAAAGAGAAAAAAATACATTTATATTAAATTAGATCTTAGGTTCAAAATTTTTTAATGTTACATTTCTATCTACTACTGAAGGATTCAAAAGTGTCATTCTTGAGTGTCTTTACTTAAGAGTATTTCCTTACAGATTTTCATATGAAAAAACTTAAACTGGTTGCTTCGACTTTATATTTTTTACATTGGTATAATCTAGACAGCACCAACAAATGTCCTTACAGTAAGTTAAAACAAATTGCTCATTTAGCTACCATGTTTCTATGAGAATGGCTATCAGAAATACACTCCTGTAAAAAATCAGGGCTATCCTGTCTTCTAACATAATTCATCCCCAGTATAAGGTAAAAATGAATGACATATTCATAATTCTAAAAAATGCCTAATTCTCATCTTACGTTGGTTTGCCAAACTGCTTTCAATTTAACCTTTTCACCAAGTTTAAAATGAGGCTTTTAAACCAGCAAATACACTAAGTTGTCTGCCTGATCCAGTTAGAACATACAAACAAGGAATAGGGACACACATACACTCACACACACAGTCTCTCCAGGGATAGTGAAAAGAAAGACCACCTTTCTTAAAGAATTCATTTCATTTACTTCAATACAAAACACTGCTCCTCTCCCTGTCTACCACCCAAGTTCTAATAAAGCACTGGACTGTATGAATACTACAACTGCTCCATCTTACTTCTCAGCTATTGTTATGCAATGGTCTAGAAGTTGGCAAACTATGGCCAGAAACTAAATATTTTGGGGTTTTGCAGTCCACTTGCTCTCTGTCACAACTACTCAATTCTGCTATTATGGTGCAAAGCAGCCACAGACAATATATACATGAACGGGCATTTCTGTTTCCACTAAAACTTTATTCCAATACACACACACAAAAGGGTTGCAGGCAATACTTTTTGGCCCTGATATAACTTCCAAGACCATCCAAAATTATCCTGATGAAGAACGGAGCATAATGCTTTTGGGTTAAATAAAAATAAAAATAATTTTTAATCAAATAAAGTAACAGGCCAAGTAAAAAAAAATTATTCAAGCATTCTACACTAAAACTACATAACTATTCTATGGGAAGGAAAATTTCCAAATCATTCAAACATATTATATATAATATATATATGAACGAACTCTCTTGGAACTATATATAATAATGAAGTCTCATCAGAAAGGAAGAGTATTAAAGTATTAGAGTACAGTATTAAAACTTTGGTGTTTCTCTGCCATCCTCAGATGCTTGAAAGGCAGTGGAGGCAGAATGGAAAGAACAAGAGATTTCTACCCTTACTACTTAAACACTTAAGTGTTTCACATCATGCCCATTTAACCATGAGCAAGTCCTCAATGTCCGCATCTGTGAAATGAGGCTATTCTATAACACTACAATCTGCAGAGATGATATGAGCATTAAGATAGCTTCGCTTAAAGTACAAATATAGTTTAGATTATTGTAAGAAAAAAAAACTGATTTGAACAAGAGTGCACCAATCCTATCAAATCCCTAAAGATATTTTCATACAGAAATAATACTAGTAAATATTAGCTAATTATAACTACTTATATAGCTTTAAAGGGCACAAAAGGGTTAAGAATACTATAATATTCAAAGAATAAAAATTTAGGTCCTAAGCAAAAAAACTGTTTATGACTTACCATGCAATTATAAAAATAGCAATGGGAAGTATTTAAAAAAAAAAAAAAGACAAACAACAAAGAAAGAGAACAATGAAGGCATAGAAATAACAGAGTGGTCCTGGAAATGAACTCTCTTGGCTAGAGCAAATGGAAGCAAGAAAAATGTTGGCCAGAAGTTTTGCCAATACAAGCTAATGTTCACCAAGCAGTGGGTGAGAAGAAATATGAGTTATTATGCCTGTTTTAAAATAAGAGAAAATGAACTTGTAGTTTAGCTTTCTGACATGGCTAGTGACAACTGGATACCAAAATTCACTTCTTTAAGGTGAACTAAACTGTTACTGCTAAAGATGTTTTCACAGTTTCAACAATCCTAAATAATAATATAATCCACAGATAAATCTGGGAAGGAAACAAGTAAATTGTGTATTTGTAATTATTTTTAACAAGTTCATAAAACTATCTATAGACAGATTTATATTTAAAACAATATGTCAATTTTCTTATCTTTTCCCAAGTCTCTAATATCAAAGTAACCAAAAACTCCATCAACAACAAAGGTTCTGCAAGCTATAAATGAACTCTCTCCATTAGTAATGCACTAGTCACTCCAGAAAAAGCAAACTGAGGAGAAAGCCAGATTCTCCTTCAGAAGACCAGGAAGCAATGTAATTTAAAACACATGTTTATCTCTAAGCCAAGTTAAAGGGTAGGGTTTTTGTTTTTCAAATTAAGTGTAAGATTTATCCTGCAATAGACAACAGAAGTATGGTGAGAAAGGAAAAGAGAAGGAGAGGGGAGAAAGAAGGAGAAGAAAAGTGTTAATGCCTCTACCGGATACTGTTAATATTAAAGTTAGTCTATGACCAACATTGCAACAAAACTTACTAAAGTACTGCAGTAAATAAAGATCCTTGCCCTAACAAAGTTGAAATTCCAGCAGAATTTAAAATTTAGTGTTATGTAAAAGGTGGTAAATGCTATGAAAAAAGAAAAAGTCCAAGTCTGGTGAGGAGAATGAAAAATTTTCAGGGGGAAGGAAGTAGTTGGTGCTCTCAGACTGCAGGAGTAGGATGGTCAGAATAGCCTGTATTTCAGTTGAGAGCTGGTGAGATACTCCGGAAGTTACTGTATTTTCTGTGTTCTGAATTTGTCCAATCATGTATAAGACATGCCTTATCTTATGTGTCAGCTTATTAGTGTTGGAAACTGTACCTACATCCACATTCACAAAATAGGTCATTTATATTTCAATTACTCTAATTTTTTTCTCTGAAATGTAAGTTATTACCTACATCTCCCATGTATTATACAGTATAATTCCTAGGGTAGATATTAGGCATTATAAATGACAGGTTAATTTAAATATTTAGCATTATAATATTATGGAGGCCATCACAAAAGTTATTAAATGCAAAAAAGTAGATAAGCTAAATAAGAGGAACTGAGTAACTTGCCCAGGGTCTGTTCGGTCAAATTATTTTTCATACAAGCATTCTTACAAAGTTAACAGCTTTGAACTTTTCCAAGATGCAGGATACTGAAAAATAGAAACATGCCACCGAAATGGAATCCCTGGTCACTTAAGTCTTACTACAGTTTAGACAACAGACCCAATTTTTTAAATACCATCAAATGCTTACATTGTACCTAGTACTATATATAATTTCCCACCCATCATTACCTTAAAATACTCAATTAGTAAAAATAACCAAACACAACTGTGGATATAGACCAAAGTGTCCTCAAATGCTTAAGAATCCCTGGTCTTGTTCCCCTCCTCATCCCACTGTGTTCTTTAGTGAAACAATAATAAAGAGACAAGTGAGAGCAGTTTGTGAAAATGTATAAAGGTAGAACTATAAAGGCTGGCTTAGCTTTTTTCAATACCTTTAATTGTAAACTCCTGGAAAAAATGAAAATATCTCTATAACTTGTACGTATCATACATAAAACGTAATTCTAGATTCCAGTGACTCGGGGGTGGGGAGGCTGCAGGATCTGTGGAGGCAGGGTGGGCAACAAAGTCTTACCTCTTCCTCGTAAGAAGGAAAATAAGCCAGAAACGGTTTCAAGAAAATTCTGAGGAAGATATCTTCCTCACAAAAACAGAAATCTGTTGTGTGTGACTGTTCACTGGTCTCTATCTCAAGCCTAATCAGATGGAAAGAACTACCCTGATGATTCAGACTTAATGGAATCACAGGACCTAAGCAGGCCACACCTGTAGGCTGTTTACTCAGAAGGACAGGAAAGCCTACAGAGGTAGCATCAGGCCAGAGGTGTCAGCAGAACATGCAATCCAGGAGCTACAGTCTGCGCTTCTCTTTACAGCACCACCACACGACTGCTGAGGTACAACGGGGCAAAACCCCACAGAAGGGTGTGGAAACCACCCTGGCTTAGGAACCCTAAGCTCCACAGAGTTATCATCTTTTGAGTCTCACAGGCAGAACTTCCAGGAGACACAACTCATCAAGGGATGTGCTCAGTTAAAAGAATGTACCACATCCTCCTACCCATACTCATCCACAAGCCCAATGTCACAAGCCAGCGACCACTTTGCCACACCCTACCCTGGCCAGTAATACTGCTGACATTCCACCTTTATGCGCCAAGTGAAACACAGCTAAAAGTTAAACCACAGTCATTTACCCATAGAAGGGGAAGGTTTGATGAACCCTTTCCTCACAACACAATTGAGTCCGCATCCCTATTCTGCCTCTAGGGTGTTAGTGGTCTTGGGCCTGTAACTTAAGTTTCTATAGGACTAATTCACTGCCTCTGTAACCAATGACTGGGCTGAATTCTGAAATCCTAAGGTCTTTTAAAAAATAAGAACTAGGCTCACCAAAAAAAAAAAAAAAAAAGCCCTCAAATGAAAGAAGAATGCCCTGATTTCTGAGAAATAAAAGCAAGAGACATAAAATCAAACAAACCAAAAAATATCTTACAAATAGCACAGAACACTTGTTTTGATGATATAAAGGTTAAACAAAGTTAAAGAAAAGCAATCTAGTTCACAAAGAAATTGAAGCCCAGAGGTTCAGTGTTCTTAACACAAGTGACAACATAAATATTAAATCTGCACTGCTTGTGCATTTAGTATCATATAAATCTCATAACAAGCTTGTACAGCAGGTATTACTATCTCTGTTTCAGAAACAAGCTAACTGGGGCTCAAAAAAGTTACGAGACCAAAATCAGCACTAATAAGAGGTAGAGTTAGTGGACATCAGACACTAGGTTCAACTCAACCATTCTCCTTCTCTAGGTCTCCTGAGTCCCTTTTTCAAAGCCTTTGTTTCCAAAAAAAAGTTTTCTTACTCCAACATGACAAAGAATTTGTAAGGACAGTATCACTTAACTAAGAAGGAAGAGACCTATGTCCATATTCTTATTGCTGCAGGTAGGATGGAATCGGCCACCCCCAAGGGACAGTATAAGTCTTCTCACCAATAAATACGTTTTTGCCACCCACCTCTATCCAGCTTCCAAGTACTTTTGACCTAGAGTATTCCAAACAACTAACTAGTCCTTGAAATACTACGTGGCTTTAATAGTTAAAAACCTGATACATACAGAAATCAGGGACCTCATCTGAAGAGAGGGTAAATTTATTTAATTTACATAATCAGTGTTCATAAGAGAGCATGCAATTTTAAAATGCATAATCCTCCTACTTACGGAAGTTTACCAAAAAGCCTTAAAAGGCACGAAAGTATTGTAGCCATTTCTGCATCAAGTACTGTGCTGCTTATGGCTTAATATTCATTATCCAAGTCAAAAGCCCGAAAGTCACACCTAACTGGTCCCTATCTTCGTCAGCCTTATCAATCATTAAAATCTGTTCTTCTTCCTAAATAAATGTCTCTACACTGCCTACTGGCCTCTTAGAATCCCACCGTCCACATTCCTCAATCTCCTTTCTTTACAAGTTTAAGTCTAACGCCCAAAATATTTTCAATAGGCATGCATCCCAGAATTTATTATTGAATATCACTTGGTTATCTGGAAATTCAGCTTTTTAAAAATTCTGAAGTGAGAGAGGGAACAATTGGTCTCTTTGTTGGGTCACTGCTTAATTAGCCATTATTCGCGTAACAACTGTTAGTTGTCTTCAGCCTCCTTGCTAACATGATCCCAGTTTTGTTCAAAGCAGCAACATGTCCAGATAAATATTTTCTCACTCAGCCTTTCTTGTAGCCAGAGGTAGCCACATGATACAGTCTGGCTAGTAAGATACAAGCAGAAATGGGCAAGGGAGGAGGCTAGGATAGTTTCTGCTTTCCTGAAAACAGACAACAGATGTAGCACTTCCTTCCGCTTGAACAGGATGCCTCCTGCAGCAGCAGCCATTTTTTAATCAATGAGCCTGATGGACAATGGAATAAAAAAATAGCAACTCTTCCCTCTATATTTTTAAAATTTGTTTACAATAGTTACTTGAAACCAACTGGACTTCATTCTCCCCCTAGATGGCCCCACAGCATTTCAAACTTTCTATGCATAAACTTACCTCATGTCCCACCCCAAACTTTTTCCTCTTCCTACATTTTCTACCTCTGTGTGTGGCTCTGTCCTCCCAGTTACCCAAGCCAGAAATATGGCTCTTTCTCTTCCCTCATCTCCTACAGCTACTCGATCAACAAAAACCATTACTCTCTTATCTCTAGGGTGTTACTTCACAAGTAAGTTTTTAGTTCCCTAAATCTCCCATACCCTCAGGATTTTGGATATGCTGTATCCCCTAGATAAATTTTAGATCACCTACATCCCACCTAGCTTACCACCACTATGGGTGGATATTTATTTTAGATGCCTATCTCCTTTCACTAGAAGGCATGCATTCTGAAAGATGCCTAGAACAAAGCATGGCAAATACGTTAAAATGTACCCCTCTCACAACGGGGCTAGCGGTTAAAATGAAGACCTTATCTGCACAAGTACCATGAAAATCAATGACAATAGCATCGATGGATTGTTGTTCACTCCCTCACAAATCAACTGCAGGAAGAACTAAGACAAATGGTAGTCTAACGCAAACCATAGCTGAAATTCAGAATCCTGGAAGTGTAATTTTTGTTCCAAGGGTATTATAGAATAAGAACTATGACTATTTATTTAAAACCATACTTAGCTCTGAAATACTGTACTACCCAAACATATTATCATAACTATCACATCTTAGTAACACATTTTAAAAGCATTTCATTGCAGTGCCACTCTGTTACAAAGACAAATGCAAGTTTAAAACTATAATGGCTGCTCTTTAAACACATTTCCTAGTTTTGCTCTTTTTAGGATCTGTGGTTTGATTTTGACCCTGTTGATTACTTTAGGCCAGATGAGAGGAACTGGGAAGGTAAAGGAGAACTCCATGTATTTATACACAAATTATCAACAGCCTGAAGTTAATTCACTGACAAAGGTTGAAGGTTTGCTATTTTTCTTTCCACTGTTCTACAGACAAAAACTGGACAGACTACTCCAAGAAATCAGACAGCTTAGAACAGGCAGGGACTCTTTTCATCACCAGTTTCTAATCTCAAGATCCTGGAAAGAAAGACAAGACAGACAGACAAACTTGCTCTACTGGTATTCTAACAGTGGAGGAAACAAAATATGAAAGAATATGGATGTCCCTCACATGCTTACTATAATGAAGCTGTCCATGCATCTTCTAATCTTCTAGGTTTATTCATGCCTACTATGAAATTCTACCCATATCTCAAACCTATCACTTTTATTTCTTGCTTTCCCCTTTCCTAATAATTTTAATACTTAATGTCCTTGTTCTTTTCTAACCATACCAAATCCCCTACTCCTTCCCAGATGCATATAATCCTATACCAAGCCATTTCTTTACAATATACAATTGTAAAAACAAATGTCTAGCTCTTTACCATTATTCAGTTGTATTAGTGCATTCACTTATTCAATAAATATTTATACTGCCTTCTGTTTCACAGCTTCATCCATTCTTTGCCCAATTTTTGGAATAAAAGGAAAAGAAACTACAATAGAAACAGAACCTCAAAAATACTGTGACTCTACCACTTACTGAACATGACATACTTGGCCAGGTATTCAACCTCCCTAAACCTGTCTTCTCATCTGTAAGACAAGGATTTCAACACGACCTACAGAGGGGTGTTGTTATGAGAACTGAAAGAGATAATGTGTATCAAGCATGTAACAGTACATGCGATATAAAAAGCACTTAGTTAATGATAGCCATTGTTATTTTACTAGATTCTGCATGTGATGGAACACACTGAGCTGTCCTTTAATAGAACCAGAAATTTGCTGAAATAAACTACCAATCAACAAACTCAGTCTAAATATCCAGGAAGCTTTAGTGTTTTCATAAATGTTATGCACAGTTTCTTTGATAAAAACAAAAATTGACTTTGTTTTTATAAACAGACTGCTATTGGCATTCTGAAAATGGGATATCATTTCTGGATTAAATATTGGATATAAAATAAGAGATAAAAAAGAGGATTACCAAATAGGGAAGTAGGGGTGGGTCAAGATTTTGGCCCCTAAGGAATAATAGTCTTTAAATTAACATCACAATCATCTATAATGGGTACTGGATTAATCAAATGTCTATGTTTTAAAGAAGTATCATTCTAATATTATTATTCCTATTCCTTGGCTTCCAAATAGTAGCTGAGAAGCAATGCAACTACTGCCTAAAACAGCAACACTGAATTCCTGGCAATTATAACTTTCAGTGATTGCAAATAATGGATAAGTTTAATAATGCTTCCATTAAGCCTTCTCCATAATTATAACAGTATTTAGAAATTATTCTGATTTTGAATGTCATGTAGATTACTAAATTATCTGTGTAGTATGAAATTATTTTCTTTCTAGACACAACATCAAAATAATTTACAAACATGAGTAGGAAACAACTTGTAGTTTCCCATACCAAGAAGTTACTATAGGCAGTGAAAGCTCTCAGTTCTCCCTGATGTCTGCTACCCTGGACAACTTAATGTGCTCTATAAATTCTATTAATATGCATCTTCTCTAGTATAGTAATAAAGATGTAAATGGTCTGATTCAGTCTAACTTCAAATAACACTAGTAAGTGACTAATTTTCTAATGTGAAAGAAGTCAGCAAATCCCACTTGGAGCTCTAATAAATTCTGCTTAATTCCTTTGTCAATGATTAGGAGAAATATAAAGTAAAACTAGGTATATTTCATTGAAAGGGCAAAAAAGCTGAAGAACAGAAGGGTTCAGTATAAAGTGAATGTCAACCAGGAACAAAATAAACATTCTGACCCCATCAATTTGCTTTTTTTATACCATGCAAGGTAGTAAACAGTTAGAAAAAAGGAGTCTAGGACCAATGGCCTTTTTATACATTTCTTAATAGTATATAAATTTTGACTTTTTTTTTCCTTTTCCTCACTTATCTTATCCATTGTTCTTGGCCAGAAATTCAGGACATAGTTGCAGAATGCTCATGCCATGACTACCATTAAGCCATATTCTAAGAAACTAGTTCCATTCCAAGCCAATATAAAAATACCTGTTCTTTCACTTGATTTCTTCAAACTCTCAAATGTTCTTAACATTCATTCATTTATTTATTCAGAGCCTATTTAAGAACCACGGATATTACACTGTAAAGGGTGAAAGAATGGTCTAGTTACAGAACCATACTACACATGCAAAAATAAACTTCCAGACTGCTTCAAACTCCAAGTCCCGAGGGAATTCACTGAATGGAGAATGACTTAGTGGACACTGGATCTCCCTGAAGTCCAACTCTACTTAAATATGTATTCCTAGTCTAAGGTTAAGTCTACAAGGAGGACACAGAGAAATACAGATGTATGCTCAAGGTATATCTAGAATGACATTACCACTAATTTGTATTGAGAAATAACAGGAAAATAAAATATATATATATACACACACACACACATATGCATATATATATATATGTATATATATATCCCCAATTCCTGGCACAGAGTTCCTTGTAATTTCCTAATGATAAGAACATTACTTGGTCTTTTTGGTCTACTATTTGGTCTTTGACCTTGGTTTCTGACAGAGGTCCTAAACTGGACCTCTTGAAGTGCAGGGAATTTGCTAGGTGATAGAAGTGTCTTTGGTTCCAATGAGGAGACTCCTAGTGGGCTCCTGGATAACTTCAGGATGGGGCTGGTCATCAAAAGGACCACGCCATAATTAGACGCTTGGAACTTTCCACTCCACCCGGTCATCCTCCAGGAAGGACAGAGACTAGTGACTACACCTGCATAATGAAGCCTCCATAAAATCCCCAAAAGTATGGGATTCAGAGAGCTTCTGGATCACTGAACACATGGAGATACTAGGAAGGTGATGCACCTGGGAGAGGGCTCTGCACCTCTTCCCCCATGTCTTGCCCTGTGCATCTCTTTCAGCTGGATGTTCATCTGTATCCTCTGTCATATCCTTTTATAATAAACTGGTAAATGTAAGTACATAGTTCCCTGAGTTCTTTGAGCCATTCTAGCAAATTATCAAACCCAAGAATGGGGTCATGGGAACCCTGATATAAAGCCAGTTGGTCAGAAGCGACAATCCAGGACTTGTGTACAGTGTCTGAAATGTGGGGAGTCTTTTGGGACTGACCACTCAACCTGTGGGATGCTACTCCAGGTGGATAATGTCAGAACTGAACTAAACTGTAGAACACTCAGCTGGTGTTGCAGAAAATTGGCATGGAAAAAGCCACCACACATTTGGTGATCAGCAGTGTCAGAAGTATTGTGTGTGTAAGGAAAGGAAAACAGTAATCTTTCAAAACAGTACAGTTTCCAGTATTTCTGCTGCCTGATAAACCTCTTATCACATTCTCATATTTTCTTTATGTCAATCTACAACAATTTCCTCTCCTCAGGCACTATTCAGAGAACACATATTTCACTAAGACATTATCAAGGACACTTCATTTAAAATTGAAGACAAAAAAAAAACTGTGTCTAAAGCTCACAGATCAAGACAGACATAAAGAAACATAATAGTAACCACCAGAAGAACTAAAACACAAATTCTTACCATTGTTGTCTCCTGAGGATAGGGCTAGTAAAGGAGTCTCATTTTTTTTTTTTATTATATGCATTCATTACTTTTGTGGTATTCAAAAGAAGTACTGAAAATTCTAATTTCCTAGGTCACCAAAGCCAGGAAATAAAACTTCCTTTATGCGAAAAACAAAGATTAACTACACATGTCTTTTGTATACCCCCATCACTGCTAATCTGGTAATTTAACAAGATTTAATATAATTTTTAGGTAGAAAGTTTTTAAGTATGGGGTTTTACCAAATAAGATTTAAATTTCAGAAAATCACTAGTATAAAATCTACTTCCAAATTGCCAGCTTTACTCTGTTAAAGGATGTTAAGTGTCCTTTCCAATTAAGGCTAAAATCTGGCCATGGTATTTTTATCCAAAGGGTTCCTAGACAAAATTGAAATGTGACTTATCATACTCTCCTTTCAGTGATCAAAGCAAAGCCCATAAACAAAGGGTAGGAGAATGGGAGTAAGTAGAAAGGCTTTAGGAAAACTTTAAAAGAATCCATTTGTGAATTCTCTCATTTAGTGGGCTTAATTCACAATGAATAATTATTAGGATTAACTGCATGTTATACTGTGAAATAATGTATTTCTTCACTCATTTGACTACTATGTATTGACTGCCTACTATATACCAGGCATCATCTCAGATGCTAAGAACAGAGCACTGAAGGAAACGCCTTGAAGTTTATATTCTAGTTGGGGAGGAGAGTCAAACAAAATGAGTACATAATATATGGGGACTGTCTTGTCTCAATTTCTCAACCTAACTTTTATAAAACCAAAAGATACTTAAGTTTTAGCACAGTAACCTTTCAGGTTCATTGACTGCAAACACAATGAAGCAACTCTAAGAAACAGGATTTACTAAAAGCAGTAGCTCAGAAAACCTAAATAGTCAGGTTTTAAAATAAAGAAACCACAGCAGTTCTATGGCATATCCCTATTCTACCCAATGAAGTTTGTTCCTGGAAACTATTTCAACAACTTGTGGTCAAATATGGTCCCAGCTTTCTTATTTTTCCAAAGAATGGCTGGATTCACACATAATTAGGACTTCTATTGATTGTATCTATAGGCAGGTAAATAGGTGGAAAGAAGGTTATCAATCCTGAGGCAGAAAGATCTACAATGGATAATTATTTGTATACCATTTTTCTTTCTTTGCTGCCACATGATAAGATGGCTGAAATCTGCTCTATTCAAGACAATGGTCACACACGGCATGGTGATACGTGGCAGGTCTAGATCCTGGTCTAGGCAGCAGCATCAGCTACCAACTTTGGGGATCGCTTCAGTTTACACCTCCACAACCATTTATTGTTCCTGCAAGGTCAACAGCCATTCTTGGTGGCTAGGTCTGCAGAAGCTCCAGAATCAACTGTCATGCAGAAACATTTCAAAGAACCCTTAGGCCTATATATATATATATTGAATCACTGGCCTATATTTCAACCTCATCCATTTTCTTTAAGGTCATTTTACTGCAGTGTTGTCATTGCCCTTTCCTTCCACCAAATTTTGCTATTTCTTACACAAAACTTCTGAAAGAGAGTTGAGGTATCCTCCTCAACAGAGACTCCCTAAGCAATCCACAAACCATCATCCCAAAATCCTGTATAAAGTGAATCTAGTTATATTCCAATATATGTCTCACCAAGCTTTATTTAAATAACTAAGAGGGCCATTTTCCTACTCCATCCACAACTCTAAATGCCACACTATCTAAAGATCCTACTTACAGAGCCTAGAATTGATAACCTTAATTTCTCATTACCTTCCAGTACACATTCCTTCTTAACCTGTGATACAATAGGTGCATTTCTAATGGTGCCTTCTTTAATTTAGTATGCTTGTTTTAAAAGCTTTCTTTTTCCTTCTCCTTCTATTCAGAGCCTACCCATTTTTCAAGATCCAGCTCAACTTCTTCCTGCCAAAAGCCTTTCCTTACTACGTCAACCTATTAGTGATGTTTCTCCTCTCTGAAGAACTCTAGTAATGCACAGGTCATTTTATAGGGCTGAAAAGCACGGTCCAGACAGTTAAGTAACTTACCCCAATTCAAACTAGCCAATGACAATGGCTGGGCTATATCCAGATCTTCGAACTCAAACTCCAAGGTTTATCTGTTCTTTCAATCTCCTCATTCTAATATTATTTCCTACACTAATCTGACCATATCCCCTCACACCTAAAATTTTTCAAAGGAGTCTCCACATGTAGATATTTTATCCAAAGTCAACCCATCCTTCAGATCATGAGTCAAATGCAATCTTCTCCATTCAAGTTTCTTTTTAACAGTTCTAAATAACTCATATTGATTTCTCCCTTTTCCAAACTTGCTGTATTTTAATCAATATCACACAAAAGAGCATCTTTCTACTTTGCATGTGTTACCTCATTCAGTCCCCCAAATAACCTGAAAAGGCAGGAATATATTAGCCATATTTTACAAATGGCCCTAAGATATTAAATAATTTGCTTACATTCAAATAATTATTCACAATAGTTACTCCACAAAGAACCTGCTATTTAAAACTATGTCACCATCTCCAAAGTCTATTCTCTTTAAATATAGCCTAATGCAATTCATCTTTTCTTTTCACCACATACATACATACATAGTGGAAACTATGTAGAGATAATGGGTAAGCTATTCTTTCTTTATAACTAGAACTCGGACTCACTCTTGATTTTTGGTCCAGAATTCTTTCAATTATAACTTAGAGCTTGTTTGTTATAGAATTCCATCCTTTTCAATCCTTCAAAACTGCAGTTAACATAATCTGAACCTGTTCCTGAGGAAGTAAACAAACCCAAACTGAGAAACATTCTTCAAAACTGTCAGTCAGTGTAATAAAACACAAAGACATTCTAAGAACTATGCCAGATTTAAGATTATTCAATGTGTGATCTTGGTACAGATCCTAGATCAGGGCAAAATAATTATTAGCAAGATCATTGGGACAACTGCCAAAATCTGAATATGAAATACATTAAATAATGGTATTATATCAATACTGCATCAATGTTAAATATCCCTAAATTTGATCACTGAATTGAGGTTATACAAGAAAACATCCTTGTTCTTAAGAGATATTCTAGTGCACTTGAAGACAAGATCTCTTAACTTGAAACGTTAGAACCTAAAATACTGCAAGTCCACCAACAGTGAAGCCACATTGTTGGAAATTCAATTTTGCTGGGCTAGCTTTCATAGAGCTATTACAGTCAAGTTTGAGGAAAAGCAGAGCTCTTCGATCAATGGCTCCTGTCTAACAGAGCTAAATAAGGCTGTTGAAATGAGCAACAAGTTCTTTAAATAAGTAGTGCTAGCTGTGAATCAAAGGACAGATCATTCAATACATGCAGAAAGAACTGGTGGTCCACTATCAGCCTTTTCAAGCTTACATACAAATACCAAATAATTAGCATCCACAATGTCTTCATCTTCCAGTTCCAACAGCATTTTTTAAACTGCAATACAGCTAATTCTATTTGAATGTAGGGTATTCTTTAATACAGTGAATCCCTCTGTAAAAAAATGAACAGAGCTGCATGTAAAACATTAAACGCAAAAGTCCACCATAGGAAAACATGTTGTGCAATATTTCCTTCACAATCTATCCTGTACTGCACATACACATCTTATATCTATTAACTGAGGAGAAGTGAAGGCTTTTACTAACTTCTAGTGGGATCATGGAGAAAGACGTGCAAACAGTAGCAGTCTTTAAGTGGTCCCTTCAAAAACAGACAAAGGAGCGGGGAAGATACAGCTCAAGCACCAGAGCATGTGCTTAGTATGCACAAGATCCTGGGTTCAATCCCCAGTACCTCCTCTAAAAATAAATAAATAAATAAACCTAATTACCTCCCCTCCACCGACTAAAAAAAAAAAGAAAAAGAAAAAAATTTTTGAAAACTTAAAAAAAAGGCAAATGAAAAGAAAATCTGGACAGTCTATTTGAAATAGGTTTTTTTTTTTAATGTGTAGTAACTTCAGGGGAAAATTCATATACAATAACAGTATTTTTATTTTCTTAAGCATAAAAGAATACACATAACAGCAAAAATTTTTAATTTAAGTCTTAAAAATTAACAGTTGTATGAAGACATCTCCACTTCTCCACTTTAATCAATTTGCACCAACTGCTCCAATGAGGCATAGCTATACTAACGTCACAGAAAGAAAGCTTTTGTTTTAAGCTACTTGTTCTCAGCCAATCCAGGTTATGCTCAAAGTGAAATTTTGGAATAGTCTTTAAAATAAGGAAAGCCTATATAACTGAGCAAACAAGATAAGTGTTTAAAACATGTAACAGGCTAAGCACAAAAGTTTTTTTTTTCTATTTTAAAGATCATCCCAAAATCTTCAAAGAAAGACATCTAATTTTCTCATGTTCCCAATTCTGTATTTTGAGCAATATAGTTTTAGAGTCTTATCACTAAAAGGTTCTTAAGTCATTCTGCCTAAAGACCAGGTATTTAAGTTCATTTGCCTCCATCACCTTATATAATGATAAGGTTTCTTTCAAACCTTAAAACATGATTCAAATACACCTATCACAAAAGCAGAAATACGCATTAGTACATTTTCTGCTTTTAACTGCTCTTCTAATGGATCGTTTATAAAGTAAGAGCATAATTTCTTGAATCAGGAAAGGTAACATGTAGATAACAATGAAATCCCATTTACACTATCACAAAATTTACATTTTCCTGAAATATTTGCAAGCTATCTTCAATCCAAGATTGAGAAATCACAACCATGCACAAATGTGATGTTAGATTAATACTTTAATTTTCAGTTCTCACCAACATTCCCTCTTGCTACAGTGCCTCATCCCCACTGTTCATTGTGTTTTCCAACACAGAGATGCCCCCCTCAAAAAGAACTAGCTTAAGCAATGAGACCAGTTTTCAAGACAATGCATAATAATGTCAGCTAATCAAAAACTGAAGGACGGGATTTCCATCATTTAATCCTTCAAGAAAAGAACCCCCTATTTTCACTCACTCTCATTTTGCTACTTGACAGAAGTCTTGAAAAGGATGAACCCTGAAGAAAAACCCCTTCATAAAAATGAAAGCAAACTAGAACAGGAAAGTGGAAAGCCTTCGACAACCTTTGTTCCATGCAGAAATCCACTTCGTAAGTTTAATGACAAAATGATTCAACCTCTGCTTGAGTTCCTTCAATGATGAGTGCTTTCATGTAAGGGTGACCATTGTACTAAATTATCAGACAGCTCTAATTGTTTCAAAGTTTTCTTCTCCAGGACGCAAATGTGTCTTCCCGTAACTTCTACTCAGGGCCTTTGGAAATCGCAAAACAAGCTTAACTCTGCTCCAAATGAACATTTTCAGGCACTGGAAGGACTTTCTCCCAGTCTCATTCCCAAGTGCGCAATTTCCTATTTTAAAAATTTGTGACATAACAATTATAAAAGCTGCTCCAGCTTGTGTCCTTCTAAAAATATGACTCCTAAGATGGAACACAGTACTTTTTCCTCATAGCATTTTTTTCTTCAATGCTTAGTAAATTTATTCTTATTTTAGACAATGGGGTGGGAGTAGTCAGTGAAACTCAGAATCTCTTCAACTGCTAGTAAGAACTACAAAGTACAGATAAAAATTCACAAAAATCTGTCACTGTAACAAATGGGTGCTGGGACAACTGGACAGCCACATGCAAAAGAATGAAGTTGGAACCGTACTTCATACCATATAAAAAATTAGTTCAAAATGGATCAAAGACCTAAGTGACTTGAGATTTAAGCAATGGTTTCTTAAGGATATGATACCTAAAGAACAAGCAACAGAAGAAGAAAAAAGAAGATAAATCGCCAACATGAAAATTTAAAACTTTGCTTTAAAGGACACCACTTAGAAAAAAGAAAAGATAGCCTACAGAATGGAAGAAAATGTTTGCAAGACAAACGATAAGGGACTTGTGTCTAGAATATATAAAGAAATATTACAACTCAATAATAAAAAGGCAAGCAACCCAATTTAAAAATAGGTAAAGTATCTGAATAGATATTCCACCCAAGAAGATATACAAATAGCTAACAAGCATATGAAAATGTGTTCAACATCATTAATAATCAGGAAAATGCAAACCAAAATCACGAGATACCACCTTATACCCATTAGGATGGCCATCAACAAATAATGGTTGAGGATGCAGAGAAATAATAACTCTCATACGCTGTTGGTGGGAACGTAAAGTACAGCCACTTTGGAAAATTCTGGCAGTCCTTCAATTGTTAGAATTTCATTAGAAATAATGAGTTATTAGAAAATTTTAAAAAATTATTTAGTGTGAAACTGACAGGTGTCATTAAAAGATTTCATAAAAATGAAAACTTTATCAACAAATGTTTCCTTTCTATACATATTACCAGTGACCACAATAATTCATTTTTAAATTTTACGTGGGAATAAAGCAGCCAGTAAACTTGATGTGCCAAGGAAATGTGCTAGCTATTTTCTTTGTAAGTACCCTGACAATTAAAGTAACTTATTAAATTCTTCAATTTGTAGATTTTCAAATTTTCAAGTAAAAAAATTTACCCTTCAAACTGACAAAGATTTTATAATCAAACAGTAAGTTGAAGAGCAATGACTATTAATCAAAGTCATACAATGGGTGATTAATCACTATTAACAGCTTCTAGAGGAAGATCTTGTACAAAAAGTAAGTTCTATCAAATAAAGCTGACACAAATATCACATTTTTTTCAAAAGATAATAATGGACTATAAATGCCTAGTTCTCTCAAAACAAGAAAACACTGTCAAAGTACAGGCTGCCAGGTCCCCCACCCTGATCCACCCCAACCCATTCCCATTCAACTGCCACATCTAGAGTGGGACAAAGGATTTGCATTTTCAGTAAGTTATCAAAAAATGTTCACGCTGACAGGGACCACACTTTGAAACTTATCATACTATGCAATACTGAATCCTATTAACAATAGGATAACTTTCTACTGAAAGTAAAAAATGGTAATACTTATGATCCAATGATCGTTTGTCAAACATCATTTACCAAACATGGGTTGTATAACAAAATAAAGACACCTCAGAGAAACTTGCTTTTATCTTCAGGACTTTCCCAATGTTTTTTGCTCCAGTTGGTATGGGCTTCTATTAACATGTCCATGAAGTAGCTTTATCAGCTGTACTGCACCCATGAGCCTTTTCTGATCCCCCTAGCTGGAAATAACTGCTTACTCCTTTGAACCCAAGTCCACACTTGTAGCACGCATAAGATAATGATTGCCAGGTTGTATTATCTGTTTAGCTATTTGTACTCAAGACTTATCGATTAAACTAAGTTTCATGGTAACCAACAGCTAGACATTTTCATATCCCACAGAGTTCGCAGCACAGACTGTCCAAAAATAATGAATAAAAATGTGTTCAGTAAATATTTAGAATCAGTATCTTTGATATCATCTCTGAAAAAAAGGAAAGTACAGGAGGTCAAGCTTTTAGAGAGAAAAGAAATCAAAATGAAATCCTTTTTAGATGACTATACATAACGCTAAATCATAATACTTAAATTTAAGTACAGGATTGGAGTAAGTAAACTGGACTGGGAAGCGCAAAACCTAGCTTCAACAATAATTTACAATATAACCCTTGAATTGGTCAATTTACCTACTCTGCTCATAAAATGCATTTGCAATCCAAAATCAGGCTACTTGTTTTAAAGATTAATCTGCCAAAGTCAGATTACAATCAGTATGGACCTACTGTCTAAGTACAATTATTTCCATAATGTATTATTTATACTAAAAATATTTGTTACGGCATATATTAGATATGCTACCACCAGAACTATATAAAGAGGCTCAACTTGTATCACAGTTCCCACCAATTTCCTTGGAAACAAAAATCACTCTTGTGGTATCCCCAACATCATGGAACACAGCAGGGAATTCAGTAACACTTTTAAAATATTTTCAGTTATCTGAATTTTCAGTATCACGAACTATAATTTCCCTATGATATTTCTACATAACTCCATTATACTGTCTTTCATCTATCTGCCCAACCCTAGTAGACTGTGAGCTCCTTCAAGACAAAAAGAGGACCAAATGTTATTTATACTCCAATACCTAACACAGAACCTAGTATACATAGCAGGTGCTCAAGAAACACACAACACTACTGCTGTTTTTTCATGATCTCATTTCTTCTTTGTATAGCTCATGAGACTATTAGCATGTACAGTTGATAATTTAGTGAAGAAATGAGATCCAGCATAGCTTCAGCAACTCAAGTCCTAAATAAAGAAACACATAATAGTACTCAACGGTGAAAAACTCAAAAGCTTCCCACTAAAATCTGGGACAAGACAAGGATGCCCACTATCACCACTCCTATTCAACATAGTCTTGGAAGTCCTAGCCACAGCAATCAGGCAAGAGAGAGAAATAAAAGGGATCCAAATTGGAAAAGAAGAGGTAAAAGTGTCACTATATGATGATGACATGTTACTATATATAGAAAACCCTAAAAGGTCCACACAAAAACTACTAGAGCTGATCGAAGAAGTCAGCAAGGTAGCAGGTTACAAGATTAACGTTCAAAAATCAGTGGCATTTCTTTACACTAATGATAAACCAACAGAAAAAGAAAGTAAAGAAACAATCCCCTTTAAAATAGCACCCAAAGTAATAAAATATCTGGGAATAAATCTAACCAAGGAGGTGAAAGAATTATACACAGAAAACTATAAACCATTAATGAAGGAAATTAAAGAAGACTTAAAAAATGGAAAGATATCCCATGCTCTTGGATTGGAAGAATCAATATTGTTAAAATGGTCACACTGCCCAAGGCAATCTACAGATTTAATGCAATCCCTATCCAATTACCCAGGACATATTTCACAGAACTAGAACAAATCATAATAAAATTCATATGGAACCATCAAAGACCTAGAATTGCCAAAGCATTACTGAAGAGAAAGAAAGAGGCTGGAGGAATAACTCTCCCAGACTTCAGACAATACTATAGAGCTACAGTCATCAAGACAGCATGGTATTGGTACAAAAACAGACATATAGACCAATGGAACAGAATAGAGAGCCCAGAAATGAACCCACAAACTTTTGGTCAACTAATCTTCGACACAGGAGGCAAGAATATACAATGGAATAAAGACAGTCTCTTCAGCAAATGGTGTTGGGAAAACTGGACAGCAGCATGTAAAACAATGAAGCTAGAACACTCCCTTACACCATACACAAAAATAAACCTAAGATGGATCAAAGACTTAAACATAAGACAAGATACAATAAACCTCCTAGAGGAAAACATAGGCAAAACATTATCTGACATACATCTCAAAAATGTTCTCCCAGAAGAAATAAAAGCAAGAATAAACAAATGGGACCTAATGAAACTTACAAGCTTCTGCACAGCAAAGGAAACCAGAAGTAAAACAAAAAGACAACCTACAGAATAGGAGAAAATTTTTGCAAATGAAACCGACAGAGGCTTGATCTCCAGAATATATAAGCAGCTCATACGACTCAATAAGAAAAAAATAAACAACCCCCCAATCCAAAAATGGGCAGAAGACCTAAACAAGCAATTCTCCAAGGAAGACATACAAATGATCAATAGGCACATGAAAAAATGCTCAATATCACTAATTATCAGAGAAATGCAAATCAAAACTACAATGAGGTATCACCTCACACCATTAAGAATGGCCAGCATTCAAAAATCCACAAGTGACAAATGCTGGAGAGGCTGTGGAGAAAAGGGAACCCTCCTTCACTGCTGGTGGGAATGCAGTTTGGTGCAGCCACTGTGGAAAACAGTATGGAGATTCCTCAAAAGACTAGGAATAGACTTACCATATGACCCAGGAATTCCACTCCTGGGCCTATATCCAGAAGGAGTCCTAATTCAAAAAGACACCTGCACCCCAATGTTCATAGCAGCACTATTTACAATAGCCAAGACATGGAAACAGCCTAAATGTCCATCAACAGATGACTGGATAAAGAAGAGGTGGTATATTTATACAATGGAATACTACTCAGCCATAAAAACTGACAACATAATGCCATTTGCAGCAACATGGATGCTCCTGGAGAATGTCATTCTAAGTGAAGTAAGCCAGAAAGGAAAAGAAAAATATCATATGAGATCGCTCATATGTGGAATCTAAAAAAAAAAAAAAAAAACAAAGCATAAATACAAAACAGAAATAGACTCACAGACATAGAATATAAACTTGTGGTTGCCAAGGGGGCAGGGGGTGGGAAGAGATAGACTGGGATTTCAAAATTGTAGAATAGATAAACAAGATTATACTGTATAGCACAGGAAAATATATACAAGATCTTATGGTAGCTCACAGAGAAAAAAATGTGACAATGAATATATATATATGTTCATGTATAACTGTAAAATTGTGCTCTACAGTGGAATTTGATACAACATTGTAAAATGATTATAAATCAATAATAAATGTTAAAAAAAAAAAGAAACACATAGCCTATTTGGAGTTCTATTTAACCTATGATGGACTCCAAGGTCAGAAGAGACAAAGAAGGGGTCACTTTCTGAAACATAGCATGTCAATTTAAGGGGTTTCGGGGCAGGGGGGAGTGTTTGAACATATGTCGGCAGTCCTCATTTTGTATAGTATAGTGTGGGACCATAAAAATGTGAGATGAAACTAAGCAAAGTAACCTGAATCAGGAGAAATTGTGCTGTGACCTTTTAATTAGTCAAATCAGTAAAATCTGTCCATTACAAATGTATAAAAAGATAAAACTATAGCAAAACTAACACTCATTTAGTATACTGTAAGAAATGAGAACCATTACGAACTAAAATGCTTCATTTCTCTGTAAATAACTTATCTACTAGTTTGAACATCACTTGTCTCCTCTCATGGTATAACTTAGATACAGAGTGAGTATCTTTTGCATTCTATATACCTTGGGAAATAGTCATAATCCTTTCTAAATTGGGACTAGTGTCTAACATCTTATCCCCTGCACTTTCAATGTCAAAAGAATTCCATTAGTGTGAAGTTTTTTGCCAATATCACTTCCCCTGGGACATCATCCTTTTCACCATGACTACTTTTCTCATTTGCCCATAAATATGCCTTTATTAAATTCCACTGATTACAAATCTAGAGTCTCCTGAACAGCGGCAGTAACAAATTCTGTTCTTCTATAACTCTACATTTGATTCAAATTTCACTTTCAGAGTCACCACTTCTCACTTCTTTATTGCACTTTCATTTTTATTAAGGTGTGGTTTAATAAAAGTTATGTGATGTTCAGAAGATGGTAGGCTTATTGAGGAAAACAAGTAAGAAATACTATGGGGGAAATTTAATGGCCATAATATTAATTCGATTATATAATTTTTATAAATCTTCATGCGGAAATCATCATATGCAAAATCAAAAGGCATGACTAACTGAAGAAAATAGTTACAACTCATAGCCCAGATAAAGAATTAACTTACTTTATATACATAAAGAGATCCATAAGAAAATGATGCCCTATTCATGAATACAGGAAGTAAACAGCTTACAGAAAATAAAAATTTTAAAGCCTAAAACATGAAAAGATGCTAATAAAAATTTAAAGCTTGAAACATGAAAGTGTCTCCTTACATTTAAGAATTCACTGAGAACTCTGATACAACCGGGATGAATCTCAGATATAAAGCTGAGCAAAAAACAGCCATAAATGAGGACACATACTGTATGATTTATATCAAGTTTGAAAATAATGAATTGATAATATAAGTCAGGATACCGGTTATCTTTCTAGGTATGGATGGAGCAATGACCCACAGTGTGATGGTTACATGTGTGTGTCCAATTTGTGAAATTCATCAGCTATATTTTGTGCCCTTTTATTATTAAGTATTTTACAATAAAAAGCATATCATTAAAAAAAATACAAGATAGCACTTTTCATCTACCAGTTTGGTAAAGATAAAAAGTGCTGTAACACTTTGTAATGTTACAGTTAAACAATACTGGCAAGAGTGTCCATTCCTACAACCTCCATGATGACAATCTGACAGTGAAACTTAAAAAATGCACATATTCTTTGATGCTAAAATCCCACTGTGGGGAATTTATCATTCAAAATGTGTTTGTGTATCTGCAGAAAAACCTGTGTACAAAGTTATTCACTGCAGAATTAACAAAAGAAATGAAACAATCTACTGTCCATCAACAGGAGTCTGGTGATACTGAAATACTATTTGGTCAAAAAAAAAAAAGAAAAACAAACAGAATGAAGAAACTCTTCAAGTACTGATTAAGGCATAATCACCAGGATATACTGCTTTATATTTATTTATATGCACACATATATATAAAAACAAAACTGTGTATAATGTACAACATTAAAAAAACGTTGAGAGAAAGCATATTACATATCTGTTTGTATACATCATCATCTCTGGAAGGACACAGAAAATGATAACACAGGTTGCTCCAGGGAGGAGAACCAAGTAGTGAGCAGATGAGGAAACACTTTCTTTCCATGAATATACTTCTGTATGTTTTAAACTTTGAGCCATGTGAGATGTTTAAATGTTCAAAACAATGAAGTTTAAAAATAATTACCTGAAAGGGAAGCAAAAATAGGGACCCATAAAGAGATGATCAGAGCTTAGATTAAAGTAAGTGCTCACCACTCCTCGGAGAAGTATCTAGAAATGTTTTAAAAAGAAAAGGCCACAATATTTGAGATTTCGATGTACTGTGAAATTAATTAAATTACTGCAGCTTATTTCAAAGTCAGTGATACAATAGTAATAGGAAGTTTCAGAGAACATAATAAAGAGAAATAATTAAGCAAATCAGGGACATCCATTTCAAGATACTTATTTGACTATCTGACATGAATACAAATAAAACAGATGAGAGAGTTCAAAATACTTACGTACAAAAGGAAACAGAAAGAAAGAAATGGACAAGAAGGAGCCCCCAGGAGTTATGGTTCATATGAAATCAGCACAATGTAAAGGGCAGAACTTTGACATTTTTTTCATCTATATTCCCACCATATGCTGAAAGGTTGTGCTAGTGAGCAAGGTTCCTGCCATCTTCTACTTCTATTACATCGTACAATGAGGACTGGTTTTGGAGCCCCAATGACCTAAGTCCAAATCTACCCCTGCCAAGTAATTACTCTGAACAGTCTTTAGCAAAGTACTTGACTTTTGTGCCTCAGAATCCACTTCTCTAAAACAGGGATGTTACTACACACCTTGTAGCATCCTATTTCAACACAGCTGCCGCACTGCATCCTTTTTCAGCACTATCATTTTGGGTCCCATGTGTCCTCTTTAGTAATCAAGCCCTGCCTGTCACTATTAGCAGAACATGTTTTTTAAAAAAAATAACAGACTTTAATAACTGTGATGAAGTAAATAAAATAGAATGATCTGACAGTGAAACACCAAAGAGGCAACAGAATTAAAGAACACGGATAGCCAGGAGAGGGGGAAGGGACATGTGAGCTGAGGCACTGATAGGAGGAATCCTGAAGCAAGTGCTAACCAAAGGTGTGAGAATTCCAATAAAGTATATAGGCTCTGAGTGAGAACAAGTTTGACTCGAGTAAAAGTTCATTGTGGCTAGACTGTGGTAAGGCACAAATGGTAGAAACTTAAATCAGATCACAGAGCACCTCATAAACATGCATTTCAACTAGTCCAACAGCTTTATTACTGGCCTTGCTGCCTCTTCCTTAAACAGCCTTTCACCCTCACTCCAACCTTTACAATGCCTCCAGAGTAAATCTCCTAAAAGGTAAGTAAGATCATAGTTTGACAGCTTAAAATACATGAATCCAAAATCCTGGGGATGACATTATCTTTCCTTACTCTCTCCTCTCATATCACATGCTTTGAAGATATGTATGTCCTAAGCCCCAATCACATACCTCTCCAAAGTTCTGTTCATTTTTTAAACCACATGTGTGCCCAGTAAACATATCCTATCCAGAACAATGACTAAAAACCAGACATATCTTCTCTCTGGAGTTCAAGTAAAATATACATATTACCCCTCCACAAACACAGTAACACTATACTGGATACTTGCTGGTTTTGGCTGTCAGCACCCAGTCTCCTTCTGCAACAGCACTCTGATTTTGCTTTTAAAAAATTATACAGCTTCTCCTGCACTGAGTCTTGGTTAGATTTTCAGAGTGTCTTCTCCTCCCCTGGCCAAAGGATGGAAACATAAGTCTGCTAGGCAAATCAGATTCTCTCCTAGATATCTGAATGTGAAGCGAGAAAAATTCTATCGGAAAATAATTGCAACTATTGACCACTGCCAAGCCAGCTCATTGATTCCTATGACCTGTATCTTTTACTCTTCAGTTTTTCTTTGCTTCAATGAACTATCATATATCTTTTCCCTTTTTTGCTTCAATTATCTCGATTTTATTTGTTGCTTACAACCAAAAAACCAGGAGTCAAGAAACCAAGAGTGTGACAGAGGTCAGCAGAAGTCACACTGTAGCAGAAATCATAAAGCACAGCAGAGAAGCTGATTAAGAGGGAGACAGAACTGAGTTATAATGACAGGATACTGAGCATGGAGCCTGGTACCACTGCTACTGAAGGCAGGCATGAGGGTTCAGTCCCTAAGATTGTTCCATTCTAGAAGATGTGCCAATTATCCATGAAGTCATAAAATGAAAATAATCCGTTACGGTCAAAACTGTACTGCAATTCTCTTAAACACGTAGCTTTGCAGCTTTAAAATGATTCCTGTTCTTCCTTACCTCCCTCATGTACCCTTGAAGTAAAAAACCCCATTTAGCTGGAGCTAATTTGAGAGACCCTGTTCCCTGGGGGAAAAGGGAAGGGGGGGGGGGGGGAAGCATGCACACCTGTAAGTTCCCAATGCTGACTTGCTCCTTTAGGTTACTATCTCTCTTATATACTCCAGTATAAAGTCTTTTTCGCCCTGAAGGACAGTTATGTCTCTTAATATAATGTTACCTAACTCCCTAAAAATGTCAATGTTTGCGTCCCAGTGCCCACTTAATATGACAGGTGGCATACAATAAGATAATTTTTAAAAATCTCCCAATTATTAAATATCCACATCGTTCTAGCACTGCTGGGTACTCTGCCTTTATTTCTAATCCTTACAATCAAAATAAGATATTATTATTACTATTTACAGTTGCAAATGAATTACTCAAGACCATTAAGCTAGAAACACCTAGGTCTACCTGAATCCAAATCCCTCCATCTTTCCACCATTCCAACAGACCACGATCTAAATCAGGGGTTTTCAAACTGCAGGTCACAACCAATCAGTAGATCATGAAATAAAGCTGGTGGGTCGTACTCTTTTTGTTAATGAAATAGACAATATAAGTACATCACATGAGGGGCAAACACTGCTTCATGAAACTCTAATTTCAGTGTTACACACACATACAAGGCCGCAATGTAAATGTATGTCTTACTGTGGACCACAGACCAAAAAATTCTGAAAGCCATGGGTAGAGGCACTGTCTTTACTACAGCTGTATGCACTGACACTTCTCAATTTTTCATCAAAAGCCTGATGTTTAAAAACATTTGGGCAGTAAAATCCTTTACCTCATACCCTAAAGACACAATCAAAAAATAAAAATAAGGGGGTGGGGGGTTTGCAAGATGTTAAGTGAAAAGGTAGTATTTGGGACATAAGTACATATTTTTTCCCTCTCCAGCAAAGTATATAGTAAAACTACACCGCACATCCACGTAAGATGGCAAAGAACAAAAATGATCTAGCTAATCTTTCATTCTCTTCCCCCAGGCTCTTACTAAATCATTTTCAAAAATTCTTCCCTGCTTTGCTATGCTTCACTAGAGGTAACAACTCAATTTTCATGAGTGATTGGATAAATATTCTCCAATATATATTGTCTCCTTTAAAAAGATGACTTCACTCACATGTGTAAGCATACATACACACACAAAAAAAAAAAAAAAAAAAAAAAAAAGCATTCAGAAGGTGACGACCAGCAACGTCACTATGGTTATGGATGTTTTCCTCTATAGGAGGCCATGTGCCCGGAGAACAGCAATGAGCATTATGACACGGACTGAAAATTAAAGTGTTCTTTGTTACTGGGGGAAAAAGACAATTCAGTAATTCTTCTAAGGCACAAAAGCAGTCATTCATGTTAAGATAGACATGTGTTTAAGAACTTTTCTACCTTTTAAATATCAGTCACAAATTAGTCAATTACAGCACAAGGTAGTGGGCTGAATAAATGGATCTCTCCTCCTTTCCAAAGTCCACTGAAATGGCAGGGAAAAGATTTAAATTAAAATTAAATGATAGCACTGTTGCAGAAAAAGAAAAGATGTCACTGGATGATAAATTTTGAAGAAGTCTGGGCAAACGGAAAGCAGAAAAGGGGGAAAAAGGATGAAATCACATGTGAGACATCGAAGTCTTTTCAAGGACACCCTAGAGAAGTTCCAAGTTGTAATCAAATTAGTCACAACTACCAGGAGGAGAAAACAATTAGGGGGCTTCATCAGGTACTGTATTATCTTACTCTGGACAGATGACTCTCCTCTCACTGTGTGAAGAGACGCAGATGGTGGCAGCTTTTCCCTTCAGGATAAAGTTGGGGGGCTGATCTCTATAAACCAGGGATTTCTGCCTGAGTTAGACCTGAGAGAAAAGCAAAGCAGAAAGATGGAGGGAACATCAAAATCTCTAACACAAAGAGAGAAATTTAAAAAAAGGAGAGAAAAAGCAAGGAAAGGAAGAGGTGGGGAAGAGAGTAATCGCTTAATACCAACCCAGTGAAATCTACCAAAGCACTGTTCCCCGTCATACTTAAAGACAGCACAGTTCCCCAGGTGAGAAGGACACCGCTTTACCCACTCCTCATCCATCCTCCCTAGAAGGAGGTCTGGTCTGCTGGGCCACACCCAATCCCAATCCAAAGAATCCATCATACCAAACCCACCATTCCAGACAAGAGTCCTAGTAGAGAAAAACTACATACTGCAGCAGACACATTCCAACTGCCAATACTAACTCTGAGCCACCAAACATTTGGGGAAACCTCATGGCATAGAAGAGCAAGATGGATGAACAGACAGAACCATTATCAGAGAAAACGGAAATTGGGGGGAAAATGAGTGTGACTAAACACCAAATTACTTATCTGTAATACAAGGTTGAAATGATTTTCCCTTAAAGGGAAGGGAAGTTTACCTTCCTTTCAAGGTAAAGGAAGAAACAAAACTAAACTAAAAACCACACAAACACAAAGATGGAAACTGTAAGAAAAAAAAAACTGTGAATTAAGATCTAGGGGCCCAACACCCACTAATGTAAGATATCCAAAAGTGGAGAACAGAGATGGAGAAAAATTAACCCAAAAAAGGGGACATGTTAAACTTTTCAAGAACTGAAGAAAGATTCAGTTGTTAAAATGAAAAGACATACAACGTAACAAAAACAAACAAAAGATTCATATTCAGGATCATGCTAGAAAAACTGCAAGAGTGCCAAGGAAGCTTCTAGAGAGAAGCCAGAGTCACTCTTTCATCTCATCAAAAATACAGGATGCTGGAAGACAAGAGAGCAGTCTCCTACAAATTCTAAAAGAAAAATATTTTGAAGCCAGATTCCTACAACGCAGACCTTTACCAGTAATGTGTGCTACAAATAAATGGCTTACCAGGTAACTTGCATAGCCAAAGTCCTCTGCTGCAAGCAATTTCACTCACCACACAAATATTATCATTTTCTATACACATATTGTAACATGAAAAAGGTTAGAAAGCACTGCTCTCACAAGTCAGATTTGCCATAGAGTCAAAATAAAGACATTTTCAGACATTCAAGAACTTAAGTTATACTACCAAAAAAAAAAAATGAAAAGGTATAGCAGCAAAACAAAAAGGAACCCAATAAAACACAACGTAAGATAGAAGAAACAGGGGAGTGGGTACAGCTCAGTGGTAAAGTGCTTGCTTAGCTTTACCTGGGTTCAATCCCCAGTGCCTCCACTACAAAAAAAAAAAAAAAAAAGGGAAAAAAGAAGATAGAAGAAACAGTGGCACCTGAGTATAATCTAGAAACAATGAATAAGAAAACAAGAGAGACACTTACCACTGACAGTGGGAGATTCTCGTTTAATAGCAAAGGCTTAATAAGAAATTAATATATTTAATCCTCATAATATTACACACTAAGTAAGTCAAACAATTAGTAATTCTTTTCGAGTTCTAAAATTATCTTAGAGGGAAAAAGCAGGCACAGATCTAAGTACTGCAAATTCTAATCCTCTTATCTTTACTCTGTAAAAATACCAGGTTATCAAGTCAATAGAACAGTACACATATGATCCCAATTACTACTAAACTATATATAGTCATATTAAGTATTTTTCACATTGTTTTATCTATCTATCTATCTATCTTTCATCCTTTAATTGTGCACAAAAACACATTTGAAAAGAATACACACCATACTTTTCATTTGTCTATAGTGAATGGGATGAGGTCAGACTGAGAACTTTTTACCTGTCACTTTTTTATATACATCTGTTATGTTCAGTCGGTTCACTCATTTTCATCTGTATGCATGACATATAAAAGGTAAACTTGTTTTTAAAAAGCAGGGTCTGAAAAGATATATGCATATCCATGTTCATAGCAGCATTATTCATAATAGTCAAAAGATGGAAGCAACCCAAATGTCTACTGATGAATGAACAGATACACAACATGTAGTCTATATACATACAACAGAATATTATTCAGCCTTAAAAAGGAAGGAAATTCTGATACAGGCTATAACAGGGGTGAACGTTGAGGACATTAAGCTAAGTGAAAGAAGCCAGTCACAAAGACAACTACCATATAACGCCACTGATAGAGGTATCTAGTGTAATCAAATTCATAGAAACAGAAAGAAGGGTGGTTGCCAGGGGCTGGAGGGAAGGGGAAATAGGGAGTTGCTGCTTAATGGGTATAAAGATGAAGAGTCCTGGAGATTGACTGCATGGAAATGTACTTAACATAACTGAACTATTAAGTATATTTTACCAGAATTAAAAGATACATAAGGTTGAAAAGTGAAAAAAATTCAACATTAAAATATAAATAAATAAAATTTAAAATTATAAATTGTGACATCTGGGGAGATAGTCAATCCTCATTATTCATGGATTTCATGTTTGTGAAATCTGCCTGCTTTGCCAAAATTCATATGCAACCCCAAAATTAATACTTGTGGCACTTCCACAATCTTCACACATGTACAAGAGCAAAAACTTTGAGTTGCCTACAGTGCACATGCTCAGCACTGTCTTACTGTTTCACCTCTCATTCTGTAAACAAATGTCCTCTTAAGAAAAAAATGAAGTCCATTTAATGCCACATTTTTGTATTTTTATGCTTTTTGTTGGTTACCGTGCTACTTAAAATGGTCCCAAACACAGTGTGGAAAAGCTGTCTAGTGTTCCTAAGTATAAGAAGGCTTTGATGTGCCTTATGGAGAAAACGTGGGGTAGATGGGCTTCATTCACGCAGGAGTTTTAATGTTGTTGGCCATGAGCGCAATGTCAGTGAATCAACAATATATATTAAATGACTTTAAACAGAAATACATAGAACAAGGTTATTATTGATTCATTGACAAAAAAGTCACGATCAGAGGCTCACAGGAACCTAACTCCGTACTTCCCCTAGGAGCAATGGTTCAATATTTGCTAATTCAATGTTCACAGCAACTTTATAAATTTAACAAAGAAGAATAATGCGAACTGACTATATTAACCTACAAGTTTAAAAAAAAAAAGGAGGAATATTATAGGCAAAAAATATTGTTAATGTCAATCATGCCAATTAAACTTAATGTGATATTTTAAATATTTTAATGGCTAGAGAAGTTTTTTGTAGTATATGAAGTATGGGGGATAATTTATTTCTAAATTTAAAAATAAGTATCAGCTAACCCTTACTGAATACTTACGTAGCAGGCACTTAACTAAGCACTTTACTTCTCACATATAAAAGGTGCTTGGCTCAGTATCTTACACAGAATAAAAAATTCAGTGAAATACTGGCTAATACTACTTACAGCATTAAATTCCTACAGTCACTCTGTGAGGTAAGTATGTGAGCAAACCTTCAAGGTAATAGGAATCTGAGAATGTTACCTGATGGGGTTTGAATGCTGTGTAGACACAGCTGTGTAAGATGGCCTCTGACAGCTCATTCAGGCTATGACAAAACTGAGCTGTCCACCTTGATCATCTCTAATGAACAAGGCTTTGGGGACCAAGCAGAAGCAGCAGTAGAAAGCTATGAGGAGCAAAGGCGGACTTATAGGACAGTGCAGCAGGCTACTGCTTCTAACAGTGTTAGAGAGTTCAAATGAGAAAGTGACATCTTCAAAGCACCGACAAAGAACAAGGCAGTACTAAGTATGACATAAAAGAATTCTTCTCCAATCTCTGGACCAGCGATCAGCAAACTTTTTTCAATAAAGGGCCAAATAGTAATTTTTTTTAAGGCCACAGAAGATCTGTCGTAACTACCCAGCTCTGCTGCGGTGAAGTGAGAGTAGTCAGAAACTACACATAAATTTATGTGGCTGTGTTCCAATAAATTCCTATATATGAAAATTTGAATTTCATGTAATTTCACTTGTCATGAGATTTTGTCATTATTTTGATATTTTTTCCAATTACTTTAAAATGTGAAAAACATTTTAGCTGTGGGTCACACAAAAACAAGTGCAGGCCACATCTGGCCCGCAGGCCGTAGTTTGCCAACCTCGGCTCTAGATCTTTCAAGATCAAAATGCACAGTCTAATTTCGATGACTGTTATACTATAACATCAAGTGGAACCAAGAAGCAACGTTAAATAAACAGGAACACAGTGGTCATCAAACTGATTCCTCTGCGAGAATCTTGCAAAGTCCCTAAAATCCTATTAGAAAGAAGTCCCACTATAATCCTATATGGTTTGTACCAGAGGTACAGAAACTACAACCTGTAGTCCAAATTTGACCTGCGATGCTTTTGTAAACACAGACATACCCATTTATTTGGGTCTATGGATGCTTTAGCACTGCAGGAGCTATGCTGGGTAGTTTTTCAGGGGCTGTGTAGCACACAAAGCATAAAATATGTCACATGTGGCCCCTACAGAAGACGTCTGCTGATGCCTGGTCTACATAAAGAACTTGAAGCAGAGCATAAAGAGAGGCCATCAAAACAGAAAATCACAGCCTCTGGACGATCCTGGACCTCCAGCCTCTAGAACGAAGGTAAGGCAAAGCGCCCTCCAAAACGGTCCCATGATCTCCCTCTCGGCTTTCCACAAAAGATCAACAGCCACTTATCAGAGGAACCACGCACTTGGGAAAGAGAAATGTCCCAACCTTTTCAGGAATCCAAAATCTAACTCTTGAACTAATCCCTGAGAATCCAGACAGCACCACTGTGATATATGTGCCAGAATGAGGGATTACAGTAGTCAAATAATATATGAAGTTTCAGCCCAAGTTCATTTATCAGAGAGTGGATCAACCCTCCCATTTTACGGCTGTTTCTCCAGGTGAATGCACAGCTGAAAAGGGCAGTCTCGGCGGACTACCAGCTGACAACACCCCACATGGATGGTAGGACAGGTGGAGCAGTGGGTGGTACTGGATCAGGGAAGGAGCTCTCCCTCTAACCAAAAATTACATTCCCGGGGGAAATTACCCAAGAATCAAAAGCAGCAAGGGCTGGAATTCCTAGCAGATACTCATTTAATACAACTGTTTGGCTGATGCAGAACATACAAATGTACTTAGAGAAGAACAGTACTTTAAATGTACTACTACAAGCACAGTTGGTAATCCAAATTTGATCTCTTTAGTGCAGTACCTGGAGTAACAGCTAGAGTTCTGGCAAACGGTTCCTCCCTCTGCACAAGCTGCTTTCATTTGGCCTGGACAGCCGTATATATCGCTAAACTGCCTCATATTCCTTATGACCTTAGTTATCTGATCACACCACTGAACATCATGCTGGCTGATTACACTGATAAACTCAAGCCAACAGGACCCTGTGAGGAAACAAGAGCAGTACTCTAGAGGCCTTAAAAAGAGAGAGATGCCAGAAGACAGAAAGTAAGTCCCAAGAAATACAGGGTCCTGCCACCACTGTGAAGTTCCAGGAGCCAGTGGAGCGTGGCAACTCAGGATAGCACCTTCAAAGTGAAAAGCAAGTCATTACCTTGTACCTCCTACAGCAAAGAAAGAAGCATAAAGCTTGCTGGACCTCTGTGAATATTGAAAACAGTGTATACCAATTTGTGTGCTGCTCTATTTACTGAATGGTCTGAAATCCAGTAGTTTTAAGTTTAGCCCAGAACAAGAGAAACTTCTCTAGCCAATCCAGACTGCAGTACAAGTAGCTCTGCCACTGGACCATAATGACCCTCTGTTGCAATGGTGCTCAAAAGGTCAACAGATCAATACCATAAGGAACTACTGGCAAACCCCTCCAGGTGAATCACAGCCCAGACATCTAAGTTTTTAAGGCAAAACCATACCCTCTTTATCAAACTAAGACTCTTTTTTAAAAATAATTCTTGTACCTTTTTTGTGCTGTTAGAGAATGAACATCTAGCCACAGGTAATTATAAAACCTGAGCTGCCCATCAGGAATGATCCTCTTCCGATCCACCAAGTCAAAGGTGATGTGACAGAAACACTCCATCAGGAAGTGGTTACAATACACTCAGAGCAGGATTCAGGCGGGCTGTGAACCATGAGCATGGTTCACGTTTTCAGTGCGCCCACCCCTGATGCACCTCAGCTTCTTCCTCACACAAGGCCTCTCACTACACAGGGGACTCTACATGACTAGCTAGCTGACTGCCCCACCTGGAGCAGCTCTTAAGGAAAGTCAGAAAGAGAAATCCTCCCGCTGGGCAATACATCTCTCGAACCATGTCATTAATAAAGGGAAACAGAGTGAGGTTTGTATCAGTTCTTTTAAGGGGACCAATCATGAGGCTAGACTGCCAGGTCTGGTCCTCAAAAGAAACAGTACGGAGAACAATTTAAGGAAGAGATATGTAAATGGTGCTGTCAGAACTGACAAAGTGTGAATGTGAAGGGTCACCAAAAAGTCCCAGCTGTAGCGGAGACTTCCATAATCATGAGGCAGGATAATCCATTCCCTGGAAGTCAGGCAATATCTTTCATCAGCTACTTCAATGCCTAATCAATGACCTCACAAGAAACAGCCAGTCAAAAAACAGACAGTCAAGAAATTGTACCAACTTGCACTTTGCAACAAGGTTGACTCAGCTACCCTGCCAATGTACCATCTTTCTTCTCTAGGTTACAATGTGGTTAACAAATAGTCCTGAAAACCTTAATAGTTTACAACAGTCTCTTAAATATTTTGGGCTTATAACTCCTTGATACTCTTAAAATTTGAGGATCTCAAAGAACTTCTGTTTGCATGAGTTATAGCAATATTTACTACATCAGAAATTGAAGAATCTTTAAAATGCGTATTAATTTGTCTTTAAAATAAACCAACTACACATTAACAAATAAAATTTTTATTAAAAAATAAACTACATTTTTCAAAAAAAAAAACAAAACAATAAAATTTTAAGAAGAATATATTTTAAAAATGTCTTTAAGGCTTGCCTTAAAAGAAGACACTAGAGTACCACATCTGCTTCTGCATTCAATCAGCTGCAATATGTTATTCTGGTTGAAATAAATGAAAAAAATCCAAACTCACACAGGTATGTAGTTGGATAAGGAAGGAATACTTCATGGCTTTTTTGAATAGCTATGAATATTATTCTTTGATTCTGTATCAAAACTCAACAAATTATAGTGTCTTAAAGGTTCACTGAAGTATAGAGTCTTAAATTCTATCAATTAACTTCTGTAATGTTACATTAAAATCCATCAGTCTGGCAATATGAGTCGGTCTTTTACCCATATATACTTTTGTAACATTATTCATCAATCATAAATATTGGTCCACTGGATTTGGTATATCTCCCAAAGGTTGGTATCTGATTATACAACACCGTTTTTAAAAATTACACTCACTCCTGTCACTACCAAGCTCATTCGAAAAAGCCTAAGTACTGGGATCTGTCAAACTCACACTGCCTGATAATTTTCTAAAATTTTAATTCACCCTTGAAACTCGGACTTTATCATTGGCAACAAATACTGTCAGTTGTTCTCCTTGAAGTAAAGGCTCACTTCATTTGAGGAAATGTCTGTCAAATGCCCATGTCAGAATAACCCTAAAGAATCACTGTTTCAAGTGAAAATGACATTCCACAGGAAGAGGCTAGTTCAGCTGATAACTCAAATAATCACACAAGTACGTGTTTCCCTGTGACTCATACTTCAGCATGCAGAAGTGCTTCATGTAAAGAGACTTGTAAAGAGATGGATACTCAAGATCAGATACGTTTAATTAATAAGTTTCACTGCTTCATCAAGGACATTCTCCAGTACAATTGTTTTTTTGTTTACTATAAATAAATGATGACAAATAGCAAAATGTGAAGCAACTGCACTCATTTCCCACCACCACTTGTGAACCACAGTGCAGTGTCAACACAGTAAAAAGGGCACTCCATATCATTATTAAAATAGTTTTAACCCTGAAAGGGTCTTGGGTTCAGCAGATAGTGCTTTGAGAACTACTGGCATAAAATACTGGAATAAAAATATATTTCTCATTTTTGTTGACTTTGGGTTGGCTACAGTTACCTTCTTCATTCTGGAATCCTGGCAAAATAAAAAGCCTTTATCTGGCACCTGTTCTTGTGGCAGAGGAAAATGAGCAAAAATCAATTCATGCAATGGCTTTTAAAGTTTCTGCTTAGACATGACATATCACTTCTCATCTTCTACTGAATATGGTCAAATCGCATGGCCAGGCCTGGTGTCAACAGGAAGAAGGAAGTACTCTCCTCCCATAGGTAGGGACACTGTAGAGAGAAGTCCAGTAAAGAAAGGAAGCAAATAATTTAGAATACTACTACTTACCAGAAGCAGCAGCTCTGAGTCCCTCTCACCTCCACACCAAACAGTACCATATTTCTCAGTGGACAAACTGCCACCTGGTAGCAAGCGGATAACACTTAAGATCTTTCCATCATGAAGGAACTTATCTCCATGAAATACACACTTGGCTTTTGTAAACAACCTTATGTTAACTACCCCAGACACAAGTCCATTATTTGTAACTGTCTTATTCTGAAGGGAGAGTAAGTTTTAGGTTCTAAAAAACCAACCCACATACCAACTTAGGACACAAATCTTTCATAAACTGTAGCTCTTAGGTTAGAGCCTGTTAGAGCTGTTTGAAGTCGAAATACAAAAGGAGGTATATTTGTCCACGTTACGTGGACAGTTAAGTAGTGTTGTGGATATCCATCATATTCACCACTACTAAAAATCTGAACAGACTTTCTGGATATTTCTACATTTTATTATCCATCATCTAATGTATTAATGTGATTTTTAATTTGCTCCCATAATCGCTAATGTAGAAATCAGAACTTAAAATTCCCAGCCTCCTTTATACCTAGAGACACAGAATATTATTCTACATCTATTATATAAACCTCCAAGAGACTCTTAATTTGGAAGTAAGCAACAAGCAGAATTTCCATTTCTAAGCCCAAGGTAACAGATACAGTTGGCTTTTGAAGGTGGTGGCAGCAATATTAGCCATTTTCTAGTGGTTACAATGTAGAGCTGTCACTGAAACAGCACCAGAGCCAACAGTAGTAGCGTCTACAAACAGGCTGAGTACCCGACATGCAGTGCTCAGCAGCAGCAGCTTTCTCAAAACCAGTTCTGTAGTACGGTTTTGGGAAATGTTCCCAGAGGCTTGGACTCGGATCTGTATCTCTATCACTCCCCAACGACTCTGTGAGCTACCTAATGTACTTTAATAATTCCCTGCTCTACAACAGACAGGCTGAGTTGTTTATAATAAAGAGCTATGATTTACAATACTTGTATTATTCCTATTTCACACATAAGAAAACTGAAGGTTTAGATGGTTTAGATGGTTAGGTATCTGCTGACATCTGGTTTCTTAGATTTGAAAGCTCAGACTTTGCTAATTTTATATTATGCTAATTCTACAATTAATTACTTAAAATAGTTCAGGACAGCGACTGAAACAAATTAATCATCATCCTTCTAAAGCAAGAGGTGGCAAACTATGGCTCATGGGCCAAATCCGACCTGCTTCTGTACAATCCACAACCTAAGAATAGTTTTCACATTTTTATTTTCTTATATTGTTTCATTTTTTTTAACATTTTTAAACATTTTTTATTGAGTTATAGTTATTTTACAATGTTGTGTCAAATTCCAGTATAGAGAACAATTTTTCAGTTATACGTGAACATACATATATTCATTGTCACTTTTTTTTTTTGCTGTGAGCTACCACAAGATCTTGTAAATATTTTCCTGTGCTGTAGAGTATAATCTTGTTTATCTATTCTACATTTTGAAATTCCACTGTCCCTTCCCATCCCCGCCCCCTTGGCAACCACAAGTTTGTATTAAGAATAGTTTTCACATTTTTAAATGGGGAAAGGGGGAGAATGTAAAAATTACATGAACTTCAAATTTCAGTGTCTATCATAAATAAAATTTTACTGGAACACAGCCATGCCCATTCATTTACATACTGTCTATGGCTGCTTTCCCATTCAACAAGCAGACTTGAGAAGCAGCCTAAAATATTTACTACCTGGCTCTTAACAGAAACAGTATGCCAACCTCTGCTCTACAATTATTCTAAAATAACTGAGGAAATGCCAATGTAAACTAATACAACAATAGGTATATATGTATTTTTTTCACTCTTGATTAGCTATTTGAGAATATAAGACATCAAACTGCAAAATTTACCCCATAGTTAAAGTTCAACCAGAAAGTTCAATTTTTTTTCTCTCATTTACCTGCTTCTACAGCAAGGGCAAACACATCAAATTAAAAGTTAGTGTCAAAAAGTGTTATTTTCAGGACAATAACCAAGTCACCAAGAGCCAAATGTACCCAACTATTCCTTGTCTCTAGAAATTGAAAGTAAGGAGATTTTTAAAAAACTGCCGTGAAGGTTTTTTTTGTGGGGGTGGGGGGTGTAGAACAGGATTCAAGATTACAAAAGAGGAGCAAGTAAGTTTAGTGTCAAAAAGGTTGACATTCTGCAGGGGATAAAGAGTCCTCAATTCATTAAAACTAAATAAAATGAGCTGAAACAGGAAATTCACAAGTAGATGACTGGAACATGCAGCACTAAGAAATGCTCATAACAGGGCACCTTCTCTGCTTGCCAAAATCCAGAGCCCCAAAGTCACCAGATCAGTAAAGCTGAAAATCGACCAGTCCCTAATTCGGTCTTCCTCTTTCAGCATCTACAAAATGAGGTTACCTAACAAAACAAAACAAAACAAAACAAAACAAAACAAACAAAACGTCCCACTGAAGTACTTAGATTCATACATTGTTTTTCTGCCATGTAGTTTAACGGTATTTCAGAAAAAAAAAAATTCCCGTTTGTTAGTAGTATTCCTAGTTCTATCTTGACTTAACTTTATAGAAATGACTTCACTATATGGAAAAAAGTAAGTCATGTGTAAGCCTTTATTCAAGTGCCATAGAGACAGAAGTCACAGAAAGTAGTTACCTAAGGATTCTGTGCCACAGCCATAGTTCAGGCAGGATGAGAAGGAAGTAGATACAATTATTCACAAATAAGGAGGAACAGTCACAAAGTTTTATATTTTACCTTCATTTAAAAATTAAGACACAAATTGGAACAACCTATGAGAATTTATGGGATCTGACCTTACCATATATAATACAAATCTACCACTGATGAAACGTTTGGAACATAAGTTGGTTGTTCAGAACTTACAATTCATTCTCCTGAAATAAGGCTATATATAATGTACTTGTTTCTAAGATAGCTCAGAAAAGGTAATAATAATAATAATTAATATTAATAATAATAATAAACCAAAAAGAAAAATAGGGTCACAGAATCAGAAATGATGCTGATTAAAAATGCTGTTCACCTTCTTTATTTCACAGATAACACAACTCTGGTGAAGAAACGTGAGTAACTTGCCCAGTGTCACCGTCGTATATAAATTCAAAGGTGGGAAGAGAGCCAGATACATGCTTAAAGGCACCACACTCCAATTTCCCCATCTCTACATATCAAATATTTTTTAAAGTCTGTATGTCTCAATATGGCTTAACTGTATCAGTATGTATCAGGAGCAATATTAAAACAAACACTTGCATTTGATTATCTCAGTGATTTTGTTTATATAATAAAGTTGTAAGTAGGCTTAGTGAGAAACCAGCTGCACTCCAGAACACCTGTGGTACACCCCCTGCCTCAACTATGGAGATACCTCAGAGTAAGTTTTCACTATCCAAGAGTAAAGGGAGTTTTCCCACTAGATATAGTACTCTTTTGTCCTAAATACTGCTAAGTATAATTTGTTCCCAGTTGGTTCAAATGTGTAACAGTGTGAGGGTATTTCAGGAATAAATTAAATACAACTGTAGAAATTTACAAGTTTTGTTATTTTACTAAATTGGCCTGGCTGTGCTGCAAAACTTCTTCCAAAGATACTCCCAGCTGTCACTCTTCCTTTTCAGCTTACAAGACTTTAAAGTTGCTACACTCACTCTAGATTATGCATCTTGCTTTTTACTCCCAGACGGCTGTCCTTGCTCTCTTTGGATTCTCCAGAGCCAAAGGACTGACTAATTTGAGACCCACTCTAAGCTCTTGCAGAAAGCTGCTATATTCATATTTATCTCCCTCACCTACTCAGGCAATGTTGGCCCCAAGTTCTATATATTTCAGTTTTTTTTTCCTGTGTAGACATCTCCAAGCCCTCATTCAGACTCCACAGAGTTTGCTATCCCATTTACTTGATCTTGACTAGCCCTAAATGCACTATTACTGCTTCCATCTCTCTCTGCTTTATTTCTCTTTTCCTCACAGCTTTCCTAAATGTGTTTCGCTCCTGCTCTTCACAATTCCTGCTCTTACATTCCTATTCAGCTGATGCTACCATGCAGAACCACACTGCTTGAAGAGTGTTTTGCAACCAACACATGTAACATGATTGCCTTTTATGAACCCAGACGGCAAAAACTAACCTGCCCAGTGCCTCAAAACTGAATTAACAGCAAGGTCAAGGTTTAATACAATGTAAAGAAATTCCTCACCAACCAAGCAACCACCTTACCTAGAATTTTATCAAACACTGTATCAAAAATAATTTAGAGGAACATATAAGAGTGAATAGAACAATGCTAAAAAATAAAAATTTAAAACTAATGCATAAGACAAATAAGAACAGAAAAGTAAATGAAAGTCACAACAAATCTTAAGCTTTCCCAAAGAAGATATACAAATGGTCAAAAAGAACATGAAAAGATACTCAGCATCATTAGGTATCAGGCAACTGAAGTCAAAACCAAAGTGAGATACCACCTCACACACATTAGGATGGCTATTATCAAATAAACAGAAAATAAATCTGTGCATCAACATACACAATCAAGTTTAAAAAAGGCAACTTAGGGAATGGCAGAAAATATTTGCAAGTCATATATCTGGTAAGAGATTAATACACATAATATATAAAGAACTCCAACAATTCAACAACAAAAACCCCACAAATAATCTGATTTAAAAATGGATCTGAATAGACTCTATTCCAAATAAGACAGACAAATGACCGACAAGCATATTAATCGATGTTCAAAATCACTAATTAGGGAACTGCAAATTAAAATAATATCATCACACATCCATTAGTGTAGTTATTATAAAAAGAAAAACTCACACCAACAGAAAGTAAGTGTTGGCAAGGATGTGGAGAAACTGGAACCTTTGTACACTGTTGTGAATATGCAAAATGGTGCAGTTCCTATGGAAACAGTATGGCAGTTCCTCAAAAAATTAAACTGAATCACTACATGAGCCTACAATTACACTCCTGGATATATACTCAAAGAAACTGCAAGGGTCTCAAAGAGGTATCTGCACACCCATGTTCATAACAGCATAATTCACAATAGCCAAAAGGTAGAAGAAACCCAAGTGTCCATGGACAGATTAATGAATAAACAAACTGGGGTCTATACATCCAACGGAACATTATTCAACCTTAAAAAGGAAGGAAATTCTGATAAATACTATTTTATATATATATTAACCTTGAGGAACATTATGCTAAATGAAAGAAGCCAGTCTCAAAAATACAAATACCATATGATGCCACTTATGAGGTATCTAGATGCCAGGGACTGGACAGAAGGGAATTTAGTGAGTTGTTTAAAGGGTACAGAGTTTTAGTTTTCCATGATGAAAAAAGTTCTGGAGACTGGCTGCACAACCATGTGAATGTACTTAACACAACCAAAAGGTATATTTAAAAATGGTTAAGATGGTAAATTTTATGTTGTCTTACCACAATTGAAAAATAAATAAATAAATAAATAACAAGTGTTGGAAAGGATATGGATAAGTTGGAACCGTTGTAAAATGGTTTAACCACTGTGGAAACAATATGGTTGTTTTTCAAAATATTAAACATAGAATTACCACCTGATCCAGCAATTCTGGGTAACTACTCAAAGGAACAGAAAGCAGCAACTCAAACAGATATTTGTATACCAATGTTCATAGAAGCTTTCTTCACGATAATCAAAAGGAAAAAATAACACAAGTGTTTATCAAAAAATGAACAGATAAGAAAAATGTGGATATACCCACAACAGAATATTGTTCATGTGGTATGCACAACAGAATACTATTTGGCTATAAAAATAAATGAAATGTTTTTTCACCAATAGTCAAAGGTACAAACTTTCAGTTATAAAATAAGTAAGTCCTGAGGATGTAACACAAACATGATGACTATAGTTAACAATACTATACTGTATATATGAAAGCTAAGAGGGTAAATCTTAAAAAGTTCTCATCACAAGGAAAACAAAACTATTTGAGAGGATAAATGTTAACTAAACAATAATTATTGTAGTAATCACTTCATATTATATACATATACCAAATCATTATGTTATACACCTAAAATTTATATAGTGTTCTATGTGAATTATATCTCAATAAAACTAGGGGGAAATTTTTTTAAAAAATGAAATTCTGGTATATGCTACAATACTTAAGATGAACCTTGAGGACATTTTACAAGCGAAATAAATCACACACAAAACGACACATATTCTATGATTTCATTTATATCAGGCACCTAGGATAAATAAATTCTTGCAGACAGGAAGTAGAATAAATGTTACCAGATCCTGGGAGAGGAGAGGAAAGAAGAGGTATTGTTTAATGCGTATAGTTTCTGTTTGGGACAATGAAAATGTTCTCGAAATGGATAATGGTGATGGTTCACAATACTGTAAATGTACTTAATGCCACTGAATTGTACACTTAAAATTGATTAAAATGGTAAATTTTATATTCCGTATATTTTACCACAAAAACTCCAGGCTTTTAGCAGCAAATAAAAAAGGAAGACAGATAGACAGACAGACAAACCCTAAATCTGCTAAGATGCAAAGGCACAGCCATAGTAAGAAAAAGACTGTCCTGTCAATGACACCACAAAGACATTTCTATCCTAAGTCCTCATGAAAAGGACACTGATACACGTGAACAGCACTGTTAATAGTTTAACATTATGCATTTAACATTCTCGTCCAACAGGCCTTAATACACCTAAGTGGTCTATCTCAGGACCTTCATAAAATTTCTGAATATGGCTACAGGCCCATAGTTTCCAAACAGACCACGAGGCACCCGAGGGTACCAGAGTGAACTCACAGGGGCAACACAAACTATTTTAAAACTTGAGGAGAAAACAGTGATACACATACTGTATCAGAAGCCACAACTATTCTGTAAGATTTAAACTGATTTCTAAAAGAATTTTTTAAAAAAGTACATAAATTAAAGAAAGAAGAAGTCACAGTCAACTGTGTGTCAATAACAAACAGGCCAACATTAGTATAATGGAAGCTGCAGAAGGTTGGAAAGAAAGTAATCTTAATTTGTTTGAATTCTATTAAAGTATAAACCTACAAATCTAAGAAGCTCTACAAAATCCAAGCAAAATAAACAGAAAACTGCAACAATTATAAACAGAAAATTACACACATTATAATCAAACTGCTGAAAAAAATCGTAACAGCAGCCAGGAAAAACCCAATAAATTAAATATGAAGGAACAAAACCCTGTAGCCTGCCCATCAGAAATCAGAAATAATGCAAGGAAGAAATAATGGAAAGAAGTCTTTAAAATATTTAAGTAAAAAGGTGACAACACATAATTCTATATCCAGTGAAATATCCTTCAAAACTGAAGGTAAAATAAACATTTTATCAGACAAACAGAAGTTAACAGAATTACCCACCAACTGACCTGACTAACAGAAACACTGAAGAAAGTTCTTTAGTAGAAAGAAAACAGAAGTAAAAACTCAGATATACTCAAAAGAATGAATTCCATAATTGGTAAACATGTACTAATATAAAAAAATTCTCTTCATTTTAAAATTCCTCTAAAAGGTAACTGTTTAAAGCAAAAACAATAATATATCTGAGTTTGTAACAACTATGGAAATAAAATGTAGAGCAAAAATGGTATAAAATCGGACAGACTATAGTAAATTTATACACAAAGTATTATAATTTTACTTGAACACAGACTGGAAAGTATGAAAAAAGTCAACTGTAGGGTAACAACTTAAAGAGTATACAAAGAGATACAGTCAAAAATCAATATGGAAATAAAAATGGGACGCTAAAATTTACTAAATCAACCAAGAAGGCAAATTTAAAAAGAAAAGAAACAATTTCAAAGTAGTATTCTTAAAAGTTCAACCACATCATTACATTAAATGTAAATAATCTAAATCCAATTCAAAGACAAATTGTCAGCCCAATTTTTTTTTGAAGACCTAACTATATGCTGTCTAAAAGAAACCCAGTTTTAACTGTAAAAATACAGATCAAAAGTAAAAGAACAGAAAACATATACCATGCAAAAATTAGACATAAGGAAACCAAGGTTGTTGCATTAGTATCAAACATGGTACTTTTATAAGGACTAAGAAAAGCATTTCATAATGAGCAAGTGGTTAATCCATCAAAAAAGACATAAAAATCTTAAACATGTGCACCAAACAACATAACTTGGAAATATGTGTGTGTGTGTGTGTGTGTGTGTGTGTGTGTGTATGAAAGCTAACAGAAGTTAAAGGAAAAATAGATCACACTTGAGTTGGAGATTAAAACTCTTCTCTCTGTAAATGATAAGAATCCTAAGAATACATAATATCTGAACACCTCACCAACCTGACTCAAACTGACATTTAAAGGAAACACCTCACGCACGAGCTATAAAATAGATATAAAATATTTAAATCAGAGTATTTTCTCTGATCAAAGGGCGAGACATGTACAAAGTCCTCAAATATTTGAAAATCAAACACACACCCTACAAAATAAGCCAAGGGTGAAAGAAGAAAACAAAGAAAATTAGAAATCATTTTGAATTAAATGAAAATGAAAAGAGCTTATCAAAATTTATGGAGTGCAGCCATAAAGCAAGACTTAAAGGGGAATTTGTAGCTCTAAACTGCTTTCTATTATTCAAAAGAACTGAGATTAGACGCCACTGGTATAAGCTTAATAAGAAGCTAGAAAAAGAGCAAATTAAATTTGGTAAATAGAAAAAAGAGTGGGAATCAATGCAATAGAAAATGGACACACAACAGAGAAAAAGCAATGAAATAAATGTCTGTCTTTGAATAAATCAATGAAATGTATAAACTCTAAACTCATCAAAAAATAGACATACTTCTAATCATAAGATACGAAAAAGGTAATTTAACCACAAATTTCACACTCAATAAAAGAATAACAAAAATATTAAGATAATAAATTCTGCAATTCAAAGAAAAAAATTATTTTGAAAGACACTAATTACCAAAATGGAGACAGAAAATCTACAGCACCCCATGTCTATAAAAGAAATTTAATATGTTATTTTAAAACCATGCCACAAAGAATCAAGACCCAGATGACTTTCTGGTGAGTTGTATCAAACATTTAGAGAAAATACCAAACCTACACAAACTCCTTGGAAAAACAGAGAGGACAAACATTTTTCAATTTTTTTTCTGAAATTAGCTTTACCCCAACACCAAACAAAAACTATAAATCAATGTCCCTCATGAACACAGATGAAAAAATTCTTATAAACTATCAGGAAATTAAATCAACAACATATAGAAAGGATAGTATATTATGACTGGTTGCAAGCAAGGATGGCTTAACACTTGAAAGTGTTAAATAAAAGGAGAAAACACATATACGATCATCTCAGTAGGTGCAGCAAAAACCTCTGACAAAATCCAATACCCACTCACAATGAAAGTTCTCAGCAAACTGTAAATAGAAGAAAGTATCATCAACATGATAGAGTCTCTATGGGGGGTGGAGGGTGGGAAGGGATAGACTGGGATTTCAAAATTGTAGAATAGATAAACAAGATTACACTGTATAGCACAAGGAAATATACACAAAATGTTATGATAACTCACAGAGAAAAAAATGTGACAATGAGTGTGTATATGTCCATGAATGACTGAAAAATTGTGCTGAACACTGGAATTTGACACAACATTGTAAAATGATTATAAATCAATAAAAAATGTTAAAAAAATGATAGAGTCTTTAGAAAAACCTGTAGCTAACATCATACTCACCAGTGAAAGACAAAATTCTGTGCCCTTAAAATTGAGAACAAGGCAAGAATGTCCTGTATCACCAACTCCTACAAAACACTGTACTGCAGACCCTATGCAGTTGAAATAAAGCAAGAAATTAAAGGCATACAAATCAGAAAGAATGAGTTGTCTTTATTTACAGATACTATGATCATACACAAAGAAAACTGCAAGAAATCTACCACTCTTTCCACCCCCAAAAAGCTGGTTTTTGACAAAGGATAGTGTCTTCCAACAGATGGTACTGAAACAACTGGATATTCACATGGTGGAGGGAGAGGGGGAACTTACCTCATAGCATATACACAAAAATTAAATCAAAGTAATTTAATGTTTGATTTCAGACCTAAATGTAAAAGCTAAAATGCTACAACTTATAACAAACAACATAGTATAAATCTTCTTGGGACACAAAGAACATAAATCATGTAACAAAAAATGTATAATCCATGTGATCAAAATTTAAAACTTTGACTCAAAAAAAAAAAAAAAGACATGAAAGGAATGAAAAAGCAAGCCATATACTAGAAAAAATATGCTATGTAATTCTGACAAAGACTTGCATCCAGAATACTATAAAGAAAACTACAACAATTATATGAAGATACACAACTCAAATAATGAGCAAAATATTTAAACAGTTCACAAAAGATTTAAGAATGTCATCAATGAAATGGAAGTTAAAATACAAGGAGATAACTACAAAACATCCACTAGAACGGCTAAGATTAAACAGGTTAGAACTTCCAAGGTGGAGAAACTTGGCAGGAATGTGAACTGGTACAACTACTTGGGAAACAGTTTGGCAGGTTTGTGGTTTGTTTTGTTTTGTTTTTTAATAATATTAAACAACACTTACCAAGTGACCTAGCAATCCCATTCCTAGGTAAAAAGAAGTGAAAATATGTCCACAGAAAGACCTCTACACAAATATTCATTAGCCAACAGCTTTATTTCTAATTGTTCAAAACTGGAAACAACATAAACATTCATCAACAGGTGAACGGTTAAAAAATGGCAGTATATCCATACAATGGAATGGTACTAAGAAAGGAACTAATTACTGATACAGACAACAGCATGATGAATCTTAAAACTGGGGGGAGGGGGAGAGGAGCCAGGCACAAAAAGAAAACAATACTTTCTATTGCTGCTGTAACAAATTACCACAAATTTAGTAGCTTTAAACAACCAAATGTATTATCTTACAGTTTTGTAGGTTAGTCTGACACAGGTCTCAAGGGCTCAAATTAAGTCATAAAAGCAAGGCCACATTCTTGTATGGAGGCTTCTACAGGGAGAGCCATTTCTTTGACCTTTCCAACTTCTAGAGGCAGCCCACATTCCTTGGCTTAAGGCCCCTTCTTCCATTTTCAGAGTCTACTTTGCTAAACTGTATCTCCCATTCTTCACCAGTCATCTCTCAGACTACAGTTTTTAAGTATTCAAGTAATTATAATCTGTAAAACCCAGGATACTCTCCCCATCTCAAGTCCCTTAACTTAATCACATCTACAAAAACCCCTTTGCTATGTAAGGTGTGGCTGTGATTAGGAAATCACCACTGGACAACTACTAACAACCTTAAGGTTATTAAACCCAGAAAATTAACCTAACTTTCCCGCAGTAATACTAAGCCAGTATCATTCTTCTATATACACTCAATATAAATCAAGAAACAGAAATATTCATCCTATGGCTACATTTAGTGAGGCCACCAAAAGTACATCTCTCCTTACCTCCAAAACTAAAGCAATAAAAAAATAAGATGTGGTCTCTCAAATCATTAGCATTCAGAAAAGTCTCAATGTAGCAATATTCTATTAGAATGTTAGACCTCCTGCTGTAAAATGTAAAAAGAACTGGAAGAATTTTTTTTTTTAATTCCTATAGTGACAGGTTATTTTTTTTACTTGTGTGGCACCAGTTGAATTTTCTCAATGGAAAAAAAAGGAGAAATCAGTTTCCATCGTGGGTTTAAAATGTTGGGCCTGATTCCTGCTGCTGAGGAAAGTAAATAGCTCACTTCTAAAACTGAATGAACAAGCTTCTTGAAATTATATCAATTCTCTAATGTTAAAAAGATTCCCTCAAAAATGGTACATAAATTACCACTTATGGCATGATTTAGAGCATCACTTTATGAAAATAAGGACCCTCTATTTTAAAATAGAGCACATTCATTCAATAGTTATGAGAACTGCATGATTTATTAAAAAGAAAAACTATACATAAAAGTCAATATATATAATTTACACACATATAAATGACAAGTCTGATCAAGATAACTACTTGAAAACACAAAGACATAAAATTCTCATCATTTTTAGTAGCATGAGTTTATATTCAGACTCTCTTCTTTCTTAAAATAAGCATTTATCAACACCCCTTTCCAAGCACTAAAGGTATGTCAGCCCTTGCTGATCTATTGGAAAGGGGGGGGGGGAATCACCCACATAATTGTATAATTATAATCAGTAGTAAATGTTAAGAAAAGTATTAGCCCCTACGACTCCAAGAAAGGCCTCTCCTAGCAAACAACATACTGTAGCCACTTGGAGCATGGGGCTTGGCAAAAGCTGATGATGACGACCATTCATGTTTATAAGACAAGCTACGCTGGCCGCAAACCCAGGAGGCTATGCTGCTGAGTTTCACAGACACTAGTTACACGTCTGCATAAGGACTCAACACTTTGTTTCAATAAAATTTAGCATGTTTATCTGTTTAAAATTATGTGTGATCAATGGATCAAGGTCATTAATACCCCCATGTATCTAACCTCATAGTTTAGATCTAATTTAACTTAGTAACATTAACTACTGGTTAAGAGCATGGCTAGAGAGTCACGTTTGCACGTGTTCCTAAAAACATTAATCTAAGAAAGAAAAAAAAAGCTGGAAGAAACAAAAGTTGGAATGCTTTTCTCTAGGAGCTTAGACAAAATTATATAAATTAAAGAGCTGCTAGAAGGTTTCTTTTGCTGATTTGTGGAATAAGTAGAAGTATCTAGAGTTTGCAGGAAGAAAGAAGAATCACATAATGTCCAGAACAGTCTCCACTGAGTCCTCAGCTCCTACTCTGTTCCCAATTCCGGGATATATCTCCACACCAAATTTCATGAGATACTTTTCCAATAAATTATTTTTCATCAAACTCTCAGCTATTGGGTTTTGTAATTTTAAACTCAAAGAGTCCTAAATCATAAAACAAGCCTAAAGTCTATAACCCTGTAGAAGCTTAAAAAATATATAAATGTATAATAAAGTACTCAACAATCAAAAGCCAGTTAAACAATTTATATACCTAAATAAATATACACAAACACATTGGTTTTTTAAATTTGATAAATGTTTAACACCCTAATTTTCATTTGTTGTGCTTTGCTGTTTTTCTGATAGTTCTGCCTACTTACTATCTCAAATAACCCAAACCAGTTCTTGCCTTTCTCAATTTCCAAGTGGTTATTTTAGCTAGTCTATGTGCCCTTGAAGTCTTCTTTTCCACAAAACTCTAATTAAAGAAAGCAGATTTCTACAAGCAGAAGGCAAACAGATTATTTCCTGCACCTACCTCACATTTTTATGTACCTTATGAACCCATCAGATTAATTCCATTTTCAATTAATAAAATGCAAGTCAAAGACTTTGAACTCGCACTAAATGTGTACAATCCTACATAAAAGATAATCATTGTAAAATGACCATCAGCACCAGACTGATTCCCAAGCAGCACTGGTCATGGCTGGGAACACTGAGAAGACAGTAAATAGCTCAGCAACATAGACAGTAGGGTTTGCGATGTTTTTGTTTTGTTTTTTGCCTCCTCTGAACTAAATTTTACATATACATGTATACACACACAAAAGAATTAGTTACTAAACAGGACATTCTCTGATTTCTTTAACTTAGGGACATAATTCAAACAGATCAATCTAGAAAAAACACATTTCTTAGACTTCGTGCTGTATTTATTGACTGTAAGACACACAGTCTAAAATCAGGGTTTCCTTACAATTAGTGTTGGCCAGCTAGCATCACGTCATAGCTGTCCTTGCTTGTAATTATGCAAGCTGCATCAACATTTACAGAATGCAAGTCAGCAACGTGGGAACTGGAAACAATAGTTGGCCACTCTTTTAAACCCTACATCTCAGACAGTTAAGGGGAAAAGGTGCAAGAGCTGGAGAATAAGAAATGTTGTCAAGATTCCTAAAGCTAGCTTCACTTTCTACACATCACTTATTATACAAAGATATACATGTATAAATGTGTAAAATATATGATGATCATAGATCCCCTCCCCCAGAGTATCTCAGTCTGGATTAAAGTTGTTTTATTATTAATCCTTAAAAACTATCAATAGTCTAATTTTAAGTTAATACAATTAAACAGAAAATATTCAATACTACTCTGTCCAAGGAAATGCAAATTCTCAATCCCATCCCAGACCTACTGAATCAGAAATTCTGGGAGTGGGACTGCAAGACGTTAAAACATGTTTTAACAAGTTCTCCAGGTGAACCACTGACACAGTTCTTAATTAAGACATTCACTTCACACCTCCACCATGGCAAGAGACTCCAGAAAGCCAACATACCTTCCAAGGTGCCAGCAGGATGATCTGATCACATACCCTCCAACTCAAACTCCTTGAAATGGCCCCTCAACTTTCCAAAGCCTCGGCTCACCCACAGGACCTTCAGCATCTGGATCCTGCCACCACTTCGTCCTATCTCCCCCAACACCACTATCTTACACAGGGAGGCTTATCTCTAGACCTCCCTCACACATCATTATACCTAGTGGTCTTGGCACCACTATTCCTCTGACTGGAATAGCTTCCCTCCCTCTACCCACCCACTTAATCCCACATTTAACTAAGATCTAGACATTTTCAAGACTTGTTCCACAATTCAGCCTGGCCCAATACTGGGTTAAGTACCCCTTCCACATGCTCTGAAAAGCAACCTATGCTATCCTTCTCAAGTTCTTATTATTTCCTGTTGACTCGTAGCACAGTACCTGGCAAATAACAGGCACTCAAAATATGTTTGAGGAATAAAAAAGACCTTCTTTCCTACTACATCTAGACTTCTTGGGATCAATAGCCATATCTTACTTGTCCTTAGATCCCTCACGTCTAAGAATGCTGGCACAAAAATAATTCTTAAAAGTTTGCTGAGTGAATAAACACTGTTCAGAAGCCATAAAAAAAAAAAAATCTGTTGTAGAATCACAAGCCAATACTAACACTCTGTAAAATCCATATGAAAACATTACTTCCTGAATTAGAATAAAATTTTGTTGTCATTCCAATAAAAGGAAACCAGGGTTTCCTGGAGAAATGATTGATTCTAGGGCTAGGACACGTAAAATACAAGATGAGTATGGAGCCCCCTGTGTGTCAGGAAGAAAAAACTGATCACAAAAACAAAGAGTGGGTCACGTTGAAAGAGCACAAGAGTCAGCCTGCACGAGTTCCCAGTGGCCAAAGCTAGAACAATTTCAGCAACAAAGTCAGGTGTGATAATATTAACTTACAACCCAAAGAACAAAATAAAAATCCATGGATCCATTGACCTAAGTGACTAAAAAAAAATAAATGAGGGAAAAGGAGCAAATCTGTATAGAAAAAAATCCAATTAATACATGTAGAAGGCAAAAGGGAACTAGAAAATCACCATTAGAACACAGTAATCACTACTGCAAATAATATCCCACTGATGAATGCTAAAACTATTGGACACACTTTTTAAAAAAATGATTTTTTTAGGGTGTGGGGTATTTAGGTTTGTTTGTTTGTTTATTATTACTTGGGCAAAACTTTAAAGAAAAAAAAGGCTAGCTACACATCCTCTGAGTACCTCCCTAAAATTTTTCTTGACTACTATAGCAACTAACACATATCCATAAATTCTTTGATACTTTTCCCTTTAGAAAGTGGAACTTAATGTCTTCAGTGCTTTGAATGAGGGCTGAATTTAAGTGATTCACTTCTAATGAACAGTATGGAAAGCAGAAAAACAGTAATTTCATAATGAAGAAACCTGATGAAATGATAATATTGTGGTTATAGTAGTTAATAAAACATTGTTAAAAATTAATTTCATGTGTTTCTTATCACTTGTTACAATGTGGCTACTAGAAAATTTTAAATTACATGTGTAGTGCACATTATATGTGACTGGACAGTACCAATCTAAACAATTCTAGATAAAAGGTTAACTCTCCTAACCAAGTGATCAAAGTTAATCATTACCAGTAATAACTGACAGTCTTACTGTATGTAAATACTGATACGTCCCCCTGATACAAGATAAGCACATCACCTCTGTGGTCTTCTCTTCCCCAAGTATCCATAACCTCAATCCAAACATCAAAAATATCAAACCAGTACTCTTCAAAGGTCATAAAAAATACAAGACTGAGGAACTATCACAGACGAGGGGAGACTAAAGAAACAACTAAATGCATTGTGGGATCCTGCATTGGATAGTGGAATAGAAAAAAGACATTCATGGGGAAAATTGGGGATATCCAAATAAAGTCTGCAGTTCTGTATAGTTTAATATTGTATCAATGTTAGTTTCTTAGGTGTGCTAAGTGTACCACAGTTACATAAGATTTTTAATACTGTGGGGAAAGCAAGGCAAAGGAGTACATGGGAATTCTGGACTATCTCTATACTCTGCTTCTGTAAGTCTAAAATTATTTCAAAATAAAAAATATTTTTAAAAGCAACATTTGTGTAATTTTAATTACATAATGTTATAAACTACTTAATTCAGATTAACTTCCTAGTTATCAGATTCTAATGATTTTTATACTAACATAAAATCTTTTTAAAAGCTTTGAAAGTACATGAAAATGTGTCTAACCTAAAACTCAATAAAAATTATACCCACTAGAATCTTCATGAACTAATTTTACTATACCAATCTATTTTTCTTGTGACTATTCACAAGTAAGTACCTAATTCAGTTACCCCTTGGTTAGGATATCACGATGACAAGGGCCGTTTCCCCCCTCCTTGTGTTGCCCCGATTTTGTCCATTAGCCATTTGAATATCAAATTAATTCCCCACCCCCATAAAACCCCAGTCTTCATACCCCCGGTTCCCCACAAAAAGAGGAGCGGCAGCAAGTCAGAGAAAAGAAAACCTGGCTACTCCATTTTCTCCTGAATTTCCAACTGCTTTTTTCCCTCAGAATTCAGAAATGTGGACGGTTTGCAATACTCTTAGAGTTATGTATCACTCTCACCTATTACCCTTCCCACTCTGTCACTCAGGTCCAGAGCTAAGTCCCTTTCCCTCGGAGACCATCATGTTATCCTTCATGTACTACATCCAGGGCCAAAATATAATCCTGATCTTCTGCTTAAAGTCTTTGACTAGTTCCCTGTCACAGACAAATGTCCAAAATCCTTGCCACAGCAAAGAAGTCATTTCATGATATGATCCCTGCTTACCTATCCTGTCCATTCTCATCACTCTCAACTTACATCCCATATGCTACACATAAACCAAACGGTGTGCCAGAAAAGACCACCTGACTCAGCATCTCTGTGGCCTAACATATATCCTCTCCCTCTGTTATACCACTCATACGTCTATTTTTATTGTAACTTGTTTTAACATACACAGACTCTCAATTAGTAGTTAATATGGGCAACACTTGAAATTTATTTTAGTATTTAAAACCTTATGACTATGAACAATATTTGGTGTGAACACTAACTTTAAGAGATATACTTTTATTGAAGTATAGTTGGATTTACAACATCGTGTTAGTTTCTGGTATACAGCATAGTGATTTATACATATATTCTTCTTCATATTTTTTCCTTATAGGTTATTACAAACTATTGAATATAGTTCCCTGTGTTATACAGTAGGACCTTGCTGTTTATCTATTTTGTATATAGTAGTTTGTAACTGCAAATTCCAAACTCCCAATTTATCCCGCCCTCCCCTCTCCCTCCCTGTAACCATACATTTGTTTTCTTTGTCAGTGAGTCTGTTCCTGTTTTGTAAATAAGCTCATTTGTACCATTTTTTTAGGATTCCACATATAAGTGATACCATATATTTTATCTTTTTCTGTCTGACTTCACTGAATATGGTAATTTCTAGGTCCATCCATGTTGCTGCAAATGGCATTATTTCATTCTTTTTTATGGCAGAGTAGTATTCCATCGTGTGTGTGTGTGTGTGTGTGTGTGTGTGTCTGTCTGTCTGTCTGTCTGTCTGTCTGTCTGTCTACACACAAATTCTTTATCCAATCATATGTTGATGGGCATTTAGGCTGCTTCCATGTCTTGGCTATTAATAAATAGTGCTGCTATGAAGACTAGGGTGCATGTATCTTTTCAAATTAGAGTTTTCTCCAGATATACGCTCCACAGTGGGATTGCCAGATCATATGGTAACTAAGAGATATACTCTTAGTACAATTCCTAAAACATGTAGTACACAGAGCAAAATAAAACCTGAACTGCTAAAAAAATTATTGGCTTTGACAGTTAGCAGTCATATAATTAAGGGCATTAAAGAAAAAACATTCTCAAAAATGTGTCTGGTGGTAGTTCTTGTAGTTTTCTCTACAATGAAATGGGATGTAACAAATGCACCTGAACTCAAAGATTAATGGATTAAACAATAAAAGTTCCTTCTTCATATATCAAAAAATATTTTTCTCTATGACTAACTTGCTCAAAATTGAGAAGGTGTCAGAGAAATGCAAATATTTTCTTAAGGAAAAAATAATTCACATAATGATTTACCTGAAGAGGTAAGTACTGTACATTTTCGATTTAATTTGGCTGAACAGGGACTTAAATTTTAAATTACATGTGCAATCACAGGGTCAAAGAGCGTTAAACCAAGAAAAGACCACAGAGACCTAGTTTAATGTTTTAAAGATGAAGCAACTGAAGTTCAGAAAGATTACTATCTCTTGGTCATAAAAGGCTTTTTCTACATGGCTAACTAACCATTTTATTTTAGTTAACTAATGAAATATATTGCTCAAAGTAATAACTGTCCAGAATATGTAACTTGTTAATGTTGTTACATACTAAAGTTATCTGGTTAGGATGAAAATAGTTATCTTTCTCAGAGATTAATTTACCCCCTAAATATGTATAATTAACCCATGAATTTTCTAGAAGCTGCCCTCAAATATTGGCTTCCATTAGTTTTTAAATTAGCAGAAGTAATGCTAAAAACAAAACCAACATGAAAACAGCACCAAATTCTTTACTATGTGACTCATTTTGAGAAGATAAATTCATTTGAATACCCATATTAGCCATAAACAGAGTTCATAAAACTACAATTACTATCACGAGGGACCTTTTAAAAATGGATCTGTATCTGAAAAGGTTGGGAACCACAAAGCCAAATAAAGTGCCAATTCTGGTTAAAAGAGAATTTTCTGTGACAATCTATCACAGATTAAAAGCACACCCCCCAACCATAAATGGACACACGTTTTGTGAGGAGTGACACAGGCGGGGGTGACGCACAGGGGAAAAGGCTCCTGTCTTTACTCAGCAGTCACCCCCACAGCTCTCCTCCCACTCCCACCAGGTACTGGGGAGCAGCCATCATTTTCCTATGGCCTCTGGCCATGGTGGGCACCTTCCCAAACCAAACTCAACAGTGCTTCAAGAATTTTCCAAATGAAATAGAGAAAGAGGTAGTCCCTACTCTACAGCAGGAGAAAACAGGATAAAAACTGGCACCGTAGAGTTGTATTTTTCCTCCTTATGAAGAAAGGCAATCTACTATGGGAAAATGAAACTAATCTATTAAAAAAAAAAAAAAAAAAGGCAAAGTTGTTGACAAAGATTCCTGGTAGCTTTCAAATGGGTCTGGTTCTAGTTGTCTCCTGAAGCCCAGCTGGCTCAAGGCTCTTCCTTACATTTGAGTCATTCACTCCGTTTTGGATTCCATATACCAATAAATCTCCCTTTTTGGCTTAAGCTAGTCTGAACTGAGTTTCTATCTTACAACTAAAATAAAATTCTGATTCATATACCAACTTTGAGAAGCTGACCACATGATTAATCAAGACAGAATATCACAGGTAAATGTAAATAAAGGCAAATGACAAAATCTTCTGAACCTGCACAAAATTTAAATGGGGGTATCTAGCCCTCATTATTTTTCTTGAGTGAAATACGTATCTTTAACTTAAGAAAAATAAAGTGTTTACTTACTAAAACTCTAACATTATGATTACCACATGCACATATTCAAATTGGCTCATCAATTATTCATTTATGTTTTTTTCCTGGTTCAAACACCATCTGTAAGTACGTTCCTCCAGGAAAAGTGGACAGCACTCACATATGTCCCTGGGCTTCCAAGTGTCGATACCAATGTAAGAAAGTCTCTTCCAACCCTCCCCTAAATGTTGACCTTTTAAAGAATAATTTCTAGTATTCTGTTGTAAGGACAAACCAGTTTAAGCCTATCAGCTGGTCACAAAAACATTCCTGAGAGAACAGTTCACTCAAATATTTACTGAACACCTACCAGGTCCTGTTTTAGGTCCTGAAGTGACAAGACAAGAGTCCAACTCTGTACTCACAGAGTTTAAATAACAGAGGTGAGTTTAAAAAGAAATCAATAATTAAGGCTATCAGAAAGATAAGTGCTATGCTACTGAAAATGGCGAGGGAGTGGACAGCTACTTCACTGTGACTTCTCTGAGGCACTGGCAATGGAACTGAAATCTGAATGACATAAAGTAATTAGCCATTGACAATCTCAGGGCAAAGCTTGAGGAAAAGAGCAAAGCAATTAAGGCACTGAGATAGGAACAAGCTTGTTCAGTGGTGTGGAGGTGGTATAGCTGGGCACAGAGAACAAGGACAAAGGTGCCAGGAGATAGGATACGGTTTCTGAAGTGGCTAAAGGCAGACCATGCAGTGGTGGGACCCTCATAGGCTAAAGAAAAAAGTTTGGGTTTTATACTGAGTATGTTGGAAAACTCACAGAGAAAACGGAAGGAAACTGATACTTATTGAGCATCTCATATAGTGCCAGACAAAATGGTACATACAAATACTTCTGCCGTGCATTCTATAAAACCACACATGCATCCATCCGTGTAAGTTATACCAGTGAATTTTCCATAAGATTTATCAAAAGGTCATTATGATGATGTTGTGTACAATCTCAAAAATAAAAAGGCACTTTTCCTGTTACCACAAGTTCTCACTTATAGGAAGTCACTTCTATGTTGATTTGTCAGACCAAATGAACCAAGTTACCTACTAGCAAAACACACATGAGTCATCTGGAAGAAAATGCAAGAAAGGCAAATGAGACTAGATGAAATAAGGCAGCCAGCTATTCACAAGAGTATGTGACCCAAAAAAGGGAACAAACCAAGCAGAGAGCAAGAAATTAGAAAACACACCCAGCACAAGGAGCAAAGAGCCTAGGGATACAAAATTAAGTTATCTTCTTAAACAAAAGTGCTCTCAGGCAGACCAGTAAACAAAGAGTAAAAAAACACAAAAGCTTCTAAGATAAATTCTCTGTGTTTTTCATTTAATATTACCTTGCCTGTTTTAACAACATTCAGAGGCAAATGAAAATGTTCATCTTTTAAATGTACCATCCTTAGTAATTCTTTAAGTCTGCTGATGAATTTTAAATTTTTTACTTATTAAATACAAATACTTCTTTAAAATATCACTGAAATACTGTGGCAATGATTTTACTTCAAAGTTTAAAACTGAAAATCCTTCCTTATAACAAATTCTGGTTTCCAGAAAGCAGCTCAACTATCTCCCTCTGACAAAAGGATCATCTATTACACCTCAATAAAGCTGGGGGAGTATAATGGGGGTCATCTTCCACTCTGGAAGGCTCCAAATGATAACACAATCACATCTACCAAGACCTCTCATCTCTTATCTCCAACCTCCACTCCAAACACCCAATAGCTCAGATTATCCTGGATATTTTCATCAGGAGCTAGAAGTAGAGGATGTTACAGTAGCTCACCCTAACAACTGGGTGTTACCATCATCTACTCCTATTTCTTCCATCTCTGACCCTCCTCTATCTTCCAAATCTGTCTCATCATTACTTATCATCATTAAATGAAAGTCTAATGCCACTGGCAGCCTACACTCAACAGCAGAACACAGGAAGAAAGTATAGGATATTTCCACGCTAGAATGAGGGTAGTCACAAACCAGGAGAAGAGGGTCAGAATTAAGATCCAATCTGGGCCACAGAATCACTCATACAGCAATGGCTGGTTTAAAGAGACAACGTGTACATATCCTCTAAGCCCTGAGGAAAAGTCACTGTCAAAGGGGGAGAGCATGAGCAGATACACTGACTGAGCACATCCAAAGAACCAGGAGCCAGGCAAGATGGCATCATCAGTATCCGGTAAGTGATAACTAAGGGAGAAAAAAGAGACCAAGGGGGAATAAATTAGAAAAAGTACATGAGTATCAGGAACATGCAGACAAGTCCACACAACACCCCAAATTCAGGTTTAACTGCTAATGTCAGGTCAAGGTGTTTGTTTCTTTTACCCTGGTTTTGAGCATATTCACTGTCTTTGCAGACACCAAAAACTGCAAACAGGATGCTAAGTTATCAAGCAGACCCTCACAAGTCTTATAGTATGAACACAATGAGTCCAAGCATCGATGAATTTGTGAAAACGGATAGATTCCTTTTCTGCTTTTGTATAGTTGGATCATCCTCAAAGAAGCAAAGGTCTATACTAGGAAACTATAACTCAGTGAGAGAGCTTCATGGGTTCAACTCAACATGAATGCACAATCTATAGTGTACCATGCACTGGACAAGATGCTGAAGATAAAGATGTTGAAATGTAGCTGTCCTCAAGGAAGGCCCTGCCTAGTGAGACAGACAACAAATAACCCAAAACCAAAAAGATGTCTGTGCCAGAAACAGATGTCCAGTGGTCACAGGCCAGGATGTTAACTTAAGACTGTCATAGCAATAAGCTTAATCTTCAATCAAACAGTGTAACTTCAGGCAGCCAACATGTTATGGCATGATAGTTTTTATTGGCGGAGGGGAATCAGGTTCATTTACTTCTTGTTTTAACGGAGGTACTGGGGATTTAACCCATGACCTCGTGCAGGCTAGGCATGCACTTCTACCACTGAGCCATGCCCTCCACGGCTTATGGTATGAGTTTTTAAATAGTACAAAACAACCTAACCAAATTTCTTCCCAAATGGGATATAAGAAACTTAATATTATGGTTATTGCTCTGTTAATAATTACTGCTGTTTACGAAAGGCATCCAGGGCTCTTAATCCAGAGCTGTTTGCAGATTACCTCTCCAAAAAAGTCTTACATTCACATTTATTAGCAATCAAAATTTCTCATTCTTTGTATGCATATTTTACAAAAATTGGGGCATTCAACTTTCAGGATCCTCACGGAGCGTCAGAATTTTACCTAATGACGTTAGCACCAATGAGTGTAACCTATCTATGCTCTATCATTCATCATAATTTGTTTCTAATTTTGAGTACTGATTCTAAATCCATAAAGATCAAACTCCTTTGAACCAGTCTTTTCTGAATCCAATGAATAATGAAATTCTCATTACTTATAAAATAAAATCAGTTTAAAAGTTTATAAAAGCATGTTTATAAATGAAAGAGTATAGAAAATGAGTGTGTACCACATATTAAAGTAAGCATAATTCCCTGAACACTTACCTCAGTATTTCTGCACATACACAAATCCTAGGTTCTGTCAAACGTATTTCCTAGTGAAAGTCCAAGTCAAAGTCTTCAGAATGTGTCTAACATGTGCATCTGAAATGACTGATCCATCCAGGCAGTGTTCACTGAGAGCCAGAGCAGTGCTGGATCTCTCAGAGACTGGAGAAAAGGAGTAGAGATTCCATTCCAAACAGCAAAAAACTTTTTTTTTTAAAGTACTTAACTTTTTGTTGAAACAGCTTATCAAGATGTGACCAAATTCAATATAAGATATTATTGTAAAACAACCTATATTATCAGTTCTACCACAAAGCTCCATAGTACACATTCTTATGTGAGCAACAAAAGCTCAATCACCAAATGTAGTCGCCAGCCCTCCGAACTGGGAATGCTAACCATCCCACTCTGCGCAGTTGCCACAGAAAGCCATGACGGTTTAGAGGAGCGGCGTCACTTTTCTGCCTCTCGCTACAGCTGCTGGTGCTTTTGTTAGATGCAGCAGCAAGGAGTAGCTAGCATTTATTGAGTACTTCCTATGTGCCAGCCCTATGATAACTACCTTATGTTCATTCATGTTTCATTACTCACAACTGCTCTACAAAGAAAAATTCCCATTTGCCAGAGTGGAAACCAACTGGAGTGGTTACATAATTTCCCAAAACCATACAACTGATAAGTCAGGGAGACAGGATTCAAACCACCTATGCCTGGCTCAGGAGGCTGAGTTCTTCACAGTAATACCCTACAGTAAGAGTTTACCACCAAAGATCAGACACAGACCCTACCTAGTCCTCTGATCACCAAAGAGAGATGCACTGCTCTCAGGAAAGGCTAGGGTCAGGTCACATTGTAGCAGAATTAAATGCACAAAAATGGAATAAGAATCTGATACACCTATCTCCTTGGAATCAATAATACATACATCCAAATTCACAAGTCATGTTAGGATCAGTGCAGTATCACAATCTACAGTTCCACAAATCCCATTATAACAAAGACTACCATAATTATTGGAACTGACTACAAAACTATGAGAACCCTCATTTTCACCTGATTTCCAAACCCTTGGGAAAACAACACTTTGTGAAAGCAGGCAACAACTATGAACTTCTGTACAATCATCTCCTTTTACAGTTTGCATCGAGTTAATTTCTAATTATCAACCTTGGATAGGACTCGAAAATCACCAGTTCACTATCACTAAATACTTCCACTGGTCTGATGACCCAGTCATGAAACAGAGCCGGCACATTTTAATCATATTCAATGGCTCTAATTCTGCCAACAAATCTGAGAAATAAAAATAAATGTTTGCAAAAATATACAGTTCCATCTCTTCAAGAACTGCTGAAAAACATGGGAGAAATTAACGTGGTTTTCTCTCTTCTTTTGACATAGAAAGATTAAGAATTCTTAACTGGATGTCTTGCTTTTTCACAACCCTTACTTTTTTTTTTTTTTTTTTGAAATGGTTAATACTAATATAGTAAGATTCAAACAGTTCAGAAGATGATATGTGAAAATAAATTTCTCCTACATCTGATGACATGGCCTCCCCACCCCAACCCCACCCCAAAACCACTATTACTAGTTTCCTGTGTATCTTCCTGCAGTCACCTTGAGCATATAAACAAACAATATATACACAAACATACACACTCCATCCTGTGTATCCTCCTTTCCATTCCTCTCCCTCTTTTTAGGCTGAAATGGCAGCAGACTATACAGGATCCTCCACCTCCATGTTTTTTTCACTTAAGTGTATCTTTGAGAAGATCCTATAAATACTAACAAGAAAGCCATAAACATCAAATCTAAAGAAAACTGTAAAGAAACAATTTGCACAAAAGATCTCTCACCAGGTGTTAAAACTGGTGACCTCTGCTGGCAGGACAGAAGGAAATCTAAGGTCAAAGAAGTAATCCCCATGAGGGTCTGTTAGTTTTTGCACAAGAATAGGAAAACTATTTCCCTGATAACAGACTGCACTCCTAACCCCAGTCTGTGATCTCTCAAATGTATACTGCTTACTAAGGAAGATAAAGGTAATTTAGAAAAAAATCCATCACTTCAGTGGGTTAAAAACTTTTAAGTACATAGCATATTAATTTTTAAATAAAAAGGTGCCAAGAAACATCACTACAGATACAAACAGCATCTAAAACTCATACATGAATGATAAATTTTATCCTATAAAATAATACTTATACAGAAAAAATATTAAGGAAATTCATTATCTATTCCCATTATCTTATTTCAGAAACTCAAAGTAGATAACCCAATTGCCTTACACTGTCAGTTAATGGCATTTGATAGCCACAAAATAGAAATGGAACAAAATTAGTATACACTCTACCCAATTAGCCTGTTCAAATTAAGGAGAAAAGCATAAAACACCTCTCCCTAACCCATAAGCTATGTTCTATTAGCAGCTGAAGGTAACCACCAAAATACGCTATTACTACTAAACTTCCCTGGTAAGGTGTTTCCTTATGCTAATGTCAAGTACTTCCTATTATTCTATGCAAGGCTGTGTATTTTCAGTCTTTAAATACCCTAAGCAAATTTCCCATGTAATGTCTCTCAAAAAAAAAAAATCATTAAATGACAGAATCTAAGAATTTTAATACAGGAATTCACTGTATAAGTATCAGGAGAATGACAGAGCAAATTTTAGGTAGCATTTCATTTGATCCTCTTATACATTTCTAGAAGCTAAATAACTTATCCACGTAACTATGGCTTTGCAAAAAATGGTAAAAATTCACTTGGTTAATATTGAATTAAATATTCAATTTAAAGCATTATAACGCTACCCACCATTCAAGTTGATAAGCAGTAAGAACAAAAACACAAACATCCACTTAGCACCTTGTGACTGGATAAAGATGTGGTATATTTATACAATGGAATACTATTCAGCCATAAAAACCGACAACATAACGCCATTTGCAGCAACATAGACATTTCTGGAGAATGTCATTCTAAGTGAAGGAAGCCAGAAAGAGAAAGAAAAATACCATATGAGATCACTCATATGTGGAATCTAAAAAAAAAACCATAAATACAAAACAGAAAGACTCATAGACACAGAATACAAACTTATGGTTGCCAAGGGGGCGGGGGTTGGGAAGGGACAGACTGGGATTTTAAAATGTAGAATAGATAAACAAGATTATACTGTATAGCACAGGGAAATATATACAAGATCTTGTGGTAGCTCATAGTGAAAAAAAAATGTGACAATGAATGTATGTTCATATATAACTGAAAAATTGTGGTCTACACTGGAATTTGACACAACATTGTAAAATGACTATTACTCAATAAAACCATGTTAAAAAAAAAAAAACAAACACTTGGCACTGTTATGATGCCTATTATTTAGTGTGCTAACCAGGACACAACGCAAAAAAAAAAAAAAGAAAGAAAAGCACTGCCACCAATTTTGATCTCCAACAAAATAAAGATATCAAGATGTAGATTGATGTCTAGTTCTTAAAAAGTAAAACTCTTCACTGTTTTTGTTTTAAAATAATTAAAAATTTAAACCATCTCCTTTACTTAAAAAAAAAATAAGTCTGAGAGTCCAGAGTACAGTTTCATATAAAGAATTATTCTATTAAGATACTGGAATGACCATCTCTGACCCTTGGTCTCCATGTTTTATTGTTTTTTTTTTTCTTTAATTCTACTTTCTGAAACAAACTTTCAACAGATAAAGAGGAAAACAGGCGGCAAACTCTCCAGTTTAAACATTCAATACCCATTCTTCCTCATTCATTCTTCAAACAATTCATTTCACATAAATATCTTCCTTAATCTGGGCGCTTTGTTCACTGCAATTTAATTTTTGATCTTTCAGCATGACACTTATAAGCTTGAATGTATTCATTCTGAGTTCAGAATCTAGGCTCTCAGAAAGCAGGGTAACATCCAACTCATTCTGTTTGATGCCGAAAAGCTTACATTTTAAAATTCTAAATATGACAGAATACCACATCAGTTGCCTTTAGAATTGCCCAGGCTGTCTGGAACTGATGTAGCACACCTTTACCATAAGAACCTACTGAAGAGAGACAGCTACAGTGATGTTCCTCTGGTAGATTAAACCCACTTACACTGTATGATAGATGCACATTAATATATTCAGAGCAACGGCTCAGTCGGGACACCAGTGTGGTCAGAACGCTGTCAAACATCCTGAGAGCTAAAAACATAATTTTATTTAGACACACTACAGAAAAAATAACAAGCAAAAAAGCCCGAGGGTTAAAAAATAAAATCCAAAATTTTAAGTTTCATAATAACTAACACAAATATAACCAGATAAAGCCAACTTAGTGTGACATGATTCCCAACTAGACTAGATTTTTCACTAGTACTGTGGCTACTATTCCAGGATTAAGAGGCTAGAACTATCCATTTTAATTCCATTGTAAGTGTTGACTAGGTTTTTTTTCCTTCCTTGTCAACACTAGCAGCATCAAAATTCAAATTAACAGTCAAATGTGACTACAGTACTTTAACCAAAAACAAAGTGTAAATGTGACTATAATATAACTAAACTTTGAAGGCCTAATTCAAAAAGCTTCTGCCACATCAACAAGCATGAAACAGGACTGTCACTGTTCTTATTTTAACATGGGCCCTCAGAGAAAAATCCACTTTATCATGAAGATAGTATAATACAAAAGTCAAGGATTCTGCTAAATACTATGAGGAAAATGTCCTTTCCTTAAAGAAATGTAGCATGCAGCTGAGGCAATGTGACACACACTCACAAAACAGTAAGTAGTTATGGAGCTTTTCTGATATTCCTTAAAGGCAATGGAACCTCAGAGAAGAAAAATATCCTGAGTCAGGATGGCCAGAAAAAGCTTCATGAAAGAAGTGGGACTGAAACTAGGCTATAAAAAGGACAAAGGGAAGGAACAGTACATGCAAAAGCAGAGGAGTAATGAGTACAGCAAAACTGCAGAATCTGATAGGTAGGCAAAAATCCCCATTGGAGAAGAATGGGAAATGAATCCAAACAGGTAAAATGGAGCCTTAAAAGCCAGACATGATGCGCATGAACTACATCCAGTTGGCAACGGGAAGCCATTACGGGTTCTCTGGCAGGAGAACAGACATGATGAAGCCAGTACCTTAAATAAACTACATTATCAGTAGTTAGAGACAGGATGGAGAAGAAAGGCTACTCAGGGCAACTTACTAGAAAAGTAATGCATTAACCCCAAACCTAAAACCATTCATTCATTCTTTCCTTCACTTACTGAGAAAACAGTCTGCTAGTTATGAAACACTGGTCTAGAAGTCAGCCACACTGGGCCTAAATCCCTCTGCACCCTTTACTACCCAAGCGTTGGTTTCCTCACTATTAATAATCAGGATACTCAAAGGAAACTCTAATTTGAAAAGACACGTGCACCCCAATCTTCATAGCAGCACTATTTACAGTAGCCAAGACATGGAAGCAACCTAAATGTCCATCAACAGATGACTAGATAAGAAAGTTGTGCTATATATATACATATGGCACTACTTATATGTGTATATATAGATATATATAATGGAATACTACTCAGCCATAAAAAAAATGCCATTTCCAGCAACATGGATAGACCTAGAGATTATCATACTAAGTGTAATAAGCCAAACAAAGAACAACAAATAATGTATATCACTTATATGTGGAAGTGCAGAAATTTACTTAAAAATGGTACAAATGAACTTACTTATAAAGCAGAAACAGACTCACAGACATAGTAAAAAAACTTATAGTTACCAGAAAGAAAAAGGGAGAGGAGGGATAAAGTAGGAGTCTAGGATTTGCAGATACTAACTACCATATATAAAATTGAAAAACAACAAGGTCTTACTGTTTAGCACAGGGAACTATATTCAATCTGTTACAATAACCTATAATGGAAAAGAATATGAAAAACAACATACATGTATAACTGAATTAAAATGCTGTACAACAGAAACTATCAACATTGTAGATCAACTATACTTCAATTAAAAAAAAAAAATCAGGAAACTAGCCACTCAGATTGTCACAAGTACCTGTCAAAGCGTCTTCAGAGTCCTGACGCAAAGAACTCTAGTAGTAGTTAACATTACCGCTGAATTAAGAATGGTTAAAAAAAAAAAATGGGAAGGGATAAGATAAGGCTCACAGACATTTCAGAGAAACAGAACCTCCAAGCAGAACTGTCTTGACAGCAGCTGAAAATATAGAACAAGAACACATACAGATGAAAGGTTGTGGCTAGAGAAAACAATAACCTAATTAAAGTAATCACTCCAATTTAAAAAGCAGATCCTAGATACTGCCCAATCCAGCCTCAAAAAATTAAATCCCTTTTTACTTAAAAATAGTTGGAAAATGTTTCAAATGGTGTGCGCAGACTTCAGAAGTCCAAGCCCAAGTAACAGAAGAACAGCAACAAAGGCACACAAAAGACCCACCACTGTACCTATGACAACCGTGGAACTTGGTATTGTTCCCATTTAGTGTTAAAATCCAACCTAATTCTTCAAGGAAGCCTTAAGTCACAGCTTTAAGAGTAAATAAATTATGCTAAGCTTATTTCAACTATTTTGCCCAGGAACTCAGGAAATAAAATTGCCAAATACCTTCTATAACATTATGCCCCTACTTAAACAAACAACAAGCAAATATAATATAATACAAAAAAGCAGACTTCAAATCCAAACCTATTATCATCCTAAACCTACATTTCCCAGATGCTTGTCACTAATGTTCTCAGCAACTTTACATACAATTCTCTTAATCCTCTCAGCTCCTCAAAATGGACTGTCCCATTACAAAGGAGGAAAGTGAGACACAATGGGAGTTATATTCCCCCTAGGTGACAGAACTAATAAGGGGTGGAGCCTGAGTTTGAAATCTGGGACTTCACCTGAGAACCCCGAACAGAACCACTATGCTGCAAAAAAAGACTTTTATGATTTTACTTATACAAGTTTTGGGGAATATGTACTACTCTGAGGTACTCTTATTTGCTTTTCCTTCTTAATTGTAGGCATGGAACCACATTTTCTTATTTCTGCTGGCAGCACATGGACAGGCCACAACATCACTGTCAATCTTAAGGTAGGAAATACAGCAGCTGACAAGAAGACTGCATCTTATTAAACAGTTTCAGAGAATTAAGCACAATGATATTTGAGCCCTATGAATTTCATTTATCCACGCAATCACTTGACCCAGTTAGTAGAGATCCCAAATACAGAATTATAAACTTGATCAGAAACAAGAGTTTTTGCAAGAACGTTTAGACAAGACTGACAAAACAGCTGGGGAAATGTGGCACAGCTACAGTCACCTAGAAAGAACATGGACTAGGGCTCAGACAGACCTGAGTCTGAATCCCAGTGCATCACTTGATCACTCTGTGGCCTTGGACAAGTTTTTAATTTATCTGCACCTTGCTGTTTCATCATCCACAAGAACCCAATACTACCCAATCTCATAGGATTAGCCTGAAGTATAAATGACATCTCACACCCATCCTAGAGTATAGCCCCAGCAGAGTCCCTTCCCTCCGACTCTTGTTAACAGGGCAATTAATGGTACTCTTAGGGAGTCCAATCCCAGAGGTGGTGAACAGTAAACCTCTCCAGCATCACCTCTCTCACACGGCTGTTTTCTTTTTTTTACATTCAAGTATCTGCTGATGATAGAGCAGGAGATACCATCATGGTGGTCTCCAAACCAGATCAAATTGTACCAATTCTTCACTACACATCCCTGGGGTCCCAGCCATCTGTACTATGGGGATATATAAATATCTCGATGTTAGCTGCTCTATCTTTTGCATTCCAGTGACTTCTACTGTAAATGTCATTTGTGAAACGAGTCGAATTCCATGTACTAGAAAAATACAAAGTCCAAAACAGTGCCAATATTTCTATCATCTCTCTCCCTTGACTTACTACCATTCACATTCTTCTCAATTATTTTTATATAAATAACACAAAAATTGAACAAACCCAGCAAATTATTTCTACCAACTTCAACAAAATGTGTCAAGTCAGAAATTCTTTGTAGTAATAACTTCTGTAGTAAATTAGAGGATTCCTTTGTCAGCTACTCAAGTGACAAGTTTGTACTTATATATTTCATTACTATATAGGAACAAATGTATTTGTTCAACAGGTAGTCATTCAAAAGGTCCATTAGTCACATCTTTTTATCAGTAACCCCTATGTTTATATTAAGGTCTGCCCTTTCTGCTTATTAGCTTGAAAGGTTCCCAGGACACAGGAAGTAGTTATTTCTTTTTCTTTTGATAGGCATGTATCATGGTAATCATGGTAAATCTTAATTAGATGTTGAGAACACAGGCAACAAAAAGATTCCTGGACACATGTAAAAAGTTATTAAAATATTTCACACTTCTTTGAAGCAACCTATGCAAAAATACAACCTTCACAAGGAGCCACTCCATTTACCACAGGTGTCTCCCATAATAACCAAATCTGGTGTATGTTGGGAGAAAAACATAAACTGGTGGTGAGCTTTGCAATAATTTTTACACCATTAAAAGTCCCTTAATTAAGTTCCTTAACAGTTAAAAAATAAACTTTTTCCATGTACATATTGTTTTCATTCTTACAGTCTAATATTTAGCCCTCTAGGTCTGATTCTAACTATCCAATGGAAAAAAAAAAGGAGTTATTTATGGATTTAATGGTTGTGATTACATGTATCACACGGTGCATGACAGCACAACTAGGGGGAAAAAATCATATTCCAAAGAAGCAGGAAAACCTTGATTTAAGAGCAAAAAGGAACAACGAATTACAAGCACTCTCAGGCATACTTTCTTCCTGCTGCCCCTCCTCCACAGGTAAACGCTGACTATTTCTAGAACGCGCTCAATGATAATTTCCGAAGCTGGCTTGCCATGAACTCCCATGATACTAACCAACATACACGCTGTTTTCATGGAGACAAAGCTGCCCTATTTCCCTAGACTTTAAACTTACTAAAATGATGAGAACATACAGTCCCACGAAGTCAAGATTGCTAAAATACACCAATGCAGCATGGATCTTATTTAACAAAAATGAAAATAAACCACACTGAGAAAACCAAAAAGTCACTCACTGTATCTTCAACGTGTAATCAGGATTTTTCTTACAATAACTTTTAAGTAAGTAGATAAAAATACCACCAGGCCCTTATATTATCCAATCTGATACAGGAGTCTTCAGGGGGAAGAGGGGGGAGGGAAACGATTACTTAATTATATGGGGGAGGGGGAAATCAAACCATTCAGACTAAAAATAACCCATCATTCCACCCATCATATTTTATTAACAAGCTTGTTTAGATCAGCATTAGGGTCTTGTTTGGAAAACAAGAAAGCCAAGAGTCAACTTCCTTCAGTCAACTGTAAACCACATAGGTGCTGAAACTCTTCACCTTGGTGCCCGCACAGTCCACGGTTTTAAGCAAAACTCCAGACACCGAGAAAAATCTAGTTTTCAACTAGGTTCCAATACTTTTGTCATTTGTAGTCACCAAATTATTTTCTAGAATGTTATTAGATAACCTAACAACGGGAGCAGCTCTTAAGAGCCATTACATTTTACATGAAATACACCATTTCCACAACCTAAATTTATTCTCGGTTGCCACTGCAAAGTGATGCCTGTTTCAGCAAATTAGGAACTTCCAAAAATACTGAACACGTTACCACATGCATGGCTTCCCTCGAGCTGCCATTTCAGATTAATATTTCACTTAAATAAAAGCCTGCTTCTGTTCAAAAAATGACATCGGTTGCAAAGAGGAAGTTACCGAGAAACCACCCTCACAACGTGGCCTTTACACTGTCAGAAAATAATGTGACTCTGAGCCACCCAAAACTTACCAGGAAGCTGGCAATAACTTTGCCAATTCTACACTTCTGAACCCAACTTCAAAGAAGCTCTATCAAATACCTCCTCAAGACGATAAAAAGCACTAAGTTACAAATAAACACGTCCCGGAGTGCGGCCCCGCGGCCGCGCGCCCCTCCCCCTCCCGGGACGCGCGGCCCCAACAGCCGCCCGCAGCCCCCGCACGCCGGCCGGGGTCGCCGCGCCAGGGCCGGGGCCGCGCCGGGGGAGGGGAGCGGATTTCCATCGCTGCCTAAGGTTTAACAAAATAACGTGCACCCAAAAAATCCCTCTCCTCTGCTAAAAATAGGCTATAAAGGAGTCGGCCTCATGATGGCTCCTTGATTCAGTTTGCTGCAAATTCTTTCCTGAAAGCCTCCCCCTACATACATACATACACACACACACACACACACACACACACACACACACACAAAAAGGGGTGTAAATGCACGAAGGGTGGAAGAGGGGGAGAAGGCCGAGGTGCACAATTCGGGAACAACAACATAATAAGGGTGAGGATCCCCCGGGACCGGGAAAGGGTAGGGGGTGGGCAGGCACGTGAGCATTTCAAAGAAGCCAGGGAGAGCAAAAAGGGGGGATGGGGCACCCTAAATGCCTTCCCTTCCTTCCCCTCCCCCACCAAGCCCCTGGCTCCCTGAAGGGCCAAGTTGAAAAATGCATGTTCCACGGCGCCCATCCCCCCGCGGCCCGGCGTCCCCCGGCCTTCTCCGCCCGCGCCCCCCGCCACGGCCCGCGGCCGCCCCCACCTCGGGGTCCGGCCCCCGGCGCTTACCTGGGAACGGTGGCCTCCGACGCCGCTCCCCCCTCCCGGGAATGGAGGCACAAGGAAATTCCCCTCCTCGCCGCCGCCACCGCCTCCAACCACCCCCAAAATAACCCCTCCGGGGGGTGAGAGGCAATTATAACCCCGGCGAGCGGAGGGCGCGGGGGATGGGCGCCGGGCGGGCGGGGGCGGGGAGCGCGGCGCGGGTCCCCAGGTGGCGAGCGGAGGTGCTCCCGCCGCGGGGGGAGGGGCGGGGGCGCACGCGGCCGGCGGCGGGGGGAGGCGGCGCGCGGGGGAAGGGCGCGAGCGGGGAGAGGAATTGAGGCAGAAGGTAAAAGCTGTTACTAAGGGAAAGAGCCAAGCGGTTCGGAGCAGCCAACGGCTCAGACACTCAACACTGGGGAGAGAGGAATGGGGACCAGCCAGGCACAAATGAGCTCGCTAGGCCCGCGGCGGCGGCGGCGGCGGCGGCGGCGGCGGCGGCGGCGGCGGCGGCCGCGCAGCAAAACAAACCCGAGCGGCCTGCGCCGGGGGGGGGCGGGCGCGCGGGGGAGGGGCCGGCGGGGGAGGGGCGCCGCGGACGCGGGGAGGCGGCGGCGGCGCGGCGGGGGGGCCTCCGCCGGCCCTGCTCCTCTCCCTCCCGCCCGCCAAGGCGATGCTGGGGGCTGGGCGGGTGCGGCGCAGGCTTTTAAAAAGAAAGAAAGGCCCGCAGGCGCTCCGAGGCGCCGCTGGGGCCCCGGCCGCCCCGCCCCCGCCGCCCCCACCGCCCCCACCGCCGCGCGCGGCCGGGTGCGGGGCGGCCTGGGTGTTGGCCGCGCGGCCCGAGGCCCGGTGGGGGCGGGGAGCTCGCGCCGCCGCTGGTGGGGCAACGCCGGTTAACTTTCCTGGGGAGGCCAGTGGGGCTCCCGCGGGTTCGGGGTCAGCCTGGCCCTGCGGGCACCCCGGCTGCGCGGCGCGGCCGGCGGGCCATACGCACGCGGTGAGCGTGTGCGGGGAGCGCGGCGCAGGCATCATATGGACATTTGTTTGGGAAAGATCCGCACGCACCTTCGTGTGCATAAATACATATGTTTTTCGGAATCGTACCTGGAAAGGTGCTTTATCTGTAATAAGCGATTTTCAAAATGTAATCCAGAGCACAGGATCTGTAGAGAAAACACACGCACACAAGAAAGGGGTTTTGATACTAAACACAAAGCTGTAATTGAAGTGTTTATGCCCAAATGTACTGTGGATTAAACATATGGTGGTATTTATCGTCTGGTGGGTCTGTTTGAAAGGTTTGGTCGATCAGTTAGCATTTCACAAAAATAAAATAATGTAACTAAATGTTTACTAAACATATACCTCTACGGCAGCATCGACAGTAGAAGTTTATCCACTTCGTGTACTTTTCGCATGTGTATAGCACATCAAGGTGGTTTAATAGCATACAACTTAGATGAGTGATAATGTGACATGATGGAGAAAGACAGTGCAACGGGTTGTTTTTAAAAAGCGAGGCACCTCCCAATTTTTCAAACAAATGTGTTTATTTTTATAAGGCCCTCAAAAAGCAGGGCTTGGGGGTCTTCTGAGACCTTTATATAAGCCTGGGGTATAGAAAGCAGCTTACCATTTTAAGATTTGGCCTAAAGGAAACCTTTTTGTTGTTATTTTCAATTATTGCAATCTTCAAAGTAAAATTTTTTGCAGCCTTTTTAGGTGAAGATTTCTGTTTCGGTGCTTTCATCAAAATATTTGGAAATCGATGTAGTCACTATTTTAAAGCAGTAGTCTTTTCCTTTCAATTAATATCATAGACCTTTTCACACACACACACACACACACACACACACACACACACACACACACAAAAGTTCATCTGAAGTAACTTTTACACATCTGGGTTGCTTAATAAGCTCATAAACTCAGTGATGAGACATGCTTTTTTTGGCCAAGGTCAAAGGCTCCTGCCCCTGAGGAGCCCTTGCAGGAGGAGAGTGGAGGGAGGAGCAGCCAGAGGCCTTTCCAGACCTTTGGGGGGTGGGGGGGCAGGAAAACCATCAGAGGAAAGGGAGTGAGATTGGAAACTCCCTCCCAACCACCAGAAAGAGAGTTCAAAGCATCTCCGTGGTTTGTCCTTAGAGCTACTTTCATATACGAAAGAGGGAATGTTAGATTAAACAATGTCACCCGATGGGAATTTAGATAACTGCAGGTTTCCAAAACACTGCTGCATGTACAGGGAACAGCACAAAGAGAGCTAGTTTTGCATTTCAGTAAGATCCTAAGCTCAGGCTTATTTACTACAGAACTAGCCCCTTTGCAAAGACTCCAGAAGTGATGAGAATATAGTATATTCCCTTTTCTTTCCAAATATTTTTAAGCATTGATTAATTACTTACATTTGTTACTAATCATAGTCCTGTCTTCAATTAGCAAACTGTAACAGCACAACTAGGGTTCATTATCTGAGCTACCCAATGAAACAAGACTATTGGCCTGGCTTGTTTTTGAAGTTTCATTGTGCACCAAGCATGGGTTCTCTCCAAGCAGCAACTGCTGTAAAAACAAACCACTCACTCATCCAGTAAGTGAGGACTTCCCAACTACACTGATTCTTAATAGGGTTATCTCCAAACCTGGGACTCCAGACTAATCTTCCCTCAAAATGACCTCATTCTCTCCCTTCAGAAAGGAGGGCCCACTCTCCCTCAGGTTCACGGGGTCCAGGGCTTCCAGCCCCAAAATTCTTATACTAAGCTACCATACACTAAGCTGTCTACACTAAGCTGCCTCCTTTCCTAACAAACTCCTTCGTTGTTATTATCACAATGACAAAAATAACCCATGCATTGGTTTACATTCTTGTAGTTTACAAGGTATTTTTGTGCATAAATGACTTCATTTGAATTTCATGATAAAAGTCACCAAAGGTGGACACCTGTGCCAAAACTTGTCCCACTTCATGCCCCATGCTCACTGGAGACAAACTTTAAGTACCCTTTGGACAAAAAAAGCACTAATTGTGCAAAAGCCTTGATCCTCCCAGCAAAGGGGTTTTAAATGAGGCCATATTTTGTTCATTTGATTTTTATATTCTAGAATCTATCTGATATAATACCACAGCTTCTACATGAAATGCTCAAATAAGCCACTGTACAAAAGTCACATGTATTGTTACCCTACCCTCTACTCATCCCAGCACATCTAGAGACCTCACCAAAATGCAAGCCATAATTAGGCACAAGAGTGAGGTAAGGACAAAAGTAACTGTTGTTACTAATTTTCAGTGCTTTGTCCTAATCTAAAAGCTGTCCTTAAGCTTTGAATATAAATGTTAATATGTTTCTAGAAAGGAGAAATTACACTGTTACTAAGAAATTTTAAAGCAAAGAGGCACATTATTAAGAGAGTTCTCTTGAACTTCCTAGCTAATTACTCAACAAAGAGAAACCTCATACCAGTAACTGTTACCAGAAGTTGCATGTGTATTATAAAATGGCTAAACAAATCTTGACTTGTTTTATTTCAGTAATATTGCATCCAGGGGTGTGGTATGGCAAGATAGCCCACACCTTTGCAACTTTCATCACTCAGGAAACAGAACCGTTTAAAATTAAGGTGGTTTAATCCCAGGCCTACATGATCTCATTACTATATTTTTAAAGCCACCATGATGTTTACAGTTGTTTACATTAGCTGACCTATATAATTAAAATATTCAAAACCAACTTAATAGCATGAAAAATATATTTGATACCAAAAATATTACCCTGGCACTATAACTCTTTTTTGTATTCTTACTCACCCAGGAACTTAGTGGCTTTATGTCTGCAGCATTTACCCCTAGGCGTCTTGCTGGTACCCTGTAATACATTTCTGTTTCATTTTGACTCAGTTTGTGCAATTCTTTGTCTGTGGTTCTTCCAGCTATCAGCTATTGCCAGCCGCACTGATGCATGTCTCAGCCACACATTTCAAGATCTCGGCACACAAGCTCCTTTTCTCCATCTGTGCTTAGCATGCGACTTGTGACCTTTCCTCATCAGTGTGAACCTTGTGACAGTTTTCCATGACTCTGTGACCCGATTTCATTACAACAATGAACTTTACTTGGGAGTCTTCATTTAAATTACAAAAGCAACACACAATCATCTTACAAGTATTTATGCTTCTCAGATAATGGAAATAGCAGGTCGTATCCTGCCTTTGTGATTAGTCAGAAAAGAAAACCAACCCCACACAGAGCTTTTGCTGTACCACTTATACTGACCAGCCATGTGCTTCCTCAGGGCAGTGCTTAAGGCCCTGTATTATGTTGATGGTTTTGCTATTCATTCATTCCACAAACATTTATTGAATGCTTAGTGTGCTGGGCATCTTTCAAGAAGCTGTTTACAGTAAACCGAACACAACCCCTACTTTCATGGAATTTACATTCCAGCCCCACCAGGTGGGGGATGGGAGGGCCAGACACACTTACAAAAAATATGTCTGTATTAAGTTATAGTTTGACTTCTGTAACAAAGGCAATTTTTTAAAAAATGGCTTAAACAAGATAAAAGTGTATTCTCTTATGTGGTCATTCAAATATAAGCATTCTAGAACTGATACGGTGTCAAGGACCCAGATTGTTCTACTACCTCAACACATATCTTCCATCTGGTGTTTCAAGATGGCTTTTCTAGCTCCTGCCATCACATTAAAATTCCAACCATTGGTTCAGAAAGGAGAAGAAATAGAAGAGTTACGTATTCTCCTTCAGGACTTGTCCTGGCGGTTGTACTTATCACTTCCACTTGGACTCCAGCGGCCGGAACTTGGGCATATGAGTGTATATAAACTGCTAGCAAGTCAGGCAAATGACAGGTACCAAGCTTAAGTAAAATAAGGTGGGGAGAGGGCTGGGGGTGTATGTTATTTTAAGGGCATTTAGAGGAGGCTGCTCAGTTAAGGTGACTTGTGAGCAGAAAGTGAAAGGAAGTTGGGGGTGAGTGTGCAAATATCAGAAGAAGGAGCATTCCAGGCTGAAGCGAATATCAAGTACAAAGGAACAGAGGCAAAAGCAAGTGTGGGGAATTCTAGGAATAAAAGTGATTCTGGTTGACTGGCTCGAGGTCAGTGAAGGAGTGGAAGGAGAGGGAGCCACGAGCCAGATGTGAAAGCCTTTATCTTCTTAGGAGATGGGAAGCCATTAGAAGATTTTGATGGAGAAGTGACCGACTTCTGTTTTACTGTGCAGAGTATCAAGCGTCAGAGTGCAACAGTGGAAAGGGACAACTAGTTAGGGGCTAGTGCAGAAATCCCAGGGAGAGGATGGCAGCATGGGGCATGGTGGTAGGAGCTGGCTGGAAGAAGCTCAGCTCTGTGTACATGAGAAATGGGGAGATCAGGAAATATATTTGTGGCGTGTGACAGAAACAGAAGAGTCAAAGATGACTCTTTAGATTTTAGACCAAACAAGTGGAGGGATGAAATGGCCATTTACTGAGAAGGGAAAAGCTGGGAGAGGAGAAAGTTTGTGAGAGGAAAAAATCAAGAGTTTTGTTTTAGAGTTTGATGTGACTAACAGACAGTCTTGGGAAGCTGTCAAATAGGCAGCCAGATATACAAATCTTGTGTTCAGTGGAGGTACTGGAGCTGGAAATATAATGTTGGGACTCGTCAGTTAGGTAAGGATATTTGAAATCATAGGTCAAGGTACAATTGTCTAGAGAGTGAGTGTAGGTAAAGAAGAGTTCTCTGTTACCTTCAACTGTCTCCTGCCCCCAAATTTCTCCCCTGCTCTTGATGGACTCAGAAGCCTAAACATTGTATCCCAGGTGGACATTAGGTGACATTCTATTTGTACAAGGACATTGATGGAAACAACAGATCATACTAATGGCTGCCATTTATTGAAGCTTGCTGCTTGTTACCAAGAACTTTTATCTTTGCTGTCCCTAATTTTCTCAAAGACTTGAAGAGGTAGTAAATAAGATTGCTATCTCAGTTTGACTTCTGAGGAAACTAAAGGAATGAGACTAAATAGTTTGTCTAAGTTCATGTGGCAAATGGCAAAACAAGGATTTGCACTCAAGGCTGTCTGAGTGCCATGTCAGCTTTTCCACTGAGTGAAGCTAAGCAGATCAAGGCAAGAAAGTGCAAGTGTTTGCTGCCAAGTCCTTCCATGAATGGGGAGAGAGAGAAATGCAAAGTAGAAAAAAGAAGAAACTGCTTCAGGGGAGGAACCGTGTCTTAATCACACTTGTATGACCCACATTTTCTAGATCAGAATCTCAAAAAAATGTTTAGTGAATGCAGTGGTTATAATCAATCAACTGGATTCCCTCCCTTGCACCTTTGATACTATTAGTGCATCTACTGATTCCACAAGGAAGACCTTTGTCCCACACACTCCCTACCTCTCACCACCACCTCCCCTGCCCCCACATGGCAATTAGGGTGTGGAGTGTTCTTGAAGACAAGTTTTGTGGGCAAATAAGACAATATACAGTAATTCAGTTTCATTTATTATGAATTTGAAAACCTAGTTTTCCTTTAAGCTTTCAATTTCAAGTCCCATGTCTAAGTCTCTCTTTTGAGGGGACTGTTTACAACTTGGTTAATTAAATTCCTTTGAATTATTAAACTGCATTTACACATTTAATGTATTCAATCTTCTTTTTAAAATACTTCATTGCTCAACAAACAAAAGAATCACAAGTAAAGTAATGCTCATAAATATGATAAACTAAGTATAAAATACAGGTGATTCTTAAGGTTTTTGAGTATTACAAAAACACTGACAGGTTTAATAAAATTCTCATATCTTATCACTTGAAATCACAAATCTAAATCATATAGAGCTACAGAGCTCATATAGATGGCTTAAATTGTCATCACAAGGATGACCTGCTAGGCATTCTAAAATGTTTAACATTTACAAATGTTTAAAATACCATATGCAGATATGCACAAATCATTTCTAAGCATAGAATAAAAATGATAAATAGTATTATGAGTTTACTTTAGTAAACTTAAAAAGTTTAGGTAAGTAAGCTTTAAGTAACTGTTGAGATACTTATCTCTAAGCTTTACTGAGGCCAAAAGAAACATGCTTTAAATAAATAATTCTACTGGCCCAGGTTAGTTAGTTGGAATGAGTGGCTAATTGTCCTGAGATGTTCTGGCTGGGGATGCAGACATTAGGGCAGTATTTTTCACAGCTAATAAAATTTGCTGAACCCCCCTTCATGCCAGCTGGTGGGAACCCCAAGTGCTTGTATTCAAATGGGTGGTCTTGCCACAGTCCTTGTCCATAGATGCTTTCTGCACCTACTTTTTCCAAGTGATTTGTATTTGTACCCCTACTGCTACATTGCTGACAAACATAGCTGGATTCAACCAATATGTACACTCCTTCATTTTATTCTGAATTGTTTTCATTTTTTTCTTCTCTGATGGGACTACTATTCTTACAGAAATTAACTGTGCATGTTCTCATGTCTGTGGCTGGCTCTGCAGTTCTGACCAAACATACACACACACACACACACACACCTTTATTATAGCCACTGGATAGTGAGCAGACTTCACTTTGTGAGAAGAGTACCCCAAATGACCTTATGTCAAGATTTCTCAAACTTTTCCACTCATCATGGGCACAGAGCCTGGGCTTTGGGGAGTAAAGGGTTCAACATTAAAGAAGTTTGGGAAATCTCACATGTTAAATCCATCATCTAGAGATTTGCAATGTTCTTTAGCAAATTAAAGACAGAAATCTTGCAGTATGAATATCTTATAAGCCCATTGAACCCCTTTTTAAAAGATATACCTTTCAAAATCTTGAAAGATAGTATTCTGTGGAGCACATTTGGTAAACTGTTCAGTTTGGCAGAATGTTTCTATTTTAATTTTTGATCTTTTATTTTTTACTTTTTGGAGATCAAAGCTTAGATATACAACTAAATGGGCTTCCTAATATTTCTCTTCCCCTAAACTTATCCCACCTAGTCGCAGACAGAACTGAACAGTCACAGCCCTTTGCCACCAGGGAAACTGCTCACCCAGGGGCAAAGGGTGAGAAAAACTGTGTGTCCTGTGGCAAGTCCCCTCCAAAAAGAGAGGGGAAGTCACTGAGCGCCTTGTGCTCACTCACTTCCTTCCTACAATCTTGAAAATCACTTGTCCTTTGCAAAGACTCGGAGGACTCGTCCTGGGGCGCAGGCAGTCAGTCCCTCCCTCTTCTTCTACAGCCTCCTGATGTTGTGGTCTTCCTTGCACAATACTTAAGGAAGACTGTGCATGCCAGTACCCAGATTATTTCTGAATCAAAATAAAACTAACTTGATTTCATACGTATTTAGTGATGGGTGTAATGGCCACACGGCTGGTTTAGAAGTCAGTGGTACTGGCTTCTGGGAGCAGCTCTACCCAAGTTGCCTGTGATGTTAGACAAGGCATCAGCCGGCTCAGAAACTCAGCTTCCTTGTTAGTAAAACAGGAACCACGTTAACAACATTGCTCCGGAGTGGCCATTCAGAGTATTTATCAACCAGTTCTGCAGCGCCCCATCAGCCACACCAGACCATCCTACTAACTGGCAGCCTCACAGTTCATCTCCGTCCTTCAGTCAACATCTCTCGGTGCCTAGCAGATGCCAGCTATTTCACAGGGCTGTCCGTGCATCTAATTACTGTTTGTGAAAGCAGATCACAGCCTCCATACAAAAGCAAGGTATTTTCAGTCATTATGGGAAACCTTTAACACATTTCAACTGTTTCACCTACCTTCGGGGCACGGCCTAGGGCGGGGGAGCAGGTCACTGTGAGCGGTAGCCAGAGGAAGTGGAGACCTGGGCCAAGACCAGCCCCTGACACAGCTTAGCCTCGGAACATCCAATAGCAGTGACAGCAAGCATTTTATTAAGTACTTACCATGTGTTAGGCCTTGTTCAAAACAATTCTATGCAGATTAACCCATTTAATCCTCGCCACAGCCGGCTGAATGAGGAACTATTATTATCCCCCACCTCCCCCGTCTACAGATGAGGAAACCGAATCGCAGGCTGACTACGCGACTTGCCTGAGGTTCGCCAGCTAGCGAATGGCAGAGCTGGATTTTCATCCAGGCGGATGAGTTCACGGCAGACGACCGACCCGAGCCTGGCGGGGGCTGGGCGCTGGCGGGGCAGGGTGGGGGCGAGGGCTGCTGAAGGGCTGCAGCCAGAGAGCATCATGGGTCTGAAGCCGAGCCCGGAGGGGCTGGGAAGGCTCTCTTAGGGCTGCAGGTGTCATCATCCATGGAAGTCTCAAGGAGCAGGCCTCTCCACTGCTCCTGCAGAGGCTGCATGAGCCGAGCCCCTCGGTCTCCAGAAGCGCCTGCTGCAGGAACCCTTGCCCGCAGGCATTGAGACCTGCCCCTCCCAGCCCCCCAACCCGAGGCGGGGGCAGCTCCAGGCCATAGCACACGGTAGAAGCCTGGTAGAAGTCAGGGGAAGGGAGTAGGCGGGAAGGACGGGAAGAAGCGGAACAGCGGTCCTCACTCCGAGGGCGAAAGGCAGCCGGGCACGTGGGGTTGCCTTTGGGTAGGAAGGTAGCTCTAGTGAGTAAATCCACCTGAAGCTGAGGGCCAGGCTGGACTTCTTCCTGCTAAGAAGTCAGAGAGCAGGTACAGAGAAGCGAGAGCAGAGAAAGCGACATGAGGGGCTCAGAAGCTGGGGAAGCAAACTTTTACTGTAAAGGGTTAGATAGTAACTATGTTAGGCTTGTAGGCCATGTTCTTCTTTGTCACTTTTTTCCCCCGCCTACCTTTTAAAAAGGTATAAACCATTCCAGCTGTGGCTGGGTTTGGTCTGAGGGTTATAGTTTACCAACTGCTGCTCCAAAGAAATCATCAGTCAACCTCACCATTTTACCCGAGTCTGATCCTGCCCTCCTCACCGATGTTGGCCATTTACCTGGAGCTAGGGATCCCCCAAGGAGCTGGAGGGGCGCCGTGACAAGGAAACGGCATAGAGTTCTGATTCTGCTGGTGCTTCGTCAAATCTGAGGTATGCTCCACCGAGGTGCTTTGGGACTCTTTTTGGCAACCCGAAGGTTTGCTCTGGGGATTTTTATGCCATGCACAGCTGCGCACATGAGCAACTCTGCAAGAATTCTGTTTCACGCCGCATTCCATTTGGGAACTGATGCCCATGACAATACTGCAGAGCAATGATATTCAGTATTGTTCTATTTCAGGGAAAATGGAGTAGCAATCTTTTCCTCTTGGTATCCAAAAATGTAATGTCTCGGTGTCTTTAAGAGGAGCGAGAAGCTTGCTCTCAGCAGGAAGAAACTGTACCTCTAAGTAAACTTGACTCTCAGTCATAATGTCTCTTTTAAAGAGCCAAGCTATGCAATAAGGAATTACAGCTGTAAAAAAAAAAAAAAAAAAGGAAAAAGGGGGAAAAAGCAAATAGCTTTATATATTTTGTTATAAGAGGGGCAGCTTATTGTCCTACCATCTGCCCAAAACTGTCTGTCTCATAGACACCAGTATTCTTTTCTCACCCTGAACTTGAACTGCTGTTTACTAAAGCTATCCTTAACTAACACAAAGGCATAGTTTTAAGGCAGGGAAGTGGAAAAAGGGGAGGGAACTTATAACACTCAGAATATTTTTTTTAACCTAAGAATTGACAGGAGGTCATGGAATCCAAATAATTATTAGACCTTTCCTATACATGTAACATGAATTAATGTGTCAAAGAGACAACTTATAATGCAAGACAGGGGAAGGTTATTGATATGGGGCAAAGGACAGAAAAGTTTTCAGTACAAATGTGAAGTTTGGGAAGAAAAAAAAAAAAAAAAAGAGACAGGGAAGGGGCCAAGAAAAATGCCCAGCTGAGAAACTTCGGTCCACCATGGCTCAGAGGCCTGAAAGGGGCCAGAAAGGTCTTGGAAGCAATTCCTTTATTTCACAAATCCTGCCTAGGTCCTGCTTAAAGGCAATTCCAGGAAATACCTGCTGAACTCATTGCATTGCCCCTTGCCTGGGCAGCCCATTGAGATCTCCCTGATAAGGGCTCCTATGTTGACCAAGACAGGCCAACTAGACCACCTATTAACCAAGAAACAGTAACAAGAGAATTGCCCCACAATAAATTTTAGGAAAATGTTCTGTGGAGGTTTAACATTATAAATTATTACCTACTCAGAGCAGTCTAGATAAATTAATATACGTATTTGGAACTTAGACCAAGCAGCAGTGGCTCTCATCTCCAGTAACCTCTTCACTACTGTCTTTGCGTCCTTTTGGGCTTTCCTCCAAAACGTTTGCACAAAGCAGCTTAAAAACCTCTAATGCCCAGAATTCTCTGAAGTCCCACCCCTAGATGTGCCCCTCCGTCCCTGGCTCTGTGTTGCAGTCACTGCTACTCCTCCTCTAAGGTCTCAGTTCAAGCATCACTTCCTTGGGAAGACTTACTTGACCACTGGACAGGATCACATCTCCCTACTATTCATCTGATCCCTTTATAACAGGACTCTGCTCCTTCACAGGGCTTATCACGGTGGCCATTTTATATGTATTTGTCTAATTGTCTGATCTCTAGTATTTCTTGTCCACTAGACCATGAACTTCATGATGGTGAAGATTATGTTTGTTTTATTTATTAATATACAGGACACAGAGTAAGCACTTAAGGTGAGTTATCATTATTGTATACACCTGAAACAGTGGATCAACTTTTCATTTGGAGTCTTTTTAGAATGCTGCCTACAAGTTTACCACTTACAAAGTTGACTAAAAAACAAACAAAAAAACCCAAACCCAAATCAATGCACAAGTGTGATGCCAAACTACTCAATCCGATAAATTACATAGCATGAGAAACAATGCTATTAGATAAACATAGTATATTGTTTTGAAAGGACAGTTTATTCATAGGGGTAGTGTGAGTGTGTGTGTGTGTGTGTGTGGAGGGGGGGTGAATTTTATAGCACAACAAAGACATAGTATGGAGTTTTCAGATAAAAGAAATTTTAAAGACTTTTTCAGCTGTGGACAGAGTATGTAGGGCCCTCTCAGACCCCCCCAGCCCCATCCCTCACCCCAGTCAGCCTACAGGGCCACATGGTCTACCATTAAGCGTAGCATAGTAGGAACTTTGAGAAGTGCTTTAGAAAGAGGATTATGAAACACATCCTAAATATGGAAAAAGGATTCCTTTTTCTGTAATCTTTTAAAAATATGAGATCAGAATAATAGTAATAACTAAGATCCATGCCTACACCCTCGCAATTTCTTAAGCCTAGATCAGTATGTGGTAAAACATTATATTCTAAAATGTATAATCTCAGCTATAGATAGATAGATAGATAGATAGATAGATAGATAGATAGATACACACACACACACCTGATTTATAGGGGAAATACTTGAGCTAGTAGTGTGTCATAGAATTCCCAGTAATGTCTTAGATCAGGCTTGCATTTGATAAATGTGTTAAATGCCCCAGCTTGATTTAATGTAAAAAAGGTACCTAGTAACACATAAGCAAAAGTGTACAAAAGACCCACTCTAACCAAAATGTTTAATAAATGGTATTTCATTATTTTTCACAGATATTTGCTAAAGAAATTGGAGAATGTCAAGAAAAGCAGGAATGGTATGTTAGGGCTCTGGCCAGCTCTGGACTTGAATTCAAGTTTTTGACCTGAAAGCTCCTCAAGATTTATGCTTTAAAGACAATGCTGGTATCTGGAAGAGATGTCCCACTCAACACACACACACACACACACACACACACACACACACACACACACACACACACACTGGGGTGAGGGATTAAAAAAAGAGTTTATGGAGCAGATTAGAATTGCTCATATGTGAAGATTGTTTCCTTTAACCACGGCCCTGTGATTCAGCATTCATAAAATAAATCATTTACAATTTGAACAAGCTAACATCAGGTTCCTGCAGGGCTATGGAAAATGGCTTGTGGAGGCTAATAAGAAATAGGGGCTGGAACAAGTGTATGGAGCCTTTGTTCTTGTCCAAGGGGTTGACCATCCTTAGAAGCCCTACAAACCACTATTTATGACTCACTCCTCCACCCACACTTCCTCTCTAAGCTCTTAATACCACTTAGGGCTTCTTGCATGGTTCTAGGGTTTTAATTCCACTGCTTCCCACTGTTCTCCAATCAACTGTCTTCTCTGTTTATGGGGACCCTGAGAAGGACTGGCTAAGGTATGGTAGACCACGGCGTTTTTCACCCAAACTGACCTAGCTCCTCCTAAGTGACTAATTACTTGGGCATCATTGAGGCACCAATCCTCCCTATGCGCCTTGTGTGTCCCAGCTTTGCCTGCTCTCAGCTGCCTCAAAGCAAGCTTCTAGCTAGGTGCAGACCATGTTCTCTCTTCCATACAAGCAGGGCACAGCAGAATTCGAAACTTGTCTTGGTTGTTCCTAGTCTGAATACTTTCTAGTATCTATCCAGTGATACCTACTTCATCCCAGTTGCATTTCATCCCAAGCCCCTGGTCAGGAGGCCGGGCAACAAACCTGCCTTCCCCCAGCCTAGATCCTCTGATCACCACACTCCTGAGCCCTTCCACCATTCTAGGACATGGGCACAGGGTGGGTGGAAGCCCTGATCTGTATCCCAACCATTAGGCTGAAACTTAACTTCTCAGCTGCATCTTGCCGACCCCCTTTTCCTGTTTCATCCCCTCCCATGCAGATATGTCAGCAGGACTACTTTCTGTGACCTACACTTCCTCACCTCAGCCCCTTTTCTCCTTCCAACTGTACCCTCCCACTTCCCCTCCTAAGCTTTCACTGAATTTGTAGTTCCTCTGTTTGGGTATCAGTTTGATTTTCAGCCCTGATTTGGATCCCTTGCCTGAGTTTGCTTTGGCTTGAAAGGTTGCTAGGTTCCTATAAATCCTTCTTTTATTCACCTCCTGTCAGTCTAGGTCTGTACCTCCACAAACCCTTTCATTTGCACATATGCATGTGGACACACACATGTAGGTTCTCTCTCTCTCTCTCTCTCACACACACACACACACACACACACACACACAGCAAAGGAAGCATTCTCTCATTTGCAGCATAGCTAGGGTATACATACTTCTTTTCCATTAACAGGAACTAACACTGGTGACCATGGAATATTTATGGGGAACAGTAATGGCAATTTTATCCTCGTGGACAGCTCCAGGGAGAAATGTAAAAAGCTGGGTATCCAGTGGCAGACTTGCCTCCCACCATCATAGAGGGCTCTCCCCAACTCCACAGCTTCCAGACTTCTACCCAATCCAAATCTCTTTAACAGCGGGCAGTTCTACTAACAAGTGGGAAAAATGACACTTCCTCTGAGCTGAACAGGAACCTAATCTCTACCCTTTTTCTTCCTCAGAGGACTCCACTCTCTGCCAGCACCTCCCCACCCTCGCCCCACCCATAGTTCCTAGTCATTCAAGTGACTGGCTCCAGTGTCTTAGAGGGAGCTCAGTGTTTCCTGTGCAACATTTCTAAATGCCACCTCCTTGGGAAAAATCTTCCAGCGGACACTAAGCCTTATTAGACACAGAAATGAGTTATGGAAGAAGGTTTAGAGTCTCACTCCCTGGAGGTCTTTAAAAGCAGGATGGATTCTTATCTGTCTGGGATGATTATGTGGGATACTGCTAGGAGGCCAGGGGATAGAGCAGCTCGTCATCAACAAATAATATTTATTAAACCCCTGGGCATTCATGATACTGTGCTAGAGTCCATATATATTAAAAAATAATTTAAAAGACACAGCTCTTACTCTCAAAGAAGTGTTTAACTAATGAAATAAAAGGTTTGCATGGCATACAAATGATAGAATGAATGTCAGCAGTGCTTTAAGTTCTCAAAGCCTGTTGGTTTCTCTTTCCTCTCTTTCTCTTCTCATACTCCTCAGTTTTGGTTTGGGACTAGGCAGAGCAAGATTTGCAGTGAGCAAATTTTTCTAGCTCATATTTTCCTAGAGCTTGTGAATGATGTAAAATGTGAGCGGATATCAGAAGAATTAAGTGGGGCAGAAAGCACAAAGTGGCCTCAGTTCTATCATGCAGAAAGCAAGAGGCTGCTGGGTTTGGTCTCAAAGGATTCTTCACTTTCTAACACCCTGGGATTCTAGGTCAAGAAGTACTAAGGGTCAAGGAGGGGGAAAGGATCATAAGGAGGTGGGAAGAGAGCAAATGATTGAATATTCTTCCCATCAAAGCCATAAAATAGTATTGGCCAGGGGTGTATGATTTTCAGCAGACAGACAAGGTGATCCTTCCTGAGAGTCAGCCTGATTATATAAACACCTTTTGGCTGAGAAGTGCAAGTTTTGCACAGGAATGGGTCCATCTCACTCCCTCTAGCAAAGCACGAACAATGTGACCTTATCCTCTGCAGCCTCAGATGTATGCTGTCCAGAAGGCACAGAGCTCAGGACGGCCAATGTATACAACATTACCATGCCTCCAAAAGAAAGTCTCTTTCTGCCATACCTCTTTTGTCCTTCTTACACATGAAACCATGGCCATTTAGGGACTCAGCCAGTTCACCCAGGTCTTTGTATCTCCTCTGGGTGGACCAATTAGACCTAGATACACCTTCCTCCACAGGGACCTACCACTGGCCAGCGAATAGGGCGTGGCCAGAGGGAGCAGGCTGGATGCTAACCCCCAGCAGTGCCATTTATGCCAGGCCCTACCTAACAATGAGGGGACTTTGAAAATTCTATATACATATGTCTTGTATGAAGCAAATAACTGATTAATTGTGCTTTGTAATTATCTTAAACTTCTCTGCATAAAGGGAGATGTGAATAGACCAAACTTCATCATTTTATTTTCTTCTAAACATAGTGCTTTTTGACCTCTAAAAGAAAAGCATGGCCAACTTTCCCCTTAACTTTCAGGAAACCTGGTGTTGTGTACACTAAGAGTGTTACCATGTCATCTTCATGTCCGGTTTATTGGGTATTTTTCCTTCCAGGAATACACAGGAAATAGGGCGTGGTCCGTCACGTGCCTCTTTCAATTCAGTGAAGTTCTTTGGCTGAGAGGATGTCTTGTTGCTGTCCTCTTCAGCGGAGTCAGGGACCTCTGAAGGCATGATTCCTGGACTACTCACATCTAGTGGCCTTCCTGGTTTTATTCTTTTTTAATTAAAACATGTAAGTTAAACTTCCATAGATAAATGATAGGAGGGTGAATTTAATTTTCCAACTATAGCAAGGATCAGCTGTCAGAGAAAAGAAAGTGAGTATTTAGCTTGCTTCACTTACATTGAAAAAAGAGATACATATACATATGCCAAATTTGATCCACATACATATACAGCTGGTCAAGTCTTAAATTTTGTTTAGTCAACAATTTAATCTATTATATAATTTGTTAAATGTTTAGAGTTACACTCTTTTGTTATAGTTGTATCCACGAATTAACAGTTTAGGCTTCTAAACATATTGTACAACTACATTGTTATCAACATTAAAGAGTTGATTACTTTTTAAAATATATAACTTCTCGTAGAATGCTAAATCTTTTTTTTTTTTGTTTTAACATATTCTATCATTAAGCAGTTGTTTTTAAAGTACTGATTTACCTAAGTTTCTGACAGTTTAGGAGAAAAATTTTAAATATAGAAGGATTGATCATGATAAGTCTTCACTCAAGGAATGAATTCTCCTACCAGAAATTTAGCAGATCTTCCAGTTTCAAAGATGGAACTAATTTTATTTCTTTGTAGTCAATTGTTAAAAGCTGCTAGTCTGGGGGCCCAAATCCATGCAGGTGAACTTTTTGTGTTCTTGAATATACATGGGAGAAAGCAGAAGACAGCCAAGTGTCCTTCTGCCTTACTAGGCCCCTGTGATCAAGCTGTTACAATAAATGCAAGAGAAAGGGGCTGTGGCTCATTTCCTCATGGGCTGTGAGGCTTTGAGCAATTTACGCAACCAGTCTAAACGTTTAGTCTCTTTGTTTGTTAACTGAGGATAATATCTACCTTGCAGAGCATTTGTAAATATTTTAAATATTCTTCATAAATTATTAATAATATTGTTTTTCGCAGTAGATGTTCAATAAATGGTAGCTGTGCATTTGAGTGCTTGTCTCATTTTCCTCCCTCCATGGACCATAAATTCCTTGTGAGTAAGAATTACAGCTCCTGGTATGGACTGTCCCATGTTGTTGGTGATCAATAAATATTTGTTGAGTTGAAAATTTCGTTTTTGAAAGGCTTTCAAAGTAATCTGTCCTTTAGCATTTTAGGCCTTTGAATCTGACTCATGTTTTCTTTCAACTTCCTCAAATCTAACTTCCTGGTGTATAGGAGCGCATTTGACATCGTTGGGTATCACACCATCTAAGGTGACTTGGGCCGCTTCTCCTCAGACTCCACGTTAATTTCACAAGTTCTCCCTCTCTTTTTTTGGTTAGAATTCAATGCAAAGTAGCAGTTCATCTGGTTGTTTCTTTTACCCTATAAGAGATGAAACTGTCAGGAAAACAAGTCACTAATTTATCAGATGCCTGGCTTTTAGCACAAGGAGACCTCCGACAGATGCCCTGATCCCCGAATCCCCCTTTGCTACTTACTATACCTTGTTTGTACCAATTTTGTATTTTGTTGGGGGACTATGAAGTTACAACATATATCCTGCTAAGGCAAATTAGTTCTGCCTTAATCCTGGGCAAATATCTTATTATTAGAATAGCCTGGGAATAAGTATCAACTTTCTCTGTTCGTTTCCCTTTCTAGAACTCTCCCTGAGACTCAGATTCTAGGGTTCAATATCCTTGCGCTCTTGCCTTCATCTCTGCCCTAATGAGAAAGCGACCCTAGCCTTTCATGCTTAAGTATTTCTAAAGATGAGCAGCTCTTTTCTTGTCTCAGGTCTGGGCTTATCCCATTTCTTTGCTTCAGTTAGAATGTTTTTCATTGCAAGTAACAGAAAACCAACTTTGCAAATGGCTTTTAAAAACAGAAATCTTCTCTTCCCCCTTCCCTTGCCCCCACCCCTCCTTCTTCCTCTTCCTCTTCCTCTTCCCCACAACAAGCAATCCAGACCCACAACACTAGGGCCATCATCACTCTTGACTTGTCCTCCCCGCTCACTCCCTTCAATCCCCAGATGGCTGCTGTGGTTAGAAAGGCACTGTGCCTGATTCAGGCCAGGAAGAAAGTGTGGGGTGGTACGCGTCATGTCTGTCTTTCAAACCAAGAAAACAAAGGCCTATCCAGAAGCCCCTAGGTTACCTCAATTTACGTCTGATTGGCCAATACGTGCCACGCGGACATGCGTCGGAGCAAGGGTACTCGGGAAAGTGAACAGCTTCTCCAGACTCAATAGTGAAAAAAGTGAGGGAGCTGGCAGTGACTCTTGGTCAGCCAACCAACAGCACCTACCACAGCTTTCCAGTACAAACTGGCAGAGAGCTGACATAACAGCTCTGCCAGCAACATCCTAGACCTCGGCCATTGTTATTTATGGTCCTTCTCAACGCTAACGACAACCAGAAGTATTATAGATAGTAAAATCTGATACCCACTGCCACAGGCTTTGCCAAGCTGTGTTTTCCAAACTTTCCAGATCAAATGAATCACTCAGAATACATATTAAACAGAAGCACACATTCCTTGAGATTTCCCCAGAAGAGTCTAATTCAGGTTGGTCTGAGGATAGAGTCAGGAATTTATATTTTTGAAAAACATGCCAGTGGATTTTTCTTATCAAACAAGTTTGAAGATTACTGGTCCAAAGAAGATCTCTGATTAGCCTAGCTCTGGTTATAAATATTCAGCTTCTTAGAGCATTATCACGAACAGAGTTGTATTAACACACTTTTTTTCTTCAGATGTTGCTCCACATACTCTTTTTCTATGTTCTTATATTCTTTCTCTTACATATTCCTCTCATAATGTTCCTCTCAAAATTTTCTACTCCAGATAAATTCTTCTACCCCGTTTTCTCCTGTGCCATGGTTTCACTACAAAGACCTTTTCATTTTTTGTAAATTGTCCCAATCCAGACTTGACCCCACCCTTCCCTTTTATTGCCTAACCTCCAGTTTCCAACACAGGTCAGCATGTCTTTTTCTTCCAAGTTTTACTTCATTATTTCGGATGTATCAATTACATTCTTATAAAACATTATCATCTTGCTACTGAAGTCATGTGATCTCATTGAACATTTTAAAGAAAAATTCTCAAGCTCTTATGTTTACATGTAACCACATCTCTTCTAGACAGTTTTTTTTTTCAGAAGTGGGGGAGCGTTGTATGCATGAACAATACACAGAGACAAGACACACATGATAAGAGGCAATGAACAAGATGAGGCTGTTGTGGGCTGAAGGGATTAGGCAAGGCACAGAGTAGAAGAATTTGCTTTGAATCTTGAAAAGTAGTCTGGATTTGGAAAGGCAGCAGTAAAAAAAAAAAAGTTAGAGAATTCTATGAAGCTGGGCACTGTGCTATTTTTCTTCCTTGCACTTACCATCTAACATACTTTATATTTTACCTCTTGTTTGCGTCTCCCTACTAGATGTATATCCCATAATGCAGGAATTTTTGTTGTTGTTATTTTAACTTTTAAATCCTCAGCAGGGCCTGAAGCAGAATGGCTACTCAATAAATATTTGCAGACTGAAGTGCATGTTGAATAAATGAGTGAAGGAAGGGTCAGATCAGCCTGACAGAAGCAGTGTTCCAGTGCAGCTGGAGTAGAAAGTGCAGTTCATGAGTTGTAAGAATGTTGGATTTGAGGCAAGAGAGTTTGGAGTTCTCCTTTAGGCAATGGGAGAGGGAGGGAACATGATAGGCTCCTCGGCACATCCTGCCTCGTTTCTATATTTAGTGTAACTGCTCCAGAGAAATTGGAAAAGGGGATAAAAATGCAGAAGCAAACCTGGATTCTTTCCTAGGAAAAGGATGATTGCTGCTGTGCTGGTTGGTGAGGCTATGAGGTCACCGTGGCAGGCAGTTCCCTCAGGAGACCAGGGTGGGAGGCACAGATCAGTCAGGTGGTGGGCTGCTGCTGAGGGACACAAGAACATTCTTGGGGACATGGTTCTTTCTTTGGACCCAGGAGCCATAGCTCTCACATATGCCCTTCTGCCTTCACCCTCGCCACTTTTATCCTCATCCGCAGCCTGCGTAACCTCACTTGTGGATTCCTAAAAATGCCCCTTAGGACAGTTAGGCTTCCTTACTTGAGTCTCTTACTGTCCTCTTTTCTTTCCACTCCCGTGCAGCACAAACACACAGTCCTCGCGAGCTGGTCCGCAGTATCACTGCCCTAAAGGAGTGCGTTCATGATGTAACTTTCCTGATTAAGGGCCACTGCAGATCTCTAGTAAACATCCATTTAACCTGAGCCATCTTTGTCTAGCTTCTTCTCCCCCTCCATCTCCCTCTCCAACTCTCTCTAACCAGTGATTAGTCTTCTCCACCCATATTCAATGCTTCTATTCTAGTCAAACACAGCTACTCATATTAATTTGGCAGTGCACAAGTGGGCTGAACATTGTTTATGAGTGTCTGGCCCTTATACACTCACATCTCCCCTGCTTTGCAGGGTCTAGAAACCTGAGAACAACATTTCTCATATTTCATTGCCAACAGGTTTCAGATCTCATTTGGGCTCTGCCAATCTGATGCACTGGTGAGAGGTTTGGAAGGCAGAAGGGAGAAGGCAGCCATCCTTGGCTTTTCCCTCTGTTGAAGGTGAGGGGCAGCCTTTGTCATCTCGTCCCCTGGGGCTCAAGACTGTGAAGTCAGCAGAGTTCAGCAGCTGACCTCCAGACTCTAGGAGGCAGAGGCTCTTTGATGCTTTGTGTAGGGATTGGGCAGGCACCACCCTGCTCATCGGGGGAGATACAGAGGGAACAGATAACAAGTCAGCGTGGAAATAGCTCTTATTAACGCACTTTTGTGCCTCAACTTTCCCCTTCATTTTAACGTGAGGTAGGAAGCTACACAGCTCAGGAAATTGGAGGACAAGTTGTTTCTAATAGTAAATAGATATATTTTTTTTTAATGCCACCACTTTTATCTATGAAACAACACAGCTGGTATTTCAGTTAGGTAATATTATAATTGAGGCTTAAGAAATAATTATATTGGATAATTAAATGCTTTTAAAATCATCGTAGGGTGATGTTTCTGTTCTGTTTTTCTCATTTGGTATTATATTAATGTAACATTAATAGAAATTCCAAGTGTGTTACTGAATACACATTGATCTGAAAGGGAAAATTAAAGAATACTCTGAATTCCTTACATGAATATACTAGCAAGCATCTAAAAAATGTACTAAATTTCAAGACTGATTCTACTCTACACACTAATGTGGAAAATAGAAAGGTTTTTCCCAATAATTGGATAAAAAAAATACACCCACAGATATATCGAGATATTTAAATTAGATCTTTGTGGGCTTTCAAAAAATTATTCTCACACCTTGTTTTCTTTTTCTTAAAAAATTGAATTTAAAATTTAAATTTATTAGTGCACAAAGGGCATACGCGTACATTCACATTACAGAAGTTTAAAGCACTACAAACCAAGCAGAGCTGTCCCGACAGTGTTTCTCCTTCCTCTGAGAGACAAGGCTGTTAGCACGCTGACTTCTGCCCCCATCCTGCTTCCCAGCCCTGTCCATCAACCACATTATGCTGGGGCTATTCTTATCATAACATCGTTATGGCTAGTAACAATTTTTGGTAACTTTTTGTATCTTTTATAACCTTACTTATGTTTTTCACTTTGTAGGATGATTCTAAAAGATGAAATGTAATAAACAGCATTTATAGTATCAGGACAATGTAAATACTGTTCATTGCAGAGAAAAATAATGTATTTCCTTCTCTGTTTTTCTGGTGTCGCAACACAGTTGATAGTCGATATTACAATGAATTCTCCCTATTCCAGTTTACCAATTGCTCAACATCCTGCTGCATTAAAAAATATTAATGTCACACCTTTTATTGTGGGGTTTTGCTTTTATTTTTCCTGCTGTTTCTAATTACTTTCATCTCAGTCTGCTTTACTGCTATGTGTAATAGTCTATGGCACAGATACACTATAATTTACTTCATGCTTCAATATTGTTGAACATTAAGTTGTTTTCACTTTTTGCCCTACTATGCATAATGCTTTAACAAACATCCTACCAATGCATCTTTGCGTACATACAAGTTTCTATAGTATAAAATTCTAGAGGTGATATTGCTGGGTTGAACGGAATCTGTATTTTAATAACTACTGCCAAATAACCTTCAGAAAAGTACCTCCATCTATATTCCCACCAACATTATACAGGAAGGTGTAACTCTGCCAATGTTTCTAAGACTCATATTAATCATGTTGATTTTTGCCAATCTCAAGAGTTAAAAGTATCTCTTTGCTGTTTTAGTTTGCTTTTTCTTGATTATTAGTGAGGTAAAGCATCTTTTCATGAGCTTACTGGCACTTGGTGTTTCCTCTTCAATGCTTTGGGGTATTTTCTGGTTTTGTTATTTGGTCTTTTTTTAATATATAGGATTTCTTATATATTTTGACTGTTAATTCTTTTCTCTGTTAGACAGGTTGAAAATATATTCTCTCAGTGTGTCAATTCTTTTTCTAATTTGTTTGCAGTGTCTTCTGTCAAAGAGAAGTTTTAGTTTTTCTATAGTTAAAGGTCAGTCTTTTTCCTCCATAAGTTATGTACTATGTCTTGCTTAGGATGAACTTCCCTAGCTTAAGGAAACAATCATACTCTCCTCTATGTCTGCAAATACTTTTATAGATTTTTTTTTTTTTTACATTTAGCTCTTTAACTCATTGAAAATGTTTTGTTTTGTACATGGTAAGGTAATTTTCTTCATTCTGTATGTGCATATAGACGAACTATGTACAAATTCTCCAACTCATGAACAGAAAGGAGACACGATAACATCCTCTCCCTGTGCCTTTTTAATGATGCCTTCCCACTTATTTCTCTCCTACCCCTAAGGCAACACTGGTCAGTGTGACACATTTCAACAGACCTTTCTAATGGTATGAGCAATCCCAGCACCTACCGAATGCCCACTCCTTCCTCTCTATGGAGGGCATCACTAGGGCTTGCCTATATCCAGTTCCCTGCTCAGAATACAGAAGAAGCACTGATCAGATCCCATGTGGTTAGTTGGGGTTGTGTAACCAGTTTTGGTCAACAACTTCTGAGTGGAAGCGGCACGTCATTTACACATCGCTTCAGGCTGAGGTGTAAACTGCTTGACCTTGCAGCTTCTTTTCTGAGCCCTGCCCTGGGATGTTGGGGCACTGGAAGCAGCCTGCGTCCTGAGGCACTGTATGGAGGACAGCTGCCCTGCCAGCTTGCTCAACCTATAGTGGACATGCTGTCAGTTAGAAGAACACTCTCATGTGTTAAGCCACTGAGATATTTGGGTTTGTTTATTACAATATTAAAAGGCATATGAGTAAAGAATAACACCATTTTCCAGTCAACCTTGAGTCTGCTCTATTTTGTTTTTTTAAAGTTGACACTTTGAAGCTTGCTTTTTTTTTTTTTGTCATTCAAAAAAGCAGCTGCAAAATACCTTGCAACTGATTGAGGAACACCAATACCATTTATTCATTATTTAGGTATATTTATTGAATACGTACCCAGAACCAGACTGTGAATAAAATGAGAATACAAGAGTCCCAGCCTCTCTCCTCATGGCACTTGGCAGTCATCCCATAGAGGAGGCTGTGCATGGAATCGTTAAGGGTATGGTGCCAGAATCAATGCCCTAAGTGTGAGTCCTGCCTCTGCTTCTCACTAGCTGAGTAAACTTAGGCAAGTTAATTAACCTTTCAGTGCCTTATATCTTTATCAAAAAAATTAAGAGTAAGTGAGTTTAAAAATAGATTTTTAAAAAACCCCACAAATTTCTTCTGTATAGCTCAGGGAACTATATTCAATATCTTGTAATAACTTATTATGAAAATGAATATATGTATGTATATGCATGACTGGGACATTGTGCTGTACACCAGAAACTGACACATTGAAACTGACTATACTTCAATTTTAAAAAATGCCAAAAATAGTAATTGACACTTAGAAAATAAATAAATAAGATTTCTTCTTCCTGTTAAAAGAAGAAAACGAAAACACTAATTTGAAAAAGATATATGCACCCCAATGTTCATAGCAGAATTATTTACTGTAGCCAAGATACGGAAGCAACCTAAGTGTTAATCGACAGGTGAATGGATAAAGAAGATGTGGTATATATGCACACACACACACACACACACACACACATAGTGGAATATTACTCAGTCATAAAAAAGAATGAAATATCACCATTTGCAACAACATGGATGGACCTGGGGAGTATTATGCTTAGTGAAGTGAGACTAAGGAAGAAAAATACTGTATGGTTTCACTTATGTGTGGAATGTTAAAAATAAAACAACAAGTGAGTATAACAAAACAGAAAAAAAAGAATAAATGAGTTAGTGCATATAAAATATTTTTGACAAACAATAAGCACTCAACAATATTAGTTATTACCACTATTGTGACCACAGGATACATAGCCTGGATAACACCAGGTTCCTCAAGGGTGTATAGAGCTAAACTCTCCAAACATGGAGCCAGCATAACCAAACCACGTCCCCAGCTTAGCATTTTGCCTTGTGCCTTAGCATGGTGTACTCACCAGCAGAAAACTAGCAGTATAGTCCTAAAGCAGTAGGAAGCAGGGATTATGAAAAGCACCTAGTGCTGTCATCTATTTGTAATGTTTAATTTTTAATGTTCCAGGGCATCTGACTTAACCACAGATATAATCTATTTTTAGATGTCCTATTAAAGCGTGGTAAGTCTGGTTTATGGACTCAGAAATTTTTTAGCTTAAGAATATATTATAAGAACTTTGTATGTTTAGCTTATGGATACATGTCACATAAATAAAAATAGCTTACAATTATGTAGACAGACACATTTTAAAAGGGTACTTTCTATAGAGGGTGTGATATTTGTATTGAACCCTGAACTAAACATTTATCTGTTACCCAAGATCACAGAATTACTGGTGGCAGCAGCAGAGACAAGATTAGAATCATGAAATCAGCAAATGCTCTTTCCGTAACAGACCTGTCTTGTGAAGGAAATAACCACCTTTGACTTACTAGGGCTGCAGTCAACACGGAAAAGATAGTAATATATTACGCATGCACACATTTTTATTGCTAGACCGTATAACCTTATCTTCAACTGAGGTTTCAATATTTTCTCTGTAAATACACACCACTTCCTTTGTACACCACTACAGCTAAATTATTAATAAACACAGTAGAGGGCAAGCTCTTTGGTGGAACTGTACATCTAATATTAGGTTGATTACAGAATCTCACTCATTTTCTGCTTTTAAAAACTGCTATACATTTGTATTATTATAGCCCCTTCTAAACCACCAATCAAATCCCTAAGGGAAAGGGAAACTAACATTATTTATTGTTTATTATTTATTGTGATGCTAACATTTATATGCTAGGAACTATGGAAGAGTCTTCACAGAACACAGATTTTCAATAAATACAAAATTAATTTAAATACACATATTACGCATAATTTCATTTTAGCTTTACAGGACACACAGAAAAAGAGCCCACAGAAAAGTGTGTCAAGGAAAAAACCTGTAACCTCATCATCTCTACTTTTACTGGTCTGAATTTTGGTTAATCGCTGGACTATAATATGCATAAAACCTCTGGATTTGTATGAGTGTGTTGTGTATATGTGTTGATGGCAATCAATTTGTGGTGGTTGTCAAAATATGTGACATATGATTAGGAAACTTTTGAAAACACTTCTATGATCTCACTTTCCTATGAGAAAACCACTCACTGAGAAAAACCACTGTCAATATTTTGATCTATATTCTTCACAAATTTTTTCTGTGTATGTATATGTATACATATATACATATATAGTGAATGTATTTCCATGTCCAAAGTATGTATCTACATCATCTTTGTTAAAGGCCACATATTTTCCCTTGTACAATAAATATCTTCTATGATGTATGTATCAAATATTCTGTTATTGGTCAATTAAATTATTCCTAATTTTCCACTATCATAATGAATCCTAGTGGAATTGCCAGATCAAATTTGTCCAAACACACACCAGGACTATCTAAGGTAAAAACACGGAGCGAGGCCTCTGGTTCTCAGTGTTCAGCCCATGGTCCCTTCATTCTCCTCTTCCTCAAACTCAGTAATACCCAGGGACATGGATGTGGGAATCTATGGGATATGGATTCCCATCTCAATTCTGGTTACCACTCAATAATTCCTTATTATACATGGGATATGGATAGTTGGATTTCAATCTCAATTCTGATGACTAGTTAATTTTGTGAAAGCCATTTTCAGATACTCTAAAATGGGGAACTGGACTGAAATGAAGGGGAACTGGACTAAAATGAAGTGCAACAGGTCAACTGGTCATCTGAATTACCTGAGAAATTTCATAGATATTTCAGGGTCTTGACTTATACCCATTAAATCTAGGTCTCTAAGGCAAGACTTGGGAATCAGCATTTTCAAAAACTCCCTAAGAGCTTCCTTCCAATGCGGATGCCTCGTAGGCTGGGACCCACTAGACCAGGTTACAGCTCAAGGGCTCTCTCCTGCTGGAGCTCCTTCATCCAGTTTGCTTCCCTCCTCATCACGTGGGGGGCCCCATGCACTTTTCCCTGCCCCTCAGGCGGTTTGTGTGTAACAGCACAAGGTTAAAAAAACAAAGCTCTTGAATCATTTTTTTTTTAAAGCAAATTAAAACCAAGATAATCATCTCACTTTGGTTACTTCTTATTAGCTCACCACTTGTTCAATTTATTTAAATACTGGTTTCAAAAAATGAGATTTTTTTTTTGCAAGCCTGATTAAGAGTTTACTTGGTGTTCAAACAGATGTCATCTGATAAATGGCAAGTGGGCTGTTTAGATTACAATTGAAGAGTCCAAAGTCACTTGCAGTTCTGAAAAATCTACGATTTTATTTCAGATAGTCTTATAGACACTAGAAAAATATACATGCAGTTGGCAGGTCCAACCCTCTGTCTCTATGGGAAACATGCTAACATAAAAGCTTTATTGAAATTCAGCTGTTTCTGGGAGAGTAAAACATAATATACCGACTCAAGGGTACAGTCAGTCAACTAATAATAATTTAGAACACAGGGTTCATCTAAGATCTGTTTTCAGCTATTTTTGAACATTAATTCAATGGAGCTAACTTGGAAGGCTTAGAAATCATATGTAGTATTTTCTTTTTTCATTCTTAAATACATGTAGATAAAATATTTCTGACTCACTTCAATTTCTCATTAATCATTACATTTCCTATGTAAAAGGAATAGAGCCAGTGATTCAGAGAAGAAGCTTAGAGTCTATGTTACATTTTAAAAGTAAATAGTAATGGAATTTAACTTTTCTTCATGATTCCAGTAAAATGAAGATTATATCTATTTATGTTTAAAGGACAAAAGAGAAAACAAGGATTTGAGACTTAAAGATGTAATATTAAAAGCATTAGAAATGTGAACAAAGTTTTATTATTTCAATTTATCAATTAAGACATGTGTAACCATGAGATTCTAATAAAAACATGAGCCTTTTATTCAGGGGTCATACTACTATGATAGTATCTGTATCATTCAACTATGATATGATAGCATTTTCAGGGGCTACTTAACAATGAAAATGAATTAACGCTTTCTATAAAATTCCAGCCCTGTAATGGATGATTATAATCACTCAGTATTCCTTTCTGCACTATAATTTATATCACCTGATGCAGTAAACCATTTGGCTCAGAATCAGTAATATGATGAAATCAAACGATTCCAGAAGACTTTTAAGGTGCTGACTTGTTTTCTGCTTTGTACTTTAACTTAAAATGTAATATCCCAAAACTGAAGTAGCAAAGGTTGCTATGACTGAGAGTCATTTATCTGTAGCTTCAATAGGAAAGCTAGTGGCAAACATAAAACCATTCATAATACTCTTCAGCAAAGAACGTATCATTAAAATTACTCTAGGTCTCCGATTTAAGCTCACATGACGAAAAGAAGCCTTGAATCAGAATTGTCTTTAGAGCCCGAATTTACTATTTGAGGGGTTAACATGGAGAGTTAGGATTTAATTCTCTCTCCGTGGTGAAAGGACTGTCATGAAGTTAAAAAGCTGTGGACCAAAGGTCCTGCCCCTTTTGTGAGGAGAAACAAGTTCTAATTCCCCCAAAGCTCTGAGATCTTCGTTAGTGATGGAGTGGAGAGGAACCATGCCAGATTTGCTCCACTCTCCCAGAATTCCGGGGGGTGTGAACAAAGTAGCCTGGTTGGTGAGGTGTAATATTACACTCTGATTTCTAATTATTTATGTATCTGTCTCATCTTTCCCACGAGATAATAGATATCCTGTGGGAGCGACTCTGTATTCTTTCCGTCTCTGTGAAAGGAGCCTGAAATACACAGCACTCTCTTGCACTGAAGATGACCTTAATGGGTTTGGCATTGCAAAGACGGACCTAGAACAGGTTAGGGTTTAGAAGGAAATTTCATTAAATCAAAACTGCTGAAGTACATAAAATGGGGAGAAAAACGTGATGTTCTCAAATTAAGGGCAGTCTAAGGCTGAAGGTGGAGAAGAAAAATGGATTCCAGTGAGGAAGAGGATTATCTCCTGTAGTCTTATTGAGTGGAGTAGAGTTAAAAGACTTAGGGGACAAGACCCACTGTTGTCTGTGAGGTTCTGTGGAAGGTACACAGTGAATGCCTGCCCTGTCACTGCACTCCCACACTCAGTAAAGTCAACCGAATAACAAAAGTCTGTAAGACGGGTGGAAATTGAGCAGAGGATGCATTTCATGTGTAGTTGAGGCTGCCCAGGATAAAGAAAGGATTTGAGAAATGGCACCTGTAAGGTCAACTAATTCTGCAGAACCAAGAGATCAGTGCCAGAGATGAGCAGAAGAATACGACTTCACAGACATCCCAGTAATCTTAGGGAAGCCTGGAGACTTGAACAGCATATCTGGATGACACTGGACATGGAAACCGCAGTTGAAACTGAGTTACGTAAATTACATAAATGATCAGAGTGCCCGGCCCAGTCCTTGGATGTTAGTCAGAGTAGGCTAACTGCTATAACAAACGGCCCCCAAGTCTCAGTGGTTTAACACATACAAGTTATTTTTTGCTCACATAAGAGTCTAATTAGCAATCTATACCTTCAAGAGCAAAGCTAGTTTTAAATATAAAGCCATTCATCCAACTTCTCAGTAAAGAAATCCCATTGAAATAACTCCTAGGCTCCAACATAAACACACATCACAAAGAAAAACCTTGGATTGGAACTAGGGGAGGTGCTCTGCCCCACGCAGGGTGTCAGAGTCTTCCAGCAGGTCCTCAGGTAACAGGTAAAGGAGAGTGGAGCACCTGCTTTTGACTGCCATGGCCTGAAAGTGCCACCCATCACTCTGCTCACAATCCACTGAACAGAGCTCTTCACGGTCCCTTTCTCGATGCAGTGGGCCTGCGCCTTGCAGGCCAGCCATGCACCAAGGAGGCCAAGAGCATGGGTAATGGGGAACAGCTGGCTAGTCTCTGCCATTCTCAGGAGATATTTGCCAGTTTAAATGAACTACTCCTCTCCAACCCTTGTTTATTAAAATGAATTGTCCTTGCTACGACTGACTGGTGAAACAGCTCCCTGTTGATGGTTCCTAGACAGCAACTATATGTAACAAGAAACACCTCAGGACACAATTCCTTAACCCAGAGCAGTGTGTTGAGGATGGTGAGAAGGGCTAGACCCAGCATCTGCTCTCTGAAACTGCATTTATATATACTTGATTGTTGTGACTAGTGACGTGTTTTTCTCTCTCTGGAGCAGCCTCTCCCAGCCACAAACACTTACACACAAGCACTGGTCCTCTGCCAGGCCTCGTCCGAGTGCTTTACTAATACTAACTCACTGAATCCTTGTAATCTTGTGAGGCACACGATATTCAGCTCCATTTTACAGTTGAGAAAACAGAGGTACACAGAGAACGGAAAACTGCCTCTGAGTAATAGACAGGGATTCAAAACTAGAGAGTTGGGCTGGAAAGTCTGAGCTCATAACCACCACAGCGTGCTGCCTACCCTCCTGTGAGACTCTCCCTCCCCTTGCCACACTTGAGTTTGCATCCCAGGAGATTATGTACATGACAGGGGTTTGCCTAAAATGTCCACAGGGGCATTATTCTCTCATATTGCTTATGGTTGGTAGTTACAGATGGTAATAGAGGCTGATAAGCATATATTGCAGTCTCAACTTCAAATTACAGAAACCCTTAATCCATGTTAGATTAGATTAAATCAATAAAGAGAATTCCAGGGCCTAACAGCAGGCTGTTAGACAAGATAGGCAGGGATGCTTTTTTCCCTTGCCGACAAATCATATCTTATTCATTCATTCATTCGTTTTATTCAATCAACATTTATTGGGTCCCCCCAAAAGTCATGAAATACACACTGGTGTGCAAAATAGACATGGTTCTTGCATTCACCAGCCCTGCAGCCAATAAAGGAGATATGCTTGAATCAAATATGCTTACAAATAAGTAATTAATTACAATAGTGTAAGTTCTGAAAAAGTATTCGCGTGTAGATGTATAGAATGGGGAATGTGAATAAGTCCGAAGATTCAGGCAAGGCTTGCTTCCCCTAAAATGTGACACTGGAGTAGCAGTTAAAAAGTAGGAGGTATTAAAGAGGGAGGAATATTTCAAGCAAAAGGAGCAACCTGAGTAAAGTCTCTTCGAGGGGAAGGAGATGGGGCTCTGGAAGGAACTAAAGAAAAGCAAATGTGACTGTCACTTGGAAAGCAAGGAAGAGAGAGGTATGAGGAAGATAGGGAAGCAGATGGAGGGTCCTGAAGAGGCTGAGAAGCCACAGTGAGGATTTTGGTGTTCATCCCAAGAGCAATGGAAATCCAATAAAGGATTTTGAGCAGGGAAAGGGACAGATTTTCATTTTAGACAGATTGTTTTAGCAGAGATTGAAAAAAACCCCGCATTTTAAAAAACTACATGATACTACATACACAGCCATAAAAAAGAATAAAATAATGCTATTTGCAGCAACATGGATGGACCTGGAGATCATCATTTTAAGTGAAGTAAGCCAGAAAGAAAGAAAAATGCTGCATGAGATCACTCATATGTGGAATCTGGAAAAAAAAAAAGACACAAATGAACTTATTTATAAAACAGAGACACACTCACAGACTTATGTTTACCAGGGGGTAAAGAGGGTGGGAAGGGATAAATTGGGAGTTCGAAATTTGCACCTCTTGGGGAGTGATGGAAATGTTAGGTATCTTGATTGTGGTGGTGGTTTCAAAGGTGTATACATCTATCAAAATCCATCAAGTTGTACATTTGAAATATGTATAGTTTACTGTACGGAAATTATACCACAATAAAATTGTTCAAAATTTTTTTTAAAAAAGAAAATAAAGGTCTGGCACTACAAATATCAAAATGATAATCATGTTTACCTCTGGGTAATGGGGTTATGAATGAGTTTCCTTTATCTTTAAACATACCTGTATTCTCTGTCTTCTAATGTGAACATGTATTTCTTTTGAGAATGAGAAAAGTCATTAAACTTGTTTTTGCAATTCAAAAAATTTCAAAAAAAATTTTTAATGGAGGTACTGGGAATTGAACCCAGGACCTCGTGCATGCTAAGCATGTGCTTTATCCCTGAGCTACACCCCCACCCCTGAGAGGTTCATGGTGGGGGCAGGTAGATCAGTAAGAGGCTACTGCCATCATCCATAGATTCTTACACCTGTACAACTGACTGCCACATCTGTGTGTGAGGTTGACTTTCCAATGGCCCTGGAAACTCAAGATTCAATAAGGCCTTTCCATACTGACTTGAATTGTGCTTGTTTTGGCATGGATATCCTATCTCTCCTTGAGGTGAGGACACATTTAGGACTCCAAACATAACTCATAGAGGGTATCTTGCAGTTACATCCTCTTTCCTCATTATAATTTAAGATTGATACCGTGGAAGCAGTGGGTCTTATAGAGGGCATCCAGATAACTGGATAATGAAAAATTGAAAGATTATATAAATAGATCATTGAATATAATAAATATTTATGGTACCCAGTGAGTGAAAGGAAAAAAACATACAAGAAATCATAAGTGAAATGAGAGGCAATTCTAGAGTTCTTTCTTTGGGGGAAGGAGTAGTATTTCTCAGGAGGGAGGCTGGGGCCTGATAATCCAATCTGGAGTATTTTTTTTTTTTAATTTGCGTAACAGTTTAAGAACATCATTCCAGGACTGGTATGAGGTGGCCCCTGTGGAGCCAGGGAGACTTGTTTCTGCCTTATTGATCCTCTGTCCCCTAAGGTTTTGACTGTAGTAAGGTTTGTGATGGCTTACAAGCAAGCAGAAAGGTGAAATGAGGAAGTGAAGATCAAATCTATTTCCCTTTAAGAGCACAACCCACAAGTCTGCTCACACCCCATTAGCTGGAACTTAGCCACACAGCCAGGGGAGACTGGAAAATCTAGTCTGTTACTAAAGAAATGCAGAACAAATATTAGGGACAGACAGCATTCTCACCCGCAGAGCTGTAGGGGAAGTGAGACTCACTGTCTACTGGGGAAAAAGAGACATGAAACAAATCATCATACAAATACATATTAGTTATAGCTGTGTAATACAATTACCATAATTATAAATAAAAGTACAGGTGCCGTTAGGGCTGGTAACAGAGGAGTCAGACCTAATCTGATGAAAGAAGCAAGGGTGGGAGTGGGGTCCATGGGACACTTTTCTGAGGAAATAACATCCAGACTAAGAAAGACCTGAAGGAAGATGAGAAATGAGTCAAGAGATGCACATTCTCTGTGGAGTCAATCAGAAGGAACGTGGTTTATTCTAGAGACTCAGAGACGATAGCCCAGGGAGAAACGGAAGAGCAGAAAGGACTCTCAGGAGACCAGGAGGAGCTGGAAAGAAAGAAGAGTAGCTAGAGATGAGTGGAGAAATTCACTGAAGGGTTTTACTAGAGGAGTCAATGATGAGATTTGCTTTTTAAGCTTTTTAAAAACATCATCCCAGCTGCAAAGAGAAAAAAGTACAGGCTGGGGTAAGACTTGAGGCAGAGAGAAGAGGCAGCAGTAAACCAAGTGGAGATGGAAGTATGTGAAAAGAGCTGAGGTATTTCAGGAAAGTCTCAGGAGGATGAATTTTCTGAGTTCTTGTATATCTGAAAATATCTGTTAAATATTCTAAATTCATAAGTAAGTGTTAGTTTGACTTGGTTCAAAATTTTAGGCTACAAATCATACTTTTTCTTGGAATACTAAAACTTTACTAACAATCAGTGTTGCCAGTGTAAAATCTGATTCCAATCAATCCTTTTTCCTTTGTGACTGTTCTGGGTCTAAAAGAATCCAGAATTTTCTTGTTCTCCTGAGAATCCTGAAATTTTACCAGTATTTTTGTTGGTGTTAACATAATTTTTTTTTTTCATTTGTCCTGGTTTTTCTGCAGCCAGTGGTACTCATAGTAGGAAGCCCTTAGACTTTCTTCAGCTCTGGGAAATAGTATTTTCCTTCTAGAAAATTCCCCATTCTTCCTCTCTATTTTCTCTTTATAGAACTCCTGTTAATGACTGCTGGAACTTTTTAATGATTTGAAATATCCAACCATTGTATAATGTGTAATAGTGCCATGTCCTTTTGGGTTAAGAAACACTGCTTTTGATCTTTCAGCTCACTGATTTGATCTTCAACTGAGTCTGTTCCATATTTATCCCACTTACTGAGCTTTTAATTTCAAAGACACATTTTTTTCATTTATAAGATGCAGATTTCTTGAGGTAGATTTTACTTTTTAAAAAATGAACTTTATAGATGTATAATGTGCATACAATAAAATAGTCATATTTTAAGTAGTTAGCTGGATTTTGACAAATGCATCTACTCATGTACTGAATGTACACTATTCTGATCAGTATATAGGACATGTCTATCACCTCCAAATTTCCCTGCACCTTGAGGCCGCCAATACTCTCCCATTGTCAAGCAAACATTCGTCTGAAATTTATCACTGTAGATTAATTTTGCATGTTCTGTAACTTCATATAGACTCATATAATGCATGGTCTTTTATGTTTAGCTTTTTTTTTGCTTACCATGATGTCTGTGATTCATCCATGTTGTAACATATAGCAGTAGTTTGTTCTTTCTTATTTTTGAGTACTATTCCATTATATGGATATGTTACAATTTGTTTATTGCTTTACCAGATGATAGGCATTTGAGGTCTTTCCTATTAAAGGCTATTATGAATGAAGCTACTATGAACATTTACTTGCAAGTCTTCATGTAGGACATTTGCTTTATATCTCTTGGGTAAATACCAAGGAATGGAATTGCTAGGTTATATGGTAAATATATGTTTAACTCCATTCCAATCTGCCAAATGGTGCTCTGAAGAGGAAGAAAAGAGCTCGAGCATGGAAAGGAAGTGCTAGCGTGGGGGCCCATCAGCCAAGATGGCTGGTAGAGACAGCCCCAGCCGTGGCTCAGGCCACGTGGACTTTTATGGGAGATTCTACCATCATGTCCTCCATCTGAGTATGCTGAAGCCAATCGCGTTTCTTTTTTGACCCTGTAGTGGGCTTTTCTGGTTGTTGTCATGGCAATCATCAACTGTCATGGCACTGGTGGGTGTATCACTAAGCATGCTAATGCGTTACAATGACTGTATAATGAGGCTCAATGTCCACGGGAAGTCAAATCCTCCACCATCTTGGGCTTCGCAGGTTCTAATCAGTTCTTGTTTCTTCTCTTTGTGTCCTGAGACTTAAATAAGAGAAATTGGTTTATATTTGAGGGAGGGGCAGGGGTATGATCCTGGGGGCAACAGTCTTGGTAACCAAGACCCTGTCCCTAGGCTGAACTATTGGTTTTTAATCGTTCATCCCTTGTTTTCTGCATTCCCTTCCTTCCCTGATTAACAACTATTTGAATCTGCTCTTTGGAAATCAGAGAAGGTTAAGGAGGCTAAATGAAGCCTATTTATTACAAACAAGAAATAGGGAACATGGGAAGACTTGTACCAGGGAGGACCCCACAGGGTCCTGCTCAGTATCAATTATATCATGTTACATTTCCACCATCAGTGTCTATGAGTTCTAGTTTGTCCAAATCCTCACCAACACCAGGTAGTGTCAGTTCTTTTAATTTTAACTATTTTAATAGGTGTGTAGTGGTATATCATTGTGGTTTTAATCTACATTTCCCTAATGACTAATGGTGCTTAGCATCTTTTCACTTGCTTCTCATCCATCTATTTTCTTGAGTGAAGAGTCTGTTCAAAAATTTTTTTGCCTAATTTTTAATTGAAGTGTTTATTTTCTTTTTATTGAGTTCAAGAGTTCTAGACTTTAAATTCAAGGATTTTTTAGACATCTGACTTGCAATTACTTCTCCCCACTTGTAGCTTACCTTTCATTCCCTTAACAGTATCTTTCAAAGAGAAGAAGCTCTTAATTTTTATGGAATCCAATTCATGAATTTGTAATTTTATGTTTTATAATTTTGGTGTTACATATACATAATTATTTGCTAAGCTAAGGTCAGAAATATTTTATCCTACAGTTTCTTGTAGTTTTGTGGTTTTAAGATTTACATTTAGGTCTATAATCCATTTTGAGTTAACTTTTGTATATGGTGTGAGGTGTGAATTAAAATTTGTTTGCTTGTTTGTCTGCATATAGACTTATATTTATTTCCACATCATTTATTTTGAAAAGACTATCATTTCTATACTGAACTATTTTTGTACCTGTGATATTGTGATTTATAATAAGAAATATATATTTGGTCTTCAGTCCTGTTCTTGGCACAGAGCTCCTAAAACCCTTGGAATCACCTAAGTGATGACAGCAAAGGGGGCTTTTTGTTATGTTACTGAGGTGACTGTTGGACTCCACCTAAGGATGTTGGCTGGTTGCCAGGAGGAAAAACTCTGTGAATAGAGGGTAAAAACTTTCAGTCCTATCCCTGACCCCTAGGAGGGGAGAGGGGCTGGAGGTTGAATCAATCACATATGGCCGATGATTTAATTAATCATACCTAAGTAATGAAGCCTCCATAAAACACCAAAAGGATAGGGTTAGGAGAGCTGTCAGGTTAGTGAGCACATGGAGATTTAGGGAGAGTGGCATGCTCTTGAGAGAGCATGAAAGCTCCTCGCCCTATCCCCATTCTCTCCCCTGTACATCTCTTCCATTTGGCTGTTCCTGAGTTATATCCTTTTATAATAAACTGGTGATCTAGTAAGTAAAATGTTTCTCTGAGTTTTGTGAGTCACTCTAGCAAAATTGAACTTGAGGAGGGGGTTCTGGAAACTTCTGACTTATAGCCAGTTGATAAGAAGTACAGGTGATAACCTGGCTTAGCAACTGGCATCAGAAGGATGGGGGGTAGTCTTGTAGGACTGAAACCTTAACCTGAGGAATCTGATGCTACCTATGGACAGATAGTGTTAGAATTAAGTTGAATTATAGGACACCCAACTGGTGTCCATGGCATTGATTGGATCAGTTTGCCAATTACTAAGAAAAAAAGGCTACTGGTATTTTGATTGAAACTTCACTGAATCTATAAATCAATTTGAAAAGAATTTACCTCTTAACAATACTGAGTTTTCCAATCCATGAACACATTTTATCTCTCCATTTATTTAAATCTTCTTTAATTTGTTTCAAGAGTGTTTTGTAGTTTTTAGGTATAGTTTCTTCTGCAGTTTCTATTCTGAAAAGCTCATTCAGTGGCATAGTGTATATTTTTGCTCTAGAAGTTCAGTTTAGTTCCTTTTCATAGTTTCCATTTCTCTCTTCCTTATGTTCATATTTTCCTTTAAGTTCTTGAAAATATTTATAATAGCTATTTTAGCTTCTCAGTCCATCATCTTTTCATTTCTGGGTTTATTTCTAGTAACTGTATTCCCTTCTTATTTTTATGGGTTAAATTTTCTTGCTTCTTGTATGTTCAGAAAATTTTTAGTTGAATTTGGACATTGTGATTACATTTTAAAAAATAGTCTGAGAATATGAAAACGCATATATGTATGTATATGTATGACTGGGACAGATTTTCAATTACCTTGCCCATCCCAAAATTCAATCTCTGTCTACTCAGCTCATCAACATCACTGTGCTTTGCTTAAGTTTTCCCTCCTTGAAATTTAAAATTTTAAGTTTTCCTCCTGATTTCTGGGAAGTGCTTCTAGGCAGAAAGCTAGGTGACTGTTGGGGGTCACCTCATTTATTTCTCTTTTCTCAGAGGTCATAATCTTTCATGCTTTTTGTCTAATGTCTGAAAATAGCTGTTTCATACACTTCCCCAATTTTTTAGTTGTTTATTGCAAGAAGGTTTTTCTGGTACTAGTTATTCTGTCATGGTCATAAGTGGAAACTATCCATCTGTGATAAATTCAACATGATCACAAACTTTTTGTTACTCTTCCCATTGACAGATAGAATCTAATTCTCTACCTTTGAGTTTGGCTTTGCCTTAGTTTTGCTTGACCTTAGTTTTGCATGTGGGCAGAAGTGATAGTCTTCAATTTCCAAGACTAGGTCCTAAGACTGCTTGCAGTTTCCACTGGGATTTCTCAGAATCTTTGCTCTGGGGATGATAGCCACTAGGTAAGAAGTTTGACTACCCTGAGACTGTCATGCTTAGAGGCAACTTGTAGATGTTCTGGTTGACAGTTCCAACTAAGTGCATTCTTCCAGCCTTCCCTACCAAGGCAGGGAGCATGTGAATAAATCTGTCTTGCAAACTCTAGACAAGCTTATGTCAGCTGTGTATAATCAAGTGACCCCAGTCAATGACACAAGGAATAGAAAAATCACCTGAGACTCACCCAATTCTCTGACCCACAAAAAGGTGTAATATGGCAAAATAGTTCTGTTTAGCTACCAGGTAGGTCGTTTGTTATGCAGCAATAGATATCTGGAACATTGCTAGAGATATATTTTCACTTACAAGATTGCTTATTTGTTTGAACAGTAATTTTCCCTAGGTTGATTTTTGGTAATTGTTTTCCCAAATGTTTAGTGATTCTCAACGCTCTCTGGGGGTTGGGTAGGACATGTAACTAGATAGAGTCTGTGAATAGCTTGATTTCAGATATAGGAGCAGGTTTCCCTATCATTCTTTGGGATCTTAAATTATCTGGCATTCTTCACAGCTTTTCTAGTGCCAGTTAGATCTTTTAGTGTCAGAAAATCCACCTTAGAGAACAATCTCTTAAAATTTTGTCCTGGAGACAAATGCTTGAGTTCTCTGTTTTCTTTCTTCTTTTTCTTTCCCTCCTATACTATATGGAGGTGCATAGTTACTCCATTGCTCTTCTTCTTTCTCTAGTTTCAACACTCATCACACTCCTACTCCAGGCAGATTATTTGCTTTTGAGGGGAAACGGCAGTAGCTACCCTTTACTACTTTCAGGGGAAGAGGAAAAGCTCTGACTTACGTAGTTTATCCAAAGACCATAATTTAATGAATTGCTCTGACAATTATGCCAAAGCTACTCCACTTTTCATTTTTGTTGCCTCTGAGCTTAGAGCATATCTGAAATGGCTCTTATTTTTACAGTAGAGTTATATTATATTCATAATTAATTTTCCAGAATTCAATTACATTATAGGGGAAACACAAGGAAAAACAAAAAATTAAATATGGTAGATGATTTTGTCTGTCATTCTGTTCACTCATTTTTGTCCCAGAAGGAGCAAATCTCAGATGGAAGATGCAAATCAACTGTTCTTTCCATCATATTTAGCATCCATGTGCCTCTTGTAGTAAAGGCATTCACCACATTTAGCATGACAAGAACTGATTAAAGATATAGCTTTGTACCTTACAGCATGGCTTCTAAATGTAAGCCAAGCATTTTTTCAGATGCTTAACCAAAGAAATATTATTTCATTCCAATGTTGAGGAAAATCACATGTGCTGGATGCTTAAGAGGTGTTTTGATTGTCTGCAACGTGGCCTTTACTCAAAGACTTTTCAAGGATAATTTTATTTATTCATTTTCTAAAGAAATAGGTAACTGTACAATTTTTATAAAGGTGATTGTGTTGACTGGAAGACAGCAACGTTTCAGGTATACAACACAATATCTTTAAATGGAAATAGAAAATGCATAAGTTGCTGCGTCCAGACAGCTCTGCAGGGCAGAAGGCACGACTGCTGGTCTCCCTGTTGGAGGGGAGACCTACCTGGCAGTCATCTCCCACAGGGGTATCTGTCTTGCCTGGTGGGATCGTCTGTTGGCAGACAGAGAGCTCTGAAGAGTCTCATGAGGTCTTTTTGCCATTGTGGAGGTTTTTACTCCCTCTTGGTCACTCTTACCTGTTCTGGAGACTTCGGTTATGTTTCTAACGTTCACCAGATGCAAACTAACTGATGAGCACCCTGGCACATTCCTGAGTGCTTACTGTAAGAATAGATGAGTTGCAGATCAATTGCCCAGGGTTGTTTCTCCAGGTGTCCTACCCCCAGCAGACCCTGGCCTCCTGAACCAATTCAACTAATACACGCAAAACGCACCATGCTGTAAATATACAAAAGAGTGCAATAAAAATTAAGCCCCTTTCAATGGTCATTTTGATTATAAACAATCTGGCTTTTAAAATACAAATTCACTCAAGTACTTTTGTCCCATTTGTGTTTTAGGCTGGGTGGGTTTTTTATTTATTTGTTTTTGTTGTATTGGCTCTTATTTCCCTTTAATTTCCCATACACTTTGTTTCTCCCTCAAATTTCTGGTCGGGTGATGGTACAATTTTTTGGTTTTCAGCACAATTATTTTTTGTAAATAAAAATTGAAAAATTTTTTTGTAGGCTAAGGAATCAGGGGAGAGAAAGGATAGGTATACATATGTGTTCAGTCTGACATCTTTCTTTGAATGTCCTCTTTGTTGATGATTGATGATTTGGTGTCCAGACTCCTAATTTTTAGCTTTCCCATAGGACTTGGGTTTCCTTCTCCACATCTCCCTGGTGTTTACAATTTCAGGTAGATTTCCTGCACTAGCTGTCCTCTCAGAACCTAATTTCTGTTCTTAGTATTCTGTTTCAAGTTGTTACCGACCTGCCCAGTTCCCCAGAGCTGGGGAGAGAACTCAGGCAAGGCCTCCTTCCTGCACGTGTCCGCTGGTCCTTGGGGTGGTGGCAGCTGCCCCTAGGGTCCACTGTGGTCTCACTCTCCTTGCTCTCAGCTCCAGCTGCACAGGGCTCCTTCCAGCACTTTGAAATGAAACTCATGCCCGGTTTAGCTTCATAGCCTTTTACATCTTCACTTTATGTCTGGAGCAGCCTCCTCTCCCATACTAACTCCCACACTTAGTCATTGTTTTGTCATTTTCAGGTGTCCATTCAAATAGCACCTCCTCAAAATGATCTTCCCTGACGCTCCACGTAACCTATGTCCCAGAACATCATATGCATTTCCTTCACAGCACTCACTACAGTTTGTAACCAGATATTTATTTGTGTCATCGTTTGATGACTGTATTTCCTTTTTGAGACTACTAGACTCCTATCCCCAGATCATGTCTGTTTTGCTTATCACTGTATTCTCAGCCACCAGCCCAGAGCCTGTATGAATTGCTGAATGAAGTAAAGTGCCAGCAACTGTTCACTTAATGATCCAACTATTTGAATGAAGACGCTGGATTGATGAATGAGTTTGATAATTTGTTTCTTCTTGGGCTTCTGGCATTAGTAGTGCTAGAGTACAAACATTTATAGCATGGAATAATATGCACGTAGCCATATATCTATAGCATAAAATAACAACTTATATAGAAACTAAATGGACACTTAACATGGACACTAAGTTAAAGATTTCTTAAAGTGTATATTCTGTCCTAGTAATACTGCATTGAACGACTCTGACTCACCTATGTGTCAGTGAATTACTGTTTATAAAAACATCATGACAAGATACAGTTGGCCCTTCATATTTCTTTGTGTTCCTAAATTCTGCATCTGGGGAGTCAACCAACTTCAGATTGAAAGTATTTGGAAAAAAATTCTGAAAAGTTCCAACAAGCAAAACCTGAATTAGCCACCTATTGGTAACTATATACATAGTACTTAGCTGTATTAAGTATTATTATAAGAAATCTAGCCATGACTTAAAGTATATGGGAGGATGTGTTGTAGGTAATGTACAAACACTACACCATATTATATAGGGAAAGTGAGCATCGGTGGATTTGTTATTTGTGGGGGGTCCTGGAACCAATCCCTCGCTGACACAAAGGGACGACTGTACTTTGTTTCCATTCCCAAGGCTTCATTAATGACATATAACATCCGTGTAAGTCATGGTTCTTTAGGCAGCAAACATATGGCTACATTAAGTCAACTAATATTGATATAATAAAGTCTATGAATCTGAATTAATCTGAATTTGCTTTATAATAGAATTGTAGAATATTCTCCTCTGTGTTATAGGTATAATATAGTACATAGGGTCTACTTATATTGTTAAAAAATTTTATAATCCTAAAAAAATCTAATGATATTTTTGTTAGGGTTCTTAGTAAAAACTAAGTAGGTCTTTTCTAATTTAAGTAACAAAATATACTAATTCATAGTATTAGAGTTACTATGTGTCCCATCTGTTCAGTACAGTTCTAGTTTATCCTTGACATTATGAATAGCATCCCCTTTCATTCCCAAATGTGTCTGAGTTCAAATGGCAAACTATATGATCTCCCACACAGAACCATTGGGAGAGGTGGGGAAACAGATTAAGCTTTCAGGAACAATAGCTTGAGGCACACCACAGAACTGGGCCAATGTGGGAGCTGCCTCTTGTCACCACCACAGCATCTAGAACCACTCCACTGATCTGTCCAGACAAAGAAGCTGCCACTGCCACTGGCACTGGCACTGACTCCAAAACCATATGCCATGGACCAGAGAGGAAGCCTCCACCATTCCCTCTACCTCTGGTGCCATTTACACCATAAAAAAATGAATTCCTCACACAGATCCTATTTTCCCACGAGGCAGAAATCAGAAAACTGCTTGCACTATTCGTAGGAGTCTGTAAAGATGTAGTTCTGGAGATTCTAGCTGGGGAAAACAAGATTTACAAAACAGGAAACAATTAAAAGCAAGAAGAGTATTTAAAATATTTTGAGCAATCGTGAAGGACAGATGTTACCCTTTATCTGGATATACATCCATTTTCCAAACTTAAAACAACAATAGCAACAAAAATTATGTTCCCACCTAGTAAAGTGACAATCTTTCATACAAGTAAACAAACTCATTCTCTCCCCAGATGAGAAGACTCTTTATTTGGTATAATCTTTTTTTATTTAGCACAATCTTTTAATTTAGTACAACCTTTTCTAGTTCTAATATATGTAGTGATGATTATGGTTCCTCAATTCTGTCGTGGTATTTTTAATATGTGGACTAAATTATAAAGTAAATACTATCAAAACATACTAAATAAAGCAAGGGTAAACAGAAAATCAGTTACATTTTCTACAAATGGCCTTTAGTTGATGTGTGTAATTTTCTTCAACAACAACTAGCCATTCCATATTACTTTTATGTTCAGGTCAGCAGTGACCCAGTTAACTGGATTCCTTACTGACTGTGGAGTAACCCAACGTCCATTCCTTGGGAGTTGAGCCCTTGGTGGTTCTGCCTATATGGGGTGCTCTAGTTTTCCATTAGCATTTACTAATAGACATGGAAATATTAAGGAACACCCTATAGGAATTCTTGTGTTAAAGAAATATTCTCCTAGATTTGCATTGCATAACACTGATTATTCCTTTTAAATCATGTTCAACCCCACAGTCTGCATGGTAATCCCCTTGTCTGCTTTGTCAAGTGGTTTGAGACACTGGTGTGCTCTTGGAAGTACTCCTCCCTTGAGTACTAAGATCCTTAAGCCAAAGCTGTTGACAGTGGCAAGGATGTGAAGTGAAATTTATGTTAGTAAGCCATTAAGGGAATAGTGAGCAGTGCCACCCCAATTTCATTTCTTGGTTCCTAAACTCATATGTTCTGGCCATGGCTGAAAAAACACTATGTGTTGGTTGCTATTTAATAGCAGATGCTGTATTCTACAAGATGGCATCCCTATTTTGTAAGATATCTCCCATTTGGCATCAAAACAAAATCCTCAATAAGTCATTTCACTGCTTTATAAAGCCAACTGCTTCTGGAAATCTGAATGCTTTCTAAATACATCAATCTAATAATGTCCTAGTCTTTCGCTATAAAATAAGATCTCTGGTCAGAACCAATGTTATGTGACTTACAGTGACAGCACGTGAGACATTTGGTGAGTCCACAGATGGTGTTGCTGGCAGAAGCTTGGTAGACCACATAGACAAATCCATGTCTAGCATGTATCAATTTCAGAGAAGACAGATTCCAACACTCACCATGTTAGAAGAAGCCCTGTGTAATTAACCTGCCATCAGGTGGCTGGGTATTCTTTTTGGAGGATGGCACCATATGGCAGGACTCACGTTTGTTCACTTTTGCTTTCAAACTGGGCACTCAGCGGAAGTAATATCCAGACATCTGGGGGAGAGGATGTCTAAGTTGTTAAGCCCAGGCATAAACTCTGTCTGAAAGCATGACCACTTTTTTCATTTAATAATTACTGACTGACTGTGGAAAGAGGCTAACAAATCCATACAACAGGTCATCTTGTCCAGTCATCTACTGAAAACCTCTATATAGAGTCAGTCTTTTTTGTGTATTCATGTGTGACACAAATGCTTTCAAACTCCAGAATAGTTTAAAAGTCTAGATTGGTCCTTGCTTTAATCTTCTTTATCACCAATCCTTCAATCTTATCCCTCCTAAGTTCCTGACTATCCAATGAAATTATTAGCTATTGCCTGTAAATTAATGTAGACCTGTAGCTTAATCTCCCTTTCCAGCTAAACAGATCATGAGATACATTGTTTGAAGTTCTGCCCATTGGGGATATTTATTTTTCTACACTGACCATCAGGTCACTCCTGAGTGGAACTGACATGATGTAGCTGTCCACTTCTGTATGTGGGTTGATTGAGCTGCATTAAACAGGACAAAGGAATACTGCTGTGCAACGTCGACTCAAAGAATACTTCTATAACATACTGGTGCCTATAGGGTGCTACTTAGTATTGTCATTTCCAATGGAGCTGACAGTAACTGGAATATTTTTTTCTCAGTTACCTGGTCATAGAGACCTCTTAATGCGACTAGAGGTGTGGTTTGAGAGAATACCGGCAGCATGGCAGGAGTAGATGCACTCAGAGTATGAGTCATCTTCTTCTGGGACTTGTGTTTTTAGGATCTCCACGAACCTGTTCAAATATAAATGATTTCCCGGGGATGATGGAATGCTGCAAGAAATATCTGACTTTATAGCTCAGTAGATGAGATATTCACATACTTCATGATGGGATACTTAATTTCCATAGGCACATGATGTACTGCTCCCAAACATTCAGTCTCTACCACGATCCAACAGCAAGCCGAGACTTTTTTGAAAGGAGAATGCTACAGTTACTTACTGAAAAAGACACCCTACTCTGAATTTTGAGGATATACACTGTAGTCTAGACCTTCTAGAGAGTTTTCTATTGCTTTGTGCCACACTGAAAGCTGGAAGACTTTCAGATGACCTTTTAATTATTTGGAGAAGCATAACCAAATGTCATATATACTTTCTACAAGATACAAAAATTGAACAAGCATCATTCCCCTTTATTATGACAGGGGATGCAGAGTGTAACACTTTTCTTTCATGTTGGAGGAGACACTTTGAGAAGTCTGAGATCCCTGATCTCCAGAAATTTCACTCAATTGACAGGTCCCTGTATTTTTCATATCTTTTATCTTTTGATATGTGTATCTTTTATGAACAAGCCTAGGGTACATACTCTTCCTGTGCACTGGGTTGCATTAGCTTAAGTCATCAGTTTGTAGACCACTATGATGTTTTGTGGACTAAATCAGGGCACAGTCAATGAGTTCCTATTGCTCTTAGGCAGTGAAGCCAGTGAAGGTAAAATATCAGCAAGATGGTTTTGTGGAAACACTGGGTCCACTTTAAGACTGAGTTGGTCCACAAAACTCACTTATCACCTGGTCCCCATTAGCTCACATTCTGACCAGAGGGATATAGTAAAAGTCTGGGTTCCCATGGATTAACTGTAGTTCTGAGTCAATGAAGTAATTCCCCAGTGTTTTCCTTTCTCTAGTAGTGCACAGTCATCCTTGCAAAATGGCTGCAAATCCCATTGGAGAAGGCCAGAAGAAAGATTTATATATCACTGCCGTGTGGTGTCATCTTAGGGTCCTTTCTTAGCAGTTTTCTGGGCTCATTTCTTCACTGATGGGTTCACAGTCAGGTCTGTGAACAGACTCAGGTCTGAGCATGGGGTATTGGGTTTGATTTTATCATGGCAGCTCATTTTATGCCTTTGTGTTTCAGAATTAGATGTGGGGTTCATCTCCTCCTTTTATTGTTCTGTTGTTTATTTTTGTTTTGTGTTTTATACCAAAAAGGATCTTAATGGGTGGCCCCTATATTTTCTACCATACCATTTTGTATTCATAAGTATAACCAGTTAGCACTTATGAATCATGATTCTTGTGCTGTTCCAACTGCCTTTTATCATAACCATGTCCACCTTTTCTCTTGAGGTTAAGTACTGCTGCTAGACTTCTGTCAATCAAATATCGGCTCATCAGAGAGCCCATTTTCATGGTGGTGTCCCTTGCTCACAGAGAACAGCATTTTTCAATGTAGGATGCTATAGGTATTTTTCAACAGTGTAGTAAAAGGATTTCTTCTGGGCTCTTTTTAGGGCCACAGTGTGTGTGTGTGTGTGTGTGTGTGTGTGTGTGTGTGGTTTGCAAATTAAAAATATTTGCCAGCATTCTTATTTATCCCAAATCTTTGTATTTCTTCCTCTTCATAATATTAGACAACTTCTTTTACATCTTCATTTATGGAAGACCACCGCCACTGAATTCAACTTTCAGTGAGCTGAGCAAAACTTTAAACTCTAATTATCTGACTTGGTATATTGACTCTAGAATCTGTAGTAAGTGCACTCTTATCAATAACTCAGATCAATCTAAATTTATGTGCACTGGCCTAAGTACTGTCTCAGTTACTAACACTGTTTTAACAAGCTACCTCAAAGTCAGTGCCATGAATTTTTTTTTGGTTAACCTCATAGATTCTGAGACTCAGGAATTCAGAAAGGGTACAGCGAAGACAGCCTGTCTTTGTTCCATGATGTTGGAGGCCTCAGCTGGAGAGATTTGAAAGCTGGAGTGTGGGGGCGGAGATCAAGATGGCGGAAAAGAAGGATGCGGAGCTCACCTCCTCTCACAAATACATCAAAAATACATCCACATGTGGAACACTTCTCACAGAATACCTGCTGGACACTGGCAGAAGATCTCATACAACCAAAGCTAGAAGAAAGATCACTACGTAACTAGGTAGGACAAGAGGGAAAAAAACAGGAATTGGGACAAGACCTGCGCCCTTGGGAGGGAGCTGTGAAAAGGGAAACAGTTCTCTCACGCTGGGAACCCCCGTCACAGGCTTGGAGATCAGCCAGAACAGACAGGGAGCTTCAGGGGCTCAGAGGAGAGTGCAACAGCTGGCCTGCAGCAGGCAGCACAGAGAGAGACCAGCACAGACAGTCCTTGCCACCTCGCTGCACTTCCTAGCATGAAACGTGTTCCTGCTAGTGTGTGCAGCAGCTGGGTGCTGAGACTCAGGCTTCAGTGGATAGACCCAGGGACAGGACTCGATTTGGCTTTGTAGAGACAGCCTAATGGGGCTGGAGAATGTTCCAGGCTGCACCTGGGGATGTGCATAGGATGGAGCCCTGGTCCAACACAGGAGCCCCATAGTCAACATGTGCGCAAAGGGAGGGGTGGGCCCCGCCATAGCAGCCTCATTCTCTGGTGCTGACAGTGGGTGTGGCTCTACTGCTATGAGCTCTGGGAGTGCACAAGCACCTAAAGGTTGTCCACACATGGAGGTGGGGCTAAAACCTGAGCCTATTGTCAGTGCTCCCAAGGCAGAGGTGGGGCCAAGGGCAGTGCCAACAACAGTGTACTTTGTAAGCCTGCACACCAGGTGGCAGGTGACATCACAGAGCACAGGTCCCAGGGGACAGCTGCTGGGGAGGAATACGCTGCTGCTCCTTTCCCAGTAGGAACAGTCTAGACTCATTTACCTCACACCAGAGCTTAGAACTGGATCTGGGGGCTTCTCCAACAACTGGGGAGCATAACATGCCCCCAATAGTGCTATGACAACCACAGAGCAAAGAGGAGGCCCCGAGTGCAGGCACTGATCAACACAACATCAATCACACCCCTTATCAAGGGAATAATGACCCACACAAACTAAGGAAAGACGCAGCAGGCATCCATCCCCAAAACAATCCTCACACCAAAAATACTGGACTTACACAGACTATACAGGGACACTTCCACATAAAACAGCCCTTCAAGACCACAATAGATAACTGTTTCTCCTAAATTCATAGAGTCAGAAAAATATAAATAAAATGAAAAAGAAGAGGAATCACTCCCAATTAAAAGAACAAGAGAAATTCTTTGAAAGAACAGTCGATGAAACAGACCTCTTCAGTCTACCAGACCCCAAGTTCAAAAAGTAGGTAATAAAAATGCTGAAGGAATTAAGAAAGGCTATTGACAGAAATGTAGATCACCATAACAAGGAACTAGAAACTGTAAAGAGGTGCCAATCAAAATTTTACAACTCAATTGCTGAGATGAAAACTAAGTTCAAGACAATAAATAGCAAACTAAGTAATGTAGAAGAATAAATAAGTGATCCGGAAGATAGAATAATGGAAATCACCCAATCAAAAGAGCAGACAGAAAGACAAATGAAAAAATAAATAAATAAAAGCAATATAGGAGACCTATGGGATAATATAAAGTGGGCCAATCCATGCATAATGAGGAAATTCATAAGGAGAAGAAAGAGGAAAGGTGGCCAAAAACGTATTTAAAGAACTTATGGCTGAGAATTTCCCAAACCTAAAAAGGAAACGGATATCCAGGTACAGGAAGCACAGGTCCCAAATAAAATAAACCCAAACAGACCTACACCAAGACATATCATAATTAAAATGGCAAAAATTAAAGAAAAAGAGATGATTCTAAAGGCAACAAGAGAAAAACAGTTACAAGGGAACCCTCGTAAGGTTAGCAGTTGATTTCTCCACAGAAATTTTGCTGCCCAAAAGGGAGTGGCAAGATATATTCCAAGTCCTGAAAGGAAAAAAAGTCTGCAACCTAGGATACTCCACCTAGCAAGATTATCATTTAGAATAGAAGAAGAGATGAAGAATTTCTCAGTCAAGTAAAAACTAAAAGAATACAGCAATACTAAACCTATCCTGAAAGAAACATAGAAAACTCTTCTCTAAACAGAAAAGAAGCAAAAATCTACAAGAATTACAATAAGTAAAGAAAATATATAAAAGGATTATAGATCACTTAAATAAGCCAATATACAGATTTAAAAAGAATCAAAAATTTTTTGTGAAAGTAATTATAACTATGATGAACAGCAAAAGGGTAAACATGAAGATGTAAAATAGGACATCTAAATCATAAAGCGTGGTGGAGGGGGTAACAAAATGTAGATTTTTTTTTGTTTTAGAATATGTTTGAGCTTATATGACTACCACTCTAAAGCAAGTAGATATAGTCAGGAGTTAACATACTTGAAAACCAGTGTAACCACACATCAAAAGCATACAAAAGCCAAAAAGAAGAGAACTCAAGCATAATACAAAAGAAAACCATCAAACCACAAAAGCAAAAGGCCATCAAAAACAAAAAGAAAAGGAAGGAACAAAGAAGAAATACAAAATTAACCAGAAAACAGGTTTAAAATGGCAATAAATATGTAGTTATCAATAATTACCTTAAATGTCAAAGGATTAAATGCTCCAATCGAAAGACATAGATTGGATAATAAAACAAGAACCTAAAATACACAGCTTATAAGACACCCACTTTTGGGCAAAGGACACACATAGATTGAAAATGAAGAGATGGAAAAAATATTTAATGTAAAGGGAAATGACAAGAAAGCAGGGTTAGCAAAATTCATATCAGACAAAATAGGCTTTAAAATAAAGACCATAAAGAAAGATAAAGAAGGACCCTATATAATGATAAAAGGAACAATACAAGAAAAGGATATTACACTCAGTAATATATACGCACCCTATACAGGATCACCTAAATATATAAAACAAATACTAACAGATATAAAGGGAGAAATGGGCAGGAAGACAATGATAGTAGGAGACTTTAACACCCCAGTGACATCAATGAACAGCTCTTCCAGACAGAAAATCAGTAAGGCAACAGAATTCCTAAATGACACAATAGAACAGTTAAATTTCATTGATATCTTCAGGACATTACGTTAAAAAAGAAAACAGAATACATGTTCTTTTAAGTGCACACGGAATATTCTCTAGGATAGATGACATACTAAGACACAAAATAAACCTCAACAAATTTAAGAGAATAGAAATTATTTCTAGCAACTTTTTCTGATCATAATGGCATGAAACTAGAAATCAACCACAGAAAAAGAAACGAGAAGGAAAAAAATACATGGAGACTAAACAACATGCTACTAAAAAAAACCCCAATAGGTCAATGATGAAATCAAAGGAAATAAAAAAAATACCTCAAGACAAATGATGATGCAAACACAACCGTACAAAATCCATGGGATGCAGCAATATCAGTCCTAAGAGGGAAGTTCATAGCAATACAGACCTTCCTCAAAAACAAGAAAAACCTCAAATAAACGACCTAACTTATCACTCAAGAGAATTAGAAAAAGAAGAAAGAAAATCTAAAGTCAGCATAAGGAAGGAAATAATAAAGATCAGAGAGGAAACAAATAAGTGGTTAAAAAAATGGAAAAAAGTCAATAAAACCAACAGCTATTTTCTTGAAAGCATAAACAAAAATCAATAAACCACTGGCCAGGCTCAGCCAGAAGAAAAGAGAGGACCCAAATAAACAAAATAAGAAATGAAAGAAAGGAAATAACAGTTGATACCATAGAAATACAAAATATCATAAGAGAATACTATGAATAGTGATATGCCAACAAATTGGGTAACCTAGAAGAAATGGACAAGTTTCTAGAAACATACAGCCCATGAAAACTAAATTAAGAAGAAAGAGATAATTTGAACAGACTGATCACTAGAAGTGAAATAGAATCTGTAATTTAAAAAACTCCCTGCAGACTAAAGTCCAGGACCAGATGTCTTCACTGGGGAATTCTACCAAACATACAAAGAGTTCTCAACCTCTTCCAAAAGATTGAAGAGGAGGGAACACTCTCAAAGTCATTTTCTGAAGCCACCATCACCCTGTTACCAAAACCAGACAAAGACACTACCAAAAAGAAAATTACATATCAATATTTTTGATAAATATAGGTACAAAAATTCTCCACAAAATATTAGCAAACCAAATCCAACTGCACATAAAAAGGATCATACACCATGATCAAGTTGGAGTCATCCCAGGGTCATAAAGATGGTTCAGCACATGTAAATCAATCAATGTCATACACCATATCAACAAAAGAAAAGGAAAAAACCACATGATCATCTCAATAGATGCAGAAAAAGCATTTCATAAAATTTACATTCATTCATGATAAAAGCTCACCAAAGTGGGCATAGTGGGAACATATCTCAACATAATAAAAGCTACTTAGGACAAACCCACAAGTGAAAAGCCAAAAGCTTCCCACTAAAATCTGGGACAAGACAAGGCTGCCCACTATCACCACTCCTATTCAAAATACTCTTGGAAGTCCTAGCCACAGCAATCGGACAAGAAAAAGAAATAGAAAGTATCCAAATTGGAAGGGAAGAGATAAAACTGTCATTATATGCAAAGGACATGGTATTCTATATAGAAAACCCTAGAGACTCCACACGAAAACTACAGAACTGATAAACAAATTCAGCAAGGTATCAGGACACAAGATTAACATACATAAATCTGTTGCATTTCTTTACACTAACAATGAAATATCAGAAAAAGAAAGTTAAGAAACAATCTATTTTAAAATCACATTAAAAAAGCCTAAAATAAACCTGACCAAGGAGGTGAAAGACTTACACACTGAGAAGCATAAAACATTGATAAAGTAAGTTGAAGATGATTCAAAGAAATGATAAGATGCCCCATGCTCTTGAACTAGAAGAATTAATGTTGTTAAAATGGCCATACTACCCAAAGCAATCTATAGACTTAATGTGATCCCTATCAAATTACTTATGAAGTTTTTCACAGAATTAGAACAAATAATTCTAATATTTGTATGGAAACACGTAAGACCCAGAATTGCCAAAGCAATCCTGAAGAAAAAGAACAAAGCTTGAGGCATAACCCTCCCAGACTTCAGACAACACTACAAAGCTACAGTAATCAAAACAGTGTGGTATTGGCACAAAAACAGTCACATGGGTCAATGGAACAGAATAGAGAGTCCAGAAATAAGCCCACACCCCTATTAATCTTCGACAAAGGAGGCAAGAACATACAATGGGACAAAGACAGTCTCTTCAGAAAGTGGTGTTAGGAAAAACTGCACGGCTGCATGTCGGTCAGTGAAGTTAGAACACTCCCTCACACCATACAGAAAAACAAACTCAAAATGGCTTAAAGACTTGACTATAAGACATGATACCATAAAACTCCTAGAAGAGAATATAGGCAAAACATTCTCTGATATAAATTTTTGCAATGTTTTCTTAGGTCAGTCTCCCAAGCCAAAAGAAACAAAAGCAAAAATAAACAAATGGCACCTAATAAAACTTTTAAGCTTTTGTACAGCAAAGGAAATGATAAGCAAAACAAAAAGACAACCTATGGAATGGGAGAAAATATTTGCAAATGATGTGACCGACAAGGGCTTAATTTCCAAAGTATACAAACAACTCATACAGTTCAAGAACAACAACAAAAAAACAAACAACCCAGTCAAAAAAATGGACAGAAAGCCTATATAGACATTCTCTAAAGAAGACATACAGATGGTCAACAGGCACATAAAAAGATGTTCAATTGCTAATTATTAAAGAAATGCAAATCAAAACTACAATGAGGTATCACCTTACACCAGTCAGAATGGCTGTTATCAAAAAGTATACAAGTAATAAGTGCTGGAGAGGGTGTGGAGAAAAGGGAACCCTCCTACACTGTTGGTGGGAATGTAAATTGGTGCAGCCACTATGGGGAATAGTATGGCAGTTCCTTAAAAAACTGAAAATAGAATTACCATATGATCTAGCAATCCAAACCCTGGGTGTATATTTGGAAAAGGCAAAAACTTTAATTGGAAAAGATACATGTACCCCAATGTTTACAGCAGCACTATTAACAATAGCCAAGACATGGAACCAACATATATAACATGGTTCTTGCCCGGGGCCACAGCAATGTGACAGATGCCAGGGGAAGTCTCCATGTCCCCATTCTGCACTGCCTGTCACAGTTGATCCTGCAGTCCCAGCACCAGTAGGATGAGTTTCAGGAGTTTGTTCACATACCTCTGGGCATCAGGCTGTGAGATACATATATACACAATGGAATACTACTCAGCCATAAAAAAGAATAAAATAATGCCATTTGCAGCAACATGAATGGACACAGAGATCATCATACTAAATGAAGTAAATCAGACAGAGAAAGACAAATATATGATAACACCTATATGTGGAATCCAAAAAAGTGATACAAGTGAACTTATTACAAAATAGAAACATAGAAAACAAACTTATGGTTACCAAAGGGGAAAGGAGGGGAAGGATAAATTAGGAGTTTGGAATTAACAGATACACATTACTATATATAAAACAGATAAACAACAAGAAGCTACTGTATAGCACAGGGAACTACATTCACTATCTTGTAATTGCCTATAATGGAAAAGAATCTGAAAAGACTATTTTATATATATACATATACATATCTGAATTACTTTGTTATATATCTGAAACTAACAATACTGTAATTCAACTATACTTAAAAAAAAACCCAGCCAGCACTTATAAAGAAAGGAAAAAATAAGCTGGAGTATGGTGGGGAGCTTAGTGAAGGTCTACTTATACTCCTGTCTGGTGTCTGATGCTAGCTTTGCCTGGGATTTCAGCTGAGGCCATGGGTCCGGAATCCTGAATGTGGCTTCATGTGGTTGCCTGGACTGTATCTAGATTCAAAGGGTGAGCATTCCAAAGAGAGCTAGGTGGAAACCGTTGACTTTTATGACAAAGCCTCAAAGTCACCTGACTTTACATAACATCACTTCTGCCACAAGCCCACTCAAATTCAAGAGGAAGAAAAAAAGACCGCAACTCCTGATGGAAGGAGAGTCAAAGAGGAGCATGTGGGATGGGAGATATTGTTCTGCCATCACTGGGAAATCTACGTATGGCAAGAATGCTCAAAACCCATTCCCACGTATACTCCCCTGGTTTTTGCTGATGTAAATCAGCAAAATATTGCTTACTTGTATGTATGCATGCATGTATACAAATATGTATGTAAGCTTTTTCCTTTCTGATTTGACTTTGTGATAGGCCCCTGTGAATTTCTAATTATAAGTCTGGAGGCAAGAAGGATTCTCTGGGGGAAGAATGAAGAGAAGTAGGTTTCCTTTACAAAGTAACTGCCTCTGTCTGGGCCATTACACACATGGAATTCAGGAAAGACAGGGGCAGTCTTATCAGACAGTTCAGAAGGGGCCGCTTCAGCTGGCATGGGAAGGCTCAGTGAAAATAGGCAGTTTGGTATATGGTAATCACCAGGCTCCTCCCCTATGTCTCATTCTAAGTATTAGGGGTCTGTGGGCATGGTACTACTCTTCCCTAAACAACAGCTTCATTTTCACATAAGAGAGGCAATAAGACTGTGAAATCAGCTGGTATAATCCAACAATCCATAGGATAATACTGCTTATTGTATTTTCGGTTATAATAGCACTGTGGCCTCATAAGCATTTTTTTTTTTTATGGTATACGTAGTCCTATCAATATAACTTGATCCAGGTCACAGTAAACTTTAAGCTTATCCATATTAGTTAGATTTCTCCAGATGAACAGAAGCAATAGGATGTGTGTATGTGTATATGTGTATATGTTTATGTATGTATTTATATACATATAATGTATATATGATACGTATAGCACAGGGAACTATATTCAATATCTTATAGTAACCTATGGTGAAAAGAATATGAAAACGAATATGTGTATGTTCATGTATGACTGAAGCATTGTGCTGTACACCAGAAATTGACACATTGTAAACTGACTATACCTCAATAAAAATATATATACAAAAAACTAAAATCTCCACATCAAAAAAATGTATATATGTATACATTGACCAAGTATCTGAGTACCATGGCTTAGCCCAACTGACACATAAATTAACAATCTCACTTCCTTTCCTTCCCATAATAATCAGAAGCATCCAGACTGATCTTCAGTGTTTTCTTCCATATGCCTTCCTACTCTTACCAAATTGTAACCACTTGGTTCCTGAATGCCCTGCACTGATAGGCTCCTCATTCCATATGACCAAGTGGTAATTAAAGTACCTCTCTCCACTGCTGCCATGGTCTGGATTCTCCCAGCCCTTTAACCTGACCACATTGGATAAGCAGTTGCATATTCTCATTTCCTGAAAGGTTTGTTGTCCACTGCCACACCTGCCATTAATTACTGTATAGGTCAAGGTTCTTGTCTGCAAATAATAGAATTCACTCAAGCTAGTTTTTGCTGAAATAGATTTAATAAAGGATACTAGGTAGCTCAGGGGGTAATTAGGAAGGTGGAAGAAAACTGCTGTTTCCATAAGTAAAGCCCAGAGCCACAGTGAAGAACTAGCCTAATGAGGGACTTGCTATTATTGGGGCCAGCACCAGACTATGCAGCAGAACTGGCCCGAGGAGAGAATTCTGGTACCAACCCCCGTAGTAAAGATCTGAAAGCACACTGCCTAGGGCATACGTACAAAAGAATGGAATAGGAACACTTAATCTCCGTTTATTCTAGTCTCAAGTGTTGAATATGTAATTTCGAAACAGTGCAGTGCTGATAATGATATTTCCAGATAATTAGGTAAGAATATAGGCATTACCTTCCTCTTCAGAGCTATGAATTAAAGTAACCATTATAACGTTGTTAAGCAACAAAATGCTCTAGATTGTTGTGTTAGCAAAAATTCTATGATGGCCCCAAGATTCTGTCCCCTAGTGTATATATCTGCTAAAATCCCCTTTCTTGGGGTGTGGATGGGAACAGTGAATATGATGGGATATCAATCTGATTGATTAGTTACTACCTGACCTTGAATTAATCACAAGGGAGATTATCCTGGGTGGGCCTAACTTAAACGAGCTCCTTGAAAGAAGGTAAAGCATCAGTAAAAAGCTTTCCTGCTGGTTTCCTGCCAAGTTGTGAAAGGAGGAGGCACATGGCTAGAACCTGAAGACCCTTGGCCAACAGCCAGTGGGACGTGGGGACCTCTACTGCAAAGAACCAAATTTTACCAACATTCTGAGTGAGCCTGGAAGAGGGTCCCAAGCTCCAGATGAGAATGAGGCTTCATCGACACTTTGATTTTAACATTGTGAGAGCCTGTGCAGATAACCCACTATGTCTTCCTGGACTTCTGAACCTACTGAAAGCGAGAGGTGATGTGGGTATTGTGTCACAAATTGTGATAAATTGTTGTGCAGCACAGAAAACAAATACAGTCTTGGTTCGGCGCAATCACTGAATTTTTAATCATGTAAAATCTCGCTCCAAATCTCTACTTTGTATTTGCATTGGGAATGAAGGTATTCTCAGAGATATGGGACAAGAAGAGAACCAACTTGGCAATACATCAATGGACCAACTGAACACCTCCCTTCTTTAGGCATGGAATTCTTATGCTCTAATAATTTAGAGAAATAAAACCTATATTTTGGAGTTTGTTAAAAGGCTTGCCTTCAAGTCCCAAGATCTACTACAGAACTTGGCTGATAACAGGTCTATTTTAAATAGTAGCAATTATTACTACTGTCACATATAGATGTATATAGGAAAAAATATTGTTATTACTTTTCATACTTTTTTCAATTCTGCAATTTAGAGGTTCCTATTGAACTCCCATTGTTAAAGCTAAAAGTCCATTCTACATATATTACATACATTCATATTCCTGAGCACAAGAATTCTTCATGCTAAAACCCCCAAAGCTTTATGTACTCCTTGTCAACTTCTAAAGGAAAAAAAATCAAGTGCATGTCTTCTTTTTTATGTCTAAATTTATTTTACTGAAATAAATGGAGAATGGATGGTAGCATTAGTATGTTTATCTTAATAACTGGATCATATTTTCAAATGATTGATCTGATTCACCAACAAATGATTTGATTTCAGACATTGTTTGAAAATACCTAATGGCTGTATAACAGAATGTTTAATCGTGCTTTGTAGACCTATCCCAATTTTTAAGCTTCAAGATGTTGAAAACCTTTATATCCTCTGCTACTATTTATCTGATCACTTAGAAGTTAGAAATTGTACTTGGCTGTGAGTAGCAGAAACCAGAAAAACAGAAGCTTAAACAAATAAAGGCTTTTATTTTCTTCACATTATGTGATGTCTGGAGCTGGACATTACAGGGCTGGTATGGTGGCACCCTGCTACCAGTATAACCCAGGCTCCTTCTGTGCTTCATTCAGCTATCCTTAGTGGATGCTTGTAACCTCATGAGCCCAAGCTCACTGCACCATTTCTGGTATCACATCTACTCTCCAGGAAGGAAGGAAGGAGAGACAGGGCAAGGGAAAATATTTTTAGCTGAGGCTGTGCTGCTTTTAAAGAAGATTCTTAAAAGTTCTACCCAGTGATACTCACTTATATCTCATTGGTCAGAACACATGGTCATTTCTATCCTTTAAGGTTTTGTTTTATTAGTCAATCACTTTGCTGTTCCAAATGGAAAAAGGTGAGGATGGAGAAAATTATGAATTTTTGCCACATATAGCATAGAGGAAAATTAGTATTATTTAAAGAAAAAAAGCAATTTGGACTGTCTTAGAATTGGCAAGCAATAAAACTATTTCAACATTTACATGGTAGAACTGGATACTGTAAAACAATGTGAAAACATGATAATGTCTTGACACTAAAAAGTTATAAAAATCGTCGGAATTATTCAAAGAAAGCAGAAAGTTATAAATAAATTCCATTGGAAGAGCTGGCTCAAAATTAAAATGGTCAAAAATCAAGGTACTTTTTGTGGGTTCTTTGTTAATGGTTGATTCTTTTTTTTTTTTTAACATTTTTTATTGATTTATAATCATTTTACAATGTGTCAAATTCCAGTGTTCAGCACAATTTTTCAGTTATTCGTGGACATATACACACTCATTGTCACATTTTTTTCTCTGTGAGTTATCATAACATTTTGTGTATATTTCCCTGTGCTATACAGTGTAGTCTATTCTACAATTTTGAAATCCCAGTCTATCCCTTCCCACCCTCCACCCCCCTGGTAACCACAAGTCTGTATTCTCTGTCTGTGAGTCTATTTCTGTCCTTTATTTACGCTTTGTTTTTGTTTGTTTGTTTGTTTTTGTTTTTTAGATTCCACATATGAGCGATCTCATATGGTATTTTTCTTTCTCTTTCTGGCTTACTTCACTTAGAATGACATTCTCCAGGAGCATCCATGTTGCTGCAAATGGCATTATGTTGTCGGTTTTTATGGCTGAGTAGTATTCCATTGTATAAATATACCACCACTTCTTTATCCAGTCACCTGTTGATGGACATTTAGGCTGTTTCCATGTTTTGGCTATTGCAAATAGTGCTGCTATGAACATTGGGGTGCAGGTGTCATCCTGAAGTAGATTTCCTTCTGGATACAAGCCCAGGAGTGGGATTCCTGGGTCATATGGTAAGTCTATTCCTAGTCTTTTGAGGAATCTCCACACTGTTTTCCATAGTGGCTGCACCAAACTGCATTCCCACCAGCAGTGTAGGAGGGTTCCCCTTTCTCCACAGCCTCTCCAGCATTTGTCATTTGTGGATTTTGGAATGACGGCCATTCTGACTGGTGTGAGGTGATACCTCATTGTAGTTTTGATTTGCATTTCTCTGATAATTAGTGATATTGAGCATTTTTTCATGTGCTTTTTGATCATTTGTATGTCTTCCTTGGAGAATTGCTTGTTTAGGTCTTCTGCCCATTTTTGGATTGGGTTGTTTATTTTTTTCTTATTGAGTCGTATGAGCTGCTTATATATTCTGGAGATCAAGCCTATGTGGGTTTCACTTGCAAAAATGTTCTCCCATTCCGTAGGTTTTCTTCTTGTTTTACTTCTGGTTTCCTTTGCTGTGCAGAAGCTTGTAAGTTTTATTAGGTCCCATTTGTTTATTCTTGCTTTTATTTCTTCTAGGAGAAAATTTTTTAAATGTATGTCAGATAATGTTTTGCCTATGTTTTCCTCTAGGAGGTTTATTGTATCTTGTCTTATGTTTAAGTCTTTAATCCATTTTGAGTTGATTTTTGTATATGGTGTAAGGGAGTGTTCTAGCTTCATTGTTTTACATGCTGCTGTCCAGTTTTCCCAACACCATTTGCTGAAGAGACTGTCTTTATTCCAATGTATATTCTTGCCTCCTTTGTCAAAGATGAGTTGACCAAAAGTTTGTGGGTTCATTTCTGGGCTCTCTATTCTGTTCCATTGGTCTATATGTCTGTTTTGGTACCAATACCATGCTGTCTTGATGACTGTAGCTCTATAGTATTGTCTGAAGTCTGGGAGAGTTATTCCTCCAGCCTCTTTCTTTCTCTTCAGTAATGCTTTGGCAATTCTAGGTCTTTGATGGTTCCATATGAATTTTATTATGATTTGTTCTAGTTCTGTGAAATATGTCCTGGGTATTGGATAGGGATTGCATTAAATCTGTAGATTGCCTTGGGCAGTGTGACCATTTTAACAATATTGATTCTTCCAATCCAAGAGCATGGAATATCTTTCCACTTTTTAAAGTCTTCTTTAATTTCCTTCATCAATGGTTTATAGTTTTCTGTGTATAATTTCACCTCCTTGGTTAGATTTATTCCCAGATATTTTATTACTTTGGGTGCTGTTTTAAAGGGGATTGTTTCTTTACTTTCTTCTTCTGTTGATTTATCGTTAGTGTAAAGAAATGCAACTGATTTTTGAACGTTAATTTTGTAACCTGCTACCTTGCTGAATTCTTCAATCAGCTCTAGTAGCTTTTGTGTGGACCTTTTAGGGTTTTCTATATATAGTAACATGTCATCAGCATATAGTGACACTTTTACCTCTTCTTTTCCAATTTGGATCCCTTTTATTTCTTTCTCTTGCCTGACTGCTGTGGCTAGGACTTCCAGGACTGTGTTGAATAGGAGTGGTGATAGTGGGCATCCTTGTCTTGTCCCAGATTTTAGTGGGAAGCTTTTGAGTTTTTCACCGTTGAGTACTATGCTGGCTGTAGGTTTGTCATATATAGCTTTTATTATGTTGAGATATGTTCCCTCTATACCCACTTTGGCGAGAGTTTTTATCATAAATGGGTGTTGAATTTTATCAAATGCTTTTTCTGCATCGATTGAGATGATCATGTGGTTTTTGTCCTTTCTCTTGTTGATATGATGTATTACATTGATTGATTTGCGTATGTTGAACCAGCCTTGTGTCCCTGGGATGAACCCCACTTGGTCATGATGTATAATCTTTTTTATGTGTTGTTGGATTCTATTTGCTAAAATTTTGGTGAGGATTTTGGCGTCTATGTTCATCAGTGATACTGGCCTATAATTCTCTTTTTTTGTAGTGTCTTTGCCTGGTTTTGGTATCAGGGTGATGGTGGCTTCATAGAATGAGTTTGGGAGTATTCCCTCCTTTTCAATCGTCTGGAAGAGTTTGAGAAGGACTGGTATGAGTTCTTCTTTGTATGTTTGGTAGAATTCCCCGGTGAAGCCGTCCGGTCCTGGACTTTTATTTGTAGGGAGGTTTTTAATTGCTATTTCTATTTCCTTTCTAGTGATCGGATTGTTCAAGTGTTCAGATTCTTCTTGCTTCAGTTTTGGTGGACAGTATGTTTCCAGAAACTTGTCCATCTCCTCTAGGTTATCCAGTTTGGTTCCATATAGTTTTTCATAATATTCTCGTATGATATTCTGTATTTCTATTTTGTTTGTTGTAATTTCTCCATTTTCCTTTCTTATTTTGCTAATTCGTGCTCTCTCTTTTTTCTTCTTTGTGAGTTTGGCCAGAGGTTTGTCGATTTTATTTACTTTTTCAAAAACCCAGCTTTTGGTTTGGTTGATTTTTTTCTATGGTCTTGTTAATCTCTATTGTATTTAATTCCTCTCTGATCTTTATTATTTCCTTCCTTCTGCTGCTTTCTGGGGCTTTTTGTTCTTCTTTTTCTAATTCATTCAGGTGGTGGGTTAAATTGTTTATTTGAGATTGTTCTTCTTTTTTGAGGAAGGCCTGTATCGCTATAAACTTCCCTCTTAGCACTGCCTTTGCTGTGTCCCATAGGTTTTGAGTGGTTGTGCTTTCATTATCATTTGTCTCAAGGTATTTTTTAATTTCAGCTTTGATTTCCTCATTGATCCATTGTTTTTTCAATAACATATTGCTTAATCTCCATGCTTTCCTTTTTTTCTCCTTTGTTTCTCTGTTGTTGATTTCCAGTTTCATGGCATTGTGGTCAGTAAAGATGCTTGAGATAATTTCTGTCTTCTTAAAATTGTTGAGGTTTCTTTTGTGCCCAAGTACATGATCGATCCTGGAAAATGTTCCATGTGCACTTGAAAAGAATGTATATCCTATTTTTGGGGGGTGTAATGCTCTGAAAATATCCACCAAATCTAGTTTTTCTATTGTAGTATTTAATTTCTCTGTTGCCTTGTTTATTTTCTGTCTGGAAGATCTGTCTAGTGATGTTAATGCAGTGTTAAAATCTCCAACTATGATTGTATTCCCATCAATATCCCCCTTTATCTCTGTTAGTAATTCTTGTATGTACTTAGGTGCTCCTATATTGGGTGCATATATATTAACGAGTGTAATATCCTCATCTTGTATCACTCCTTGAATCATTATAAAATGTCCTTCTTTATCTTTCTTTATGGCCTTTGTTTTAAAGTCTGTTTTGTCTGAAATCAGTACCGCAACACCTGCTTTTTTGGCTTTTCCATTTGCATGGAATATCCTTTTCCATCCTTTCACTCTCAATCTATATGTGTCCTTCTCCCTAAAGTGGGTCTCTTGTATGCAGCACATTGAAGGTTCTTGCTTTATTATCCAGTCTGCCACTCTGTGTCTTTTGACTGGAGCATTTAGTCCATTAACATTTACAGTAATTAATGATAGATGTGTGTTTATTGCCATTTTGAACTTATCTTTGCAGTTGAATTGGTATATCCTCTTTGTTCCTTTCTTCTTCCTTTTGTGGTTTGGTAATTTTCCTTTGTATTATCATGGATTTTATTTACTTTTTGTGACTCCTTTGTAAATTTTTGGCTTGTGGTTACCCTTTTTTGTAAATCTGTCAACCCATTACTATAACTGTTTTTATTAAACTGATAGTAACATGATCTCAAACCCATCCTACTGTTAAAAAAATTTAAAAAAGAAAGAAAAAAATATTCTGTATTTCCCTGCCTCCCTCTCCCACTCTCAGTGATTTGTATGTCTTCTTCTATAATTTCATGTTTACTTTATTTGTAATTCATGAGTTATCACCTTTCCAGTTGTGCGTTTCTCATTTCTGTAGCATCCTGCTGCTTTTCTATTTAGAATAGCCCTTTCAATATTTCTTTTAGCATGGGTTTAGTGTTGCTAAACTCCTGCAGCCTTTTTTTTGTCTGTGAAACTCTTTATTTCTCCTTCTATCCTCAAGGATAGCCTTGCTGGATAAAGGATCCTAGGCTGCATCTTTTTTTCATTCAGGGCTTTGAATATATCTTGCCACTCCCTTCTGGCCTGTAGTGTTTGTGTAGAGAAATCAGCTGAGAGCCTTATGGGGGTTCCCTTGTAACTTACTCTTTGCTTTTCTCTTGCTGCCTTTAGAATCATTTCTTTATCCTTGACTCTGGCCATCTTGATTATATGTCTTGGTGTGGGTCTATTTGGCTTCTTCCTGTTTGGGACCCTCTGAGCTTCCTGTACTTGGATATCTGATTCCTTCTTTAAGTTTGGGAAGTTTTCAGTCATGATTTCTTCAAAAACCTTTTCAATCCCCTTTGATCTTTCTTCTCCTTCTGGGACCCCTATTATGTGAAGATTGGGACGCTGTATATTATCCCATAGGTCCCTTATGCTATTTTCATTATTTTTTATTTGCTTCTCTTGTAGTTCTTCTGAATGGGTGCTTTCTATTGCCCTGTCTTCTAGATCACTAATTCGTTCCTCTGCATTATCTAGTCGGCTTTGCACAGCTATTAGATCATTCCTCATCTCTGTCAATGAGTTTACCCATTCTACTTGGCTCTTCTTTATAGCTTCAATTTCATTTTTGACATATTTTATATCTCTAAACACTATCTCTTTTAATTCCTTCAGCAATTCGATCACTCCTTTTTTGAAATCTTGATCTAGTAGGCTATCGATGTCTATTTCGTTGATCTTTCTTTCAGGGGATTTCTCTTGTTCTTTTAATTGGGAAAGGTTTTTCTGCTTCTTCATCTTGCTCATACCTCTTTGGCACTGTGGTTTATGGAGTATCAGTTGTTTATTTTGGTCCTTAAGGATTTTATCTATCTGATGCCTATTTAGGAATACAACTTAGGAAAAAAAGAAAAAAAATAAGAGAGAGAGAGAGAGAAGAAGTTTAAAAGAAGGGAGAAAGAGGGTTTGAAAACAGTGTATAATGAATAATAGAAGAGTGAGTTGAAGCAGAGTATTAATCGGGTTGAGACGTCCTTTTGAAACCTTTACAAAAAAAGGGGGGGGGGAGATGAATAGATGTATTTGAAACCTGTGTCTAATCAATAGCAGGACATCAAAACCAAAGAGAAATAGAAATGAATTAAGAAGTAAAGATTAAGAGAGTAATAGAAAATAGAACAGGTAAAAACAGATATAAAAAAAAAAGGGGGGGGGGGATTTGTCGGTGTTCTCCTGGAGTCTGTGTGCTTTTACTGTGAAGTCTTTCTGTCTTCGTCCTGTTTTGGAAGCTCAGCTTGCTGTTTTCAGAGGCCCTCCGTTGGCGCCCTCTTCTGTGCTGCTCCCAGCACTTGTCGGCAAGGAGATCGCACCTCCTCCTAACACTGGGTCAGGTGCAGCTCTCTGCTGTGGGCGGGCGGGTCGCTGCCCCTCCGGATGCTGCAGTCAGATGTGGCAGACTGACCGGGTAGGAGGGCGGGTCGTACCCCCTCCCAGCACCTGGGTCAGGGGCTGTGTTCCTGCCCGAAAGGCGGGGGGCCGCTCTCGCTCTATCTGCGCCGCCGCCGGAATGGTTGATTCTTATTAAGTACAAATTTCAAAAGATAATTATTTACTCATTGTTTTCCTACAACAAGGATCAGTATTAGTATTCCAGTTCTCGTGGACATTTATACAGCAGTAAACCAGATGTTCTAAGGTAAAAACTATGGATAATAAGCAGACAACATGATGAAAATTTTCAACACGGAGATGTGCTCCGTAAAACATGAAGGTACCATTTTCTTGAACAAAAGAACCATTGATCCAGCTGAGAATAATCTGGCTTTTAGGTGCAAGCACAGTACAGTTGGATAATTTATTTTTGCCTGCTGAGGAAGCAGGTTAGTTTCAGTGAAGTACAATTTCAGGTGGGAGGGAAATGATGAGTGAGATGTGAATGCCTATGCTTCAACACCTATCATTCAGCATACCACCACCAAAAAACTCTCTAGAAGATGGCATTTTTCACACCTACTGAAATACATTTAGTCTATGAACGAGCATGTAAAGTATATTTGTGCATTTGGTTTCCTTGTCTGTAAAATGGGAAAAGCAATTGTACCTACTTCATAGAGTTGTAAGAATTAGAAGAGTTAATATGTAAAAAATCACAGAGAATGGTGTTGGAACATAATGAATGCTATATGAATTTGCTGCTATTAGCTATTAAAGCAAATCTCAAAATAGGATAAATAATAACATCCATTCTTTGAATGGAGTTAGTGTAGGTTGTGAAATGGTAATTTATTCATCCTGGTAAGGATAAGGAATGGTGATTTAAAAGAAATTTCTGCCACCCAGTGTTTTTTTGTTGGCAATGATAAGGTCATTTCACTTTTATTCACTTGTGGGGCTTAGCAGGGCTGCTGGAGAAGGATTGAGAGGAGGAGTTACATTCACTGAGTCAATAGGAATTAGCTCTCATTATCTGGACCCTCCATTTCCTCTACTTATTTGTAAAGCCTCTTTTATCCTTGTTGGTTCTAAGATTTCTGCATGTAAGTTTCAAGGCTATAAACTCCCTGCTGAACCTACTAAAGAGAAAAAGTCACTGCTTCCAGAAAGTGTGTTATGCTCTTAAGCTCCCAGGCTAGGTGAAGGCTGCTGTTGTGGCAGACGCGGACAATCACTAGACAGATAGCATTATCGTAGCAGAAGCAAAATTAGTAACTATTCTAAACAAGGAAAACACAAAAGGACATGAAATAAAATGTCCCATTTCATAACATATATCTACTTTGTTATAAAGTGTTCAAGTTCTGACAAAGACTTCTTTAGGATGGAGGAGGTGTGCTCCATGGTTAGAGCATTAGGTCTGAGGCTCAGCTTTGCTTCTTACTGATTACGTCTCCCTCAAGGAACTTGGCATTTATGGGGATGTCCACTGTACTCACCAGGGGTTCACCTAAGCTTCTGTAACAAATGGCACCCAAGATACAATGGCTTAAATAAAGTAGAGGCTTATTCTTTCTTTGCAGAAGCCCAGAGATAGGCTGTCCATCTTTGAGTTTAAGGTGCCTGCTTTTGCTGTAATTAGCAGGAAGGGAGTAAAGGGCCAGGAGTATATGCTCAATCTTTTTAAGGGCAAAATGGCACAAATCACATTCCACTGCCCAGAACCAGTCGTCACAAGGCTGCTTCTAACTGCAGGAAGGGCTTGGGAAGGTGGAGTGGTCCTTAGCTAAGTAGCCACGTGCCCAGCTGAATCTCTATTACTACGGAAAGGGAGGATGGATATTGAAAGACAACTAGCAATATGCCCTAGGTGCTCCACCTACCTCACAGCGTTTGGGAGAAGATAAAATCATAACCCAATAGAAAAAATGCAAGACTGGTTTTATCTCATTTTTATGGTGCCACCAACATGCTACCTGAGCAATCCACTCAGCCTGATTATTGTGGGTGAGAAGGCATGGACTGCAACAAGGAGGTTGGGCTAAAGAAATCTATAATTTCTCTGCATTATTGTATAAAATGGTATTTTTCCCTTCTATTGGGAAAGTTTTGCAGATTAGCTTGGCTTTAGGGAAGAGACTTTTTGTTTCTCCTTAAAAGTATGGGTGTGCATGCATGCGTGTATATTTAAAATGTGACCCAGAGATTTTTAAAATTGTGAATCACTCTGTTGCACACTTGAAAATGTAATACTGTACGTCAAGTATACCTCAATTAAAATTGTTTAAAAAATTAAAAAAAATAAGAGACCCAGAGACAAACAGGAGCAGTGATAGAGAATAAGGAGGTATAGCATCACCTTACACTTGCAGAGTGACTCTGAAATAGAGAGGATATGGAGCCCTGGAACCTGCCCAAACTGTCCCAGGTCCCTTGCTCCCCAGCGTGGGTGATATTCCCAGAGTGCTGCTACAGACCATTTATCCTATGGATTGTCCTCAGGTATATACACATAGCTATATACATGCATGTGTGTTTGTGTGTGTGTCTTGGGGAGCAATGTGGGTGTGGTTGGGACACATTCTGGGGTAACTATAATTAATACATGGAGTGGAGGGTTCTTATTTCTGCAGTGAAGGATCATGGAGGGGCCTTCTCTGAAGACTTTAAGAGACAGAAGCAAGGCGAGGAAGTGGAGTTTGTCCATAAGGAAACCCTTATCGTGGGTTTAATATCCTCTTACCTTCAACTGTGGAAACACTTATATTGGACATGCAGTTGTAAATATATTCCCTCTAATTATCCCTGATCTTCTTCACAGTCTGTTCACAGGGGAGCCTGTGTTAATAGTGAGGCAGGGAATTAAGAGATGATGTTGCACCGAGAAGCCCAGTGTTCTCTGTGAACCCCATCCTTTGAGGCCAGCATCACCAACGTCAGCATTATTTCTAAGGAAAGAGTGGTCTTCTAGTTCTAAGATCAGCAGAAAAGCAATCAGAGACCAAGGTAGAGGGGTTCGGAGTAAAGCACGGTGGAGAGACAGGTTACAGCCACATGGTTTCTGGAAAGGAAATGAGACAAGCTCCAGATTTTGGAAGATAAATACTTAACTATTTTTCCTGAGATAAAATGGAAGGGGTGGTGCACATCTCATATATAAGTGATAAGGGTAAGTGTAAATGTTAAAAGAAAGATTGGTACCAGTGGAGTACAGTGCTGGGGGACTTCTAGGGTGCAGATACCTGGGTTCCACAAATAGTCACACAAGACATGACGGCAAGTCTAGAGTGGATACGTGAGTGCACCAAGGGAATAGCTGATCCTCGAGTCCAGGCTGCACTAGGAAGAACAGCAAGTTGGATGAAGCACACCCATGGTTAGCGAAGGAAACAAGGACCTGAAGTACGCCCTGTGGGCAAAGAGCACATAGCGTGGGAGTGACCTAGCTAAAGCAGACAGTGAGAGGTAGTGGTCGGCGATCATGCTATGAAGTTCACCTTCCTACTGCAGCAAGTCAAACATCACATCCCAGAGCAATGCACCTTCAAAACCTCGTGGTCTCAAAAGCAAATGGAAATTTATTTTTGTTTGAAGTTTTTCCTTTATGTGAGAGAACTGACGTTCCTTGATTATGGTGAAGAGAGGAAAATTTTCTGACAATACTGAGATCTTCTCTGGCTTTACAGGTGATGAATGGCCACTTAGGTATACCCTTTACTGTCTCTCTAAGAGGACACCCTCAGCCCATTCTATCCAGCAAGAGTCTCCCAGGCTTCACTGATAAAAGAGAGTCACCTGGGTTTCACACAAACCAACTGCATCAGAATCTGCAAAGAAGGGAATCTAAGAACCGGCATTTTTAAAAGGGGCTTCTATTAATTCTAATTAAATCTTGGCACATTTGGGAAACGCCATGTTCTCTAAGCAGTGGTGACAAAGCTAGAATGCTAGGGTGGTTCTGAGTATAGTAAGCAGGTGTAAGTTGATGAACTTAGGATGGGATATGGGAGGAGGCTGGACTCCAGGCAGAAATGAAAGTTAAAACTGAGATGAGAAATGCAGAAATTCTAAGAGTAGCGGAACCACATTAGTGGATTTCCTAGTTCTTTACCTCAGTCATTTTGCTCTCCAGGCCTCATTTCCTGACATGCAAAACAACAGGTTACCCAACTTTCAAAGCCCTGCTGGGAAGGCCCTATATAGTCAGGCTCATCAGCATCTCCTCTTTAAGCTCATTGGGCTTCTATAGTAGAGTTCATTTAAATAAAGTGTTTTCTCAAAGTTTGAAAACTACCATACCATATGATTTCTAAGGTCCTTTCAGCTCTAGGATATAAAGTGTGCCTGTAGCAGGAACGCCAACAACACAGATCATTAGCACAGAAAAGATCACCAGGGGCCTTAGGAAGGAGGCCACATTTGGAGGCCTCCTTTTTTTTTTTTATATTGACTCCTGCTGTTCAAGCCTGCTGGCTTCCTTGTTGTGGCCTGACATTTAACTAGAGAGGAAATAACTGTGGTATCTCCATGAATTTAGCAACTCAATTCGAAAGGCAAAAATCTACCCCAAAGGTTGTTTGTCATTGTGGAGGCAAAATAATAACTGGCTAGTTGTCTGAATTTTCTCTCTTTTCACTAACTATCTTAATCTCAAGGGGCAATAATCAGATGTAAGTCTTACTGAGTGACCAGGCATAAAGCCAGCTGAGCATTCAGAAGCAGATGTAGCCAGCCGCAAGCCAGGTGACTGCTGGGAGAGCTTGTCAGCAGTTTAGAGATGCCACTTCCCCCATTTGGACACTACGCACTGGTACGTCTTCAGAAACAAGCAACTATTTAAAACGCTTATAACCTTTGTCTTCCTATTCACCCTGTAACCCAGGAAAGACGGTTAATGACATGTGGCAAAACTTGGGTTCAACTTCAGAATCTGTGCTTACTGTGTACTTTGGACAAATCACCTCTTATCTAAAGTAGGGGATCATAATATCTACTTTGCAGCACTGCTTGAGGGTTAAACAAGGTAATGCATGTGAAAGCATTTTGTAAATAGCAAAAAATCTTACGAACATAAAGGTGCATTTATCATAATGAATAATGGCACCATATTCGAGCAAACAACATTAGCGAAAAAAAACACTCCTACATTCACAAGCTTTACAAATGCTTTTATATATAATCACACAATATGCATCTATTAACACATACATTTATTCATTCATTCACTCACTAGTTCCTGTCTGTATAGCACTGGCTCCTATGGGAGATAAGAAGTAAATGAGTGGGGGTGGATTTAGATGAAAAATACATTTAGGGTTTGATGATCTTATAGTTCAATATGTGTTGAGTCACTATTATGTTCCAGGAACTAGGCTTCTCCTTGTGGGAACCTACATTGTTAAGACCCTATTTCCCCAGGGGAGAGTCTCATGGCCACAGAAGGATGATAGTGGCTCAGTAAGTCTGAGGGCATCCAAAGCTGGCCCCCAACTTGGCAAATGAATGCTGACTGAACACAGATTTTATCCTAAGAGATTTTAATCTTAGGGCCACATTCCAGAATGTTCATTGCTTTCCCCATCCCCTGTTTAACCACATTCCATCATATCTTGCTTGGGTGCCCGAGAATCTCTCAGATGCCCTGAATAAACTGCACATTATGTCTTCAAGGCTGAGCCCTGTTTGGCCCTTTAGAGTAGCATGACCTGACCTGTAGACAGCTAGACTCATGGACTCATGGAGTGATGGTCCTTAGAGCCTCTTCAGTCTAGTGCTAAAGCGAAAATGAACTTTTTCATAAAAAATTAAAGTTGGTGTGCCTCCATTGAACATGTTCTTTTAAATTATAGCAGAAAATACAGGTGACTTGTCATTTACATATATGACTATGTTGAGAAAATATGCAGAATGAAGTATCTTTAAGTAGCAGAAATAAAGGACCCCAGCGGCCTATGGGCAAGTTAACTGGGCCAGCATGCCCTTTGGTTTGCCTGTGTCACATTGTACCATGGCCACCCACATAGTGATCACAGAGATCAGTGCTTTTACTTACTCCTGATTAATTCCAAACTTGCTTTTCTTGCTTTTAATAAATGTAAATAAAGACAAACATAAGCTTGGCCATATAATCCCTAATGTGAAGGCTGAAATTGGATGGTAACTACTAGAGTTTTCCAGTCTAAGAGAAACTTTTTCCTTTGATCGTTCTTATTTCTCTCAGAAAATGAGGACAATGAAGATTAAAGTTTTACCCCTGTTGAGTGCTCCTCTCCTGCCCTCTTTCCCTCTTTCGTAAGGGCTCTTCCGTCAGAGAAGAGCACTGTTTATGTCTACAATCCAAGGAGACAGGGCAAGGAGAAAGGGTGGCGTTTCCTGCAGGGGGAACCCTCCAATGCCAGCAGCCTTTTCTCTGAGCTTCTGTAAGACGCTCCTGGATGACCCCTGACATCTCGACGCCTTTGACTTTGATTAGGTCCATTGGCTCCTGGTGGGGCAGAGGCCTGGTGTGTATTTGTTCTCTGCGTGTTAGAAAAACTCCCAGGCGCCACATGGTGTTGAAGTGGGTACTTTGTGGTCTGTTATCGAATGACTCCTTGGAGAAAAGCCATTTCCCCTTCCACAGCCTTGGGGGGTGAAAGCCCTCTTGCCATGGACGGGTTTTGGCAGGTCTGCGGTGACGTCCATGGTGCTCTGCAATCTCTGTTTGTCTAGCTTTTTTTACAGCCCTGGGATATAGACACAATGTGCGTGTCCTCTTTTGCTCTTTAACACTGTTGTATTAGTAAAACATGTGCACCACTCTCTTTAAAATGTATTTATTTTTAATAGGCTAGGAAATAGCCTTATAGCTGCAGAAAGGTTACATGAAAAATTTTGGAACTTGTTTAGCTCATACATTTCTTATGACTAAAGACCATCACAGATTAGTGATCTTATAATAAATCTCATAATAATTCTAAGACTAAGGTTATCCTGAACAAACTGTGATCACCCTAATATCATCATAATAATGGCAAATAACATTTGCCCAAGGTATAGCAGTTTGGAAAGTACTTTCCTATAAATTACCCATTATGTTCCTCATACCGTCATCAATGTCATTTTATGATAGAAACTAGAGGCTTAGAGGACAAGAGATTTGCCCAGGATCACTCAGACGTGAGGGAGGAGCCAGGATTTGAGGCCAGGCTTCTGACTATAGGGCCACAGAGGCCGCCTAACCCATGCAAATTTCCTATGTTTCTTGCGAGTCAGAAGAGCTGGCGGAGACCGTTACTGGAGTAGGCGTGGAGGGACTGTGATCTGGGTGTCATTTTGCTGCCTGTAATTGTGTGAGACTGAGCAAACCTCTTAACTCATGAAGGCCCCAGGCTCCTCCTTTCTAATTGAAGAGCTTGAACAGACTAGTGTTTGTCAGTGGCATAGCTTCATGCAGGCATTTCTAAGGTTCTACAAATGCCTAATTGACTTGGAGGTGGAGGTAGACCTTTGCCCATTCTTAACTCTTGTTTTCAAATTTTTGAGTTCATCTAAATAGCATTTTAGTTCGAATGTTATAACTTAAAATGTATTGAAGGAGAAACCAGATCACTATATGGAATCAACAAAAAGATGTGGAAACTAGCTGTGCAAACTCAACCCCCTCACCCTCTTTGGACTACAAGAGGATTAAAGTTGAAGAGGTCAAGAATGGATGGAAATTTGATTTCTTTAGAGAGAGTTGTCAGTATGCTGTTAGTGTCCTTTACCCATGGAGAGGGGAAAGGAGGTGCTTTTCCCTCACCCCATGATCTGTGAGCAGGGGTTCTGGGGGACCACTTGGAGTACTTGATTTGTGCCCCTGTGGTTTGAAGAGACCCTGTGGGCCTGCATCAGACTCCACCTTGAGAGATCTAGAGCAAGTGGTGGCTGAAGCCCTTCGCATGGAGTGGAAGACTGTGGGGTAGGAAGTTACTGCACTCCCTTTGAATGAAGACCAAAGGGGCATGCTTCTGTGGACCAGGTGAAAGCAAAGAAAGAGAAAGAACTAGCTTGCAGTTGCCTTAGGTTCTACCTAAGACAGCCATCTAGGGTAGCAAGGAGACCTCAGCAGAAAAAGCTGGAGGTAGGACTGATGGAAGACTCACTAGAAACCAATATGAAGACATATACTTACCTTTGTCACAGGAACAGCAGGTGAAAGTCCATAGAAGTGAGAGAATCTTCCAAGAACCTACGACAACACCCCTGAGAGAAACAGTCAACTTTAAATACTGACTAGGCCCAGTGAGCACCCGTGTCACCCATGACAGTGTCTGTTGACATTGCTTCTTTGCCTCCACTCTTTCTCCTGACTCTTTCTGGAACTGTCAGAAACCCCACTGATTAGCTGGGGCAAAGCAGATGGGAGAAGGAGGTGGGAAACTAAAGACTCAGCCAGCCCAAAGCCCCTTCTCTGCCCCTGGGCCCAGCCTAAAGCCATCTTCACTGGGGAGTGGAGACATTAACTTTGAAAGGAGCTCAGAGTTTTGGTTACAATGGTCTCATCAGATTAATAACTGAACTTAAATTGTTGGGAGGAGTACAGTGAGTAAAGGACTTTCTTATTTTCTTCATTAAGTCTGAGAACAACCAGAAAAGGTTGGCACTGAATTACACCCAAAGGAAAGGGAACACCAGCCCCAAAGAATGGGCATACAGGGGCAGTGAGGAGAAAGGAATAAAGTTATTTTCTGTTATCCTTCAAGGGTCCTGAACATTGAACACAATGGTAACATCCATACACTAAAATTAATGCAAATAATGTTACTTTTTTTTTTGCTCCTGATAAATTGATTTGAAAATGAGTTCTTCAATTTCAAAAGCTTGAAAATTGCAAAAACTCAATGTTGAAAGCCACTTCTGACACTGGCATCAATACTAGTTAGTACAGAGTGGGGAAAAAGGTAGTGGAACAGTTCTTTTTTTCCCCCCTTCCCAATTGTGTTCACATCCATTTAGCTGTCTAGGCATGAAATCAAAGGAATTGAAATTGTTTCCTTCTCTATGAAGAGATGACAACTTTGATCCCGGTCCCTCCCATCCCCAGATCCCTCCTCCCCCAACACACAGACAATAATAAACCTTCCATCTGAATTAGGGGCTGGTAGAAGAGGAAAAAAGAAAATGAGTGGAGGCGGCAACAAAAATGAGGTTAAGGAACAGAAAAAGAAAGAGGAAGTGGAGGGAAAGTTGCTGTGGGCACAGAGCAGCCTTCCTGATCAGAAGGGAAAGGGAATTAGCGCCTCCTGAGAAAAAGCCAGGCCTGCCTCTTCTCTGACCGGCTCCCACAGCATCACTTCCCCAGCTCTGCCCCTTTCCCCACTTCCTGGGGACAGGGTTGCGGGTGGTTGTGGCGGGAAACACGCCCCCTTGAATGAGCCTCCCCACAATTACAAACCCTGTCCTGGGCCTTTGTACAGCTGCTTTGGTTCTCACCTCCCTCCACTTTTAGTGTCTTTCCTCTCTCTGACTTCCTCCTTGGGTCCTTTCCCGAAGGCTAGTTCCCCATCCAGCTGGACAATGTGCCACAGGTTAACTTAGAGCCACAAGGTCCCCTATAGTCGCTATAATGTAGTGCCGCTTCTTACAGTGTCGGTTATATTTGCGGCCAAGCAATAAAACAGTTTTTTTCTTTTTCTTTACTGCAAAAAAGCGTTACTGTTTCCATTTTGTCCACGGCTTGGGAGAGGGCTCCAGGGAGGTTAAAAAGCTGCCCGGTGGCTGCAGAGAGAAGCTCAGGCAGAAGCCCTGACACCAGGGGGTTGCAGAGGGGCCCCTCAAGGGCCGTTGCGCCCGGAGGCTCCAGTCGAGCTCCGAGCTCCGGGTGCGCCCTTGGAAGGGCTACTGGCCCCGCCCCGTCTGGGGGCCGGCGGCTGGCCGTTAGTCTGGTGGTCGCCATTCCCCTCAGGGCCGGCTGCCCCGGAAGCCCGCGCTGGCCGTCTGCGCGCCGGCGGCGGCTTCCACACGTGCGGGGTTTCGTCCCCCTCGGCCTGGAGTGGCGTCTGCAGGTCCTGGAAGAGGGCGCCTCGCCGGTTTTGCGTTTGCGAGCGTTACCCCGGGCGCCCTGGGGCTTCTCCTCAGCCAGCTCCAGGTGGAAGTGCCCACATCCGCCAGAGCCGCCTCCTTTCCGTGGAGGTGGAGGCCCAGAGAGAGGTAGGTGTAGGAAGCCCTCAGATGCCTGTTGGCCCGGCGGGTACCTCAGCCGCCTCCTCGTGGAACAGTTCTGACTAACTTGGGAGCTCGTGGTTGGTGAACAATAAGGAGCTGGGCTCAAAAACCAAAACCAAAACCAAAAACAGTGTTGGCCGTTCCCGGAGGCAGAGGACGGCTGAGTGGTTGGTTCCCAAGTTTGCGACTGGAGAAGAGGTTGGAGGCGGAAAGAAGGGGCTTTCTGCGCAATCCAAACACTGTTGAAGCCAGAGACGGATGGGTGGATCGACGGGTGCTTGGCCTAGAACGATTTTTATATTAAAGCAAACTTGGATGTATTGTGGCGTAGAATGTAACATTTGTATGAATGTTAAATCCAACCGGAGACTTGACATAAATATAAAGCTTGCAACTGCTTCAAGCTTGGTTCAGCCAGATCCTCAGGGTTATTTCACTCGACTGTGTTATTAGAGGTGTTTCCTGGAAGTGCTTGAGGAGCGTGCTTGGCCCAGTTTGTCTCTCTTCTCAGGAGCATCTGTTTTGGGAGTAGCAAAAAGTATTCAAGAACCACAGAAATGGCACTTCACTGGTAGAAATGAAGGTGGTTTGATGGGAGGTGGAAGAGATTGGTCAGTGTGTGAAGCAACTTTAATTTCATATATTCTGCCAACTGATGGGTCCAGCTGTTTATACATCTCTTGTGAGATAGGTAATGAAAATAGGTAGGATTTAATGAGAGTTTATTAGACCTACTTTCCCCAAATTATGTTCCATGGGTTACTAGCCTTGTAAAATGCCTCAAAAAAATTGAGTTCCATGGTCAGATAAGTTTTCGAGACACCCTCTTGGAAATTCACCAAGTACAAAGATGTTAAAGGCTATGAGAAATCATGTAGCAAAACAAACACATTAGTTTGACCCAGTGTTGCCCAAATATAGTGCATCTTTTTTTTTTGTTTTTACTGTAACTTTTTCATAACTCCATTACAATAACTCAGAATCAGTATTTGGGGGAACATGCCTAGGGAAAAACTACTAGATTACTTTTTTTTTTTTTTAAATAGACCAGAAGTTACTAATCTTTTCCTCACCCAGGGTTCCTTTTTTGATTTTCCCCTTTATCTCATGTTTTGAACATTTTTTTCCTAGTAAATAAAACAATACTTATCTCACTCAAGAGAAGTTAGGTAAGCATAGGAATGTATGAGCAATATTCACTGCTGCAGATTCCTTAATTTTGGCTCTCAATCAGTACTTGTCCCTAGGTCTGTTCCGCTGTGGATATTCAGTTTGGATATTACAACTTGGTGACAGTCTGAGCTCTCAGTTTCATCCAAGGAATGCCTATGGTATCATCAACAACCAATCAGAACTTTTGAACAAGATGAGCTAGACAGTTGCCGGAATGAACTGATATAACTCTAGCCCAAAATGAAATAAGATGGTATAGTTAGCTTGTGTAAATAAGTATATGATGCATATACAATTGTCTTTAGAAGTTTAAAAAGATTTAAAATAGCCCCAGGATGTTTTGCTAACTTCACGATCTTTGAGCATCCAGGTATTACAGCTTTAGATGTACAATAAGGCATTTTACAAATGTTATTATTGCACTTCTATGACAGGTTGCTTTTGTATTCAAAATTCTATTATTTGAAAGATGACTTGATATTAAGTAAATCTCAAGATTGCAAAAAATGATAATATATTACTAAAAGTATGAAAAAGTAAGAAAATTGTGAAGCATGACAGACCCTTTGGTCTTTAAGCAGAAATTTTTATTCCTAGTTAATTGAGTATAAAGACTTTAGAAGAACCACATTTACACATTGTGTTTTACAGATGATAAAGCACTTCTTCATTAATCATCTCACTTAATTCTCTCAGCAATCAGGTGATGTTTTTATCTGTTCACAATGTGGCATTGAAGAGTGCCACATTATATGAGTTTTGGAACCTTTTGATTGCAGATGTTAGAAACGCAACATAAACTACCTTATGCAAGAAAAACAATTTATTTGAAGGTTACTGGTGGTTTTTTCTCTCCCCATAGAGGAAATTCTAGGAAACATTGAATAATCAAACACAAGAGGAGCAGAGATGCAGCTGTGTTATGAACACTTTGAGCCAAGGACTAGAAGGCTGTCAGGATTTTTCTCAATCTCATGTGCCTCTCTGGTTGTTGCTTTTACTCTCTCTCATTTCAGACTGCCTTTCTCTAGTTGGTGGAAGACTTGCTTGCCAGAAGCACCTGAGTTTTACATCTAAGTGTGGGGCCACTGGAGAGAGAGGAGTTCAATTTGTACTTCATTCCAAAGCCACAAGCCACTAGGAGGACTGTGGCTTGGCTTAAGTCCAATGGTAAGCTGTGGAGAAGTGAACAACAGTAGCCAGGAAGCTGGGCCTAATGTATACATACAGTGCCTGCTGTGGCAAAAATGTAGGTGAGGAGGAGTTGTGAGAGTAGGGGTGGGGAGGGAATCAATTCTTAGAAAAGATGTGCTAGGCAGATAGTTATGTAGGTGTGTACACCATATCATGCACTGGTGGCCTGTCAGCAAACCCCTAAGCACAAATTAGCTGAATTTATGCTCAGTTATATTAGGAGAATGATCATATAATAATAGAAACTGCATAGGTCATTGCCTTCAAGGAGGCCAAATCGTCCCCATCTCATACCAAGAAATTTCTTAAAAGAAATTAAGCCACGTTCTATTCAGACCTGGGGTAAACATTGCAGAGGTTTGTTCTTGGCTCCTATTTTAAGGGTAAAACTGGTTAGGAAAGAACTATGTGAAAATAACTCATGACCTGAGAAAGAGAGGGCATCTCTGTGCCTGAACTATTTCCTTATATGACTATTGACAGTGAGATAAGAATGAGGGTTTTGGCCGAACTTTAAACTCCAACTACCTAACCTGTTACCTTCCCAGGAAAGTCTGTCTTCAGGTACCTCAACTCCTCTTCTACGAGGGAGGGGAGCAAAAAAAAGGTATGGGAAGTAAAGCAGTAACTCTAGGAATTAAAAAGAGGAATTGTTTGGATAAGAACTGTTTGGTTCTCAGGTAGGTGTTGGGTATATAAAACTACAAAGAGTATGCAATGGTAGAACCAGAAACCTGTTCTTTAGGAACTTAGCAACTTGTTTGAATTTTCTGTAATCATTTCCTTTTACTTCTCTTAGTATTTTTCTTGGAAAAAGCAAGTGCAAATTTCAGCTGTGCTAAGGGGAATGTCTACTCTACCCACACTGCCTCCTCCAACCTCTCTGCCTTTCTGTGCCCAACTTTTTTTATTTTATGGGAGGAGCCTAATATCCTTGGAGCTGGTGTTGGTAATGGATCTAGAATACAAGTGGGAAAATTCCAAGGATCAAGAGAGAAACTCTCCGTTTTGTGGTTGGTAGTGGGCGGAGGCTGTATTGAAAAGTATGTTGGTTAATTTTAGGCGTCAACTTGGCTGGGCCATGGTGCTCAGATAGTTGGTCAAACATTATTATGGGTGCTTTGTGAAGGGTTTTTGTTTGTTTTTTTGGATGAGATTAACATTTAAATTGGTGGACTTTGAGTAAAGCAGATTGTCCTCCATAATATGGGTGGGCCTCATCCAATCAGTTGAAAGCCTGAGTAGAACAAAGACTGACCTCCTTGAGCATGAAGAAATTCTATCAGCAGACAGCCTTTGTACTCTTTCCTGGGTCTTTGGCCTGCTCTGTAGATTTTGGATTTACCAAGCCTCTGCAGTTGCTTAAATACACCCACACACATACATATATGCATCCTGTTGGATCTGTTTCTGTGGATAGCCCTAATATAGAAGTTATTCCCACAGCCAACCTTTACACAGAGATTGCCCAGTCAGAGCTCTTAAATCATGAAGGCTAATTTGCAACAATGTGGTTGGACCTAGAGAGTATTATGCTTAGTGAAATAAATCAGACAAAGACAAATACTCTGTTAATCATTCATACGATAAAAAATTAAACAAATGAATGTATATCACAGAACAAAAACAGACTCACAGATATAGAGAATAAACTAGTGGTTACCAGTGGGAAGAAGGAGGAGGGGAGGGGTAAGATAGGGACATGGGATTTAGACACACAGACTGTTATGTATAATATAAATAAGCAACAAGGAGATATTGTACAGCATAGGGAAATATAGGCAGTATTTTGTAATAACTTTAAATGGAGTGTAATATATAAAAATATTGAATCACTATATTGTACACCTGAAACTAATATAATATTGTAAACAAACTTCAATAAAAAATCATGAAGGCTATTGCTATACATAGCCCTATTCTTGAAAAATGTAATAAGGGAAAAGAAATAAATTTCCCAAATATCAGTGACTGTTTATCATTTATTGAGGGTCTCATTCTGCTAGGTCTTAAAACCCCAGCATGACAGAATTCAGCTGTATAGGGATGAGAGTGAAACGGGTTCTAGATTAACAGAACAAATTGTATGGGCAGCATGTAGGGTTTGAGGAGAGAGTGGATGAGTTTGGTAGGTGCCCAGGAAATATGAAGGGAATTCTAGAAATATTATATTGGAAAAGGTTTGTATGGCCTTGATTGCCAGGCTAAAGAGGCCTTTTCTGTGTAGGCAAATAGAAGCCAATGAGGATTTTTGAACTAGGGAATGAATTATTTGGAGGGGAGGAAACTGGCAGGGCAACATTTTGTGGCTTGGAAGGAAAAGATTGGGAGTAAGAAATCCATTTGGAAAGTTATTGTAATTATCTCCACATTAATTCCTTTATTCTTTTATTCACGGGACACTTATGGAGCCCCTGTTAGTGCCAGGCATTGCACGGCATAAAGAAATAAAATGGCGACTGTGGAGGGAGGTGCATGTGATGGAAGAAATGTAAGCTATGTTTGTGAAAGCATTTGCCAGCCTTCAGTACTTAAGCCTGAGGCCTGGCCCACAGCAGATTTTGACACACAACTGAGAGTTCAGAGTTTTTTTAGGGTACTTTACAGAGTAGTACAAAGTACTTTCGTACCTTTTTTATTCATCGCCTCAGAATAAGGGAAGACAAAGGCCCAAATTGAAGTGGGAAAATAATCCCAGTAATAATGGACCTAAAATATGTATATATATATGTGTGTGTATATACATACACACACATATATATATACATATACATACATATATATATATATACTCATAAACTTGGTGCTCCTGGCTCAGATGATAGACTCCGTGAACATAAGAGATTGAACTTGGATCTGCAGCCAGAACACGGTATTTTTTTTTTTTAATCTTTCATCTACACAAAGCGTGTGTTGATTCCTGTCTCACAAAGCCCAGCCTAAGGAGCACTGCCTGTTTTATTAAGGAATCGTCCCTCTCGGACAGCTGTGCGCCCTGTAAACGGCCTACTCCGATGGAGCCTGCGCGCCAGAGGAGTGCGCATGCTCTGAGAGCCGGCCCCGCCGCACCTGTGCGCCCAGGGATAAAAGCAGCGTTACCACCTGCAGTGCCAGGCGTCAGTGAAGGGCTGGAAGGGGTTTTCATTTCGGTCACTCATTCACCCGGAAAGACTCAGCACTATCTTGTGAACCTGGTTTCTGAGAAGTCAGGCAACCTGATTGCACTTTACAACTTGGTCAATGTTACATTTTGAGGGCTCATAAAAATTAATCTAGACACATGCTGCAAAGCTGACACCATGAAATGAAAGAATGAGCAAAGGCCTTCTTTCTGTTCGTGTCTAGGATGGGTCACACTGCGTGTGGGGCCGCAAAGTGCCTCCGAGGAGAGAGACCCTTCAGCTCCTTTTCCTGTTACGGCTGGCGAGCTCAGCTCCCCTGAGAAGGGCCCTCATTCTGCCACCACAGACAAATAACTGAATAGATGTCATGGAAATGACAAAAGCTGCCTTCTGAGAGGTTTCTAGACTGTCCCCCAGATTGGTTCTCCTTCCAGTCCCTCATCTCAATTAAATAATTATTTTGAAAGAATTAGTAGCTATCATTTACTGAGGACCTAATATGTGCCAGTTCATTTACAGGTGTTGTCTGACTCCTACCATCACGTATCCTGTCTGGTAGTGTTATCCCCTAAGAATCAGAAAGGAGAACTTGTCTAGGTCACACAGCTAGAAATTTAGGGAGTCTGTATACAAACCTAGATCTCCCTCCTGCAACTGCCCACACTTTTATGAATTCTACCTTATTTAAGGCAATATCTGGGTCATTTAAATTTATTTTCTGTGGATGTAAACTGCAGGTACCGTAGGCATTTATGTTCAGTGGAAGAAGGTGAGAGGTCTAATTTTCTTCCTTCTAAAGATTCTCTAGCTCTCTCCACTGAGAGAGGGTGCAGAGAAAAGTACATGAGAGAATTTTGAATCATCCTTTTAAAACACGGTGTCAGATTTTTAATAGCAAGACAAAGCTATGGAGCAACTTAATATTTTTAGAATTGAAATCTTATATAAAAAAAATGAAGAATACTTGGGTATATTCCCATTACTGGTAAGATATTTGTATATTAGCTTTTAGTATTTTTTTAAAAGAAAAACTATTTTACTCTTTGAAAAATAATTTAAACAATTTAGGAAAGTGAAAATGAAAAGTGAGAGTGAATCACCAAGAATGCCACCACCCAGAAACTGCCACAGTTAAATTAACGCTGGCTGGACCTGGATTTTTCTATGCATACAGTCAAACAGACATACTTTATAAAAATGGCATCATGATATAAGTGCAATTTCTCAATAAAAATTTGAATTTAACAGAAGAAAAATCAAATGAAACGCAAGTGGAGGATTTGTTAAACTTCAGGTAAATGTTTCTTCTCTATTAGGGATATTTCCTAAATATCCCTCTAAGGTTACAAAAGGGGTTATGAAGAGCGTGTAAAGGTATTTTCCGCCCAGCATTAGATGGTATAAAATGAAAACATGAACATTATCACTCTTTCATCTCCTCTTTACTCATCTCTCAGGTACTATTATATTATTACTTTCAAAATACCCAGATTAATAATGTTTCCATTCTGAATTATAATTTCATTATTTTTGTGTAATTTCTTTATTTAAATGGAAGTGTTGATCCCCACTAGTCTTTGTACTATAGTTTCTTTGATCTTTAATTCATCTCTTTTTTGTTTGAATTTCATTGTCAGATAATTTTTTTTCAAAAAGGACACATTGGCATCATATTCCCTGGTTCTTTCATGTTTGAAAATGGCTGTTTTCATATGACTGACTGAATGATCCTGGTCAGTTTCTTTTCATTAGAATTTTGTGGCTATTTCTCTAGTCTTCTGCTATCATATGTTATTGGAAGACATATGAGATGAGGCCAGTCTGATTTTTTCCCATCTTTGTTAGTATATGAGAGTTCTCCAGAGAAATAGAACTAATAGGATATATATATACACACACATATATACATATATCCTATATATGAGATATTTATAGAGATTTATTATAAGGAATTGTCTCATTTGATTATGGAGTCTTGAGAAGTGCCAAACAGGAGACTCAGTTGAGCTGATGTGTAGTTCCGGTCTGAGTCCAAAGCCTGAGAAGTAGAAGAGCTGATGGTGTGTGAGTTCAAGTCTGAAAGCCAGCAGGCTCAAGACCCAAGAAGAGTGGTTCAGTCCCAGTCCAATGCTGGACAAGATGAATGTTATAGCTCAGGTGGTCGAGCAGGAGGAGTTCCCTCTTACTCAGCCTTTTTGTTCTATTCAGGGCTTCAACTGATTGGATAAGATGCACCCACATTGAGAAGAGCAATCTGCTTTACTCAGTCTCCTGATTCACATGTTAATCCTATCCAGAAACTCCCTCACAGACGCACCCAGAATAATGTTTAGCTACGTGTCTGGGCACCCTGTGGTGCAGTGAAAGTGACACATAAAATTAACCATCACAGTAGTTATGTGCTTCTCTGGACATCTAAAGAATTCTTCCTCTATTCTTAATGTTCTGTAGCTAACCCAGGTAGTGTCTATATCGAGCCTTCTGTATTAGATTTTCTTGAAACTGATTTGCATGTCCAGTTTTTTCCTTCACTTAGGGTGAGAGTATGGGGGATTTTTTGCTACTATACCTTTCACCACGGCTTCTGCTTCATTTGTAGTTTCTCTAGCACAGAGACACCAATTATTACTATTTGGGATTTTAGTCTTTTATTTTCTCTATGTTTGTTAGTATTATTCCAGTTGAATTTGTATTTTGTCTTAAAATTTCATATTCAGTGGTGTCTATTCTTCCTTGTCACCTCTAGTTTATCAGTTAGTTCTGTGATGAGATTGCTTCAGTTGAATCTTCATTTTACTATTGTTATCTTATCTTTGAGCTCATGCTTTATTGAATTCATATTCTCATATTCTCTTCATGCTATGGCACGAAGCAGGTGTTAATGATTTCTTTCTAGGTCTTTTCTGTCCTTTCTTCTTCCCTCCCTTCCTTCTTTCCCTGTGTTATGTTTTCAGAGTTCCCATTACATTTATTTTCAGTCTGCTCTTGCCTGATCAGTTCTGTCTGGGCTTGCCTCTCTTATGGTATGGAAGACTTCTTAATTCACTTCCCAATGAATCCAGCATAACTTCCCCTCTGAGCAAGAGTTCCAAGCTGAGTACTTTCTATTTATTTTATGAAGCTAATGATGACTTGTGGTGGTCTGATCTTAGGGTTAATAGCTGAGTTAAACCAGCTCTCTCTTGTTTCTCTCAGAATCTTCTCTTTCCCTAGCTATTAATTTTTGATATATGGCATCAGGTTACACCCGTTTCTTTGCTTGGTTGCCTTTGGTGAATCTATGCCTAAGAATGTTCTTAAATCTGTATTTTGCTCAAATTTAATATCTTGGGGGGGAGGGAATTTTTGTTTTGTTTCTTTTCATATCTATTTGGAAGTCTTAATCCAGAAGGTGGAATAATATGTGAGGAAACTAAATGAAGAAATTGACTTGCATTTAAGTCAGGGCAACTTTTTAAATTAAATTCAGGGAGTACCATATCCTTATGACACAGGCGACTGTGTTGTACAGGGGAAAGAGAACCGAACTGAGTGTCAGGTAGCCTGAAATTCTAGCCCTCGGCTCTAGCATATGCAGCTGAAGTTGGGGAAAGCCCTTGATTTCTTTGACCCTCAGCTATAAAGTGGGATGATAGTACCCCTGTGACTACCTCATAGAACTGTTGTGAGGCTCAAAAGAGACAAATAAAAGGGCTTTGTAACTAGCAAATTGACACTTAGTATAAGACTGTCATTATTTTATCATCCTTGTCATTATTATCATTGACTCTTTATTTGTAGAGATCATCATGAGGATGGTTAGAGGAGAGTTCTTAGGAAAGGGCAGGAGTGGGTGCTGACCATCTGATTTAAGTCAGGAGTTTCCCCAGCCACTCACATTTGCCCTGATGGGGAGGGAGAATGTGCTTAGTTTTTAGGAGGTTTTCAGCTTACCCTGATTCCATCTCTCATCTCCATTGAGAATAAGTAAGTTTAGGCAGTCACCTACCTGAAGACAGGTGACTTAATGTTTCTCTTCTAGCTCTGTGTTTTTATAAATGTTGATAAAATGTCAAGCAATCTTTGCATTAAAGAATTAATAGTATTAATCCTACTTTAATAAATTGTTATGGCTCCTTTTGGATTTCAAGAGCTTTGCACTGTTGTTTTTAATTTTGATTAAGCTTCTTTTCAAAATGTAGGCATGCAAAATATGTTCTCTACTGACTCAAAGGAGAAGAGCAGTGAAAGCTTTGACCACAAGTCAAAAGCTGAGTAATAAACCTTGTTTATAATACTGCTAAACCTGAATTATGCAAACTAGATGATTTATTTGCTTATGAGTTTTACTTAGAAAACTAAAATTTTATTTATTCAACTTCAACATCACTGATTTTTAAAAAAATTTCCCGTTTAAAAGTGCATATTTAAAAAAAGTAATTGATACACAGAACTAGGTTTCACATCCTCACACATGCTGAAAGGTAAAATAAGCTCATTGACATTGTTGATTTTTCATTCCACTTTACTCAGGCTTTCAAAATAATCTTGGTTAGGGTAAAAGCAATACTGAATTGAAGAGTTTGAAAGAAACCATTTACAAAGTGATCACAATTTTAAATCTTAGTTTAAAAAGTTGATAATATTGCTTTTACATTCATTTAGCCTACTCTAACAAAAAAAATCTATAAATATTTTTTGCTGTGTAACTTTGGAACTCAATGGAAGCCACAGAAATGGAGAAGTTAAGATACCACATAGGGGACTGAACGTTTGTAAATGCTGGCTGGAGATGCAGTGTTGAAGCTAGTCAGAGCCTAGATTATTCTTGTACTGGGGAATGGCAGCTTCATTGAACACAGGTTTGGCTCTGCTGCCAGCCTAAGTCACACCTGTGTTAATGAAATGGTCCTCTCAACTCAACACTTAAATATTTACTGTAGAAATAGTCTTCCTACTGCTATAGCTCAGGGAACCATACGCCAAAATGTGTAGCCAAGTTCTGCAGTATATCTTGGCTGTGTTTGTTTTTAGGACTCATGTTATATAAAAATAAATCTATCACATTATTTGGGAGTATCCCTAATATGTCTGTTTTCTTTACTACTTATCAGCATAATCATTTCAAATCTGAAACAGGGATAGAAAATAGAGCATTTGATTTCAATTTACAATAATGAAGGCCATTATCTCAGAATTTATTATACCATCTTTGCATCATTTGAATGAAAAGAAAAGGGGAGAAAGAGGCCTTTTCAGAAGAATAAGATATTTCCTCAACCTTCAGCTGATTTGGCAGGACATGCAGGGTGTGGTGTTTTTATTCAGTGAAACTAAGAAGTTGTTTTTATTTCAGATTCAGCATAGCTGAAGTTCATTCTCTGGGTTGTCTTAATGTGTCACAAATCCCCAAATGGCCAATACAGATTGAGGAAAACAAATACTAATGAACATTAGTGGAAATATATCAGATCAAAAACCTAATATTTGCTTTCATTTTGGGTTAAAAAAATATTTGTAGTTAAGTTTGTCAAGAAATGCTCATTATGCTTTTCTGACTTTCTTCATTCTTTTTTTTCTGATTTAACAATGGATCGTTTTTGTACACTTCCCATATTTTTCCCTTCTCAGCAGCATGGTGGAGATAATTGTGAGTCAGAAAATTTAGGGTCACTTTTGTGTGTGTCACTTAGTCCTTTTGTCCTCAGCTCTCCATCTGGGAAAGGAGGACTTCTAGGGTGGGAGCAGGTCACAGAAATCTGCTGTGGAACACTACCGGCCCCCCCCTCCCGCCCCCCGCCTTGGGAACCACTGAGGCAGGTAGGGAGGAGTCCAGGCTCTCCCACTCTCGCTTGAACCACAGTGCTCTTCCTTGTATCTGTTTATTGTATTCAGCTTAACCGTAAGGTTCTGTATATAAAAGATGTTTTGCCAAGAAAAAAAAAATTAATAAAACTTGAAACCCACTGTTATCTGTTCTTGGTTCACTTTTTAACTGCCTTCTTTGAATTAATTATTTCTTATGACAGTTTTATCTCCTTTATTACCATATCAGCTGTATCTCTATGTTACGTTATTTAAGTGGTTTCTTTATTATTTGTAGTCTACATCTTTAATTTATCACCGTCTACCTTCAAGTGATACGATTCCATTTCACATGTAGTATACCAGCCTTGCTACACTGTACCTTCATTTCTTCCTTCCCAGGCTTTGTGCTTTGATGTCCTACTTTTAAGGTCTCCATATGTTGTGTACCCACATGGTTATTATTTTTGCTTTAAACAATCAGTTGTCTTTTGATGATACTTTAAAAATATAACACATTTTTTCATATTTGCCAGTGTATTTTCCATTTCTGGTGCTCTTCATTCCTTTATGTAGACACAGATTTGCATATACCTTTTTAAAACATTTATTGTAGTGAATGTCTGTTGATGATAAAGCTGTTTTATGTTTGAAGAAGCCCTTATGTTGCCTTCATTTTTGAAAGATATTTTCACTGGCAAAGTATTCTAGGATGACAGTTGTTTTCTTTCAGTCCTTTCAAGATGATACCCCAGATGTTCTAGATTGTGTTCTTTTCAACAAGAAATCTACTTTCATACATGTATCTATTTGTTCTTCTGCATGTAATGTGTCTTTTGTCTCTGGTTGCTTTTATGATTTCCTAATAATCACTGGTTTTATGTAATTTCCTTATGATATGCTTTGATATAGTTTTATTCATGTGTCTGTACTTGAGTTTTTTCAGGTTTTGAATCTGTGAATTAATAGTTTTATCAAATTTGAAAAAAATTTAACCATTACTACTTCAACTTTTTGCCTCTTTCCCTTTCCTTTGGGAATTCCAATTATATGTATATTGGTGCTCTTAAAGTTGTCCCATAGCTCACTGAAGCTCTTTTTATTTTATTTGTCAGACTTTTTATCTCATTGTGTTTAACTTTGGAGAGTTTCTGTTGTTATGTATTCAAATTCAGTAATGTTTTCCTCTGTGATGTGTGATCTGCCATTAATTCCATCTAGTGTATTTTTCATCTCAGATATTGTAATTTTCATCTTTGGAAATTTAATTTGAGTCTTTATATATTCCATGTCTCTAGTTAATGTGTTTAATCTTTCCTCTAGCTTCTTAAATACATAGAATACAGCTACAATAACTGTTTTAATGTCCTTATCGACCAAGTATATCATTTATATGAATTGTTGGTCAATTGATTTTTCTAGGCTTCATGGGTCATATTTTCTGCTTCTTTTCTTGCTTTGTAACTTTTGGTTTGATACCAGACTTGTGATTTTTACCTGTTGTATATTTTTATATTTCTATAAATATTCTTGAGTTTTGTTCTGAGTTGTGCCTAAATTCCTTAGAAACAGTAGCTTCTTTTGTGACTGGCTTTAAAACTTTGTTAAGAAGGACCAAAGCAATGTTTAGTCTAGGACTAGTTTTCCCCACTGTGTAGGCCAAGTCCCCATTTTGAGTGTTCTCACTAACGTCCCCCATGAATTTTGAGATTTTTCTAATTTGGCTAAAGGGAACAGGCAATGTTTTCAGTCCACCTGAGTATAGGGCATTATTCCTTTTAATATTTTCAGTTTTGTTTTGTGTTTTTAGCTTGGCCTCGGGTGGTTTTCCTACCTGAGTGTAATGATCAGAATTCAGCTTGAACACCAGGGGTTCCACCCCGCAGGTGTCCAGCTTTTCCCTCTGGTAATCTGCCCTGTGGGTTCTAGCTGCTTCAGCTTCCCCACCTTCACACTTCTGTCTCCTCGACTCAGGGAGACAGTCAGGCTCCTCTTGGTCCTCCCTCACCCATCCCCAGGGCAAAGCCTAAACATTTTTTCTAGGCACAAAACTGAGGCCATCGCCAAACTAACCTTATTTGTTTACCATCTTTAAGGGAACACTGTCCTTTGTTGCCTGATGACCAAGGTTTTGTGAACCATTGTTCATATGAAGAAATGTTTATCTGTTTCAGGAGGGAGGACAAATTCAGTTACATTCAGCCCTAGGCATCTGGTGGGGATTAGTTCCAAGTTTCACCACCCTGTTTCCTGTGGGTACCAAAATCTATGGATGCTCAAGTCTCTTCTGTAAAATGGCATATCCTTCTATATACTTTAAATCATCAAAGTAGGTTGGATGTGGGGTGGGGAAAATGAGTTCCAGGTTTGTATACAACCTGTGAGTTGTCCAGATGGCGCTGACTAGGAGGCAGGTAGAAATACGGATCTGGAGCTCAGGAAAGAGAGAGCATGGCTAGAACTATAGATTCTGGACAAATCCTCACAAAGGCTAGTGCCCAATGAAAAGAAGTATTTATCTCCAGTTTTGTGAATAGAAATTAAATGTGCACAACTTGGTAATGAATAAAATTATTCCACTCCAAAAGGATTTATTGATGTTAATACTGGCTTCTGTTCACTGCTCTGTGTGTGTGTGTGTGTGTGTGTGTGTGTGTGTGTGTGTGTGTGTGTTCATTTTCTTTTTCTCTGTTAGATTGGGAGGAAACAAAAACTTCAACCTTAAAGAGTAATGTTTTGTAACATCCTATCATAGACTAGCATTTCCAACTTTACTTTAGAATTTATAACAATAAGTAAAAGGAGTAGGCTAAATCATCTGCTTTTCTCTCAGTTTCTAAAATTGTATGTTTGCAGGCCAATATAACATATATCAAAAATTTTATAAGAATACTGAAAAAAGTGGCAATTTGTTATATGCTTTGATACATCATGTAGCTCTTGAATTCACTGGAATTAAATGAATAAATGATACTATTATTAATATAAATCTTATGGTATTTCAAAACTTGTCTCAAGCTGAAACTTTCAGTATTATAAATTTTTACTTTCAGTATTATACATTTCTCTAGTCAGTGGTTTGGAACCTATGTCAGAAGGATGAGAAAATATAGAGTAAAACCTATTCGTCAACAATTTATGCAGAAATTAGATATGTTTAAGTTAGATTATATGAGAACTTAGACCAGTGTATTTCTATTATTAGAGGAAAAGTTCAAAACAGTATCATACAGCTGTCAGGCCGTACCAGTGAAGGGTTATCTCATGTCACGTCTATCCTGGTCATTTGGAAAATGAGCATTTTAAAGAGAGTTTTGTATTTTCAGGGATGCAAAAAACTAAATATGGGAGGAAGGTCAATAGTCAATGGTAAATAATATTCTTATTTACTACTAAATACTTATTTAATATGTAGTCTACCTGACCTTCATTAATACAAGCTCCCTCTGAAGTCACAGTAGTCTTGGGGCAAAGTGGAGAAGTTATTTGAATGAGAGTACCCTGTTTATTGTTCCTTCAGCTCAATAATATCTCTGGATCTTATTTTTAAAAGTTAGTTATAAAACTTTAACTTTTCTTAGGGAATGCCCTTTTATAAGCAAATTTATATCAACCGTGCAAAATTTAATAATTAGGTTGAAAATAAACCAAATCCACCCATAGAGAGAAGCTCAGTCTGATTTACAAATGGAACTGAAGTATGAGGCTCAATGAAAGAATTTAAGAAAACATGAAATTTAGGATGATACTTGATTTCCTTTTAGTTTCCTTTTTTTTTTTTTGTCTTTTCAGTTCTTCAGAACTATCAGTATATGGTAATAAAACAATTAGATTTTTAGCAACATAGTTCATGACAAAGCTTAATTCTGTTTCCTAATAATTCATTTATTGTTTGGTTAAGAAAATCATGGGTTTATCTCTCATACTCTTGCAGCAAAGTAGTGTCTTATGAAGTAATAAATTTGTGTGTGTGTGCGATAACTGAAGACATCCCTCTTACTTAAATTTTAATGATTCAATTCACTTTGGGTACAAATCATTCTAAAATGCACTATATAGTTTCTTGTTCTTTGTAACATCATGATGCAAATGAAAAAATAAATTTCTGAATCTCTTGCCTTTTAAAAACTGATTTTACTTTTGTGTTTGTCTCAAATTTTGTGTCATTTGCATGCAGAATTGTAAAATAGGAATTATTTAAAGATATAATTGATATAACCTACTAATTTCATAGTAGTTCAAGATGTTTAATAGGAGCACTGTTTTTCAATAGGGCCTCTAATTTTTATTCCAGTAACATTATTACACTGGGAACACTGCAAACACTATAGATTTTAATTCTTTCTAGCAAGGCATTTTGACAAGTCTCTTAAGATATTCTTTTGGGCAAAATGGAGAAATGTTAGGAAGATCAGAGTTCATTTAGGTGTATTTCTAACTGAAGAAATGACCACAAGAATTTCAGATTAAAAAATTAAAATAACATTGTGTGTTTTCCCCTTATTAAAACACAATTTTGTGTTATCTGTAGACCTTCTGGAAAATACAGATAAGTACAAAGAAGAAAATGGAAACCACAAACAAAACCAAATCCAAACCTACATTTGGCCACTCTTCACATTTTGGTATATATGTTAATATAAAATAAAATCAGTATGTTAATCTTCTGGGGATTTTTTTTTTTTTTTTGCTTGAGTATATCAGAAGCATATTTCTTTGTCATAGTTTTCTCACAGTATCATTTTAAACAAATGTGTGATATTTTATCAGGTGGAGATAGCTTAATGCTTTTACCAAGTCCTCTGTTGTTGTTTCCAGTATTTTTGTTATTAAAATCAGGACAACACATTGACTTTTTCAAAGGCCTTTTTAGCATGTGTTAAGTTACTTAAGTGATTTTTCTCTGTTAACTTTTTGCTGTGTGGTGAAGTATTTTTAATTTTAAATCATCTTCTGCATTTCTGGAAATCCCCTTATTTGGTCATGGTGCTTATTTTTATTTCATTTTAGTTACGGAAATTTTCAAATAACTATAAAGTGTAGGGAATAACATAATGAATCTTCATAGAACCTACACCCAAATTGCATAATTATCAACATTCTTGTTTCAGCTCCTCACTCCTCTCCTTTTTGGTGGAATGTTTTAAAGCAAATTCTAGGACAGTCTGCTATTTTACCCATAACGACTTTAATGTGGCCCTAACAAGAACAATACCATTATGACATCTAACAAAAGTACCAATTAATGCTAATTTTGTAGAGTCGTCTAATAACCTATCCAAGTGCAATTTTCTCCAGTTGCCACAAATATTGGGGTTTTTTGAATTGTTAGTTTAAGAAGTCTCTTAATCAACAAGAGTCCTCCCTTTCTTTTTCTTTTTTTCATGCTTTTTTGAAGAAGTGGGGTCATTAGTTGAATCTATTGCATTAGAGATTTGATTGATTACATCCTTGTGGTTGTAAACAGTCTCCTTTTCTCTGCATTTCTATAACTGGTAGTTAGACGTAGAGGCTTGATTAAACTAAAGTTCAAATTTTAAGCAAGGATATGACAGAGGTGGTGCTGTATCCTTGATTTTGTACCACGTTAGGAGTCACGTGCAATCTATTCTACTTTCAGTCACGTCAAGATTGATCAGTGGTTTCGTGTGTTGCAGTCTGATCCCTTCTTTATTAAGGTCCCCATCATTTGTGGATCCTTTCAGTTCAGTGCTGGATTTGATTGGCTACTATTTTATTTAGGCTTTTTAAAATCTGCAGTTCATAAGTGAGTTAGTTCTCTTGGTTTCTTTCTGCGCATTATCTTTGACAGGTACAGGAAACAGGATTAAAGACTAGGGAATCCAAAGAGGATGGTACTTTGATGTCAGTCAACCTGATTTCCATCTCAGAAGGCTCTAATCATCTGTCTGAGATAGGCACAGAACTCCAGTGCCTGAGGGGGAAACTGGCAAGAATATGATCAGAACCAAATCAGATGCCTGTCCTGAGAAAAGGGAACATAATTTAGAGTGATCTCTAGTGTTCAGGTGGCACTGCAGTCTCCCTCTATTCACTGGGGTCCTAATTTCCAGATCCAGTTAGTATCCAGAGGCTCTGAGGGGAACAGTACAGGAGAGCTGCCTCCAGCCTGTCAATGATAGCACTCCTCATATCTGGAAAAACAGAAGGGCATTTCATTCTTTCTAGATGACAGATAGTCGATTGTTTTGCATGAGTGTTGTTTCAGGACTTCACTTATTCAACATTTTTTTCTCACTGTTTGCTGCCTGCGTTTTTTTTGTTTGTTTGTTTTTGATGGTAATACTTTAAGAAACATTTCTTATTGCCATAAGGCTGACTTCTTGATAGGGAAGACATTATATCTTGTACACATGGGTGTGCGCGTATAATCATGCACTTGAGGTGATCTTAGGAGGTGACATCCTAAGGCTCAAAGGGAGGGAGATGAGAGATGACTTTCAGAGGTAAGATATTTGGGGCTACAGGACACATCAAGTCAGCAGGAAGCCTTTCCCTCTATGTTACCTTCCTTCATTGTGTTCCTGACCTGGGGCCTCCGGATTCCTTATCATTCCTCATCTTATTGCTAAAATCCTGAAACTTTAGATAATGTGCTTTGACAACGCTCTGAAACAATCTCTGCCAACAATTTCATTCTGAATGTCTAGGCAGGTTCATTAATGAGGTTAGTTTAAGACCTATTTTCCAAGCCTGCCTACTTTGTTCAATCATTACTCCATCAGAATTCTTTGAACCCTCTTGTGCCAGGCACTGGCTAATGCTGGGCATACACCAAGACCAATAGACACGTTTCCTGCCTCCCAGCAAAGAGAAAGGTGTAAGCAAATAATTATGACAAATGTGAACGTGGGAGTATGGAGGAGGAGAAACTACTTCTCCTTGGAGGAGGTGCTGTTTCTCTTGGGTTCCAGTGATTCTTCTGATCCTCCCAAACTTTAAATCTCTACTTTCAGTGGGGCAGTTTATTCTGTCCCTCTGGTTTGGGGCAGGAAGAAGAAGATCTAGGTAAAGTACCTTTAAAAAAACTAGCTCCCCAAGGTGAAACAGAACCCTTTCTTGATATTCCTGGGCTCTTTTCTCATGCAAAAAAACCCCAAAAAACTTTCCTCTTCTACCTCATCTGGAGGGCAGTGGCCAAAATGTCTGTTCTTATAATAAGCAGCAGTTCAAATTCAAAATGATGCCACTGTCCCCTTTTTTGCACTGCAGAATATTTAAAAATGGTTGCTTTTTTCCCCCTCCACTCTTTTTCCTGTATCCTGACAATTACTAAAACTGTACAACTAGTAACAACTAAAATTAGAAGAGTCAGAGCCTCTTTTAAAATAGGAGCCTGTTGGGAATATGCTAAGAGGAGGCCCGTGATGCAGTGTGAACATCATAATATCTTGATCTTGCCTATTTTATTATCTGGCTTGTTGCCCATCTGCAGAAGCAAGGATGACACTAAACCAAAGTCCTGGTCTCCCAGTGCAATGGAAAGTTGCCATCTCCACCTCTGTGGGGCGAACTGAATAAGTGATGAATAAGCATATTTCTAAAATGTTCGCAACTGCTTGTTTATCCACAATAGGAATTCCAATATCCATGTAGTGGGAGCCCCCACTTTATTCTGGAGACTCTCTCACTTCAGCTTACAAAGAAGCCTCCAAATGGGGAGCTATGTCCTGTTCTTATGTATAGATACTGATTGGGGATGGGTCACAGAAATAAATGGTAAAGAAAGAACATGGTATTATTGTTCTGCTCACTGTTCTATTTTGAAAACACCTGCATTGTAAAGAACTTTTAGGAAGGCTGTCAATGTTGCCACATTCCCGGGGAAGAGTGTTTTTCTCAGGAGCCAGTCCTTTGAAAAATCTCTTCCAAGTAGCATTGGCACACAGGTCTGCCTAAATCCTCATTCTCAGCATGACATTAGATAGAACTAGGAAGTCCACGTTTTGGTCTAAAGATTGACCCATATGACTCCTCCACTGAAAGACAGGAAGTGGCTCACTATGTTTTTGTAACACATGATCTGAGAAGTGGAAAGCATTCTGTGTAATGGGCACATGCTGAGACAGCAATTTTTGAAAAAAAAATCATTGTTTTGACTTCCTGACAGTCACATCTAAACAATGTGTTTAGTCTCTGCTCTCAGCACTCCAGGAAGGGCTCTGTATCCTGTTTCTGTGTTTGGGAGAAGAAGACTAGAAGCTGGGCAAAATGCCACTTAGTAGACTGACGTATAGTTATGTGACCTCAAGGGAGACAGGTTCCACAGTACCTAGGGACAGAAAGAGGTTGAGTTCTGGAGGAGGTTTAATTCTTAAAGATTTTTAAAACCCAGAATAATGAAAGGTGTGCATCAAAATTACATATTTTAATTTTGGCTTGTGTTTAAAAATATTTTATTATCAACTTTTAATTTATATGCTAATATCTGTCAGGGTCCAGTTAGGAAGAGAGAAACCACACGAGGTATTTTAAACAGAGGGGATTCAATATGCAGGATTAATTGCCTGAAAGAAAGAAAAAGATGGTGAGGTAATCCAGAGGTCAGTAAAGCAGAAGTAGCCACCACGACTAGAGCTGGGAGAACAGACAACAAAGGTGGAGAGGAGAGAGCAGCAGGGAGAGTGAAGTGTGCGGGAGAGGCCGTGGCGGATCTGTGCTGAGTGGGCTGAGACAGTGCTGTGCTGCTGCGCTCGGACCACCGAGGGCACCGCTCAGCTGGCGCAAGCCTCTGAGGGGGTCCGCAGGGCTAGTTCTGGGCTGCTGGGGCTTCTGAGAGGGCAGCATGGCTGTGTCCAGACCTGAGGGGTTCTGCACGGCTGGCTGTCCCGGAGTGCCAGAAGGGGCAAGAGTCTTTGCTGTCTGTTCATGCTGGAGAGATGCCGACAGCTGATGCAGGCAGGAAAAATCTCTTCTCTTCCCCTCCCTTTCAGTCTCCCCCATAGTGCCTCTCACTGGCAGAATCTAAGGGGAACAAACTGGCCAAAAATTCTGGGAAATGTGGTTCTCATATCCCTAGCCCCAGAGCCAGAGCATGAAGGAGAAAGGTGAGAGACAAGAGTGAATAAACAACCACACATCTGCACCCTGCCCCTCGGCTACCTTTTCCACACACACTCTTCTACCCATTTTAAAACTTTTGTACTACAGTAATACCAACGTCTTGCTTCTGTCTAGCAAGTTATAACTTCCCCTTGTGAAAATACACTTTCACCTTCTGCTCCCCAAAATGGAGACACGAATCTCTAATGCTCTTCTTGTCCATCTGCAAGTAGTGTTAATTATCTTTTTCTTTTTTTCCTTAAAGACTATTACATTGTAAATTTAATTGTCACCAACAGTGTTTATATAAAATAATAAGGAATTAGGAGGAAAAAAAAAGAATAAAAACAAATGAGGAAGAAAAGTTTCATATCTGCTACTTTATTTCTGGAACTGGTCACAAAGCCACAGATGATATTTATAAATTCCTTTTTCTACCACCCATTCTACAGCCCCTTTCCCTTTACTCAGCTGGTCAGTGTTCTTTCCCTGGTGAGGTGACCCAAACCTTCATTCTTGAAGCTCTGAAGGGTCTGAATTCTTTTTCAGTCCTGTCTTTTTTGGACGTAATGAATGACCAAGAGAGTCCTCTCATTCCTGGATCTAGTTTCTCCTGCCAGCACTGTGTAGCAACCAGTGCAGGTCCACAGAATTGATCACCCAAACCAAGTACAGTAACTCCTTCCTTTGTCTGCTGGTTCAGTGACATGAGGAACGCAGACTGTCAGATGGCAACCTCAACGTCCAATTCAATAGAAAAATTGTCATCCTTCCTTTAGGAGCTAAGCTCTCTAACATGTGCCCATTACACAAAGTTGTGAGAATAGGAAGCAGAATTTCTGCAAGTGGATTATTAAGGGTAACGGAGAAACTACTGTCATTTTCATCTTTTTATTTCCAGACCCATGGATTCTGGCTATGGAAGAAAAAGCACCATGTTTTGGTCATTGGTTTAAAGAATATACTGCATCCTGCAGGATAGTGTTCACCTCATGAGGTGTTCTTTCAACTAGAACCATAACTGAATCCCTAGGAGGTCATGCTGCCTTTTTCTCAGGCCAACTGCTTCTAGGTTTGAGTGGCAAGACCAGCAGATACCACGGGCACAAACCTACTGCTGTACTTTTTTTTTTTCCATATGAAATGAGTTGCTTAGTCTGAAGCAATTTGTATGGGATGCTGTAAAGATGAATAAGGCAACCCATAAGTTCACGGATGGTGTGTTCACAGAAATATTGCATAAAGAGAAGACAAGTCAGTATCTAGAGAAAGTGCCTATTCCAGTGAGGACAATTGTAGCCCCTCCATTATGGAAGGGGCCTGATGTAGCTGGTGGCTGACTTGTCCCCTTCGCCACCAATTGGTGCCATAACAGAAACCACTATTGGCTTCTGCTGTTGTTAGCTTGAGCACTTGGTACTGCTCACCAGGTCACTGGTGGCCAGATCACGATTGGTGATGGGAACTTCATGTTGTTGGGACCATATGCAGCCTCCATTCCTGCTGTCATGTCTTGCGTACATGAACCTATTTCCAAGTACCTGGGTGTTTGGAGAAAGAAACTGACAGATATTGAATAAGCTTGCTTTTCTTCCTAATTATTGAGAGCTCCGTCTACAGCATATGCTTTCATGAGCATTCACATAACACTTAACATTCATGCATATCCTCATGCTCTGTGCTGTCTACATACTGCTTTGCAGATTATCTTCCAATCCTTTCTTTCCAAATCTCTGATGATCCAGCCAAACCATTAGTCAATACCCATGAAGCCGTGTAGGTCTGTCCATATCCTGGGCCATTTCTCAGTCTACTCAAAGTGGACATTGTGATATATTGGTTAAAATTCTTCCTGCTGAGAGGATTTCCCTTCTTCAGTGTTTTTTTGTTTGTTGTTGTTTGTTTGTTTTGGTTTGGTTTTTGTTTATATGTTTTTATTGAAATATAGTGAGTTTACAGTGTTGTGTCAGTTGTTCTTTCCAGTTTTGGTTTAGCACACTCCTGGTTGTGGCTGAGGTGCTCTATTCCTAGTTGCCAGTATATTGAGAAAAAACATCTGGAAACCAGACCCTTCCTCAGCCATTTGTTCATAGGGAGAGCTCCATAAAACCTAGCATTGGCTGAAGGAGGGATGGCAATGCAGCAGAAGAATGTGTCATAAAAGCCTGAACCATCAGCGCATGTGACTTTATTGTTCCCTCAGGATCAGTTTGAGACGAATTTTACACATACCATTTCCCCTTGGTGATGAAGTGTTGCTATGCACACTTAATTTTGTGACCTAATGAATCAGATAACACCCAGTCAATTATGGGCAACTCAAGCCATGGGGCCAGGGGTTCATACTCTGTAAGGTCACATAGCAAGGCAGGAGCAGTTTCTCAAAAGGAGAACAGCCATCTGGAAGAGAGGGCACCACTTTACTTCAAGCCCTCAGGTATGCACCATGGTCACCTTTTTGGGGTTTGCCCTGGGCTCTGTACAGTATCCTTATTTACTGGAGAAACATCAAGTTCTACTAGACCTGCTGGTTGTAAGGCCCATGCAGCAGTGGAGCTTGTGCTGGGTTAGTCTACCAGTCCACATCCTGGACTAGCTGTAGAGCTTTCTTTTACTTGGCCTCTCAAATCTGGCCACATTGTGGTTTATACACTGAATTGATCAGAGCAGCACAGTCAAATATGCCATACATTGTCTCCAAACTACAGAGGCCCACCAAGTGGGGAAAACTGTTCATGGTTACAGTTGGTGCAAGGTACACCTTGCCTTTCACTTTGAAGGACTACCCTGGTATGATCCAGAATATTGGACTCCTAGAAACCTCATCTAGGTGGCTGTCTTCTAGGTTTCATGGGTTTTTACTTCTACCCTTTGATAAGCATATTTTTTGGGCATCTAACGTAGTCTATGCTACTATTGTTCATCAAACATCATTCAGTGAAGCAGTTTGATCTCTTGTGGGGTCATGGTTCCTGCAGACTAGATTATGCCAAGAGATTTGATATAGACCTGAGACAAAGTGGTGAAGGTTTTTTTCTGATAGCCCTTTAAAATTTTAAATTGATGTAAAGTAAAAAGCATTTGTTAGATAAACAGCTGCCTAAATATAGGGCCATCATATAGAAGGTTGGACTTGGGCATGGGAGATGATGGGAAAATAATTGGAATAAAATTCTTCACAATTAACAGAATGCAGGAAGATGTGGTATGTAAGGCAGTGGTTGGGGCCAGGCATGGAAGAAACTTTAAAAAAATCTATCAAGATATGATTACTGAGTCTTCATTTAAACAACACAACATTATATAACTTCTGTGCCATTCTTTGCTCATCAAAAACACTGTCACATCTTTTAAGGATTACATAGAAGATACATGAAATAATAAAGGCTTTATTTATAACAGGCTTTATAAATAATACAAAATCATTGCTGTTTACTTTAGTTCTCATAATAGACTTGTACATAAAAAACAGACTAAAGTTTATTCTCATTGTGTAGATAAGGAAAGTGAGGCTTTCTATATGTAAGTAGTTTGTGTTCTCACAGCTGATCAGTAATAGAGTTCAAATCAAAACCGACTATATTGATTGGTATGTTGATGTAGGTGGTATTGTTAGGATATGTGCATGTGTTTGCATAATTGAAATATTAATTTACATATTCTTACTTTATTTTATCTCTTCCTTTCCTCCTCCCCAAACCCTATCCCAGGGAGAATAGAAGCAGAGAGAAGGAGAGACTCTTTAAGACTGAGAAAGAATGGTAGTCTTCAGTTTATTGATGGAGCAGAGACTCATGCCCAGCTCCCTTGAATCATCCTGGGGAAGCACTTGGAGAGAAATAACTCTGTGGTGTACCTCGAGAGACTGGACACTGGACTCTGGGGCTTTCAGTCCTGGCAGAGAGTTCTGCACCAGGCATGACAGGGATCAGCAGAGCTGTCTGAACTTGAAGGAGTGTGAGAGCTTGGACAGTGAGCACACAGCTGATGATTGGTGCTGAATGATGACAAGAGGGCTTTGTCCAAATGATGTGACCTAGGTAAGTTCCCAGGGGCTTTCTCTCAACATGGAGGGGCCCAAAGAGATGAGGACTTATCCTCAAATCTATTTTGATTTTGGAACAAAATGGAGTATTGTGACATTCTGCATAAGCCCTTGTTTGTTGACTAACAGTCATAGCTCCTACATGTGTATTTGTTTTTTGGGTCCAGAAGGCAAAAGCAGGGCAGCAGCAATGATGGAACTGTGATTCTGGGTATTAGCTTAAAAATTTGCTTCGTATCACCAAGGGCTTAAAGGGAAAAGAATGGCCTTATGTGCACTTTAATATCACTATCAACCCAACATGTTTTCAGTTTATTATTGGTATGTGCCAGCGGCTGATTCACTTAGCTGTTTGGAAGAGAGTGCTAATGAGGCCAAGGTCAGGGTTCTTATTTCCATACAGGCAAATACACTTAGTGAAATAGAACTTCAGCTCCAGGCACCACAGATTAAATCCCTAACCTGCACCAACTTCCTCACAGATATATGTGCTGGGTTATGGGAGGTCAGGTGACAGGGTGTGAATGAGTCAGCATAAAGCCTTACCACCTCCAAGGGCAAGAACTCAAAACAGATGTCCTTCAGAGATCCCTGAAATCTGTGTGATTGCTTATGAAGGAGAAAGCACACTGCCGCCATCTGCACAGATTCACAAAAAAGGAGTACATGTAACCAGCTTCCTCTAGTTTCTCAGTAGAGTCTGATGGCGCCTGAGGCTCTGTCGTTAGTTGGTTTAGTGCCATATCATCTCTGCACTAAGCATTTTACTCATAAGATACACATATTGTGGTGTAATTTACAAAAATAATACAGATTTTTAAGAAGCATGTTAAAAATTCTGCAAAGTGAAGATGAGGATTTTAAGATTATCGTTTTAAATAAAAATTCTGAAGAGGAAACTATAATTAGAAGATAGGCAATATTCGTGAGACTTCCTTCTGTTATTGTGGTATAATTTACGTACAGAGCACTGGTCTTAAGAGTTTGGTGCAATGAAGTTTGACAACTGTGTATACCCATGTAATCACTACTCAAAACAAGATACAGAACATCTCTGTCATCCCAGAAAGTTCCCTTCTGCTCTCTTTCAGCCAGTCCCTCCTCTACTCTTCAGGTGACCGCTGTTCTATCACCACAATTTATCTTTGCCTTTTCTGGAACTTCATATAGATGTATGTAGTTTTTTGTGTCTGCCATTTTTTACTCAGCATAACTTTTTGAGGTTCATGCTTGTTGTTACATTGTATCAGAAGTTTAATCCTTTTTATTTTGGCATGAAGTTACTACAATTTGTTTATCCATCATCCTGTTGATGAACCTTTCGATTGTTTCTTGTTTTCAATTCTTAGGACCAAGGCTGTTGTAAACATTTTCCTAAAATTATTAAACCCATGTTTAAGTCCCCATTTTTCATGCTAAATCTTTGCGAACAGAAAACATTCTTTACAGTAACCCCTATAAGATCTTTACTGGTTCCTTTACTTTGCTCTGATTTTCTTTAATTGTCATCAAGATCCAGGAGTTTAAAAAAGCTAAGTGTTCCCAAGTGACTGGTAAATTATACATATAGTCTTGAGAGGAACAAAACAAAAAATCAGGTTCTCTGCACCCAGGTAGGCATTGCCTTCAACTTCCTGAGCGATGGCCTGGTTAAATCCATGTGTATGTTTTTCTGTTCTGCCTCCCAAACCATCTCCTGTTTACCAATATGAGTTCATTCAGTTTGTTTTTTCATTCAACAAAAATTTGTCAGACTCCTGTTATATATTTGTTGGACTTGTGCTGAGCTCTGACTCATGATGGCAGGCGTTACATTTGTATCAGAACCCAGACAATAATGTAGGTGTGCCTAGCACATAAATGGGAACCAAACAGCTGTGTATTTTTGAATGAAGGAAGGAGCTCCCAGTTTAGTGTAGAGATTGACCTGAACACAAATAAACTGGTGTGGTGGAAGTATGGAGAGAGTATTGTGGAAATACCAAGATCACGAGTGTATGTTCCTTTTTTTACCTAGAGCCCATTTGCTTAGATTGTTCTACTGATACTTTCTCTGTTGGACTGTAATTTGTCTCTTTATAGCTTTCTTCCCCATTTCAGGGCAGACCAGAGACTGTTACCTATTAGTCTTGGTATCTGTAGCACTCAGTCCATGGCCTGGCACCCAGAAGGGAGTGACTAACTCTGTCTAGGTTTGCCCCAAAACAATTATGCAGGAACAGGGACATTTATGATGGGCCTTGGAGAAGAGATCCTGGTGGTGAAGGGTGTTAAGGACGATCCAGACAGTAAGAAATTGTGGTCCTTTGGGTACTAATTATTTTCTCTCTTGAAAAATGTTCCCATTTAATTTCCTAAATCACCATCATGATTTTGAATCCTTTTTAGCAATTCAGTTTTTAATTAACTTTTTAAAAGCCCTTTGTACATACACATCTACATAGCAAAATGGTCCTGAGCCAAGATTTTTTCTTACAGAATATTATGTTCTTGTCATTTCTTTAAACAGTTATTCTGTTGAATGCCTTAAATACAAAAGAAGAATGACAAAAACAAAATAGTTGCCTAACATTTCAACAATGGTTTTTCTCCTGAATAGAATGAATAAAGGGAATTGTTATTATTATGATTTTTAGCCATTCCAGGTAGAATAATGATCCATTTTTCAAATAATTAAAAAAAATTAAAATGGTTTCTTCTTCATAATTGATAATCAAATGCTAACATAATTTATTGTTAAAAATATGCGTCCCATTGGTTTAAAGAGAATATTAACAAAGAAATTAGAATCTATTTCTCATTTATCATACAGGTAGAAACTGTGCATAAGGATTCAGGAAGAGTATTTTAGCATTAGTTTTTTTTTTTTTCCCTTTATGCTTACAGACTTTGGGTAAATTGCATAGGAAACTTCTCTGATTGAATGTTGGAGGTCATCTTTTTGGTAAGCGTGGCACAAAATGATTCTAGGCATTACGAATTCTAAGATGTAAATTGCAGGAGCTTTGAAGATAGGAATGATTCTCCTAGGCAATGCATTGCACAAAGGAGCAGAGTGGAAATGTCATCATTTATGTTTTATTTTGGAGAAGATCATCTCCTCAATTCTTTCTTTCTTTACTTTGCTTTAGCAGATTTTGACATAAAAGAAATCTCATATTCTTTGTAGATATAACGTGGAAGTCTAATATTTTAGAATTTAGAATAAAACTTTCTTTCCATGCTTTTAATAAGATTTTAAAGCATTTAAGAAGCATTAATTAAGCTTTACAAAGCAATTCTAAGATGATTTGATCAATTCAAAAACAGTCATAAAGTCTGTACTCAACTTTCAATTACTGTATGTCCCAGTGAAGAAAAAGCACAGATAATACAAACCACAGATAATACCCAAAACATTTCTACTCAGTGAACAGTGGCAAAGATATTTTTTTAAAAGGCAGCTAGTCCCAAATCTTTTATATTTGATCTTTGAATGCATGATATGATTTTTTTCATGAAACCATGTGAAAATATGCTATCATAATTATGCTTTAATTAAATGAAATATACAGTGGTTTCAATCTCCCTTTATATATGCTGATTACTGGAAGACATAACCATGTGTCAGGCTGTGTACCAGAAGTGGTCCAAAGATGTGTGTTTCTGCCTGTCTACAATCTGCAAAGTGAAATAACATACATAAGGTTGCATTTCATATTTGATAGGTAAAAATGAGGCCTACTATAGAGACAGATGACTTGTAGCAAAGGTTAATAACATAATTATTTATGATAGAGAGGAAAGAAGGGGGAACTAAGTTTTTCACAAAGAATGTTTGAGTAAATTACAGTCCATCAAACGCATGTCATTTGACTACCACTAAAAAATTGTAACTAGGTGGCAACTGTCTAAACTGAGAAGTCTCTTCTTCTAGACTAACCCTTCTCTATTTCTGTGTGGATTGGATGCCCCTCCTGCATTCTACCTTTGAGACTGAATATGACCTGAATATATTTATGTGCCGTGTTGTATTTCCTCTGAGAGATGCTATACTCTTTGACTGCTGGGACTGCTGCATGGCAATATTATTTATCATTGAACTTCTAGATTCTAGCCAAGTGTCTGTCCCATGATTATCATTCACTAAATACTAATTTCAGTTGAATTAAATGTTATTAATACAAAAAAAAAAAAAAAAAGGGAAATCAAGGAGAAAATGTATTCACAGCTACAAACACGGTCCCTATTCTCAGGCTTTTCTCTCTCTCCACCCACCCGCTTCCACATTTAGCCCTGACTCCTTCCTAGCTGGTTTCCTTGCTTGTTATCCAAGCACCAGAGGGGATGCCTTAGAGTGGCAAGATGATGGGCTGTCACGGTGATGTACAAAGTCTACCTGGCATTTAGATGTGATAGTTTTGATGGAGAAGCAATTTTCTGATATAAAAAATAAAACACTAAACTTTCAGTTTTCAAAGAGGAATCAGTGAGTATGCTCAACATACACTCTCACCCCGCAGCCGAGCCTCACCCCAGACCTAACCAAATCAAGTCTCCTCAGTGACCTCTAGAAAGAAACATGAGTGGCAAGGTCAGTGGTCACGCCAGGGCCGAAGTTTCCTGACCCTTTGGGCAGTGCCTTCTGAGTGCCCCGCTGTCTTAAGCAGCTCAGGCTGCCACAGCACATTACCGCAGACCAGGTGGCTTAAGCAGCAGACATTTAGTACTCATTGTTTTGACAGTTCTGGAGGCTGAGAAGTCCAAGGTCATGGTGCTGCCAGATTCAGTGTCTGGTGAGGGCTTGTTTCCTGAATTGCAGACAGACAATTTTTCCCTGTATCAAAGAGAAATGGAGAGAAACAGAGAGAGACAGAGATCTCCACCGTGGGGACTCCACCCTCATGACCTCATCTAAACCTAGTTGCCTCCTAAGGTTCCATCTTCAAATACCATCACATTGGAAGTTAGGGCTTCAACATGTGAACTTGTGGGGGACACATTTGAATTTGGGTGGTTGGCACCTGGAGTGTTTATCTTCAGATGCGAGGTCATCTGCCACCTGATTGGAGCTTCAAGGGCTCTTAGAGTATGCTGACCTCTTCCTCCCCAGCATTTACCACTGGTTGTAGTTATATTCCTATTCATGTGATTTTATTTTTTGCTCCTCTCTCCCTGTAGGCAAACACCATACATTTTTGTCTTGTTTTGTTGTTGCTACTCTATCCTCAAGCTTAGCGCAGTGTTTGGCACATAATACACATGTGTACATATTGCTTGACTGGATAAATGAATTCATTCAAGTTCATTGTGTGCATCCTTGGTGGGACTGAGTTAGCAGTTGGAGTAATCAGGCAGAGCTTCATCAATGGAGCATAAGGCAAAAGCACAGTTATCAGTGAAGGTTGGTTGGGGCCAGAGAAGTAAGCCGTGGATGCTGAGACTCAGAATCCAGGGTCACACTTACCTGTCCCTCTTGCCTAGGCTAGCACTGGGTCCTGGAGCTTTTGGATTAGGGCGGAGCACAGGTGTCCATAGGTGCTGTCACCGGCTTGCAGAGGTCTTGAGGCTGTGTTGTCGGGAAGCAGCACAGGGCTGACATAGTGTGTTTTAAATGTATTTGGTTCAATTCATTGCTTTAATCTCAGAAGGCTATTACAGATCTCTCTCAGAGTTAAGAGTGTACACGAAACTCTTTTTCTCCTCTTCCCTCCCTGAATTCTTTGGTCCAGCCTGGACTATGATACCTGAAGTGAAGGAAACACCAGCAGTCATCTGAAAACATGTCACTTCCACCACCACAACCCTAGTTCTCCAAACAGCTTGAGTTCTTTTGGCCTACTGCGCACGCACACACACACACACTCTCTCTCTCTCACTCACTCACTGGGTGGAAACCTATAGGTTTGGGCACAGAAAGCACATCGAGAAAGCAGTACTTGGAGTCCTTGTCCCCTGCCTGGAGGAGGCCTTCATAAAAGAGTTGTTTCTGTCCCCACTGTAGAAAGTTGTGCAGGGGGGCCTAATGGGATCCTTCTGTAATTCCCCGTGTACAGGAGTGGATCATATACATCAGTCAGCTCAGCCCTTACATTCAGGGACTGAGGGAATCTCACATTGTCCTCTGTACCCTGACCCTCGGCTGACGCTTAGCTGTGGTGCTCAGTTTCTCTCATTCACAGGAAGGCCAGTGCTGTCTTCCAGTCAAGTTCTCTCTCCAATAAACCACTCTGCTTAGGGCTCACCCTTGTGTGATAAAACTGTGGCGGGCCTAATAATAGAAACCACAAATCCTGCCTGCCAATCCTGCATTCTAACCTCTAATCCACTTGTAGCAAGGGCAAATGTTTTCAGGAAAATAAAATGACACTGCATAGAACACAGGGACACAACTGTTCCTATTGTCAGATCTTCCACTCAAAAGCCTAGAAATAAGGGGCTGGATTCCACCCTCCACTCCTTGGTCACCTAGAGGAAGTTTCAACCTTCCTCTAATTTCTAATACATCCTGATTTACGAAAGCCACGGAAAAAATGAAAAGGGAACACAGGCAGGAAGGGGAAAGAGGCATGAGACATTTCATCATTGTTACAACTCAGTCAATGACAGGAATTTGTCTTTTGTGTTTCAGTACAAGTCAAAGAGCCTAATGGAAGTTCAGTATTAGATTAATAGGACTCTCACATTTGTCAAATGGAAAGTTGGCTGAGTGGGTGAATTCCTTAATTGAGTGAGTGGATTTGAGGACCTGAGGCAGCCTGCTTGGTGGAAAGTGTCCTCACAAAACCTAAGGGTGAGCCCCAGCTCGCCTCTCCTGTCTGGTTCAAAGGGACAAACTATTTCATCTCCCAAGCCTTGAAGCTCTTATCTCTAAAACAGCATTGAAAGTAACAGCCTTATGTGCAGCACAGGGCTGTTTTGAGGCTCAGTGAGAGAGAGTGTATGGGAAATGCTGTATAAACTGTAAATCTATCTATAACTATGAGGAATTATTATCACTGGACACAAATCCATTTATTGTTTCTGATTGGCTGTACACATAATTCAAATTCCGCAGAATATAGCTCAGCCTTCATTTCTAGCTGTGTGGTATGCAGCTTCTAAACAGTTCTACTGAAATCTTGCCTCTTAACCTTTAATCCTGAGGGCCTACAAAGAGCTCTGGCCCTCAGTTAACTGTTACATCTCCAGCCTGCTGCAGGGCAGGGATTCCTGATTTGATCTGCGTGTTAACCGGCTCAGCCCTTCTGTGGCTTGGCCAGCGAGGTGCTTGCACAAAGACACAAACCAGAGTGGAATTATACACGAACTTTGGCGTGAGATGAGTTCTGGGAAGAATCTGATTTAGCAAATGAGATATGTAAACAGGACTCAGGAAGCTGTGGCTGCAGCCTTCTCTTAGGAGGCTTAAACTACCTCAGTTTTGAAACCCCTTGTTTGCTTTGCTGTGTGGTGAATGCCAGTGAACTAACAATGTATATTGAGACTTCTCAGCTAGAAATGTGATAAAATTTAAAATACTATTCTCGTTTAGTATAATTTTGGAATTTTCATGGCATTAATAAAACTAATGAGAAACAGCCTTATGCTGTCGAGGAGGGAGGGTGAGGATAATTTCAGCCCAAGTTTTGGAGCAGTTCAGTTGTCTCTAAATGCATGACAATAGATTTATTATTGAAGAAATAAAGAGGTCAGGCAAAATCTGCAACTGATTAAAGGTAAATGAAGACAGCCATTTACCTTTTTTTTTTTTTAACAGATAATAATTTAGTAGTTTCTTGTGTATCTTTCTACACATATAAGCAAAATAAATACGTATTCATATTTCCCCCCATACTTCACGAAAGGGAAGTCATCCAGTCTTTTATGTCAGCAAACTCATAGCCCATGTTTAAATAAAAATAATAAAACACAGCTATAAGAGGGTGGATGTTTCAAGCCTCGACTTTGGCTAGTTTTAACTTCTGAATGTGAGTGTCATTGTGGTTACAAATACATGGCTTGCTATGGTAGTTGCTAGTCAGTTTTTCCTTGGTTCCCAGAGGCTGCCAATAATACACATTTACCTTCACTCTAGTCTGCAGTGAAAATAAAATCAGAAGAGAAAGAAGAAGATATGAAGTGGAACAATGTGGTTGGGAAATTCCCTTACCTTTACCCTTGAAAAAACAAAGAAAAAAAAAAAAAGAAAAACTCTCTTATAAGTAAGGCCAAAGAGAATATTAAATACATACAGTATGAGTCAAGGAAAATTGTGTTAATGTTTATTCATCGAAGTGGATCATTGGTCTTGGCTGCATATGTGAAATGTAAGGGTGGCAGTCTGGGCTCTCTGTCAGTGCGTTTGTATCAAACCACAAGTGTCTGGGTTCTTATTGCTTAATTGCCTTGTTTCTAGGGTGTTTTGTTTCTGGTGGTTGTTGTTGTTTTTTCTTCTTGTATTTGGCCCTTGAGTATCCAAAGAATGATTTGTTAACAAGAAATAAGTCTAGCCAACAAATGAAGAAAAATTAGAGAATTCCTCCATGATTTAAGACAAGATTTAAGTTTCTTTTTAGTCTTTTGTTTTTCCAAGCAGATTTAATTTAGAAGTACGAATCAAGAAAAATTACAACATCATGCTCTGGCTAGCTTTGCCTCAGATAATGGCTTGTGTGACCAATGGAAGTCCTGGGGGAAGGGAAATTCAAAGAGCAATGAGGAACTTCTCTGTCATCTCAGGGTTTCACAATATACACAGGAAACATTTGTAGCTGGCCCTCCGTTAGCCCAAAAGATTAGCTAATCCCTCATTTCACCATAAAATGTATTTTCAGCACAGGGTCCTGAACTGCATGCAAAGACTCAGTGTGGCAGGCTCACAGTCCCGGGTTACGGCTGAGAGATGCTTTACACCGTTCATGCAGACGTGGGCGGTCAGCAAACTGGGATAGTTCCTGGGGATGTGCTGGGTTGGCCTGAGCCTCTCCGTAGCCCACCAGTGGAGCAAGACGATGCCCATGTCCAGCCTGCCCTGTGAATTCTGCAGCAATGTTCTTAACAGTAGTATCAGATTCCTGAAGCCCAGAGATGGATTAATTGTCCAGGTGCTTCAGCCAAATTCCGACTCAAATTGATACATCCTGTCGATACCACCTTTCACTCCTGTATAGTGGAACTGTGACCTCCTGGTGTTCACACAGGAAAGACAAGCAGCTACATTTTACCATGGTGGTTTCAAAATACCTTTACCATCAGTCTGCAGCCTCTTCACCACTTGTGAATTGCCCACCAGCTCTTTCTTCTCTGGACATAGTCATTTATTTCAAAAATACCTGGTGGAATTTTGAAATTATAATTATTTTAATTTGTATAGAGAATTCATCACAGATTTATTGTGCTAGAGGAGGCTTTAGCGATTATCTTGTCCTATGGCCCAATGCCTTTTATTTTACAGATAAAGATATGAGAAGCCCAGAGAGGTTAAGTGCCTTGCTCAAGGTCACTCAGCAAGTTAGCCCGGGTAGATTCGCTGTGTGAGCACAGGGTAAATTTCTAAACTGTCCCCACAGGTTCCATGTTTTCACAGCTCCTCATTAAGCAAAGGCCCTAAGAGAGCAGTTTTGTCACACATTCGAGGTACCACTTTTCACCTCTAAGACGTTGTGGGGATACCAGCAAGAATGCCATTGGCCTGAGATCAGCTTGGAGGGTCAGCTGCTCCCAGCATTTCCTGTGCACTGAGGCAGTGTGACAGCTGGGGGGTATCTATCACATTTGTCTTTCTGAAAAAAACCCCATAACTAAGCTGGAATTTAGCATAGATTCCAAATCACAAATATGACCAAATTCATGTGCTTTACCCATCTTGTACCACAAGGTTCTCTCTCTATATATGTAAAATACAAAAATATAAAACAAACAATAGGAATGATTAGGGTGAAGGGAAAATTGTTTTTGATAGGAAATTGATAAAGATAGGCAAAATTTGTACATAGAAATAAATAGTATAAAGTCCCTGTTCAGTTTCTGGAGAAGGATGTCTGCTTTGACCCTGAGTTGCTTAGTGGCCTTAGCAAAGTGGGACAGATGATCTGTCATAAGATTCAGAATATTTGTAACATTAAAAAAATTGAGAGAAGCATAGTTTTTACTCATAAAGATGGGAGAGAAGTTCTTCCCTTAATACCATCCTCTCAGTAGATATAACTGGATTTCTTACAGCTGTGTCTCATTATTTTCCTCATTGCAAGCCAAAGGCACAACAACTCACGCAAATTAGAAAACATGTTTCCAGGATATTGAGTGTGGGAGCAAAACAACGGCTCTAAGTACACACTGAGATGTTTGGAAATCAGTAGATTATATGTCCTTCAGGAAAACTTCTGTAGCTACTATTCTTTAAAACTTTTTTAGAATAATTATTGGGCAGCAGAGAGAGGAGGAATTTAATAGAGAGTCCAGTGAAGATAGCGTTTCTGGAAGCAAAGGCTAGTTGTAGTCCCTGTATAGTCAGGCCATTCAAGATGGCTGTCCTCTTGCTCTCTGTACATCCCCTGCTCAACCAGTCCCTGCTTCACTCACATGACTATCCAGTGCTCTTAATAATAGGGCTTACTCAGTAACTGCCTGTGTGCTTGCCCCTCCCCCAGCCACTGGTTTCCCTGGTAACTGATGAGCCCACCTGATGTCAGTTCCCCCATAAATGGTAGCCTCCTTCTCCCCCGAGTCATGAAGACTGCTGCCATGTCCTGCCTGCTGTCAGCAGTCCGTGGTGGGGGTGTCCCAGCAGGACCTTCTGCTTGAGGTGTATAAGATCCTCTGTCCAATAAACCATTGATGTCTCTGTCACTGTCTCCGGGATCCTTCTTCAGTCTTGAAGCTGGGCAACTACAAGGCTTGCAAGCCTGTGGGGTGCAGCCCAACAGTCCCCAGTATCCATGTTCCCTGCTTCTTTGGGGGCCACAGCCAGACTACATTTCTCAGTCACCTTTGCAGTAGATGTGACCATGTTGTGACTTAACTTTCCTGGCCGACCCTTGCTCCATTCTCTTTCTTTTCTTATAAACCTTTTGAACCCGAGAATCTCCAGGAGGCCAGAGCTACAGGGTGGAAGGAGCCTAGGCCCCTGAATGACTGTGAAGAGCAGAGTCTACCACTAGTCTACAGTAGACTCTGACATGAACAGGAAATACATTTTTATTGTATTTTTTGAGTTTGGGTGTTCCTTTGTTTCAGCAGCTAGTATTATATTAAATAGTATAATCTCTAAACCTTTCAAATTGTAGGTCACATTGATGAGGCAAATATCTTAAATAGCTACATAATCCAGTCACTCCTCTTTACATTGAAAAAACAACCACCCAAATGACTATTTTTTCAAGGCCTTGTCATTTGACTTCCGTTTGTCTCTGGGAAACTGATTAGTTACTAGAGTCAGACTGCCTGGGCTTGAGCCTTAACTTTGACATCTGTGTGCCCTGGGCAAGTTACCTTACTTACTTCTCTAAGCCTCAGATCCCCACCTGTAAAATGGGGGTAATAATCAGACCTGCTCTCCGAGTTGTAGAGGGCAGAAAGTGCTCAGCGGGGACTTGGCATCTAGCAAACACATGATGAATGTCAGCTGGTGATGTTGCTGTGCTTTAGAAATGTGTGCTCACTGGTTGGCTTCCATGAGGAAGGCCCAAGACAGGAGAAGCTGAGTCTGTGCAAAGCTGGCCAAGTTTCTAGCAGAAAAGCAGCTCAGAGTACCCAGGCTCTCCTCCTCCCCACCTCTCTTCTTTCCCGTCCCCAGCCCCTGCTTTGTCAAGCCAAGCAATAGACTCTGAACCAGGCTGCCACCATCTGAGGCCTGCACAATCCATCTGAAATCTTGGAACACCTGTCATGTGCTCCTTCTGGAAAAAGAGGATGAAATAACAACAATAATTCTTGATAATCAGTACAGGATTTAAAGTGTAGATTCCTTTTTTTCCCCCTACTCAGAAAGTCTGCAATGATTCTATCAGATAATTTTTGATATTGGAAAAGTCTTTTTTGTTTGTTTTTGATTTTTTTTGAGGGCAGGAGTAATTAGGTTTATTTATTGATGTTGGAAAAGTTTTAAAATATTCTATGATAAAGCATGAAAAGATCATTTCACAAAGACAGATATTTTTGTATCAGAACGGGACATAACTCAATTTCTGCACTAGGTAAATCTTTCTTGAGATAGTGTCTTTTTTCCTTGCCCTTGACTGGAAATACAAACATAGCTAGTCTTGGCTAATAATAACATCTCGATGTGTACAGACCTGGCCTTCCTCAACAGCTTGCTGAGTTATTTGTGTCAGAAAGGATTTTATCTTAAGTACGTTTCTTCTATCACATGATGCACCACTGAATTTCCCATCACACAAACATTCTAATCTCATTTACAGTCACAGAGGTTGAAAATAGATAATTAATCAGCATTTAAGTGCCTTACAATCTGTAAAGTAAACCAGATATGGCTAGACTGGAAGCCATGTGGAGCATTGCAGGGGCTCCGGATGGGGTGGGGTGGGGGTGATGGGGAGTCAGCTGTTAATGAGTCCTCTGACTTTCTGTGGATCCTTGATTTCTCTGTCCCCCAGAGAAATTGAGTTTGTTTCTCCCAGTGTCTCTCCAATCCTCATGCAGTTGGTTGAGCATCATAGTTGTATTTCAGCTTAATTTACAATATTGTCTTTATTCATGATTCAAGACAGACCAGGGCCACGTATAGGATTGCGGCAGCTTTTTCTGAACCTAGGAAATATGTGCTGGGAGGCCTGCCAGGGTCCTTGTTCTTAATCCTCTTTCATTGTACCAAACACTCCAGAGTGACAAGTTACACAGGAGTTGGGCTGGACTACTTTCCTCCTGTTCCTTCCTCCCTTCTTCCCTCTCTCTTGCTCTTGCTCGCTCACTTACTCTTGATCTCTCTCTCTTTCTTCACGCCTTCATTCATTTTTACGTTTAATTCCCGTAGCACTAAATGAAACTTCTTTTCTGAGAATACCTATTAGACAAGCAGCAAACTGACCAAGCAACTAAACACAACTTTAAGACTTGACTTTGTCTGAGCTTTCTCACTAGTTCTTTAAATCTATTTAGAATCCATTTAGTTCATCTGACTGGTTGACAGTTGACTCATTAAAAGTTATTCTTTGTCATAGGATTCCCCTTTATTCATCAAGCAATCTGTGAGTGTAATTGGAAACAAAGAGGCACTTGGGAGTGAATTTAGAGAACCTGAGGTATTTTACATTTGCAGGATGCTGACAAACAGAAAAATGCAAACTGAAGAAGAATGGGGTGATTTAGAAAGTTGAAGTTCTTTGACTCGAAGATGAGGCTTTACCAAGGAAAGTGGAAGAGCGGAGTTGTGTTTCCTGTTTGAGAACTGGCTGAACCTACGTGCCATCTGAGAAAGTGTTTCATAACAGGAGGAACACTGTTGTGCAGGCGAGATCCAGCCTGACCCTACAGTACGTGATACCCCCGACTTAAACCGATGTCTACACAAACCTCAGCTGTAACTTGGCTCCCAGCCTGTTTGATTCCTGTAGTGGTGCTCAGTGTGATATGCCATTGTTAATTGTATTATTTTGGAGAACAGGAAGTGAGCTGATGGCCCAGTGCTAACTAAAGCTGCACTCCTGCATTCAGGCCCATGGACAGTGGGAAGTGCTTGTGTGCAGGGGTCTGAATGTGCCTGTCCTCTAGGTGTTGGTACTGCTGCTGTCACTGCTGTTGTCCTTTCTGTTTAGCCATCAATGGTGGCAGAGGTCATTGGATAGGCCTTGGCCAGCTCTCTAGGGCTGCTGCTTTGCCCAGTGACCGTATCTTTCCTGTTAGCATGCTGATCATACTTGGAAATTATGAGTCAGTGAAATGTAGCCTTGAGCAGTGGGGATGGGTAGATTACCAGGCAAAGTGCAGCCAAAACTTCCTGTTCCAACTCAGGGTCATTATCTTTGGGGGAAGATAGGGACTCACACTGGCAACAGAAATACCCACATTCACCTGGCATTTGCTGTGTACAGAAGGGATTTAGGGAGAGTACAGGGGCACAAATAAGAAAGGAAACAATCAAAGCTTCTTTTGCAGACATCAGGGTGGAGCTTTGAGAGCCTGTTAGAATATCGCTATTATTGACACCTTCCACTTGCTGTTAGTTGGGGAGAGTCATTGACTATTCACATTTGTCTGCCCTCATTCAACTCCTAGCAACTGCAGTTACAGTCCTTTTTAAAATAATAGACTGAGATTGGTAACATTACTGATTTAACAGGAAATTAGAAGACTTACATTCACAGAGCTTAGGTAATTGACACCAACAGCACTTTTCTTGTAATTTATGCACTCTGATTGATTTCATTCTCCAGCTAGTCCTAAAAGAATCTCTGAAGCATATTCAGCCATCAGATTACTGTGCAAAGGAATTAAATGAGTATTACCCTGCTCGCTATCTATTCCAGAGCTGGCAAAAAGTTTCCAAGTCATTTGGAGCTCAGGAGTCAGTCTAAAATTATAATGCTAATATAAAAGAGGTCAGCCTCAGAGCATTTCTTTGTGACAGCTGTGAATTTATATGAGGAAATCTTACTGATAACCAGGACAGAATTACAAAGGGGTCATTTATTTGTGCTTTTAAGAGTATTTTGTAATAAACTTATGTAAATATGCATTCCCTGGAATATCCTAAAAAAACATTTGCTTACCTCTAATAGTGCTGTTATAAATGACCCATTTCCAGATGTTCATTCAGGGTGGTGTTTACATCGTAATAGACAACTGTGCTTTATCCTACCCCCTGCATATAATTAACAATGCTGAGTCCAGGACGTTTGATAAATGAGGAAGAAACACTAAATCCATGTGTTCTTCCCTAGAAATCTCATGAAACAATGGCAAAGAAAGGCAATAGAGTTACAGTGTTCAAATAAATCATTATTATTATTTTTGGCTAGTTATTTTGCAGAGTGGGCATGTCTGGGATCTACCTGCCTATTTCTCTAGATTCGTACAGCATCGTGTTCCCTCATACTTTTATTCAGTCACGTGGAACGGTCCAGAATCCTTCATGCTCATCACCTGTTTTATGCACCTGGGCTGCTGCGCTGGCTCTTCTCCCTGGCCTGTCCTCCTCCTGCTTCTCTGCCTCATAATGACGCTCGTCCTTCAAAACTCATTTCAAAGGTCACTGCCTCCAAAATCTCTCTGTAATTCCACAGTCTCTTTCAAGTCTTCCTCCTCTGTGTTCCCTTGGCAGTCTGTGATAAGCCCATCCTAACCTTTGTCACACAGCATTATTAATGTGATTAATGCGTTTATCACTCCATCAGACTGTAAGTTCCTTGAGGGCAGAGATCACGAGTTAATTACCCATGAATTGCAGCAGCCATAATAATACTTGACACAGAATGGTGGTTGATAAATACGTCCCATATGATTTGTGAGTGTAGAATGCAGCTCTTTGAAAAGCCAGGTTTATGTGCTTCTACAAGTTTTGAGTTAAACCTAAAATTCAGTCCTAAACATTTTTGTCACACACACGCATGCACCCAAGTGATTACAGATAAGCCTGCAGTTTCATTAGTGACCATATCTACACTGTCAAACTGGTTAAAATTCTCTAAGAAATTTTACCTCAGTGTGCTCAGTGCATCCCAGGTAAAATCTTAGTCACAGAGTTCTTGGATTTCCAAAAGTACAGAGACCCTAGAAATACCCTAGGCTCAAGAGTTTTCATTATAAAGACCAGGCAACAAGGTGGCCTGGAGGTCTAGCAATGTCTGAAGTTTGGAATGAGCACCCTCAATACCACTGGCACAAGGATAGGCTCAATTTCAGTCACCCATTCTCATTCTCATCCCTTGCTGCCTGTTGAGGCTAGAAAGCTAACAACTACATTTCTCAGAGTCCCTTGCAGCTAGGGTTCCACCAATCAGATAAACTCAGACTTGACTTTAGAGGTGAGAGATGCAGGTTTGTGGTGGAGGTGACCTGGTTCTGGAGCCAGTGGCTGAGCTCTAGCCTCCTGATCTGGCAGGACATCTCCTGGTTCAGCAGCTTCTGCACCAATGGAAACAGACTTCCTCCCGTGTGGCAGAGGCAGTTGGTTCTAGGGTCTGGGAGTTGTGCTGGAGACATCAGCCTAGAGCAGTGTTTTCCACACCATAGGTAATAAAATCTATAGCATTATAGATTTTAGCATTAAAAAAGGCTAGCATTTTAAAAGGGAAGGAGAAAGAAGGAAGAAAGAAAGAAAAGAAAATAGAATAAAAGAAAATGGAATAGAAAAAAAATATCCGAGTACATTCTCCCTAGTCAAAGTTTATTTGTTTTATGTAACTAGTATTTCAGTTTCCTATGTGTGTGCATGCATTTACGTATGTGTATTCTGAGTCACAATGTAAAATATATTTCTAGCTATAAGTTTTAGGCACCAAAGTTCAAGAACATCTGGCCTAGAGCCTTACCTCCAGCATTTTCAATAGTCTTCTTAATCCTTTCCTTTTAAAACTACCCAGAGGGGTCTTTTTTATTGATGGAACATCTGTTCTGCTGGCCATCAGACAGCATAAAGGTATATAGATTTTCTTTTCTTTTTTTTAAAACTTTTTATTTGCAGACAGAGATATATGGTATATATTTCAACTGACAGCTTTTTCCTATGTGTTTTTAGGGGTGCCCCAAAAGCTTCTTTAATAAGGACAAGATGAAAGTGTAAGATATGTGTGTATGTTTGGGGGTTCTGACTTTTTCTAGTTTCACAGAATGTTCTGGGGACCACAGGGGGAAATTTGTGCTTGAGCCTTCCTAACAAACTCCCTGAGAAGTCTTCCTTCCTCTCCGGACCCTCCGTGGTGAGAGGGATCTGGGGCTCAGCCTGAGGAGACGAATAGGTACCCACATGCTTCTAGGACCCTGGGTGTCCCTGTACACAACCCAGAAGGGGATATGCCCAGAAATGGCCTGGACTGACCCAGGGTAACCATCAGGGTAGTAATAGGTGTTGGGTGAAGTGGCTGTGCTAAATATTTTTAATATGATAAAGAAGCAGAATAAAGATATGTCAGCCATCTGTGGAAAAGTAAAATCCTGTGAAGATCAAGACAGGAGCAGGTTTAAACCCTCTTATTTGCTGCTCTGGGTAAAAAGTCATCTGACAAACCAGGGTCAAAAAATTAGGTACCCCAACTATTCTTCTGATTCTTCTTCATTAACTAAATGCTTCCTTTAGGCAAGTCCTCTGCTCAGATGCCATCCTGACCAGGGAGCCTGGCTGTCCCCATGAGGGGAACAGGATCGCTGGTAGACAGAGGTAGAAGAGAGACTTTTCTCTCTGTCCTTTCACGCTGTTTGTATTTAATACCATTTACAAATAATACCTATTTAAAATCAAATTAAATAGCCCCAACACTTACTCCCAATCCATATTTTCAGTTGATGACCTTGTCTTTAACTTCAGGGAGAAAACTGAACAATCAAAAGACTTTCCTCAGATTCCCATAGTCAACCAGTGCCTACAGTGGTGCCTGAAACGTGGTAGCCGATGACCAAAGGCTTTCTGCAGCTTCCCAGGGTTCTGCCCAAAGCCTGTCTTGGAAGTCTTCCCCGAGTAGTCTCCACATGCTCTCCTGAGCACATGCTGTCCATCTCTACGGCTGGATGGCTGGATGGAGACACCCTCCCCTGTTCCAGCTGTCTGCATCCTAACTGCATTCTTTTTCTTTTTAATGGAGGCACTGGGGATTGAACCCAGGGCCTCGTGCATGCTAAGCGCTTGCTCTACCACTGAGTTGTTCCCTCCCTGCAGCCCACATTCTTCAATACAGCTCCTTTCTCACCTCTCCATTAAGCCTTTTCTACTCTATCCTTTCTGACTCTTCAGTCATTTCTTCCCCTCTTACCACCTAGATCTTATTTAGGACTGGTAATGACCTCAGTCAAATAAATGGGGGTTGGAATTTTGCTTCATAGCAGGATGCAGTTCAACTCTCACACAGTGCCCTACACGCAACAGACACTCAATAAGCACCTTTTCACTGACTGAGGACATCTTTATAAATTCATGTAAAATTCAGCGACTGGAAATACGAGGGAGAAGTTGGGCCTAAGTTCCCCCTCCTCCAGCCACCCTCATGGAAATCTGAATTTCTTAAGTGAAATTGAAGAGAGCCTCAGGCTCACTCTTCTAATTTCTGCGAAGTGTTAATTATGTGTGGAGTCTAAGGGGACCTCCACGCATGGATTATGTGGGATATCAGTAAGGTACATTTACAATGACGGCTGTGCAGCAGGAAGACATTTCTTCCCCAACTGTCAAAGTCCTACAGTTCTCTAAGTTGCTTTGGGGGGAGACATCTTTTCTCTCATATGTTTCATTTGTGCTTATTGAAAAAGGGGAGAATATTTCCAAGAAAAACACTTGATCTAATTAGCTCCTTGCATATCAGGATTCAAAAAAGTACTGGAAAATTCGTAATCATTTTCTCTGAACTACGACTGCTCAGATAGTCTAGCTTCTGACATCATTATCTAGATCTTCACCTAGCAAAAACCAACCACTGAGTGTGTAAGATTATCTCATTCCAAAATATTCCTAAAAATATTAATTATTTACAAACAAAACAAAGCAAAACCTAACATGGAGTGACCATGAAGCAAGAGGACAAACCAGACGATTGTCCTGTGTAGTCACTTGGGAGACTACTTTCTCCAATGCAAATGTTTATTCCAACTTTGCTGTCATTGCTCAAAAAATGACACCGGTTTGCCTTTGAAGCCACTTTTCTAGCGATATAAGGAAACTCACTCATCCTTTTATAGTCAGACCTCATTTTTTAACTCTTAATCGGAATTATATTAGCTTGATCATGTACCTCATTCAACAGATTTGACACCAGATGATTTGGGCTGTTTCCCCCAAATCAAACAAAACAATGTTAGTTCTAACATTAAAATTACATCGGAAAAGCAAGTGATAACAGGCCCTGGAGGCAGTTTCAAAAGAAGAGCAACAGAAGACCTTTGAGTCATGGGATGAGTGAATTATTGCCTGGTTTAGCTTTTTTGATTGGTACAACACTCATTTTGATATGCCAGAGTTCATATATTTCTTTAAAATCAGACTTCTCGCCTTATATTCATATCTGATATTTGAAAACTCACTTTGAACTGAGAATATGGTCTTAGTGGATGAAGACTCTGGGCAATTTCCTAAAATTTTGGGGAGAAATTACATGCTACCAAGTTGAGAGAAAGATGAGTAGCAGGGAAAACATCATTAAAAATGCCAGATGGTGGGAAGTATTGGTACCATATAGACCTAGATTCAACCCTTGCTTTACTGGAACGTGTTTGCTGCTCTGGGCTTGTTATTTAACCTTACTAAGATTCTGTTTCCTGGTCTGTATGACAGTGATCTATTAAATGGGCACTTATATAAATCATTTGGTACAGAGCCTGGCAAATATTCGATTATTAGGCCCTCAAAAATTGTTTTCCTTCATTTATTTGGAGAATGAAGTATAATTTAGTAGAAAGAAGATACTCTAGGACTTACTAGTCCCAAGTCAGCTTATCAGCTTATCAACCTTGACCAAAGTTCTGGGGGAGCTTTTTTCATATTACCTTTGTAAAATTATGATATTATCGACTGTGCTGGTTAATTTTATGTGTTAACTTGGCTGGGTCATGGTGCCCAGGTATTTGATCAAATATTATTCTGGCTATTTCTATGAGGGTGTATTTAGATGAATTGACATTTAAATTGGTGGACTCTGAGTAAAGCAGACTGCACCCCCTATGAATGGAGGTAGGCCTCATCCTATCAGTTGAAGCCCTGAGTGGGAAAAAAGATAGACTTCCCCTAAGCGAGAAGAATTCTGCTAGCAAATGACCTTTGGACTTGAACAGCAAGCCCTGTCTCCAGGCTTACAGCCCACCCTGTAGATTTTGGACTTGCCAGCCTTTACAATTGCATGAGCCAGTTCGCTGAATGAAATCTCTCTCTTCATATCCACATATCCTATTGGTTCTGTTCCTTTGGAGAACTCTGACTTATACGTCTACCTCAAAGTTTTTTTTTTTTTTTTTTTGCCATAGGGAAGAATAAAGGAAGTCATGTGAGGAACCCTGCCTACCGTAGGTTTGGATCATGGCATATGCTTAGGAAGCACTACTCTTCTTTCCTTTTCTTCCTTCCTTTTGCTTGTTAACCCTTAGTTTTCTCATCTGGAAAATGAAGAAGTTAGACTCTAGATAATTTCTAAAGCTGCTTCCAGCTGTGAAAGTGTGTGTATCTATATGAAACTCCTTGCCTGGGCCATAACATTCAAATATAGTCTTGGCCAAATTGGGTTTCAGCCAAGGGAGAAAGGCACGTGGGGTGTACAAAGACTACTTACGGTTTTTACAAACCCTTTCAGGGGTGTGCAAAGAGTTTGGGGGACTCATGGGGAACTCCTGGTAGCCCTATAAATATGCTTACAAGCCTGAATGCTTTTCTCGGTGGTTGGGGGAAGCTAAGTGTGATCTCTTACTCTGTGCAGAAGTAACTGGGGAAAGTACCTACTTTACCTGTAGTGCCTTCATGTGTATCTCTGTGCACATACTCAAGGGATTAAACTGCAGAGAGGAGAGTCATTTGATGGTTTCTAAAGAACCTATGGGATCAGGTTGAACAACAGCACTAACCTGCAATCTTTGAACATTTCAGGTCCAATATGGTATTCATTAGAAGGAGAAAAGGAGTGCCCCAGATTGTGTTTTAACTATGCTCTTAGCAATTCACCAGAAAAGTTCCCTAGTGAATTTCAGGACATAAGTGTTATTGCCTCTCTTAACCAGTGAAGTGGCTAGATACTTAAACATACTGGCTAGAGTACTTTGGGTCTTTGAGTCTTTAGATGAAATAGTTGGAAGAATCCTTTGTAGGCTCTATGGTGCTATGTAAGGGTAAGTGATTATTATTCTTACAATACATACTCCAAGTGGTACTGTAGTTTGAGGCTCAGGTGAAAGAAGTCTGGCTAAGAGCGCCTCCTTCCCAGCATTTGAGTTCCATGTATTCTTTCTGGCACACGTGGGGAGCCCTTGTCAGCCAGGCCAATGAGCAAAGTTAGCAACTGCTCACACAGCTTGAATTCAGAGGTTCAGACAAGGCTTCTTGCTCATCAGTCCAACTGCCCACAGCCTGCCACCTGGGCTCTGGGCCACCGTGCTCTACCATACTGTACTTCACGATGTGTCCAGAGCCACTGTAAGTACATTCACTGTCATGAGAGCTTAAAAGGTTCATTGCTACTCCATTGCGTGTAAGATAAAATCCAGACAACTTTGCATAGCATCTGAGGCCTTTGAAAAATGTGGCTTCTACTTATTTCTTCAGTTCTATCACTGCTGTGATTATCTCCCAGTCTTCTACAGCACAATTCTAGGCTCCAGTCTATAAACTTTCATTCTTAAATTCCGTATTTATTCATCAAATATTTAATGTGTGCCTACTAATGAGTGTCAGGTACTGTTCTCAGTGCTGGGGATAGATCAGTAAATAAAACAGAGCCTACATTATAGGGGGAGACAGATGATAAACATTATGTAGCAAGTTAGAAAGTGATGAAAACTATGGGAAAACTAGAGCAAGACAAGGAGCTTTAGTTGTGCTGGGAACGGGAATGGTGGCTGCATTTTATATGGATTGATGGGGTAAGCCTCCCTGAGAGAGTAAGGGGGTGTTTCAGTTATGAGCATGATTGTAACAATAACTGACTGATACAGGAGCAAGCCATGCAAATATCTTGGAAACTAGCCTTCCAGGCAGAGGCAGTGGCTCTCTCAAAGTCCTAACATAGAGAATGGCTACTGTGTTGGAGAAACAGTGGAGAGGCTGGTGTTCTGGAATGCAGTGAGAAAGCAAGAGAGTAGAAGGAAATTGGGAGGGGTGGGGTGGTGGGACCAGATAGAGTAGGGTCTTAAATGCCACTGTAAGGACTTGCACTTCGACTCTGAGTGAAACAGAAAGCCATGGGAGGGTGTGTGCAGGAGAGTGACATGATCTGACATATTTTCAAAGGACCCCTCTGGCTGCTGTGCTGTGAACAGATTGAAGCGCAGGAGTGGGGAGACCAGCTGGGAAGCTGTTGCAATAATCAGGTGAGAGAGGATTATGGTTTAGACCAAGGTAGCAGCAGTGGTTGTGGTAAGAGGGAATCAGATTAGGGATCGAATTTAAAAGTGGAACCTACAGGATTTGGATTTGGAGTGCTTCAACATTCAGGGGACAGAAGATGGGTAGAGTGGAGGAATCAGCAAGAAGATTGGGATGGTGCAGTCAGTAAGCGAGGAGAAAAAACAGTAGAGGGTAGTGTCTCAGATGCCAAGTGAAGAAAGTATTTCTAGAAAGAACCAGTGATCACTTATGTCAGATGCTGCTGGTAAGTTCTGAAAGATGAGCCTGAAAACTGACAGCTGACTTCGGCAATAGGGAGATCATTGGTAGCCTTTAGAAGAGCCGTTGTGGTGAAGTGGTTTGGGGCAGAAGTCTGGTGATAAGTAGGAGAGAATGGGAGAAGAGGAATTGAAGACAGTGAGTCAGCTTGACCCTGGAGCATTGTTTAGCAATACAGGGAGCACAGTAATAAGGAATAGCTGGAGAGAGAGTTCTACGAACACACTGGGGAATCACATGCCTTCCTGCCTTTCTGAGACACCCTTCCTCTGGAGTCTACCTGAAGAATTTCCACTTTTCCTTGAAGAGCTAATTTGACTATGTCTCTACTGAGCTTTGTCCACTGCCTTCACTCATTCACCAAAGCGGACTTACTGTGTGCCTGTTATGAAATATGCACTGGTCGATGAACTCATCAACGAATAATGAATATGCCTAATAAGGACTCTGCCTCCCTAGAGACTATATTCCAATGGGGAGAGAGAGAAAACACAAGCAAACAAAACTGTAAAGTAATTGATCATCACTGATTATGGTAAGTGTTGTGCAGACCACGCACTGGATGATGTGAGAGAAAGTGAGATCTGGTGGTCATGGAGGCCTCTCTAGGGAGATGACCACTACCCTGAAACCTGAAGGATCGTATTTGGAGGTAGGGCCTTTGGGAGGTGATTAGGTCAGGAGCATGGAGGCTTTAGGAACGGTATTAGTGCCCTTATCAGAAGAGACATGGAGAGACGATCTCTTTCTCCACCAGGTGAGGACACAGCAACAAGACTTTTATCTGCAAACCAGGAAGTGGGCCCTCACCAGACACCGGACCTGCTGGCCCCTAGAACTGGGGCTTGCCAGCCCCTAGAACTGTGAGAAATAAACTTCTGGTGTGTAAGCCACCCAGTCTACGGTATGTTTGTTATAGCAAGCAGAATGGACTAAGACAGATACAGAGGAGCCAGTCCCAGGAAGGGCCAGAAGAGCCTTCCTGGCAGAGGGCATTAACTCCAAGAGGAGAGGCCTAGGGTAGGGAGGAGTGGGGTGGTAGAAGAAGAGGTCTTGTATGGCTGGAGTCGTGTGAGTTGGGGCTGGTGGTGTGAAAGGGTAAAAGGACCAGGTTATGGAGGGCCTAGGAGGCCTGGGCTCGGGGTGAGTGAGAGAGATGAAGGGCTTTGTTGAGCTGTGGCAGCAGAGATGCGGAGAAGCACCTGGGTGGAGTTAGCTTTTGGAGGTAAACCAGCTGATGGATTGGATGTGGTGAATGGAGAAAAGAATGGCTTTGGTGTGAGCACCTGGTAGATGTGGTACCCTTATCTAGAAGAGAAAGTTACCCAGAAGAGGGAGCGGGTGGGTGATGATACGGATGTGGGGAGAGCTGGTTGGAAAACAAGAGAGTGGCATCCAGGAAGGCTGGAAAGTGTTTCAAGAAGTTGGAAACAGTTAGGCGGGGAAAGTGCTGCTGGGAGATGGGGTGGGGACTGAGGAATCATTACTTGTAGCACTGACTCCTTCGCAGCCCTCAGTTTGTCTGACAGTGATTCTTTCTGGCCTTTCTCCTTCATTATTTGACAGATTGTTATAGATTTGAGGCCTCCTTTTATAAATATAAATTCACCTTTGTATCCCCGGGCTCAGCAGAGTGTCTTGAAAACAGAGTAGGTTGCATGGAGAGTTCCAGATTGAAAATAACCCTGGGAAGGAAACACCCCAAGGTGCTATCGCTAAGAGATCAGCTGCCAGATGCCAGAGGGAGCTGGGAGGGCCCCGCACTACTCCCTGCTGTGTAACAGGTTCCACTCAGTGCCTTATAGGCTGAAAAGTGTCCTGTCTTCTCAGAGCTAGAAAGGGTGTTCATGATAAGGCAGGGTGGGGACCTGACTCACTGACACCCAATTAGCTGGCTTTTGTCTTTGGATCTGCCTGGAAGTGACTCATGGGCTGGGAAAAAAAAACCTTTTGGAAACAAATGTGGGGAGGTGGGGGGGGGTGTTAAGTCACTACAGCGTTTTATTCTCAGATAAAATGTGGATCTGCTGTTCCATAAATGTTGAATACTGTACATTTCTTCAGCCTCTCTCCAACAAAAACCCAGGGGGAATTATTAAGCTTGACAGTTCACTCATTTTCTCCAAGATTTTTATTAAATGCAATTTAGAGGGGATAAAGTTTCTTCTCTTTCCTCTTTTTTTCACTTGAATAAACCCTGAATACCACCAGGGCAGAATAAAAGGGCATCCAGACTGCAGCAATAGGTCATGCTTCCTCTTTAAATGAACCAGTTGAAGGCTCCCCTTCCAGGAGCCACTAAGGCACTTCCTGTCCACTCACCTTGCTCAATTCAATCTGAAGAGCATTTACGGAGCACCTAGCCATAGGGCACCGACACACACTGTTGGGGTGAGAGACAGTTCTGCCCTCCGGGGGCTTATGGTACAGGTAGGGAGCTAGTCTCGAACTCAACTAAGATACTGTATAAGGTACACGGATAAATGCTATACTGGTGTATTATTAGGACTTATTTGGTTGCAAATAATAAACATGCAAACTAAATTAAATAATAAGAGGAATTTGTTGTAAAAATTCTGGTTGTCACAAGGAATTTGGGGCAGGCGGGTCTGTATCAGGGACACAGGAAGTAGCATTGACAGCAGCAGACCTCTTGGCCTCTCATTTCTGCTCTCCCAGCCTGTCTCTACGTCTGAACCTCCACATCTGTCTTCAGATTGGCCTTTCCTCCACAGGGATGGGAAACGTGGTCCTAGAGGAGGTTCCCAACTGTATAACATCTTGCAGCTTTAGCGCTGTGGAGAAATTGACTCTTTCACTTCCAGTTTTAGAATTCTACAAGAAGGCATCTGACTGGACTGAAATGTGTCAGCTCTTCACTTCTGGACCACCCTTCCACTCCAAGCCCGCCCCGGTCCCCACTTAGTTCACAGGCACAATCCCCACCCCCACCCGTCAGTAAAGTGGTTCTCCGGAGCCCCGTGGGGGCGGGTGGGGGTGGATGGGCATGTGTCCAGAGAGGCAGCGGCCTCCACAGAGCCAGGAGGGTAGGGGGAACAGTGGGGCCTGCACTTCTGCGGACCATGCTTTCAGAAACCACCAGACTCTGGCCTGTCAGGTGACACTACTAATGAGGGCAAAGGACTGGACTACTGAAGACAGCCATCCCTTACAAAATCCGGCTTTCATTTAATCCTCACAACAGTGACTGCGGGGATTACTGCTACCCCTTTTTCACAGATGAAGGGTACAGAGAGGTTAAGCACTTGGTCTACACTCGCACAGATCATGATTTGGAACCAGACGGCTGCATAGTCTGTGTGTAGCTTGCCCAGCGCAGGGCTTCCACAAACACAACGGGGCAGGGTGGGGAGCGGCCTGAGCTCCAGGGAGGAGCAGCCCATCCCTGGGGATTGGGGCATTAGTTCTGTACTGGGCCTGGACTTCCTGGGAGGGTTTCCAGCAGGTCTAGGTAAAGGAGGATGAGACCTGCGCCGGAGGTCATTGGTCTGGGTGCCTAGTCCCAGAGGTGCGACCAGCGAAGCCGGGTGGACGAAAGGGAGGTGGGGTGGAAAGCCTCGAGGCCTGTAAGGAAGGCCCAGGCTCAGTGGGGAAGGCCACGCCCCAGCTTGGAGTGCTTCCCTCCAGATCCAGGCCTCTAAATGCAATTCCATTTAAGGGCAACCTTGCCCAGTTCACACCTCGCCTTGAAGATGACAGATCGCCCTGTGGTCAATTTGTGGGGTGAGAAGGGGAACCTACAACCCTGCACCTACACTGCCACCGCCATAAAGGAAGCCAATCATGTCCAGTAAAACCTCACCGCCGCTGAGGTGCAGTTTCCCGGGGGGGGGGAGGGGGGGTGTCTCCTGCAGAGGGAAATACACCGTGGCCAGCGACCCCTGGATCTGCGAATTCACCACAGCCTGAGAGGATGGCTCCGGTGCAGGGGATGGGCAGGGAGGGCCCCCCTTCTGGCCTTCTGCTCCCCGCTCTGTAATCCGGTTTGGCCCCGTGGTGAAAACTTCTGGGGGGCGGGGGGCAGGCCTGAATGGTTTCTGCTCAAGGGATGTTTGACCAAACTTAAACAGCGGAGGAGCGGGAGCGGGGAACCGAGCCTGGGTTGGGCTGCAGCGACCCCGACGCCGCGGCGGCGGAGCCTGAGCGCGGAGCCGCCGCCGCCCCTCCCCCGCCCGGCCCGCAAGCCCATTTTCGCTTGGCCGGTCTCTGCGCTGCCGGATGGATCGCGCCCCACCCCCGCTCCTCTGCTCAGTCATTCAGACTTGGAAAGTCAATAACACGCTGACATCATCAGGGGTTTGTGTATTATTACACGGCTACTTTCCAGAGTACCTGGCATTATCTAAGAGAGGAGCACTCCGGCTGCCCAAGGAGGGGCCTGGGACGCTGGCCTGGGGAGGGGCGGCTGCCCAAACCCAGCCTTTTCCTCGAGGAGAGCATCTTCAGGGCACCGATTAGAAACAGATTATGAGCTTTTGCTGCACTGAATGCAGATGCACTTTAGATATCAATACATGCTTCATTTTGGCTGGGGGTGCACTTACAAATCATTCTTAAGTGACCTCTATTTCTACCCAAGACATCCACTTGGTCTTTATGAAGCATTTTTAGTGATCCTTACAAAGGGGGGAAAAAGACATCTTTTATGACAGGAAGCCAGAGGCTGAGTCTTTTGAGACTCTTGGGGTTTGTGTGTGCAAGTCTCTATTATGTAATCTCCATCACGGGTGATTAGGTCTTCTCTTTCCCTCCAGGGCTAGACTGGGTAGTTTGGTTGCTGTTTTTCTTAAGCCTCATGTAGAGCAAACACACAGATAAAAAACATGTCCCAGATTTATGGTGCAAAACTGCTCTCGAAGCAAACTGCGGTAGTACAGTGTCTCATTTTGAAGGAGGAAAATAGATGAAATTGTTGTTAATTAAGACTCCTTATCTTACTACTCTGGCATTTCCTTTTCCTAGAATGAGTTTTTAAAAATAATTTTATGTATTTTAGATGTTTTCCTGCCCTCCTTCTGTAATGGTACTTGTAATGGCTTAAATAACTAATTGTATAGATTACTGTACCTTTGTTTTGTACACCCCCCCCCCCCCCCAGTTAAAATATGTGAAACTCAGTAACTTCCACAACACAGTACCTTTTTTTTTGTTTGGCCAAACAGGCTATTTCTTTTTTTACACACACAGGGCTGATCTCATATAAATACTCTTAAATTGTAAAAAGTAAAGTATTTTAAATTGCAAAAAAATGACATCCAGCCCCAACCTGGCTACCTGGAGAGTTACAAGAGAAGTGCAGGTGCTTTATTGGCCTCAACTCTGATCCCTCTGTATCTCAGTTAGAGAGAGATCACCGATTGATAGGTAAGTCTTTAGAGCTCCCCAAGAGGAAACAAAACAGCCATTGTTTCTCAGCAATTTAACGCTTTCCCTGTGTCTACTTGATCATTTCAGACAGCTTGTAGTCGATCATGATTGTGACCACTTCTCTCCAAATGGTCTGAGGAAAAATTCCCCCACCAGATCCGAACTTCTAAAATCACTTCCGCAGGCCTGCCTGACGCCCCACAGCTCTTCTCCACCCCCAACTTTGCCCGGAAATTTCCCCTTTCCAAAGGGCAGGCAGATGGCGAGGTCCAGTGCACCAGCCCTCCAGGATGGTTCAGTAGGTGTTCATTCCGTGGCGCTTGAAGCTGCTGAAGAGGGTTGGGGGCGAGGTTCACCGCTAACCAGTGCACTGCTTCCTCAGGTGCTTTCCCTCAACTCCTTAGAGAGGAGTGTGCAGACCCTGTCTGTCCCTTTGGGTGTCTAGATGAAGAGGCTCTCAAATCTTTGAGCACTTCATTGTTCTCGCCTGCCGGCCCTCTGGCCTTTACCTAAACCCTTACTAGGCAGGAATAGGACCCCCATATGGGCGTTCTTCTTAGACAAGGATGTCACCTTGTTTTAGATGTTGAGCTTTGATAGCTGGCAACCAACTTCCCATCCCAGAGCTTCTGCCTAAGCAGGAGAGGGCAAAGTTCAGAGGGCCACTTGGGCACAAGCTCCGGGATAGAAAGCTGTGTGTCAGCTCTCAAAGCTCCAGAGCTAGGTGCCTGACACCTCTGCCCAACAAGGAGCCTATATTGGCCAGAAAGAGGAGAGAACTCAGAGCAGTGGAACTACGCTGGGGAGGCAGAGAAGCAGAAATCTTGGTCCTAAAGGAGCTCATGTTCCAAAAGGCAGACACACAGACAATAGCCAGGGAGCATGTGCTCTGCATCAGGTGAGGCCCTTTAGTGGGTGGGTCCTGCTGTACTGGTTGGGGGAGGAGGGAGTCCATGTGACCTGTGGCATCTGGCCCCACCTCCCACTGCTGGGCCCAGGAGCAGTCCTACAGGAGTGACATGGTATTTCCCCCATTCCTCTGGGGAAAAGAGGTCACCTTCTGGGCCTCTACTGCCAAATATTTGTCAGCTGGTTAGAAATGGGTGCATTTTAACTTAACAGGTTTGTGTCTTTTAAGGTAGTAATGTGAAGATTCTGGAGACTGACATTCAGTTATCAAGCCCTAATTGGTTTAGAAATAGACCCTTTTCTTTGATAAAGACCACGACAATGGTTAAGCTATCCTTGGGCAAGATTTCTAATCCACTGCTCACTGATACTGTTCTTTAAAAAAAATAGATAAATCAATTATAAAACATATAAAAATACAAGGCCAAATTTTTATTACTAGGGTCAGAAAATTATGTTCACATGACTCTGTCAAACTACTATGGGTGTTTCTAAATGTTATTCTCAGTTGCTATGCGCATCTAATCGGGAATATAATGGACAGTTCTTGGATTTGGGATGCACTTTTGAGTAGCATGGAACAGAGAATGCACACTGGAGGTCCAGCGGCTAACTTCAGCTCACATTCTTGTGTCGGTGGGCCCAAACGGTTTTTTAAAAAATGGATTAAAAATCCAGAGGTTTTCACATAAAAATCCAGCTTTTCCTGAAAGGTGAAAAACTTCCAGCAACGTAAGCCATGTCAACAATTGGGTTGAGCTGAGGAGAGCTGCCCCTTTAAGCCCAGGACACAGCCTGCTATTGGCCACAGTTCCCACCTATTCCTAGGCATATTCACTCTTCTGAGCTACCTGCTTGGCTGTAAAAAAGCATTTGAATCTGTGTCCTCCTTCTAAAGGTTTCCTCTTACAATAAGTTTCCGGGGTGTTGCCTTCTCCTTGCCTTCTCACAGGGAAGGATCACTCTGCAAAAGTCAGAGGACCCCAACCAGGGCAGTATGGTTCTGAGACTAGAGGCTGTGGTGTGAATACAGAGTTTCTGTGAATCCTTGGGTGCCCCAAACATTCTCTCTAGATTAGTGGGTAACACACCTCAACTCTATATGGGTTGAAGTCTTTTTTTTTTTTTTAATATATTTTTATATATAGTGAAGTATAGTGAGTTTACAGTGTTGTGGGTTAAAGTCTTTAGATGCATGCAGATGCTATTTTGATGAATATAAAATTCATTTAATAATTTATAAGTGTTACTGATAGGTGTTAGTACTTGTTTTTTGTCACTTACTTTTTCTTGGTTAATAGATACAGAAAGTAAAACTACTACTGCTTTACTGTCTTAAAAAAATGTTCAAAAGGGGATGTTCCCTCATGGAAAGTTTAGGGGACTGCTGCCCTGTACTAAAATTGTCATCTTCATACTCTTCTTCAAGTACCCCCTAACAAATTTAAAATATGACGTATCCTCAGGTCTTCTAAAAAACACAGCTAGTTTTACAATATTAGTTGAAGTTGTTGCAAAGGATACAATATTTAGTGTACTGCAAAAATGGACATTTTTAGAATAAACCTGTTAATCACTTTTTAAATTTATCCAGTGGGATCCAAATACCACAGCAATCAGATATCCATCATCATTCACTTAAAAAATACATGACCAAGCTCTTCTTAAACACTGGCAGGTTTTACACTTTTTTCCCCCTTCCTTCAGTTTATGTGGTCATCCTTATAGGGCCAACAAAATAAACATAAACTTTAATTTAAAAAATTCTGTGTGATTATATGGCTTTAAGTGTTAATTTTTATTGACTATATATTGTAATAAGGTGAATATGGCTTTTTTCCCAGTTAGCTTACCCATGGATGACTACTGCTTCCTGTTACTAGAATGAGCATGACTTCTGTTCTAGTTTTTGTTTATACACTTGTGTACACATGAGAAATGTTATCATATGAACAGGTAGGTGTAAATGGAAGTAGTTTTTTGACAACAGTATCATCTTCAAATTTCTTGCTTGCCATCCTTTCATTCTTTATCTCCTTCTGAATCATTTGCCAAAGATCTCATGGCTTGCCCAGAATCACCTGTGATTAGATCCTACTTTAATCTTGTGGGGAGCAAGAAATAAGTCACCTTCGGTAGCCCGAACGTTTGTGTTCCTCCCTAAATTCATATGTTGAAACGTAATTCCCAGTGCGCGGGGCCTTTGGGAGGTGGATCATGAGGCTGGAACCTTCATGGATGCTATTAGAGCCCTTATGAAAGTGACCCCAGAATTAGCAGATACAAATTTCTATATAAAATAGATAAACAACAGGGTCCTACTGTATAGCACAGGGAACTATATTCAATACCTTGTAATAACCTATAATGAAGAAGAATATGAAAAAAATATATATATGACTGTATCACTATACTGTACACCAGAAACTAATGCAACATTGTAAATTAACTATACTTCAATTAAAAAAAACGGGGGACCCCAGAGAGAGCCCTCACTCGTTCTGCCATGTGAGGACATGGTGAAAAGATGGCCATCTATGAACCAAAGCAGGCTCACACCAGACACCTAATCTGCCAGCACCTTGATCTTGGACTTTCAGCCTCTAGAGTTGTGAGAAATGAATTCTGTTGCTTATAAGGCACCTAGTCTATGGTAGTATATTATAGCAGCCTAAAGTAAAATACTGCCTGACTAGCAAAAGTATTTATTTCAAGTCATTAAAATTATTTACTTCCTCTATACCTAGTCTAAGACTTAATTCTCCCTTTGGTCTGCATGTTTCTGCCCTAGGTCAGCGCACCACATTAAGATTAGGAATGAGTATAAAGTGTGCATTTCTTTTTTCTTTATTTCCGGGTAGTGGAAATTTTACTTATTTATGATATTTCTGCTTATCTGTATTGTCTAACTAAAAATTGAGATATAGTTGACATATAACATAATATTTCAGGTGTAAACATAATGATTTGATATTTGTATGTATTGCAAATTGATCACCACAGTAAGTCTGGTTAACATCCACCATCACATATAGTTATAATTTTTTTTCTTGTGATGAGAACTGTCTTAGCAACTTTGAAATATACAGTAAAATATCATTAGCTATAGTCACCATGCTGGACATTACATCCCCAGGAGTTATTTATCTTATAACTCGAAGTTTTTACCCTTTGAACACCTTCGCTCATTTCCGCCACCCACCACCCCCACCTTTGGCAACCACGAATCTGTTCCCTCTGTGAGTTTGGTTTTCTGTTTGTGTATTTTTAGATTCCATGTGTAAGTGAGATCATATGGTATTTATCTTTCTCTATTTGCCTTATTCACTTAGCATAATACCCTCAAGGTCTGTCCATGTTACTGCAAATGGCAAGACTTCCATATTTGGCTTCCTTTTTTTGGCTGAATAATACTGGTATGCATTTCTTTAGTAAAGTAGGAGACAGAAGATGGAGAGGTCACCTTGACACCCAGCTCTTTCTCAGCCAGATATTACTGATAGAAGCTGACAAAACTGATTATTTTAAAACTATCCTTTACTGGGTTCCTTTTGGAAAATCTTCATGTACCCCTTGGGGTATGTGTGTACCCCAATTTGAAGTTGACTGCCCTAGAAAGAAGTCAGGCCTGGGTTCTTGTAGTGAAAGGAAATAGCAGGAGGTCAAAGCTGCCAGTGATGGCACTAATAACATATTCACTGCATTGGGATTGTAGGCCCAGTTACATCTCGTGGCCTATTCTTGTGGGAGTGCCCTGTCAGGGCTCCACTAAAGAAATTGTGCAGGGGATCTCTGTTGAGAGCCCTTGGCTCCTTGTGAAGGCAGCTGTTGGCTAGACTAGCACTGGCAACGTGGACTTTTCACAGAGTTACACCGAGGCTGTCATCAGCTTGGTTCTTCCTTTTTCACTAGTGAGGATTGCTCCCTTTCACTTCACCCTCACTTCCCAGCCCCCAGGTCAATTTAGAGAAAAATTCCTCTTTCTTCCTACCTGTGACCAGGAGGTAGCTGCTCCCCCAACCTCAGTCCCCTTTCCCATCCCCCATTGCACAGACTTTCTATCCAGTTGTTTTGAAAGAAAGCCAGGAATTTTTAGAGGAGATAACTGATAATATTCAGAGTCCTCTCTGTTCTGTACTTCCTTCTCCTTCTTAGTTCTGGGACTTTGTGAGAATTTCATGTATGAGCTAAAGCTGCCTCTGGAGGGTAAGCCAGTGATCAGTGCTTCTAGCCCTTTAATTTAATCTCACCAATGAGACTTTTGAGGGCCCAAGCAGTCAGGTCCATTCTTGAGGTACTCTAGGGGTCTGGGCCCATTAGAAAGTGTATCTGAGAAATTCAGTCTAGGATACTTGAAACACTTGAAATAATTTTAATCCAAATTTAATCTCCTGCAGGGCTACTGGAACATTTCTGATCTGGAATCATATTGGGTTTTTCTAGGTATATTTCATTCTGCACCAGAGGCATACATTGCCTCAAGATTGGGGGAAAGGAAAGAGAATGATGGGAAAATTTTAAAAATAAATATTATTGTTGAAATTCTTGAGCATTCAGCCTATGCCAGGCATTTTGTGCATGGTATCTCATTAAATCCTTCCGATATTCATGGGAGGTGGGTAGTATTACCTCATTTTGCAGATGAGGAAAGTCTCAGAAAGCATGGAAGGTCAACACTGTGCCATCCTTTTCTCTGTTTGCCTGACTGACTGTTGCACTACTTATCACTCACCCTTAATTACCCAACATGTAGGGAAGGGCAGAAGTTGGGCATAGAGCTACTTTATAAGATGGTGTGTATGTAATTACACATGAGTAAATTTCTCTGGGTTAATGTCAAGGTATCTCAGATTGGGGTCCATATAATTCTTCTGGTCCCTAAAAGACATTGATTTGGATTTTTAGTGGCACTTCAGCAAGGGATTGAAGATGAATGTCTCTTAAAATATATTGTTTAGTGTTTTCTACATCATTTAGGTTTATTATATATCCTCTAAAATCATGTTATTTTTCTAACATGATTGACATTTAAAGTTGCATGAACTATAGGGTGAAAATGATGAATCTGCATGAGTTGGATCAAAATAGGGGTAAATGAGAGTGCAACTCTTAAGATATCAAACACTTTGCCTACACTGACACTGATTTCCTTCAAAGTACCAAATTTAAGTAGACTGTGGCTCTATCCAACAAGATGGTAAACCCAGGAGAGAGAACAAGTTTGACCAGAAATATGAGTCTGGTTTTAGACATGTTGAGCTCAAGTAGCTCCTGGAATAGCTGAATGGTGATGCCCTTTGGATCCAAGGTTCTGAAACTTTGCAGGAGAGCTAGACTATGATAGTCATTCACACATAGATGGTGATTGAATCTTTCAAGAGGATTACATCACTGGGAGAGTATGTATAAGGAGAAGAGAAGAGAGCTAGGAAACAAACCCAAGGATCATATTAAACTAATATTGGAAAAAAAAAAAAAAAAAAAAGCCAGCAAAAGAGATTGAGAAGTAGCCGGAGAAGAATGAAAACCAAAAAACATCTTTTTTCTTTTTCTTTTGTTGCTGTTGTTTGTTTCTGTTTTTGTGAGGCAGTTAAGGGTAATGGGAGAGTTGAACAATATTGAAAGCAGCTGAAAGATCACAGACGCAAACCCCAGTGGATTTGGCCTAAGGAGACCACTAGCCCTCTTGGCAGGAGTGATTCCTGGGGAGAAGTAGGGCAGGGGAGATGGTGAGGCTGAGGAGGCAGTGACGGGACATAGCTTTTTAATGAAGTTTGAGTTGTGAAGGGCAGTGGTTATAAGAGGAATTTATTTTATTTTATTTTTTTAAAAGAGACTGCATCAGCATGGTTACAGTGCTGATGGTGGCAAGGAGCCAGTCGAGGACATACCGGAAGATGTGGGGAGAGCAGGGACCTGGAGTAGATTGAGGTGGGAGGAAATGCCAGAAGGGATGCACTAGAGGACTCTGCTCTTTCTAACGTACTGTGGAAGAAATGAACGGGGCAACTAACACGTCTCTTTTGTTGCCCACCCAGGTTGGTGGTCTGTCTAGTTTACTCACTAGTTTTGGAGCTGCTGCAGGAAGGCACTATACATATTTAGCTCTGTATTTCCACTTTTTAACTCACTTTCTGTACTCTGTTGGTATTTTGATTACTAAGTGATATTTTAGTCCTTATTTACTTCATCAAAAAAGTTAATGTATTTTTTTAATACAAATGATTAATTGGCACATGAAAAATGCTCAATATCATTAATTATCAGAGAAATGCAAATCCAAACTACAATGAGGTATCACCTCACACCAGTCAGAATGGCCATCATTGAAAAGTCCACAAATGACAAATGCTGGAGAGGCTGTGGAGAAAAGAGAACCCTCCTACACTGTTGGTGGGAATGCAGTTTGGTGCAGCCACTGTGGAAAACAGTATGGAGATTCCTCAAAAGACTAGGAATAGACTTACCATATGACTCAGGAATCCCACTCCTGGGCATATATCCAGAAGGAACCCTACTTCAAAATGACACCTGCACCCCAATGTTCATAGCAGCACTATTTACAATAGCCAAGACATGGAAACAGCCTAAATGTCCATCAACAGATGACTGGATAAAGAAGAGGTGGTATATTTGTACAATGGAATACTATTCAGCCATAAAACCCAACAACATAACGCCATTTGCAGCAACATGGATGTTCCTGGAGAATGTCATTCTAAGTGAAGTAAGCCAGAAAGAGAAAGAAAAATACCATATGAGATCGCTCATATGCGGAATCTAAAATAAATAAATAAATAAACACAAAACAGAAATAGACTCATAGACATAGAATACAAACTTGTGGTTGCTAGGGGGACGGGGGCTGGGAAGGGACAGACCGGGATTTCAAAATGAAGAACAGATAAACAAGATTGTACTGTGTAGCACAGGGAAATATATACAGGATCTTGTGGTGGCTCACAGTGAAAGATAATGTGACAATGAATATATGTATGTTCATGTATAACTGAAAAATTGTGCTCTACACTGGAATTTGACACAACATTGTAAAATGACTATAACTCAATAAAAAAAAGTTTAAAAAAATAGTTAATGTATTTTTTTAGATGAAACGGTAGAGCATTAGGCTGCATTTGTAAGAGGGAAAAGTTCCCAAGCCAGGGAATGGAGGATGAAGGAGAGCAGTTCCAACCAAGTTTCAGGCCTGGCCGTGTTTAGTCCTAGATCCAGATGCGTCACCCTCAAATCGATTAATCGGGAAACAACCCAGGTGCATCATTAACTGGCTTCACTTTCCCGGTCAGCTGTGCCGGTTTGGCTGCAGACAGACTTGATTGTAAATTTCTTATTTCCACAGAGAAATTTGAAGACTGACAGTTGATGTATTCAGAATCCCCACACTACAAACACACAATGCAAAATGCACTGTAGAGAGATTGAATTATACTGGCTCACAAGAACAATAAGATATATTTAGATGGTCTGCACAAAATTCTTTAGCTTATTTGTTGTTTTTTGCCAAATGGCTTCACATAGAACCATTTTGTTACGTGTCTCCTCCCACAGAACGTGGACCAGCTATCACTCTGCCACAGGACGAATATGGGCAGCTGCAAGAACTGAGTCTGAGTGAGGACACTCTGATCCGTAGGACTGTCAGGGGCTTTGACTGAATTCATTGATTAGCCTCTGTTGTCAGCACATGCTCCTGAAAACGATGTACAAGAATATGAAGATATATCCAGGGCTAGGACGTTCATGATTGTTCATTTTATTAAAAAAAAGTTCCCTGTGTTAAACCTTGATGATAGAATTCCATCCATAAATATTTGACTAGAGTTACAGAATGACTGGCAGGATGCGTTCATTCAGATTGGTTTTACTGGTCAAATCTTCACTTGCAGCCTGTGAGAAATCTGCCCGATGAAGAGTAAAAAAATCAGGCGCCATCCCGACATGTAATTTGGAAGTATCCTAACTGAACATTATGTTTGTGGGGCAGCTCTTCAGCTGGTGACCAGGCCTGATCAGTTCTATTTTAAGTGACCTCTTGCATCTACTCATTTTCTCCATTCCTTCTTTTACCACCTGTTTGGTGCCTCCACAGCTCTCTGCTGGTCCCTCTGCTTCTGGTCTCTCCCAGCTTCAGTCCAGCTATGTCAAGGGAATATTTTGTAAATCACTACTTCCATTGCATCATGTCCCTGTTTAAAAAAAACTAAGTGCTTTGATATTGCCTCCTGAATCAAGTAGTAATTTTTATTTTGAATAAAAATGAATTATTAGCATAACTAAGGTTGTGTGCCTTGATTAAAAATGTCATCAAAAGTAGTGAGACTGGGTTCCTTCTAGGAAATGTAAACTAAGAAAGGCATTAAGGAACTGTAAGAAATGAAAAAGATCTTAGTTCAAATTAGAGTCATCCAGGGCCTGAAACTTATATGACTTGGGGGACTCTCTTTAGCCAAACAGAGTAGAAAATATATAATTACAAAATTAAATATAGGCCTTGGAAGGGGTCAGTAAAGTGAGGGGCCTCGAAGCTGAAGTTTTTTTAACTTCATAGTAAATGTGCTTCTGGGTCAAACAAATGTGGCCTAATAACTAAGTTTATTTGTCCTGAGTTTTCATATTTGGACCAAAGTAATGCATTCATGTGTTATCAACTCAGTGCAGAAGAGCTTAGGATGAAAAATAACATTCTCTAAACCCCAGCTCTTTTTATCCTTAGTTCCATTACCAGATTCAAGCTATTTTAACATTATCTTTCCTCTGCTATTTACCCCCATAAGTCTAATAATACATACTTATACTATTTTATTGGTTAATCAAATTTGAAAGTATCTATTGGCTCCTTGCTCTGACAGATGAGGATTTATCTTATTTCATGCCACCTCTTCCCAATACTTGGTAGTAATTCTTATTGTTTTTAGTTCTAGTCTGCAGTAACTTAGACGGGTGACTAACTTTTTTAACGTAGAAATCTCTCTGTCATCTCAGTCACGACCACTCAGCATGAAGCATCTCTTCCCTGCTGGTTGCTTTGTTGTTGCACAATAGGGTCATAGCACGTCTCCCTTCCAGCCCTGCCTGCCTTTGTGTGTTTCAGTCCTTTCCATCCTTCCAAGCCCAGATCGGTTCTTACCTCATCCATAAATCTCAGCTGTTCCAACATACTTTGGTATCTCTCTCTGAATGCTTCTTACTTGACTTCTGCAACACACAATTTAGTGCTTAATTATAAAGCTTATTGTTTGTTTTTGAGCCTGGCCCTCTCTTGTTCCCTGAGCCAATCACTGTATCTTGTGCAAGAGTGGCTCTCAATAACTGTTTATTGAACTGAATTGTTCTCTTCTCTAATTGATTCAGGTTTGTGCATCTTACCTGCCTCACTAGATTCAAAACTTCATCTACTTTTGTATTTTCCCATAGTGTTAAAAGCAGAGTAAGCACTCAACAATGAATAGTGGATAATTCTGCTCTTCTGCTTCATCTCCATTATCTTGTAGTATTTCTCTTGCATTTGCTGGAAGATAGTTTGAGGGTAGGAGAAAAGGTCCCATTTAGTATTAACTCTGGGCCACATAAAGTACATATTTTTCCTGCCTTCTTTTTGCAAGCTTAATTCTTTAACCCCATTCACTCCCTAAGCGCCTAAGGATGTTGTTAAATGTGACATTAAAAAAATATTCTTTAAGGCAATTTTTGTGGGCAGAAAAAATTACTCAAATTTTTTTGTTTTAAAAATTAATAACCTGTTAGTTGTTAAAAATCCACAAATGTAGCTCTTTTTAGCTTTTAAATTCAGTTTTAAAATCTTATTTTTCTATTTATAAGTCCAGTAAATTTTAATCACTTTTAAGGGGGTCTTTGACTAATACCCATTTACAATTTAAATAAACAGACTTAAACATTTTAAATTTCATTTATAACTTAAATATGCTTGATTTTCTTTGCATAGACTATGATTTTTTTTTTAACTAACAAAACTGTTCCAAAGTACTTAAATAACTATTGTAAATCAAAGAAATCAAATTCACAGATATGGGAAGACTAAAGTCTCTTAAATCTTCCAATATTATACTATTTTCACAGTCACAACTCTACATCAATAACTCAATTATATATTTTTAGTTGGAGTTACAAGGCTGAACTGTTATTTGAAAAGGCCAAATTCTCATATGAATATTTAATATTTCAAATACTCATATAGCCCTCAATACAAAGTTATAAATATTACAGCTTTGGTTTTATTAAACATTTATTAAATGAAATCGAAAATTCCTGGAGATTAAAAAAATACTTATCCATTGTGGGAAAAAATGTGTTACTCAGATGAATTTTGAGGCTTGTCTCTCCACTTGATTTTTGGGACTTGCCTTCTCAGCTCTTTGAAGGGACCAGAATGGTCTGGTGGAGCCCCTTCCACACTTGCTGGGTAAATGGCCTCCACTGGCAGTGATCTCACAACTGATGTCCACTGGATTCAACTAAAACATTTTCTAGCTTCGTCTCTATGGGAAGTCTGCTGTTTAACTGACTTTTGTAGATGTTAATCTGCAGTATCTAATTGTACCACTAGGACAAGGGATCAGGTAGTAACCTTACTTGACTGGACTTTTCCTTTCTTTGGCTTTTAAGATATGTACATATCTTTGCATCTAATTCTAAAGACCTTTGAACTGGAGAGCATCATGCATTCTTTTAATATATTTCTTATCTAAAAAACCCATAATTTCTACACATATTAAAATATTATCTATTTGAATTAGGGACATGTCTCTTGGCTTTGACTGGTTTTGTGGTCACAATGTCTAAGAACATTCTGTTACCAAATATGAGCTGGGCATAGATTTATAAAATAAAGTCTAGAAGTGGCCACTTTATACAAACCAGTGGTATTACTCTGCCCAATGCTTCCATGTTGCAGAGGAGAACAGAAGGCTAATCGTGGAGCAGAATGTGGCTCCAACTAAGTTGTTTACAACTATAAAAAGTGTATAAAAGGACACAGCTGTGCTGCTTCTGGAACTTTGTCTTGAAGTCAGGAAAGGGGCTTATGTCCTATGGGTAGTTTTCATAAAATGGAAGGCATGTCTGCCTGGCTTCAGGTAGTATCCTCAGTGCCCAAGACAATGCATTGTAGATTATTAATAAAAATATTTTGGATGGATGGATGCAGGCACTTTGCACCAAGCAGGTCTTCTACCTGTGCAAGTAAAGAATATATGTAGGAGATTGTTCATCTGGTTGCCATTTAGCATAGGGCTAGATGCAGTAAACTGCAGAATTCCTAAGTGGAATAGAAGAAATTGACTCACCTGGGAAAGAATCAAGATGGTTTTATAAAAATTCAAGGTGATGCAACAGAACAGTAACAATGACAACAAAGTGAAAGCCCTAGGGCCTGGCTGTTTTGGGCAAGGAGACCCTTAACTGTGCTCTTATGTAATGAATATAAAAGTGATTCTGTGGGGGAGGGTATAGCTCAATTGGTAGAGCGCACGCTCAACATGCATGAGGTCCTGGGTTCAATCCCCAGTACCCCCTCTAAAAATAAATAAATAAACCAAATACCACCCTAGCCCAAGGGGAAGAAAAAAGTGATCCTGGTTTTCTCCAGTCAGTCTCTGATATTTTCTCATGGGCATAGATGAATGTAACCAATTGTTACTGACACTAGTGAGGACGGGCAGGCAGGCAGGGCACTTTGTTCTTGCTTGTGATCATTGAAATAGCAAGTTTTCAGTCTGGTTTTTCTCCACAGAATCTCTTAAATGACATACTGAGTACCACTGTAGACAGGGAGCTAAACCAGCTATGGAGAGTCTCTCTAACACAGCAGATGGGTTCCTATTTTCTACTGTATAGTTATGGGGAAAAACAATTGAACAAGGGACAAACATAAAATAAAATCTTTGTTATCCATAGACAAAGAAATACGTTAATTCTGTGAGGTGTTATGAGAAGAGGAATCATAGGAATGACATGACAGGGTGTGTGGGGAGGGGAGAGATTTCTTAGGAGGACATAGAATTTGGGGAGCTGCTAAATCAGAAAGAAGATGATACTTTGGTTACAGGATTGGACTGGAGGGGCTGTGGAAGGATTGCATGAATGGGGGCTTGGAAAGTACAGAGGCCACTGCTGGTCAAGGAGGGAACTTATTTTTGTGACGAAGTGTTAGTCTTTAATGTTGAGGGGATTGGTGAAGGCTTGGATCTTAAGTCACAGTAAAGATCAAACCAAAAGTGTTTTTTTGAACATCAGTTGTATGCAAGGAACTGGAACATTCTGTATTTTTCCTTATGTTCACGGTTACTTCCCCTGACATAGTGTGGATGAGAAAAGAAGGGTTAGACTATGCACATCTTTGGCCACTTTTGCCAAGGGAGCAGAGGTAGTCTGAGACTGAGTTTGCCTTGCAAAAACAATGCATTTGTGGCTCTCCTCCATTACTGTTTTGTTCTTATAAACTAAAACTTAAGCACTATGACATGGTAGTCATCACACTTTCCAGGGCCCTCCACAACATGGCAGTTACTGACACGGTTTCTTTCCCATCATGCAGCCCAGAAGCAGTGAGATCACGGGGTAGGCAGCAAGGCAAACAGTATTTAATTGGTTCTAGAAGGGTGCCGTGGGAATACAAATATCCTTCTTTTCCCCTGAGGTTTAAATACACGGACACAACCAAAAAATGCAGGAGTGATGCTGCACACCAAACAAGCCCACACTTCCCTGCTAATTAAGTCGTTTTAATCCAATGAATATAAGCCACAAAATAAATTGGCATCGCAGTGAGTCAGGGAGTGATTTCACCGAAGTAAGTGCAGAGCTGGTGCTGCCTTGCTGGGACAAGCAGAGCCTTTTACTTCCTTTCAAGTGACGCCCTGTGTGCACTGGGAGGAGGCGGCTTTACCTGGCAGCCTCTGAAAGCGGTTGGACCTCCTATCCAGCTTCACCTTTTCCCTGGAGAAACCTGGGTTTTAGCAACTGGAGAAGGTTGAGAAGCCCAGCCCAGGCTGACTGTGGTCCCCAGGGCCGTGGGTTTCCCCGGCTGGCCTAGAGTTTGGGGTAACAGACTGTTTATGAAGACGAATGCCAGGTTCCTTAATCTTGGTAGTGAGAGATGGAAAAAGTTCATGGTGTTATTCTATGTTGTTTTGACATGAGATCAAAGATAAGCTGCATTCCATCACGAGAGAGTGAGGGCTATTTTGGAAACATTTTGAGAACAATTTTTCAGCCTTTACCATTTCATTTGAGTTTTAACTTAACTCCTTCACTTCTTGTCCCTGTTATAGGAATAAGAGGAAAAAAAAATTAAGTCAACAGCAAGGATAGACTAGTGCATCTTCACATGGAAAAAACAATGATTTTGGAATAACAAGTTCCCCCCTCACTATCTGAAAGTAGAGCCTTCCTAGGAAACCTTCCGCAAGCTGAAATGGACACATCTTGCTAATGGATACAAAATAAACTGAGGTAAAGCACAGATGCTCCCAGATGCAGTCTGAAGTTACGGCAGCTGGAAGCTGAGATGCGGAGGGTGGTTCCCGGGGAAGGGGCTGGCAGCACTGCCCTGGCTGCGTGAGGCTGTGTGCTGCCTCTACAACAGCTCACTGCAAAACCAGTGCTGGACACCGTCTTTACTTTTCACCTTTTTTTGGGTAAAAGTGAAAACCCTCTTCAGATTTCTCTCCACTAGAAAACAGGTACTCACGTAGGTCTTTGTAAAAGCAAAGTGGCATGAAGCAAACTTTTGAAAAGTGAAGGATACCTGTTTTCTGCATAGGTGGGCTGACCACTGGGTTCTATCACCACTCACTGATTTGGGGACCAGGGGCCAGCCTTGATTCCTTATCTGTACACTAGAGGTAGTAATGCAGATTCAGTGAGCGAGCGTATGAAAAGTGCAGATCGAGCTGGAAAGACCAAGGAAAGCTCAGTTTCCTTGGCTGAGAGGTTCTCACTGCATTACAGTGGACATCCCTTACTTTCTAGATGCCTTTGTGGCAGGGGATTCCCATCTTGTCATGTAGGCAGGAAAGTCCCTTCTTCTTATGTGGGTTGCAGGGGTGTGGGAAGATTTCTCTTCTCACTGCTGTTGTGACAGTGAGGGTTAGGGGAGTCCCTTTTCACCCCTTTAGTACTGATGAGAAAAGGGGGGAAAGATAACGGTGGGGAAAGGTACTTCTGGGTGATGTAGTTCAGAGATACATGGGACTGGAAACACTTTCTTCTTGTCATCAGTTTCGTGCTGCTGCAGGTGGGAGTGCTCGTCTGTTTCTATTGCATATTTTTACTAAAGGCTGATCCCCACTCCTTCTGTACTGTCTCCTCAGAAACCTTTAAAAGTCAGTAATATCAACAGTGTGCTGAGTTCTTGCTCCTTTGCCTCTCCTCTTCTTGTTAGTTATGGGTCTGAATTTCTACCTGCAGGATATGTGAATAATGTGGAAACAATACTATTTTTAGCTAAGAGATTTAAGAAACGTAACCTCAATCCTCATATATCGCACACAAGGTAGTAACACTCTCATCCTCATGGAGCTTGCTGCCTAGTGGGAGAATAGCAGCCTTGGGACTTCCAAGAGGAGACGCAGAGTTGGCTGTTGGATTTGAAGTATTCATCTTTAGAAGGTAACTACAGGCAAGATATACAGACCTTAAAAAAAAAAAAGATACACAGATCTTGAAGCATTGGTGTGTGTTTAGTTATTGAATACAAGGGAGCTGATGACATCGCCTAGGAAGAAAGGACAGAGCTGTGGTTCTCAGCCTTGGCTACATGTAGGAAAACTTTGGGGATCCTACCTCCATAGATTCTGACTTAAAAATCATGCAGGAACAATCTGAGCATCAGGATGTTTTAAAACTCTTTAGGTGATTTTAATGTGCAGTCAGGCTGGAGAACCATGCCTCTACTCTTCCTTCCCATCCCCTCTCTCCTTTTCTCCTGCTACTTCAGTGCTTCTCAACCTGTGCATTAGAGTCACCCGGGGAGATTTTGAAAATCCAGATGCCCCTGCGACACCCCAGATAAACCACAATAGGAATTTCTAGGGGTAGAACTGAGGCATCGGTCAATTTAAAGGCTAGGTGATTCCACTGTGCAGCCCAAGGGCTGAGAACAAGACGCTAAGGAAGGAGCGCACGTGGGTGTGTATCTGGAACATACTGAGGTAGCAGAGCCGACCGAGAGGTAGGCTCAGCACAGAAACGAGGGACGTACGTTGTTAGGTATGTGGAATCAGTGGTGCTTCACCACATTGTTGACAAGAAGGAATGATCGTGTCTCATCCCTGATCTTGAGCAGGATGCTTCCAACACTTCTTCGTAATAGAGACTATGCTGGGGAAGGTCCCTTCTGTTCTTTTACCGGGAGTTTGTCTCATGTTGAATTGTATCATATGCTTTTCCTGAATCTGTTAAAATAGTCACGTGGCTGTCTTTTTCAAATCTACTAATGTGCTGAATTACATTACAGATTTTCTAATATTTTTTTAACATTTTTTATTGATTTATAATCATTTTACAATGCTGTGTCAAATTCCAGTGTTCAGCAGAATTTTTCAGTCGTTCATGGACATATACACACAGATTTTCTAATATTAAACTGTCCTGTATTCCTTAGTTACAAGCGACTTGATGATGGTATATTATCTTTTATCTGCACTGTTCCACTTGACTTTGCTACTATTTTAATATTTTTGCATCTTTATTCATGAATTAAAAACCTGAAAGTTACTCTTCTCCTAATGTCTGCATGGTTTTGGAATCGAGACTATTCTGGATGTATAAAATGACTTGGGTGTGTGTTTCCTCTTTTTCGATTCCCTGGAAGAAATTGTAAATGACAGATGTTTTCTTCCTTAAAAGTTTGGGAGAATTTTTGTGTAAAGCCATCTGAGCCTACTGTTTTCATTGTGGGAATATTTAAAAATGTTGCATCAATTTCTTTAAGAGTTATAACACTATTCAGGCCTTGCATTTTTGCTTATAATTATGATCTCAGAAAGTTGAATTTTTCTAGCTCCCAGCCTCCCTTATTCCTTCATCTATTGCAGATGCTTTTCAGCCAAATTTCCTGCTATCTTCATTTTTTTTTTGTCAATTAACATTGACTCTCAGCACACTGAAAGGTGGCTGTTTCCTACAAAGCTGCTTTGACAAGGTTGCTAATGGAACTCTGAGATGCCAACTCAAAAGGATTCTTTTTCATTCTTGTTTTCTTTGTGCTTTATTTTGAGACTGTTTTCTAGCCATTCCTTCCTGAAATTTTCTATTCCTTGGCCTCTGTGGCAGAATTTCTTTTCTGGTCTCCTCCTGTCTCTCTGATTGTATTCTAGAAATCTCATTCATAAACTCCTTCCTCTTTCTCTCCTACCTTGTGAATATTGACATTTTTGGATTTTCGTTCTCAGTCCACTGCTCTTTTCATTGTACCCGATCTCAGATCATCTTATCTACTCTAATGATTTAAATATTACCCAGGTGTAGGTCCAGGCTTTGTGGGGTCTGAAGCTTATACAATTTTGAGGCCTCTTTATAAGGAAAATAATACAAAATTGAATATAGGCCTCATCCAGAAAGTAAGGAGCCTGAAACTTAAGGTCTATTAAAATTTTAGTAAATATGCCCCTGTCTACATCTACAGATAAATGACATCCGAGTTCATATATCTTCTCTGGCCCCATTCCTAAACTAAAGATTTGTAAGTTAAATTACTTATTGGACTTATCAGTCCCACAGTGGGACTTAAGGTATTCAATAGTGTGGAGGTTTCAAAACATGGCCCCAAATTATCTGACATGCCTCCCATTGAGAAGTGGAGTTTATGTCCCTCTCTCTGAGACTGGGCTTTGTGATTGCTTGACCTAAACAGAATATAATGGATGCAACATGGTGCCAAGTTCTGTGCTGAGGCCTTAAGAAGCTGACAGCTTCCATTTCTCACATTTTGGAGTGCTTGCTTTTGGAACCTGGACACACTTTTGTGAAAAAGTCAGGCAGCTACATGAAAGCGCACTGAGGTCCTGGTTGGCAGCCAGCACCGACCTACCAGGATGTGAGTGTGCCATCTTGGAAGTGGGTCCTCCAGCTCCTGTTCAAGTTGCCCTAGTTGATGCCACATGGAGCACAGATGTGATTTCCTCCCTGAGCTCTGCCCAAATTGCACATTGGTGAAATAAAAAAAAAAATGATTGTGATTTTTAAAACCTTGAGTTTTGGGTTGATTTGTTACACAGCAATAGTTAACTAGAACACACAGACAGATCAGCTTACTCTTTCCCTTGGTATGCTCAATCATAATTAGTGATGGTACCAGTGACACTGTCACCCATACATTATCTGAGCATTCATTCTAAATCTTTCCTATTCCCTCTTCCTTCATAATTAATGACTCACTAAGTTATGTAGTTTCAGATTTAACCTCTTGGATGCTTCTTTCATCTACTTCCTTTTCTCTATCCTTTGTAATGCCTTGTATATCTCTTGATGTTTTGCAGAAGACTCTTAATATATTTTTCAGCATCCATCTTTGTCCTGCTCAAAAGCCATTCTCTGCATTGCCGCAAAAATGCTCACAAAATAAATTTTAACCATGCTATTTCTTTGCTTAAATTCTTTTGATGAAATAAACAAAATATTTGAAAGATACAGAATCATTATCTCATTTCACTACTGAAGAGAGACCTAAGTTTGCAGGTTTAAAAATGACAACACTAAAATATAGATGTATTCTTATAAAATTTCCTACAGATCTCCTAACCTTCATTCTGCCCTTACCTCTGCTTCCATCAAACAATCACAACAATAACAATGTTTTACCTATACTAGATTAAAAAACTAGTAGCTGCCTTGGATTTCCAATTTGTCAGTGGTAAGAAATAAAAAAATAAAAATAAAAATAAAAATAGAACAATGTCTGTGGGTATTGTGGGTTTTGAGGGGGGTTGTTAGTCAAAATTTTAATACCCAGCTAAATCATCATTTGTAAACAAGAGAAATAGAAATGCAAGTGCTTAAAAAAAGAGTATCACCCACATATGCCTTCTAGAAATAAAAATGATTCTTTGGATTATTTTAGTCTGTCTTATCCTATTTGTAGTGGAACTTTCTAAGCCCAGTTATGAGATTGGATAATATTGCAGTAGCTACTGTACTGTTGCAGTGACAAATAAAGTAGCATTAGCTAACACTTTTCAAATATCTAATAGTTCAGTATTATGAGATAAATTGACTTCTGAAGGCTAGTCTGGAGGGACTAACTGCTATTTTAAAATCTTATTTCAATGAGAAAATTTATTTCCAGCTTTCATGCATCTAAGTTAATTTTTGGAGCATAATGTAGAAATATCTGAAGTAATTTGTCTTTCTGTCATACTAATGATTGCTTGAGTTTGATCGTATTACAGTGTATAGCCAAAATTCATACTCTTGATATTTAAAAGATACACATATTTATGAGAATGCTAAACAGTGTTTCCCTGAAAAAAGCATTCATTTTATTCCTTGCAGTTTCTCCACAACAGTAAAATGTTTAGAGATCAGATTCTGAGTCTGTTTCAAAGTGTGACATCCAAGAATTGGTTTCAGTTTGACATCAATTGGCATTTTTTTTTTTTTTCATTTTAAGGTTGTCTTGGGTCTGAATTATCATAGCAAATGACTGTCTTAAATCAGTAGGAGGCAGGTATGTAGATTTAGAAAGTGATATTATTAATATTTCAACACAGAAAAGATTTTAATACTTGGAGTACACATAACAGATATATATGGTACCAGTGAGTTTCCCAGAATCACATTTTAATTACAGGAATGTCTGGGTGTTACACATTCAGAGTAGCTTGCAAGTAATTGAAGTGCTCAAACAATTTTTCTTTAGGGGGAGATTTAAACTATTTTGCTTTTTCTAAGGTTGTTACCACAAACATGGTTATGTTGAAGCATGTGTATGTGTTTATAGGTTACATAATTCTAACCCAGATTCCACATCCAAAAGGGTTACATTAATCCAGAAATAATTTTACCAGGTAATCTGGTAACAAGTTTGACAGGCAGGAACGAGTGAAGGTGGGTACCTTTACCCCCATGGTGAGGAGAGTTGTATGTAAATGAGTTGTAGACTGAACCTTGCTTTTTAACTTTTTCTCTTTTAAAATTCTTCCTCTTCATAAACCTGAGAGAAAGCTATGCTTATTCCACTAAGTTACACAGAGTCCCATTAAAATGTACGACTGACGTCTTACAATGTTATGATGTAATTGCTTCTTTACACTTTTTCAACAACATATAATAGCCTATTGTATAAACACTGACTTTCCCAGCTCTGGGTACATAACACCTATTTAGTTGGAGAAAAAACATCTCAGCACCCTTCCCGTGTAACAGTCAGTTTGCTCAGCATCCACTAAGCTTTCAGGCATGCTAAAGGGAAGAACACACACAGGTCTGAAATGTCCTTAGAGCATCAGACTTTAGGCTCAGGAGGTTCCAAGAAAATGCCCAAGTGCCTGGCGGATACGACAGACACGTCTAAGTGTTTATTCTGATAAACCTTATCCCTGGAAAATCTGAGGTAAGTTCTCAGCCCCTCAACAGGAAGAGATATGCAGCCTGGAAGCAAGCACTGAAGACAGAATGCCCGTGTGGGAGAATTCCTTAGGATAGCGGGTACTAACTCAGGGGGATCCTGAGCTCTCATTTGGGTGAAAAGTTCCTCCAGGGCAGGGCTGCCACGTCTCCCCAGAATTCCTGGCTCGCAGGGCTCACCAGACCTGCTCAGTACATTTTTGCTGACGAAGCACAATCTGTCATCATATACATCAGCTGGAGCCCTCTCCCAAAGGACATTGTCATAAAAAATGGACGACTCCAGATTTGAAAATAAGGTATAGGTTGTGCTCAGGAAGGTTAAGGAAGAGGAGATGCCGTGGGAATCAGAAAGCATACAAATCTAGACATCATCTTTCCAAGAGATTGTAACAGCTTGGAGGGGAAAGCAGCGTGGCTCTATAAATAGTGAGTGAAATGGCAGGGCATTCACTCTGTAGAATTGCTCCATATGGTGAGAGGGGAAGACGACATCTTTTATTACCACACCTTCCCCAACAGCTAAACTGATAGCCTTGTAGCGAGGAGCTGCCAACGGCATGCTGCAAAATGACAGAAGCCCCACGGCTCCCTGAACTGCTAGATTGTACTCGTGCTCTGCAGAGAGCAGGGAAATCCCACTTACAGTGTAATCATAGCCACGTGTTGTCCTGTGCATGTGAAGCTCAGCCTACTGCCTGAGAGTCTACAGCATATGTCTGAAGGCAGGAAAGGAAACACAAGGAGAACCACAATTTCTTATAAACCAGCCATAAAAGGTCATTTTCCTTATCAAACCTGTTAATCTATTTATTTAGCTCTTTGAATTAATCCATTTGATTGAAACAATAAAAATGTTTACGAATCTCAGAAACATTAAGGAAAGGATCAGCTTTCTCTTTTAAATCAAGAATGCTGATTTACTATATATAAAATAGATAAATAACAAGTTCATACTGTATATAGCACAAAGAACTATATTCAATATCTTGTAGTAACTTACAATGAAAAGTAACATGAAAATGAATATATATGTACATGTATGACTGATACATTATGCTGTACACCAGAAATTGACACAACATTGTAAACTGACTGTACTTCAATAAAAAAATAAAAAAGAAGTGTAAGTATAGTGCCAGTAAAATCTGCTGATAGAGAAGGTTCTGGTGAAACAGTTTTACAGTTCTGCAAGCTTAGATTTTTCAACCATATTTGAATGTTATGTGGCTACCATGCCTTTCAAATGTAATATTTCATTATTTTAATCCAAGTTATACTTGTCTGTTTGCGGTTTATTGGAAAGAATTCTACTATTGCAGCAAAATTTAGTTATACTTTAATCCAGAAACCATTAATGACAATTTTAGTGGGCTCCTGGGGACATCCAGGTATAAGTTGATACCTATCTTATTCTGTGTTTATGTTGATTCATTTTCCTGAACAACCTAGACAAATAAATTGCTTGTCAATTCTACTTCAAAAAAAAAAAAAGAAAAAGAATGCTAAGATCATTGCAGATATCCTGTGTTAACATTAAATATTATTTTTGCTTCAAAATCTATGCATAGTGATTTTGGAAATAATTTGAAAACACAAGAGGTTTGAAGAAATACTGATATTCCTGCCTCTAATAGATACTTATTCTTAAAAATTTGTTGAATGTATTGTGGATCCATGAAAATGGGCTTATATTGTAAATACTGTTTTATAACCTTTATTTTTCACTTATAAATGTACTAGGAGCAAATTTCTATGACAATATATGTTTTTTAATTAACTTAAATGGCATAAGAAAAGTACACATATTGTATCATCTCAAGGCATGTATTTTAACAACATTTTTAATGTCTATATCGTATTCCATTCTGTAGGTATATCATAATTTATTTAACTAGTGTTTTGTTTTTAGAAATACAAGATTTTCCCACATTTCCCACAATATTATAAACAATGTATAAAGGAATTATCAATGGATATAATTCTTTACACTTATTTTTTCCCCTCCTTGAGATTATTCGGTAAAATTGGAATTTCTGAATTACAGGAGATGAGCTTTCTGAAGCCTTTCGTCATTGCTTCCAGAATGGTTATGCTCAGCTCTACTCCATCCACCCTGCGTGAGCCTATATGAAGGAGGGGGTGGTGTTTCATTTAAAAGTTGCAAAGAGTTTTTTCTCTCTAGAAATTATGTGTATTTCTTCAAGTGTGAATTGCATGATTCACATCCTTTGATTTTATTTTTCTATTGGGATATTTGCCTTTTATTTTTAATTTACAAAATCTCTTTGTGTAGTAATTAGTACATCCTTTATCTGACATATATGAAAGAGTTCTCATTTTGTCATTTGCTTTTGAAGTGTGTGTGTGTACCTTCATTATTGATGGATTCTGCATTTGCAAATTTGCCTACACACTAAAATTTCCTTGTAACCCCAAACTGATATTTGTCATGTTCTTGTGGTCATTTGTGGACATTCACACAGCAGTGAAAAGTCTGAGTGATGTGACATGGTAGTTCCCAGCGGAGGTCCCACAAGGTAATCCTCTGCCTTCTTGTTTCACCACACATACTGTAAACAACTGTCCTGTTCACAGTCTGTTTAGTGCCACGTTTTCTACATATTGGCGCTTTTCGTTGGTGATTTCACTGTTTAACATGGCCCCCAAAGGGTAATGCTGAAGTGCTGTCTGTGTTCTAAGTGCCAGAAGGCTGTGATGTGCCTTACAGAGAAAATACATCTTCAATAAACTTCATTCAGGCGTGACTTATAGTAGCTGTTGGCCATGAGTTCAATGTTAAGCAATCAACAATGCATATTAAGTAAGGTACAGGAACGCATGTAATCTTATATATTAATTGACTGATGAAAATGTTGGGGTCAGAGGCTTGCAGGAACCTAGGGCTGTACTTCCCCTTGGAGCAGTGCTTCAGTATTTGTTAATTCGGTGCTCACGGTGATATTACAGAACATTACAGCGAACAGCAAGAATTGAATATACCTATGCTTTTTTCTTCATCACATGTAGACGTTTACAGTTTTTATCTACTCAGATATTCCCGTCTGTTCTTTGTGGATTGTACCTTGGTGCTGTTCTCAGTATAGGGAGAACCTTTATGCTCCACACTCCATATTCTCCACGTGGGAAGACCTCTACTGCAGTAACACACCTGGCTTCTCTTTGAGCTGCCACTTACCTGAGTGGTGAATTTGGGAGAAGAGACAGCCCCCTTTACTCCTTTGCCCTGAATCTGCCCCCTTTCTGCAAACAGCACACATCCTCTGATCCTTGTTTTATAGGGTGCCCCCCACCCCCGCCACCCAAGTGCAGGCCTGCAGGTGGTCAGCACTGCCTGTAACTGAGAAAGTCAGCTGCTGGGGGACAGCATTAGCAGGCCCGTTGCCATTACTGACTTCAGCCGTGTTCTCTGGTATCTCACTTAACAGTGAAAGTGCTCATCATCCCTCTGACTCCCCGGTCTGTGTCTCAGTGGGTTACGAGCTAAGACAGGGAAAGAAGGGATGTTTCTGTAGTAGCTCCCCGCCACTTAAAAGGTCCTTTCATTTTAAAAATGATACAAATATTCATATATGGGCTTCTAGTTCTTCTTTGGCTTTTTTTTTTTTTTTCCTCTGAACTTTTTGTTTCAGGGTAGCTGATACTACAGTTGGATTTCTCCTTTTTTTAAATAGGGCACTGCCACCCGGGTCAAAGGGAGCAGATCCTGTCAGCCCCTGTATCTGGGGTGGGGGCAGGTCTTCTCTCATCCCTACCAGCCTTATTTTCTGCGGTCCAGCTCCTGTTTACCTTGGCTTCGTATCAGACACAATTTTTCATCTTGATTCTTGGAGTGTTTGACACTCAGCCTGTTTTGACACAGCTGCTATCTCTTATTCCCATTGACTCTGTTTTTTTGAAATTCATGTTCCTGCCCCTCCCTTCCTGCATCAGTGTCCTTTAGATCTTAGGTGTTTGACTCAGATTTGAGCCAAAGTTTAGTGACTCTGTTCAAACTTAGTCTCAGAGCTCTGGATTTCCATTTCCTGAGGCCCTGTTAACTTCATGTTGGTTTCCCCTAAGTGCCATCACCCATTGCTTTCTGGGTGCTCGGTGGCAGCAGCAATCGTGCTCTTGCCTAGTAGGAAATAAACATAACACACGTGCCCAGTTTTGCTCAGGTCCTGCACTGGCTTTGCAGACATCGTGGCTCTCTCAGCGTGGGGTTCAGCTGTTGCGTATGTGGGCAGCTGCCCCTGATCTAGCTCATCGCGATTTCCACAGTGGGGATCACCACTCCAGGGAGGGGACTCAAAGGCACTAAGGCAGTCCATTAAGGAAGAACAAGCTAGGACCAGTACTCTTCTTTCGTGTGACATTACCAATACTGACCCAGAAACCTGGCCTTACTGAATGCTGAGGCACCTCTAATAGAAAAGCTGTCCTCCAGAATAGAATGGCCTTGGACACTATGACTGCCCCGGAAGGAGGCACCTGTGCCAGTATCCAAGCAGAATGTTGTGTGTTCACACCTGATGAGTCTGCTAATAAATCACATGAGGGCACAAGTGAAGACCCTGAGTGATCTGACCCCCAGCCTAGGAGACTTAATACATCAGTGGTTTGGCTCACAGGGCTCTTGGTGGAAAAAAATGTTACTGGTTTTGGGAATCATCCTGTTTTCTCTTACATGCGCCTATGTTATTACTGTGATGTCTGCCACCAGAGCAGCCAGTTAGCTGGCAAACAAGTCCCTCCATGCTAGTGAGGCCCCTTGCTGACCACTGCTCAGGGCACATCTTGGAAGAAGGGGACGTGTGAGATGGTACGAGCCGGGCATGAGGGGTGGAGTGTTGGAGGAGGTCATTGAGAGAATGTGATAACCAGTTGACCCATGAGTTGCATCCAGGCAACTGGAGACTCCTCACTCCCTCCCCTGTGCTTGGGATTTATATTCTGCCCGCTGTTCCCACAATGAGAACCATTTTCAAGGATGCAGCCTTGAGAAAGTAATACGTCATTGAGACCATCTGGATGGTATATGTGACTGAACCCAGTTAAGGCCTCTGTATAAACTCTTAAGATTCTGATGGACAGGTACAGGGGTCTACTCATCTTGTGATGCCCAAGACAAGTCTCCTATGTAAGTTCCTCTGCTTATTAAACCTGCCACATACCAAAAAAACCCAACCCAACCCAACAACAACAACAACAGCAGAAGAACAAAACCCCCCAAAACAGAAGGGGAAATAAAACTCAATCAAAATCAACTGGATTGAAAGCCTATTTTTCCCCCTTACCAAGCTGGGTAAACTGCCATGTGAAGACAAAGTTTCCTCATCTATAAAATTATGATAATATTAATAATCATTCAAAAAGTGGGAGAATGTTTGCATGGTACCTAGCACAGTGCTTGGGAATGATAGAAGCTTGATAAATGTTGGTTAAGTGTGGGATTTATTGTTTCCTTCTTTTCTTTGGGTGAGATGTGAAGTATCGTCTTTTGGCATGTTCACAGAACAAACTATTTCAAAGTACTTTCCATGCATCCTTTGTAAATTACTTTCTTCCATAAACTACTGAAAAGAGCAAGCAAGCCACAGACTCCTTCAGGAAACATGACACTTCTAGGGATCCTGTTAGAAATGGTTGAACCTGGATTGTGTGGTCACAGAAGCTGTGGGGTCTCCTGTCACCAACTCTTGGATGTTCTCAGTGCCTTTGTTCAAGGTTCTCTTTTGGCTTAGGTCATCCTTTGCTCACATTCCCCACCCTCCTCTACCCTGGCCTTGTGCCTGGGAAACAGCTTTTGCGACCCAGTCTTGGTAGCATCTTAATATAGCCATGCCTTCCTTCCTCTCTCGGGTAGATGGACTACTTCCTCCTTTGGGCTTCTTTGCAGCCCATCAGTGTGTCTCACATAGAACCTGCTATAGGCCAAGGTCTTCATTTGTTATTGTGATCTTTCCTTCAATTTGGTGTCCCGAGACCCAGCACACCATTTGGCATATAGTAAGTGTTAAATAAATGTCTGTGGAAGGCATGAGTAATGAATTAACAACTGCTGAAAGAGAGAAGTTGTGATGGAGGTCATCACAGACAATGGCTCGCACACTGTCCTTCAAGTGCCGTGGGATGCCAAATGGGGCCTTCAAACAAGGGTTTAACACCTGCTTCCTATATTTTTTTTGCAGAGATAATCATTGGTTGAGTAAGGTTGAAAGGTGACTGGCATATTTGTTGAACCAAAATGCTTCAGCCGAAGTTTCAAATGACTGCTTGTTTCATAAAGTGCTTGGGGTAAATAAGCCTAATTTGTATAATATACACTGACCCCTGGTCATTGGAGAGTGGGTGTGTAACCTCATGTGTATATCTTCCCCTGGGCCTATAAATTAATATTAAATTCGATTTATTTAAAAGGCCTTGGCAACAACAATATTTCTTTGAAAACTTTGTTTTCTTAGTGTCTTCTACAATTAAGATGTTCATCATTTCAATTATCTATCTTATTTTAAAATTAAGGGAAGCAATTGATTGAGTAAATAAATACATGGGGAAGAAGAGAAAGTCTTTCTTACCATATAATTGATAGATACTCGCTTCTCCAAACAATATCTGTAGACACTTCCCTCTACAGGAGGTTCTCACCCACCATCCCTTTTGAGTGTGTGTTGGATTTAGTGACTCCTTTCCAAAGAATAAATAAAGGAAAGGGAAAGATAGTAACCCTAGAGTAGAGAAACTTGGCAAACACTACCTTAACCAAAGATGAAGGCTAATGTCACCAGTGATGTCATATGGATATCAGGTACCCTTGATATGAAGTGACGAGAAAGGCATTTCACCTCTGTGCTGTTTTTCCTAAACCCCCATAACACCAATCTAATCTCGAGAAAAAATAAGAGAGAAATTCAGATAGGAGAACATAGAAAGGATATCCAACTTGTCCACAAGACAGCCAAGGTCATGAAAAACAAGGGAAGGCTGAGAAACTGTCACAGACGTGGGGAGACTGGAGAGACATGTTACTCAATGCACTGTGGTACCATAAGGTGGGTCCTGGAACAGAGAGAGGACAGTGATGCAGAAACCGGTGGCATCCAAATAAAGTCCAGAATTTAGTTAGTAGTTATCTGTCAATGTCAGTTTCTTAGTTTTGATGAATGTGTCATAGTAATGTAAGATGTAAAAAATGGGGAAACTGGATAAGGGGTATTATGAGAACTTTCTGTAATACCTTTGCAGCTTTTCTGTGAATCTAAAATTATTCCAAAATAGTTTATTAAAAAGAAATAAGGGAAGCAGATGCCCTAGTCACTCATAAAAGTGACAGAAACACCTTCCGAGTGGACAGGGGAAAATGAGCCTCTGTGGATGGCTTTGTGTAGGGAGACTCCTGCTGTAGTACAAATTAACTCCTATTGTACCGAAAGCTTTTCTAAGAGAAAAGGACTAAATTAGGAAAAAAAAATGGAAAGAGAATATACATATTTTGCAGGTTATGTAATCTATACTGGCATTTTTTTTTTTGCAAGGTAAAGGTGAATTTCTTTTACGTGGTAAAGCTCAACTCCACAAGGATTGGGAGATCTTTTTCTCTTTTAAAAAATGCCATCATCTTGCTTTTTGGGAAGCTTTACTTACTACTTTCCTGGATTTAACAGTTAAGGCTTTGGTGAGCTGTTAGGACAATGGGTTAAATAACCTCTTTATTAATCAACAAGTGCAATATATTTTTTGGCAAACGTTAAGTTTTTTATTTAATGTGGAAGTTAAAAAAAAAAAAGAAGAATGGTAGACAGTTCTCTGGAAATCTACCAAGGCTTGAGGAGAGAAATGGTAAATTTTCTTGTGTACAGACTAAAAATACTCTTAGCCCAAACCCCCATTCCAGAGATGTGATTAGGCAGAGAAAGAAATTGTACAATGTTTACCTCTTTGATTTTTTCATTTGTAGTCCAGCATCAGCTCAGCGTACATATCAGTTTTCATCCTTAAATGCGCATGAAACCAAACCGGGGGTTTTGCAGGGCTCTAATTGCTCTATGATTTGATGTTACTGTGCAGTGAAGCTGTGCTAGTTAATTGTTTTCCTGACTGAATTTTCATCTCTTTCTCTCCCCACCTGCCCCCATTCTGCCCGAAGGAGCCTATAAAGCAAAAAACAAACAAACAAAAATCTCTCAGAAGAGCATCTTTCATTTTCAGAAGCATCATTTGCAGTGGGTAGCAGCCTCATCATAATATGGGTGATAATGATGACGGATAATTGTAACTCTTAAGTGGTTTCAGCTTATGGTTATTAGGGGAGTGAGCAAAGCGAGGATGGGTGTGTGGAAGAAAAATATGGTTTACTCTGCTTTAATTGCCTTTTCCAGCATTTCGAACAATAGACTGAGAAAGTCATCTCTTTGCATGTCTTGCTAGACTCTAGTGGAGGGTGGGTATGTGGCTGTGGATAACAGTCCATTGGAACATTATGTGATATGCAGCATGATTACTGGAGGAAAATTCATGGAAACAAATTAGATATTTGATTAACCACTTTAAATAATGATCGATTTATATGGCTTTCTGTACCCTGCCTTTTTCATACTAATCAATAGCTCAGGCAATATATAAACAACAGCCTTCTGTAATAAATAATTGCATTGTATAATGCTAGTTAAATTTAGAAATTCCTATTTTATTGCAGTTCTCACTCATAAAAGAATGTGCCAAATAGTAATTGAGATTGAGTTAGAGTCTCATAATGCTTTGCTTCACGATCCAATCCAGGAACTGTTTCTCTCTGAAGACCCATAGAAAGAGACCCCCTGGGGAGTGATGACTGGCTGAGGAAGAGTGGGATGCGGGGGCAGGGAGTGGGAAGAATAGAAAACAAAAAGCTTGGTGTGGCAGCTTGCCTCTTCTGGACCCCAGTAAACCATTTTAATAGAAATGGGCGGGAGGCAAGGAAGTGCCAACTGGAAAAGCCCGAGAAGCAGGCCCTCTGTCCTCAGGAGAGCAAAACGTCTCAGACAATAAGATGGGAGATTTATTATGAAGAAACCAAATGTGCTGTTTCCCTCTCCCTGGTGTTTCCAAAGCCCTTAGCCTGACAAGAGAATGCAGGCTCCACTTAGCTCTACTCGCTCCGGGAACGTCACTGGCTGCTCTGAGACTACATGTCTGCTGGCTGTGAATCAATTATCTCCTTGCCCCCATTCCCAAGGATGGGTGTATGACCCTACTCCTTAGATACTTCCATCATCATCTCCAAGAAAAATGAAGGTCTCCCATGTGGCTAGAAGCAAATGGGAGAAAACGGAGCTGTGCTGTGTTGGTTTTATAATTGGAGGGTGTGTCCTCATCCCCATGCACAGAGCAATAAACAGGAGAGCCATCTGGAAGGGCAGGACTTCCCATTGAAAGTATGTAGTAACTGTATTTTGAACATTCCTTGCAAACCCCAATAAATGTGCTTTCACAACTGTAGCTCAAAATATAATGGAAAATGAGATCCGCATGGAAGGGGAAAGAGTCAAGTGAAGCCTGTTTGGTAAATAAGGAATGCAAAACCTGGAGCTGCTTCTGCAAAGCTGTTTAAGTTGTGTGGTCCTGAAAGAATTGTTCTTCCTTTCCTGGCGTATCTGTCAGTGTCTCTTTAGCCAACCGGAGTGATGGGAGCTCTAATATCAGCTCAAAACAACCGCAGCTAATTGTGTCCAGCATCTTCCTTCTCTTTTCCCCAACCTGGGATGAACTCTCTCTGTTTTTGCTCTTCATTAAATTTTGCCTCCTCTTCACGGTCAGCTCAGATTCTACTTCTGTTTTAACAGATCCCACTCTCAGTGTTCTCTTCCTTTTTTGGAATTCTATTGGTACTGCCAAATGATTTGATTATGAGGATGCTTGAATTTTTAACAAGTAGCTTGTCTTTCCAACTAAACAGTAAGTTCTTTGAGAGCAGCAGACAGGTCTCAGTGCCTTTTGTGGTTTCACCAATGAACTGGTCACAGTGATGAATTCATGGGTGATAACTAATAAATATTTGTTAGTTGATTGACTGATTCAGAAGCCTAAAGACCTTTTCCAGATATTTCCAGTCTAGCACAGGACATTTTCTTATGGCAGGTATAATCATTTAGGAAAAGTGTTGAAATGGTCATGTGTCATTAAGTTCCAGATTACTGCTCAGACATGGGTAATGTGCTTAATCAGGCTGTCAATCAGGATCCAACTGGGGGATCTTGAACATAGAATTTAGAGTATATTTGCTTCTGCAATCTGAGCAAAGCTCTAACCAGAGCGCCTCTCATGTGATTCCTCTTCAGTCAAATTTACCTTCCTCTTGGACATCCCTTTTCTCTGTTGACTGTTTGGAACCGACCCATCAACTTGGCTTTACTAGGGCTGTAGTATTGAGTCAGCAACTGAAGATTTAAATGACTTCAATAAAGGTAGCTTTGGGAGCATTTAGAAGTCCCTCAAAAGTGAAATCACTAAGTGATTTGTAAACCTGGGATAAACTTGGTACCTAAAAGCATAATTATGATTTGGAGTTACAAATCGCAAAACAGAGAGGCAAACCAATGCAAATACACGGTTCAACCTTGCGTGCATATAGTCATATCTTATAGGACACTGTAGCCTGGAATGATTGACTCAAGAACATCTGATAGAATCCTCAGGTTCCTTTACCCGCATCATGAATGGAAATCCAGTCTTCCAAAGTTCTCCCTTTCTCATTGCCAGGGTCCCCAGAATGGTTCAAATGCTTTTCCAAGTAGCATTGTTCCTCTCATTGCCAGCATGAGTTCATCATTCACCCTTTCCACTTACGCCATGGCTTTGCTAGTTACTATGTTGTTAATGACTGTTGAACCCCAATGATCATAAGGTTCCCCCAGGCACTGCCTTGTTTATCAACTCTGGGCTTCTAATTTGGGATTCAGGGACTTTTATAGGTGTCACTCATCTCTTCCAGTTGATTAAGAAAAGGCAGGTGATTGTTTGGCTATCGTTCATTCATTCATTCAGTACCTTATTAAAGACAATGTAACGTAGGAAAGAATAAAGCAAATAGCTTTGGAAATCAGGACCAAAGGAGAATATAGGTAGGAAACTAATAAAGCAAGGAGTGAGCATAGTATACCAAAAGATACATTACAGGTATATGGTCCTAGAGAGTTTCTAGATGTGGGATATAAATTTGGCTTAACAATTCCTAGTAGCCATAATAAAGATGGAAATCAAACAGGGACAGAATTTACTCTGTTCACATTTACAAACAAAGTGACAATTTAGGAGACTACAGCTTTTTTTTTTTTTTTTTTTTTTTTTGTACTGAGAGTAACAGGAAATGTTTCCCCATGGGTCTTGGTAAGCAAGATACTATGTCACGGTAGTGGATGGTGCCTTCAACAGTGTCTTTGTGTTAAGGTTTGTTTTGTCCTTCAGTGTTAGATTATAATGTCCTTCAATGTCAAGCTGATGGCTGTACAGCTTGGTAGTGTTCTTCCTTGATCCAAGGCTGAGATTTGAAATGTCTGGGGGAATCGACAGACTGTATATTCTCCAGACAGTTTTCCATCAGTATTATTTTGGGCAAGTGCTTCCTTCCTGTCTTAACTCCTAAGAGGCAGTGTAGTGAGTGGTTAAGCATGCAGGCTCTGGAATCAGACTCCCTGAGTTCAAGAATCATCTCTACTATGACCCTCAGTTTCTTTATCATGAAAAAAGGCTAATGCATTCCTCCTAGAGATGTTATTAGTATGAAATGAGATAATGTGTATTAAGTGCTAAGCATTGGGAGTTATCCATAAATGTGAGCCTTTGCCATTAGACCACAAACAGAGAGGCTTTGCAGTCTCAGTGCCTTTCAGGGGACATAGTTCACCTTTTTTATTTGCCTCTCTTCTGTCCCCTTAGGTGTAGGAAGGGAATCAACACCACTGTCAGGCCTCAATTCTTCTTGCTGACACCGAAGAAGGGTCCCCAGACTGAGCTCATGGGCTGGACCCTTTTATCCCCTCAGAATGGACAGTTTCTCCATTTTGCACCCAGCACAGGTATTTAAGGGACAGCCCATTTTCCCCTCTTCTCGGAGATGTTCAGACCTGAGTTTTAACATGTCTCTTCACTTTCGCATGAAGTTGATCGATTCCTTTTGTAAAGAAAACTCTGGTTAGTCTGCCTTGACCTACCTATACTCCTTAAAGGGCACTGAGAGTAAGCCTTCTGAGACACTTACAGTCGTCAGCTGGTCAAGCCCAGACCGCACTAGTCTGAGAGACTGCACTGTGGCCCCTACGTTCAGGCAGCCCCGTGTTTTATAAGGAATGTTCTCTAATTTCCGTTGTGCCTACCATGGATTGTATTAGTGCAGATGGTGATGGCAGAGCCGTATTGGAGCTGTGTCAAAAGGAAAAATCAATATACCAATCCTGTCCTTTTTAAAGATTTCAATATTTTGTTTAAAACATGGATTTTTGCAGTAATTTTGCTTTATTAAAATATGATTTATCTTGATTCCTGAGTTTTTTCACATCTGTCCAGTTTTTGCAGCCAAGGCCAATGCCTCACTCTCCTCACCCAAATCCAGGCCCTGTGTGCAGATGTGGTCATTTGTTGCTATCCTAGATCTTAAAGCTATTTGACCTCTAGACCTGAGGGCAGTTGTTCCCAAATGTAGACCTGTGATAAATTTTCACCAACTGAGGAGAGATAAGATAATGAAGGACAATGTATTATGTTTTTTGACAAGTTAATTTTAAATAAAATAATACTTTTCTTACTCTCTTTGAGTTAAAATGCAGTTTATTAAAAAAAAAACCAAACAAACTCAGAACCTTCAGAAATAACATTTAGTAAATAACGACGCTAATAGACAGTAGTAGCTTTTTAAACATGTACGTGGGCAGAATAAAAATGTAGTGACTCAATTAAAAAATAATTAACTACTCCAGGAAATTCTACACATGTGTGAAGCTTGGTTTTCTCTCCCACACTAGGACAGAGGAAGGAGTCTGGACAAAGGAGTGGTCACTGGAAGTCCTTGGCAGGGGGCAAGAGGTAAGGAAGTTAGCTGGGAGGAAACTAGGTATACTCTAAGGATAAAGGATGCAGGTGAGTAGCACCTCCGTGTGCTCAACCAGGACAGGCTCTCAGGGATGCACAGGCCCAGAAGCAAGTGCCAGGATATGAAAACAGCTCAAAACCAAGAGCAAATGTTGAGCTACAGTGGTAGGAGAGAGCCTGTGTGCACGTGAATTCTCTAGAGGATTCTGTTAGAGGACCAGTTGTTTTCCAGCTGGCTTTTATTCCTGCTCTCTCCTCAGAGAGCTTTGAATGCACCAAGCTGCAACCTTAGGGAGATTTTCTTTGGAGAAGAAAGATATTTTCTAGTTTATCTAGTGAATTTATAAAACCAAGAAGGATCGGGATGCACTGAATATGGAACAATTCCTGGAAAGCTGGAGCTACAGTCTCTCATTACAGTTATTAAAGGAAGCCTGACTTCACATAGCAGGTAGCTGACAAATGGTGCTCACCAAGGAGAGAGGGAGCCTGGGAACGTAGGTTAGTACCAAGGCTGGTATTTCCATGAAATTGCACATGTTTGTCAGAATACTCTCTACCTTTGGAAAAGTAGATATTTTAATTTTTCTTACTGTTGCTTGGTATTATTATTACTTTTTTTTTTTTTTTTTTTTTAGTTGGAGGTAGTTTGAAGTTGGGATCAGATGACTCGAGCATAAGCTTTGGCTTTTTCATATACTTTGGTAGCTGTATTACTTTAAGGAGGTCACTGTATTCCCTGGGGCCTCGTCTTCCTCACGTATAAAAAGGAGGAATTGAATTTCATTAGATTTTCCTGAATTCCAAAATGTTATGATTTGTTATGATTTTTATGATGACTTGGAGGAAACATATACTCATTCCTATAAAGCATTTCTTGTTGCCCCCTTTCAAGTTCAGAAAAATACCCTAGATCTGAGCTGTCGGCAGGGAGATTTCCACCTTCAGTCTGGAAGTGTTTGCTGTTCAGTTTCTTATATTATTAAGTTATTTGGGATTATAAGGAGGCCATTGAACTGCTTTGGGCCTTAATCTGCTACCTCTATAAGACACTGTGTCTTTATTCCTGTATCATAATCTTGATGTCTTCTAGATGAAAAAATTAACTATTTGTTTTGTTTGCTAGCATCAGTGTTAACAAATAGAGATAGGGACGCTGTGAAGTTAGGTTCCCGTAGCAGGCTGTGCACAATGGTACCACCCCCAACCCTTCCCGCCACGGGCAAATCTCTCCCATTCCATGGACCAGAGCACTGGAATTGCACTGTTTATTCTTTGCTTTAGGCATTTCCCATCTCCCTGGGCTGCTCTTTAGCCAGTTACGCCTTGATGTCTTTGTTTTTCTTCCTTTACCAGTCAAGGTGGTCTTAGTCATGCATGCTCCAACCTTGTGTGCATGGCTCTCTTCCAAAGTGCTCCAGTTCTCTGGCGCTTCCTACCAAAGCTATACTGAGTGGGGAGGCAGCGTCCAGGTGACTCAGAAACCCAGATCCCAGACTATGGAAATTTTCTTCTGAAAAGTCTCAAAAATTCCAAAGGCCATACACATTTCAAATAAAAACACTCTCAAGCGAGGCAATTCAGGGAGTAGCTAATTTTTAGATTTGATACAGAAGTGATCACTAATGTTTGACTAGGTCAGCTCCTGTTGCTTTGTGAATGCAGTAAAACTCACCAGATCATGATTGTTCAGTCTTTGTCTACCGTGAACTGACACCTTCAGACAGAATTCTCAGCACTAACTTTGTATCTCATTGCTGTTGTGTTTTTTTTTTTTTTAAAGAAGCTATCTATTTTAAGAATATATTTTCTCAACTCAGTCTTTTTCTTGGTGATAAGATAGGGGTGGAAAAAATAGTTACACTTCAACATAATATCTTATTTCCTAGAGGCAGCTGGTTGCCAATTAAGCAGAAATACTGTAAAATAGCAGGTGGATATTTACCCACAAACAACAGGGAGCTGAGGAAACAGAGAAGGGCCTCAGGAAAGAAGTTGTTATTGCCAATAAGAAAATGATTAGCGACTTGGGTTGTCTTCTTGCAATGATTTTATCCCCATATTTAGCTGAAATGTCCTTACCTGTCCTTTTCCAACTCTTCTATATTTAAAGTAAATCTACTCATATCTCCACTTGTGTTTGCACTTACTTTGAAGTCACGGGAATAGCTTGTGGGTTGGAACGTCTCTGATGTTTACATCCTTCCTTGATCCCGTGTTCCCCTTTCTCTGAGCCTTCTCTGACTCTCCAGGCGCAGTCTGCCATTTCCTCTCTGTGCTCCCTCACTCCGTGCTTATTTCTATCACAGCATGGATCATAGCACGGAGTAATTATGTGTTTAACATCTTTGTCTCCCTGACTGTTAGCTCTTCAGGGTTAGAGAACCTGGCAAATGGAAGTTTCTCAGTGCTGGATGAATGAACCAATACATGAATGAATGAATGAATGGTGGACGAGTGATCTACCTACTTATCAGCCAGCTGCCCTTCTGAGCCACTAACCATCATCATGGAAACCCCCCAAATTTGGTGTTAGGGTGATCACCTCAGTTCAGCATGAGACTGCTCTGTCTCATGATCAACAGTGAGGTTTTAGTTGCAAGTCATAAGCAATATATTCTTACAGCCTTTTTCACAAGGGATGATTGAGTGAATTTCCCCCCTCATTTAGCAATCCATGGAGCATGGCCAGCTGGCTTGTCACAACTGCAGCCCACAGGGATGCTTGGCCACATCTGCCCTGTGACTTGAAAGCCGCTGACCCTGAGCTCCACATGCCAAGGCGATCTTGAGCTGTTGGGCCACAGATGAGGGAGATGGCTTTGGGGGAAGAGAAGGTTGGCTTTTCCAGATGGCCCAAAAGAAGTTTGAAGCTTATAACTAATATAGTACCTAACACCTAACAGGCACTTATTAAATATTTTAGGATGAGTAATTGAATGAATCCCAATGCCAGACCACTGACCTCATCCTACACCATAGCAAATTCATTCTCTCCCTCAGAGCACTCAGGCTTCATGTTGCCTTTTGCTGACTTCTTGGCTGTTATTAAAACTACAGGAAACTAGTGCCCAATTTGCTTGATAAAATATAGATTCCAATGTGGTTTATGTGGTAACGATACTGGGTAGGGAGGTGGTCAGGAGGAGCCTGAATTTACCATGCAATTTCTCGTAGGGTTTCTCTTGGACTCCCCTCTGGGCAGGCAAATCTTAGAGCCGGTGACTTCAGGCCTCTGGATGGGTTGAGAGAGTAAGTGATGCCAAGAGATGCTGGGTTCGTCTGCTGTCTCACGTAGATAAGAATAGCTTGCTGGTCAGGAGGGACACAAAGGGAGTATCACCAACACGAGGCAGGCTTAGCCCAGATCCCATGATTGTTTTAGACTTTGGAACAGCTCTTCTGTTCAAAGTTCTGTTTTCTCCGGGAATCTCCTCCTCCAAACCTGAGTGTTCTCTTGTTGTTTTCAACCCAAGGTTTAGGAGTTTTGTGAAAATTAATTTTTAAAAAAGGAAGTCCTTTTTATTGTTTAATGAGAATGGCATGTTTAGCTGAAAGACAAAAACTTTTCTTATTTGTGTTAGGCCCTGAAGACCACCAAATGAGAGGGAGAAAATGGTACCTTAGAAAAATAACCGTGCAGGGAGAAGGGTGTAGCTCAAGTGGTAGAGCGCATGCTCAGCGCCCAGGAGCTCATGGATTCAATCCCCAGTGCCTGCTCCAAGTGGAAATCAATGAGGAAACCCAATTACCTCCCCCTTATAAAACAAACAAGCCAAAAATGTGTGCTTTCATTTGAAACAAAACAAAACAAAAAAGAAAAAAGAAAAATAACCATGCAGATTTTCTCATAAGGTTGACTCTGTTGATTTATTGGCTCATTTATTGAGAGCTGTGTACAAAGCACTAGTCAGGAACCTGGAATGCAGAGAGGGCTGGACATGGACTCAGCTCTTAGGGACCTTATTGTTTAGTACAGGAGTTAAGGCATAGATGTAAGTGACTATTTTACAAGACAGGTCATAGTAAGGGCCAAAGACACAGGAATAAAGTGCCGTGAATTTATAGAGAAAGTGGGCCAGCCTCTCTGCTGGGAAAAACAGGGATGGGCCATGGAAGATGTGGGCCTGAAGGATGGGTAGAAGTGGTGGGCAGGAGGTTCCATGACAAAGTGGGAAAGTGAGGATGTGTGTTTTCATTTGGCTTGAGTACAGTATGATTGACCAGAGGAAAGAGAAGGGGAGAGAGAGAGAGAGAGAGAGTATGAACTAACCCTAGGTACATGGAACAAAAACCACTGGATTAAGTCACCTCAGAGCCCATACAGCTCTTGTTCTCCAGTTATATGAGAACATGTTTCCTTCTATTTAGGCCAGTTTGAGTTGGGATTTCTGTTGGTTGTTACAGAAATTATCCTAACTGATGATAAAATTTTATTGGAAAGAGAGATTGGAGCCAGACTGTTGAGGAATTTAGACAATATTTCAAAGGCAATGTGAAGCCATTTAAGCTTTTCCAGCTGAGGAATGAGGTAATTAAAACTTTAAGAAAATTAATCTGGCAGATGTATGTAGGATGGTTTAGAGGAGGGAAGAGTGTATCCCTAAGGAAGTCGTATAATCCGTATAGTAAATGTCTCCACATGTGGAATTCTAGTGACTACGGAATGTAGTCTTCATCTTAAGTCAAGTGAAATTTTGCATGTTAAAATGTAAAATGATCTCTGTATGGCTAAGGAGAAGTCCTAGATTAGCAAGATCCCTTTGGGTCCTTGCATTGATTTGCATGGTATAGTTTTGGTTTGCCTTGTTCTAATCAGATCTATGTATTCTTCGTTACCCTATATAAGAAAGAAAGGGTGATCTATACCAGCAGGCTCCTCCGTGCAATAGGCATCTTTTCCTCAACCAGTGGTTGTGGATTTCCAGAGGTTTGACCTCTAGTACCAGTGGTATTCATCAGCGAGCATTCACAAAAATTTTGAAAAGAGCAAACAATAAATCGGCACCTGGGACCCGATTCTGCCATTTATTTTGTGAATTTGAAAAAAATTAATTAATTTCTCAAGCCTCAGTTTTGTCATTTGTAAGATGGAGATGGTACCCATACCAATTCCTTTTTGGTGGGTTATTGTGAGGACTAATGAAATGATATAAGTACACATATAGTAAACGTCAATAAATTTAGTTGTGTTTGTATTTGCTACTTGTTTTAATCACCAAGAGGCTTGGAATGGGAGATTAAAACTTCTGTTCCCATAGGAAGCATGAAGTCTACTAGTTTGTCTAGATGGGTGATTTTCTTTCTGCATCAGATACCAATTCAGTAGGCATTGAGGAAACATTTCATATCTGATTCTCAGAGGGCAGAAAAGAGAAATAGGCAATAATAAAGACACTTTTGGGGATATTTAAAATACAAAAGACTTTGATCTTTAGTTTTTGTTAACTTACAGATATGACTTTAAAAACGATTATTGAGATAAAAAGGAGAATTGAACCAATGAACTGGAATGAGGAGATTTCAGCTTTTGAAGAGTGACAATTCAAAAGAGAAATGTTGAATGTTGATACTATCTCTGAATGTTCTCTGTGGCTATCTGCTGAAAACTGCTATGCTACATCCTCTTATATTTGCTTTAATCTAATTTTAACCTAACAAGTTGTAAAAGTAATATTTTCTATTCAAATATGAGAAGGAGATACGGGACTGAGACCTTTCCTGCCTGGGCTGTCTTAGGGACCTCCCAATAATGCCTAACTCCAAATACCTAGGCTTCTCCAGTCTTGCTTTATACTTAAACTTTTAATTTTGAAATAATTTTAGACTTATAATTAAGTTGCAGAAATAGTATGGAGAGTCCCATGTACCTGTCACCCAGCTTCCTCTAACGTTAATATCTAATATAACCATATACCAGTTAACAGCACTAAGAAGTTAATATTAGGATAATCCTGTTAGTTCAGTGACTGACTGTATTTGGATTTCCCCAGTCCCTCCACCAGTGTTCTTTAGTTCCTCTAAGAGCCAGTCCAGGATCTCACATTACACTTAGTTGTCGTGTCTCCTTTGTCTCTTCCAACCTATGACAGTTCCTTGGGCTTTCCTTGTCTTTCGTGAACTTGCCACTCTTCAGGAGAGCTGGTCAGGTATTCTGTAGATGTCTGTCAATTTGCATTTGTCTGATGTGTTCTCATGGTGCTTTGGAAGTTGTGCCTTTTTGGCAAGAATATTGCATGAGCTTCTCATGCAGAGAATCATATGAGGGGGTTCATGGTGCTGATGTGTCTCATTGCTGGCAATGTTAACTTGTCACACAGTTAAGGTGCTGTCTGCCTGTCTTCTCCATGGTAAAGCTACTGTTTTCCCTTTGGTAATTAATGACTTTTTTGAGTCAGTGCAAATATTCTACTCCTTGAGCTTTCATGCACAAATTTTAGCATCCATTGGTGGCTTGTGCCTGCAGTGATTTTTACTGTGTTTTTCTGATAGTGGTTTTCTACTCCCCTCACCCCTTCTACATTATTAATTGGAATTCTTCTATGAGAGATCATCTTGATTTTTGAAAACTGATAACATTTTCCTGTGACTTCCCAAGGAGCATTTGTATTTTAAAAGTGACATTATCATGAATTTTTTTTTTTTTTTTTGCTTATTGCAAACACAATACAGATTCAATACAAAAAGCCAAAGATAATACAGGTTAAAAAATCTTTCACTCACAGACAATGATCTTAATATCTCATAGTCCATCTTTCCATGTATTTTTCTATGCATATGTATACATGTATAAAGGAAAGTGGACCATGCTGTGTGTGCTAATTTGTAAACCTGCTGCTTTCACTTGATGGTACATTGTGAGTCTCTTTCTATAGCAATAGGTACATTTCCGTAACATTTTAAAGGGACAGCTTAATATGCATTAAATGGGTGTGCCATAATTTATTTAATGAATCACTTGTTATTAGACAGTTTCATTGCATTTTAGCTTTTTCCCTTTTACAAACAATGGTGTGATGACCATTCTTGTATCATCATCTTTATGTACCTTGCAAGGTGTGCTGGTGCTGAGAATTTCCATGCTTGAGCTCATCTTCTCCTCATCACAGCCTTGTGCAACGGCTGTTACCATAACCCCCATTTCACATACCAGGGTGTTTAAGTTCACATTCAGTAATCTGTCCAGTTTCATTCCCCTACTCAATGGAATCTGGACCTGAACCCAGATTCTATTGACATCAAGGATTGGCTCTTAACCACTACACTATATTGATCTATGTAATTACTGCCTTAAGCAAATTTCTAGTCCTAGAATTTCTGGTTTAGAAGGTATGCACATTTTAAAGACTTTTGATACATAGCATCTCATGGCCTTCCAGAAAAGCCACTCAAGTTTACATTCTACTCCCAGTGCAGGGTTGGGTGTGTGTGCTCAATTCCCTGACACAATGGCAACCCTGGCTTTTATAGTTAAAAAATACCCTCTTTGTTAAGGAAAGTTTTTTTTAAAGGGGGCTGTCCAGCTAGAAGAAAGCCTGGTGTGGTTGTTCTTGGATTCCCAAACTGCCCCTTGGCTCCCCGATCCGGAATGCCAAGATTTGAGGGTATGGAGCACAAAGAAGACAATTGTTGAGTAATAAATGATGAAATGCATAGATACACCTGTCTCTGCTGGTGGCCTTAGCTTGGCCACTTCCCACTACCAGGGCTTTGGAAGGAGATCTCAGGGAGTGGCTGCCACTCTTGCGCTGGCCTCAATGAAGGGAGGGACCTTGCCGACTTGAGGCGTAGAGAATAAACAAAGCCCAGATTTTTCTTTCCCAATCACACACTTGTGCAAAATTGTCTTCTTTATCTTCTCATAGTAAATGTAATTTCTGACACAGCAGAAAGTTCTGAATTTAGTCATTTCCAAGTAAACTCACTCCAATTCAGATACTTCTCAGCAAGTTCAGGTTTATAATTCAGTCACATTCAAGTTAAAATTCCCCCTCAGGTTTTTTCTTCTTCCTCTCTGCCCTGGGGTGGAGTCTACTCTCTTAGATGTTAGTGCAGCTGCCTTGGTGATCTCCTAAGGAGGAGGGCACTGTCTGCCTCTTCATTTCGACTTGGGACTTTTGCTGCTCTTCCTCTCGGATGTCCCTGGGCTGTCAGTAGAGTCCCATGGGCTCCCAGGGCTCCTTGATCAGAGGTAATCTCACCTTCACCTAAGTCCTGTGTGGTTCAGCCTCCTGCCTTCTTCAGATGAATGTCCAGCCTTCACGCTTCCTGTCAGCATCAGTGTTTTTGAAGCATTTGTGTCCACTTAGGAGCCCAAGGCAATCTTCTTTGTAAATACATTTACAACACAGAAAAAAAATATTTTCTTAAATCACAAGCTCTGATTTTGATTCAGAAAAATCTGTTTATTATACCTATCTCTGACTTTGAAATGTAGGGGGCTGTAAAGATATTGTTTCAAAGAGGCAAAGGATAAATTTTTATCTATCCTGTTTACACATAAATGCAACTGCACATTTCTCTCACTTGGACTCGTGTTGTTGGCACAAATGTTCATTTTGATGTATGAATGCACCCTTGGCATTCACGGATTTAACATTCCCGGTTTCAGCTATTTGCAGATGACCCAGAAGATTTATGACTTATAGTAATTTGTTCTTCTGCTCAAGCACAGATTTGAATCACATGCTGTCTGGGCGCAGTGGCCCAGGACTCACTCTGCTGGTGTGCAAACTTAGCTGGCTGCATCTCTTGGGCAGGTTCACTATTTCCATCCCTCCTTATATAGTCCATTATTTTCATTAAGTATCTGATTACAATGTTGTAGTCCCTTTCACTAAATTTAATGGGAGAAATTCTTTTGTGTGCTATGGTAGAATTCACGAGTCTCAGCATTTGACAAGTACTCACATGTATTTTGGGGAGATACATCCACAAGGGCACTACAGGGTTTGCCCCCACTGCCCACATAGGCCCCTTCCCTCCAGAAATGAGGGTGAGCTTGTAATGCTCCCAGGAATGCAGTCTTCTCGGAATGCAGGTGTGGCTGCTTGAGCACCTGGGTGTGGCCAGAGATCACTCAGCGCTCTCCGTGTAAGGTGAGCAGCAGGCTTGGGAACCACCCGCAGGCAGCCTGGGCTTTTCCCCTTGGAAGCCAGTGAAGTGACCACAGGCCTGAGCAGAGAAGGTGAATAGGTTGGGGGGTTGGGGGAACGGTCTGCAGACTCAGCCCCCAAACTACTCCAGCCAACCGGGAAATCCTGGTTAGCCCATGGCCAAGGCCAGCTTTCTGTTTACCAAGACTCCATCTGTGACTCTCAGCCCTGGCTCCTAGAATCCCCAGAGGAACTTGTTGAAAAATAGAGGTGCCTGAGTGTCATTATATCAGAATTGCTGGGGGGTGGGGCTTGGATTTTAATTTTAAAATAGCCCAAGTGGTTCTGATCTACAGCTGGGATTGAGACTTATCAACCAGACAATGGCTTTTCTTGGCCCTGAAGAGCCTGGCAGGATAGCCCAAGCAGTCCTTCAGGCCAGGGACGCTTCATAGCCACATCACACTCCAGAAATTCCAAACCACTCAGATACGACTATGCTTTTGCAATTGATGTCGGCTCAGCTCTGCAAGGCTATTTCTGTGCATCTGACACTCAGCGTAAGGGCTTTCTTCTCTGGGGAGCCCCTGCATTGACTTTCCCTCCCAGCCTACCCTGGCACCCCAGTTCCAGGCTGGTAGGCACTGCGGTGTCTCCACAGCCCCTTGGACACACTGAATGTACCCATTTGTCACATTGTTGCTTGTCTATCACCTTTGTTGGACTGTACGATTCATCTTTTCTCCTCTGGTTCTTCACATGGTCCCTGGTACACATCTACTACATTAACAGATCAAGTTTGTATTGTAAAGTCCAAAACCTTGGAGGATGTATTAAACAAAAGGAAAAAACAGGCTATTCAATAATTAAATGAAGATCTACCTACATAAATGAAAATGAAAAAAATTGTTTTGAAATAGATAGAGCTGCTGCTTCTTTATGTAAAATTATGGGAACAGCAGTGCTAGAATACAGGTTCTCAAACTTGGTGGCACATTCGGATCACCTGGGGAGTGTTACAAACTACTGATTCTTGAGTCTCTGGCTGGAAAATGCCATAGGGATCACCCTTGGGCACCCATGGGGCTCGTTCACAGGCAGAATGCTGGGTCCTACCTTAGAGATTCCCTGCTGGGCTGAGGAGAGGTGGCTGAGCCTTTAGCAAGCGTCTCAGGTTATTCTGATGGTGGGTGGAGCAGACTTCCAGCCAGACTTTGAAAAATACTGACTTAGACAATTGGCTCAGAAACCCCCTTTCACGGGGTGCACTGCTCGCTGCGGGGGAAGTTTGTTTTGTTTCAGTTATCCAGGCTCAGCTTCTCACTTTGCACAACCCAAGTATCTCAGCAGATTTACAATTAAGATGCACACATACCCATATGGTTTCTACCCAGTATTAAATATTTGTTATTTTTGGTCATATTTTGTATCTCTCCTACTGAACCGCAAGTCTCTCTGGGGCTGAGACTTTATTCATTTGCTTTTCTCCCGCTTCTCCTTGGCACAGTGCCTTGCAACTAATAAGTGCTTAATAAATGTTTGTAGAATGAAAGGACTGCAAAAATGATTAGGTGTTGTTCTGAATCAGCAGTTTGCCTAATTCGATTTAAAACAAAAGACGGTCAAGAGAGGAGTATGGAAGAATGACATTAGTGAGCATTCATATCCATTTCTAATATTTTTCAGTTAAAGAGAGAAACAGAAAAAAATGGTTTTAAACAGTTCCTTGAGGCATATATTTTAATTACTAAAAGGTTTTGTTCTTCCCCCATATATTTAAAATAGCTGCTCTCCCAGTAGAATATAATTACTGAGGAATAACAGTCCGCTCCACTCTGAAGGCCTGGTTCCCCAGAGCACGTCTCAGCTGTCTTAGTTCAGGCCTGGAAAAGCTCTCTGTGGACACCTGGCAGGAGGCTGCTCTCCCTGTTGTAACCCTCCCAGAGTTTTCAGTCAAGATATTACCTTGTTCTACTTCCACTGCTCTGTGTGCAAGGAAGGATGTTGCCCTTACAGGGCCGGCAGCTGGGGAACTCCTTTACCAGCCCAGGCTGCCTGACCCCTCCCCTTCCCATGCTCACCTTCCTTACATACGTTATTACAGTGACGCAGTAGATGCTACTGGCCTGGGGACTGTCCAGTCCCTCTTTGGTTTCTTTGGGTGTCTTTCTCCTTTTTATTCCACTGTCTACTCAGTTCCAAGGCCTCACATTGGATAGAAGCTCTCTGTCTATCCAAGAAGATTTGGGGCCCTGTTGCCCTCTCCCCACTTAGGACAGGACAGAGATGTCTTGAGACTAGGGCTAGAATATGCTTCCTGCCTTGCAGTTGGCACTTGATTTACTAATAAAGAATGTCCCCCTCCCTCCAAAATATTATTGATCACTTCTTCCTCTACATGTCCTAAGCAGAGGTCAGCCAGCAAACTTTTTCTATGAAGGTCGGGTAGTAACTGCTTTAGACTTTGTGGACCATGTGGTCTCTGTCACAGCTCTTCAACTCCACCACTGTAGTGAAAGTGACGTACGAAGTACCAAGGAAACCAGTGGTCATGGGTGTTCCAATAAAGCTTTATTTATGGACCCTGGAAATTTGAATTTTATGTGTCACAAAATCTTCTTCTTTTGATTTTTTTCAACCATTTAAAAATGTAAAAACCATTTGTAGCTCAAGGGCTATACCAAACAGGCAGTAGGCTGGATTTTGCCTATGGTCTATAGAAATAAGGAGAAAGAAATGGGGAAATGGTTTTCCCATGAAATGCACTGTGTGGTGTCCTGTATAGACTCACATGAATGGGGTTTGGTATGTCAAAGGGCCTACAGGAATCTGGAATTAGTAGTTTTAGCATTTTTATCTGGAAACAGCCCCTAAAGGATGTTTGGTATATCAAGATTTTAGAACGTGATATTAGATGAAGTCCTTAAATCTCTAAATCCAATGTAAGTTTCTCCGAGCTTCCCGTCTCTGACTGGTGGAAGACTCAACCTCTGATGGCCCTTTCTTTGGGATTGCACAAGAAGGTGAGTCTATTAGGGGCCCCTGGGGTAGAGGGAAGGGGATGGCCATCACTGGTCCATGGTGCTGCCCTCATCAGTCCTGTGCTTTCTGCTCGGTGCTGGTGTTGGCTGATCCCCTGGCTACACTGGGAGTTCAGGCAGATATGGTGCTCCCCACCAACTGCTCGGGGGTCGTACCACCTGCTGTGCTCTCAGTGTCCCCCTTCTACAGGCACACTGTGATGCGTGAAAGAAGGGCCATCTCTACACCGTGCATGAACTCCCCACCCACTAAACAACTCAGATCCAAAGAAAAAAGTCTTCCCATCCTAGGCTCCTCAACTGTCGTCTGTACAATGCTGGCTCTTGCTGCCACAGCCTAATGAATTCTAAGCAATTTTCTCTATCTCCAAATCTCACCAACCCTTCTGTATGCAGGGCAGATCCCAGAGCAGTTTCTCTTCCTGAATGAAGTGTCCGTGATCTGATATATTTTGAAGTACGGTACTCTCCTCTTTGAGGGACTGGGGCTGGGATGGGAGGGGTTAGGAAAAGGAAATACTAGTATCAGTTAATTTCTTTCATAGTAACATGCCCATTTGCTTCCTCTGTACCAGTCCCTACAAGGAGATGCCCCAGCTGCTTCCTGGTTGACGTGACTCCATCCTTCTACGGAAGCTAGTTCTCTTGCTGAAGACACATTTAGGAAGGGATGAGTCCTGCAGAAACAGTGGCTGTCCATACACATTTGAGAAACTATATTGGAATTCTGAGTCCGCTCGAGTGGAATCTGTTTTTTCTTGCCCATGGTTCCAGAGTGCTGTTTGGATATGAAAAGGTAGTTTCAGACCAGATGTTGAGGGCCTTTCACTGAAGAGTCTGCACTGCATTTTCTAAGCAATAGAGAGCTTTGTGCAGGATATTGAAACAGGAGGATTTTTATATTGGGGAACTGACTCAGGCAGCAGTGAGGAGGATGGTTTAGAGGAGGAGTCTCGAGGTGGGAGCCTGTTACTGGCAACTGCAACAATTTACACAATCCTGGTTCAGATTCTTTATGTACACACCTGCCTGTTTCTCTAAATTATGATCCCTTCAAAAATAAGGATTGTAAGGTTCAATTTTTATTCCCTCCTCCCTCAACCCCCAGAGTCTCAAATATATAAGTTTTCACATTTTTGACACTTATACATATTGATTGAATTAGATTGGCCCCAAATAATTTCTTAGAAGAAGAACATTGAAAGATAGAGAATCTCCATTTTCACAAGATTTTCACTGTGGTGTATTATTGGAGTGAAAGCAGGGCTCTTTATTTTGGTAGTAAAACTGATGACACCTTTAGGTAAATCTTTCTTCCCTTCCCCCTCCTATTAGCACCCAGAAACTAATTCTCTACTGTTTTATAATATATATTCATGACAATGGAATATTAAATCCACATTCTCAAGTCATAAATATTATAAACCACATTTTTACATGATATTGCATAGCCACTGTCTTTTGCAACAATTTGGCATGGAATTACAAGCAGTGTGCATTAAATTTCATATGCTCTTTAATTTTTTTATCTCTTCATTTGCATGCATATATTTCATAATCATTCATTCTGGTAATAAACCCCATAGGATTTTAAATTGAACTGAAGTCCCAGATGCTTTAAAAGAATTTATGTTGCATAATTGTACTGGTTTGCCTGAAAACAAACAATAATGTATAACTTAAATATTCCGCCGAGGAGAGGAGTCAAACTCTGCCTCAAAATTCTCTGGCTTCTATTGAATTGTGAGAAAAAGATTCCACAAACCAAAATGAATATAAAAATGATGGAGCAGAGGAAAGAGAGATAGTAGTGGCTTTCTGAAGATTCCACATCTAGACCCACATGCATATTTCAAGTGAAAGTATTTGTGAATTAGCTGTACAGCTTACTCCCCGGCCAAAATTGGGGAGTTAGTGTACTGACACAAATGTTTGTCGGAGGCAAAGGAGAATTATTCTTTCCCCAGTGGGAACACCTGAGTGGGCCAAGGTAGAAGAAATGTTTAGTACTTGGAGGAAAATCTCAGGGCTTAAATTTGTTGTTTATTGCTGTGTAACAAATTACATCCAAACGTAGCACTTAAGAGAATTTTTTTTTTTTTTTTTCTGTGGATGAGGAATCTGGGAGCAGTTTAGCTGGGTGGTTCTGGTTCTGGGTCTTTTCTGAAGTTGCATACAAGCTGTTTGCCAGGGCTGCAAATCTCATCTGAACCCTCGCCTGAAAAGGAGTCTCTTCTTAGCATGGTTGCTGATAGACTATTTCCTTATTGACTGTTGGCTGAAGACTTTACTTCCTTACCACATGAGACTTTCTGTAGGCTACCAGTGTGTCTTCATGACATGGCAGCTGGCTTCACCTAGAGTGAGTGATCCAAGAGAAGGGGAGAGAGAGACAGAGAGAGAGAGAGCACTCAAGACAGAAGTAGTATTTTTAAAATAACCTACTCTCAGAAGTGATGCTACATCACTTCTGTCATATGCTGTTGGTTATCCAGACCAATGAAGGTACAAGGAAAGAGAATATAACACAGGAATATGATACTATCAGGTGAGGATCATTGGCAGCCGCTAAGGCGGCTGGACTTGGTAGGGGCAGTGACTCAGAACCACAAGCTGAAGATGGCTCTGAATCATGTGCTTATTTGATGAAGGCCAGAGAAGAAGATGGGAGAGGGCTGAGGCAATAGGAGTGCTCTCAGCTGCCCTCCCTTCTTCTTTTCTACCCAATGTCATATCTCTGCAGCTTTTTCTCTGAGCTGTTACTAAATAATTCATGGAGAGAGCACTATGTCTAGGAGTCAGGTGTCTTGTGATTTGGGTTTAGGTGTGGTTTGACCACTAAAAATTTGGAGGCAGAAGGATGTATTTTTAAACAAGTATAGACTTTGGAGTTAATAAGTTTCACTCAAAGCCTGGTCTCAGCCCTTACTGGATATGTGATCTTTGGTAAACCGTCGGTGAGTCTTGTGAGGCTTAGTTTCCTTTTATAGGAAATGGGGATAACATTTTACCTTTTAGGATTGTTGAAAAGATTAAATAAATGTTACTCTCCTTCCCCCTTCCTTGTGTGACATTAAATTCTCACTTCGCCTCTCTAGATTGTGTCTCAATAGAAGAATGACAGAGACGAGGAATTTTACCCAGTGGAGTCACTGATGTGCTCTCTGTGGTTCTGAGCTCTCTGTGGTGCTTACCTCGTTATGCAGTCTGAGCAGGGGACCAGGCTGGGATTGGACACAAGATCAAATCTAGATTATGGTGAAGATGTGGATGCAGGGTGAGGGGAAGTGGTGAAAGCTGCTCTTTTTCTCATGCATGGAAAAATATTTTTGCACAGTGCTTAAAGGGAACATAGAGGAGGAAGTATGACTGACGGTTTGGATATTGTTAGTGCTGCAGAAATAAGGAAGAGAAAACTCTGGCAAATAAAAACCAAAATCCAAACAAACGAAAAACCTTGGGCAAAAAACAACAGTAAATCACTCTTGTGAGAATGCATGAATGTTAGTCCATGTTTTCAATTCTAGACAATGTTCTTTCAGACAAGGAACAGATATTCACCAGTTCAAGTACAAAAAGGGAGATGGCGGAAGAAGGGGTTAAATAAGGAACTCATAGAATCCAGCTGGAGTTGGGAGTTGGAAATAAAAAAATGAAGCTACTTTCACGATTTCTGAGGAGTTTGTTTCAGTCTGTAAGCCCTCTCTGATGTTTTTCTTGCCCAGCTTGCCCCGCTCACACACTGGATGTGCCTCTACACAATGACTTCATTGACCCCAACTTTGGATCCTGGCCTCTCAGGCCCAGTGCTCATCACAGACCGTCTTTATGTCCTGTTAGCACAGATTTAGAGAGAGGGGATCTTGTCTGTAATTGGTTAGGAAATGAATTGGCTGGCCTCGGGGCAGATGTCAATCCTAAACCTGCCTGCATGGCAGTTTTCTAGAAGGGACCGTGAGAGAGACAGTCAATGAAATTGCAGTACATCATTTCTCCCTGTAATAAATGGTCTGCTATTCCACTGTGCTGTAAAGAGTGGTTAACCAGCTACCTCTTTGCATTTAGGAGATTGTGGGGGTGGAAGAGTTTGACAAGTTTGATGTAGAAGAGCAGCTACTAGACTCTTTCCTCTCAGGAGCAACAAACCTGGGGATGGAAAAAGAAAGCTCCTCTTGGAGAGACGGAGAAGATGGCAGAGTAGAAGGACGCTCGCAGGTCACCCTCTCCCACAAATACACCAAGACCCGCATCTACAGACCCACTCAGCCAACCAGAGCACCTGGGGAACTCCGACAGAACATCGCCCTCTTCAAAAGATAAAGACGCCAAAAATCTGGTAGGAGAAAAGGAAAAAAGAAAGAACAAAAGGCAAAGCAGCGCGGGACGGGTCCCGTGGGGAGGGAGCAGCAAAGGAGGACTGGCGTTCGCTCGCTGGGTCTCCCCTCTCCAACTGAGAGGCCAGCGGGACGGAGGGGGAGCCTCCGAGGCTCGGATCTGTACAGAGCAGCCCTTCACTAACAGAACTAAGTTAAACGGGCACAGAGCGTCTCCCCCCCCCCGACACCCAGCCTGAGACGCGGGCCGGCAGTGGCAGGCAGGGCCAGGCTGCACAAGCCGGGCGGAAGACGGAAGTGGCTGCACGGAGGCAGCCCCGGGGGAACGCAAGGGGCTGCGCGCTGTGACTGTGGGTGCACAGGGCAGAACAACCTGGGCCCTCCATAAAACAGCAAGGTTGATGTGCTCTCGGGGGAAGGGTGCACACCCCCATCTCTGAAAACCCGCGGAAAGTTTTCGGGGGAAGAGAGGCGGGGCTCAGGCACAGCCGCCATATCCTCCGCGCTGAGCACTCAGGCGGGGGCGCGGGCGAAACCTGCATCCGCACCGAAGGGCTTAGCAGCCTCAAAGGCCAGACTGAGACTGGCCTGCAGCCCGGGGCAGATAGGATCCTTCCATCCTGGTCCCTCAGAGAACTTGCTCCACAAAGACAAACAAGGAGCTGGGTTTTGGCTCGGAGCAGGGACAGGGCTATCCCTCGGTCTTTCCCGAGCGCACCTGCGGAGCGCCGACCAGGGCGGAGCGCGCAGCCGCACAGAGCAGCGGAGCTACCGGCGGCCGCGCAGGTAGAGCGAGAGTGGCCCCCCGCCTTTCGGGCAGGAACACAGCCCCTGACCGAGGTGCTGGGAGGGGGCACGACCCGCCCTCCTACCCGGCCAGTCTACAACATCTGACTGCGGCATCCGGAGGGGCAGCGACCCGCCCGCACACAGCAGAGAGCTGCACCTGACCCAGTGTTAGGAGGAGGTGCGATCTGCTTGCCGACAGGTGCTGGGAGCAGCACAGAAGAGGGCGCCAACGGAGGGCCTCTGAAAACAGCAAGCTGAGCTTCCAAAACAGGACGAAGACAGAAAGACTTCACAGTAAAAGCACACAGACTCCAGGAGAACACCGACAAATCCCCCCCCCCCTTTTTTTTTATATCTGTTTTTACCTGTTCTATTTTCTATTACTCTCTTAATCTTTACTTCTTAATTCATTTCTATTTCTCTTTGGTTTTGATGTCCTGCTATTGATTAGACACAGGTTTCAAATACATCTATTCATCTCCCCCCCCCCCTTTTTTTGTAAAGGTTTCAAAAGGACGTCTCAACCCGATTAATACTCTGCTTCAACTCACTCTTCTATTATTCATTATACACTGTTTTCAAACCCTCTTTCTCCCTTCTTTTAAACTTCTTTCTCTCTCTCTCTCTCTTATTTTTTTTCTTTTTTTCCTAAGTTGTATTCCTAAATAGGCATCAGATAGATAAAATCCTTAAGGACCAAAATAAACAACTGATACTCCATAAACCACAGTGCCAAAGAGGTATGAGCAAGATGAAGAAGCAGAAAAACCTTTCCCAATTAAAAGAACAAGAGAAATCCCCTGAAAGAAAGATCAACGAAATAGACATCGATAGCCTACTAGATCAAGATTTCAAAAAAGGAGTGATCGAATTGCTGAAGGAATTAAAAGAGATAGTGTTTAGAGATATAAAATATGTCAAAAATGAAATTGAAGCTATAAAGAAGAGCCAAGTAGAATGGGTAAACTCATTGACAGAGATGAGGAATGATCTAATAGCTGTGCAAAGCCGACTAGATAATGCAGAGGAACGAATTAGTGATCTAGAAGACAGGGCAATAGAAAGCACCCATTCAGAAGAACTACAAGAGAAGCAAATAAAAAATAATGAAAATAGCATAAGGGACCTATGGGATAATATAAAGCGTCCCAATCTTCGCATAATAGGGGTCCCAGAAGGAGAAGAAAGATCAAAGGGGATTGAAAAGGTTTTTGAAGAAATCATGACTGAAAACTTCCCAAACTTAAAGAAGGAATCAGATATCCAAGTACAGGAAGCTCAGAGGGTCCCAAACAGGAAGAAGCCAAATAGACCCACACCAAGACATATAATCAAGATGGCCAGAGTCAAGGATAAAGAAATGATTCTAAAGGCAGCAAGAGAAAAGCAAAGAGTAAGTTACAAGGGAACCCCCATAAGGCTCTCAGCTGATTTCTCTACACAAACACTACAGGCCAGAAGGGAGTGGCAAGATATATTCAAAGCCCTGAATGAAAAAAAGATGCAGCCTAGGATCCTTTATCCAGCAAGGCTATCCTTGAGGATAGAAGGAGAAATAAAGAGTTTCACAGACAAAAAAAAAGCTGCAGGAGTTTAGCAACACTAAACCCATGCTAAAAGAAATATTGAAAGGGCTATTCTAAATAGAAAAGCAGCAGGATGCTACAGAAATGAGAAACGCACAACTGGAAAGGTGATAACTCATGAATTACAAATAAAGTAAACACGAAATTATAGAAGAAGACATACAAATCACTGAGAGTGGGAGAGGGAGGCAGGGAAATACAGAATATTTTTTTCTTTCTTTTTAAAATTTTTTTAACAGTAGGATGGGTTTGAGATCATGTTACTATCAGTTTAATAAAAACAGTTATAGTAATGGGTTGACAGATTTACAAAAAAGGGTAACCACAAGCCAAAAATTTACAAAGGAGTCACAAAAAGTAAATAAAATCCATGATCATACAAAGGAAAATTACCAAACCACAAAAGGAAGAAGAAAGGAACAAAGAGGATATACCAATTCAACTGCAAAGATAAGTTCAAAATGGCAATAAACACACATCTATCATTAATTACTGTAAATGTTAATGGACTAAATGCTCCAGTCAAAAGACACAGAGTGGCAGACTGGATAATAAAGCAAGAACCTTCAATATGCTGCATACAAGAGACCCACTTTAGGGAGAAGGACACATATAGATTGAGAGTGAAAGGATGGAAAAGGATATTCCATGCAAATGGAAAAGCCAAAAAAGCAGGTGTTGCAGTACTGATTTCAGACAAAACAGACTTTAAAACAAAGGCCATAAAGAAAGATAAAGAAGGACATTTTATAATGATTCAAGGAGTGATACAAGATGAGGATATTACACTCGTTAATATATATGCACCCAATATAGGAGCACCTAAGTACATACAAGAATTACTAACAGAGATAAAGGGGGATATTGATGGGAATACAATCATAGTTGGAGATTTTAACACTGCATTAACATCACTAGACAGATCTTCCAGACAGAAAATAAACAAGGCAACAGAGAAATTAAATACTACAATAGAAAAACTAGATTTGGTGGATATTTTCAGAGCATTACACCCCCCAAAAATAGGATATACATTCTTTTCAAGTGCACATGGAACATTTTCCAGGATCGATCATGTACTTGGGCACAAAAGAAACCTCAACAATTTTAAGAAGATAGAAATTATCTCAAGCATCTTTACTGACCACAATGCCATGAAACTGGAAATCAACAACAGAGAAACAAAGGAGAAAAAAAGGAAAGCATGGAGATTAAGCAATATGTTATTGAAAAAACAATGGATCAATGAGGAAATCAAAGCTGAAATTAAAAAATACCTTGAGACAAATGATAATGAAAGCACAACCACTCAAAACCTATGGGACACAGCAAAGGCAGTGCTAAGAGGGAAGTTTATAGCGATACAGGCCTTCCTCAAAAAAGAAGAACAATCTCAAATAAACAATTTAACCCACCACCTGAATGAATTAGAAAAAGAAGAACAAAAAGCCCCAGAAAGCAGCAGAAGGAAGGAAATAATAAAGATCAGAGAGGAATTAAATACAATAGAGATTAACAAGACTATAGAAAAAAATCAACCAAACCAAAAGCTGGTTTTTTGAAAAAGTAAATAAAATCGACAAACCTCTGGCCAAACTCACAAAGAAGAAAAAAGAGAGAGCACGAATTAGCAAAATAAGAAAGGAAAATGGAGAAATTACAACAAACAAAATAGAAATACAGAATATCATACGAGAATATTATGAAAAACTATATGGAACCAAACAGGATAACCTAGAGGAGATGGACAAGTTTCTGGAAACATACTGTCCACCAAAACTGAATCAAGAAGAATCTGAACACTTGAACAATCCGATCACTAGAAAGGAAATAGAAATAGCAATTAAAAACCTCCCTACAAATAAAAGTCCAGGACCGGACGGCTTCACCGGGGAATTCTACCAAACATACAAAGAAGAACTCATACCAGTCCTTCTCAAACTCTTCCAGACGATTGAAAAGGAGGGAATACTCCCAAACTCATTCTATGAAGCCACCATCACCCTGATACCAAAACCAGGCAAAGACACTACAAAAAAAGAGAATTATAGGCCAGTATCACTGATGAACATAGACGCCAAAATCCTCACCAAAATTTTAGCAAATAGAATCCAACAACACATAAAAAAGATTATACATCATGACCAAGTGGGGTTCATCCCAGGGACACAAGGCTGGTTCAACATACGCAAATCAATCAATGTAATACATCATATCAACAAGAGAAAGGACAAAAACCACATGATCATCTCAATCGATGCAGAAAAAGCATTTGATAAAATTCAACACCCATTTATGATAAAAACTCTCGCCAAAGTGGGTATAGAGGGAACATATCTCAACATAATAAAAGCTATATATGACAAACCTACAGCCAGCATAGTACTCAACGGTGAAAAACTCAAAGCTTGCCACTAAAATCTGGGACAAGACAAGGATGCCCACTATCACCACTCCTATTCAACACAGTCCTGGAAGTCCTAGCCACAGCAGTCAGGCAAGAGAAAGAAATAAAAGGGATCCAAATTGGAAAAGAAGAGGTAAAAGTGTCACTATATGCTGATGACATGTTACTATATATAGAAAACCCTAAAAGGTCCACACAAAAGCTACTAGAGCTGATTGAAGAATTCAGCAAGGTAGCAGGTTACAAAATTAACGTTCAAAAATCAGTTGCATTTCTTTACACTAACGATAAATCAACAGAAGAAGAAAGTAAAGAAACAATCCCCTTTAAAACAGCACCCAAAGTAATAAAATATCTGGGAATAAATCTAACCAAGGAGGTGAAAGAATTATACACCGAAAACTATAAACCATTGATGAAGGAAATTAAAGAAGACTTTAAAAAGTGGAAAGATATTCCATGCTCTTGGATTGGAAGAATCAATATTGTTAAAATGGTCACACTGCCCAAGGCAATCTACAGATTTAATGCAATCCCTATCCAATTACCCAGGACATATTTCACAGAACTAGAACAAATCATAATAAAATTCATATGGAACCATCAAAGACCTAGAATTGCCAAAGCATTACTGAAGAGAAAGAAAGAGGCTGGAGGAATAACTCTCCCAGACTTCAGACAATACTATAGAGCTACAGTCATCAAGACAGCATGGTATTGGTACCAAAACAGACATATAGACCGATGGAACAGAATAGAGAGCCCAGAAATGAACCCAAACTTTTGGTCAACTCATCTTTGACAAAGGAGGCAAGAATATACATTGGAATAAAGACAGTCTCTTCAGCAAATGGTGTTGGGAAAACTGGACAGCAGCATGTAAAACAATGAAGCTAGAACACTCCCTTACACCATATACAAAAATCAACTCAAAATGGATTAAAGACTTAAACATAAGACAAGATACAATAAACCTCCTAGAGGAAAACATAGGCAAAACATTATCTGACATACATTTAAAAAATTTTCTCCTAGAAGAAATAAAAGCAAGAATAAACAAATGGGACCTAATAAAACTTACAAGCTTCTGCACAGCAAAGGAAACCAGAAGTAAAACAAGAAGAAAACCTACGGAATGGGAGAACATTTTTGCAAGTGAAACCGACAAAGGCTTGATCTCCAGAATATATAAGCAGCTCATACGACTCAATAAGAAAAAAATAAACAACCCAATCCAAAAATGGGCAGAAGACCTAAACAAGCAATTCTCCAAGGAAGACATACAAATGATCAAAAAGCACATGAAAAAATGCTCAATATCACTAATTATCAGAGAAATGCAAATCAAAACTACAATGAGGTATCACCTCACACCAGTCAGAATGGCCGTCATTCCAAAATCCACAAATGACAAATGCTGGAGAGGCTGTGGAGAAAGGGGAACCCTCCTACACTGCTGGTGGGAATGCAGTTTGGTGCAGCCACTATGGAAAACAGTGTGGAGATTCCTCAAAAGACTAGGAATAGACTTACCATATGACCCAGGAATCCCACTCCTGGGCTTGTATCCAGAAGGAAATCTACTTCAGGATGACACCTGCACCCCAATGTTCATAGCAGCACTATTTGCAATAGCCAAAACATGGAAACAGCCTAAATGTCCATCAACAGGTGACTGGATAAAGAAGTGGTGGTATATTTATACAATGGAATACTACTCAGCCATAAAAACCGACAACATAATGCCATTTGCAGCAACATGGATGCTCCTGGAGAATGTCATTCTAAGTGAAGTAAGCCAGAAAGAGAAAGAAAAATACCATATGAGATCGCTCATATGTGGAATCTAAAAAACAAAAACAAAAACAAAAACAAACAAACAAACAAAAACAAAGCGTAAATAAAGGACAGAAATAGACTCACAGACAGAGAATACAGACTTGTGGTTACCAGGGGGGTGGAGGGTGGGAAGGGATAGACTGGGATTTCAAAATTGTAGAATAGACTACACTGTATAGCACAGGGAAATATACACAAAATGTTATGATAACTCACAGAGAAAAAAATGTGACAATGAGTGTGTATATGTCCACGAATAACTGAAAAATTGTGCTGAACACTGGAATTTGACACAACATTGTAAAGTGATTATAAATCAATAAAAAATATTAAAAAAAAAAGAAAGCTCCTCTTTTCTTGTACCTGAGGTTATGCACTCTCTGTAAGTTGGTGGTTTCCAGATTTTGAGCGTTCATAGAGCAATAAAATTAGAAAAAAGTGGGCACTGACTTAAGGTTGTGGACTTTATATTTTGCCAAGTAAAGAAAGACCCTAAAAACCTCCAACAGTTATTAGCATTTTAAATCATTTCAAAATGCTTAACATCACTAATTATCAGAGAAATGCAAATCAAAACTACAGTGAGATATCACCTCACACCAGTCAGAATGGCCATCATTCAAATGTCCACAAATGATGAATGCTGGAGAGGGTGTGGAGAAAAGGGAACCCTTCTACACAGTTGGTGGGAATGTAGTTTGGTGCAGTCACTATGGAAAACAGTATGGAGATTCCTTAAAAAGCTAAAGATAGATTTAGCATATGATCCAGCAATCCCACTCCTGGGCATATATCTGGAAGGAACTCTAATTCAAAAAGATACATGCACTCTAATGTTCATAATAGCACTATTTACAATAGCCAAGACATGGAAGCAACCTAAATGTCCATTGACAGATGACTGGATAAAAGGAGTGTGGTATATTTATATAATAGAATACTACTAAGCCATTAAAAAACAATAAAATAATGCCATTTGCAGCAACATGGTTGGATCTAGAGATTGTCATTCTAAGTGAAGTAAGCCAGAAAGAGAAAGAAAAGTACCATATATCAGTAATATGTGGAATCTAAAAAAGTAATACAAATGAATTTATTTACAAAGCAGAAACAGACTCACAGACATAGAAAAAAACTTATGGTTACCTGAGGGGAAGGGGGGAGGTGGAGGGATAAATTGGCAGTTTGGGATTTGCAGATGCTAACTACTATATATAAAACAGATAAACAGCAAGGTCTTACTGTACAGCATAGGGAACTATATGCAATACTTTGTAATGACCTATAATAAAAAAGGATACGAAAAGGAATATATATATATATATAACTGAATTACTATGCTCTACACTGGAAACTAACACAGCATTGTAAATTGGCCATACTTCAATAAAAAATTTCAAAACATCATTTCATGGAAGAAAATATATTGCCACTCCAAAGGAATACACAGGACATACTCTCAGACTGCAGGAGAGTCCTTTAAATGGGGTACCTTTGGCCTTATGAATCAGCTATATTGTCCTTCTTTAATTCCTCTCACTGTATGCGAGCTCTTGAGAATTTCATTGCGGTTAATGGGTTGGTATTCATCAGCTGATTTGTGTTTGGGACCTGTGGCTATAGCTTAACAGGAACATTAGGCCATAGAAGGTTAGGGCAAGTCATCTAGTGACAGGATGAGAAAACAGTATTATTTGAGCATTCATTCATTCATTCACTGAACAGATATTTGGTTAGCAGCACTGTGTGGTTCTTATATATCAAACAAGTTTTCAAGATTACTGATTAATTTTAGTTAGTTAATTGCAGAATTGGGTAAACAAAAAAATCAGTAATCTTTGTTCTTATACCCTTTTGCCCTTTCAAATTGGACAGATTGTGGGAGATTAAATGCAATTATTAAAACATGTAGAAGCAAGACTTTAAACTGAATTTTTCAAGGAAGGCGTCATGGTCAAATTAAACCTCCAGGAAAAAAGAAGAGTTAACCTAGCTACTGCTATTCAAATTTTTAAAAAAATTGTATTTGTCGGTGTACTAAAATGTAAAAGCTTGAATCATTTTCATTAAATTAAATCTTTAATTTAAAATTTCTTTCAATTTTTTTCTTGATAGACATTACTTTTATAAATGTACAAATATGGAAAATCTTTTATTTCAAGGAAGACTGCCTAGATAGCTATGTTTTTGTTCAGAACAATTTCCCCCCTCATTCTTCAAGGCATTGTATCATTTATGTGGGTGTCTGGAAAATTCCTAATTCTTTAAGATCTGATCATGACCAAATTTCATTCAGGTGCTGCTTCTCTTCAAATAAAAAAGTTCGAATAAAACCTTTATCTTGGTTTGACAGAGAGAAAAAGCAAAGGGAGAGATGTCCCAATTCTCTCAGTTTCCATTAACTTGAAGCAGAAGCTTTGCCTGTGGAAAAGAAGATATTCTAATGGCTAGGAGACTGGGGAGATTAAGTGGCTTTCACACTGCCATGTAGGATGTCATTCACTGAATATCTAGAGAACCTGATTTCCAGATCCACACAGAGTGCTCGCTCCCCTCTGTGCAGCTGTACTGCTGCTGGTTTGCTCTGGGACCCTTCCTAACGTCACAGATAACTTACAGTTCAGGTGATTTGCCTTTAATGGAGTTGCAAAATCTGTGAACTTCATTCCTCCGTGTTCCATTTCCATTGCCTGTAGCTTATATATAATGTCATTAATGTGTTTCTGGGTCATTTCCCCCTTCTTAGATGCATTTATAGGATTTACATGAACTTACGTTTGGCTCTAAATTACAAAAAATTTAGTAAATACAGAAAGGAACACAAATACAAATTAAAATTATCCGTAATTACATTTCCCAAAGAACCACTGTTAGCATTTTGGCATATAGCCTTCCCTCCACCCCCTCCCCACCCCCCTGTCCCTGAAAAATAGAAAGAAAAAAAAATGCTATTTAGAATAGCAGTGAGTACAGAAGCTTCTCCATTCTATAGGAGTAGCAGAATTCATCTCAGGTGAAGGTTTTTTGTTGTTGCTGTTTTAAAATCTAGGCCAGCGATAGTTCAGGAATAATTCTGATTCAGGACATTAGAATCCAAATCAGCCCCATATTTCTAAAAAACACACATTTCAAACTTGATATATACATCAACAAGTTGGTATTAGTCCACAAACAACTTGCAAGAAGTAAAAATTAGCACTCCAGACAAGGGACAAAAAGGAAGAAACAGTAATTTATTCAAATTGAATATTGTGTCTATTTAGACACAACATTTGACAGCAGCTACCTGTTTATTGTCATGACCATCCAGGCTATAACAATGTTATCGCTTTTTGGCTTTGCACGTTGATAGACAGTGTTTTTCACTGTGATCAGGAACTGAGGGAGGAAAAGGGAGAGATTTCGTGAGCTATGACACAGTTAAGATTGTACATTGTGATGTCTCTTTGGTTTGTTGTGTTTTGTCAAAGATGTGTCTGGTATCCATTGTTTTTATTATTTCCAGCTGTCCTAATTATTTCTCTCATTCGATTTTAATTCAGCTTTCAAAGAGGAGCTGGCTTGCCAGGTGGTTATTATTTTTTCTAAACTTTTTCAGCTCTAATTAAAAAAGATGTCCAACGAAAGTCATTATTTCAGCATTTACTTGTAACATGTTTATGACCCCATTGAAGAGGGGAGTCACGTGTTCCTAATGCTGATTTCTATTGTTGGCCCTACCACCCAAGCCCAAGAAGAGAATACATAGTATAACCTTTCAGAATGTGTATTTGTGTATTTTTTCTTAAAAGACAAAGTACTGTGTTCCTAACTGGAAATAAAATGTTGAAGTAAGACAAATGTTACATATGAATACTCTTGAAAAAATAATCCTAACATTCACTGCTTGCTAATACTTTTAGTTTCCATGAGCTAGGTTTCCTTTGGGTTACATTTTAATAACCAACATATTAAAGTTAGTTTTAAAAACAGGAATAAAAGACTGGATCTAGAGGCAAAGGGGAATATGAGGTTAAGTTCAGCTCCATGGGCTTTGATGGGTCAGTTATTTATTTATCTGTGGGAAGTGAAACAAATAAATGACTATTCTTCATTCTTCAGTAATGGGAAAACTAGAATCCACTTGGCAATTTTCCTTTGGAAAATTTTGCTCCATCAACCTTCTCCCCAAAGTCACTTCAATAGCAGAAGGGACCTGGGTGACCTCAGTCCCATTTGGAGCCAAGTTCCTCACCCCTTGCCCTGTGTCCTCGAGGCCTCTTCACCCACTGCCCTTCATCAACTTCCTTCAGCCACCCTGTCTTGATTGAGGTCATGTCACCTTTTACTCTTCCTTCAAGGGATTTCCCAAGCCGTTTGCTCAATGGTGGGTGGTACCCTGAGGCATGGGTGTTGCTCCTTTGAAAGTCAGCTTGTGGCCTCTCTGTGTTCGCAGACATTTCACAATACAGTCCACAGCCCGGGCTACCCCCGAGAGGGCAGAGTCTGCAGGTCTCATCTGCACCACTTCTGATAACCTCTTTAGAGGCACCTAAAATCTATGCTGAGTGCATGAAAGAGCTGATCACATTCCTTAATACTCTGCACCTGCCTTTCTTAATGCACATGTAGTAAAATCACTTAGCAAGAGGAGGGCGTGTGAAGGTGGAGGCCTGAGCCTTGGTGTTCTCTGTAAATGGGGCTCCAATCAATGGGGTGGATGTGAAGGCTCAGTTTGTGAAAGCTCCAGTTACAAAGCAGCTGTCAATAAATATGAGTTCCCTGTCCTTCCTCCTCCAGGTAGATATTCCAACCCTGAATCATTTCTCTTGGGTAGGCTGGTAGCAAGTATGAGTAAAGTCTTTATGTACGACTGTTGTACATAGCACCCTACTCCATAAGGTCCCTGCTAGACGTGTCACTGGAAATGGAAGTCATGATTAAAAAGTAACTCACAGAAGGAACGGTTTTCTAGGAATGCTTTGGCTTTGATGGCCATTTTATCTGCTTTAAAAAGAACCTAAGGCTACAATTGTAGACAGGATCTTTTCCCTTTCTTTGAGGAATAGGAGCATCGTTTTTGAAAGAAGCAGCACAAAGCATAAAAACTCTCCTGGACCCAGAGCTCTAAGATATATTTTAGAACTGGCCTAGATCTAGCTTTCAGGATATGCCCCCTGACTTGCAGAGAGTGCCGCCTTTGTCCCTTCTCTTCATGCACGAAACCATCCAGACCCAGCACAGCCACATGCACCCACGGACACACATAATTCCCGCCAGTCGTAGCCTGTTGCAGGCTCCTCCCTGCAGGATCCATGGCCAAAGCCTACCACTTGGCCTATTCCCTTTGCTCCATTGTGACCAAGAATGGCTCCATCCTTACCCAGAACCTGTTGTTGACCCCAGGACTGGGACTCCTGGCTGCTCTCCCTCAGTGAGCACCTAGTTAGTGGTTGGGGAGAAGATCAGAGGTGGGTGGGTTCCTGTTGTTTTTCATTTACAGGACTTGGATCCTCTCTATACAAGAATACAGAATAGCCAAGCACCCTGAAAGCCCTGTCATTCTACCTTCCCCACTCTCATCATTTGAAAGTGAGAGCTTCATTACCAGAACCTCCGGGTTCCTGGCACTGCATTCCGGAGTGATTCTTAGAGACTGTTTCTACAGCACAGCCTAGATAGAAATGGCTGTCTAATCCTGAATTTACATAAAAAGATAATTCTGTACTCCATCGGGATTACAAAAAGAATTTTTTTAAAGTGTACTTAAAGCTATTTTAGGCATCTCTATGTGCTAATGGTACAATAGCCTTTGTGAAGAACAGTGAAGTGTAATTATTTGATAATCACCTGGAGCAGCTCTCCCCACTGTGCCTACTTAACTCCTGCTCATCTTCAGGTCTCAGCTGTAATGTCCCCTCCTCAGAGAGGCCTTCCCCAACCCCCTGGGCTGGGTTACTTCCCTTTGCAGCACTTATTTTAATTGATATTAAAGACTTACTTGTGTCAAAGCAGCAGCAAAGAGGCTCCAGAATCATATGGCTCACATTTGAATCTTGGCTCTGTCTCTTACTCACTTTGTGACTTTGGGGGATTTATTTAACTTTTCTGTGTCTCCATCTTTGTGCATTTGGGCAGCTATAGCAAAATCCCACAGACTAGGTGGGATTATAACGAGCCAATATTTATTCCTTGTAGTTCTGGAGGCTGGAAGTGTTAAGAGCAGGATGTCAGCATTGAGGGGTGGGGTGGTCTGGTGGAGGGGCTCTTCCAGCCCACCTCTTGCTTTGACTTTGCATAGTGGAAGCAGCCAGGGAGCTCTCTGGGGCCTCTTTTATAAAGGCACTAATCCCATTCACGAGGGACCCATGACCTAATCATTTCTCACTGGCCTCACCTCCTAACACCATCACATTGGGGAGTTAGGATTTCAGAATATATATTTGGGGGTGGGGACACAAATACTCAGTCCATATAGGCAGTGTTTTGTCTTGTCATTTCACTATGTAATGGTGATTCCTATTATGTGCCATATAAGACCATGCTCCCCAGCCTGGCTCAAACCATAGACAAATAGACAAATAAAGGATGATGAGTTTATATTAAAAAAAAAGTATGTTTACCATTGGGTATCAATTTCCTTTTTAAGAATTTGGCAGTATGAATATATGACGGCCTGCATTCTCACTGGACACTTTCTTTCTTCTTTCTACTTATACTAGTGAGCAATATTTTAATTTTTACCATACTCTTCTCCTCATATTTCTTTGTCTTGTTTGCCAGTTTTACTTCCCACACCTTTAGAAATGGACTTTATTATTAGCTGTTACCTTCTTTAGTTACTTTTCCAGGTCTTTCCAAAATTTTTACTTGTTTTTAATGGAATCGTATCTGCTTTTCTTTTTCCACTTCTTGAGTCTTCTGTCACTCCTCCTGGTCAGAGCTCTTGAGCCCAGTATACCATCTGCCTCCTTCTCCTCTTTAGCCATCTTAAATCTTCCATAGACTCACAGCCTCAGCATGGTAAGAGTTGAATGGGACCTTAGGGAACAAAGGCCAGCTCCACTGTTTTGCAGTTGAGAAAACTGAACCTCAGAAAGGGACGTAATTTGTCCAATGGTGGAGCTGGTTAGTGGAAGGGCTGGGACCAGACCTCTGACTCTTAATCGAGCTCTCCTGTGATAGGCCACACCCCCACCTCTTTGCATAGACATTACTCAACTCTTTCATTTTCTTTAACACACTGTAAACTCTCTTTTACTAGAGAACGTGAACATTTCCTTTAAGAAATCTAAGACTAGCTAGTTTTCTGCTTTCTCTTCTTTTCCCTTACTTAAGGAACATATTTAGGTTGCTCTTTGGGTCTGAACTGGGTTTGTAGACCTGAATTGTTTGGTGAAGTCAGGCTAATATTCGGCTAAAATATAACCAAAGCATATTGTGCAATGCTCTGCTGAGTTAGTTAGCAAATCCCCAGACTAGACAGAAACAATGAGATCTAACATTTGGCCTTTCTGAAATGAATTTTGGATAGTCTTTGCCTGGGTCATTCTCTCAAGGACTGCTTAGATAATTATATGGAAAAAAAAGGTACATTGTTACTGATTTTACATAGAACATGATTAAAAATCTGAAGCATCTTCGTATATTGTAGCAGGTCAGTTCACAAATGGAGTAAGTTTGCAAATAGAATTAACTAACTGAAATGGGTAAGAAATATTTATAACCTTTGCATTGAGCATGCTATGGTATATAAACCTAGGCTGGCTGCCTTTTAGAAAAGTTATATAAAAATATGGATGAGCAAAGTCATTCATCCTCCCCCAAGGCCACATAGTGGTCAATTCAGAAGGAACAGACCATCTTCAACTTACTTAAACAAAGTACCACAAAGACATTACATTTATTAATCAACTGAAAATAATCACTAATAAATGTCATTAAAAAACACTAATGAATGAAACACCAGGATGTAAAGAAAAAGAGAACTTTAAAACATAAAAGAGAACTTCAAAGCATAAAATGTGGTACAAGTCATAGATTGCTAAATTTATGTTGTAGCCATTTTTCAAACTCATCTAAATGTCACAGCATAAACACTACGTCACAGCAGAAACTCACCTTTCCCCATGCAAAATCTGGCATCATCTAAGACCCCTTTATTAAGGCCCCAGCTATTAGAGACATTTGCCAATATTATCGGTGTGTTCTGAAAGGTTAATTAAACACTTTTGGCCCTTAGATTGCAGCACTACAGTTCTGCTACAGCAGAGTGAGATGGGGAAACTGAAGTCTGATGTCCCATGCTTGACGCCGAGGAGCAAAATTCCAAACTCTCTTATAATCCGATTGACACATACAATATTTATCACAGATCAGTGGGAGTTCATTATTTCATCAATAGTTTGAAAGATTGGAAGATTATTTAAAGTTGAACAACTGCTTTACAGTAATGGAATTCTATATCAGATGTCAAGCAACCCAGTGGACCCTTCTCTTTTTATAACCCCAGTTAGTGCAGTAAACAAGATGCCAGAATTATGTGATGAATGAGATGGAAAGAGCCTGCCCTTTCACGGCTTCCAATAGTGGTTTAGCTAGTTGCTTGAGACTTTACAGCAAACATAAAAAAGCTACCTTTGTCAGATTCCTTCTTCTTATTTGTCCGGAATTTATAGCTACGGGAAAAGAAAATTAAGGCAGCTAATACGGGGTGGCTCTGTTGCTTTCTTCAGAGTAATTTTAAAATTTTCTCCATACTACCTGAATAATTTGCACTCAGTAGCAGCAAATGTTGCCTCCTGCAAGTATAACTGAAGTGGTGCTGTGTAGAAATGCAGTGATGCTCTGGTACCTGCAGGACCTCTCAGAAAGCAGGGGTGGTAGTCAAAATATCTAACAACCAGTAGGATACTGGTTCTGGCCAATCAAATTGGACTTGGCTGAGATGCTTTACCTGTTGAAGTCCTATTGGAAGTGTCCTCTGTTGAGATATCTTGGGGTTAGTGGGGGGACTATCCATGACTAATGGCTTGGCGTCCTCTCTGGGTCCACTAAATCTGTGAAGATGCTCAGATGATTCAGAATCTGGGGATGACTCCAGCATTGCATATCCACTCCTGGAAATTTTTGTGTTATGGGTTAAAAAAGCAGGGACAGCATGGCATGTTGGCAAGAGCTCTGGATTAAATGACCGAAAGATTCTATTTTTATGTCCCAACTCTGCTACTTACATGACCATGGATAATACACATGATCTCCCACTTAACTATAGAATGAAGGTACTGGACTAAAATTCCTCTCTGTTCCATGGTTCATTTCAACTTAACACTCATGCCTGCTCATATATCATTAATAAAACCTTTCAGCTTTCTGAAATGTGAAAGTGCACAGTCTCCTTTAGTGGAAATTTAAGATTGTTATGCAAGTCACCCCAGATGTAACTTGCCCCTACCATCATGAGATCCCTATTTTTGGTTGTTGAGTACTGTTAAGTAAAAAATGTTGTCGGGTTAGGTATTTAGTGTTCTCTTATGTCTTAAACAGTCCCCGATATCATGCCACATGAAATTGACAGAGTTTCTTAAATGCAAAACTTGGCTTGTCTGGGGTTCAGACTATATCTCTAAAAGAGAAATGCCACATGGGCAGAAAGTTTTGAAGCCAGCCTGCTGGAGTTGATTATCTCCTTTATGTGCTGCTGGTCTCATCTGCAGATTGTGAAAAAGGAATAAGTAGAAGAATTTTGTCATATTTCATGTGTCTCTTAAAAACTTGTAGCTCCGTGTTTATCCATTATTATAAGGAGGGGTATACAGAGACTTCTATTACTGCCTCTGGTCCAGCTGCCATGCTGGCCACCAACAGTCACCTACTGTGCCCACTCCTGCCACTACACTTTACTGAGAGTTAAACATTCCCATTTCCTAAAAATCGTGGCAAGCAAGCAGCATTGTCCCTGCCCTTTTCACATGTGGGCAGGTAGACAAGGATTGCTTGCCGAGTCCAAATCTTTGTGTGGGGTAAATTACTCCTTACGCTGATCATAAAATAAGCATCTGATATTTCCTGCAAATGCTCTATTTCTTCATACAGAATCAACCTGCCAAAAATATTATGTTTACAATCTAAATATTTGAATCATAAGCCAAAAGAATGGGCGAGTCTGTCTTCCTCCATATTTTGCACAGTTATGTGTCCAATAAACGTTAATTATTGTAATAATAAATAATCAAAAAAGAACACGTTGAGGGGGAGAGTGTGAGGAGTCAGAAATGGTAAATTGAATTAGTTATGAGAATTATTTAAAGGAAAAAAATGAAAAAAATGCCTCGTAACTGTGCACTCTGCTGCAGACATCTTCCTGGTTTTAGAGCCCACTTCATTCTGAGAGGTGTGGGAGTGGTGAAGACCGACTGAAGGGTGTAGGCTGGAACCACAGTCAGGGAGTGGGAAGCTTCCTAAAGGTCGAATGGAGCAGATTCAAATCCCAGAGCACTGTCACTGGAATCAGGAAGACTTGGGTTTGGATCCAGGTTCTAACAGTTCTAAGTGACCTCTCTCCAAGCCCAGTTCTTCATATGTAAAATGATTTAAAAAGGCTCTGTGAAGGCTTTTATGATTGTTAAATGCAGTTGTGCACAGAAAGTACTTGGCATGATTCTTAAGCATAGTAAGTACTCAAAAAATGTAGCCATGACGGTAATAATCACTGGAATCCCCCTCCTTTAATTGACAGCTGTGCTGGGCCTGCCCTGCTGCCCTGGGCAAGCCTTCTGGCATGCCTTCGCTCCTGCAGAGAGATGCTTGCTTCATTCCTGGACCGTATGTCTCTTTTTTCTGAGACAGCCTCAGTTTCAAATATTCTGACCCATTGTCTCCAAAATCAATAAAATAACTGAGAAATCCCAGTATTTGATAAATAGTAACCGAATGACTCAGGGCAAGTAATATAATAACAACATATGTGTCACAAAAATTGAGTCATAGGCTGCAGGAACTCAGGGATTAACGAGGACACATGTGCACGCTAGCCCACATTCAATGCAATTACGTGTATATATCTGCTGGTGTTTTAGTTGTAAAGTTGGAGAATATTGCATTTATAAAATCCTTCTAAATTTGGGGCAATGCAAAGGTGATGGGCTGCAGTGGGAGTGGGAGACAGTGAATCTTCCCAGGTGCTACTGAAAGTACTTAGTAATTTAAAACAATTTCAAAATTGTTCCAGAGGGTCAGAAAAAATTTTTTTAATTCTATTTTATTTTTAATGGAGGTACTGGGGATTGAACCCAGGACCTTGTGCATGCTAAGCATGTGCTCTACCACTGAACTATACCCCAACCCCTCTTAAATTCTATTTTATTTCAACATTAAAATAAATGTGAAGCAATGGCCACAATTTGCCTGGAGAAGACATTTTATAAGAAATCATAAAATCAGACCAAATTTAATCTCAGCAACTGTATCTAGAGTTTTGATTTGAAAATTATGGTTAACATATTGATAATCAAAATTCTGAAGCAGAAGACTCTGTCTACACTGAAGACGTACAAAGGAAGATGGAATATATTTATTCCTGAAGTGATGGTCACAAAGCATGTGTAACTCATGTTCAATAGAATGATAATGGAGTTGCCTTCTCAAGCCAGTGATTAATTGCAACAAGCCTTAGAAAGCTACTTAAAAAGCTGTGCTTTGTTTATAGTGTTTATTTCTTTGATTTAAAAATTGTTCTAATTGCAAAACTCTCCCCGGGCATGTGTTCAAATTGTTCAGATCCTTTATATGGAAAGCAACCTAGAATAGCAACTACATAGTACAAAGAGCAAATAGTTACCTTAGTACCAACCCACTGCACAGAACCAACTAGAAAAAAAAAAGAAGATGCCAACCTTGAGGATCTCCTTCTTGGCTTTGTGTTCATACATGGTGATAAATGTAAGGTATCCTCAGAACTTTGTATTATGGCACCCCTCTGGGGGTTGAGACAGAACTTTCCCTACTAATAATTGAGACTAACTATCTTCAGAAGTAATGGAAGGGACTGGCTGGTCTACACATATACAGTTATGATTTGGAAACCTACAAGGACAGCCAAAGTGGTTTGAGTGGGGTCTCAGAGTTGGACAGTGGAATCTGTTAGCTTAACCCAAATTGACTACATTTCATCATCTGAAGCACTAATGTGTTAGTGGGAGCGTGGTGAGCCAAGAAGACGCAAAGAGGGAGAGGACCTGGGCTGCAACGTGAGCATTTGGGGCTGCTTTGTCCCATCAGATGCTGACTGCTTGGAGAACCAATAGGTAATATCTGCCCACTAGTTCCCCTTGCTCTGATTTCGTGTTTGTCAAGCATTTATGATGATAAAAAGTTTCCAATTTAAGTTTTCAATCAGGGAGAATCTGCACTGACCAATGTTTGGAGTGTCTGATCATCCTGGCAGTTAGAGTTCTCCATGTAAATTAATTGCCTGCCTGGGTAAAGGGGAGAATGAAATGACTTACTTGTGCCAAGAAGAAGCAGAGTGAAAAACAGGCTTCAGAGGGCTTTGGAATCTCAGGCTCATTCTGTCACTGACCCATAACATACTCCCATCAGCTTCTAGAAGCTTGACAGATGCATGGATAGATCTTGCATCTTCCGGCTTCTTGGTGTGCACTTACGTGAGTGTGTGAGTGCATGTACGTGTGCATGCTGAGAGAAGATTCCCCTGTCCCCTCTCCCCAGCAGTTTTTCCTCCTCTCTTCAGGTCTTCACAGGCAGGTCCAGTTCCCATGGCTGGAATACAGAAATACGTATTTATACGGGTGTATAAAAGTGAGTTACTGAGTGGAGGGTGTGGGTCACAGTGTCCAAAGCATGCTTCAGACACAGATCACTGTGTTTATACCTTAATCTAATTCCCAGAAGACCTCCCATCTTCCTGGGGGATTGATTGCAGATCCTAGTTATATTCTTTTCACACATTTATTTATTGATGAGGAGAAATTTATTTTCTTACTGGAAAATAAATAGGCTAACTCCCCAAACCAAAGGCTTCATGACTACTGCCATTTAAAATTCCAGTTCTACAGATTTTGGAGAGTTATTGAACTATAGTTTTTCCAGTTAAAAGGGACCTTGTAGGTCTTCTATGCCAAATGAGAACAAAAAGAAATACATTTTATACTGCAACCCAGTTTACACACATGTATACACAAACACAGATGGACAGACACACATACACATAACTGAAATAAAAGTTTCAACATTTTGCTTACTGCCTGGAGTGTGTACTGATATTTTCTATTCTATTACAATATTACTGGTCACTAACACAGTAAATTGATTTTACAATTGATAATGTATGTGTGTGCATGTGCATGCGTGTGTGTGTGTGTGTCTGTCTATGACTTGCTGAGTTCAAGGAGCTCAACTCTTATCTTCTGCTTAAGTCTCATCTCCAAGTCCCCCTCTTCTCCCAATTGTAGGAGCAGTGACCTGATAGGAGTTATCCAATTTACCTGTAACTGAACTGGGGTGTTACGGTGACTCATACAGGAAGGACACTAAGGAAGGCTGGTGTGGGCACAGAGAAATAGAGTAAGTGCCTGAGGGTGGAAACAAGGCTGGTAGGTAGGAATGGAGCCTCAGGCAGGGCTAGGAACAATGTTTTAAGCATCCTTAGAGGTCTTTGATGCTGCCAGTTTTCTCTGTGTCTTTGAGCTCTAGTTCCCTCACCCTGGGCACAGCAAGACTCTCTAAGGGAAACTAATGCTACAGGCTGAAATGTCATGGCTGAAACCATGGTGTGTACTTACCCCCAGGATCACATTCTTTCTAATTGAATAATTATAATAGAAATATCACTTCCACATATAAATGATACCATATGAAAAAAATATTATTAATAAAAGTAAGGAAAGAAAAAAAAACCAAAACAAAATCCAAAACCAAACAAAAAAATGATAATAAAAAATAACAAAAACCCCCCACGATTTCTTGGGTAATAATGATGTGCCAGTATGTTATCCACATTATGTTATTTAATTTTTGCACAAATTCTATGAATTAGGCAGTATTTCCTCCATTTTAAAAATGAAAAAGGGCAATGTGTGAAGATTAAACTATTAAATGGCAGAGGCAGGATTTGAACTTCAGTCTGTATGCGCCAATGTGTCTGCTCAACCACAATACCATTGTCTTCAGGAACCGGCCAGATGACCTTCAGAGCTGATGGAGTGCTATCCCTGGGAAGTTGTGTCTTCCCTTGTTTCAGAACTTCCTGTGTTTCTGGAGCACTGCTTCTGAAACTGATTTGTATATCCTGTTATTCCAGAGACATACAGAGAAATCAGACTAAAGATAGTAACCTTTCTTTCAAAGACTATTTTTTGAAGATAATAGGGGAAGTATAACATTTTCTAAATTGAAAGCACCAATATTTCTATTTGCATGCCACCAAAAAAGACTGGGTACAAGCTAAAGTGTATAGGGGGCAGAAATCCATGCATTATATGTATGTTTGCACTTCTATTTTCAGAAGGTATTATTTAAGAAAAATCTCTAGTAAATCAAAGTGTAAACAAAACCTAGCTTTTATACTGAAAATGCAAAATGGGAAATAAAAACGTAATTGTGAAAGGCAGACATACTTTTATTTACTTAGTACCATATTATGATCACTGTGATTTAGGCCATGGGCTTTACTTAAATCAAAAACCTTGGGAATATAAGTGTAAGTCCAATTGTTTAATTTGCTAATTATGCTTCCCCTTGATAGAATGAGGCTTATCATTTTTGTGGGTGGTATTTTATTATGTTACTTTATTAATATGAGAAGAAGAGGCTGTAAAAATGGTGCAATATTCCTACTTCATACACAGATATTTTAAGCCTGAAGTTAGTAATTATGAATAAAATTAAAATCCATTGCATTTTAGTTCTAGGAAATAATATACAAACTTAATTATATCTTCTAGGTAGCAGTTGTTTATTCTATTCCAGACTATTCCTCATTACAAAAATGAAATACTTGACAAAACAGTAAATTTGAAAAAGAAAAATAGCCGTAGAATTATAGACCTTTAGAGCTGGGAAAGAGTATCTTAGTGGTAACCTAGTTTTTGTTGTTGTTTTATGAACAGGGAAACGGAGGCCGAGGGAGCTGAGGTAATTCTTGCAGCTCACACAGCGAGGCGGTGGAAAGCCCCGGCCACAAGAGCCAGCGTGTCCTTATGTCCAGGCTGGTGAGTGCCTCAAGGAGCTGTTATTCACCCAAACAATTAGCTTGGGCAGATTCTGGACCATAAAGCAAAAAGGGGCTTTGATAATAGAAATCAAGAGGCCAAAGAGCAAAATCGCAAGTCCTTCCTAATAGAACCACACAAAAATATTTTCTCCAGTGTTTCATATTCCATGTCCTGAGGCACTATGTAAATACAATATATTTAGGGAACCAAGAGGAGTTTCCTATGCAACACATCACGAGAATACCTGTTAATCCCATGAGTTCATGGTGCAAGGATCACTGGCCTCAGGATAGCTTGGCCATAAGCGCCATTAAGCACCCCAACTCTTTGTAGTTGTGCATACCAGCCTGGAGTGAAAACAAGGTTCTCTCCAAGTTGATGACCTTTGCGTGAATAAACAGAATCTCTTGACAGTGAGCTCCAACACATGATTTTCTAGACATGTGAGCCACTTGTTTTTGAAATAGAGTGACATGCTGAAAGCCTCAGGGAAAAGTAGCACTTAAAACACAAAAACACAGCCATTCCTATTGAGCAATCCATCCCTAGTCGTGTACCAGAGCTGGAACCATATGTGCTAATAGCCTACAAAGTGCACGTGGGGTTATGATGGATGAGATCCTGACTACAAGTACCTCTGAAAGAAATTAAAGATGAAAATACCAAGCCAATCGTATCCTCCCAAGAAACCCAAACCTTAAGCCTCCATTGACTTTTCTCTCTTCCATAAATACCTCGGAATAATAGCTACCCTTTATTGAATAGTCCACATTGTGTACCAGGCATCGTGCTAAGGGCAGTGTGTTAAGTGACCCTGTGAGAGAGTCTTTACCCCCTTTTTACAGATGAGGCTTGGAGAGGTTAAATAACTTTCTACAGTGTTATAGAGCTGACATATAAACCCTGTTAAAAAATAGGATCATCCTCTTAATGACAAAACAAATAAAATGTAGCAGTTTTGCAATTATTATTGCCTTTTAGACATAATCAACTTTAAAACCGAGTTAGTAACTGTTTTCCCTGACATTAGATCACCAGCCTAGTCTGTAGTTAAGGAATTGATGGGCCCTGGAAACCGGATATTAATCCCAGACCTCTTTCTGAGTTGAAAAATACTGAGACTCAGGCAGCAACTTCTATTTAGCCATTTGGATGAATGTACTGTTATTTTATAATAAAACATTTATGTGCTTTTTTATGTCAGAAATGTGCTTAATTATTTGGTAGTTTTCTGACTACTGGATGACATAGTAGCTCTTCAGCTGGTTAAGACTGATTATCTCCAGTTTATAGCTCTAGAGCTTAATTAATTTGCACATTCCATACGGAATTTGGAGAAGAAAATTCTTAAAAGTTAATGGGCTTGTTTTATATTTAGTCAATATATCTTTAGTACAACGCCGGGCAACAACATTTCATGTTATATAGCTTAGTGCAATAATAATAGTAAAAGAGAGGTTGCTGATGGCTATAACTAAGGTTTACATTCTAGCTCAAAGCTTTTTCTTTCTGTTTCTTTATAATGAGCCTGATCTTCCCAGATGGAAGGATTTTGGAGGCACAGACAAAGGTGGAGGTGGGAGGTAAAGATACTGGTAAAGTAGGTGATTAGAGTCTGACTGAGAAGTTTGGCTTTTGTGTTAGTCCTGAGTTCACATTCTTGCTTTGCCACTTTTCAAGTTTTGCCACTTGAACAACTTGAACCATCTGTGCCAAAGTTTCCACATCCATGAAAATGGGGATCACAATTTCTACTTTATCAGGTTGTTGCAAAGACTGAATGTGCTCAGCTTGGCCTAAAGCAAGAGCTCAGTAAGTGGTAGCTACTGTTGGAGGAGGTGCTTATGTAAAAGATTTGGAAACTGCTTCTCAAAAGTGAGGGTCTGCCCTGGCTTGCTCCAGCATCTAGAAGGTGGAAGCGCCTGGCCAAGTCCATGTTGTTCTCAGGCTTTCCCCTGCCTCACTGCCCATGGAGCTCATTGTTTGGGCTACATTTACCGTGGACACAAGGAAATACCATGTGGTTTGTAAAGCCCACGATTCCGGCACAGGTCTTTTCATTTTCACATCAACTTGTATTATATTGCGCACACAGTGGTAGTGTGGTAAATCTGTATTGATTTTGTTTAACTGTAACACAAGGCAGAGCTTCTCTTCTTGGCTTTGCTTTGGGGGTGGTAACAGGCAGGTGAGTCTGCGTGGTGGAGAGTATGGGGCACATGGAAAGGGAAAAAGGAATGAGACTTCCCAAGAGCAAGGCTGCAAAATAAGATTTTCCTATAAACCTAATGCTGTTGTGAAAGAAAAAAGTAAACCCAGTAAACCTCTTATTAACTCAACCGACATGAATTTGAAACTTGTGGAAATTTGATGTAAGTGGAGCTATATTATACTTCGGTAACATTTAGCCTCTTCAACAGAACCAAGCATTTTTGAAGCAATTATTTTCATATTAAAGCTAGGCTAATTGCACCTCCTTTTTATTCATTTTCTCTGCTTGGCAACACTCAACTTAGCTAATTTGAATTAGTGGATGCAAGATTTTAGAATCATCTAAAGCTAGATTTCTTTAAAATCCTAAAAATTTTATGCTCACGTAACTTACAGTTTCTCTGTCAAAGGTGAAAAGAGCCTAATATATATATTTTTTAAACACAATGATGTGTGAAAACAAAGCTACAGATACCTACAGGGGAAAGCCAACTGATGGCCAGTGGATTTTTCAAGTTTTTGTAAAGATTACTTCAGGTGACAAGCTTTATCGGAAATGTGTTTTTTTCTGATTAACAGTAGTGATAGGCTTGTAGATAAACTGTAATTCAGATGCTTGTTCATACTTTAACGAAACCTCTCTATATGTTGTGACTGAGAATAGATTTCCTCACTATGCTGTAATGAACACTTCCTGTTTTAGGTCAAATTGTAACTAACTTGAAATGATCTTTTAGAAAAATTTGGGTTCTTCTAGTGCCAGAGGAAAGAAATGAATAATTAAACACACAGATATAGAAAGGAACTGGGAAAAAAAGGAAAAGAGAGCAAATAAAGAAGAACTCAATGGTTCTGTTTTTGAAGTATAAGAAAATGACGTTTTAGATTTGAATGTGGTTTTGACTTTGTTCAATCAAGGAGTTCACTTACTGTACTTACAGTGTAATCATTAGTTTTGGTTTGATCTCATTGCCACACGCATGGCTGAGGGTTTTCAGGAAGAAATCACAGGGATTTCCAGGAAAGGTGACCTCACTACAGAAGCAAGGAGGCTGAGCAAGACTTCAGGGCTGGGACACTAAGTTCATGGCATAAATTCCTGTAGATATCCTCAGTACTGTGTAAACAGGGCCAGACTTGCAGCAGAATGGAAGCAACGATCTAAGGCAAATGGGAGTTTGTGGTTGAATCCTGTTCATTGCAACTTTGGGCAAATCATTTTACCTCTCAAGGCCTCAATTCCCTTTTGACACAACGTGGCAGCTGGACTTAACGGATGTCTAAGTTTTCCCCCTCAATGCTATGTTCTGGGTGATAGGCCAATAGTGACCTCAACTCTATTATGCAAGATATACTTAGGGTCCTGCACCATGGCCTGCTGGGGGAGCCCCTTTTGCTATTCAGAAGGGAGGCTATGGTGGGAAAATCGTATAACAATGGGGAAAGCTGCAGATCGGACTTCATCCCTCTTCAGTAAATTGGAGGATTTTTCTTTTATCTGCTTGCATACTTGTATTAGCTAAAAAATAAAATTTATTATTATTATTAATAATAAAAATAGTCAACATCTCTTGAGTGGTCACTATGAGCTGAGAGATGCTATGGATTTTACATGCTCTGTCTTATTGAATTCTCACAATAATTCTTTAAAGGAGATGCTTTAAAGGAATGCTTTCCCCATTTTTATAGACAGATAAAGTTGGAGGCCTAGAAAAAGAGCAATCAAAAAGTTCTCTGGACCAATAATGGCAGAACTTGGGTTCAAACCCAGTTTAGTTGCAGACTGTGGGCTGGTAACTATTTTTTTATGCTACTTTTTAAAGTCTCATGATCCAACAGGATGCAAGTTAACTAAATTGTAGGTACAGATCACCTGATGCAATTCCATTCCTTGGCCAATAAGATTATATATGCAACAAGAAAAATGCCTTTGTTAAGTGAAAAAAAAAAGCAATGGAAAATTACATCTTGGCTACAGCAGGTTCTATGGAAAAATAATGCACGTGTACAGACAAATGGAAGTATTAACTCACTGGATGGCAGGGTTGTGGTTGATGACCTTTTTCTCTTCCTCTTGGTATCCCATTAATATTGCCCATGTAATAAGACAAAAAATAAATAATAATTAAGAAAAATCAAAGAAATGGAGTTTCTGATCATTGTATTCCTTGTTAAGAATTGGATTTCCATCAGACCACATTCTTGTTGAGGAAGAGCAGGGAAGTTCAAGTTACCTGTAACAGACGCCATGGTGCTTCACATCAGAGAGGAGCTAATTCATGTTTCTCAACAGCCCCTGTGCACCATGCTTTGTATGTATAAGAAAAGGGAATGCAGTATTTGGATTACTTTGCCTCGGTTCCTCCTTGTGTAAGCAATATGGATATTTCTGACTGTCCTTTTGATTCTAGTTGAAGCTGCTTGCCACAGGCATCTCTTAGTAGATTGCTTTGTGATTTATGCAGGTCTAAAGGAGACCAAGGATCATTTATCTTCAAACCAGGAAAGAGATGAAAGCAGCTCGGGAGTAAAATTTCCTGTGGAGTTAGATGAGAGCATCAAAGGGAATGAATGTCATTGTTTCATGAAAAACTAGGAAACGTGAGTCAGTTTCAAATGTCACAAATATTTTTCTGAGATTTCACGGTTTTGAAAATTCTCCACTAAAGGATAGGAACAACTGAAGAAGTGAATAAGCATGATTCAGAACCTGTACCGCAAAACACGGCCTTTTCCAGAAGGTTAAAGTGGAAATAAAGGATAAGGTGGGGGAAAATTGTAAGCTGACTTAAGCCATTTGTAATTATTTTTTCCCAGGATTAAGTCTATTTTTTCTGCCCTTGCTTAAATATTTGAGTACTATTCTTAATTTAAAAGGAAAAAAAAAATCCTCAAAAGGGATGCTTCTGTAGCCTGGGTATCCTTTATTCTTTCACATTCCTCATCCTCCATGGCTTTGTGTTCATTGACAGCCTCTGTACAAATGATACCCCTCCAACTGTTCCACACTCTCTGCTCATCTGTACCATGGTCTGTGTTTGGTATGTTGTAGTAGTCCTACTCCCTTTAAATATGTTCCACAGATTCAGAGATATTTAAAACACTATGATGCTTGAAGAAAAAAAAATTGTTATGATCAGGCCATTTGTCACTGTGCATAGGAATATAAGATTCCCACCAGACAGAAAAGATATTATGGGTTTCTCTCTGGCTACTGTACATGCCATAAGTAAAACAATGATGCATGAAGTTGAACTGACTGCCAAAAATAGATCAGAAAGAAAAATTTCTCCCATGACAATTGGCTGTGATCCTAGGGATTTTCCCTTTTACTCTGAAAGCTCAAAGAGCAATATTTCTTCTTTTTTCTCTCTCTTTCTCTTCCTTCTTTTCTTCCTTCCCAATTTCTTTCTCTCCTTCCTTGCCTTTCTCCTTCCCTCCTTTCTTCTTTCTCTCTCTTTTCTTCCCTTCCTTCCTTCCTTTGAACACACTGTGACCTTTGCTTTGAAATCCTCAGCAAACTATATAGCAAAACCGAAGTGTGGACCTCATCAGCTTAGTCTGAATCAAGGGCCACTTGCTTTGGCCTCCCAGTGTTTTTCTCATTCCCAGTTCTCAGACCTCCATTCCTGACTCAAGAGAGCCTGGCAGCCTTGGGGTGATACCCTTTTTTAAAGCAGTATTATTAAATAATCGAGGAGAGAAAGGAATCCCTCCAAATGAATATGCCCTAGCCAGAAGTATCATTGCTGCACAACCAGAGGGTCACAGCCAAACTTGGACATCAAGGACATTGAGAAAATACCACAACTACCACCGCTGTCATAACTGAAACCTCCGAACCCAAAATTCTAACACTCCTCGGAGCACAGATACAGGAGACCTAAACTGTGCTGTCTTTACAACTGTCATTTGTAGATATGTGGAGAGTCTAGAAGTTGACCCCATCTGGAATTGTTTAAACTACAGTAGTAATGTAGGAGTTTGGGGACAGTATGGTATGTGGGCCCTGGCAACCAACAGAATAGGGCTAGAATATTAATTTTGATATTCACTGCATGTTAACTTTAAGTAAGTTACTCAGCTTTTTTTTTTTTTTTTTGTCTCAGATTCCTCATCTGTAAAATCCCTCATCCCTGCTCTGAAGCCCTAGAAGAGTTATGATTTGTATTATCTCATTGGCTCTCTTTCCCTGCCAGTTACCTTTCTTTGCATTTATGCCTTGTCTTCCTCCTAAGAAAAGATTAAGGAATTAGAATTTGGGGGTAAAATGTGAGGCTAAAATGTAAAGAACGAAGGGAATTTAGCAAAGGAACGAGGGAAGGTTTCCATTCATTGTATAGGCTCCGTATGCAACATGTATTCTGGATTCTGGCTTATTGGAAAATACATGCATGGAAAACATGATAGCCTCATACACATGTTTGAACGAGTGATTTAAGATAACCAGTTGACATGTAAAAGTTACTTGTAATTAATGAAATGAATTTTCAAGTCTTCAGATCATTCAAAGGAATCTATCACAGATTTGGGTACTTGAGACTCCAGTCCAGATACATCTGTAAAAGTTCTTTCTGTTTAACCATGAATTATTCAGCAACTGATAATTTAACAGTGGGCTCCCCAGAGAAGACTAGCTCTTGTTTTGGCACTGGCTACAAGGTAGGCTACGTATGCCTGGCACCTGACTCTGCTTTGCAGTTGTCTGCTGGATGCAACTGGTTTATGAACTGAAAGGGATCTTTAAATTTGGGACTCTCTAAAATTGTTGCTGCTAGTTGCGAAGGAATGACAGGAACTGGATTTACTCCACTGCCTGAAACAACTGAAAAGACAGATCAGATGTATGAAAAAGATTTCAGACCAGAGGTAAGGAAGGGCAGTGAACCCTGAGAGGTGGGAAGCGGACGAGGTGTGTGGGCCCTGTGAATCTCTCCCCTTGCTACCTGCAGAGTTTCCAGGCCATGAGAGGGGAGAGGGAAGCTAGACAGAGCCTAGTGGTCTTCTTGAGCTGAGAGATAGAACTGGGAGTCTGGGGAGGCCAAGGCCACTGGAATTTGCAGGGTGGGTCTCTGGAGGGGAGAGAGTTGAACAAAGAGAAGACTCTGGAGCTCTGCTAAGGGTGCCCCTTGAGCAGTCAGCTAAGTGCTGATATGGGCATGTGATTGAGAAAGCTGTCTTCAGGCTGGGGAAGAGCCATCTTCATGGAGCAAGAAAAACAGCCCTCAAGGATCATCACACAGGAGGCTGGGAACTGTTTCTGTTCCTACCAGATAGACTGGAAAACCCCATAATTCATGGTAGAGTACCCAGAGGAATTTGCTTCAGTGATGGGGGAGCAGATGGGCCCGAAGCTGCAAAGTGCAGTTAAGTGTAGACACTTGTGTTCTTATGGTTTACGTGTCTTTAAAAGGGAGGTGAAATACCTATGTGTTGTTGGGCTTATAACGTCTGCCAAAGTGAAATATCTGACAAAATAGCCAAGACTGGGAAGGAAGAAATGGAAGTGTACTGTTGCCAGGTCCTTCGATTAGAGATGAAGTGATGCAGAATCACCCCAAGTCAGATGTGGTCCATGCTACAGCACCAGTTTAGTCGGAGTACAAATCTGGGAGACCTTTGAGCTGGGCCCCAGTGTGGATGGAGGATTTTAAAAGGCCATCATTAAGGAAGAAAGGCCTCCAGGGTGAGGGGAAAACATGAAAACATTAACGGAAGGAGAATAAAGGGCTTGTATTGTTAATGGCAACTAGACTTGTTTAGTTGAAATATGGGAATGTTCAGGTGAGCAGGAGCCACAAGGCTAGCAGGGTTAGTGGCAGCCAGACCGTGGAGGGCCTCCTCTGGTTTTGTGCTCTCTTCTGTCAGCGAGCAATGGCTGCAGCAGTTTGAGTCGTGGAGCGACATGATCAGAGCTCTATTTAAGAGATGTACCAGTTGGTTAGCAGTGTATACAATGAATTAGGGGAGAGAGAGACTGAAAGCAGGGAAGTCAGTTAGGAGGCTGTGGTGAGTCAACACGAGCTAATGTAACTAGGAGAGGGGTAGGAGTGATGGAGATGAAGGACAGAGGTACCAATGAAGTAGCAGAGAGAGGACTGATATGTTTGAAAAGGCATGAAGGCAGAAAGAGGGAAAGATGTCTGCTAGTTTGTATCTTGACATGGAAGATGGTGGTACCTTGAGCAGAAAAGGAACATAGGCTGACACACGGGTTCTGGATTTATAGTTCTCAACTTGGGGTGTCAGGGATGTGTGGTGTTTCTGGTAGGCAGAGAACTAAGAGTGCAGATTAGGAGCTGGGGAGGAGGTCCCGGTTAGAGAGAGATTTAGGAATCACATGTTTTAGGTGAGTGTTGAAACTGTGGAATTAGGTGAGAACACCAGGGAGACAGTTGTGAGAAAAGAGAGGTCAGAGGAAAGAACTTCGGGTGAAGCTTTCATTTAGCCAGCAAGAAGGAAAATAGAAGCCAGCAGAGGAAGTGGTTTTTGTATAACACCTTGGAGAGATTTTTTCACTGTCTCTCTGGAAGGAAACTTAATAAATCCTTGGAGAAATGATTTCTTTAAATGGTATACCTCGCTTATATGCATGCATGTGTGCATTTGCCAAAAAGATTATTTCTCAGGATGCAAATGTCAAAAGTGGAGAGATTGGGAGAGGCCTTGTGCTTAACTTGTAGTAACAAAGACAGCACTGAATGATTCTTCAGAAATGCAAGAAACAACCAAGGGTAGAGGAGACCACTGTGATGGCAACAGAGACTTCCTACAAGATCTGCGTGTAGCTGACAGGCAGAGTTAACCATGGAACGTCAAGTGCTTAAATTCAGTTGGAGGACACACATTTTTTTTTTTTTTAACCATTCCAAAACTAACTCCCTTTTTTCCCAGCAGGGTTAACTTTGGAATACCTATAATTGTTCAAATGGTACATTTTTTGGTACTGTTTATCTGGATTTTTTTATTTTTACCTACACTATTTAATTTGGTTGAATATTGTATCATCCATGTGAGATAGGTGTTATCATTCCTTTTTACGGGTAAAGAAACTGAGGTTTGGATACCTGCCTAAAATCACATGGAGCTTGCAGGTGGCTGGGCTGGGAGTAGAACACAGGTCTCCTGCTAATGAATCTTGGGTCCTTCCCACTACACCTCGCCGGGATCGCTAAGGATGCAGACCTAAGTGCCAGTGAGAGCCCATTGGAATCCCAACTCTCCCACTTATCAACTGTGTCCATTAAGTAACCTCTCTGGGGTTCATTTTTCCATGTGTGTCAAATAGGGATAATGATATCTATTTTGTAAGGCTGTTGTGAGAACTAGATGTTATGTACATTAACAACATAGGCACTTGTTTTAATAACAAAGAACCAATCTGAAGGCTCAGTGATGGTTTTCAGGGCAGGAAGCACTTTTTCCAATGTGTTGCCCCCCCCCCCCCCGCCCCATGCTGTCTCCCTATTTTCCCCGTGTACCAACCATCAGCACATTGCTGAGTGCATAGTAGGTGCTCTGTAAAAAAATTAAATTCCATTAAGCTTTAATTAGATGCCTGACTCAGGCAGGTTTTGCCAGCCGTGGCTCTTGAGTGTGGAAATTTCAGTGCAGCACAAGGTGGGAGAAGGAGGAGGGAGGAGGAGGAGCTGGCTTTGTTTACATTTGCAGCAGAGGCGACTGCAGAGAGGGAAGCACTTTTATTTCCCTTGTGAACTGGCCGTTCATTTTGCTGTAGCAGCTGCTAATGGAAAATAATAAAACCCATTTTCGTCAGGCAGTATCTGGAACACTTACAGGTCAATTCGGTGCTCAAAACAGATTGTTACAGAGCACATTAGTTCGTCATCAGCATCCACTTTGGTCAGGGGATTTTGCCATTGGAAATTGAATTTATAGGTCATGGTCTGTTATGATTCCTGAAAATCATTGAATCTTTGTAAGTTAGTGGAAGCATATAGACAATTATTATAAATGAACACACACATAATCTTTCGATTTGTTAAAATCACAAAGGTAGCAAATTAAGCTGTGGAAGAGTTGAGTAGCAGGGCAGCTGCAAAAGTATGACTTCACTAGTATTAAACCTATGTTCTGCCTATTAATTGAAGAATTTGGTCCCAGTCCCATAATAAATCCCATCCTATGATACAGTGCCAGGAGGGAGTATCAGCATTATTTTTTTTAAAGCACTGAAGCCAGTGCTTGAGATGAAATTCAAGGTGCATTTGTTCGCTGCTGCTCCCATACTTAAGTATGCTTGTGTTAGGAAGATTGTTTCCAAACGCAGTTAAATGAAGTCAGCTGGAATTTTTAAACATGATACCCCTAGTGGCTGGTCTGGTGGAAAGAACTCTGCCCTGGCATGGGGTGCTAACTTTTCTAACTTTAGGACCTTGGGCAAGCTGCTTAACTTCTCTGGGCCTTAATTTCCTCCCCTGCAACATGAGGATTTTGGATTGGATGTTCTCTAAGAACATTTTCCTGTATATTTAAAAAATTGTTCTTGTTGTTTTCCAATTACATAAAAATATGTGTATATATATTCATGGTGAAGATGAATAAAGAAAATAAATAAAGATAAGCAAAATAAGAGAAAGTCTAACTCATATATAATGCTACAATCCAGAGATATATCCGGTTAACATCTCAATGAATATTCTTCCAGCTTTTGTATGTTCACATGTATATACCTGTGTACAGTTAAATGTATAAACAAAAAATGCAGTCATTCTATAGACACACCATTTTGATACCTACTCTATTTCATTTAACAGTAATGTGAACATCTTTGTCACGATTTTTAAAAATGGAATCCCAATGAATGAATAGGCCATGAATTTCTTTAACCAATCCCCTATGAATAATTTAATATTTTTCAATCACTTGCAGTTTTTCACAGTGTTGTAATGAAAATCTTCATGGCTAAATCTCTGTAAACACTTCCCAATTCTTGTCTTAGGGTCAGTTGTCCAAAACAGAAGTGCAGCCTGAAAGATATGCATGTTTCTGAAGTATATTGCTGAACTCACATAAAGTTTTATATGGTGTGCTTTGTTTTTGGGAGAATGACTTACGGTTGGACTCAGGCATCCTCTGAGCATGAATACTCCCTTATAATAAGGCAGGTCTGGTTGCACTTACACACATACACCCTTATATGTGGGCCGGTTTGATGTTACACCATTTTGTGATTATTCTAGAAGAACTGCAGTGTACACTTATATAACTATCTTCTTGCTTCCTCCCAGGGAATAATATTGTAGAAAGAAAAGTCTCTGTTTTTCTGAGTTTCCAGAGAATTTCCAACTGATTCTCTAAGACCCTTTCTAGCTTTAATAGTTTTAGAGTATTCAGTTTATCTTATTTTTTGAGCACCTACTATGTGTTCAGTGTTGAGGCCTCTGCCACTAAGAAGCACAATGTTTGGTAAAAAGAGAATTGCACAACAGTGGTTGACATACAGCGTCAGAGGCCAGTTGTGTGGCATCCAGGGCCGTGCTGCCTGCAGGGGAGAAGTCGGGGTGTCCCACAGGGGAGGGGAAAGGGAATCGCGTGAGGCCTCGGAAGGGGCCCTGTCAGCCGGCACTCTCTGATGGCACCGGAGAGGGAACCACCGCAAGGTAGCTTAGTAAATAGGGTTACATTGACTGACTCCTATAATCAGCCCCTAGGAAGACCAAGGATTTTTTCTCTTTTTTTTCCTTCTGTTTTCTTCCCTCTGTGGGTTGGCTTCATTCTCAAAATTCTCAACTTGGTGACTGGAATGAGGACTGCTAGCCACTTGTGCTTACATCTTTGAAGTCTTAAGTCCAGAGGGAAAAAAGGCTCTTTCCCAGCTCTAGTTTGAAAAATCCTAAGAAGCACTCTGATTGATCTGGTTGGGGCAATGAGCGTGCCCGCGAAGCAGCACTGGGCCAAGAGGAGAAATCATGGCAGCCAGCTTGGGTCAAATGTCCACACCTGTGGTCAGAGGGTTGCACTATAACCTTAAGAAGAGGGAAAAATGTGACTTGTGTGTGGAATGTAAAAAAGCTAAACTCACAGAAGCAGAGTAGAATGGTGGTTACCAGGGGCTGGGAGTAGGGGAGACGGGGAAAAATGGAAAATAAACTTTTACGTATAGGAGGAGGAAGTTCTAGAAATCTAATGTACAGCATGGTGGCTATAGTTACTGATACTGTAGTGAATAGTTGAAGGCTGCTAAGAGTAGACTTTAAATGTTCTCACCATAACAGTAATCAAAATGATAGTTATGTGAGGTAAAGGATGTGCTAACCTTATTGTGGAAACATTTTGCTGTATATACATATATCAAATCATTGTGGACCTTAAACTTATACAATATTGTGTCAATTATATCTCAATGAAGCTTGGCGAAAAAGAAGAGGGAAACCAGTGCTGAGCAGACTAAAACATGAACGCTTGACATAGGCAGGATTTATAGGGACAAAAAGTTTAATAGAGTATGTCAGTAGCAGGTGATCAAAATATATGAACTGAATGAATAAACAAATGAAAGGGCATGCATAGGAGTAAGAGAGAAAGTTCCAGGATTTTACATTAATTATTCATTTCATCTTCATAAAATCAGGTGTATGTTCACATTTTTATGTAAGGAAAGTGAAGAGGTTAAATCAAAATCCTACATTGATAGCTAATATGACTCTAACATAGCTGATATATTCTTTTAAAGCCATGACCCATGTACCCTGTCTTAGAGTTTGGTTAAAAATTAAAAGAAAACAAAACAAGCAAACAGCAACACATTAATGTAAAAAGCAAAGTATAGCTTCACTGTAACTAAATCTCTTCTTGGATTTCTAGAACGCCAAGAAGATGAATCCCCATATTTTTCTGTGATCTCATCCTGCACCAGTTTTGAGTCTCCTTCATTGCAGCGCTCCTGACCTAGTTTGTGGATCACTAGTCTTTCTCTTCTCTGCCCCCATCCAGACTGTGCATTCCAAAGCCCCAAATAACTAGTTTTGAAGAGTAAATCTGTCCTTGGACTTATGGGAAGACAAGCCAGAATCTGTTTTAATGGGTGAGCTGGGGAAAGGCTGTGAAATTTCTGCATTTCTAATTTGGCCACAATGCACTTTTTAGTGGAGCTGTGATTCTGACTTGAATTTCTCTCCAAGATTTGTGTGTGTGTGTTTCCCTCCTCCATTCTATCTAGGGGCAGCAGTGGAATAACATGAGCAAAGACTGATTATCCCAGGCCTTGCCTTCTTGATCTCTGCTATACTAAAACTTATAATCTCTAGCACTTAATAAAATACCAAATGATACATAGTTGTCTGCATTTCTCATTGTTTTCTGTTTTACTTAGGTCAACACAGCATACTCTGTTCCTTCAACCTGGGTACTCTTTACTTGCTTTTCATTTAGCAAATGCCTACTCATCCCTGAAAGCCTGGCTGATGTGTTATCTTCTCTGTGATGCCTTCTCTTAGGATTCACAGAATTCTGTGTATATATCTTTAGTGTTGACTTATCACAGTGTGTTAAAATTGTTCTTTACTCATTTGGCAACTCCAGGAAACTGGGCTTCTCTAGGGTGAGGACCACACCTTATTATCCATGCATCCCCTCCAGTGTCCAACATGGCTTCTGCCACTTTGGGCATGCAAATATGTTTTAAATAAGTGAAAAAGACTTAGTTATTTCTATATGTAGTGGAGGGCTGTGCACCAAATGGGATGCTCAGTAACACTAACCGATTGATTGATCTGAGAGCAGGAGAGATATGCTGTCCATCCTTGACCAGGGGATGACATGATAAAATTCACGTTTCAGAAGTGTGGATGTGGCAGCAAGATCCATTATATGAGACTTTCAGGCCTTGGAATAATTGCCAGTGTTATGACATTCTTTTGTAGCTTTGGGGAAACAAATAGAACTAATGGGAAAAAAACTCTTCTGGGACCTTCTCAGAAGTCACTGGTACTGCTTCAGCAAAACAAGGCTTCAGAAAGGCTCCTAGCATGTTACCTTGCTCCCCCAAGGCTCTGAGAGTATGAAGGAAGGAGCTCTTCTTGAGTTAAGTGCCAAGAATTCTGAACCAAAAGATCCTCTCCTTTGTTTCCTCGTGCTGTGTCTCCTTTCTGCTTCACATGTTTACTTACATCTCCACAACTGAAGGTACTATTGACAATAGGGTCTGATCAACTCTACTGATTTTCCTTAATAGTAAATTTGTTCTTTTACAATTGACTTGCATTTGATGCAATAGTTTCAACCATCCTGTAAGGACTCTTGGGAGTCTCCAGAGCTGGATTGCTATTGCCTGGGTGGTCGCACATAGGTCCTGCCAGCCTGTCTTGCACACTAAAGTTTTGTGCCTTCTCACTTGAAATCACGAAGGCAGAGTTTATAGATGGTGAAACAGAGAACTGAGGTCCAGTGATGTTAAATGATTGCTTAAGGTCATACAGCTCTGGGAGAAGCCCTAGATTTTAAAAACACATTTCCACATAAACTGCCAAAAGGGAGACCAGTTTAAAAATGATCAGGTTAGAATTATTAGAGTCATTTAAAACTTAGGAAGGAGTCTGCATGTCTGTTGCTCAGTAGGTGCTGAATGATACCAACCATTGAAATCACTTGAGAAACTTCTAGGACTTAACTGTTTTTGTCTGACACACAGAAAGGCAACAGAATTAACTTTCTTTTGGGCAGGAATTAAAGTTTGTTCAGTATTAATGGCATTAATTTACACAATTTGGGAGTTAGGCTCTTTGGTGTGTTTTAGCTGGATATTGTTACCTGCAGATGCAGCTTTCTTCAGATTAAAGCATTAGCTTAAGTCATGACCTTACATCCTAATTTAAATATCATTTACCTGAGAAGTTATAAAAGTGGAAACATTCAAGTTGGGTCATCCAGCTTTAACTGGGTATCATTATGTGTTAGATATTTGCTAGGGCGTAAGGATAAATCGAAGACCCAGCCCCTGTCCTCGAGGAGCTTATGATTCAGAGGAAAGGACAGATACTTGAGTCGTCATAGCGGTGACATGAGTATGCACAGGGAGCTAGAGAAATGTGGAGGAGGAAGAATTAGCCCAGCTTGGAGATCTGGGAGATAACGGAGTTGTGTGTAAGAGTTAGACTGAGAGGGTAGGAAGGATGCTGTGTGGACAGGTGTAAACAGATGCTATTTTAATGTGAGTCATCAACCAACTTCACAGCAGAGGTATTTTATCTATTTTGGAGATGTTTTCATTCATTTCTAATTATACATTTCATATGTTCCTAAAAACCAGTTTTCCCATTTCTTCGATATTCTGGTTGCCTTTGCTGTTCCCCTTTTATTTCTTCTATTCATATTAGATGTGCATCAATTTTTGTCAATAGGGAAGACAGGATTACAACCAGGAAAAGAAAAGGTAACTGATTAAAATTTCATGCTAAAAAGGATTTAAGGAGGCAGTTTAGTTCACAGATTCATGTAAATCTAACGCATGGAAATGATGTACACAATCTCCAATGTGGAAAAAAAAACAGAAAACGCTTAGGTTTAGGTTTGCTTCTGGCATTTAATTATTTGTTTTTTGTGGCTTGCCCACTTCGCAAAAGCTCATATTCCATAATAGTTTGACCGTCGCTATTTTAATACTAGCAGCTACAATTTTAGGGAATCCATGGATTTTTGGATTCGAATCTATATGAGACTTAATCAGTTTTAACTCACTGCTGTTTTACCTTTGAACTTATAACTTCTCTGAACTTCAGTTTCTCTCATCATAGAAGGGGAGAAAAATACCTGTCTATTTTGGGATTAAACAAAATAACATTTAATAATGCTAAGTACAGTGCCTGGTACGTGATAGATGCTGAATTTCTTATTTGCTACCCTCATTCCCTGAACAGTATTGCATTGCTTAGGAATCAAATACTGGACCTCCAGAGTGTCCAATGTCATAGTCTGAAGTATGGATCAGGGTGAGAAACTCAATTGCTCTGTTGATCAGTAAGAGCAGAAAGTCTAGGAGTCCAGTTTGCCCTCTCCAATGATTTAGCTCCCTCCTAGTTACATATCCAGACATTTTCTGGGTTTGTCGGTTTCTCAGGGACAATCTGGTTCGGCTCCGCCCTGCTGTGACATGCCTGCTGAGTGGTTGTGGATGTTGGTTAAAGCTGCCATGAACACGTTGAGTGTAAAGCACAGCAGGCATGCGAGGCTCTCAGCTCATCAGGTGGCAGTGGCTGCTGGGGTGGCACTGCCCCTGCAGCAGCTGCAGTACCTTCATGGGGGGAGGGGTGGCTACCACTTCCTCAGTGTCCCTGGCACTTCTTTCCCCAAAGAAAAAGGAACAACCAACTACCAAACTCAGTTTTTCTCCTCACTAAATAAATAATAAATTGTTGCAACATTTTGTTGGGCAAATGAGGGCAAGTGGCCAGAAGTATCCTGCCAGGCGCTGTAGCAGGTCCTTGGCCCCTCATTGTCCGTGGCATTCCAGGGCAGCATACTTCCATTTAGCAGGGCTGGGAATCTGCCTCTCAGAGGAGAACCAGGTTCTGGGACTGTAGGGCTTTTCGGCTGTGTGAGTAGGAAGCACCAGCTCCTCCCCTGGCACGTTCAAGGATGGGGATTCAATAGCAAAACGGTCTGTCAGGATCTTGACTCCATTCTCATCCTGCCAGCCCAGAAGTTACGACCAGAGAAACATCTCACTTGGCAGAACTGGGGCTGGGGTCCGAGCCTGGAGGTTGCAGCTGGTATGATTTGTGATCTTAAGCTGTAACTCAGCAGTGTTACTGGTTAGGGAAGCGTTTTCCCCTCCTCTGGTGCACTTGGTGGAAGTGGCTTACAAGCAAGCCTTCAGGTGGCTGGGATTGATTGCCTTAAGTGCCCAGCAGTGTCTGGTCTCCATGCCTACGTATGGGTGCCCTGCTCTTCTTCTAAGAGGCCAGCTTGCAGGTGACCACAGACAAGGTAACCTCTACCACTCACACGTGCATAAAATACTGACAGACTATTGGTATTACAGTTTTACATTAAAACTAGAATTGCTTGGTTCCATTTTGTTAGCTGTTAAATATAAAATTTATCTTTCCCCTTTAAGCAAAAATATAACTGGGGCTGTAGGAGTTTTCTTGACATCCTGATTTTGTTCCCTGGGACCTTGGTAGCTGCACTGATCTGACACTAATTCATAACACCTTTGATAAAGATATAGCGGCAAGTCCCTATGGACTTCAAGATGGCCTATTCACTCATTCTTTCATTCATAAAGCCTACATTTACCCAAGATCTGCTGATTACTTGGGGCAGATTTATGGGCAAACACTACTTGAGGAATTAATAGTCTGCTTAGAGAGAAAGACAGGTGAACCCACAACTGTGACCCACTTAATACATGCTGCAGCAGAAGCAATTGCAAACTTCTCTTGGAGCATAGAGGTAGGAGTAACTACTGTGGTCCTGACGAACGGGGGAACATTTCTCGATGGATATGCTATTCAACTTAGGTCTTGAAATGTGAAAAAGAATTTCCCTGGTGGAGAGGAGGTGGAAGAACTCTCTGGACAGGTGTCATAATTTGCTTGAAGGCCTGGAGGTGGGAGAAGCCTGACTTGGTTAGGGACTGGCAGCAGGTCACTGGGGCTGGAATCTAGATTTGGGGCTTGGGGGTTGTGAGAAGAAAAGTTGAGTAAAGGCCAGTCTGGGACTGGGGATGTGGGAAAATCCATGGGGTGAAGAGAATGTTCAACAATGAGGGAAGGGGGTGTCCAACTATGGGAGGGAAGTCAGAAGTCTGTTTTTCTAAGACAAAATTTCCTAGAGTATATCCTGTAATGCAGTAGCCTTTGAGATATTCATGGGCTGATTTTCAGATTTGCAGACAAACAAGCATGCAAAACACTGCAAAATACCATACTATGTGTCTGCGTAACACTATATTATAGAAGCTCTGACAAGTCATAGGAAAGAAACCTGTTTAACTTTGTTTAACCTATGTTTTTCCCACTTACTGATCATGGTATGTTGTGTGAGTTATTCCTATTTTAGTAGTTAACATTCCATATTACACACGTAGGAAATGCTATTCTAGGAATGTGAATTTCTAGGAAAGTAGGTCTGGAAGGGAGAGAACACAGTCAGACCTATGCGTGTTAGCCAAGGCCCCCAGAGGCCACTCACTTTCTGTGAAGCTGTGGGCTGGTGATTAATGAGGGTGCTCAAGGTAGATACCCAGGAGAAGTAAGAGATGGTCTTTAGCACCTAGGAGAAATGTTTGGGGCCCAGCCAGAGGGGGAGTGGCTTTAAGGGGGATGCATTGGCCACTAGAATAGAAGACAGTGACATTGGACATTGATATATCAAAGTAAGAATGGACCAACTATTAATAGAAGCCTAGTTGGGAACGCTTTACACAAGACTTCTTATATTCTTACAAAGCACAGATTCTGAAGCATGTCTGACCCTGTGGAGTAGGGGTGGGGCTGCGGGTGATGACCAAAGGGATCTGATCTTTAGGAGCCCAGAGAACCAGGAGAACATAAGCACCATCCTGTCTCATTCTCTCTCTTTTTTTGACAGGCTTCATGTCATTTGTTCTCAGGATGGATTTCTGTCCTTAACACAGCCTATACAGTTCCTCCTATTCTGTTCCCTGCTTTCTCCTTCAGTGCCTGTTCCAAATTCTCACCCTATGCTCCAGAACTCTTTGTCACTCACCAGCATGTCACAGACTCTCTAGTGCTATTAAAAGGGACCACTTATTGAATCCTTACAATATATTAGATCCTGTGCTAAAATTAACATAGTGATTTATCTTTGTTTACAGTAATCCTATAAGGTAGAGTCATTTTGAAGTGTTATTTGAGGATAAATAACACTGGCTTAAACAAATACGAATAATTTCTTCCATATAAAAAGAAGTCCAGAGAAAGGCAGTTGTTGAGTTGGGTCTCAATGATGCCATTAAAGACTCCAGACTTTCTAGCTTCCCATTCCATCTTCCTCGCCCTTTGGCAATTGTCTTCATGTTTCGGCTTCTCAGTTGCAAAGTGGGCACCACATCTGTAGGCATTATGTGGGCATCTCGCCTTATATAGGGTTGTACAAGCTGCTTTATCTAGAACACAAAGAGTTCCTGGAACTTCTTCAGCTGTTTTCTGTTTTTGTCTCATCGATAAGAAGTGTGGCCCATGATCTTTCCAGCTGGAAGGAGGCTGGGAAATAAGAGGATTTAGCGTTCTAGTCATTATAGTTGAGGAAGGCAAGGATGGAATGGTTGGAATTGGGTGTTGGGATAACCAACCTAGAAGGCCTGCCACGGTAGGCATTGTTGTCCCCAGATTAGATGACAAAGTAGCTCAGGAGGCTAAGTTAACTTGCTTGGGGTCTCACAGCTGGATTCCAAGCTAATGTAATCTGACTCGACAGCCTACGTGAATTCGACTGTTCCACATAGTTCCCTTCTCAAAATTTTAAAGTTCAGTTCAATTCAATCTGTTTGCTGAGCATCTACTTTACTTAAAGCCCTGTGTTGGGACCGCAAATGGACACACAGAAAAACAAACCATTGTTCCTGCTTTCCGGGAATTAATCACCTTGAGGGAGAGAGATGTACACTTACCACCGATTCAACGTAGATCCTTGGGGCACATGTAGTAAGTTGTGGGTGTGCTGGAGAGGGAGAGCAGACTTCTGCCTGGGGAATTCTGAGAAGGCTCCCTGGAGAGGGAGAGATTAGATTTGGGCCATCTACTTTTGATGTTTATTTTAAGAACACTGTGATTTTTGTCTTTTTTTAAAACCTTAGTTAACTTTAATATTATGTCGTAGGTCACCTCAGGTATGGTTTGTGTCTGACGTTAATGCAGAGACATAATCTTTGAAAGTAAATCAACTGACTGTGTTTTCTATTTTTATTTTAGTATCTCCAAAAAACCCCCATAATCTTATATTTTAAACCTAAATGATATCTAGTGTACAAAATTAAAATTCATGAAGTAAAACATTCCAAAACAGTAATAAACACAAGGCAATTTAAAGTAAGCGTAACCTATTATATATTTTCCTAATCAAGTTAAAATGTCAGGTTGCATTCCATAAAAAAAGTTTTTATATTTTAGTTACACAGGAATAAAATGACAGATGAACCATTTTTTACCCTGACACCAAAGGTAATGTAATGTGCTGTTCTTTCAGTGGGAGAAAAATTAATTATTATGAACTTGAATGGAAGTGAAGTGAGAATACTTTTAATTATAGATCTTAGCAAAAATTCAAAAGATAGAAGAGCAAAGGACATGATCAGAATGTTCACAAAAGAGGCAAAACAAATGTCTAAGGGCATGTAAAAAACTGAGCAATAAAGAATGCAAAGGAAAACAAGAAGCCATTAGTCTGTTAAATTAGCAAAGAATTAAAAAGGAGAAATCCTCTGGCAGGACTTTGGTAAGACAAGGATCTCATATGCCTGTTGAGGAACTGTAAAGTGTTACTACCTTTTTTTAAAAATTAAATTTATTTTATTTTATTTTTTAGCAGAGGTACTTGGGATTTAACCCAGGATCTTGTGCACGCTAAGCATAAACTCTACCTCTGAACTATACCCTCCCCTCCAGGCATTATCTTTCCAGGAAGCAGCTGAACAGTATATATCAAGGACCTCAAAATTCTTAGGCTATTTAACCCAGTAATTCCACATCTGGAAATAGAAATTCTCTCAAGGGGATAATTTGAAAGGTAGACAAAGAGGCATGCACAAAGACATTTATTACAGAATTATAATAAAAATGAAAATGCAAATACCCACCAATAGGGGATTGTTTAAACACATAATAGTATACTTACATGATGCAATGATCTAGCCATTAGGAAAAACATTTTGAAAACTTAATGGTTTGGGGAAATTCTGATATAATGTCAAATATATAAATTGTACCATTACAACTGTTAAAAAAATCATAAGTCTGGAAGGAAAGAACTATTAACATTTTGACATTATTGAGTTATGGCATTTGGGAGATTTTGTTTTATATTTGTTCTGTACCTTAATTTTCTACGTGGAGTACGTGTGATGTTTGTGATAGAAAAGAAGAATGGAACAAGCACAGGCCCTGAGGCTGCCAGGTGAGACCAGTACTCAGCTGTCTCTGAGACATCGGCCTTGTTGCTGAGTCTCTTGGATAGATGACAGTCTGGGCTGAAGGGTTCCTGTTCAGAACTTTCTCTTGGGGAGGCAGTGGCTGCTTCAGTTCATCTTGGCCACCTGCCAGCACAGGATTTTTGAGGAAATCTTCACAGGATCAGATACTTGAAAGGCAAGGCAAGACAGCCTATGGCAGCCGTTACTGAGACTCTCCTGTCTCTCCCTGCGGTCAGGGTGCAGGCTGTCTCTGCTCTGGTCTAGCAGTGGAGCAGAGTTGTGGGCAGTACGCTCAGGACACAGATGTGCTGTTAGGCTTCCATGCTGTTCCAGAAGACCACTTTGCAGAGTGTCAGGACCCACCTGGAGGAGGGCATTAGCACCTCTGTGTGACACTTATGCCTTGGACGAGCTGTGGCTCCCACCAGTTGGTGAACTCAGGCCAGCTCTGAGCAGACGGTCCTACCAGCGAGGTCATGACAGGCTGACAGAGCAGGTCTGCTGTGACAGAGCAGCAGGCCTCCTACAGGGGGCACTGACCCCCCCATGTTACCCACCCTCCCAAGTCCGGCCCCAACAAGGGCCACTGCAAAGTGTCCTTTGAGCCAGTGGAATGAGACAGCTCAGTTCAGAAGCAAAGAAAAGCTTTATTCTTGGATCAGAGAATGGAGAGATGGGACATCCTGCTCCAGACAGGCTGTGGGTGGGGCTGCTTCCTGGGGACCTCCTCAGGGGGAGGGGCGGAGCTCTCGCCGCGGCACAGCTGCGCGCTCACCGCCCAGATCGCGCGCGCGCGGGTCAGCGTCTCTGCCACTGCCCGCCGCCGCCATCTTGACTTTCGGGTGCCCGACGTTTCCACAGAGCCGGGAGCTGAGGTGTAACGTGCAGCTCTACGTGAGGCGGAGTCTCCTGTGGGAGACTTGGGTCCCAAGTGCCAGGTGTGAGGCAGCTACACGTGGCCCTCTGTGAGCAAGTGAAACTAGAAGGAGCACGAAGAAAACAAAGGTCAGATTTTATTACCCAGATTCTGTTTTTACTCTCAGGAACTGTTCATGGGCTGTGCAGTGACAGCCTGTCCAGAGTCTAACTGTGATTCCTCTCCAAACGGCATTAGGAAAGTCTGCTTGATGGGACTGGTTTTCTTCCATCTACTGAGTCTGTCCAGGCAGTTGCAGTAATGGTAGTCTGCAGATACGCCAGGCCTTTTCCCTGTAGTATTTCATTTAACTGAGTCTTTGCGTCTACCCTCTGACGTCGTTATCAGTCTCCTCATCTCTCAGGGGAGGAAACTGACCCAAGTCTCATCCAGTTTCAAGACAGCAGATCCAGGGTTCAGACTCAAGTCCTTCCAACTCCAAAGCGCATCATGCTTGTAACCAGTACACTCGAGTGGTTTTAAATCAAGGTCACTATTTTTACCCAAGCCATCCATACTCCATTTGTTCATAATTTTTCTTTTGTCAGTTTATTTTTTTTCCAATTAAATTTAGCCTCATCCTAAGCAACAGTGGGCATGGACTCACGGGTTTAATGTGCTGTGTGTGTGTGTGCACATGTGTGTGTGCATGCTTCAGATGCACACAATTTAAAGAAAACACACATAATTTAAACAAAGGTTTGTCACTGTACCTTTTAAAACACATGCAACACCAGAAGACATGTACAATTTTGGGAAAGTAAATCATGCTGCTTTCTTTACGACGGACCAAAAGTGCTAATAGGGCACTAATCACTTGCTCTTCACTAGTGGGCTTATCTTCCTGCCTTTGGTAGACTCTGACTGGCACTAACTGCTTCTTGACATATTTATCCCAAGGCACATGGTTGCTCAAAAGAACACCGCCGTCTCCTCTGGTCTTTGGTGCAGAGCCGGGATGTCCAGTGAGCGCTGCACTCAGGCACCTGCAGCCCCGCCTGGCGCTGCCCAGCCTGAGGACCGAGCACGTCAGGCTGGAAAGAGACAATAACAGTGGGTTTGGCTCTTTCATGAGCGGCTCACAGAATTTCTAATACTGTAATATGCAGTGTCAATGTTGGGGAGGAGACTGGGAACCTCCTAGGACCACTTTATTTTACTTTACAGGGTGGGACCTGGCTAGATGGCTGAATGCTGTCATTCATGCACTCAGCCATCAAACATTTATCTGCTAGAAAGCCTCTCAGGGAAAAATGAGTATCATTTCACCTCTGTGCTATAAATGGATGACACTTTCAATATGGTGGTGCTATATGCAGACAGTCTGAAAAACAATAGATTTGCCTCATACACAGAGCACTGAACTAGCAATCAGCAGGCCCTCATTCTCATCCCAGCTCTGCCAGTTCTGTGACTTCAGGAAAGTTCCATCCTTTCCAGGCCTCTGTTGATTTCTCTGTAACAATACCTTGAGGGTGCAAAAGCAAACAGTCATTTGGGATCTTTCTGCTGAGGTAGTTACTGTGACTCATCTATGTATAAAATAAGGGGGTCAGAGCCATGAATTTTGCACTTTTCCCAGCCCTGGGATGCTATGACTTGAGGGTGGAGGGAAAGGGACAGAGGGTCCTGAGCACATCACCCAGGCTTGTTTGGTTAGCTGAGTAAATAAGATTGATGGCAGCATCCTTTTTTTTTATTAAGCTTGTTTATGGGATACGGATTTGGTAGCTGCACTGAGGCAGAAATAGAAGAATGAAGGAACATCAGGAAAATGGAAGGAAGCTGGCATGGCCAGGAAGGGGAATAGCACCAGGGATGACCACCATATATCTTGGTCATTGGTCCAAGAAAACCCAAAATGCACTGAAAAATAGGGTGGTTAGACTCAATTATTTTAAGACTCGGTATTCAGATGAGATGGCAGTAAGGAGTCATTTGACTTTTGTGTGTGGTCATCCTGTCTGGAGAAATGTAACTTTGTATCATGTTAACCCTGAACAGCCCCCTGATTTAGACAATGATTTTAATAGTTGTTACTATGCTTTTTCTAGTAATGGCTACGTGCAAAATACTGTAGTAGAAAAATTAGTTATCTGAAATTCTCATTACCCTGCCATGGTATGGACAGCATCTTTACTGATGAGAAGATGAGGGTGGGTTCCCACACTGCTAAGGCTGGCTGCTTAATAAATGTCAGGGCCAGGAATGCAGATTTTGGTCTGTTTGACTCCCACACCCAAGCTTGTTATTCATTACTTTTCTCTTCGCTTAGTAATTCTCCTGGGGGTGTTAAGGTTTAAAAACCTGGCTTTCATTGACCTGAGTGCCAGGCCTTGACAGACCATTAAGAGAAGTAGGAAAAAACATGTCACTGAATAAGAAGTTTGAAGTTTATTACATTAGTTATCATCCAAATAGGTTTTGGAAATCACTTATCTAATTAGCCATTATGATTATTAGTCATTTGTTTCTATGGAAACAACTCTATCTTATTACTCAAAATAGACACTCATTTATGTGTTTATTTCTGTAGAGTCTAGACGTCAGCATCACAATTGTGGCAACAGGAGGAAGGATTCCTGTTCTTTCAGTGTGACGTCTGTCAGTTAGACTGAGTCCTATCTTGTTAATACTCATAATAGACCTCCTCGGGCTCATCCTTCATTAATTTCATGGCTGGAGAGCAGTGGCTCTCAAACTTGGCTGTATATTGGAATCACTTGGATGTGACTGTCTGCTCCCAGAATATCAGAATCCCTGAGGGTGAGCCCCAGGTACCAGCATTCTTAAAATTCCCACGTGTCTACAGTGGACATGTAGGTTTGAGTGCCACGGGCTCTTAGTGTAATCGGTTGCAAGTATTTCTAGGCAAATACGCACAAAATTGGCTTTCCGCAGGCACACCAGAACAGGAAACAGTGATTCTCAAACTGGGTTGTACCCTAGAATCACCTGTGGGGTAAGTGGCTTAAAAACCAAAAGGGGCTTGGGCCCCATTCTCACCAGATGTTTTGTTAGATGGCCCCTTGAGGGGCTGTCAAACTTCAGTATTTTCAGAAGCGCTCTCAGTCATGCTAATGTGCAACCAGGTTTTGAACCACTGATTCATACCTACTAATCTTGGAGGAGGCCTAAGGCCCAAGTTTATTATGTTTCCGCTACAGTAATTTCCAGTAAGGCCTGATGCTTTTCATCAGACATCTTCCAGGTTCTGACATTAAGAGTTGAACAGAGAACAGTGCAATTTAAATAAGATTTTCCAGCAGCATAGGGTTGAACATCTTGCCAGCCTGAGTTATTGAAGACTGATGCTAGCAATTATTGAAGAAGTAGCATAGCTGTATCTATGAGGGGTGGGGAGGTCTAGTTTAGTTAATCTATTTGGCCTGTTTCCTACAATTTGAAGTCTTATTTCCCTCACAGAAATGAAGGGTTTAAAACAACAACAACAAATCAATGACTGTATCACATGTCTTGGAACATTAAAAATACTTAAGATGCCTAATAATGTCATACAACCGTACTTGTGTTAGCTATTCACTAGTAAGCATCTATCTGTAATTTGAATTGCTTCCCATTATTTCAGCCCAGTGGTAATTGTTTTTGCTTTTAGTGTGTTTAGCTTGCCTGTTTTTTCCCTTTCCCTCTTCAGATTGTAATAGAGCTGAGTCCACGGTAACCCCTTCATCATAATGAGAGAGAAGTTTTCTAATGACTCAGATTTCTAAATTAAACCTAAAATGTTTACTGCAAAGATGCCAGGCACACATTATGCATCACTGTTGCTATACCATAATATAATTCAGATAGAAATTATCTTTGCAAAGGGCAATCAATTTTTGTCACTACTTTTTTGCTTTCTTGACAATCTGGTCAGTGGGCTGTGGAAAAGTGCTTTTACTTGATTACTTATACTGTTGATGATCATTGTGGTTTTTGGCAGAGCTAAGGCATTATTTCACAGACCTGCACTGCAGTGGGGAATGGGTGTAACTTGAAAATACAGCCAAAGTTCCTGTGGATTTAGCCAACACCAAGGAATGTACAAACTCAAGCACAGTTCTTATGAGACTTCATTTTTTTTATGGTGGTTTGCCACACATGGGGGCAGGATAAACAAACATGGAACCGTGGAGGTCCGAGGTTCCCCTGCACCTCAAGGAATCTTCTGCTATGGAGGCTTCTGGGAACAACCTGTACGTCTCATCTAATGCTCAGGACACACATCCTTCAGCTTGGAACTTTGGATTTGAAAGGAAGGAAACATTTAAAATATATCTATATATCTATATATATGTCTGTATCTATAAATTTCAAAAACCTATGGTGCCACTGTGCTGTCTTCTAAAGGCAGAGAGATCCACCACTGCAGGTTGAATGCTTTATCTGAATCTAATGTTGATAAAGAAATGAAAGGAACAGAGACCTGAAATGTGGCAGATAACTTTTTCAAAGTGATATTATAATAAAGAAGGAAGGGTAGAAGCAGAAAGAGCCATATTAAATGATTGCTTTATCACTTTTTTGCCAACTTCTATTTTTGACTTTTATATTTAAAAACATTTCAAACAAATCAGCTATGCAGTGGTTAAATGCTCTTGGAAGAAAATGACTCTGATTAATCCAAAACCACTTCAGTAGGCAACCCAAGGACTAGAACTAGTTTAATTTCTTAAAAAATCAACAAGCGTGTCGGTTACAAAGAAGAACGCCTGTCTTGCTGAAGCTAAACTAAGACCTCTAATTCCTTTTACATAAGTCACTGAGCAGCTGTCAGATATGTGAACAAATTTTGGACACTTGAGAACTGAACTGCGACTTTGAACCAGTGAACTGGAGGTCCTTTGTCCTTAACATCATTCCCCTGAGCCACCTGCGATGGCAGACAACATACTCATCATAGAAAATGGCATCACCCAGTTCTGAGAATCTACCAACATGTATTCAGAATTATCAGTATTTTTTTTAGTTTAAATGGTACTTGCTTCTGATTGCTTTTAGTCTAGATGTCTCCATCCTATTTAGTGACACCACTGTCCACCAAGTCACTAAGAGAAGAAATTGCCATTATCTTTTAGTAAGCCTCACTAATCTACTTCTGTGCCTCTTGAATCCTTCGTCTTGTCTGTTACCATCACCTGACTTCAGGCTTCTCCTTGGATAGCTAAGGAGCCTTTTAGCTCATCCCCCACACATCCATTCTTCACTTTGCTGCCAGATTTTCGTTTTAAACCAGAGATCAAATCTCATTGAAATGTCAAGTTTTTCTATGGCTCCTCAATTATGTTCCAATTACGTTATTCCTCACCCCAGTCATCTCCTAAGACTGCTCTGGCAGCTCTGCCTTCCTGATTTATGCACCTCCCTGACTTATGCACCTGCTCTTCTCAGCTCTAGATTTGCTGGGTTTGCCTTTCCTTCTAATAGCATCTGTAGGATCCTTTCATGTTTACAGCCAGTTTCTCCTGCTGTTTGTTCTGCCCACAATTCCCTTCCTCTTTTTCGTCATCTATCATAGTTCACTCCTCCTGCAAGGCCGTATCAGATATCCCTGTTCAAAAGTCTTTTCTTTCTCAAAAGAGATGGAATACTCCTTCCTTTGTTCCTTTAACACTTAGTGTATCTATTGTCACACTTCTCCCCAGGCCCACTCATTCCACAAATAATTGTACACTTATGTGGTTTTAACATGAATTCCCCAGGGACTGACCTCTTATTTACCCTTCCCAATATTTAGCACCGTGTCTGTCCATGGTAGGTGCTCCATCAATGTTAAATTGAATTAGGATTTTGGAGCACAGCCTTTCTGCATGGTAGTTCATGGGAAGCACTATAGATTGGGTAATGGGAATTCCAGCCCAGTTCCCTATCAGGTCCACCATTGTGCATTACATGGGTTGATCTGTATGCCCCTTGAGTTCCTTGTGAGCTTAAGAATTGGGAATGAACCTCAAAGTGGACAACTGTTTCTCTCCGGTACCCTTTGCTCAGTCTGGCCTCTCATTAACCCCACACCTTCTGTCTCCTCCTCCTGCTGTTCTCACCTTGTTCCCTGCACCTGTACTGCCGTAGCCACTCCAAAGGCCAACTCAGATTGCACCTTCTACTGCAGCCTTGCCTGTGCCTTCCGGCCTGGATTTTCTTTTTTGCTGAACCTTTCTAGGGCTTTAGAATCTCTTTTCCACTATTCAGTATTGTATTACAGTTTTGTATTGTTTGCTAGTTATTTGATGTAATAAATATTTTTCTGCTCAATTCAGCTGAAAACTACTTGGGTGCAGCTTAATGGCATTGCCAGCAGAAGCATTCTGGTGTCTCTTCTGGAGGCCCTGGCTCTGCTATACCAGACCTGTCACCATGGGCAAGTTTTAAAAACTGCCTAAACCTCAAATATAAAATGGGTAACATAGTAGTGCCTCTCTTATAGAATATAGAAGAGAAAATATATGTGAAACACTTTGTGTCTGACAAATGTCTCAGTATCTGACAGTTATTACTATTAAGAGAAGTTTTAATCAGAACCTTTTGAAACTGATTTATCTTCTACCCAAAGCCTACATAAGTAATGACTGATACTTTGAGGTCTTTATCACGTTGCTGGATAATTATGATGATTAGTTTGGCAAAAAGTCACACCCTGCATGGTTCTTGGAACCATCATCACACCGTGAGTGCAGAACAGCCAACACAGGCACTGACGTCGTGGTTTGTTCAGTGATGTCTTGTGGCCCAAATGAACCACAAGAGCTTGTGAATTGTCCTAAAACACACAAAATGTGATTCTTTAGACATTAATAAAATGAGTGTATTTTTGGTGCCATCATACCCAGACTATAAGGTCATTGAAATAAATCTGAGGCGTATCTCTTGAAAGATGTCTACTCATTCCTCTGCCAAAAGGAAAAAAAAAAAAAAAAAAAAAAAGAACCCTATCTATCTTCTTAACACAATAACATAGGAAGTATTTGTTTTAAGACCATTCCATTGTGCTTTCTTAGTTTCTCGTATCTCATCCCAGAAACCTTGAATTAACATGGCAAAAGTCCACTGTTTTGAGTTTAAGAAAAACAATATGATTCTTCTATGTCTTTCATAGACTTTCTTTGTTGAGCCAGAAGCCCTACTCACTTGGACACAGCTGTACTCTGAACTTACATCACTAGTTAAAATTTCCACTTCTAGGCATTCATTTGGCTTATTTGTTCCAGAAAGTTTTCTAATCCCTGATTAAATGTTTCACTATGCTGTACCCACAGATTCATAAACAAGTCCAGTGGCTGATTTTTCAAGATTCTGACTTAAGGAACCAGGGACCTATTGAAAAAGCTCTATCTTTTTTCCCCATTGGATATGAGGCCTGCCCTATACACAATTTGAGTATAGGTCAAGTTTTGTCTTTAGCCCTAAATTTCCTCGTGTGTTGCTCTTTCCACCTCTAGGGAGCTAAATCTGCAGGGTTTATCTGGTGTCCCATTCTTAATCTTGGTAGCTGTACCCTAATCCCTATTAAGGCATTAATAGTTCAGTATAGGTTGACCATTTGCATCTGAAGATAATATGACTGAAATTTGGAGATATTTTAAGACCCCAAAGAATAAAGTTCTAATGATAGGGTGACTTAGATGAATTAGATTTTATGATAGTAGTGATTTTATCAGAGTTATAGTGTTCAGAATAACAGGCCCTGATCCTTGTTTCCCAAACTGAGTTTGTCTTTTTGGGATCTCTACTTACTATGGGCTTCTGTTGGTATGTTTTCCATGAAGAATGAGCAAGAGTCAACTAGTTGGTCATTGATTTAGAGTTGTTCTTTGATTAAAACACAGGCAGTATGGAAGAAATAAGCCTGCCCATATGAAAATGGTTAAATGCTGATATTCCTCACTGGAAGGTGTTTTGGGGAACTGAGAGTCAGGACAACACAGAAGCATAATGTTGGTGACTATCGTTGTGCTGGTGAGATGCCACCATGACATCTCTGTGCAGAAACATCTCTCTATTTCATAGATGCAGAAACTGACACCCTTTTTCTGGTTACTCTGTGTCTCTCACTTCTCTCTGTTCCTCTGTGAGATTTAGGTTATGGAAAAGATAATTTCCAAGTTTCCCTCCTTCTTACTTTGATCCCTGCTGAATATTGGGACAGTTTCTGTCTAGTTCACCAGAGATGCTTCAGAGGTGAGAGAAGCTTACCCCTAATGGACAAACAGGATGGGGCTGTGTGGGGCAGAGGGTGTGGCTGGAGAACTCTCAGAGCTGCTTGCCATCTAGCTGAGGCCAAACAATCCTGCTCAAGGCAAAGGCCCTGTCTTAGGAAGGGTGGGTCCTGAGAGCTCATTGCTATGACACATAGCCATCCAGATCACTGGTTCCTTGAGTCATGTTACCACTTGCTCTTCCACTTCCAATCTTCTTGTTCTCAGGCACGCCCAACCAATGACTGGGTCAACAGTTGAGCTCTGTGAATCTGGCAGACCTTTCTCAGGGATTAAAGGGCAGTCTGTTCTGTGGCTATTGTGGTGACCGTCATGTTCTCTAGGATGGCCATGCACAGGAAATACATTTCTGCAGTAGAGAGTATCTAGTATTTTACGTTAATTCCAGTGTGTGGTTCCTATGGTTATCAGTAAGATGAGGAAAATGAAAGGCATGACATTTTAATACATGTCATAACATCTTTAAAGGATGAGAAAAGCCTCTAATTGGCTTGCACCTATTTGGAATGATTCCAGAAGTTATGTGTTACTTCTCATAAGACAGTATTACCAAGCCTGGCCAGAGTTATACTCCTGCATTTTTAGAGTACTTGTGAAGTAGAGTGTTTTCTCCATGAGAATGTGAGTTACTTTGGGAGATACTTGGTTACTTCTTAGGAGTCTAATAGCATTGTTCAGTAGAACTTCTTGTGATAATGTAAATGTTGTATAATTAGCCACTAGCCTCATATGGCTATTGAGTGCCTTGAAATTTGGCTAGTGTGACTGGAAACTGGATTTTTAGTTTCTTTAATTGTAATTATATAGTCATGTGTGGCTACTGGCTACCACTCTGGACAAGACAGTCTGGAATATGACTGCCTGGCTTATGGGAGGCAGACTCAGTCATTGAATGTTGAGCTGAATTGAAATTACCATTCTTCAGGAAACTTGCCAAAATGTACATTTGCCATGTGTTATTCAGATTTCTAACATAATTTATTCTCAGTAATTCTAGATTTTCTATTCATACGACATCTCAACCAAAAGCTTACTCTACCTCTGGACCTAAACAGTCATTATTACTAGAGCAGTGTTTCAGGGACCCCAGGACTTAGGGAAAGAAAAGTCTCCACAATGATGCATAACAGTTCTGCTGTTACCATAAATATACTTTATAAATCCTCTCTGCCTTCCACAGTGCTTCCTAGGTTATTTCCTAGTGAAAGTAGGCAATTGGATATTTCATGAAAATTTCCACCTTCTCTCTGATGATGGGGAGGAAAGAGAATAGCATTTGCCATTGGGAGTTGTCTGGGTTTGAATCCTACATCTGTGACTTTGAAAAAAATCCTTTAAATCTTTATAACTTCAATTTTTCTTATTTATCAAATGAGAATGAAAAGAATTCTTTCAGTCCTATGTGTTGTTCAGAGTGGAAGTGTAAGAATCTTTGACTTGAAATGTGTGCAAATCTTCCTGAGCTGTAAAACACTGGACATGCATGTATGGCTATGGCTATTGTTTTTTATTTCAGTGGAAACTGGAGCACTTGTATTAGCCTTCATGATATATTTTTCTATGCCTAAAACTAATCATTCAGCCACTGCCTATGCTAGAGTTATCACTGAAAATATTCAGAATCGTAATGTATTATGTTGTATTCTTCATAATCATGAAGTAGCATTTGTAAAATGCCAGTCTGCATGGTAGAGAGCTGATCTCTGTGCAGCAGATTGGTTAAATGAAGCCAACTTTCCTGTGACAGGAGAAAATTTGAAGAGTTCCCACTCATAGTCAATATTGGCTTGATGAAATACTTGCTTCCTGAGATAGGGAGAAGCCTTGGTTTTGTTTCTACCTACAAGACAGATTCATTATATGACTTGGAAAATTTATTTAATGTGTATATAGACTGTCTAGAAAGGAAATTAAGTTTGTGATAGCAGTTTTTATCTGTCAGCTGATTATGCCTGGGTTTCTTAATCTGCTTTTAAACATGAAGATGAGGGCCATACCTAATTCTTCATTCTTTTTGAAAACCATGCTCCTTGAATCAATTGTTTAGAAGTGTGGTACACTTGTGGTGAGTTGTTAATTTAACTCACACTGCATGCAGATGCATAAGGAAAATGCAGCTTCTTTATTTTTCAATAGCCAATCTGATTTTTCTCTTGAACTTTTAATCTGTTGGGTAATGAAGAATGTATTAGTTATCAATTGCTGCATAACACATTACCATAAAGTGCAGCAGTTTAAAACAACAAACATTTATTATCTCATAATTTCTAGGTCATGAATCTGGGTGTGGCTTTGCTTGGTCCTCTGGCTCAGGGTCTTTCAGAAGGCTACATTCAAGGTTCCATCTAGGGCTAGATCTAGGGTGGCCAGCTGTGTGGGATTGCTCAAGAATGAGTGGTTTCTTGGGTCATGGGACTTTTAGTGCTCACACTGGGAAAGGCTTGGGAAAAGTGGGATGAATTGGTTACTTTAGCTGGGTTTCATCTGAAGTCTAGTCTGAGGGACAATTTTGCCAGCTCCTTCATGTCATGTGGCAAGATTTAGTTCCTTGTGAATTGTTGGACTGAGGACCTCAATTCTTCTCCAGCTATTGACCAGAAACCTCCCTTAGTTCTTTGCAGCATGAACCTCTCCATTGGGCAGCTTGTTTCATCAAAACAAACAAAGGAGAGAGGAAGAGAGGTGAGCAAATTGGAAACCGAAGTCTCTTTCAAATCCAATTTTTGAAGTCACATCCCAGCACTTTTGCTGTGCTATGTTTGTGAGGGGCAAGTCATTAGGTCCAAACTGTACTCAAGCACAGTCGATTGTACAAGGGCATGGATGCCAGGAAGTGGGATCCCTGGGAGACATCTTAGAAGCTGTGTACCCCAAGAAGAAAAAACTAAAATTTAGCCCAATTTGGCAAATGTGGGTAACAGTAACTTTTAGAAAATCATTTAGAATTTCAAATTTTCTTTCCTTCCTCTTTGGAGATGGTTTCTCAGTATAGGGCAAGAAGAAAGTCTACTGACCTCATGGCAGAGGGAAAGAGGCACCTCACACCTCTCTGTACTGCCCTGGCTCATCTGTTCTCTGCAGTGATGTCCTTTTTATGTCTGATGTCTGCATCCCCTGCTACTCAACAGCTGAAGTTGGCAGCTGGTGGACATGTGCTCTGTAATCTCTTGGTTCACTTGGGGCTTGACTGTCCTCTCTGATGATTTGGTGTCACTTCCATTCTTGAGGACAGGCTGTCCTGCCCATCTGACCCTCTAGCCCAGCAGGTCCCCTGTGGTGCCTCACAGTGACCCTCTGATAAGCTCTCCACCCAGTACCCTCAGATATAGCATGCTTCCTTTCTCAAGGCTTGTGGAAACTTCTGGATACTTTGATGCCATATGAGGGCTAAGGGTGTTTCTGGGGAGCTAAACTGAGCCCCCCTTCCTCCTGCCTTCCCCGCACAGTCATGTTGTATGATCAGTATTCCTCTGATGCTGCTATTCTGTGAAAACTTGCTCTGAGTCTAAATGGGAAAGGAAGCAAAAGCACCTCTCTGTTTGACTTTCCTCTCAACCTGTGTAAACCCCATTCTAGGCTCACATCCCAGTGTTGAGGGGCAAGGTGGGCACAGGGCAGGGAGGAGGCCACAATACTCAGTCACATTTGCAGCCTCCTATATCCTGAGTTCTCCCTACCCTAGGCACATGGCAATACCCCTCTGGTCAGCCAGGTCTGGCTCTTACTATGTTAAATGAGGCCAGGGCAGCTTGCAACTTGGAGTGGTTTTCTTTTTTTCTTTTTTCTCTATCCAAAGCTTGGCATTCATGACTGTTGTCTTGATGTGGATTTGTAAACGTCAGATTTATGACTCAAAGATGATCAATGGCCTCTTATTCCTTGCAGCAATAAGCCTTTTGGCTAAGCTGGGATGCCCAACTGCAAAGGAGCATAATTTTAAAGGGAAAAATACATTCAAAATGCCAAAAATACTGTTCTTATTATATGCATTGGTTCTTATAGCTGCAGGTGACTTCCTGGAGTGACCAACAGCCCTGGCTTAGGGGTTTGAGGGCCTCCTCATTCTAAAAATGGGGGAGTTATCTTTAAAAAATGCTTTTCTAGTGGTACTGCTATGAATCCAGTATTTTAGTGCCAAAAAGACAGATTTTGTGGGGGTTAAGTGAGTAACCCCACATATTGAGAGAGCTAAAAAAATGTGTGTGTATGGAGATGGGGGGGGTGTTAAAAAAAGGAACAAGGATAGAAAGTGAAATGTAGTGTTCAGGGAAAATAGCATAAAATATATGTAGTGGGAACAAAATAGTTAATAGTTCTTCTCTTCCCAGCCCTCCCTGTCTTCTGCATCCGGGAGGGAAGTTTGCCATGGAAACACAGGAAGTATCAGATCTGGGCAACAAGGGAAGCTTTTCTCCTACGATGCAAACTGGAAGCCGCTCTCTTCCCACTGAAGTGCCTGGGGCTATACAACACTTCTTTCGGCCGGTGGGGGATGTGGAGACTGAGGTGTCGTTCAAGGCAGCGAGCAGCCAGAAACAGCAGTTTGTAGAACATGCTTAGAGGAAGCAACCTCTGAAAAAGGGAACTGATGAGGAATTTGAATTAAAAGTGAGCTTTGAGTAATTGCAGATAGAGGTGGCATTACATAATTGCCATTAAGTCTTGACACGGAGAGTGTCCGCTTCGACGCAGATGCAGACAGAGAGGGGCTCAGTATCAGGCAGTGGAAGGGCTGGAGCTGAAGGAGGAAGAGCATGGAAGCAGGGCCACGGCAGGGGCACTCCCCTCAGCCACATCTGGCCGAGGGCTATTAAAAATTTCTTAGTGATGAGGGATTGTAAGTTACCCTCAACTGTACGGTGAAATAAATATACAGTAAACTGCAAATAACATTCAGCTTCAGTTATTCACCTGTGAATTGTACTTTTCCCACAAAGGGGTTTGAGTCATTCTCAGTGTATTTTTTAAATTTAATTTTGTTATGGAGTCTGCAGTTAAAGACCCCTCCTGATAATGTTACATCCGTTTGTTTCACTGGGACGAACTAAATAATAAAATTTGGGTACCCAGTGTGGGCCAACCAGGCCAACAGCTCTTCTTACAGAAAGCAGCTAACTGAAGCTGACCCCACCTGGATGTACCATGAGTTGCAAAAGCAAAGGGCAAAGGGAAAGGGAAGAGATGAGAGAGGCTGACTGGGATATAAAATCAGAGGAGGAAATGCAGAAGAGAGTGAGCATGTAAAGGGTGATATGTCTACTACGGGTCTGGAGAGTCTGTAAAGTAATGGAGGGATTCGTGAAAGAGGGACTTGCGTGAGTTGCAGATATTTTTGCTTTTGGCTGAAGAAAGAGGAAGAAAAGTTTGGGATGGCTGTAGTAGTGGGCAGAAGACTGTCTGTTTTATCCTGGCTGCAAAGACTGATGGTGCAAGGCCCCTGGAGAGAGAAACTGCTAGCAAAAGTAGAAGATACTGTTCTCCTGTGTGACCCAAGTGAAATGGTAGATGGGGCATTCCTCCCAGTGATAGACTTGAATGTTTTTCCTCTCAGGCATCCTAAGGATTGTGCTACAATCTCACTAGAAGACAGCCCTTTCCTGGGGGAGAACCTATAACCGAGGTGGTGATGAGGCACTGCCCTCGGGTGACTTCTGAAGGTCATCCACTGAGGGGGCTCTGGATCAGAAGAGGAAGCTGAGGTGGGCATCCATGGTGATGTGTGTGTAAGCACTTGTGTAACACCACTTGAAGACATCTAGTTATAATTAGATAAAAGTTTCTAGGATGCTGCAGGCAAATGTGGGGTCAGGTATCAGTGACACTTTATTTCTACTAATATTCCCCTCTGCACCACATTGTTGTCTCCATTTCAGTAATTAACTTCTAATTACTGTTTCTAAGCCTCAGTTTCTTAAGTATTTACTGTATTAAAACAAGAAGTGTTAAAGCCAGGATTCATACACATTTTTATCTGCTTCCAAAGCTTACTCATGTTGCCACTATGCTGTACAAGCCCCTTTATGCTCTTCTGCCAGTGCAGTCCCAGAAGCAGCTGAAATAACAGAACTTTAAAAGGGCAGGTCATGCGTCAGATATTAGACATTGAAACTTAGGAGCTGATGGCCAGATCAACCAGACAGGTCAACAGAGTCCTGAAAGCAGTGGCTCTAGGTAGAGACCAAAATCACCTCTGGTTATGAGAGGAGGAATTCTTTGTCTAAGCAGAACTCAAATATGGATGAGTTTACTAATGGTTGTTCTTATGATCCAATGTTTAGTCAATTACTCATGTTAAGAGCGGGCATTAATTCACCAATGGTTGTGTTATCTTGGCCAAGTTGCTTAACTTGCCAAAAATCCATTTTCCATCTATAAGATGAAGAACATGAAAGCATCTGTTTTGTAGGATTATTGTGAGAATTCACCACAAATACATACTGTGGCAGATTGTCTTTTACATAGATGGCCACACCAGTATACATATCCCAATCCCACATGCATTTCTTAAATTGTGACTGACATCCTCCCACTGAAACTTGAGATCTGTGTTCTGTTTGAATCTGGGAGACTTGACTTCTCTGATCAATAGATGTGGCAGAAGTGATGCTATGTGACTTCCAAGGCTAGGTCATAAAAAGGATATAGCTTCCATCTGTTCCCTCTCTTAGGATACTTGCCCTTAGAACTCAGCTACCATGCTGTGAGGAAGCCAACTAACTCAAACAGAGAGGTCAATGTGGAGAGCAAACACGGCCCCTAGCAGGCTGCCACCACCAAATACCAGATGTGAGTGAAGATGCTTTCAGATAATTCCAACTCCCAGCCTTTGAGTCTTCCATCCAAAGCTCCAGACATCAGAGCAGAGACCAGCTGCCCTCACTGTGCCCCATCCAAATTCCTGGCCCACAGTATCAGTGAACATGACTCATTACTGTTCTGTGCCACTGAATTTGGGGTTAATTTGTTACGCATCCATAGTAACTGGAACAGATATAAGTAATACAAAAGAAAAATAAGATAGCCAGGGAATTTATGTAACTCATTTCCTGTTCATTAATCTAATATGCACTGCTAGACCAAGTGGACTCAATCAAGAGTCAGTTCTGGAATCTAACAACTTAGTAACCAGATTGTCAGGAAAATACCACCAAAACATAGAGGCATAGTGATACTTTCTATCGACAGATTAAACATGGTCCCTAGTCCCTTTCAGCCTTTGACAGAGGAGCAAACTTCTGTTTACTGGTCTCTAACAAATGTTTTAGCTGAGTGCTCACTGATTTACTTTTAACTAAAGTTCTACTCAGGAATGAGGAAATTCTAATAGGTAGCTCAGGGGTGGCCAACCTTAGCTCTTGTAATAATAATAAAACTTTACACTTATAAATGGTCTTATATTGGGTTTTTACATTCTTAATCTCTAGCAGGGTTTATTAATGCATTTGGATAGGCTTAGCAGAGAGGCAAACTGTCCTTTTCCTCTTACCCAGTCTCAGCTCTTCTACCAGCATCCTTGAAACTGTGGCAGGCTAATGTTGCAGGGCTGTTAGCGTGCAAGTAGGGTAAAATCTTAGAACTTCAGAGTTCTTGGAAGTTATATAATGTCTTTCTATGCCTGCCCAATCCTTCCATAGTATTTATTTCTCTTCCAAGGGTGAGATGGTTGCCATGCATTCACATAGCATCTGGGCAAGTGCCAATTTACCAGGTCCTCTCAAGATTCTATCCCAAGAGGCTATTCCTTAATACAAGTACATAGATGCCAAAAGTGGTCACCAGTTTCTTTGTTTCATCCTCAGTTATACATACTTCTCTGTGGTTTGCATATAGCCTTATCATGTATTTCAGCAGCTATAAGCAGAAGCAAAGACACAGATTATGTGTTATAGGAGGAGAATCCTGAACTTAAGAAACCTGGATCTTGTATAATATGCAGTCAGCATGCTTGACCTTTGCTTCAGAGGGAGAATTTTCTTTGTTATACTGGGCAGTAAGCACACCTGCCTTTTACTTCATGGGGGAAACACTACCTCTATCTTCCAAGGCTGTAAGCAAACCTGATCTTTGCTCTAGAGGGAGATGCATCTATATTTTAAGGCTGTTTGCTATATGAATATCCTTGAGAAGATAGTTCAGAACAAAGGGCAGTCAGTATCTCTGCAAACAAGACGTGTAGAAATATTGAGAGTCTCCCAGTAATAACTCCCAATCTTTAAAGGATCTAAAGAAATTTCAGAACAACTTATAGTTTCACAAGAGATCAAAGATCAGTGACATCTGTATGTGTCAGGGAAAGTAGAGATAAATGTGCACCATGACTTGGATTTGCATTTTTTTTTTTTTTTTTTTGCTCTGGACTGTACTTCAGGGTGGTCCCCATCACTGGGGTAGCAAAGAAAACCTTAAAAAAATTCAGTTTCCCTTCAGTTCAAGTCTGTCTTTTCATATTGGTTTTGGGGATTGGGTGTCTATCGAGACTAAGCATCATAATTCACAATGACACTGTGAAGTAAACAGAGTGGGTATTTACTCTCTCCAGTTGATGGGAGAGGAAATTATTCCACAGTTGGTAAGAGGGAAGAGAACACTGAGGGACAGGTTGTAGTGGCAAATGCAGAAAGATAGTAAGAAAAGCTGAGTTTCTAAGACTTGCTTAAAAGAATAAAGGGGACTTACTGGGGCTCAGCTGCTTTGGGTTAGAGAGGGTATTAATCACTCACTGCTTTCATATCCCTTCTCCACCCTTTCACTGCCCTGCTCTGCTAATTGGCTGCACCTTTATAAAAAAAGAAACTAGACAAACTGCTTATTGGCCCAGGGAGATGTCAAGAAAGACTGTTTTTTGGCCTGTGCTCTTGCCAGAAAACAAAAACAAAACCACCATGACAGGTTAACATCCAAATTATACCATCTGTGTGGTCTAAGAATCTGATACTGAGAAATTTCATATCAATTGAACTCTGGCTAGTGAGTTACCAGGGACCTCTGGAGAAGACAAAGCCACTCTGGAGAACCAGTGTTACAGCCCAGGTTGCAAGGGGCTCCAAAAGATTTTTGACTCAAGATGAGCTCACAATACAAAATTATAAAATAGGCAAAGTAAGAATTCGCCATAAGCAGTAACTTGAGATCATAGAACATTATGATAGAGACAATAAAAATTTTTGCTTCAAATAATTAGGTAAAAAGAATAAATGAATCTAAAAGGAAAGAATAATAGAAAATGAAAAATGTATAGGAAGATTTGAAAAAAAACAAACAGTTGATTTCTGCTGCTGGCCACAATGCAATAGTCTTTTTTGTTAGTGATTACTTTAGAAAAAATATAAAAAACAAGTATCTGACAACCCTGAAAATTTAGCAAAACTAAACAGACTAGGGGAAGGAGTCTACATTTGAAGAGTGACCTGTATGGAAGTAAATTTCCAGTTTTGTTCTCTTTTTAAGCTCCTTATCTTGCACTGAGATGGGGGCCCCAGTTGCAGAGCTATAGCTGCAGCTTAAACTCTAAGATAAACCACATCTTTCTGGCCAGCAGCTCAGAAAGGGGGCACCAGAGCATGGGGATGTCATTGGAGAGAGCTGAAGAGAGGGATTGATGTGTTTGAACTGGAACAAGTTCCAGGCTTATGCTGGACCTGTGCAAGCACGGGGCAGACCCAAAGCAATATGGCGAAGGCTGTGAACGCTGAACCCGATAGTGGAACCACTGCCTAGCGAAGGTGAGACAGACTTGCATTCTAGACCTAAATGAGTTGACTGTTTGCTAAAACAAATTCTCTGGAGGACTTTAGCAGGACCAAAGGTCTTACATACAACTGAAAAAACAACCAAACTCAAAGTGTCCAACATACAATTAAAAATTACACAATATACCACAAATAAACAAAAAAGGCCACCAGGAAAATGTGACCAGTTCTCAAGAGAAAAAGACAATAAACCCCTAAACCTCAAGACGATCCAGAGTTTACAGGTCAAAGACTCTAAATTGACTGCTATGCTCTGTATCAAGATAGAAACACTCAATGAATGGGAAGATAGAAGTTCTACTGAGAGAAATAGGATAACATAAAATAGAACCAAGTAGAAATTATAGAACTGAAGTACAATATCAGAAATGAAAAAAATTCCATGGATGGACTTAGTAGCAGAATAGATGACCAAAGAATCAGTGAATTTAAATATAGATGAATAATAATTATCCCATTTGAACAAGAGTAAAAAAATCATCCAAAAAGTTAATAGAGGCCTAGGGACACTGGAGACAATAGCAACATGTCTAATATTGTTGTCATTTGAATTCCAGAAGGAGAGGAAAAAGAGATTGGTGCAGAAAAAATGTTTGAAGAAATAATGACAGGAGCCTTCCCAGATTTGAGAGACACCAATTTACAGATTTAAGAAGCTCAGCAAAGCCATAACAGGATAAACTCAAATTAAAATGAGCCCAGATGCATCATAATCAACCTCCTGAAAACCAAAAAGAAAAAGAAAAAAAAAATCTTGAAATAACACATTACATAGAGGGGAACAACTTGAGTATCCAAAGATTTCTCTTCTGAGATCTTGGAGGTCACAAGATGGTGGAACTATACATGTTTAAAGTGCTCAAAAAAAGTACTGTCAATCCAGAATTCTGTATTCAGTAAAAATATATCAGGAAGGAAGGAAAACTAAGTTTGTTACCAGCAGATCTGTTCTAAAAGAAACACTAAAGGAAGTTAATTAGGTTGAAGGGAAATAATACTGAAGAGAAACTTGGAACTTCAGAAATGAAAGAAGAACAGTAAAAATAGTAAATAATTGGCTAAGTTTAATAGACTCTTAAGTTCTTTAAATTATGGCAGTTGACAGCAAAAATTATAACTTCAGTGGGTTTTTCATGTCTATAGATGTAAAACATTATGACAGCTATAACATAAAAGGGAGAAGGCAAAGAGACCTATATGGTTATAAGGTTTCTATATTTTACTTGCAGTGATAGAATATTAAATCAAAATGGACTAAATATTAGATACATCATTTTGTTTGTAGAGCAGCCATGAAAAATTATGTAAAGCCCAAACACCAACACAAGTTTAAATGGAATACTGAAAAACATTTAAAAATAACTAAAGAACCTTTGTAGAAATGTAAAATAGTCATTAAAATGGAAACTCAGTACATGGCTTAATCATCTGGTTAAAGGGAGCTAAAAAAAAAAATAAATTGAAAGCTAGATAAAAGAAAATTGCCCAAGATGCACCACAGGAAGATAAAGCGATCGGTTTTATTGATAGAGTCAATAATAATCTTTCAAATGTCTTTTGAAAGATTTTAAATTATATCTAAAGTGAAGTAATTGAATAATGTTCATCAGTTCTGTTTGATTTCATATACACCAATTCACTATTCACATTTTTAAATAAGTTGTAACACATTTGTTAATACCTGTGAGTTTGGACCCCCTGCTTGGAATAGGGTTTTTCTTTTTAAGCATTCACATACACTAGAGGTTTTGGGGTCTGCTCTGAACTATAAAGAAAACTTGGCTATGTTGTTTTCCAAGGTGTCCTCATTCTTACGGGCACAAATAACCGTTGTCACCAATTTGATTCTGTAATTTCTGCATCTACCTGCTGTGAATTGCAAAATTCCTTGGCAACACTTTAAATTCATTCAGCAACTTGAAAGGTCATGAGTCACCAGCCTGAATGTGGAGCCTAGCCAAATCTTGGAAGGATCATAGAAACACCCTCAGCTCTTGCTTTGAGGGAGTGGCCTGGTGGGAAGAGCAGGAGTGCCCCGGAGCAGGACAGCTCCCTGTGGATCTGGGAAGGGAGGCTGTGCTTAAAATGCACTGGAAACAGAATTTGGCAGCCATGGGTACTTGGTAAATTTTAGAGAATAAGAATTAAGGCTGTCCAGTGTTAGTAGGTTCCATGGTAGTCAAACAAGAACAAACCTTGTAATAAGAAACATAACAACTTTATTGTTTACCTAGCCAAGCACTGTCCTTTTTAATCCTCTTAATAACCCTGAATGACAGGCAGTATCATCCACATTTTACTGATGAGGAAACTGAAGTTCAAGGAAAGATGAAGTCAAAATTCTGTGACAGACCTGTCTAGCACCAAGGTCTTACCATTGAGCGGTCTCCTGTGTAATCTTCAGCATCACTGATCTCAATGGACATCTGAATAGATAATACTTATCTATTTAGGTGCTTATAATATACACACCTATAGGAACCTTTGACTTACATGCATAATGAAAAATGTTCTTGTTTGAGCATGGAGTCCCACAACTGTTTATGTCATAGATCCACTCTGAAGAAACATCTTCTTACTTAAGACCTTCTTACTTAGTGAGGGGGTCTGTGGGCAGCTTTAGGGAATAGGTTAGGTTATATTCATTTCCTTTGTTTGTTAGTTGGGCTTTGTGTGTGGGCCTCTTGTTAGCCTATCCATTGGAGTTCTCTTTATACACACATGTACACAGTATTACTGTCTTAGATTCTCTGAAGTTGAACAAACCAGTAGGTAGCTGAGCTTAATTATCTACTCACTGTAGAGCCCTAGTAAGAACATGCCAATAAATGATCATGAACCTACATCCCTCAGGGAACACCAGGCTCCACTGAGCACAGCAGTTGGTGGATCAGGTCCTGGGATGGCCTTATGTACAAACACAGAACAGGGAGATGCCTAAGTAGTTTGTTTTAGGGGATTCTGAAAGGCCGTCTTTGCAATACCACACATTCCACTGGACAAATATTTACCTAATGAGCCTTATGTGTCAGGTAATGCATCAAGCTCTGGGTACACAAGGATGAAGTCAAAATCCATGACTTCTCAGCGCTCGCCATCCAATCACAAAGGAGGGCTGGAAACAAAATAGTGGATCTGTAAGCATCAGGGTTGTAAACTTCACGAAGTCCCAGATGAGCACATAATTAATACTGTTGTGTGGGAAGGTGGGAGGAGAAAGCCAGGGAAAGCATACTGGAAGATATCTGAGTTGGATTTAATGGTTGAGTTAGAGTTCAACAGGATTACGAGAGCACAGGGCATTGCAGCCAGAGGGAAGTGTGGGGGCAGAGCAGATCCAGTGAACTCTGCTCCTGGCCAGTGAGAGGAGTGTGTAGCTTGAGCTTGGGACGCTTTGGAGAAGGACTTGGGGGGGAAATGTGGAAGACGAGACTGGAACGTTCAGAGGCCACATCACAAGTCACGTGGCTTTTTTCTGTTGGCTCCAGTTAGGGTGGCCATAAAATTTACTGTTCAAACTAGGATACTTTTGAGAGTAAAAGGGAGATGTTACAAATCATTGGAATTTAAAATTTTTAATATTCATTGATCATCAGATTAATTCTATTATGCTTTTTGAAGAGAAAATTCTTTCTCAAAGTATAAAGACATTTATCTTGTATATTAAAGCAAAAATTAAAAATCTCATTATGTGAACCATAAAAATAATATGAGCAAAAATTATTCTTGCTATAGCCACATTATATCTGCTTTTTTACAACTATCTCTAATATTATGTCATTAGTATTTTTCTGAGAATTGATATTTTTCAGTATAATCTTATTTTTAACATTTTAATGAAACAGTAATGTTTAAAGCTCTATTTTACGGTATGTAGATTAGAATGTTTGATAACTCCATTGAACTCTTTTTTTTTTTTAATTGAGAAAATACTCTTCCTGCAGGCTCTGAGAAATGTTCAAAACAAATTATGTTAAATGGAAGATATTCTCAATTCATTTTTTTTTCATATTAAAATTTGTAAACATCTCTGGCTCTTTTCTTTCTCTATTCAGTGTATCTTTCTTCAACAAGTACTTTTATAAGACAGCTCATCAAATAAATTGTCCCTGTTTATGATGTTTTTGAATTTTTGCCAAATATAAATGATACAAATTATAGGCTTTCTCAATTTCATTCCACTCTAGAATAGAATATAATTTATCCAACTAAAAATAGTAGCTTTATTAAATAATGCTGCCTACAAGTAATATGTTTTAAATGACAATTAAGAATTTTCAAACTGAAATTTATATATCCTGTAAGCTCTTGTCATTTAATTTATTCAGTTTTTCCTTTGGGAGGGTAAGTTTCAATGACTTACTCGTTGTAAACTTTGTTTTTAGTAATCAAAATTTATGAAAAGCTTCAAAAACTGAAGTGTTTTGACATTTCATTTGTTGAGCATTTTATTTCCAACTAATTTCAAACAAATAGCAAACAAAATTTAGAGCACTTGTTTATAAAGTTCACCTCCATTATAGGACACTTAGGTTGCCGTGAAATAAAAACTATTCAAAAGATCAAACATTTTTTAACATCCAATTGATTGCAGGTAGCAAAATGAGGAAGTATGTGTTGCCACATGAATATATTTGGTCATTAGTACCTGTGTCATTACAGATTTTTATGCAGTTAAATCATTTTAACTATGTATATACGTATACATATATGTGTAAAATTTGAGAACTATGGCTTTCAAGTACTATTGTATCTTGAGTAGTAGAGTATCATAACTTATTCTGACACACTTATGAATTACATGTGTACCACAACCAGGTCCGAGTTCTGCATAGTTCTAATCTTTTTAATGCTTCTTTAGATCTCTGTTTTTACCGTGATACTAGGTTCCATCAATTTCTAATTGTTTTACCACGACAAAAACAAATAATTGCTTTTAATATTAAAAAATTTAACTGAATTTAGTAATAGCCTTAGCAGAAATGTCAGATGTTTCAGCTATGCCTGAATGAAGTATTTTATAAGTCGACAAAAACAGTTGAACCATTTTTAAATTAATTGATTTTCTATTTGTAGCTGAAGACTGATGCAAAACTTGTACTACTTAACTGAGGCTTTTCTTCTAACGGAGATAGTACATTAACAACTCTCACTTTATTTTTTTATATTTGCACAAGGAAACTTGGAATAAAAAATAAGCAATATTAATTTAGAAAAGCCACGTGGTCTAAATGAAAAGTGACGCTTTACAGTGTGTTATGGAAACTCACCTTCAATGGCTGCATGTATTAAATTACCATGCTTGGGCAAAGTCTTTTGTTAACTTTGGAGGAGTTGCTGATGTGTATTCAGAAGTTTTTTTGTCTTCTGGTTTTCACATGGCCAGTGATATCAGTAGCTCACGCAGTGGATGGTAATTCTCAAGAAATGTTTGGTATGTATTACTTTGTAATCATTAACTTTCTTGATAAATGGAAATTCAGTCTTAACTTTTCATTAAGTTTGAATTTTCTTCTTTTTAGCTCATTGCCATTGAAAAGGTTTATTGCAAAATAAAAATGCATTAACAAGCAATAAAATATAGTTAAAGCTCTAACTATACTGTAAATTGCCAAATGACAAACTTTTGTAGTAAGAATATTCAGACTATTCTCTATGCACTCTTTAGCAGGGTTGCTTATTCTCTATTTTCTGCACATATTTTCACTGACATTTAACTTGTTTTCATGTTTCCCACTTGACTAACTGTCAGCCTGCTGACTTCCTGTAGTTTGAGGGCAGTGCCCTTGGACTGGAAGGAGTTAACTGGCTTTACCCAAGTATATTAAGATGCAGTTTAATTTATGAATGAATTATGAATGAGTAACCCTGTGTGCTGTTCTTAAAAGGGAAATGTAACTTGAGTTGGGTGATAAAGGGATTGGAAAGGAGAGTTGTATTATCTTCAGATTCAGTCAAATAGTCAAATACGACTAAATCTATTCATTGCACATGCTTCTCACAGAGTACCCAAAGAGCCTCTGGAAGTATAGATGCCCATTTAGACACATTATAGCTTATTTTAGTACAAATATTAATGTTATTTTGGCAGAAATCCAAAGCACGTGCTGAACAGGATGGGCCACTAGACAAGAGGCAGAAATAAAAACTATCTTGGGCAAATGAAAACATAGTTTATTCAGTCAGGGAGTACTGCTGCAGGTTTTAAGCAAGGAAATTATATAATTAGATTTGTGCTTTATAGGATAAATTTGGAACTCTGGCAATGAGCAGTACCATTATGGAAGGAAGAACTTATAAAATGCCATCTCAGAGATTTTTGGCAATAATAAACCATTTTCTGCTTTTAAATACTTTAATACAGTAAATTTATTGTGTGGTCAGTGTCACTTAGAGACTAGAGAGTAGGATTCAGCAGAAATGTAACCTGGACAGGAAAGTTTTAACAGGGACTCAAGGAGAGGTGGCTCTAGAGTATGTTGCAGTCCTACAGAAGTTAGAAAAAATGATCTCTGTCAGAAATTGGTAGTTGGTCTCCAATAACCATCATCTCTTTTCTCTGTAGTAGAATTGCTGGTTTTCAGCAGGACACATGTCTTCTCAACCTCTCTTGCAACCTGGTAATGCCATATATCTAAGCTTTGGCTAATACATATCACCTAGAGTGCAGTGGAACTCCCAGAAGCATTCTGAAAGGGAGGGTAAATGCCCCCTCCCATCCTCGTTCTCCTTGTCTGGAACGCAGAGCTGATGGCAGATCTCAGGGAGCCAACCCGAATCATGAGTAGGGGAAGCAGGGTGCTAAGAATGGTGGAGCATCAAAAGAAAAATCATCAGAAGAGAAAGAGTTTGGGTCCCTGCCTCCTGTGGCCATCAAGGTGACCCTGGAAAGCTTCCTTCCAAATCTGTTTCACTTGAGAAAGCAATGAAGTTCTGACTGTGTCATAGATAGTGTTTAAGGCATTATCATTTTGAGTTGTCTGTCACGTCAGCTGAACTTAATTCTAACTGGCATGAGGAGATAATATAATGTTCACTTAAGAAAAGTTTTATATGACTTCATATTTGATCTTTACAAAACTTTTAGGTAAGTAGGGAAGGTGAACCCCCTTTTATCAAAGAAGAAACTGAAGTTCAAATATGATATTTCGCTTAAGGTCACATAGCTAGATGGGGATAGGTCTAATATGTAATTTGAAGACACTCACCTCAAATTCAGTTGCCTCGTTAGATGTGGAGTTGGCACAGCATTGATAAGAAAGACAGGGTTTGTAAGGGGAAGAGGGAGCCATGAAATATTAGTTTTACCCAGGACTAGCATAAAAGAGGGGCAATATATCAGATATATAATAGTTAAAGAGTATCCTCAAAGTAATATAGTTCAATGTCTTATTTACTTAATAAATACTGAATAAAAATGTTGATATTGTCATGGCTTATTTCAGTATTTTGAGATCCTAAAGCAGAACATCATATCATGTCAATGTAGGCAAATGGGTATCTTATAATTTAAATTCTTGAGGGTGATAAACTTTATCATGGACAATTTTAGGTGATCTCTTATTGTTATGTACCTGTTAGAGTAGCAGTCATATTATTATTTTTTTACCTTGAGAGATTAAACATGGGTGAGGGGATATGAATCATCTACTTGGACCAACATCAAACCTCACCTATGCTAATATATGTTAATCTAATGGTTGGAAGATCTAAAACTCCAATACGTTATTGTTTGTAGGAAACTTCAGCTATTTTTTTATAAGCTCCTATAACCTGAAAATATATTCTGGTTTATATTTATAAATCATTAAAAAACGATTTGATTGAATTATGGAGCTAATTCTCTACAACACGAAGGCAATTATTTTCATTGCCAGTAAAATTTATTTTGGATTTGTAATTTCATACTGAAAGCTTTGTTTAGAGGCAAAGTTCTCATGAGCTCTGAAGATAATTATGTTTTTAACGTTCTGGAAGCCAAAGTTTGGAAAGGGACAAGAAGAGATCTAATGCTAATCTTTCTGTATTTTATGGAATATTCCAGGGTTTCTTTAAGGTCCCCTCAACAGGCAGTTTCAAATTGTAACTGTATAAAGTCAGCACTCAATGGCATAGAAAATACTTATTTTTCTTGACTAATCAATCTACTTACTCTTGGGGTGGCAGCTCATGAACTGACGTAGGATTCTGTCAGTGCTTAACCATACCAGCACACCTTGCAAAACCACTGAGAATTGAAAGAAAGAAAGAAGGAAAAATTAAAAAATTCTAATCTGGCAAAGTAACTATTATGCTTATTTTAGTTATGTTTATTATTTTCTTTGTTTATATTTAATAACTATGTTAATAGTTATATGTTGAAACAAAATTTTCAGCATGTTGGAAAGACTGAGTGGGCTGCACCATTGTTTCTCTTCTGGAACATATTGTGCTGAATATGTCCCTTGTGTTTTATAAAACTATTGTATATCCATTCTGTGAGGTAGTTTTGAAAGAGTTAAAAGCTCCCCTAGAGAAGTCCAGAGGCTATAGTTAATTATTAGCAAGGTCTCTTCTTATTAGATGCTTTTTTAAGATTAAGAAAAATCATTCCTCCTATTTTCCTCTGATCAAAAGTCACAAAGATTTGATGCCTCCGAATGCTGATGATGGCCTGTGGGTAAATACAATGCCAGGACTTCCAATTTTATCATGTATTTTTTATGTATACTCAAAGGTTACATTCTGAGCTTCGACGTCTCTTAATATTTGCAACACAGGGGACTGCTAAATCACCTGCATTACCTAATTCTAAGTTTTCCTTCTGTTATAAACAACTCCGAGAACATAATGTTTTGCTGCTATTAGCTGAGGAAGTTACTCCTAGCCCTTTGCTGACATTTCCCAGTGATAGCAATGAATGACAATAATCGGAAATAGGTTATTTTAAAATTTTAGAGCAAAATGTTTAAATGATCCTAAGAGACTAGAACTTGTTTGTGAAGTGGTCTGAGGAAGCTAATTCCGAGAGGAGAAGACCTTGAATTTATAACAGAGATGTGGAATTTTATAGCTGAAACCATTGGACACAGGCAGTAGCTTTATTGAAATGTCACAGACATTCAAGGCTTATTTGCGTTCTGTGGAAATGGTCGAGTTTTTGAGCATCTACTGAGCATCTGGTTCTCTTGGAACAGAGAGTGTGTAGATGCAGGACTGCGGTGATGCTCTCCTCACTCAGTGAGAGCCTTCTCGGGCTGTGTCTGCTTACTTGGCCATGCCAAAAATGCGGCTGAAGTGCCTTGACCCTTGGCCCATGGAGACTCCAGTGGCATGGCTGGGGATAGTCTCAGTGCTCATTGTAAAACCACATGATGGCATCTGGGACCATCTCGGGGGAGGATGGTGCTTTGAGAGTGCTGGCTTACTTAGGAGGAAGGAGAGTCCCACTTTCAGTGTTTCTTTCTATGAAGTTCAGGGGAAGCAGCATTTTCAGTTCTCTGCCTTTTCTTCTCATGGGACCTAATGCCCAGGTGTTTGTTCAGATAGAAAATAAGCAGAAGGAGTTCTAACAGGGGAACTTTTTTGCCTATCTTCTTCATTGCCCCCTTGCCAAAGTAAAGGAAACAGCTGGATAGATAATTGTAGGCTGCTGGAAGACTCAAGGTGATTGCAGTAGTGTGCTGTGGCCCTAACAAAGCAGAAGTGAAAGGGACAGGGAATTGGGTGGTGATATATGAATTGCTTTGAGGGCTCCCCTAAATAGTCCCAGAGAGGTGGAGCTAGTTGGGAGGCTAATCATCTCCACTGAGTTTTGGGGTTTCTCTGACAGATCTTTCAGTCACTCAAGGGGCTAAAGGTTGTGATCTATGTGTGTGATGCTAGGAAAATCTCTAATCCTCAAAAAAACAGTACTTTTCTCTTTTATTTTCATGAACTGGTCACCTTAAACATGCTGATAGAAATGTTTCAGGAAGTCCTGAAGTCAGAGGAGCATTCTCTGCCTGGGTGCTATTGCCTGACTAACCCTGTAAGCCTCTGCTCACTGGCCCTTCTCTGGTCAGCTTTTCCTAACACCCATCTTGTCCTCTGGAGTTAGTTGTGCCCTCCTCTGGGCTCCTGAAGCGCTCACCACATGGAACAGTACCTCTGTTTTTTGTTTATCTCTCTCCTGTTGGATTGTGAGCTGCTTGAGATCAGAGACTTTTGTTTTATTTATCTTTGTATAAATTTATAAATATATGGGAGTGCCTAGCATTGCTTATTAACACGTAATTGGTATAAATAAGTGAATGTTACAGAATAACATTTTGATATAGTTTATAATTTTATTTATAAAGCAAAGGGCTTACCATAGAAATTTTGGAAAATGAGGACAAAAAGAATAAAGTAAAATCACTTATCCTACTATGTAGGGTGACCACTACAAACATTGATATATATCCTGCCAGGCTTTATTCCAGGTTTGTGACTGTAAATTTCAAAAAAAAAAAGGAGAGAAAGAAAAGGAAAACAGCATTATGTAACACACATTCTTACAAGCTGCATAAAATATCATTATATTGTGAATATTTTTTCCATTTCACATATTCTTCTACTACAGTGCTCTTAATGATTATAGAGTTCCTTTGTTTGAGTGTACTGTAACTTACATGACCGTTCTTCTATTTATGGACATTTATGTCATTTCTAATATTCCCCATGGACAGAAAGTACCACAGTGAGTACGTATGTGCATCCCTAGTGACTTCCTTAGGATAAATTCCTGGTAGTGGAATTGCAGATAAATACCCCAAGGTGGAATTACTGGATCATATGATACTTCTATTATTAACTTTTTGAGGTACCTTCATACCTCCATACATGGTTTTCTATAATGGCTGCATTCCCATGAACATTCCCATCAACAGTGCACAAGCATTTCCTTTTCTCCACATCCTTGTCAATTCTTATTATTTCTTGTCTTTTTGGTAATAGCTATGGTTTTGATTTGCATCCCTGATAATTAATAATGTTGAGCATTTTTTCATGAACCTGCTGACCACTGTATGTCTTCTTTGGAAAAATGTCTTTTTAGATCTTCTTCCCATTTGTAAATTGGATTGTTGTTTGGGTTTTTGCCATTGAGTTATATAAGTTCTTTATATATTTTGGATATTAGCCCCTTATCAGATACACAATTTGCAAATATTTTATCTCATTCAGTAAGTTGCCTTTTAGTTTTGTTGATGGTTTCCTTTGCTGTTTGATACAGTCTTATTTATTTTCTTGCTTTTGTTGCTTTTGCTCTTGGTATCAGAATTCAAAAAATCGCTGCCAAGTCCAACATCAGGGAGCTTACTGTTTGTTTTCTTCTAGCTGTTTTATGATTTCAGATCTTACACTAAAGTCTTTTATCCATTTTGAGTTAATTTTTGTGTATAGCGTAAGAGAGTAGTTGAGTTTCATTCTTCTGCATGTGGCTATCCTTTTCCCAACACCATTTATTGACGAGACTGTTCTTTTCTTATTGTATATTATTACCTCCCTTGTTGTGAGTTGTTAACCATATGTGTGTGGGTTTATTTCTAGGGTCTCTATTCTGTTCCATCGATCTATGTGTCTGTTCTATACCAGCACCATACTGTTTTGATTACTATAGCTTTGTAATATAGCTTGAAATCAGGGGGACATAATGTCTCCAGCTTTGTTGTTCTTAAGATTGTTTTGGTTATTTGGGTCTGTGTGTGTGTGTGTGTGTGTGTGTGTGTTTATGTGTGTGATTCCATGTAAATTTTAGAATTAATTGTTCTAGTACTTTGAAAAAATGCCAATGGAGTTTGCTCCAATGCTATATCCTGTAGATCGCTTTAGGTAGTAGGAACAGTTTAATAATATTGATTCTTCCAATCTATGATCATAGAGAATCTTTCTATTTTCCATTTATTTATATCCTCTTCAATTTCTTTCATTAATGTTTTATAGTTTTCAGTACACAGATCTTTCACTCCTTGGTTAAATTTATTCCTAGGTATTTTATTCTTTTTGATGCAATTTTACATGGGATAGTTTTCTTATTTCTCTTTCTGATAGGTTGTTACTAGTTTATAGAAGTGCAACAGATTTTTTTGTGTATTGATGTGTATCCTGCAACTTTACTGAATTCATTTATTCTGTTTCTTGATGGAGTCTTTAGGATTTTCTATACATAATATGTCATCTGTCAATAGTGATAGTTTTACTACTTCCTTCCCAATTTGGATACCATTTATTTATTTATTTATTATTATTTATTTATTTATTTATTTATTGTCTGAATTTTCTGGCTAGAACTTACAATACTATGTTGAATAGAAGTTGCAAAAGTGGGCATCCTTGTTCCTAATTTTAGAGGAAAGGCTTCAGCTTTTTGCTGTTGAGTATGATATTAGCAATGAGTTTGTCATATGTGGCCTTTAGTATATTGAGATACATTCTCTCTATCCTACTTTGTTGAGAGTTTATATCATAAATGGATGTTGAATTTTGTCAAAAGCTTTTTCTGCATCTATTGAGATTTTCATGTGATTTATGTCCTACAAATTGTCAGAGTATCATGTTGATCAATTTATGGGTGTTGACCCATCCTTGCGTCCCTGGAATAAGTCTTGCTTGCTTGTGATGTGTGAGTCTTCTCACTGTATTGTTGAATTCAGTTTGCTAATATTTTGTTAAGAATTTTTGCATCTTTGTTCATCAGGGATAGAGGCCTGTAATTTTCTTTTCTTGTAGCATCCTTGTCTGTTTTTGGCATCAGGGTAATGCTGGGAGTATGTGCATTTAAAAGGTATTTGGATTAGATTACAAAGTTGTAATAACATATTCTTACCAGTAGCATATGACAATTTCCATTTCTCTGAATGCTTACTGTTCAATAGATGTTGTTATATACATGTAAAAATTGTCAATTTAGAAGTCTAAAAACAACGTAAAAATCAAGGTGACAAAACATTTTATCACTGAAATCATCCATGATTGCCTAGCATTGCTGGAACCCCTGAGTATATCTGGAGGCAAAAGGGATCAGCTTAAAATCTGTTGATGGTATAACTACTGGAAACAAGGAATAAGATTTTCCTAGATAAGAGCTGACATGGCAAGGGTGGAGAGCTTTAGGGAGGGAAGGAGAAGACAGGGAACACCTCTGGGAAATCTAGAACTTAAATGGGCCAGGTGGTGACAATGGTGAATGCCACCTCAGAGCCCAAGGAAGAGATGCTGAGTCAGTTCAGAGAACAGTCTGGACCAGAACTGAGGAACCAAGGAAAAGACATGTTATGCCAAATACTGAGAAGTTGGGAAGAAGACTGGGTATATATGCAAGGATTGTAAATCTGGGAGAGAAGGTTTTAGAAGCCCACACTTAGCCGAAAGTGCAAGTTAGATCAGGGCTCATGAACAGGTGGAATGTTGATGTTGTTCTGGAGACCAAGAAAGAAGAGATGACATTTTCATCAGGCTGGCTTAGGGTTTTTGGCTTTGCCACCAACTGTGTGACCTTGAGTATAGTGCAGAGGCTAAAGGGTCTCAAGTTCTCCTATTAAAAAAAAAAAAAAAAAAAAAAAGAAGGGCTTAACAGTTTGGTAAAAATGATCTCTGAGAGTCTTTCCAGCCCAGGAAATCTCTGCTTGTATTTCAAATGAAAGCATTGATGATGGAGGGGAGGAGGAGGGGACATTGTGCAACCACGGATTTAGCTTATATTTAGATTTATGCTTTGGGGTTATTACTTCTGACAACAAATCATCACCCAGAAGCCCACTAATATGTTGAAATAACTACTCTGTTTTGAAATTCTAAACTGTGACGCCGCTTCAGTTTACTTGAATGAACAGTGGTGACATAATCAGCTGCAGATATTTCTTTCCTACCCAAGACGTCTGTGATGTTCGACTCCTAACAGTAATCCATAAGTGTAGAAGGTTGTGCCGTCAAGCATTTTCATTTCTCTGTAGGCCTTGTCATTAATGAGAACTTTGAGTTGAAAGGGACTGGAAATCTGAGGAAAGTGTGGGACCAAATCCCCAGCAAATGTAAAGCGACAATTGCTTAATTTTAGGAGACACTTTTCCGTGTTTGGCTTTTCCAGCACTGCAAGTTGGAATGTTTGTCACTGGAAAGTCAAAATGCCTGCAAAAACAAATGCCCAGTTTTCAAATATCTGGTCTGTATCATTTATTTTTAATACTAAATGTGACATAGTGTAATGTTCTATCGATTAAATTAAACTGCATGGGTGAGGGAGATAGAATTTCAATCGAATTCTTAGATGAAAAATGAGCTGCTTGTCACAGAGTTTTCCTGGCAATCGTCTAGCATCCTGATAGATATTGGCTGGCTCCACTTAAACAGCTGGAACCTTGCAGCCTTCAAGCTGTATTTATATGAGGGGTACCTCCCACTCAGGAAAAAGTCTTCAGTCTTTAAAGAAGAGGGAAAGAATTTCTTGGCTAGTTGGGAGCTTTAATAATTATTTTTTTCCCCAAATGATTGACATCTTTTTGGAAATTTTACATGCTTGTTTTTGTGTGAAGTCGTTTTGATATGCTGCACAGCTGCAATGTATGTTTAGAAGAGGTACTTTGCACTCAGTTCTTCTACCACCAAGTGCCTAGGAAACAAAGAAGCCTATTTATCTTGCTGTCTGCTGTTTAAATGATGTTAATGTATTTGGGAGCTGGTGTCATCCAAATATGATGCTTTAGGAAGGTGTTAACAAAATTTAAGATTCTAAGAAGACTTTCTGGTGGGATAGCAGCAATTCAAAGGGGAATTATACTTTCTGTTTTAGTGTAATCAATTTTGTTCCTTGTCCCCAAAATGTGGGATAAGAATGTTTTCAACAGACCTAGATTTCTGTACAAAGATGGGTAGGGGTAGGGTGAGAACCTTCTAGTGACTCGTAGCTCAGAAATTCTTCCTTCTTGGAAACTTAGAACAAAATGAATAACTTCCTCTGGATCATGATGACATCTGGGAGGCAGAAACTTTGAGAAAAACAGCATGAGGCCATTATGGGCCCAGCAGTTGTGGTCAACTGATTTAGAATGTCATAACCAATGAAGTCACTGACCTTGTAGCAACACAGCTAGGGTACAGTTTCCAAGAGAATGCCCAGGGCCTACGCCCCATTCTTTGGGGATAGACAGTCAAAGATGAAATGCAGCCTGGAGAATCCAAACTAAGAGCACCTTGGGAAGGGAGCATGGTCGGCAAAGCCAGGTGATGGAGCATGTCTCTGAAAGCAGAGCCCAGCACAGGGGGATGCATGCATGAAATACAGGAGACAATCAGAGGAGGCAAGAGTTTCTTTAGGAGGACAGCAAGGAGGGCCCTGTTAGCTGTGTAAAGCAATGCATGAAATTCAATGACAATGAGACGAAAATAGTTTGAATATACAGAAGTACAACCAGTAAACACCAACAGTTGTGGTGGCAACAACTAGAGCAGTCAACTCTATGTATTGGAGACTGAGCTTAAATAAATTCAGAGGGAGTAAACCATGATAAACTTGGACTCCAAAGAAAGGATGATGCTAACAGAAAAACACAGAATAAATTATGACATAGCTATTTAGAGAATACTACACAGCCATTTGAACGAAGATACAGATGTTTGTTTTCCAATGAATGTCAGACATATCTCAAGTGAAAACATACTGCAGACAGTATACTATAATCAATTTGTGAAAAATACACATGCATGTATGAATCCATGTGTGATTGTATGCATTTATGTGTGTGATACTTCTCTATGCATGCATACTTGTAAGTGATATAGGGAACATTTTTAGCAGTTTCCACAAACCTACTCTAAGAAGCAGATCAGATAAGGTCAAGCTGGTGCTGCCGGAAGGATCAGAAAGAAGAAAATGTAGCGTTTAACTTTGTCTCCTTATGTTGTTTGTATTTTTTAATCATTAGCATGTGATAGTAATAATGGTGATGATGATCATGGCAACAATAATTTACAAACAAAGAGAACAAGAACCTAAGTCGAAGCTTTGTTTCTAGCCTAGTCAAAGGAAGCTAGAAGAACTTAACTGCTTAGTGCCAAGTTGTTCATCCACCTAGGTGCTGCTACTCACTGGAGAGTGCTAGAGAGTAGACTAAATTGTATTTTGAGGATACTTGGAATGATAGTGTTTTCATCTCTCAGTAATTCTTTTTTATTTCCAGTCCTGAGTGGTCCCCCTCAGATACCACAATAAGAAATACTTTGGCAGAGTTGACTCTGCCAACCTGGCTGCATCAGTGCAAGTGTCCAAGTAGGGTGCCCTTGACTCTGGCTGGTGTGTTTCTAGTCACATAGATTTCAGCCACATGGCTGGTGCCTGAACAGGGTCTGTCTCTGGTCTGGCTCTTCACTTGAGTCAGCATTATACAGAGAAAGAGGGTGCTGCCAGCTCAGCAGACCACTGACATGGGATGTGAACACAACAGAACGCTTTGACTGGCCTCTTGCCATTTTGATACAGGAATATCTCATTCAGTACATCAATGGACTTGAGTCTCTCCTTCAAGTGTGAGAGAACATGAACGACTTACGTAGCTTCTTAGGCAGGAAGGAGGGATGCATTTCTTAAAAGCTATTCCTGAATGTCTTCCTCTTGTGATTAGAAGGGAGGAGGCTGGCTGGGGATGGGGGCGGATAACATTCTTCAGCTCCTAGCTGGGCTGCCAGCCCAAAAATCTTTTTTTTTTCCCCCATGCACCATATGGATGCAGGAAAAATATAAAGGATGTGTTCCTTGCCCTTGAGGAATTTATAATTGGGTTGGGGGGCAGCCAAACTGCTGCTGGGTAGCCTTGGATCAGCTGCACCATGAGCTGGTATGGTACAGCTTGCGCTATCCCAGCAGGCCCCAGCTGATCCCCTTTCTGTGTCGAGGCCTGATCCAGGCCTCAGGTCAGTGGGCTGCAGGGGGAGTCACTATCTCATTTCTTTTGTTTTATAGCATTGGTTTTGGCCACTGTTATAGGAATTTCTCAAAATAAAGCTTCTGGTGAACCATCCCTGGTTCAAGTTAGCAAGCCACATCATTACTAAATGGTGGTAGAACATCCTTTTACTTGCCAGAGAAAATACAGAGAGGTATAAACAAATACATGCACACACATATGCATGCATACACTAGCAACTATAAAATTGGTCTCTTTGGTGGTACTAGAAAAAAAACAAAACAAAACTGTGTAAATCACCAGTTTAAGCCCTGTTGTTCTAATTTCAGGATAGAGAAGCAAAGGCATGTGTTCCCTTGACAGTAGACATTTAGTAAATAGGTCATATTTTCTGATTCCTAAACCAGTATTCTTTCCCATGGTAGAATTTGAGAATGCCTGTTAATGTGGGCTAAGTTCATGTTATTTTAGTGTATTTCCAATGAGAAGAGATGAATTTCCAAGTGATATCTTCATTTTTACTCATGTGACTACCTAATGTCAACAGGAGCAGTTGGAAAACAAAAAGTTACTTAATCTGTTTGTGTTTTCATCTCTGTCGGGTATGAGCACAGAGATAAGATGGGCTGAATCAGGGATGGGGAAGGAGAAGGGCCTGGCCCTGGAGATTAGATGACCCCTCAGAACAAGGTAGGGGCTTGGGTGGGACTGTGAGTGGGAGAGAGGCAGATAGCAGATAAGGGGAGGGGGAAGAGGGCGGGTGCTGGTGCCCAAGAGATCTGACAGAGGCAGCAGGGAGCAGGAATCTGTCCTGAAGAGAGCCAGCGAGACTCCAGTTCAAAGGGAGCTATGCCCAAGACAGGGACACAGCCATGGGGAACAAGGCAAGTCCCCAGATCCTGAATTGTCTGCTGACACCAGGGCTTAGTTACTAGAGGTGAGGGACATAGAGTCCTACCTGCATCAATGGCAAGACTGACTTGATGTGGAGTCTAGAATCCAACAGCCTAGGATTCTTTATTTCCTCCAGACCATTAACAGATTCTCTACAAGGCTTGAGTCAGCGGGGGATTCCAGGGAACCAGGCTGGTCAGTGTAGGAGGCAGAGCGGGTAATGCCCTGATTTTGGAAATGGGTGAGTTGACATCCTGACAGTTTAACAGAAAAAAGACTAGAGGAGAACAGGTCCAAGGTCAGCAAGACTTGACTTTGCCACCTGGTTCTCTACAGTAAAATTTCTGTAAAAGAAGTTGTTAATTTGAATGGTTGTTGATCAATGTATAGAAAATAGAACAAACTTCGGAGGTAGGTAAGATCGTCATAAGTGCTATAACAAGGGTGAGTCAGAATGCTTAATTTGGTGGGGGGATTGGTGAAGCCATCTCAAGAAAGAACAAATTCTAAATAGGGACTGAAAGGACTTGTTGCAAGTTGGAAAGTGTTGGGGCACAAGGATAAGAATACAGAAATTTCAATGAGAAGTTTGAGAGGGAGGTATGAAGTTGAGGAGAGCAAATATTAAAAGATCCTTGCAAAAACTTGGTTCTGAAGGGAAAATAAAATGAGGTAGGGAGGTAGTTTGAGGACCAGTGTTTCCCCTGAGGCGTTTGACATAATGGATACTCTGCATCACTCCAGAAAGCTTATATCTTCTGCTGAGTTGGTGGGTAGGTTTGTAACCCCTCCTTGGGGAGTGCTAGCTGGTGGTTTACCCAGTGTTGGGGTAAAAGGGCTATGTTTTCTCAGGCTATTTTCAAATCCTTGAAAGCCCAGAAATTTGGCCTTTGCTACCTTCTGTCTAACATTTTTTTCTTCATCTCTTAAGAATATATTAGCATTTATTAGATATGATAGATGACACTCTGTTTGCTAAGTATGTAGAAAATAAATGTCTTTTTCTCCTTGAATCAGAAAAAATACATGATTGAAATGAAGGATCTAGCAGGGATTTCAAAAAAGGGGTTTATTTTTCATGACCCTGGGGTTTATGAAGTCTGTGTGAATGGTTTGTTGTCATTGCATGCTCTCTGTTAAAGGCGGTGAGTCAGTGAAGGAAATGTGAAGGAGACATAGGTAAAGAAAAATAAGCAAGTGCCTGAAAGTAGATCTCAGCACCTCCTTATCTGGGGAGGTCTTAAACTATATCAGAACATGCAAATATTTGCATTTGGCTTAGCACACTTTCAATGTCTAGCATTTACATACATTCTGTGTTGTATGATATAGCTGGGTGATGGTGAGAGGCTGTTGTTCCCTAGAAAAGCACCTGAGGAAGATCACAGTAAGAGCTGTCCTAGTCATGGAGTCGGTGGTAAAACCCTGCACCTTTTTTTTTTTTTTTAATTTTTCAGAAAATGTCCCCTCAAAGAAGTTAACATTCTCCTCTCTACTGACTCATCTGATGGGAACAATCAGTTCACAAACCAATGTGTGGGCTAACTCACATGGCCCATCCACCAAAAATTGCAAAGAATATCTTTTTCCCCCCATATGTGAACAAGTGATGAGAAGAAGGAAGTCGTCGCCCCTAACCCATGCCCTTTTAAACGTCAGTTGTCCTACGTTCACTGGTGTTGAAGTAACCATAAACATGTTAAATGCGTACTGAAATAGTAGCAAGGTAGAGAATAGGGGCAGAGGGGCTAGGGAGAGGAAAGGAGAGGGGAGACATTTCATTATTTAACATATTTTGCCCAAAAGTCACAGCATCAGTCAAAGCAGATTTTCTATCATAGATGCAATTATTGGATACCTTACATTTGATACCAAATGGAAAAAAAAAAGATTTAGAACACATTTGCACAATGTTGAAATGGTTGATTATTTATTCACATCCACCTATCTGTCCCTTTCCATGAAGACATTTTGGAACCCATTAGAGATTATTTCTCTACATCATAAGCAATTCACTAGGTAAAGACAGTAAGTCTGGGCCAACTTGGAAGGAAAATAATATTTACACAATGCATTTAGTTTATGAAAATACAAATCTTTTTCTTTACAGCTCTTACTAACTATCATTGTCCAACAAGACAAATCCATCAATTGGCTTTAGCCGTAGGTGTCTTGTTTACCAACTGCCTCTTTCTTCTCCCGACTTAAGAGACAGATGTAATTTAAAATGAGGATTAGAAATAACTGTCCTGAAGTACATGTAATTCTGGCTTTGCTTCTGATAAAGGTTATTGTATAATTAGCTGATTCATAACATACTGTATCATATCAGAAAATAGAACCCTTTGGAAACAAGTGACAGATGATGTACAAATAGATAGCCTAGCAATGTAAACATTAGCAGGGGGAATTCATTAAATGTCTGCTAAAAGCATTTGATTTAATTTTGCCTATCTTTTATCAGATTTTTAAAAATGTATAAACCAAATGACAAACAGTAATTATCTTGAAGGTGTATGGCATGATAAACCTGAAAATACATGATGTGTTTTCTTATTTTTTTTACAAAATATTTTTTTAGGGGGCTGGTTTGTTGTATTATAAAAAGCTATGATTTTTTTCACCCATAGTTCATCTCCTGGAAAGTACTATAATTAAGATCTCAAGAACTAAATAGGCTGGCACAATCATCAAATGACAATGAGCCATTCATGGTGTTGGGGCATCAATCTAATAACATAAAAACTATTGGTTTTGAAAATCTTCCTCTGTTTCGATATAATTGCCATTTCCACTTGTATGAAACTGAGGTTAATTTATGATGGGTTTATTTCTAGCCAATCCTGCTAATGTTCCAGGACTTTTTCATATTCTGTATCATTTGATATGTATTGTCATAAAGCTTTTATATTTTTCAAACACTTCAGCAGTTTTATGCATTGAGTTTATTATTAAATGTCATTGTGTCACTTTATGGGATCCTATTTAAAGAAGTTAGTAGCTAGGGAAAGAGATGAGAAATATTTATAATTCGACCCCAACTAAACTCAAGGGCAATATGGGACTTAGTAAAGAGAATTTGTAAATTTCTTAGGTGCTTTTCATAAAAATAAAGCCAAAACACACCCAAACAAAAAAGAAAACCTAAGATGAAAGCAAACCAAAGAAAAATTTTACTTGATAATGACTTATTACCAGATACTGGGTTTTACAAATATGAAATTCTAGACAAGATGTCAAGTTCTGGAACAACTCTTCCTGTATTTCACAGTCATTTAAAGGCTAGCTCAAATGTCCCTTTCTCTACCTGCCAGGCAGAATTAGGGCTATCCATGCCCATAATATCATAACATTGTATTCATAATGTGTTTTCTTGCATAGTCATTTGGCTAGTTTTTAATGTGGTTGACACCCACTCAGCCTGGAATTTGTAGAGAACAAGGACTTTGCTTTACCCACTTTTGTTTTTCCAGCAACTAAGACCTGGTGCATGGAAAGAGCTCAATCATCATTTTTGAAATAACAGTTTTTGCAACTTAGGTCTTATGCAATAATGACACAATTCTTTTTTTTAAACACCTTTATTGTGGTATGATTTCTATACAGTAAACTACACATGTTTCAGATGTACAATTTGATGAATTTTGGTAGGTGTATACGCCAATGATACCACCACCACAATCAAGACAGCTAACATTTCCATCTCTCCCCAAGAGGTGCGAATTTTGAATTCCCAATTTAACCGTTCCCACCTCCTTTCCCCCTGGAGACCATAAGTTTGTTCTCTTTGTCTGTGAGTCTGTTTCTGATTTGTAGATAAGTTCATTTGTGTCCCTTTTTTTTTTTTTTTTAGATTCCACATATAAGTGATATCATATGGTATTTTTCTTACTCTTTCTGACTTACTTCACTTAGAATGACAATCTCCAAGGATGACACAATTCTTAATAACATAAGAAGGGAAAGGTCTGCTTGGATCATTCCCTCTCAGTAATTGCCCAAGTGGGTTAGTGGCAGGATGGCTGGGTGTCCATAGCAGAAATGGAGTAGAGATTTTCATTAACTTAGTGGGTTATAAACACACAAACCAAGGAATTTGTAAATATGTAATTCGTAAATACCTAATACAGATATGTTAAGTCTTCTCCAGCTGGGTCTTTCTAGGACCAAAGAGATTTGTGTAAAATTATTTTTTCTTACATGGAAACCCTCTGTTTCCCCAGTTGTTTCAGTTACCTGTTTTTGAAGCAGTTGTGGTTGATGTCCTTCCTGCCTGAGAAAAGGCAAGCTGAACTGTCTTTCAGGCTGGGCCTTAGGACAAGCAGTGTAGGCAGTCACTATTGTGGTATACAATCTGAGAAATACTGAAATACTCTTGTCCTAGGATATTCCCTGGAACTGGTCCCTTTGTGTTGACATGCTCTTCTTTGAGGATAGAATTGGAAAGGTTTTGGGTATTTTTTACTGGTCTTCAGAGTTAGTTCCTCTGGCATTTGCTGGGTTCTGGTTTCTGGGTGTGGCCCCTTCTGACAGAGGATTAAATCACTGTTCTGAAAGCACCCACTTGACCTTGGAGCTTGTCTGTTCATCTGATCTTAATTTAAACTTCTGAGAAAGTAGGCCCCTATCACATGTCACCTTGGATGAGCATCCATACTCTAGTTACCTCCAGTGCTGTGTCTTCCTTTTATCTTCCCCTCGGTTTGCCTCACCCTTTAATGCTTGCTGGGCTCCTGCAGACATTTGGGTTTGCACTCTCTGCGTTGTATCTCTGACTTGTAAATCTGTTATTCAGGATAGTCATGCTTTCCATATGATGGTAGCTGCCATTCATAAAATAATATTTAGACTGCAACTGGTCATACTGAAAGTGAGATAATCAACCTTTGTGCTCATAGTTGAACTTAACAGGAAGAGTACCTTCTTTTACTGTTTTTCTTTTGTTTAAGGAACGGTTAAGTTAAAGATGAGGCTACAGTTGGCAACTATATGTGAAGATTATGCTGTTTCCGCACTCTGGTGAAGCCAAAACCGCAGGTAGAAGTAAACAAAACAGGTTGTGAAAAGGTAGAACTTCACATGGTTTTGGGGAGGACATCTGGGGAGATTGTGTCAATGGCACTCTGGGTCTTCTTTTGGTGGCTTTAATTCTTCCAGCCCTGTTCCTGAGCCAGAGAGCATCTTGAATCCATGACTAGCAGCTCCTTTTTACCCCCTTCCCCAACAAAGAAGATACAGAGGAGGATTAGGAGGGGCATATATGCCGGTTTCCTTTTGTTCTTAAAGTCTCATTTCTACCCTAAAAGGAATGCTTTATTTCTGTATGATATATAAATCACTTTCCTCTCTTTTAGAAATGACCTATTTTGAGAAAAAAACTATGGGTCAATAGTCTACTTTTTAGTGAAGTTATAATAATCACTCTTGGTATTTAAGGAGAATAGTTAAAGAAAACAGTTTTCAATGGGCATATGTGTTAAAGAGATGCTTTAGCAATGAAAATGGACAAGATGACTTTACATTTTGAAAAATCACATTATGACCTCATTCTAAAATGCCATCAGTAAATTAAGGTTGAGATGCATTCTATTTATGACTGATTTTCTTACAAAGGACACAAGAGGCTTGAAAGAGATTCAGTTTTTTTGGATTTATTTATTTGCTGTTGAACCAGGGGGCGAGCACAGGGAGAAGAAACAGAGTTCAGGTGTAGTTTGATTATGTCCTTTTCAGTGCCTTGTTCTTACATGTGGCACTTATAAATAATAGGAAGGTAATATTTAGACTGATCATTGGAAAACTAGATCAGCATGTCCTTAGGAAATTTTGCTTCTAAGGAAATTTGTAATTTGGCCAAAGAAAAGGTTACTGAACTGCAAGCATCTTGGAGATGAGGAAGTGGCCTCTGTAGTCACCAGCATGGTTTTGATGGGTGAGGGTGATGAATGTTGCCTGGCTTCCAGAAAGTCTGGACAGAAGAGGGCAAATGAATTGGGAGAAGACAGTCTTTCTGTTTTTTTGCCCCTTACAGCTAGTGGAAATTGGGTGTCTGTTGGGGAGCCCACGTGTCATATTTGTGGGCAGTGATGATGGCAGAGAAAATTGGGTGGCATCAGGAGTGGGGATCCTTGGGCCAGGGGAAGTGCTCCAGACAGTAGCAGCTGTGTCTCAGCAGTGTCTTTTGGTAAACCACGGCATTGCCACAAAACAGGTTATGCAATAAAACCTTGAGAATACTCAGCTGTGTCAATATATTTTTCATAGGTAATTTTACAGTTTTAAAATTAAAAATTACTTTTTCTTGTTGCAAGAACAGTTTTTTAGTTCTTTGAATTATAAACGTGAAAGTACAAAAAGAGAAAAAGAAGGCTAAAAACACTCACAACCCCACTTACAAGAGTTAAGAATTCACCCCTGTGAACACTTTGGAGTGGATACTTTCCTGCTCCGATATTGCTTTGTAACATTCCTCATTTAATAATACGTTGTGGACATAATTCCTATGGATCAGTGCTCATCTAAGTTAGATTTAGTGATCTATAGTTCTTTTTTTTTTTCCTGCAGAATTTATAGAGTGTGATCAACACTCAGACTTAGACAAGGGTAGGTGGACCTCTAGGCCAGGGCAGAAGGTTGGAATAGATGATCACTGATCTATGAAACGTTACTTGGGAGGTTATTTGAAGGTGGAGATCATAGCTTTATCTAATCAACCCAAAACCCTGAGCAAAAAGGCTAAACAACTCAGTCCAAAAGTGGGATGTTTGTTAATGATTTAATTAAATATTTGTTTTTCTTCTTCAGTGAAGGCACTATTTACACCCAGTGCTATTTGAATCAGTATAAGAATTTTCTGCTGCCTCCAGATGAGGTGAGAAAGGAGGGGTTGTAGGAGAAGGAGAGGTTCTTCCTCTGGGTTTAGCCCTTTACAGTCTGTGCTTTCTCCATCTCATTTGCCTTTTGTTCCTTCTCATATGGACCATGTATCAGCCTCCTGTCACTGAGTTTCTCTGCAAGCCAGTCTATCTTTTGACTAATTTCCTAGTTAATGTAAGGCTCAGATTGTGTCCCTCTCTTGCAGTTTTACACTGGACAGTGTTAGGCTGCTCACATAAGAATATCCCATGTTGTATTGTGACATTCAGGGGTTTCCAGTAGAGACCTGTCTCTACGGGTCTTTCCTAAATTCATTCATTTATTCAGTGTGTTCTTGAGCTGTTCTAAGTACTGGAGACAGATAGTGAGCATGACTTGGTTTTGTTCCTTACCATTTCTCTGAGATCCTCACAGACTCACCCTCTAGGCTTCTGCTCTCTGGGCCATGGCACCTGCCTTTCCCTCTGGCTGTGATGCTCTCTTTTCAAACTTCTTTATTAAAATCCCTTAGAGTTCAATTTAAACTCCACCTCCTCCATGAAGCTGGCTGTGATCCTTCTGGCCAGAAGTTGTCTTTCCTTTTTCAGATCTCCCCTGGATGCCAATGGACAACATCACTTAGTATTATAGTTACTTCTGAATATGTGCTACATCTTCCCTATCAACCTAATCTGTTTAAGAGCAAAGGATATTTCCCATTTATCTTTCTTTTTTTTCTCTTCCTATAGGATAATAAAGCACAAAGATTAAGGGTTTGGGGAAACATGGTCAGATAAGTCTGGACCTAAATCTTGGCTCTACCATCTTGTCAGCTGCATGACCCTAGGCAAGTTACTCACTCACTTCGGTTTCCCTATGTGTAAAATGGGAATAATAGTTGTTCAGAGATTTGCCTGTGAGAACTAAATGAGATAATCTATTTATTGATGAAATAGATAACTGTTCCTGACACAAAAGTAAGTTCTCAGTAAACTTTGCATCATTGTTCCTCAATGTGTATTTGCTAAATAACTGAATTAGCAATTGGTCTCTTAAGTAACTCAGAATCAGTCCCTATTCTGGCTCAAAAGAGTCTTTCTGTATTCATCTCTGTTTATAAAGTATTGTTTAGAAAGTTGAATTATCTAAAAAATCTTGTTTCTTCATTTTTATCTTCTTTAAATAGACTGTCCAACTCCATCCTTTCTCACATGTTCCCCTTGTGTTTGGATATTAATAGTAAAACCAGTGCTAAGTGGTGACTATGAAATGAATATAAACAGACAGCATCTTCACAGAAATTTTAAAAAGATCATCTGATAGCAGTGTTTTTGCCTGCATTTCCCCTGAGAAGAAAACGCAGCCCAAAGAAGGGCAAGGCGCTTCTGAAGCCCCAGAGACAGAATAGCTCAGACAGAAATAGACACAGATCTCCTGGTGCAACCTCCGTGGTTCCACCATGAAGCTGAGCAAAAACACCTTCTTTCGATTTGTTCTCTTTTGAAAAGCAAGAGAGCTATGTTAAACATATTCAACAATTTTCTTCAGTGGGGGTTAAAGTCTAGTTTTGTGTCCGTGAACACAGGAGGAGGCTGTGTGGTTGAAATGATGACAGTGAAAGTTTGTGCCATTAAGTTAATAGAGGTGATAACATGAACAAAACAGGCATGGGGAACTGAGTGTCAGAGTGAGAACAGGTTGGGAGAGGATGTAGTCCAATTCCTCAGTTTAAAATGAGGAGAGGTTAAGGGACCAATGTCACACGCTGATGGCAAAGGGCAGTACTGTGTGGTTGTCAAAGGCACACGATTGGAAGCCAGGCTGCCGGAGCGGGTGAGCCCTGCCACCTACCATCTGGTGCCTGAGTAGTGACTTACCCTCTCTGTGTCTTGGTTTCCTTCCGTGTAGAAAAAGGGGTAATAGTAGTGAGGATGAAATCACTTTATGTGTGCAAAGCTTTTAGAACTTAAGCTGGCCCGTGGTGATTATTCAGTATATATTAGCTGTTGTTAGTGGTAGAAGCGGGAAAAGAATCTGGCACTATTCTTTTCTGAAGGGAGGAGACAGGTTATCATTGGTGCATAGAGAAATGCTTTTGGGGGATTATGTGGAGGTGAGGCGCCAAAGTAGGGTGGAGGATGGGAGAGATGGGCTGGAGGTGGTGATTTAAATGGGTAGAGAACTGTGCACATGGTGTGCTTTTGAAGACTGAGGGAAATGTCTTCCCATAAAAAACTTTCTAGTGTAACAGTCCTGGAAGTCTCACTTTTGAACAACTTCTTTGGGCCAATCATGGCCCTTTCTCTGTAGTTGTCATTTAAAATGACGACATTTGGTGATGGAGTTAAGGATGACCGCAAGTGATTAACATTAGCACAGAGCCTGCATTAGTTTATTCAAGGCCCTCAAAGGCTGAGACCTCTGAGGGAGGTGCTAGGTGCTAGAAGAATACAAAAAGGGAGATGCCAAAGTCAACATCTACCTCCATCCCAATTTTGTTTCCCTGGACTTGCAGAGCTGATAAGGGTGAGGCTAGGGCATGTCAGACCTCCTTTCTTAATGTTTACAGAGACAGCTTAGAGTGGGCTCCCTAGACTCAAGCCCCAGCCACCACCTTGCTGCTGAGAGCATGATGGCGGCTCCTGGAACAGCAGAGATTCTTCGAAGTAGAAGAAACCTCCTAGTGGCTGCAGGGAATGTATAATTGTATGTTTACAGCTTGCTTGCTACCAGTGTGTTATCTGTGAATAAATTCATGTAGCGGCTTTATGGTGCACAAAATGGAATTTAGCTGCCACAAAGGATTAGAAACTGAGAATCTTTTTATTTATTCTTACAGTACATTTTAAAATTGCGAAGTCAATGCATATTCTAAATTAAGACTCGAAAGAAAAGGCTCTTTGGGTGAAATTCTGTATGTCAGACTTGATCAAGAATTGAAATTGTGTAGAACGATTTAGAAACATCTGGTAATGTGTTATTAATAAGCTAACAGAAATAAATCAACAATTTCAACTGAGAAACATTAATTTGCATAAAACACTCAATAGGAAAGAATACATAATATACATTTTCATCATATACAATAATTGTGCAGTCCAAACATTTTAAAACATACCAACTAACCAGGAAATTTATACATTGTTGAAAACTAGATTAAATTTACAAATGATGAGAAAAATCTGATTTTTAAAAAAACATTGTTTATTATGTCTTGCAAATAAATTATAATATTAACTGTGGTACAGAAGCAGATAACAGAAATAAATCAGTTCTAAGTCCTTTTGAAGTGAAACAATTGTTCCCTTTCACTAATAAAGAGAAAATGAACGCATAGTTAATAACAGTAGCTCAGACCGCTGTTTAGACTTACACACTGAAGCACAAGCAAAATCTGAGTTTTGAGTTTTTAAAATTAGATGTTTTATAAGGAGTAATGCATATCACTTGGTTTGCATTCTAAAAGCAGTGTTGCACTGCAGGAGTGTAAAGACATAGACGTGCTGTGAAGAGGTCAGCTGACTGGCGCTGGAGTGGGTTGCTCACTCCACAACCTTCTAACTGTATTCCGGTCTGTGGAGCAGCCCAGGAGAGCCAACTCTGCTGATCTCTTTCTAACTCTGCATTCGGTGATGCCACATTGGTAGCTTGTTATTGGCTGTGGTGGAAGGATTTACACCAAAGAAAATGGCACATGCTATGAATCAGGGCTTTTTTTCCCTAAAGAGCCGGTGGTGTAATATTTTTCAAAAAGTACTCTGTATCACTATGCCTCCTTTGTTTCTTCATCTTTAAAAAGGAGGAAAATAATATTTCAACCTTACATGATTTTGATGTGGTTTAAGTGAGATAATTTATATAATTTCTTAATATCTAGCACATGGTTCTCAATAAGTGTTAGTGTGATTATATTTGGGGCCACCAATGTTTAATGTTTCTAGTGGGGAAATCACCTTGGCAAGGCCTTTCTTTTGGTAAATGGGGATAAATCACAACAGTTAAATATTTATTGAATATTTGCTATGTGCCAGGCACAATTCTAGACAAATTTTATATATTATGTCATTATATCCCCACCCCAGCCCAATGAGAGAGGTACTCATTTCATTCCCATTTTACAAATGATGAAACTGAGGTATAGCCAGGAACTTACTCAAAGATGTAAATAGTTCTAAATTTGGGATGTGAACTGCAGTAATTTTCCTCTGGATCCCATGCTCTTAAGCCTACACTCTTGTGCTTCTAGTAAAGTCTTCTAGGACATTAGAAAAATACAGGACCTTAGATCAACCTGGTCCAGTGCCTTGCGTTTACAGATGAGGGCAGCGGAGAGAAAGAGACAAATAGATAGCTTGCCCAAGGTCACCTGCAAGCATTTGTGTTTCCTCATTCCAGTTCAGCCCTCTTTTTGTTCAAAAAGGAGATAGCAAGACATTGCCTACGCTCAAATATAAGTGGAGAAAGTGTGCACACTGGAAGGGAATCAGAAAAACAAAGAAAGTGTACATAAAAAAGTATCTGGTGTTTTGAGGTCTGTTTCATCTGAGGATTAGTCTCCCTTCTCTGGACTAGACATTGAGTATTTTAATAGCTCCAATGAGATGGAATTGTCACTGCATCAAGAGTCAGAAGCTGGTCAAAAGGTTTCGTAGAAACTTTTAACACCATTTTAGTGTAATACTCAAACCTGCGTAGAAAGGAAATGCATTACTTTTCAGTCCTTCTGCTTGAAGAGGGAGAACTTCTCACTGTTCAAGCATCCTCTTCTGCCATCCCTGGTTCCTTCCCAGGCTGGAGCTTCTTGTTTATGTTGGGCCTGAGGGTATATATGTATGTTTGTGTGTTTGTATGTGCATGTGCATGCATGCAGGCACATACATGCATCTACAGTTAACCTCTGAAAGAAGTGCCCAGTCTCCATGTTCCCACAACTGGATGGGTGACCTGGTCTCAGGGCCAAGGAAGCAGAGGTTGTAACTTGATGGCAAAACTTTGGTCACAGTCTAACCTGGAGATGAGTCTTATTAACCCTCACTAGGCAATTGTCCTGGCCCAGGTAGTCTTATTAGATGTTAAGCCAGGGGCAGGCCTGCTCTTCGGTGCCCTAAGGGAAGAGAATGATGCTGGAGGCTTCCTAAAAGAAGGCATATTCATTCTTCCTTGTGCATAATCTGCGGTTATGTTGGCAGAAAAAAATTCAGTATATTTTTAACATAACTTGCTCTGGAAAATGGTGAATTACAAGTATTTTCTATTTTTATAGGTAGGAAAAACATTATGTGGTGATTGAAAATACAGCATGACACCTTGTGTAGAAGTTTGGAGTGGATCAGACTGAGGAGTCTGGAGATACGGTACAGGATCTTGAGTGAATTGAAAATTGTTAAAGAAGAATATTCTAGAGGCAGAGGGTGGGATGGAGTGAATGAAAAGTGTCTTGGGTCTGGGAGAGCAGCTAAGATCACTGTCTTAGTTTCTAGAAGGAGAGCCTGAGACAGGGATTCTTATGTGCATGACTTATTGAGGTGGTGCTCTCAGAGGAAGGGGAAGAAAGCTAAGAAGGATGTTCTTAGCTGGAGCCTAGCTTCACTGGGACCTCTGAGGAGCTGAAAGTAGCAAATTGCACCCCAGAAACGGTTGCCTGTCAAAGCAAGGGGCCAGGCTTTTGTGCTCAGGTAGTCAGTCAATCATTGGCCACTGGTGTGACTTCCAAGGTGAAGCAGCCCCATGCGGCCTAGAGCAGTTCTCTGAGACGGGTGCAGCTGTGCATCTTTGGCAGCCAACAGTCGCTACAGCTGGGGCTGGATACATCAACCTTGTGCAAGGAATATGGGCAGGAAACATATTCTTACACTAGTGTCATGACCCAGGTGTGTGGTATTGGGAATTCATGTCTAATCAAAATCGTGGTGGGGGAAAGGGTTATGAGGCCTCCACCGGAAATCCTACTTAGTGGAACAGACTGTTACATCAGAGCAGAATGCAACATCTGGAATCTACCAGTCTTGACAGGATTCGAGTTACCTGGGTGCTGGCAGTGAGTAGCCTGAGGTCCACGTAGGACTACTGACTCAGGGGTTGCCCACTTCTCTCCTGTGATTCAAGTCCTGGCTGGAAAACTGTCTTGAAGTTTGCTGGCTGCTAAAGGAATCATTATTGTTAAGGATTTGGAAATTCTCTAATGTTTTGTGGGAAGGGAAACTGAGAATAGAATGGGGTTCAGTTTTTCTTTGGGGCTACGATGGTGACCTTGGGGGTATTAATGGTGCTGGTACTGTGAGGGTAGAATGCAAGGGGGAGGGAAGAAGATGGGGTTCCATCTCTGGACTTAAGCTTCATAGTTGTCCTCCTAAACTCAGGCCTAAGTTATTGTCTTGGCTGCATCCAAGTCCTGGCCACTTGGCAACAGCGTGTGAGGTGTGTTTTGAAGTCAGACTTGCCTACAAATACAAACATTACCGTTTACTAGTTACTCAACTTTTCTGAGTCCCCTTATTTGTGTTAAAAAAAAAAGGGAGGAGGACATGAGTTTTTGCTTCATGGCCGGGGGCAAGTTGCTTAAATTTTCTATGCCTCTCTTTCTCTACCACCAAAATGAGGTTGAAAATACTTAACTCCCGGTAACTGTGAGGACTCCAAAAGATAATATATTTAAATTTCACTGCATGTAGTCAGTGCCAATAAATCGTATCATTATGTGAGATATTATTATTATTATTAGATGTTAATTGATTTGTTACTAGTGAAAAATTGAATCTTTTTCTTCTTCTCCTTCCTATAAATCATATACTCTGAATGTGTTCAGATTGTAGTGTAATATCTAAACATAAGGGAAATCTTTAAAAAGGAAAGAGAATTTGGAATGTCACAAAAGAGCAGATACTTAACATAGTTTTCTGCATATGTTATTGACATTCAGTGTGGTAATTCTCATTTGCTCTGCACAGTTGCATTTGTGAAATCAGTTTGGGGGTCCTGAGAGCCCAGGAGGTGAAACAGAGGAAATAAGAGCTCCTTAGTGACCATGTAAGGGGCTGGCAAAATTTGACTTTAAATTGGCCAGGTTAAAATGAGCTTGCATTTTTAATAAATAACAATAAGACAGTCTAGGCGGCTGGGGAGTGGGAATTGCTTTGAATTACATACTATTTGGGGAAAAAAAGATCTGTGATCAGAATAACAAGGTTTACTGTACATCACATATTGTATGAATTCTGCTGTCTCTTAGAAATACTCTTTGTATCTTCAGTCCTTTATGATTGTCGTGCCATTCTGGGAGCCACTCAGTCCTTTGTGTTATTCTGTTGTCTGTCGTAATGAAATAATTGGGATGACAATTATTTGCTTGTTTGGTTTCAAAAGTTTTCTATGTTCAATTCCTTCTATTGTCTGCCTCATGGTACCACGGTGTGATATATCATGCCTGCCTAGATTCCAGGAACAAATGCTTTTTTTTTTTTTCCTGGAGAAGTGCCCCCTTAAACAAAGTTAAATGGAGAATGTATTAAAAGTACTATTGTGAACATTAAAAATAATTGCTACCATCCAGGACTCAAATAGTTTAAACATACCAAGATTGTAGATGAGGTCACAGTTTTCCATGGAGTTTAGCAGTCTAATTTTATACCTCAAATCAAAATAGATAGACTGACAGTGAGAGATACTAGATAGTATTTGAGATTAGACTTGTTAGAAAATTCAAAAAGTATGGCAGCTTGAAACACAACAACACAGGCTGTGCCCAGTGCACCTTAGGGATTCATGTAACATGTGCTGTGGCCATGAAAATAGGGTAACATCGCCTCCCTCTCCTTCTCTAACCCTGCCCAGAGATGTTAGGGGGTAAATTCAGGTTCTAGCAGTGGGGGTTTGGATCAGCACAGGGATGGTGGCCACTGTCACACTGGCCTGGATGACATGCATTGAAAGTGCTCCAGGGCCATTTGGGGGAGGATGGCCAGGTGTGACCCAGACAGTCAGGGTCATGGCTGTATTATGAGGTGTGTTTTGAAGTCAGACTTGCCTACAAATACAAACATTACCGTTTACTAGTTACTCAACTTTTCTGAGTCCCCTTATTTGTGTTAAAAAAAAAAAGAGAGAGAGAGGAGGATGTGAGTTTTTGCTTTATGGATTAATTGTGAGACTCAGATGGGATAAAGTAGATAAAGACGCCAAGCCTGGTGCATAATACTGGCTCTGTAGACAGAAAAGTTGCATTTCATGCTTCTTCCAGCCTGAGCTGCATTCCTGTAGGTGTGCCCATCAGCCAGCTTCTGTGCATGTGCTCAAGGTCAGAACATCTGGCTGTGGGTTGCACGGAATGGGACTACCCACTCATTTCCTTGGCTTTACCGGGCTGACCTCTGTTTTGCTCCCTCACCTGACAGAGGGTTGCATGGGCCCAGGTGGAAAAGAGCCATTGACTGTTAGGAATGTCCAGCAGGAGGTGAGAGAAGAGTCCGATCCTGCATTTTTGTATTTGCAACAGTTGCTTAAATCTGTCTTTTTAGAAACATATGTGGTATGTAAACACATGCACATTCTATGCACATCCATGTGTAAAGCTCAGATATTGTCTATAGGAGAACAGAATATCTTGATGAAACTGAATAATTTAGCTAATCACTCAGATGTGTCAGCTGTATGGTGCCACACAGCTGGGTGACCTGAAACCGCTAGCTGTTTGGTGAGTTGCAAGTAAAGGATGTAGATAATAGAATCTCCCTTTTTTCCCTCCAGATTTTTGGCATCACTTAGACATAATCTAAATGATACGGCAACATATGGTAAAATCTCTCACATTGAAAAGCATGCAAGCAGCTAGCTAACACTTTCTACTAAAAAAATTTGCTCATAGGTATTTTGATGAATCTAAAATTCTCACAAAGCACATCGTTTGAAAGAAATATGGGAGCAAAACAAACTGCTGCATTAAAAGCAGGGGTATTGAAAAGTGTCAAGCAAACATTTTTAACCTCATGTTTGTGTGCGGTCTGGTCAAAATAGAATAGATTTTCTTTTATGGAAGTAGTTTAAAAGTGGGCTAAAAGACAAAGATTTAGTGTTTGCAGGAAATCCTTCAGGTTTGCCTAAGCTTCAAGAATTCCATCTTTGGCATCCAGCTATTCTCATTAAATAAGCATTTTTCAGTTTCTGATGTGTTTGGTTTGAAGGAACCAGTTTAATGTTATGCTGTGAAATTAATTACTGTGGTAAGTCTATGTAAATGTGACTGTAAAACAGAACTCAAGCTGGACAGGAAGGAAAACGGATGAGCAGGAAGCTAAAATAAACACCATGACAACATGTTAGAGGTGGAAGGTTTAAGGAGTATTTAGATCATCAGTATGCTGGTTTCAGTTTCTAGGTGCAAGTCTTTATATGCTTTTCTCCAACTAATGGGATGATTGAAATTATAAAGCCGGAAGAGAATTTCTTGCACTGGATTTTTCATTCCAGGAGCAGGGCTTTAAAGAATTATGGAGTCAGAGAACTGAAAGGGATGGTAGAGAACAGCTATCCAGGGTCACAAGTGTAAATTCTCTGGTGCCCAAGCAGGTAATTCATGAGAGTGAAGCAGAGCAGGGAAGAGGCACAGAGGCAGACATTGGGCAGCCCCAGGCATCACTAGGGAAAGGGGAGAGTACCCTGGCACAGGTAATCAGCTCTAACCTATTGCAGCCATACAGGAAGCTGACCCAGCATGAGGAGGTGCTCCAACTTTTCAGGAAAATCTAGAATTCTAGATTTTTATGTAATATGTCCAAAATGTTTAAGCTTTGACTCATTCAGTGATCAGCCTGTTGGTCTCCAGTTTGCTACTTTTCATCTAGCCTAATCACACATCTTATAGATGTAGAAACCAGGACCAGAGAAGTGAGTGCCTTGCTGAAGATCCAATGGCTCAGAGGCAGCGCTGGAAACCCAGATCATCAGCCACTTCTCCTATATTACTTCCACAGTGAGCACAGTGTTCTACCCATAACAGGTTTCAGCGAGGGCTTGTTACATGAATTCCATGGATTCTTGAAGATTTTAATAATTAAACTCTAGTACACCCCTGACAGTAGTCCTAAGATTGTTACTTACTCAACAAATTTTTGTCATATGTCTTAAATGTTATCTAAATTTTTCTTAGCTTTACTTTATTCAGCTCTTTTTTTCCTTTACCTCTGTCTAATATGTTTTTCTTTGTTGAACAAAGCTCCCACATTCTCTTTACTTCACATACATCATCTGAGTTTCAGTACTTGACTCTTTCTTCTTACAACTCAGTCTCCCAAGGTCCTGAAAGTATCTTTAATTGATTTTATCTCTACCATATATTGCTATGCATTCATCAGAGGGAATAGAATATAAATTTGTAAATCTTAACATTATACTAACTGGGACCAGTTAAGAGAATTCATTTTCTGTGAAGGATGCCACTACATATTCCCCTCAGAATATGAGGAGCATGTCCACCTGTCTTTAAGCCTTTGTATCTTGAATTCAGTGCCTGTAAGAGAAGCATCATGTATACGAAGAAGCAGGTGTGCATACTCTGGCTGAGACTTCTTTTTGTGACTTTAAATAATTTTTGGAAAAATTTATTTCCAAAAGCATAAGGTGCAGGGAAAGGAAAATTGCTCTCGTGAGGACACAGGGGTGAAGCACAGTAAGGGTCTATTTCTGTTGGTCTCTTAGCCGCACCCACACTGTAGCACCAGACTAGGACTGCGGTGCTCACACTTTTATTTAGGCTTGATGAGAAACTATGTTGTGATTCTATTACTGTTAGTCTCCTGCATTTGAATGGCACTTTAGTTTCCAAAGGACTTCTCCATGTTACTTTTGTTATTGTATAACAAAAAAACTGAGGCTCAGAGAGATTAAGGAACTTGCTCAGTGCTTCATAGCTAGGTCAAGGAAGAGCTGGACTAGAACTTGATCAACTCCAGTGCTCTTTCTCTGAGTGCTCTCTTAGCTTTAGGGTTGCTCTCACTAGCTTCCATGTCATGATCCCTAGGTAGTGCTGCTATGAAGACAATGGCTATACATGGAAGCAATTAAAAATATTAATAGACGATCTCTAACCCTCAGACACTCAATTATTTGTGCAAGAGGGTTGTTATGGTAGAAAAGGAAGAAACGTTTTCTTGCCTGGGATTTTCTTACTAGCAAATTGACTATTCTGACTTAAATTCATATTGTTACTAATTGGTGTTAGAATTTGTGTTCTGGGCTGTGCATATGCTAAGTAGCGATTTTCCCTACTTGTTTGATTATGGAATAGTGCACACATTTTACCTTACAAAAGAAGGAAACAGCTTGTGCTGCCTCAGGAGGAAATATCTCATCTAGTAATTATGCTTTGAGGCATTGACATAGCTAAATGCTGACCCATGGGCAGCCCATGGAAAGAAACACAGGAAAAAGCAGCTTTGTTCAGGGCTTTTTCCTCAACTGGATTTAAAAAACACAAATGTCTTTAGAGCAAAGCACTGAAGGGTGAGAGGCAGCAAACAGGCAGATTATTAAAGCATTCATCATGAAGTTACAGGCGGGCCCAGGAAGGGTGCCAGTCCTGCTGGCAGGGCTGCCTGGCTGAAAATTTCTTGTAAATTATCAAGAGTTCCCAAAAGAAATCTCTAGGCAGGAAAAAGGAAAGGGCAGAGTGACTCCCTTGAAACTCTACTTCAATATTTTCTGAACTGTAGCTTCAGAAACCTATCAAGGAAAGGATCAGTTACATACAGGAGGCTGAGTTTTTGGAACTGGAAGACTGGATGTTTAGGATTATTGCAGTGATGGTGCCCTGAGCATGGACTTGTTTGTCTGTATGAATGAGAATTTCATGTTTTTAAGGTCAGATGCTTTTTCTCATCTGATACAATGAGTATGTCTTTTTGTATTTATGGATTACCTTTTTATTTTCAGTCTGATTAACTTATTATACTGTAGTTCAATTCAATAGAAATGCACTAAATTTTTGCTTCAACCTGAGTAGAGTATTTGGCCACATTGTCTATTTGGCTTTAGCTTTGTCTTGACCATGGCCTTTAAGGCTGAGTAACCAAGTGCCCCACTTCAGTGTTGTTGATGACATCTCTAAACTTGGGATGATCAATGACTGAACAATCGTATGTATTAGTTATCATCATGTATAATCGGCATAAAAAATCAGTAATAGGTACAAAGCATGTCCATCTGGATAACCACATAAAAGTACTTGTAAACATTCTCCATGTAATGTTCTTTATATATTGAAATCTCCATTTAAAAACAAATATATATTTATTGTTGTAAGATAGAATATTTCAATTATTAATCATGAATGTTGATAATTTTATGAACTAAATAATTAAGAACCTTCAAATAAATAGGGCTATGGATTGATGGTTAATGTTAATATTCATAGATAGTAGATTAGCTCCCTGGCTTCAAGGATTTATGTCCTGTTTGAACCAGCATATATTTATAGACAAATAAATAATACAAAAAGCCATAATAATAGAAATTACATTATATCATCGTTACCAGCATTGTAGAACTGTTTGTTTGCATTGGAAAAACTAAACAAAATAAAGCTTTAAGAATGTTATTTGCTTTTTAATTATTTAATTCTATTTAAATGTGAATTTTTTTCAAAAACAGTCCTATTTAGGAAATTCTTCAAAGAGATATCCTTTTTTCTGCCAAACTTTAAGAATCTGACTAGTAGCATTTTTAAAGTCAGGCTTATTAGGGTATGATCTATGTACAGTGAAAGCTACCCTTTGTAGGTACACAATTATATGAGTTTTGACAAATGTAACATAAACATGTAATCGCCATCACAATAAAAATATAGACTATATCTGTATTAGTTTTCCAAGGCTGCCACTACAGAATACCACAGAGTAGGTGACTTAAACAACAGAAATGTGTTTTCTCACAGTTACAGAGGCTGGAAGTCCAAAATCAAGGTGTAGGCAGTTTGGGTTTCTTCTGAGACCTCCTTCCTTACTAGCAAATGGCACCTTCTTGCTGTGTCCTCACACGGTCTTTCCTCTGTGTAGGCATACCCTGGTGACTCCAGTGCCCAAATTTCCTGTTCTTATAAGGACACCAGTCATACTGGATTAGGGCCTGCCCTAGTGTCCTCATTTAACTTAGTCATCTCTTTAAAGGCCCCATCTCCAAATAATTGAAGGGTTAGGGACTTCAACATATTTGCAGGAGACAGTTCAGCTCATAGCAATTTCCATCACCCCCAAATTTCTCTTGTGCCCCTTTCTAGTCAGTCCCCTTCTCTGACCCCAGCCTTTGGCAACATTGATATTTTCCATTCCTATTGTTTTCCTTTTCCAGTATATCATGTAAATGAAATCTACAGAGCTGTCCTGAGAGATACTTGCTTGCCTCATGGAAGTGGTGGCATCATTCTGGTGCAGGGACCTCTCTACTACAGGACCACTCACATAGAAGTGGTGGGTCCAGATCTCAGAATTGTCACCAGCCTCAGAGTTGGCTGGATCACTGACCTGGACACACACACACACACTCCCAGGGGCAGCTGTGTCAACCCTGTGCCCTTCTCCTGGGCTACCCAGTGCAGACCATCCCTCCTAGTGTTGAGCCACCTGAAAGAATGAAGCGTGTTAGCTGATTCTGATCCAGGCAAGAAGAGCCTAATGACCACCCCTTCTCACAGGGGTGCACATTTCCAGCATCCAGAGGGCTGGTAATCCTCCTTGGCTGCCCATTTCCTAGAGGCCAGGGGTGTCATCCTCCTTATACAGGGTCTTTCTTCAGATAGTTTAGGCAATTGATGCAGTTATAACTTTAATAATATTTAATGGCCACTGCCATTTGCAGACCACTCGTAATGTGACGGGTATCAGGCTAAATGCTTTAGGTAAGTTATAGTGAATCCCTGTGATAGAGTAATTCTCATTCAGCTAGGCCTTATTAAAATGTTTTTCTGTAATTTTGTATGTATGTTTCTCCCAGTTTTGGAGATACGTAAATGAAAGTTTAAAAGGCTTAAGGTATTTGCCATAACTTGATCAGAGTCACAGAAATGGATTCCTGACTGCTTGGTTCTCAATTTACTGCTTACTCTATGCCTCCACCCCACCTCTCAAAAGTAGAATCAGGTGAAGTTCCCACCATTAGAATTACATTTTTTCCTGGCCTAAGGCAGGGTTGACATATGGGATTCATTTTGTGTTCCAACTTGAATATATTTGAAATGGTTACCAAAAGCACTATGTTGAGCAGGAATTTGAATGCATATCTGGGCTTAATGGGGAAGACTGTCATAATTGATTACTGATGTCTGCCATGGGTATAGGTTGCGGATAATGGCAGCACTTGTATCTGCCAACCCTGGGTTAAGGTATTGCCACTCCAGGAGTTATGTTTGTTTTTTAAAGAAACATGTTTTAGAGTAATATATCCCCATTAACAACTTGTGGTAAATAAACTTTACCAGCAGCTAGTAATTACTGGAGATAGGTGAGATTTGAAGAAAAACAAGATCTGTGGATCTGATACTTGGGTTGTTCATAGGGCAGACTCAGCTGGGGAGCTGCAGAAGTGGTGGGTGGGAGTCTAGGCAAGCGAGAAAAATCAGTGCAGAATAAGTACCCTGGACATTTATAGCAGAGGTATGGCTAGTCCCAACAGGCAGAAAGAATTCAGAAATCAGAGGTGGGAAGGCACTGGACTGACCAGCTGTCCCAGTTTATCTGGGATGCTGGACTTTCAATTTTAAAATAGACAGTCCTGGGCAAACTGGGAGGATTGGCTGCCCTAGAAGGCACTAACAAGTTTTGTATATGTTGTAGTTTAAGGTGAATATACCATTGGTCAGTGTATTAATAAGCCATTATTGCAATAATGCTACAAAACTAACAACCCCCAGTTCTTAGTGGCTTACAACCACAAACATTTCTCTTTTGGCTCTGTAGACCTGCTGTGGTTTGGCTGATCAAAGCCGGGCTCAGGTGGGACTCTAGTTTGAGAACTGACAATAAGTATCCTCTGTATGCTTCTTATCTCTTTGAATCTATGGTTTTAGAGCAACTTCTTCTTAAGATAATGGATAAGGCAAGAGGCCAAGACAAATTATGCCAACACACTTAAAACCTTGGCTTGTGTCACATGCTTTAAAGCTCCATTGGCTTAAGCAAGTCATGTGGTCAAACTCAACAGTAATGGAGTGGAGAAATACACTCCACTTTCTGTGATGTCATATTCCTGTTAGGTCATGTGGCAAAGAGCATGGGTGAATATTCCTTCTATAAGGAGGGAGTGAGGAGTAGGAACAATATTTAATCTATGAAATCAGCAAGTAATTTGAATGCCCGGACCCAGACAAATGTATCTGTATTTCTCCAGTGCTGGCTTATTAGATGCCCCATAAATATTTGAGAATGAATACCTTTAAAATAGGATTTTCTACAATAAATTGGTACATGTTCCCATTTTTAAAATGGCATTTGGCTCCTTTACCATTAGATATTAGGAGCCTCCTGAGGGTTGCTGAAGGTCAGATGTCCTAAATGTCTCTTAGGAAATCTTTCCTTTCTCTGACTTACTATTACCACTTGTTGTCTGTGAGGTTTTCTTTCTTTTTTTCCTTTTTTATTCCATCAGTGTTCCTCATCCTCCAGCTAGACAGCAGGCTTCTGGAAGCCTGGAAAAGTTTGAGAGGTGTCGTTAGCCCTTCCCACACCAACTCTAGTGCTCTGCATATTCCAGGGACTGGTGTTAATTGCTTTTGATCTCTCTTGTCCCCTCCAACTCTCTTCCTCAGCACCTCACACACCCCATCCCCTGGTAGTTGGCCCATGGATGATTGGTGTTCCAGAAATATTTCTTGACTTGAAAATGAGGCATGTGATTTTGAAACTTTTTAATGTTTTGGAATTAAATGCAGACATTATTACTTCCATCCTCCCTTCTCCCACTTCTCTGTCCCCATAGTCAGTGTGTATGTGTGTATGGGTGTGTATAGTAGATTTGCTGAAATCTACTGAAATTTGCTGAAATTTTTTTAAATGGAGGTACTGGGGATTAAGCCCAAGACCTTGTGCATGCTAAGCATGTGCTCTACCAGTGAGCTATACCCTCCCTCCAAGATTTGCTGAAATCATTCTAAATGTTTTCTATGATCCTAGCATCACATTTATAATTTTTCGACACTTTTGAATGTTTTTTTTTTTTTAACTAAGCAATGAAAAGAACAGCTAGATGTGGGGAAAAAAAAAATAAAGGAAAAGTTAGGCTCATCGTGCATGATCCTGCATGGAAGCCAAGCCTTTGCTAGCACACAAATGAGTTCAGAAGCTTCTGTTTCCCTTAGCAAACGCTCAGGTGTCCTTTCATACATAGGGTCCAAAGTACCCAGGAAAAAGTCATGGATCACCTCAGGTCAAACCTGGCTTTCAGCTCTGAAGACTTCCAACGAAGAAAGCCTGAGCTCATTGCAAAGCAGAAGCCACAGCTTCCTTTCAAGCTAGGAAATTTATTCAGAGGCTCAAAATGAAGCCCCAGGACTGAACCAGCTGTGCTCCCTACATAGGCACAGGACACCACCGTTTACTCCTCTTTACACAAAGCTGAGGGAGCACAGCTTAGGTGTCTCTCCTTACTTGAAGATAGGCATGTTCCTGAAGCGTTGGCTGTGTCATGAATTTCATCATGTAGAATTGTACTTTTTCACTGACTTCAATAAAACAGTGGTAAAGACTTTCAAAAAAAAAAAAAAAGGCTTCTAAATGCTATACTACCAATGACAGAATGAGAGGCTGAGAGGAAATAGGATGTTAATATCACTTAAAGAGGATTACAAATTATACAGGCTTTCACTGGGTGCTGATCTATACAGTTTTGTGACATATGGCTGACAGGTATTAAAGTCCCGAGATGAAACTGGGGTGTTGAGGGATTTGCTTTCCTTGTATTGAGGTGTTTCAGACTTGTGATTTCTCCCCTTTACTCTGCCCCCAAGTACACTGAAAGAAAATTTGAGTTCTTTTCAGCACTTTTACCTTTTTTGGTCTTCAGACCTTAAGGAATATAACACATTCCTGTCATTAGCAGTAACTCATCATGACTGAATTTTCACTGTGGTGAATGTCTACAAGGGGTTCCTGTGTAATTAGAAAAGAGTAATTTCCCTCCCCTCATCCCACTTCATCACTGCTTGTGACATACATAAATCATTTCCTGTTTGTTTCTACTGTCTGTGTTCTCTGATTAACGTGGTCAGTCACTCTTTATGCCTCAGTTCTCTTCCATTGTAAAGTGGACATAGTGATAATTGCTCTACCAAAAAATGGGGTAGTTCTGTCTCCTGAGCAGCAATTGGAAATGTGTGTGATGCTATTTGGGTTGTTGCAAGGACTGGGTAGTTACTGGTATTAGTGGAAGGGGGCCAAGGATGCTAAATGTCTTGCAGTACACAGGACAGTGCACATAATACCTGGCTGCACCCAAAATGAGAAACATTGCAAACAGATATGTGAGAAGTTTAAAATGACAAGTGAATGCAGAGGATTCAGTACCTTGTGTCACTGTGCCAATATTCCTGAGAGTCCTGAGCTGGTTCATTGAAGAGCTGCTGTGTTGTGATGACGCTGGCTTCAGCTATGCTTTTACCCATCTGCAAGAGGGAAACTCTTCTTTTTTTTTTTTTTTTTTTTTCCCGGATAACATGCAGTCTTTATTAAAATACTTCGGCAAAAATAAACCCCATCAGCCGAAGAATAAGTAGCATACAGACCATTTTTTTTCTGACCCTGTTACGATTAGAAATCAATAATCGGTGTATAACTCAGTGATTGAAATTATAGGAATATTAGTGTTGTTCATGTTTTTGCAATAAAATTCCCTTGGGTAGCCCATGGACATGTCATGTTTAGGATGTATTGCTGTCACTCAGGCTTACCAAGCCTGGCCTCAATATCTGGTTATGGGGAAGGTGGGGCTTGAGAGGCTGTGTTTCTAAAATATTTTATTTATTTGCTATTGTATTTTATTTATTTATTTGTTTGTTTGTTTGTTTATTTTGGTTTTTAGGGGAGGAGGTAATCAGGTTTATTTATTTTTAGAGGAGGTACTAGGGATCAAACCCAGGACTTTGTGCATGCTGAACATGCACTCTACCACTTAAGCTATACTCTCCCCTGGGAAACTCTTTCTTGCTGCTTGTTGTGAGACCCGTGGTTTCATGTTCTATTCATCTAAACTTATTTAGGAAATAATAGTATGAGTAATCACAATGGCAAAAATAACTACTCTTAAATGAGCACTTAACCATTCTCTAGGTACAGAACTGTAAAATATTCATGCTTTAACTCATTTATTCTTCATGACAAACCCTGGAGCGGAAGATCAGATTATCTAGCACAGAGATGAGGGAACTTTGGCTACCAAACCTTGCAAACTTCATTTTAAATTAAGAACCAGAGCTTCAAGGGGTGGTGAGGGTGGCTCGTTGCTTGGGTAACAAAGTGTGCTTCCTCTCCTCTCTGCTTCCACTAGCCCTTCCTCTACAGGAAGCAAACAACATTAAGCAAATAAACAAGAAAACCAAAGTGTGAATTCTTTCATAAAGACATTCAAGGCTACTGTTTAGTTTGCACATACAGTCTGCATTCCATCTCTGGAGGTCACCAGACATGTGACGCCTCCGTGTGAGTGCTGCTTGCTGGAGCTGTGCAGTGTGGCAGTCCTGGAATCCTCAACGGTGCCACTTGTCTGAAATGTGCAAGGTCTCCAATGACTTCAGCCCCCATGTTGTACCATGGTGGTGCTCTGGGACACTCCAAGCGTTCCTGTGGAAGTTGCTTTTAGCTTAGTCCTGGTCTGGCAGGTGGGGTCAAAATGGCACCTAGAATCTTCATCTGTTAAGGATAACATGCAGCTGTAAACACTCATTTTGAATGTTTTGGATCTACAGATTTGTGAACTGAGAGATCTCAATAAGATGAGAGTTATTTAACATTATGTTTCTCTCTCTAAAAAGAGGAAGAACCACTTTATATAAATATCAACTTTAATTACAAGAATGTATGATGTCATTATGGTATGAGTTTGTTGAAAGCCTAGTAATTGGATTATCATTGTGGGCTGTCATTAAGTAGAATGTCACTCTAGATTACAGGACCAGTTTAACTTGAGTCATAGAGTGTTCTCTGGGTTTGTTTCCCCTGGAGAGTCAGGCTACCCTCCTGTTTGAAGTAATTTTTTTTCGTGGAGTTGCATATGAGGATGTGCCATGTCTGCATTTGTCCATTTTTATTCCAGTGAATAAGAAAAGCTGCTTTTTAATCTGTTTAATTCATTTTCACAGATGAGTGCATTTGCAAAAGTGGAGAGCAGAGACATGAGGTGAAATCGGGAGCCCTGACAAAAGCCATTGGCAAAGGCGTGATTTACAATAAATGAGAATCTTGGAATTCTTTTGCCAAATTATGCAGACCTTTCCAGAAAGAGCAAGTCACAGCAGATCAGATAACCAGCTCATAATTAACAGTGACAAAGAGCAGCATTGCTCCCATCCTACCCCTTCTGCTGGTTTCCTCATGGGTGTCAATGGTGGGAGACACTTCTGGGACTTTGGGAGGTGATAAGTACAACTGGAAAGGAAGGGAGAGAGAGACTGGGTGTAAAGGGAGGAGGGCCGCGTTGTTCAGCCCCATTTGAGGACTTCATTCCTGTTGCCTGGCTGCTTAAGTTCCCTTGGATTTGCCAAAGCCAGAAGGGGCTGCAAAAGTAACTTAGTTGGACCCAAGTGAATTAAAATGATTTGTTCAGTCATTATAAGAACTTTGGCAATAAAGAGGGACTCAAGGCCTGGCCAACACAAAGAAAAATACTCCGTGGTAAAAGGAAGAAAATCTCTGTAGCATAATTCCTCTGATTTTGCACCTGACAGTTCAAACAATGATACAATTGAGTCCCGAATGACTCCAAGATGTTCACAGATGTACCACACAAATGTGTACTTTGGGGGACTGGGCATAACCTTGATATGTGAGATTGTGGCCAGTTCAGTGTTCCAACCCTGGCCTGGATCTCTGCCTCTGTGTCCTACTGGGTTTCCACCTGGTTGCATTCTGATTCCTTTCATTTCTGGCACAACCCTGTAGTTTTCCAGTCCAGAACCCAATGTGGTCTTTGCAAATCAGAGCATCATATGGATAGAAAAGTAGGTAACATTGAGCCATCTCATTTGTCCTCACAGCATTCGTTTGATGTAGGGAAGGACAGTAATTAAAAATGACATTGTAGTGAGCCACAGTGAAGCAGTAAGAAGTCAAAGGCCAAGGCCAGGAGATGGTGGTGACTAGGGATGAAAACCCTAGGCTTCTAACAGCCAGTCTTAAGACTCTTGGACTGAATGAAATTGCTAGCGTACAACAGGGAAACAGAAAAGCTATGTTAGTATTTTTTTAAAATAATCAGTAGACCACATTCCAGCTAAAATTAATGGGCAAATAGAACCTATTTCTCTCTTTGTTGCTTTTGTCAAGTCAGATTTTCTTTTTTATATATGCTGCTTGGTCAAAAGCATCTGGAAAAGCGGCTAAGTCGTTTCTCACTGTTTCCCTTCAGTTCTGACAACACAGAATTGGAAACTGAGAATGTGCATGCCACCTCTGAGAGCATTACTGCTCTGGTCCCCAGATCCCTAGAGCTGCCTTATAGCACTGGGCCAGCGCTGTCTGCTCAAGATGAGTGCTCACCTGGGTGCTACCAGGCTCTGTAGCGAAGGGTCTCAGAGCAAATGTCAGCCAACACAGGCCCCATCCTCAAGTGCTCAGTCCAAGTGTTTTATAAAGTTTCCTTGCTGGGGAGCATTTCCTTAAGGAAATATTGCTGGCAGTGCCAGTGCCAGCACTTTAGGATCCTTATATAGCTCATGACTATCACAGTGGCCTTGGATGTCTTCCTCCTAATTGTAATTCATTGTCTCTCCCTAGAAGCTTCTCACATTGGACTTCTTGATGGCAGAACATTGCAATGGAAAGAAACCATCTTTGGGCTTGGAGCTCTGAGACCTGGGTTCTGTTTGATGGATTTGGTATGTTTTTCCATTGTTAGGCTGTTTGTCTGGTAGGATGAGAGATGTCTCCTGATTCTGTTTTGGGAAATTTCATTCTTAGTTCAAAACATTGGTTCTAGCCTCAAGGAACTTCAGTCTAACTTCAATTCTAAAGGAATTTCCTTTCTAAGGAAAAAAGGCATACATCATTATTCTTTAGTTACTTAAGAAATTAGTATTTGCAAAATGACTTTTAGGTAGTCAGTGGAAGGGTTTCTTTTGCCTGCCAAGGTAATCTAATTTCAGTGACTTTTTTTTTCTTAAATGCTGCTGAATTAATCACCTTGCTTTGTCTTTGCGGCACAGCCATTACTAATTGTAGACTTTCAGAGCTAAAGGGACTTGGAGTTCAGTTCTTTTTGTAGATAAGGACATTCAGATCCAGATACATCACTGCATTTGCAGGTGTATAAGACACATCCTTCCCCAAATATATCAAAAACTTACTTGCATCTTATGAGTCATGGTTGCTGACTGAAAGAAGATGTAAATACTGAATTCGTTTTAGAGCAGTTATGTCATCAAAAGAGAAAATACATTATTTTGTTCATATAGTATAATGCATTTTCAGTAGAAAATTGGAAGTTGTGAGTATATAGTAACATGTAATCTGAAAAAGGTAAATTTTAAAGAATAGTTGTGTTCATGCATGCAGTATCACTTAGCACTTTGAATAAATATGTGAAAAAATTACAGAAAATGCCCCCCTCCCCAGTATTCTTCTGTGAAATTGTACATGCATTCTGCACAAGAGCAAATGTGTTCAATAACGTTTTAAAATCTCACATAACCCAACTGTGCTTTGCAAACACCCGGGGCCCCTTCAGAAAAAATCACTTGTAAACAATTTTCGGAACTGCTAAAAGGATTTAATAGGTTTTTTTCTCCTTTACCAAAGAAAGCCTTGAGAGAGGAGGAGGAGCAGGCAGGGGTGGGGAGTGTCAGCGATAAGAGCTAGAGCTACTGCTGCCAGAACCCCACGCCCAGGGCTGGTTACTGACTCAGTATGGAGGGAAACTGAGAGAGAGATTCAGCTGGTGCTTAAGAAAAAAAAAAAAAAAAGAGTGCAAATCTGCTCTCAGCAAGTAACAGCCTCCGTCATTTTAACCTGGGCCAAGTGGGTGGGACTGCCCCTCCCCCATCAGCACCCACAGTCCTCTGGCTGCCCTTGACTTTCATTTATTCTGATTTTACCGGCACAAAACAAAGACAAGGCCCAGGGAGGCACAGTAGGAACTGCCCCGGGCTGCACTCTAGACCCCCATCTGAATGGGAAGTGGGCTATTAGTCCCTGAAATTGCTCTCTGGGTTTTCCTTGGTATGTACAGTTCTTTTTTGTACTTACATACTTTTTTCTTTCTTTCTCTCTCTCTTTTTTTAAATACTTTGGTTTTGAATTGGCCAGCAGACCTGTCTGTTTGCTCAGCTTGATCTAAATTGGCTTTTGGCTCAAACTTCAGGTGGTTTTTCAGTTTGACTGCGCTCCTCTCTCTCCAGGAAGGCAAGTTCGCCCCTATTTAGCATTTCTGCTGACAGAGAACCAGCAGGCTTGCTGTTTGAATCTACATCTGAATGTACTATTTGGCCAGAAAAATAAAATAAAATAAAATACAAAATCACTCTTTTAGATTCGTGGAACTTGGTTGCTTTATTTTTGGCCCCAATGCTCCTCTGTCATGTTGTTTTACATTTCTCTGGAATTCACTCTTCTGTGGCATTTTCAGTACATTCTCTATGTGTTGCCAGCTTTTATGAACAAATGGGAGACAGTCTGAGTTCTGAATAGTGTGTTCATCCATCACAGTACAGTGACAGGAGGCATCTATAGTGGTGACACACCACACACAGATACTACCTTTGGAGAATTGTGTTTTGAAAACAAATTGTCCCTTAATTTCCTAAATCAATCAAGCCTCCACACTTAGTACTAAGTGTGTCAGTGATGAACCTATGTATGCTTCTAAAAAAGTAATAATTAATCATTACTGTGCAGGTACAGCATTATGTATTAAGATTGGTAGCTCAGAACTACTCACAGAATATTAAGGATAAAAGCTAGTAACTCTCCTTCCCATAAGACAATTTCAAACAACATTTTTCTTAAAATTTAATTTTCAGATTCTATATTTGATTTCATGTTGATAAACAAATTTGGGTGAACAGAGAGGTTCATAAAAATTGTACTTTACAGAATTGCCAGGGTAATTGTGGCTCTGTATTGATCTAGCTTAGAAGCTGTGAGTGAAACCAGGTGGCATGAGTGGATGGACAAAGACAGTAAAAAGAATTACTGCTGTTAAAGAAAAAACAGGGGTTGACAGTAAAATAGCCAAAACAGATTTTACTCAGGAACTACTGCAGTAGGGGGAAAGAGTTTTCAGTTCTCAGTATAGAACTGGGCTCAATTTCAAATACAGCATGAACAAATGGGGATTTACAGCCAAGGAGCAAGGTGGGGGTCAGTGGATGGAAAATTACTAGGAGAAAGCATGGGATGGGGGAGGGTATCAGTTAAACAGACCCAGCAGGATTCTTGAAGTCAGGCCAGGGTGATTAGATATCACCTGGGGAATGATGGGGGATGAAGAATTTGATCAGATATCAAGGGTGATCAGATTTGGAGGATTCTCTCTAAACTGACTTAGCAGGATTCTTGCTAAAACTGGGTGATAAAGGTCCAAGGAAGATGGACACCAAGGTTGAAGCCCAGAGGGCTCAGAGGAGCCTGATTAAAGTATAGTCAAGGACAGAGTTTTGTCACCACAAAGATGTCTGATTGTGGCTTTAATTGGGATAGGTTAGGTATACTGTGGTTAAAAAAAAAAAAGAACAAAAAACACCAAATTTCTTTCCTGCTGACCTTTGCTTGTGGGCAAGAGAGGAGAAAGTTTGTTTATATGATCACTCATGGAACCTAACTGATATAATCTTCAACATCTTATAACTGCGTTTTCTGGAACAATCCGCCCTCTTTGGTTACCAGAGCAGGTGAAGAGACTAGAGAGCTGTACAAAGGCTTTTCATTGTCTCAGCCACAAGGGACAGTGCCACTTCCTCTCACAGCCCCCTGGCCAGAACCAGTAACATCATCCTGACCAATTTTAGACATGGGGGCTGGGAAGAGTATGTGTATCGGAGGATACTTAATGAGGATTGCTATGTGTCCTGTGTTTACACTTATATGTATATTCATGCATGCCTTCTGTTTCTTTTAGGAACAAGGACAAGAGAAATGTTGCAAATAGGTAATACAAATACAGGGCCATTCTTAAACTGCTGAGATATTTCTTGTAGTTTCAATTCAGCATAATTATTAAAATATATTTAAAACATCAAGCAAAATAATTACATGAAATATCCTTACCCTCGACCCCAAAATTCTCAAATAATGGATATTGAGATCTCCTATTTCCAAGAGTTAGTGTCCTTTGGACTTTATTTCAGAAAACATTTTGAAAGGGGACAACTTAGGAATGTTCTTTTAAGAGTATCCTCTTTGGGGGCAGTGCTATAGGGAGGGATTATGAACTGTGCTACATTAGCCTAGCCATAGTGGTGCTTTTGACCAGATTGATATCCATGCATGGATGTGTATATATGTATGTACACATGTGTATACAGTTGACCCTTGAACAATGGAGAGGTTAGGGGCACTGACCCTCCATGCAATAAAAATCCCCATGTAATTTATTGTCAGCTTTTCACACTCCAGTGCCTGTGTGCCTGCAGATTCAGCCAACCCCGAATCATGTGGTACTGTAACATTTACTGTTGAGAAAAATTCATGTCTGAGTGGTCCACACAGTTCAAACCTGTGTGGTTCAAGGGGCAGCTGTGTATGCATATATATATGATATGTGTATGTGAGTGTGTATATAAAATGGAATGTGTGTGGGTGGGGTTTGCTTCCTGCAGGACGGCCCAGGCCCTGTGACTTCCTATTGCTTACCTCAGTTGATTTTCTAATTTTGTGTTATCTGATGGGACTCCTGGACTTGTTACCCCTGTGAAAAGGGGTGAAGAAAGCCCCTCCGTGGGGCTCTTTCCCTCGCGCTCATTGGAAGTATGTAACAGAAACTGGCTGTCATTGAATAGTTTCTCAGCAAACAATAGGTAGATTTACTAGTTAACTCAGAGAAATGAGTGAATAATTGGACATGCAGTGCGAACTATGCTAACTCTGGCAGTACTGGACATTTAAAAGGTCAAAAAAGCCTCTGTTATGGCAAAAGGAAAATTTCAATTATGTAAATAGGGGGTTTCACTATATTACTTGTGTTAATCTCTTATTCCCAAAGGAGTAAATGGTTTTAGTGTGTGGTGTACAACACAGAGCCATTACGTCCATAAAAGCAGTATGTCGTGGGAGAAATAGAAAAGTCTAATTTAATTTAACACTGATGCATCATGAGGAGTGTCTGGCTTTTCAATATTATGCCTCAGAGCCATGAATGTGGAGCAGATAAAGTTCCCCTGCTGCATGTGAAGCAGTAAGGCCCACCCATAAGGTGAGCCCTCGAGGACCTACAGGGCGGTGTCTGCCTTGCTGTGTGCCTGGAGCCAGACCATTTTTTCTTTAACCAAAACACATGATTGGGAACAGAAAATTTTTGATATCCACATGTCAAGTCAGTTAGAATTAACTAGTCTGCTGAGCAGCTGAACCAAATTTTACAAACTCGAGCTCGTTTGGGGTCCTAGATTCCTTCCCGGCATGCTGATTTTCAAGCTGGTGCCCATTATGCTGCTCATATTAAAATGCTATGAAAGCAAAGCATTTTGTGTTGAGTAGTTGAGCAAACTCTATTATACAGTAATTATACTATCAGTATAGAATCTAATTTTATATGGAGGATGGGGTTTTAACCAAATGAAAGAGGAAAACTAACGAACAGAATTTTTTTCATTATCACTATGGGATGGTAAAATTGCAGAACTATGCTAACTTGGGAGGCTATTTTTAAGCCTCTTTCTACTAAATAAAATTAACTCCAAGTTTGCTGGATTTTAACAAGACTTAGCCACTGTAACAATGAATGTAAATTCCAAGGGGTTGCCTCTATTTGCTGCTTATTAGGCATGCAAAAATATCTGTCAATGACCAATCATAGGCACACTTGCTCCATTATCCATGCTATTTTAAGCATCATTGAAACACTAGGTCTCAGGTTACAAGTGAAGAGGACCTTCCCAGATGTAATTCTTGCTGACAGTGTGTATGTTGGAAGATGAGGGAGGGGGAGGGGAAGACCTAGTTAGCTATAGCATCTGAGATACTCAAGTTACTTATGAGGTAATAGGATTGGTTATATCATTTATGGGATTTAATTAAATACTTACTAAGTGCCTGCCATGTGCAGGGCATCCTGTTAGGGACTGTGGTTGAGTCAGAGTAGGGTCAATACTTAGGGAATATATAATCTGCTGTATGTCCGTTGTGTGTGTTTATTAGTTGCTATGTAAGTATTGGGAATTTAATTAATTACAAAGAAAGGAATTTATCTAGAATGTGGATTATTCAGGCACGTTATTGCTCCTTTTCTTCTGACTATTTTACAGCTCACATCTACCTCCTCAGAGAGAAAGATGAAAAACTAAATGGAAATAAAACACAAAAGCTCATTTGTTGCTTGTTAGCAAACCTGGAAAATTGGATAGTTCAGAGCAAGATAATGTGCAAGTTAAGACTTAGAGACTAAGTGATTTTTGTTTGTTGTTTGATGCTTATTGACAGATGATAATATATGTATTCATTTGTGGTACACACAATGTATTGCAAAAACATTCATATATACAAATAGATGAATATTAAGAATATACTGCATGCATCCTACACACGCTTGAGGGTGTGTGTGCACATAATGTCTATGTTCTGTTACAGCTAAAGCCAGAGGAAAAGCAAATCCAGTAACCAGATTTCAGTGTGAATTTCCACAGTAAAGGGTCATTGCTTGTGTGAGGCTCTCCACTTGGATGCAGGGTCAGTGCTGAGTCTGTGATCCTTCTGTGAAATATGTGGCTTACAAAATATACTTGTAGAAAGCAGAATTTCACTTATTTAAGAAGTATTAATGCATTAATATACATTGGGAACCTTAATTTTAAAAATCTTCATAATAAAACAAAATCAGAAACTGTGTGAACTCATTTGCTACATTGTCCTTCTCTGACACACTTCAAGTAGTGGCAGGTCTTCTCCCAAGAAATATGCCATTTTTACTGTTGTCATTTACTCTGGGTTCTACTTTTCTTTTGCAAACTTACGAAGAGAAACTCTACTTCCAGCAGGAGTTCTGGCTTCCCAGTTGGCCAGAATCTCAGGGGAGGAGGGGCTACCCCTGGAGAAGGGTCAGGACGGAAAAGGGGGTTTTCTTCATCCTTCCCTTTCCTTTCACATCAAATGGCCACATCCCCTCCTAGGGAACTTGGCAAGTCTTGCAGCCTGGGGCTCTTCCCTTCAAAATTTGATCTTCTTATCTTAATCCAGTAGTTCCCAGTCTTTTGGGGTATGAATGATAGCACTTTTCAACCTGAAAATGTTCATGAACTCCTTCCCAGGTTTTTATCATCCTTTTAAGTCATGATCCTAGAGACCTTCCCCCTCCCTTCACTCAGGAAAGTTATGGGAAATATTCTTACTAGTTTGGGTCACATATCCGTTCATTCCTCAGACGTCAGGTCTAGCCCGCTGGATAGGATCAGCCCCATCTGAACCACATGAAATGGGCCCCTGACAGAAAAGAGCAGTTTTATGACCAGAATAAAGGAGATGAGATGATAAGCTGGCAAAAAAGTAAATGTTTCCCCACACTTACAAAAGTACTTTAAACATTATGTAACAATCTACAAACATATAGCATTGATTTCCTTCTTTTGTTCTAGTATAGATTAAAAATAATGCTTAAAAATCAAGCAGTTATGTTAACAAATGTAGCATACATGTTAGCATTGTGCACTACTTCATCAGTTTTTAATGTGTATAGAGTCAGCTCTCTTACTTTTCTATTTGGTAGCTTAAATGCCCACCTGCTTTTATGAACAGAAATCCCAGGACATCTTTCTTGGACTTCCTGTCAACCCTGATTTGTCCAGAATGTTCCAAAATTGATTCTGTCCAGAGAGTCAATCCGTGATGTCCTTAGGATTCTTTCTTGCTTCTGCTCTTATTACCATATAGTGTTCCTGTGGAAGAGTGGGCCTGCATACCCCAATGACATTTCTCTGTTTTTTGCATTGAATCTGCTTCTTCACACTGGCAGAGCTTCAGTGGGCTGTCTTGGGCTCCAGGACTCCAGCTCACTTGCACAAATACTATTTACCAACACTCAGGCTGGGAGATTCCAACTTCAGCTTAATACTGTGCAGGAGCTGGCTATTTCCTATGGGTTTTTTGGCCAGTAGGATAGATTGCAAGACCACAAGCCCCTGTTTCTGGTAAGTTCTCCCTGGGAATCTTGGGGTCCTACATTGACAGTAAACCTTGGCCGTATCCTGTAGTCCTTGCCCACTGGTGTCTATACCCTTGAGTCTTGGTAGGAACCTGAGTGAGTTTCTCTCAGAAAGACATCTGGGCTCCTTAAGCAAATTGGTTTATCTTCTCATTCCCTAAAGAGGGAAATTTTTTTTCCTTCCCAAGCTTTTGGGAGGAGGAAGTTTTATTCTCAGAGCAAGGGGGTGCTTCTTAACTCTAATTTTTACAAAACAGCCAGGCACCTGTTCCAAAACAACAAAGTCTTCCTCAAGGAGACTTTCTCTTTCCAGATGGTATAAGGCTGGCATAATCATTAAAAAATTCTCCCTCCCTGGGCATCCTCGGAACACAAAGGAAAACCTGGATTTCTGCCTCTAGCTTGTCCCTCCTGATGTGTTCCCCATGTTTATGAATCAGTGGCATCTCTTTCTACCCAGATGACCAAGGCAGAGAACTGGAAGTCAGGTTTGGCTCTTTTTTCTTTTTTTAACTTCCCTACTCCATTTGAGCAATTAGCAAGTGTTGTCATTTCTACTTCCTAAATATCAGTTGATTGTATTTCCTTCCATCCCATTCCCATGAACTTTCTTAGTCTCTCCTCTGGACCTCTCCAGCAGGCCCTTCTGACCTGGTGTCCACACTGTAGCCTGGGCTTTCACTAAAATGCAGGTGTGATCATGTGACTCCCCTGCGTACAGCTTACAGGTGGCTTCCCATTGTCTTTAGGTAAGATTCCAGAAACAGTCCAGGATCTTTCTCATCTCTCCAGCTTGTCTCTCACTATTTCCTTTTTCACAGTCTTTGTTCTGCCTATGCCAAGTCCTCACACTTATGTGGGGGTCCAGGCTCTCTGACTTCTGGATCTATTGCTTGTGCAGTTCCTACTCTCTGGAAACTTCCCTCCCCACTTCCTCTTTCTTGATGTTGTGTGTATTGGTACCTAAGTTCAGATTGCCAGCATTCCCCTAGCCTGGTTGAGATGCCCCACCTGTATATTCTCTCCCATGTCACCCTATACATCATTGCTCCTTAAATTGCCTTTCCTGTCCACAAGACATCAAGCTTCATGAAGACATCCAGCCATGTCTGCTCATGGACTGTCATGCTCTCAGGCAGTAGAACAGCGCCTGTGCATAATGAGCACCCAATACATATTTATTTAAATAGTAAGTACATTAATACACCTCAGAAGGCAGCAGGGTCCAGGGGAGAGAGTTTTCACTGGGAGTCAGAGGGGGAGAATTTTGCCATGTTTTTTTCACTCTCTGTATGATTTTTATGTAAGATGCTACATGAATTTTCCACTTAGATGAGAGCTCACACCCTGTTGGGAAAGTGTCTGGTCCTTAGTTTGGGGCTCCGGGCAGAGAGCTGTGCTTCTGGAGGCAGTGCTCAGCAGCTCTTTTTGATTAACTCATATTTTCTACCTATGACTCTAACTACTAAGGGAAAATGTGAATGCCATATAGACACCTAAGAATATGATGAAATATATTTGAAGGCCCCTGAGTGAGATGACTGATTAGGCTAACTCTGAATTTCCAGTACACTTGAATTGAAATAATAGTTTCAGAGGTAAAATTATACAACAGGAATAATGTTGCAAGCTGATAACACCAACTTTCTGACCCAAGGATGGTCTCTTTTCCTTCTGGAAACTGTATTTCCACCAATAACATTCAGAAAGCTGCTTATCTGGGCTGGAGTTCATGTGATTAGGTTAGACACAGGGTATGCTGGCAGTGGCTATTTGTACTGATTTTCTCCTCTTAAGAAATGCATTTAGAAAACGATTCAGTTCCTGTAAAGCAAAATACACATCTATTTTTTTTACACTGCATTTTTAAAATGGCAAATCATAAACTACTGACCTTAAGAGAAATTCAGTAAATCATTAAAATGCTGCTGCTCACAAGCCCAGCTCTGACTAATTCCTCACACTTGGCATTATCAGATACATTAAAACTTCACTCACCCTCACCAACCACCTAAGTATTGCACACCCCAGCAGCCTTCTGCTAACTGTAAGCCTGTGAATCACGGTGATAGGATTTTCTTTCGGCACCAAATGTATTATTTATGTGTTTATTTTCTAGGGTGGAGGGTGTGGAACCCAAATCCCTAGCTTCTCTGCAGCCCATGTGCTGTAAGGTTCCCCTTTGCAGAGAGGGATCCCTGATGGAGAGCAGCCTGTGGGCTTCTCACTCAGGGAAAGTGAGGGTTTCTCCTCAACTTAATTGTACCTGAGAAAATAATAGAAGGATTGACAGAGCCAAGACTGCCACTCTCAGACTGATATCATTTTGGGGTGGATGTGAAGATAAATACTTTAAACAATATTTTACTTTATTTATTTATTTTTTAACTTATTTTTTTTTAAATGAAGCTATTGGGGATTGAACCCAGGACCTCGTGCATGCTAAGCATGCACTCTACTACTGAGCTATATCCCTCACCTCTATTTTATTTATTTATTTATTTTTGATAGTGGTGATTTTTAAATTTCAGTCACTTGAGTTAGAAAACTAATCATCTCTCATTTTAACGATTCAAATACTGCAGCTGTATTTAAGGTAACAATTAAAAGTCTTCTCAAGTTGTCTCTTCTCCCACTCATATGCTACTGTATAGTTTCCTAATTTTTATCTTGCTGTGATTATATAAGCATATAGCCACATGTATGGGAGCTTTGTTTTCTTTCTATTTAAGAATATTTACACTGGAGGCTCATACTGAACATACTGCACTGTAACTTGCTTTATTTGTTTATTTAATTATTTTCTGTCTATCATTTATTTATTTATTAACTTATGTCGTGGATTTTTCCACTCGTCCTCTCTTCTGAACTCTGTTACAAGATGTCTGCTCTGTGCCATGAATCTGTCACCTGTGGACCCTGGTATGTTCCTGTGTTTACTACTCTAGTTTCATGTGGTCTTGTTTTCTCACTCCAACTAGATTTAAAGACAAAGATGGCTTTATCTTTCAGGGCTTACCACTCAGTAACTGATGGTTTAGAGTTGTTTTTAATCAACTCTTAGGGCTGAATTTCAGTTTAATTTAAACAGACTCCTGTTTGTAGACATATGCTTTGGAGCAATGTGTTTCATGTTCTCTGGCCACTAACCAATTTCCACACCTATGTGCAGAGCTAAATATCTGTGCAACCAAAGTGAAGCAAACAATTACGCAATTACTTAGATAATTCAGGGAAAGAAGGGAGTCTGCCTGAATGATTCAGGTGATCTTGGCTACTGGACCTTGTATAGAGGGAACAAATTCTTTCCTTTGTCGTTTCAAAGCTATGGGGATGAACCCTGTTGGGGATGGGTTGAATTTTGTGAGTGGGCAAGAATGCTTTGTAAAGGCTTCCCAGGTAATTGTGAAAATCACCTTCTCTATTTGAAGATTATTGTTACAGAAAGTGATTATGTAACCTGGCATTGTGCTGGAGGTTGAGAGCAATGATGAGTAAAAATACATAAGGTCTCTGCCCTCACATAGCTTACAGTCTGTTAGTTTCACAGAGTTGCTATAACAAAGCACCACAAATTGGGTGACTTAAAAACAACAGAAATTGAAGTATAGTATAGTTGAGTTACAATATTGGTTTTAGGTGTACAAGATTGTAATTAAATATTTTTATAGATTATACTCCAACAAGGTTATTATAAAATATTGACTGTATCTCCTGTGCTGTACATTACATCACTGTAACTTACTTATTTTATACCTAGTGGTTTGTACCACTTAATCTCCTTCACCTATTTTGCCCCTCCCGCCACCGCACTCCCCTCTGGTAACCACTAGTTCTCTATATCTGTGAGTCTGTTTCTGCTTTATTACATTTGTTCGTCAAAAACCACAGAAATTTATCCTCTCACATTTCTGGAGGTGGGAAGTCCAAAATCAAGGTGTTTTAGGGGCCATGCTCCCTCCAAGGCTCTTAGAGAAGGACACTTCTTTGTCTCTCCTAGTGTCTGGAAGCCTCAGGTGTCCCTTGGCTTATGGTAGCTACAGCCTCTGTCTCTAGCTTCACACGAGTGTCTTCCCTCTGTATCCCTGTCTGCACAGGTGCTCTCTCTGTGTTCTGTGAGCAGATTTCCCTCTTAAAAGGACGCTGGTGATATTGGATTAAGGCCAATTCTGTGACCTCATTTTAACCTAAATCTTAAATCTGCAAAATCCCTGGTCCCAGATAAGATCACATTCACAACTACTAGGGGGGGGGGGGTAGAACTTCAACCCATCTTTTTTGAGGGGACACAGTGCAACCCATATCAGAGTCTAAGGTTTTACTCTAGTGGGGCAGACAGGCATTTACTTGTCATCAGAAAAACAGATACAAAGTAACTTAAGAGTGAAGGACTACATGGGAGAGAGACAGGGTGCTCCAGTATCTCCCACAATGAGGATTAAACTTGGTCTGGATTCTGCAGAAAGTATGCTTGGGCTGAGTAAGTACTAGCTAGGTGCAGAGGGGTGGGCAGAGCAATCAGCACATGCAGAAATACCCTGAGAGAAAGAAGGATGGGAGTACCAAAGACTAGAGGGCCTGGAGTGGAGAAAGCAAAGGACTGAGACCAGGATGATCAGTGCCCCAGAGGCTGGTCATTACCAGACCGTGCGGGGTGTAGAGCTCAACACTGGGCATTTGTATCCTCATCCTGAGAGAATCAGGAAGCTGTTGAAGGGTTTAAGCTGTACTGGAGTTTGGGAAGGCAAGGATGCCATGAGGGTGGCCATGCCTGATTTGCATATCATAACCATCACTCCAGCGGAGTTTGGAGAATAGTTGGGCGCAATGCAGACTGGATGAGGGCACATTCAGTCACACATAGGAAGCTCTGGCAGGTGAGAGGTGATGTAGCTTACACTGGGGAGGTAGAGCTGGAGATTTGTAGAAGAGGGAGAATTTCCAAAAATATTTGGAGGATGGAACAATATAGAAGTTGGGGGTTGGTTGGACATGGGTAGAACCTAGTTAAGGAAGGCGTGGAAGCTCCTGGCCTGGAAAGGCTGGAAATGACTCCACTGAGAGAGGGAACCCTGGGAGATGACCCGATTTGTGGAGGGAAGATTATGAGAGGAGCTTCCTTTGAAGTGACATTAAGACATCCAAGAAGAGACATCAGACAGGCAGTTGGATATACAGATCCCTGTTTGAGGCAGTTAACATTTTGTTCAGTAACTGAAATTTCTTGCAGCCCTGAACAAGTACATTCGGTGGGGGTCTGGTCTCTGCTTCTCATGCCAAAGGGAGGACTCTCGCGCCTCAGGCTTCCAAAACAGGTTTTAAAAACACAAGGCAAATTATTCTCTTCTAGCCGTAATAGCTATACTTTTGGGAGCTACCACTGGACAATATTTGGAGGAGTCCGCTAATTGGTAAAGAGGCCCAGTGAGTGGAATGTTTTAGACACGGTTAACTGACGGGACAGAAATGGCACACAACTCAGCAAATTTTAATTTTTCCATGAAATATATCACTAAAATAACAGGATGAGAAATTAGTGATCTCTAATTACTGTTTTTGTTTGTTTATTTGTTTTGTATCAGAGATAAAGATTAAAATACTTTTGGAAAAGGCAAGTGAAGTACCACTTCTTTTAACCTTACAAGCATCCTCTGGACCTAATATAACTTTACTTCTCTTTCTGCCTCTTGAAAACATCTACTTTCTCTTGCCTATAAAATTTCTCCGCATTTTCCCTCGGCCTGGGAGGCCCTTGTGATTTGAGTATTAAAAATGTTTGCTGCCCTTTTCTTGCTGCTCAAAATTCATCTAGGATCATGGGCCAGTGGCTTCCGTACTCAGCTGTCGTGCTCACCCACTAATTAGCTAGCTCTTCTGGATGAGAGCTTGTTGCTTTTTCTTGGGACTGATGTCACTGTGCTGGGAAGCTCTGCACTGTCTTTTATTCATAGAGCCTCTTTTTTGCACCCCACCTTGCTTTAATTATTCAGACTTTTTCTAAGACTGAAAGAGAAAAGCTGATAGTGTTATCTCTTTCTCTAAAGGCTGGCTCTAATCCTGAGACAATTTCTTTCCAACTGGGAGAAAAGTTACCTTAGCAACTAATTAACTCAATTAACTTTTCCCCTCCTCCTTTATCAATATTCAATTAACATTAAATCGCTTCTTTGCTAAGCTCTGTACTTTTATAACCTTCTGGGCAAATAGCTGAAGTGGACCAAGAATTGCAGAGGAGCTGGATGAGGAAAGGCTCAGAGGGGCCACAGTGTACAGCTGAAGACTCAGAACCTGAAGGCATCTCCTTCATCCCCCCAATCTTCCCTCGGTGTATTTTAAAACCCCTGGATGCAATTTAGATGCAGCAGTTGGGAATGGAGGGGACAGGGACAACACTCTGAAGTGGCCAAGTTTAAATTTCTAGCATTCAGTAGAATGAGGCTCAGGGCAGAAGTAGGTAGATGTAAGGAAAGACAAAGTTATATGTTTTGCATTTTGAGTTTATGGACAGAGATTCATATTACAGTTGTGAAAAGTAGTGGTGGACAAAAAAGTGACACTTACCAAATTAAAAAACTGTTTTTATTATGAAGGTCAAGAAGTAAAAGGTAGATTTTCCCTGAAAGAATCAAAGGATAAGTGAACTGGATACTAGCCTTTCTCCCCCTCCTATTCCTGCAAGCTGGTTTGGAAATCCACCTCCTCCAAATGCAGAAATAAGTAGCTCATTTGGAAGTTCTCAGCGCTACATCTGCCACTGCATTTGCTTCCTTAACCTCATTATTACCTGCCCTAGATATGTTCTCTATCCTGAACATGGCTTTATGCTTCTTATTGACATCATCCTTTCTGGGAATGAATGGGGGTAAGAATAAATGCATTTATTTTGTTCTGTCAAATTAATCATTTAGGCAAAGTGAGTGAATTGATGTATATGAATGCAAAGGCATCTCAGTGACCATTGTTGGGTGCTCACTACCTGGTACTCTAAGTACTTTGATGGTCGCATTAGGAAAACCCTAGGAAGTGGATGCTATTGCCCCTGTTTTACAGTGAGGGGGTTGAGGCTTGCAAATGTATATACCTTGGTTAACGCCACATACTGAGTCACCAAAGATCTGGGATTGGGATCCATGTCAATTGAATGCCAGAGATATTTACTCGGTTACTAACTATGCTGCCCGCATGAGCAGGGAAAAGAATTGAGTTTCCTACTTAAGCACGTACCTTCAAATGCCAGGTACAGAGACAAGTTATCAAATAAAGCTTATGCCTCCAGAGGTAAAAGTCAAGTGTATAGAAGATCCTACCTAAAATTCCAAGTGGTGAGATTCATCTCTCTGTCCATGGTTTACAACAGCTGCGTACACAGTGCTTGTTTATGCATGGCTAACTGTGGGACTCAGAATTGCTGGATTTAGCAAATAAAGTGACATGGTGGCCATTTAGATTTAAATTTCAAATAAACAATAAAAAATACTTAGTATAAGTATATCCTTTGCAATATTTGGGATATACTTATACTAAAAATTCATTGTTTATCTGAAATTCAAATTTTACTGGATGTCCTGCACTGTATTAGGCAACCCTACAGGGGCTAGGTTCTGTTACTGCAAAGTATGTGCTTATTCTTCACTGTCTTGCCTAACACTGAACCCTACTGCCCTGACTAAGACCAGAAACACACACACACACACACACACACTCACTCACTCACTCACTCACACAGCTGCCAACATGCACATCATGATCCAGAGCAGTGCCCAGGGAGGACATTTCATGTTGGGGTTTCCCCTTGGGCTGGTCTTTCCCAGAAACTTCTCCCTCCCATTTGGAGCTCCTGGCTCAAGAGCCACACACTGTGAGCCAGGCTTGGTTCTCCTCCTTCTCCCTTATCTATATTTCCTTCCCTGATCCCAAACATGCCAATCACCACCATCACATTCAGCACATGTGATTCTGGAGTCAGAGTTTAGAGCTGGAAAGACTCATGGAAATTGTTTCACAAGTGAGGAAACTGAGGACCTCTAAGACAACAAAAATTGCTTGTTCAAAGTCACACAGCTAGAAAGAGGGCCAGGCTGGCACTGGAACTGACCCTCAGCCAGAACTTTTCCTGCTCTGGGTGATTCTGCTTTACCACACTGGGATCAAAAGTCTACCTCTCTGCTTACTTCCACAACTCTCTCATCTTCTCTGATGGTGATAATAATGATCATGAAAATAGTTGATTTCTTCAGTTTTAAGCATTTTACACATAGCATTTTAATCACTAAAATAACCAATAAGGTAGCTATTATTTGTTGCTAAGGTTGATCCACTAGGTTTTCATGCTGCTAACTCTAATTTTTACTCTCCCCAAGAATGCCTCAAGAACAACAGAACCCATCTTAAAGTTGCAATAATTTTCAGAGAGTTTGGGAAGTACATATTTGTGCTTGTTAAGCCTGACAACTCTTCCCTTTGCTTCTTGTTTCCAAGGAGTGGGTTGATACTGCAACTGCAGAGGCAACCTATGTGACTCTGGTACTGATCCAACATACATAGTCCTCAGAGGCTGCCTAGATTTCACCCCCTTCACACACACAGAGGAATTTCCTTTATCTTACACATTTGGAAGTAGTTGTATTTGATATGATTAATTTGGAAAGAGCTAGAAATTGATTGGACCACATGAGAGTATAATAATTACTACTATTTATTGAGCACTAACTATGGGTTAGACACCGTGTAAACTGTGTTACCGACTGTACCTCTAGTTCTCCAATTGCCGTGGAGACAGGCATTATTATCTCAGTTTCACGTAAGAGAAAACATGAGTCTCTGAGAGGTTGAGGAATTTCCCCAAGCTCACATAGGAAGTGGAAAAGTTGAGTATGGGACTCAGGACACTCCAACTTGAACGTCGATGTGCTTTCTAAATATTATTGTTTATAAAGAAGTTGTGTAGTTGTATGTTTGGGGAAATACTTTATTTCCTCTTGGAGGTTCATAATGCCTACCAGCATATTAAAGGCTGAAAATTCCTGTGACAAAGAAGTCTAATTAACTTTTTTTTTTTTTTAGCTCAGAGTTGCATATAGAACATATTTGATCAAAGAGATTGTTTTTTAAGGGTGCATCTATTAACAAGTGGGGGAACCAGTTTGGAATTACTTTACCCATCCCATAGTAGGGGCTATGGCTAAACCTTGGATTATAAAAGACTTAACACAGTGCCATTGGAGGCTCAGTTAATGACCTTAAGAGGAACTATTACAATAAAAAGAAAAGGAAGTGCACGAGGTCCTGGGTTCAGGGTTCAATCCCCAGTACCCACATTAAAAAAAATTAAAAATAAATAAATAAATCTAATTATCACCACCACTCCCGCCCCCCCCCCCCCAAAAAAAAAGAGAGAGAGAGAGAGAGACTAGATTTTTTCAAAAGTCCATACAGGGTAGAAATAGAACCAATGCTTAGATGACACAGGGAGATAGATTTTGGTTCTACTTAGGAAATCTTCCTAACAGAACTATCAAAAAAATGGACTAGATCACCCATTACTGGAAGTGAATGACTGTAGGCTCCATGGCTGTTGGTGAAAATAGCACTCTAACATAAGCTGAATGCTTGAATTAGATAACCTTTAAAGGTTTTTGCCAAGTAAGATTCTGTTTTTATTTAAACTGGTTAATCTCATTCAAAATATATCAGTTTAATGATAAGCAGTTGACTTGCCAGTTTATATTTGTCTCTACAAATATAAAAATAGCCAATTGTATAGCAGACAACAAATTATATGCCTGATTTTTAAAACACCAATTTTTTGGCTGTGCGTACTATAGGATATTGATGCAAAAGTCCACATTTTCTTCCAGAGATGCATGTTCTTTTTTAGTGTGTTTCCCTTTACAAGGGACTGATTACTGACTTAATCAGGGACTTGGCATTGTTTTTAAAAGCAAGGCTGGTGGGGAAGGGGAGTGATTTTCTGTGGTGTTGGTGTGTCAAGGTTGGTGATTTTCTTCTGTGCAGATAAAGTAAATTTCTGAGAGGATAAGTCTAGGTTAGCAGGTGAAGTGTCAAACCACTTAGTTACATTACTTAAGCAAACTCACATTAAATATATTTACCGTGTTTAAAATTACTTATGCTTCCCAACAAACTATAGCCCACAGGTCAGATCTAGCTCTTGGCTTATTGTTGAAAAGCTCATGAGAATAGTTTTAATTTTTTTTTACAGTAAAAAAATTGAAGTATAGTTGATTTACAATATTGTGTTAGTGTTAGGTATGTAGCACAGTGATCCAGTATTTTTTTTCAGACTCTTTTCCATTATAGATTATTACAAGATATTGAATATAGTTCCTGTGCTATATAGTAAATCCTTGCTGCTTATCTATTTTATGTATAGTAGTTTGTATCTATTAATCCCATATCCCTAGTTTGTCCATCCTTCCCTCCCACTCCCCTTTGGTAACCATAAGTTTGTTTTCTATGTCTTTGAGTCCTTACATTTTCAAGGGTTATTTAAGAAAACAAAAGACTATGTAAGAGACCATACATGGCCCAGAAAGTCTAAAATATTTACTGTCTAGCTCTTTATAGAAAAGTTTGCCAATGCCTGTGTAATCAATAGAGACATTTCATATGACAGAGACCTTAGATTCTAGGCAGATAAAAAGTCTTCTAATTACAAATAACCTTAAATATATAATTATATATACTATACTGAAAAAAAAAACTATATTTCCACTTCCAGAAAAAATGGAATAACAGGGACTGGTTTACCTTTTGAACTGAAACAATTGGAAAAAGAAAAAACTCCAAATATATAAATGGGTTTCAAGACAGTGAATTATCAGCTACAAAGAACAGTAATCCCTGAAATGTGGGAAACAAATGAGGTGAGCTCTGTGGTGGCCCTCAGTTTACTGCACAGATAGAATTTCCAGGTCTTATTGGAGAGCGAGAGGACCCAAGAGGTGTCTGACAGCCTGTCTGAGTTGAGGAGACAGGCTGGGCACCTGAGAGGCCAAGGTGGCTTGCCTGCATGAGCGAGAACTAGATTGGACAGAACTTTGGAGAGAAGCAGAGTCCCCCTCAAGTACTGATCCACACACGTGTGTGAAGGAATTATGTGAGTCTGAGGGAAAAACCATTCAAAAGAATTAGAAGAAACAATCCTTGGAGGTAGTGTAGGCTGGGCTGGGGTCAGTTTCTATTCCCACCAAACAGAGTAGAAAATCTTGTAATACCTGGGACCCTAGGTGGACTACTCAGAAAGGCTTTGCCTTAAGAGTAGGGCAAAATAGCCCTGGAATACTACTCTAGTCCTACCTCATGGAGTTTAAAGCAAGGTCCGAAAGGATTAAACTTTTAACATGTAACTTACTGGCATCCCAGAACACAGCTCAAAAATACTTGTAGGAAAACAAAAATAACCAATTCTAAAAAGGTAAAATTTATGTTGGGCATTCAGTAAAAAAGATCACCATGTCAATTAAAAAAATGAGAACTTAACAGACATTTCATCAAAGAAGATACAGGGATGGTAACTAACCATGTGAAAGATGTTCCAGTGCATTAGTTATTAGGGAAATTCAAAGTAAAACCACAACAAGGTGCTACCATATACCTATTAGGATGTCTACATTTAAAAGGATTGTGTATACTGTTTTTGTAAGGATATGGAGCAACTGGATCTCACATATATAAAATAGTATAAAATACTGAATATAAAATACTAAACCACTTTTGAAAACTGATGGTTTGTTATAACACAGTATTACCAGGCCTAAATACCTAGGTATTTACCCAAGAGAAATAATAGCTTGTATCTCTACAAAGATTTGTGCATGAATTTTCGTAGTAGCTTGATTTGTAATAACTGCAAACTAGAAACAACCCAAGTGCCCATCAGCAGGATAACGAACAAATCACAATAAACCTGTATGTATGAGTTTGCTAGGGCTACGATAACAGAACACCACAGGCTGGGCGGCTTAAACAACAGAAATGTATTTTCTGACAGTTCTGGAAGCAGAAGTCCAAGAACAGGTGTTGGCAGGTTTGATTTCTCTCTTTGGCTTACAGATGCCTTCTTGCCTTGTCCTAACATGGTCTTTCCTCTATGTGTCACATCCATCTGTATATCCTAATCTCTTCTTATAAGAGGACCAACCATATTGGCTTAGGAACCAACCTAACAACCCCATTTTAACTTAGGACCTTTAAAGAGGTAGTTATCTCCAAAGGCAGTCATATTCTGAAGTCCTGGAGGTTAGAGCTTCAACATATGATTTGGGGGTGGGGCGGGATGTGGCACAATCAGCCTCTACACTGTGGAATCCTACTCAGCAATGAAAAGAAACAAACTGTTGATACATGGGGCACAGTATGGGTAAATCTCAAAATAATAATGCTAAATGAAGTAAGTCAGACAGGAAAGAGTACATACTGTGTGACTCCACTTATACAAAATTCTAGGAACTGCAAATCTAAAGTGAAGGAGATTATTGGTAGCACTGAATGTGAGGGGATTTGAAGAGGAGTAAGGGAGGACTAGAAGGGGCAGGAGGAAACTTTTGGAGGTGATGGATGGGTTCTTTTTCTTGGTTATGGTGAAGGTTCCATGGTTGTACCTATGTGTCAAAATGTTTCACATTGTACATTTTAAATATGTATAGTTCACTGCATTTCGACTACACCTTAGTTTTTTTTTTTTTTTAACAAAAAGCTATGAAGTAGGTTATAGTTCTGTTTACAACCTGTGGCAGGCTTAAATTCACTTTGCTGTTTCACTATTCTAGTAATAATAATAAAGATACCTATTAAAAAATGACCTGTTTGTGTGAACCATCACTGTTTTAGTTTTTAACTGTTGTGAGCACCTGCTCCTTTGTGCTGCACCCCCTGCCTCTTTCCTTCTGGAAGAAGCACATCCATTCTTTAGGTTACTGTTCCTTTCTTCACTCTAATCATGGAGATGCAGGAGGAATACCTGCTCCTCTAGACATGACTGATGGGTGGGCACTTGAGTCTAGTTAGGTCACTCCCTGGGGTTTTTCTTACTAACACTGGGATGAATTAACCCTTTCATAGAGGTAGAAGCTGTAGGATGTGGGGTTTTCAACTGGTGATATCCCTGTTTCCTTACACAGGGAGGGAGTCAGTGTGCAGTGAGAATGACGTCAACAGCAGGAGAAGCAGAAACGAGAGCTACAGAGGATACTGGCATTGTTTGAGGTTCCGGTTCTGGTTCCGTCTGTTCCTGAGAACCAGTGATATCCCTGACCTTTCTATGTTTTTCTTTTTCCCACTTTTCCTTATAGTTTGTGTGCTGATAATTTCCTCATTCATCAAGTTACTTTAAATTAGGCTCCTGACATGACAAATATTGTTAACAGTTTACTATGTATCTAAGAAATATATTTCTAATTTCTCTTTCTTTCAATGCCTGAGATCTTGGCATGACCCCGAATCAATAATTGGTGTAGGTCTTACCAAATCAACACTTTCCTCTAACACTTTTATCAAATACCTGCTAAGCTCATGGCATTTTTTCCATGCTGAAAGGTATTCTTATCAAGAGTGCATTTAAACAGCCACTCACGTTTTGAACAGCTAAGTAATTTTGAGGCTCCCCACTGTAAATAATTTTGTGGCAAAACTCTCAGGTGTACAATGCTGAAAAAAATATAGATGGAGCCCCAAATTGAACTCATTAGAATTATGTGACCATGGGGAAATGAAGGCATTCAGTGATAACTTTCATTTTCTTAGAATCCTCTGGATTCTAAATCAGCTGTGGACCAGAAACTGGCCCCTAGACTTTATCTTTTATGGTAATGTACACCATAATCAAGAGAATGCTTTTTTGGGGTTCCAAGGAATTTTAATTTAATAAAATACTCTGAATTCAGTCATCCATTCTCCCTCTATTGGTGCAAACCAGTAGGAAGTAAAGAAACTAAGCACATATGATAGCTCTTCATTAGTGTTTTTGTTTTATCTTATTTATTTGTTTTTGTTTTTAATTTGCGTTTTGCGTTGCACATTGCAGCTGATGGGTTATTTTTCTCAGTAGTTTAAGGAGTAAAGACTGGTCTTCCCTGTCACTGGAGGGCTCTTTTTCTAGAGTGTGGTGGTGCTTCTTAAGAGCTGAATGCCAAGTACCCTCTTACCCCTCGTGTAGACTGAATAGTCGTGTGGAAAATGCCTTAGGAGTGATTAGATTAGGACATAGTAGAGTTCTAGGTAAATAGCAGGTACTTAATGAATCTCTATTAAGTGAGATGTATTCAGAAAATCTGTAACTAATATTCACATATGAAGTTACTTCTAAACTTACTAAGACATTCTTTAAAAATTAATAGCATAATAAAAAGTATATGCTTTGGAAAAGTTTCAAGTTTTTGCTGTTGTTGTTATCTTTTCCTCTTCTGGAGTAACCACAAATTTGTTTCTCTGCCTTTGAATGACAGTGCCTAACCAGAACTCTCCCTAGCTCATCCGTCCCAGAGAAGAGCTGTGTCTTCTATTTGAAAGTGCTATTTTTGTAACATTTTCTCTTTAACCGCTAAGACTCTTTTGTATCATTAAAATACCTCTTGCATCTATCTCTCTCCTCAGTGAGAATCTAGCTAACACCCTTTTTCCCCCCAACTTAACATTTTAAAAATTATACATGTAATACATTTCCCACTGTTAAATGTGAAGAAATGAAGAAAAATAAATAAATAAAAAATCACTACTCATTTTCCTGCCCAACGTATTGTTAGGTTAATAGTACCACTTTTCCTTTTCTTCACCAACTCCTCCTCCTGCTGATTTTCTTTCCCTCCTCTCTCTCTCTCTCTGTCTCTCTCTCACACACACTCGTGTGATGTGTTCCTCATTGTCATCAACTGCAATAGAAATGTACTCTTCATCCTGTATCATGAAAAGTTTCAATGTCAACAAAAACTCACACAGTATCATTTCTAATGACAGCACAGCACTTTATTGTGCAGTTATACTTCAGTGTGGCTTCAGAAAAACTTAAAATACTAGTGAGATGAGGTATGGTTTTCAGAATGCCAGCTGGTCCTCCTTTCTCAGACTTGGCTATGTCATGTCGTCTCACTGTCTCCATTTCCATCTAGAAGGCAAGACATTCTAAATTTACCTTGAACATTACACAGGGCTGTTGTGTGGGATTAATAAATGCTTGATAAAATAACTTAGGAAGTTAAAGTTGGAAGATTGGCCTGAGACACAATTGTGAAATAGAATGACTTTTGAGACTGAGCTTACTCATCTGTAATATGCGGTAAGTGTCCATATCGTAGGATTGTCATGAGGACAGACATTAGATAGTGAGAGAAAGCACCAGCCACTGAGACTGACATCTAAAAAGAAGCCAGCAAATGTTACTGTCTAGCCTGGGAGCCCTGCCTTCCTGCTCTGAGTTTTTCTTTTCTCTCCTCTTTGCTCTGTCAGTTCTTTTCTCTTTTTCCACCTTTGGTTCCCAGGGACCCTGTGTTCTCTCTTCTTCCTGTTAAAAGCCCAGCTTTCAGATCCTTACTTCCATACCACATATGTCAGTAATGATTAGGTACTTAAAGATCATGTTACCAGATAGTGGGTAATGTTCTAACTGGAATGTCAGATGTTTGCCATTGGGCAGGGCAAGATAAAAACCCAGTTGGTGGGGATTGATTTACCTTGCTTACCATGAGTGAGTCTACCATGATGGCCAGTAATAACAAGGTTGATATTCATAATATTTAACCAACTGGTTTTTCCTCATCAGCCTGGATGTTGACAGAAAACAACTGGTTTGGCCAGACAGTCTGTACTGGATGTATGTTGATCTTGGTAAATCATATTACAGACCCTTGAGTTCTTTGCTCTGTTACTGGGCCATGTACTTCTATGGTAGCAGCTGTGGGCTGGTGGAAAGAATCTGGGATTTGAAAACATGAGGCTTCTGTTCACATCCTGCCACTGTCATTTCCTAGCTGTGTAATTTTGGCCTTAGTTTTCTCATTTCTGAAGGAGAATCATGTCTACTTCCCAGGGCTGGTTTGTTTTTGATGAGACTCAGAAGAGGCTTTTCTATGGAAATGTTTCATAAGAAGAAAAATTAGCTGTGATTCAGGAGTTCCAGTCTCTGCAATGTGACAAAGATAGCACGAACAATGTACCCAAACTACAGATGAGGGAAGATTCCAGATTTAGTATGAAATGGTATTTCATATTTCAAGTCTTAGTGAGATGTGTATTTCTGGGTGTTTGAGGCGCTTTCTCATCTATGTAATAGGGTTTGTCCGAAATCATTGCTAAGTTTCCTTCTAAACCTTCAAATCTATGCTTTCAGGAGCCAGGGCTTTTTATTAGGCAATTTCTTTGGGGGAGTGTCGTCTTTGCCAGGCTGGCCAGACTCATTTTAACTGAGTACAGCTGCTTCAAGGCCAGTCTGAAATGATTCTGGTCCGAATCCAGGAGTGGCCTAGAAAATGAGAGATGCAGACAAAAGGTTTCAGGTTTCTCAATCAGAATTTCCTGCGGCCCTACCAGCTATTGTGTGCTGCTTTCCCAGCTGACTCAACCCTGACCTGTCATGCTGTGCCTGATATTTATATTTCTGGAAATGGTTAGCCACATTACTAGGTAATAAGGTTGCAAATTCCAAGTCTCCCCTGTAATTCAGGTCAGATGTTGTCCTGGGAGTGGGTGGGAAGGCAGAGAGGCCAAAATTGAGGTTGCTGTGCTTGAGGGCAGATGACGAGATCGTGCCTGGCTGGCTGCAATATTCGGTGGCACTTATTTGTACTTTGGGGAAGGGGCTAGTGAGCTCTTAGCTCAAGTTTCCTCGTTTATGATTTAAATTTATGTTGCACTTGAATTTTTTCAATTCTTAGGACCGCATATTTAATAGAATTTGCCTTTTAAAAATAGAATATTAGTATGAGGAGACAATCGAGAGGTTAAATAATGCAGCCCACTCTGTAGAGATGAGGGGAGACACATGGAGAAAGCATCCTTGACTCGCTCAAGGCCACAGAGCTGCTAAGTGGAAGAGTCAGGTCTAAAGGGCCAAGTTCCTGATTCCAAGTCAGCTGCTTATTTCAGAACCCTCTTCTGTGCTGCTTCCTGTTGGCGTGGTTTGTCCTTGGACATCTCTGATGTTCTCTGTTGGCTTCATCAATCTATTTGTTGTAAATAAGCACTATTGTTCTCAACATATACATCCTGGGACATGATCCACAGACAGGGATCTAAAAGTGCTCAGGGTGTGGCAAAATAAACAAACAAAACACAAAAAACAAATCCTGGGAAGGAGGAGAAGGACAGAGGAATGAAAGGGGCTGTGGTAGTTTGCTGGAGGTGACAGAACTCACGCTGACACAGGTGCAGTTTCAGTGGCTAAGGCAGCACAGCCGTGGCTTTTAATTTTAAGTCCTCTCTTGGGGTGCCCAGGGTGGGGAGCTGGCTGTCTCCTCTCCTTTGCTCCTCTCCTAAGGGTACCTGGAGGAGGAGGGTTTGTCAGTTGAAAGACCCCACCAAGACTCCCCTCAGGCCGTTTAGACTCTGCCAGGAGCTGACTTGCGATTGCTGGAGCTGCCTGGTCAGCTTCACGTTCCTGACATCTGGTAATGGGGAGGAACAAAGGGTAGGAGGCCACGTAGGGAACAGACGAGCCCTTTGGCTGGAAAGTGAAACAGGGCAGGAGCAGTGGCTCCAGCAGGAAGACGCAGAGACACACACTCAGATGACGCATGTCCTGACACATCCCGCACTCTCACTGGTACACTCATGCACACAGCAGTGGGAGGCAGCCAGAGCCCGCAAAGCCGTGCTATCCCAAGCCTAAGTCGCCTTCCCTGGCTCCTCCACGAAGCTGGATAAACTGCCATGCACTCCACTGACGTGGAGGCCCACAACCCTGCTGTAGAAGAGCTCAGAGTCTAGAGAAGGGAGCACTGTGTGGCCTGGCGTGCTTCCCAAGTCTCCCAACGTGGGAATCACCTGTGCCTGTTGCTCAGTGTGCAGTTTCTGCTGTTTCCCAGGTCCCAGGGGGAGTCTGAAGGGGCTTGGGCATCTCCTTGAGCACGCTATCAAAGTGATTCTGGAAAGAGGCATGTTTGGGGAAACACTGATGGGGAGGGTGGAGCCTGGGCTTTGGAATCAGATGAATCTGGGTTTTGAACATTGTTCTATCCTATGTTTGCTTTGTAATCTTGAGCAAGTGTTTTCTGAACTGTAACTGAGAAGTGAAGAGGTATAGTGAAGAGGTCAAGGATATAGCTTCTGGAGGCAGAGTGCCTGGGTTTGAAATCCTGGCTCTGTTCTTATTTGGCCTGTGACATTAGGCAAGCTGTTTAACTTGCTTTCACCTCAGTTTCCAACCTACAAAACAGGAATGATGATTAGAGTACTTTTCTCATTTTTTATGAAGACTGAATTATTACATTAATTTACTTGGAGAGGTATCTGATTCATTGTAAAGACTAGGCATTTATTGTTAATATTAAACAATGGATAATATTCTTTTCCCATTTTTTGTTAAGATTTTTACATATAAGGTGACGTAAATAAATTACCTGTTATGAAGTTGATGCTCAATAAAGAGTATCTTCTTTATCTTTATTATGAGCAGGCTACGTGAGAATGTTTACAAACGTGGTCTATAGGAGACCTCATTATTATATTACAAACTGAGTACATAAGTACTTAAGAGACCCCAGGTAAAGAAAGATGTTAGAAGAGCCTTCCTCAAGCCCAATTTACAGTCATGCCCCAGGTGAGAGAATCAGACACTAGAGCTCTTCTGAGGGGAGAGGAGTACATCCGTTGCCTGAACGTTACTGCGGATGAGTAGTGCTGAGAACAATTTCAGAAGCCTGGATGATTGTTATTGTTGAAATCAACTCAGATCCTGGTGAAAAATCAAATGGATTGTTAAAACCTAGATCATTTAAAAACTGCTAAAATGCATGAGAATGGCTCCGGAAATCCCATCTGTTTCTTATTTACAGAACTCCTCGTTCCTTTGGTCTGGGCACAGCTGACTCACTTTTCATTGTATTCCTATGGCAGAGTGTTCTGTCATTTCCAAAGAAACCAGACAGCAGGTTTTGTGTGCATGAGAAATGTGCATGCTTACCCTTTCTAATTGGTAAGGCTGTCTAAGGATTTGATTACTTGTGATTCATATGGCAAAGAAAAGGTATAAGGTAGCAAATTTACCTTTGTGTGTGTGTGTGTGTGTGTGTGTGTGTGTGTATAAAGCAGTGACGTCTGGACCATGAACCATCCCCTTTCTTTTACTCACATTTACACCGAGGGACTGCAGTACACAAATGATTCTGGGAGTGTGGGCGAGCACTCTCTAGTCAGACTACTGGCTCTATCCTAATTCCACCACTTAGTAGCCATGTGACCTTGGGCAAATTAATAAATTCCTCTGTGCCTCACTTTTCTCATCTATAAAAAGGTTGAGTAAGAGTACCTGCCAGTGTTATTTAAGATAATTAACACTATCTGTTGTAATAGCTTTCCAAATCTTAGAACAGTGTACGTGTATTTCTTACTCATATCACAGTCTGATGGGAATCACAAGGTTCACCTGGGTCGCTCCCTTCCAAGAAGTGATTGGATCTAGACATCTTCCATTATGGTACTTGCTCATCTTTTAGGGTCATGCCATCTAATACGGCAAGCCCACTACTCAGCCATAAAAAAGAATGGAATAATGTCATTTGCAGCAATGTGGATGGACCTAATGATTATCATATTAAGTGAAGTAAGTCAGATAAAGACAAGTATATATGATATCTTTTATGTGTGGAATCCAAAAAAGTGATACCAGTGAACTTATTACAGAACAGAAACAGACATAAAAAACAAACTTATGGTTACCAAAGAGGAAAGGACAGGGGGCGGATAAATTGGAAGTTTGGAATTAGCAAGCACACCATACTATATATAAAATTAACAACAAGTTCCTACTACATATAGCACAGGGAACTACATTTAATAAGTTGTAATAGCCTATAATAAAAATATGAAAAATAATATATATGTATAACTGAATGACTATGCTGTACACCAGAAACTAACAAAATGTAAATCAACTATACTTCAATAAAAATAAATAAATTAATTAATTAATATAGTAAGCACACTAACCACAGTTGGATATTTAAGTTAATTAAAATAAAATACTAAAATTGAGTTACCCTAGCCACATCTCAAGTGCTCAGGAGACAAATGTGTCTAGTGGTTACCATATTGGACAGCGCTGGTTTAGGGCTTCCTTGGAGTTCTCCACTTTATCACCTCCATTTAGCCAGCAAGAGAGAAGCAAGCCCTCCTAGAATATTGCAGGATAAAAGGAAAAAGTTTCAAGATTCTTCCTTCTCTGTTTCATACTAAGATGAGGGCCTAGTTATTAATAGATCAAAGGATTCTATTTTCTGAATAGAAGACACCACAATTGAGTTCTTTAGGTTTGCATTTTGATATTATACAACATTAAAGAATATGCTTTCTTTCTTTTTCTTGATATATTCTGCTCTCAAGCCTATGGCCTTGATGAAAAATCCTATTTTAAATATCAGAAACTGTATATTATCGTGGCTTTTCTCTTTCCTTTCCTTTTATAATGTTCTCCCTGACACTGCCATGGGAAGGCAACCTCAGTCAACCTCACGCAGAAGGGAAAAGGACATGAACATTTTTCATACTACTACCTTGTTAACACATCTTTCCTCTTTTCAGTAATCCCTGATTCTTTCACAGGAGTCCCCTCTCTAGCTGTTCTCAAGGGTTAATGTTTTGGGACCAGGATCTAAATATCTGAGTATGGCACAAAGTGCCTGAGACTAAGACTGTGACCTTATAACAACAACAACAAAAAAATTATCTTATTTAACCAATTAATGACAAGGGATCCATCAGACTGGTTTTTGGGCACTGTATACCCAGTTATATGACTATTATTTTATTTGGATTATCTCATTTTTCAGGAAGTTGCATCCTGTCCTCAGGGAGACAATCTTTAATTGTCTTTCCAACATCACTTTCTGCCTTTTCAAAGTCATGACTAGAGAATATATTAGGAATTTTCCATTTAAATCATAATTTTGCCACAACAATAATATAATAATGTTTTATTCATTTTTATACATCATTTGACTCATCTGCCCTCATTGTTTTGTTGTAATTTGAGTGTATGTTTGGCTCATACTGACAGGGAACACTGAATGAGGAGACGTGCCATTGATATTTTGAGGGTAACCAGCCAGCTAAAGTAGATTTACATTTGGTGGATCCCAACTGCAGAAGAGTTCATGACCTTGTGCTTGGACCTTTTATTCTGAAGTGTAGTGTTGTGTTATCACATGTTTAATTAAATTAACTGAGCACTTGTTACGTGCAGAGAGTTGCACAGTGGAAAGCTGTAAGAAGAAAAAGTCCCTGTCACATTGTCAGTTATTTCCTTCACAGCACTTATTGCGTTACCTAATTATCTTGTTTATTTATTTCATTACACATGGTCTATCTTGCCCACTGGAAATGCAGAGACTGTCTTTTTTTATTGCTGTAAATCTAGCACCTGGCACATTGCCTGGGACATAAAAGGTTCAAAAGATAATTTTTTATCTGATTGAAAAAAAGATGCTTATATTCTCTGGTAAGAGGATACAATCTGGTTCTCCCACTTCTCCATCTTTCAAATCTCCTCTGCCCCATTAAACTTTCCTTTCTCACATCCACCCAGGCTCTTCTCTCCTCTGATATCTCAGTGTTTGCTGCTGGTCCTATTTATTCAATCTGTGATCTCTCTTTTATTCTCACTTAATTTACACTTCTCTTGTTTATCTCCATATTCATACATGCAAAAGCATCTTGTAAAATGTAAAACATTTCTGCAGGTATTATTTGTTATAATGATTGTTGTAAGCTCCTTGAGGTCAGTGAAATGAGAGTATAGTTTCTCTTGTTCAACCTTAGTGACTGTATTATGTCAATGAATAGTTGGATGAGCGATGACTTTGTCCATATTGCTAAAGATAAAGATCAGTTGTGACCTGAGTTTTTCCTCATGTGCTCATGTGTCCTTATGTAAACCCCTGCTATCGATATTGTTTCCCTCTGTTTTATCCTTCCTACTTGGCTTTCAAACTAACGTTCATTGTCTACAGATTGTAAGGCAACTTGCTGTCCAGGGTCAATGATGTACTTGAGATGGAAGTGGGAGTAATTCACTTGCTGAGGGAGACTGCGCTGAAGCCCTCCTGACACTCTGGGGGCCTGATCACTCATAGAGGCCACAGGTTCTGGCTCAGGCCGTGGCCCTATTCGAGTGGCTTTGTCCAGTGTGTGAACTGCTAGGGGCTTTACGGGAAGAGAACACTCTCTGTGTCTCCAAACCATGCTGTGATTCTCCAACACATTCCCAACTGTCCAAGCATTATGAACCAGGAGAGTCGGATAGAATTTGAGTGCACACTCATTAGTATAGGTACCTGGCTATACACATAGGACACTAGGCCATTTGCCATGCTGGGACAAGGTGCTGGCCCCGAGTGCCATGGAATTGCATCCGATTCGCACAGCAAAGACATTACAGAAGGCCCCTTTACAAGGGAGTGGACTTCGCCAGAGTTTTCCTGCAGTCATAGGCATGTACTTCCTGAACATTTGGCACCAAGAATTTTGTACCAACTTGTGAAGCACAGTGCCAGGTTCTATTGCCTGGAATCTCCTTAAAGGTTTGCTCAGATGTTGGCAGAACCAACCAAAAGCATGCTTTCTGTTTATTCCTTTGCTTTTTTGTTTTCTTTTTGCAAATGAGAACCAGAGGTGTAAATGTTCCATACCAACAGAGCAAGATTGTATCAAAAGCCACGCCTTCTGCCCATGCACACAACTCCCATGCTCATCCATTAGTTTTAATCATGCAGGCTTCCCGGACTTTCTGCACTACCAGGTCTGTCATTGAGAGTCTGCTCTGTGAGTCTGTGTTGCTTCAGGGCACCTTTCCGATGAAAACTGGATAGACTCACTTGGCTGGGTTGTTTAGATATTTGTGGCTTGCATGTTCCAGTATGCGCCTAGCTATTCCAGCTACTGGTTTTTTCCCAGGAAGTGGGAGAAGACTTTATCCATTTGTGTTCTGACAAGAGACATTAGGGCCATAATTTAAGCAGTTTTCCCCGAGTTTGGCAGTAGAGGGTTGCAATCTAACAGAATTCAGTATTGCCTAAGCCAATTCAAATTGGTGCTCCAGCTCACCAGCCCTTTTTAAACTCTCCGCCTGGATAAAACAGACTCTTGTGAAAATCCATGCCTGAATTTGGGCGGTGGCTTCACCTTTCCTGGAGATGGCTTCTAGAGTGCTGTAGACTTTGCTGAATGCTCCAGGTACAATCTCACCACTTAGACTGAGGCACGTCCAGACAAGACTTTTTGACTCACTACGTTGATTTCTGTTGAGAAGCTGCAAGGCTGGACTGATGACCCCAAAATGTGGTTTTGTTTTCTCCTTAATTACCTATCTGGCTTCACAGGAAATGGATGTTTGGTTGCTGAAGACAAAAAAGCTGCTCTCCAGCCTCGTGCCTCATGGCTAGAGCCTTGCTAGGTTAGGCCTTTGTGGAGTGCATTAGAAACACATGCAGGCAGGAGTGAGATAGGAGGTGTGTACCTACCGGTCTCTCAAACACAGGCAGCCCAGTGTGCATCTTTAGTTTGTGGGGCTGGCTTCATGGAGGAGGGACCCCTTGGAGGTGATTTTTGGATCACATATTGACAAGGCACTCTGGGATCCACTCCAGTGCAACCAGAACCAGCCAGACATTATCTTAATGTCCCCCATAGAGACCCAGCCTTTTTTACCAGGGGTCACATTCTGGGCACATTTAACTCTCAGGTGACCTTCAAAAACCCAGTCCATTTCTTGTTGACTTCTAGCATCCTCTACTTCCTGAAAGGTTTCTTCTTCAGTCCCACTCCTCATTCACATGCTGTTCTCCCTGGCTTCTCTAGTACCTCTCAAGCCTGTCACAATTCTTTCCGGGGCTTTTGAATTTTTTTTCCTAAATCATTTTCCCTAGGTTTCCCAGTCTTTTCTTCTCTGTGACCCATTAGAGAGGAGTCTACCTTCTGCTTGTGCTCTTTCAGAATAGGCTTCTCATGTTTAACACTCTATGTTCCTACTGACTTGGAAAAATTGTGTTGGAACCTTTGCTCTGGCACAGTTCAATCACATTTTGGCTGGAAATGTTTTAAACATTAAAACGATGAAGGATGACTTTATTTGCCAGTCTAGGCAAAAGATCTCTAAAATGGAAAAAAAAAAAAAAAAAAAGAAAAGAAAAAAACAAAAAGGTCTTTCTGAAGCTGCTGTATGAAAAAGACTCTTGAATATGTAAAACCTTTTAGAACACAGCAGGGTGGGGTTGTGCTGGGGTAACTGAGCCTCAGGGAAGCCTCTTTTTTGGGCTGCTCCTTTGGAGTGCCTTTTAAAAGGCGTTAATTTTCTCCGCAGGACCTCTCTTCACCCTGAGCTCTTCTGGTGTATAGTCCTTGCCTCTATTTTAGGAGCTAGGGGGCATTTAAAATGTGCCCAGTTGAAAATTGAGATCATGGACTAACGCCAACCTTAAACATATTTTTAAATAGGTTCTTAGTCTCCTACCATCTGACTGCTCTGCTCATCAGCACAGCCTCCTTCTATCCTATAGCAGGTTTTGGTGAACCGAGGATGAGGCTGGACCTCTTCAATCATGAGATGCAAATCTGGCTCCTGCAGTAATGCCTTTTGGCAGTATTTCCACACGTAAGTTGGGGTGTCTTTCATTTTATGCCTGGCTTCACTTTGGAGTCTGTTTAGTGAAGGAGTCTGTTTTGTGGTGACTTGTCACAGCTTTGAGATTTTTCAGAGCAGGCCTCTCCAGAAAGGCTGTCTTCAAAGACAGAGTGGCTTCTTTGGCCCTTGGCTAGGACTGACTGTCAAATCTCACCAGGGTTCACACCCAGTTGTGGGGAGTGCCAGCTCAGTCAGTTTTGCATAGGCAACGCCATCCCTCAAGGTTCTCTCTCTATCACTGAGGTTGTTTGGTTACCCTGTGCAGCTGCGCACCCATCACAGAGGGTTTTCTGAACCAGCTAGCCTATTTGGGACCCAGTTTTAATGATGCTACAGCCTTATGAAGCCTGGAGATATCATTGAACACTTATTTCAGTTAAATTACATTTCAATTTAAACATTGTTGCCTTCTAGGTGCCAGGCGTGTGTTAGATACTGGAGATGGGGAGCAAAGGGGCATGGTCCCTACTCTCATGGAGCTTAGAGCCGAGCTTAACTTTTTCATATTTATAAACTTGGCCCTGACAAATTAGGATGCCGTCATGCAGTGCTCAAACTGCATTTCATCCCATCCAGAATAGTTCAATTGTATTACATGAGTGTTTTAAAACAGGCTCAAGTCTGTCTGCTCTACGATCAGAAATGTAAAATAATTCATGTTATGGATATTGTGGGAAATAGGATTCAACTAATGAATTATAGGAATACTTGCCAATAATCAAATGTAAGAGACTCTTCTCCAACTATTAGAAGCAAAGATGAGGGAAGAAATGAGGTAAGAACTGAATGTAGAGCAGAGAGTATACTGAAAAACTCCAAGTGGTTATTACAAAGTAGGCTGGAAACAAAACAAAAAGCTCCATTCTTTTGGTCTCAGAAACCATTGTTGGCGAGGGCTGTTAAGTAAGCATCCAACTTGTTTCCTCTAGCCTGGCTTCCAGAATGCAGTTATGTTGGAAACTATTCTGCTGATTAAGTTGTTTTTCTTTTTAAACCACTCCCTCTTCTGAGGGAAGAGACGTATTTTACGCACACAAGTCAGTTCTTGTTCATTTTATGTTTTAGCACTGTAGGCCTTTATAAGTCTTTAAAATGACATAATAAATCATCATCTAGGCCCTTGACAAGAGAACCTCTGGTTAGAAGCAAAGGGCAGAAGAGGAAAAGATGATGGAAAAGAATGGAGAAAGGAGAAGTTAGGATGGGAGATGGAAGATGGGGAAATGCCATGTGTGGGTCTGTCCTAGGGGTGGACATTAGGATGGCTTCAGAAACATCACACAGCATTTGGGTAAAGCCCATGATAACCATTGTTTACTTTCCACACAAGCCCATCATCTCTCTGTGCCTGCTCTACATTCAGGAAGATTTCTGTCCCTCCTGACACAGGTACCTGTAATGTCTCCAATGAATACGTTTCTAAAACACTGAGTTTAAATAAGTAACACAACAAAGGAAGACTAAAAATCTATTAAAGTTTGACTGTAATTTGCACTGATGTAGGAAAGGAAGTAAGTATGTCCTGTCATTCCCTCAGAATCCTCCAGGACAGTTTTCTCTAAGAATGATCCGGAGGGTGAGGGCCCCTAATGATTTGCGAGAGACTTATTAAGGAGAAATATCTTGGGCTGGTTTCTTTTATCACTAATTTATGTGATGGCTTCTTGATCTTAATGATAATTTTATATTTCATTCATCATCTAACAGGGCATCATTCTTAAAATATATTAAAACGTATAACTTTCTTCCTAGTTACAGAGGTGATGCTTGCTTGTTGTAGGACATTTGAAGAATGCAGAAAAGTCCAGCTAAGAAGTAAAATCACCCATAATTCCAGACATCACCCGCTGTTAGGATTTTGTGTTTATCTTGACAGTCTACGGTTCTTCCCCTCACCCAATTCATTTTGATGATATGTTTATCCGTTGGTTAGTATGTCTGGAGTTTAACTCAACCAGTGAGCTCCAAGTGACTAAGAAAGTTTATAAACTGCTTGCTTAGGAGACTTTAGTGGAATTAACCAATCTTTTCAGGAAACCAAGCATATGTCTAGAATGCTGCAGTCATCATTATTTAGGGAAATCAGTCAGCTTATTCCTTTCTCCCCCAACTTTATTAACATATAAATTGACATACAACCTTGTGTAAGTTTAGGATGTACAATGTGATCATTAACACATTCTTTTCCTCACATAATTCCCATTTAGTTGCTGTTGTTGTTATGGTGAGAACAATTAAAATCTACTATTGTAGCAACTTTCAAGTGTACAATATGGTACTGTTAATGATAGTCACCGTGCTATAAATTAGATCACTGGAACTTATTCCTCTTATATCTGGAAGTTTGTACCCTTTGACCAATGTCTTCTCATTCCCCTAACCCCCAGCCCCTGGCAACCACCTTTCTACTCTTTGCTACTATTAATATGACTTTTTTGATTCCCCATGTAAGTGAGATTATATGTTTTTTTCCTGTCTCATTAAACTTAGTGGAATGTCCTCAAGGTCCATCCATCTTGTCACAAATGGCAGGATTTTCTTATTTATTTATTTATTTGGCTGGATAATACTCCATTGTTTATATACACCACATTTTCTTTATCCATTCATCTGCTAGTGGACACCTAGGTTGTTTCCATATCTTGGCTATCGTGAATAATGTTGCAATGAACATGAGAGTGTATCTATCCCTTTGATATAGTGATTTCATTTCCTTTGGGTATATACCCAGAGTAGAATTTCTAGACCTTATGGTAGTTGTAGTTTTAATTTTTTGAGGAACCTCCATACTGTTTTCCATAGTGGCTGTACCAGTCTACATTCCTACCTACAGTACACAAGGGTTCCCTTTTCTCCAACTCATTGCCAATACTTGTTATCTCTTGCCTTTTTTGATAATAGCCATTCTAGGAGGTGTGAGGTGATTTTGGTTTGCATTTCCCTGATGATTAAGGATGCTGAGCACCATTTCATGTACCTGTCAGCCATCTGTATATCTTCTTTGGAAAAATGTCTATTCAAATCATTTGCTCATTTTTAAATCAGATTATTTGTTCTTACTTGTTTGCTATTGAGTTGTGTATATAGTTGTATATACAGCCAATATGTTGTTGTATATATATCCTATATTTTGGGTATTAACCCTTTATTAGAGATATATATATATATAATTTGCAAATGTTTTCTCCAATTCCATAGATTGCCTTTTGATTTTATTGACTATGCAGAAGCTTTTAGTTTCGTGTAGCCCCACTTGTTGATTTTTCCTTTTATTTCTTGTACTTTTGGTGTCATATCCAAAAAAACCATTGCCAAGACCCATGTCAAGGAGCTTTTCTCCTATGTGTTCTATGAATTTTAGAGTTTCAGGTCTTATGTTAAGTCCTAATCCATTTTGAGTTAGTATTTGTGAGTGGTGTAAGATAGGGATTCAGTTTCATTCTTTTCCATGTAGGTATCCAGTTTCCCTTAAACTGTTTATTAAAGAGACTATCCTTTCCCAATTGAGTATTCTTGGCTACCTTGTCAAGTATTAGTTGACCAAATATTATGTATAGGTTTATTTCTGGGCTCTGATTTCTGTTCCAATGGTCTGTGTGTCTGTTTTTATGCCAGTATCAAACTCTTTTGATTACTATAGCTTTGTAATATTATAGGCATGCATTGGAGATATTGCAGGTTTGGTTCCAGACCACCACAATATAGCAAATATTGCAATAAAGTGAATCACACAAATTTTTGGTTTTCCAATGCATGTAAAAGTTATGTTTACACTATACTGTAGTCTGTTAAGTGTGCAACAACATTATGTCTAAAAATGTACAATTCTTAATTAAAAATACTTTATTGCTAAAAATGCTAACCATCATGAGCCTTCATTGAGTTGTAATCTTCTTGCAATAGTAACTTGAAAGACCATGGATCACAGATCACCATAAGAAATATAATCATACTGAAAAAGTTTGAAATATTTCAAGAATTACCAAGATGTGATACAGAGACACAAAGTGAGAAAATACTGTTGGAAAAATAATGCTGATAGACTTGCTCCATGTAGGGTTGCCACAAATCTTCAATTTGATAAAAAAAAATACAGTGTCTGTGCAGCACAGTAAAGGACAATATAATGAGGTATGCCTGTAGTTTGAAGTCAGGAAGTGTAAGCTTTGGTCTTTCTCAAGATTGCTTTGGCAGTTTGGGGTCTTTTGTGGTTTCACACAAATTTAGGATTGTTTCTTACAATTCTGTGAAAAATGCCACTATGATTTTGATAGAGATTATATTAAATCTATAGATGGCTTTGTGTCATATGGACATTTTAACAATCTTATCAACTCTTCCCATCCATGAACATAGGATATCTTTCTATTTACTTGTGTCTTCTTCAATTTCTCTCATCAGTGACAATTTTTGGTTTATAGATCTTTAACGTCCTTGGTTAAATTTATTACTAAGTATTCTTTTTGATGCTATTAGAAATGTTATCTTTTAAAAAATTAATTTTCAGGTAGTTCATTATTAGTATATAGAAATGTGACTGATTTTTGCATATTGATTTTGTATCCTGAAACATTGAATTTGTTTATTTTAAAAGTTTTTGGGTCGAGTCTTTAGGATTTTCTAAATACAAGATCATGTCATCAGCCAACAGAGACCATTTTACTTTCTCCTATTTGATTTAGATGTCTTTTATTTCTTTTTCTTGCCTAATTTCTCTGGCTAGGACTTCCATTACTATGTTAAATAGCAGTGGTGATAGTGGGTACCCTTGTTTTGTTTCTGATCTTGGAGGAAAAGCATTCAACTTTTCACTGTTGAGTATGATATTAGCTACAGGCTTGTCATATGTGATCTTTATTATGTGAAGGTATGTTCCTTCTATATTCAGTTTGTTAACATAAAAGAATGTTGAATTATGTCAAATGCTTTTTATTCATATATTGAGAGAATTATATGATTTTTATCTTTCATTCTGTTAATGTGGTGTATCACATTTATTGATTTGCATATGTTGAAACATCCTTACATATCGGGGATAAATCTTACTTGATCATGATGTATGATCCTTAACTGTGCTGTTGAATCCAGTTTTCTAGTATTTTGTTGAGGGTTTCTGCATTGTATTCATTGAGGATATTGACCTATAGTTTACTTTTCCTGTAGTTTCCTTACCTGGCTTTGTTATGAGGGTAATGCTGGCTTTGTAAAATGAATTTGGGAGTGATCCCTCTTCCTCAACTTTTGGGAGGAATTTGGAAAGGGTTAGCATTAATGATTTAAATGTTCAGTAGAATTCACCTGTGAAGCCATTTGGTCCTAGGCTTTCTTTGTTGGAAGATTTTTGATTACTAATTGAATCTCATTACTCATTATTGGTCTATTCAGATTCTCTGTTTCTTTATAATTCAGTCTTAATAAGTTGTATGCTTTTAGAAATTTGTTCATTTCTTCTAGGGTGTCCAATTTGTTGGTGTAAAATTGTTCATAATGGTCTCTTATGATCCTATGTATTTCTGTGGTGTCACTTGTAATGTCTCCTCTTTATTTAAAATTTTTATTTGGGTTTTTTCTTTTGTACTTGGTTAGCCTAGCTAAGGGTTTGTCTATTTTGTGTATAGTTTAAAAAAATAGCTCCTAGTTGATTTTTCTATTGTTTTTCTATTCTCTATTTCATTTATTTTTTCCTTTGATCTTTGTTATCTCCTTTGCTAACTTTGTGCTTGATATATTCTTATTTTGCAAAGTTAGCTTGTTTATTTATGATCTTTCTTTTTCTTTTTAAGATAGGCATTAGTTGCTGTAAACTTCCCTCTTAGAACTGCTTTTGCTGCATCTCATTAGTTTTGCTATGTTGTTTCAATTTTCATTAAACAACAAATTGTTTTAAGATAATTTTTTATTTCACTGTTGATTTCTTCTTTGACCCATTGATTGTTCAGAGTATGTTATTTAATTTCCACACATTTGTAATTTTCCATTTTTCCTCTTATTGTAGATTCTGATTTCATACTGTTGTGGTCAGAAAAAATACTTAATATAATTTTAGTCTTGTTACATTTACGAAGTCTGTTTTATGGCCTATGATATGATCTATCCTGAAGAATGTTCTGTGTGTACTTGAGAAAATATGTATTCTGCTGTGGTTGGACAGAATGATCTGTAATGTCTGTTAGGTCCATTTGATCTAAAGTATACTTCAAGTCCAATGTTTCCTTATTGATTTTTCTGTCTGGATGATCTTTCCATTGATGAAAGTCGTGTGTTGAAGTCCCCTACTATTACTATATTGTTGTCTGTTTCTTTCTTCAGATCTGTTAGTATTTGCTCAGTGTATTTAGGTGCTTTGATGTTGGATGTATATGTATTTATAATTGTTATATCCTCTTGATTAATTGGTCCTTTTATCATTATATAATGACTTCTTGGTCTCTTGTTACGGTTTTTGACTTGAAGTCTATTTTACCTGATATAAATGTAGCTACACACATTTTATTTTCCATTTGCATGGAATTTCTTTTTCTGTTCCTTCACTTTGATCCCTGTGGGTATCTTTAAAGCTGAAGTGAGTCTCTTATAGGCAGCATATAGTTGGGTCTGTGTGTGTGTGTGTGTGTGTGTGTGTGTGTGTTTAAAACCATTCAGCCACTCTACACATTTTGATTGGAGAATTTAATTATTCTCAGGGTGTGGTAAAACTGATGTGAGTCTCTCATACAGTGTCCTGAAAGGCTGGGGAAGCTGATCACTCTCACTGCTGTCCCTTTCCCACTGAGGGGAACTCTTTCTACCTAGGGAGTTCCCTCCTGGTGCTGAGCAGTGCCAAGCTGGGAGATGGGATGAGAAAGGTGAAATCAAGCTATTCTTTCTTTTTGTGCAGTTATTCTCAGGTTTTTTAAATTAAACTATTTGCTGAGTTTCCTTGGGTAGACTCCTGAGCTCTCACAGAGCTATTTTTGTTCACAGATAGCTGTCTAATTGTTAATAATTGTGGGGAATGAAGGTTGAGTCTTCTACTCTGCCATTTTGGTGATTTCCCAGTCAGCTTAATCTTAATATCACAAATCAAGGACTTTATGCAAGCAGCAAATACTCATCGCCTGGCTTTTAATTTTTTTCCCTAACTCTTCTTTTTTTCTCTAAATTGATACATTTTAATCTCTTGAAGCAGTAGTAATATAAGTAACAGTGAACTTGGAGTCAGAGAATCTGTGATTAAATCCTGGTTAGGTTTCTTAAGAGCTTTATAACATGCAGCCAAATGAGCAAATTTATCCAGGCCACAGATTTCTCATCTGTAAATGGGGAATGATAATGCTCATTTTGAAGGTTGCTGGAGTGGGAAGGGGATGGGAGGGGGAGCAAGTGAGAGGACATATGTGGGTTACATGCAAACTGCAAAGTATTGTACCAATGGAAAGGATTCTTCTTGTTATATCCACCAATGAAAATTGGGACATGTTTTTCTTTGGAGATATTTTACATGAATTGCTCAAAAACATTTGATAAGTTTTCAAATGAAGATTCCCCATGTTGCAACTCTCTCTAGGAAATAGTAGCCGTTTTGTTTGAGAATTTCTCAGACTTTTCTGTACCAATTAGAATAACTCTTTGAAGCCCAACAGGCCGAACTTGCTCAAGGGTCTGAAGGCATTGCCAAGGCAAGTAGTCGAGTATGTTTGTGGTACCAAGAGACTTGTGATTTCTTGTTACTTGATCCTCTTCTTAATTAGCAAGCATTGTTCCTCTATCACAGCCAGCACACACTCCTGCCAGCAAGCTGCTTTTCAGTATGAACATGCCCTGATGATAGGAATGTAAGAGGGAACACTTTTAAACAGCAGCAAAACCTAATCACTCCCAGGCAATGGGGAAACCCATCATGGTCCCTGAGAATGCATCCTGTATCACCCTTGGTAATCTTAAACTAGATATTCCTTAGATTGTACAGGGGCCATAGTTTAGATTTATTATATACAGTTTTATAGATTTTGAAACTGAGACACAAGAGGAGTAAGTGACTTGCCATAGGATACAACAGGTGATAGCTGACTCAAAATGAAGATTGGGTCCCAGGTCTACTATCTAGAAATCATGAAAATGCCTCTTAATCTCCACCGCTTTTAAGACACTACATTTCTCTTGTTATCTCATCCTTATTTTCTCTTGTTCTTTAGTATCTGGCATTCTGTATTCTTTCATTGCCACATTGTCTTGTTACTCATTTATGTTTCTTTACTTCTCATTTGCCTTGTGAAATTTAACTATATTTCATCTTCATTGGATTGGGCATTTCAAGCTTCAGTCTCTGTGGTGCTGTTACTTGCACAATGACTCCAGTGAAATTAAGAAAAGGTTTACTCCGTGTGTGTGGTGTGTTGGGGGTGAGTAGCAACATACGATACTTTTATATTTACCTGTCAACATGCACTTAGGAAAGGAAAATAAAACAAAGAACATTGGAAGAGCAAATAATTAATTGTTCACTAATAGAAGGTTGAGTCACTGGCAAAAAGGAAGAGATAGCTCTAGAGAATCAGGGACATAATTAGGTCCAGGGAGGCAAAAAGTCTGATACAGATGGTGGGAACTCCAGGGGAGGGTACATCATGCATCAGGAAGAGATAAGAGAGGGAGGAAGAAGGATATGAAGTAGATTGTCATCCAACAATTGTATGCCAGGATGGTAGGAATGTAAGGGGAAGTACTTCCACAAAGCTCCAAAACCCAACCATTCCCAGGTAAGAGGGGAAAATCCTTAATAAATAGGCACGGTGTTGGAGGGTCTAGAGAACTGGTCCTATATGTAAAGCTGAACTATATTTCTACAGATTCCTGTATCTTTGCTAGATTTATTTCATATGCTTTGGTCTTGTTCCAACAAACTATTCTGTAAGCTCTTTGAGGTCAGGGATCATGTTTTATTTTCTTCCAAAGCCCCTAGCACAGTACTGAGATCATGATAAGAGTTCGTTAAACACTTGCTAACAGATTTAGCAGTTAATATTTGTTAATGGAAAAAGAAACATCAGATATGAAATGAGCACTAGTTATTGCTTAGAGGTTCCAGAGAGACTTTTTGCCACTGGAAACAATGAGAAAATAAGAAATATAGGTCCATAGGCTCTCAGCTACCTTGAGAGAACCAATGTCATATATAGAGAGCAAGCTACCCCTTGTCATCACCCCTTCCTCCAAACATTTGCACAGGGGCAGACAAAATGAGATGGGGCAAGCTGAACTGGCCTGTTGTGTAGAAGGAACACCATCTCCACATAGTCCAATCGAAGCATCAGTTAACAGACTATTTCCCCGTGACTGATTCTTGATATGTTAATTATTAGGGAATCATATTTGCATATCAAAACTGTTAAGGAATCTTAAAATGACCAATTCAAAGATGCCATTCAGTAATTTCTTGTCTCCCCCTGCCCCACTACTCTGCTTTATAAATATTGAGCCATATGTTTCAGAACATAAGCTGTCCTTGTTCAGAATAGCCCAAAATAGCTTGATTCCCCTGCACCTCTCTGGGTGCTAAATGTATTTGCATTTCAAAATGCATGCAGGAAGTGCCTGATTTTACATAGTTTTTTCCCCCTGTCTCTCAGCAACTTTCCTCTTCTCTAATCTAGCTTAGTTCAGTCAACTAACCTGAACTTTCAGTGTAGTTCCATTCATCACTACTACATCTCAGCTGCTCAGTCTTCCTGTCATTTTCTTACCATTTTATGACTAAAAAGGAGACTAATGGAGAACTCTCTTAGCCCTGTGTGGAGCTGGATACAGTTATTTTTTATATACAGGAGGTTTCTAAGCAATGTTTGAAGTGAACAGACCATGATGTCACACTCAGTGTGCCAGAGACCCTCTTCAAATTTGACTTCCCTAAAACAAACATGGAAAGCATCAGCAAGAATGAGGGCTCCTATCTCTGATTTTCTGACTGGCTCAATGAACCAAGGTGTATTGAATGAATACCTCTCCTCCTTCAAAATGGTTTCCTAGGGAAGTGCAGGCTCCAAGGACTAAACTGATTAAGTGGAAAATAAATGACTGTCTAAGGCTCATTGGAAAAGGAGTGCTGCTGAGTTTCTACTCTGCGAGATTATCTGAGATGATGTCATGCCATGGAAAATATGAGGGCATTCTCTGGTTATTAGAGATTTTTTTGTTTGTTGTGTTTGATATCTTATGGGAAAGGATAGGTCGTATGAGTAAAGATATTTCTTCAGAGTAATTGACTTGAAATGGTCACATATTGACCAGTTGAGCTCAGATTGCTTGAGGATGGTGACCTAGTAAAAGTGGAGAGTATATAAGTAAAGTGATCTTTTGATGGAGACCAAAGAAATATCTGCCAGTGTCTAGTCCATCTATTTATTGGCTCCCATGTCATTTCCCACTTCCACACTTCTGGACACTCTGAGAGCCTCCTCTCAGAAACAGTCTGCTCTCTTTCTGCTAGTTCAAGTGCTACCCATCCCTCAATGCCAGCTCAAATCTCTCTTTCTCTAAAACATTCTCCTTCCTTGTCCCTAAATGTTATTTTCCTCCTCTAAACATGGCATTCTTTTCCTTAGAATTCACCTGACACTTGGTTTTTATGACATCAACTTGTTTAACTGATTACCTACGTGTATAGTAACGTACACAAATCTTAAGGATCAGTGTCCATCACCTGGATCAAGATAAGAATGAAAGATTTCCATCCCGTGCTAAAGGTATTGGCTCTATTTTCATGTTATTTATTCTCCAGTATCAACTGTAAAAGCTGCAGGGGCAGAGATCATGTATCTCAGGGTCAGGGCAGAAGACAGATGGCATACTCAAAGAGGCTTGACTGAAATACCTTAACAAAGGGCCTGTCTACAGAAGTTTGGGAGTCAGCAAGAAATTGTGAGGCACCCAGAGACTAGTAACAGTTGGAAATGATTACGAGCTCTAGGTCTGAAGAAGAGAACTTTTACTTGTTGTGAAGGCCTGGTGAGAGCTTGAGCCTCTCAGAAGGGAAATGACATCTGACAGCAACTGTAGCCTAAAGGATCCCAACCACTGTCTGAACCCAAGCCAGGTGGGGAGGGAGCTTGGAGATAAAGACTCTGACTTCTGCTTAGGCAACCCTTTGATCTCTTGCTGGTGCCTTCCACTGGTCAAACCCAACTGTAAACCAGAGGATGAGGGGACCCAGATCATATAGTTGAGCGTAGAGGTCAACCTCCTTGGGAACAAAGCAGGGCAGAGAAACGTGGAGAATGGATTTGGGAGTATAAAGAGCAAACAGGCAATAACCAGAGAAGATAGCCTTATGCTTCTGTGGCCACTCCAACACTTGCCATATTATCTTACTCAAAGGAAATGATCGATCCATTGCTTGTTGCTTGAACTATTAATCAATTTATAGACAGGTAATTGCTTTTATTGAAAATTGTGGGTCAGCAATAGCAATTGCCCAATTCCTTAAAAGGAATGGGAGCTGCCAGCTGTGAATTAGAAGTTCTGTTTGGAATGATCAGGTTTGCGAAGGGAAAAAGGTAAAAGGATGGCTTTTCTCCAGAACTGTGCTGCTGATTCAGGGTTTCAGAGATACCTAACAACTTATATTTTCAATGTAGCCTTTGTGCCACCAGTGTTAGGATCACTCAGGTTCTTCACAAATCATTAAACATTTGTTAATGCAATTGTTGTATTGGCTCTCTTTTTAATGCAATTAAATGAAAAGCTGAAAACACTTTCTATATAACATTTGGTGGGAAAATATGATGACTTTGATCTCTTAGTGTTGTTTAGCTGGTGGTGCCTCAATGTTGTAATAGTGGTGAGTGTGGTCCCTGGCTGACTGTGGGGTTTTGGTGGGAAGGCATTTAACTTCCTTGTGTGTCCACAAAATAAAGACCATGGCATCATTTAATGGGAAATATTTCTTATAGAATTTGTGTTCATCTTCAGAAGAAGTTTTTCACTGGTATTACATAAATGCAAACCTTTTTCTGAGTATATACTTAATCAGTATTTACTGAAGAATATTAAGTGATGCCATTTTGTCCAAAATATGAATTAAACTCCTGGCAAACTTTAAAATGTTTTGGAAGCAGAGAGAAGAGTCTGTTGGAAGCTTCCATTTAGTTTCAAAGGAAAACAGAACAAATGAGAATCCTGGAAAGGTGATACCACCCAGGAGTCCTGCCAAGCCAAGGTGAAGCTTTTGTGAATCTGGGCTCTCTTACATCTTATTTCCTATTCACTAGTTCCAAGGAACTCTAACTTGTCAGGAGGCTTGTAGATAATGGCTATACTTGGGAGTATCTTGTGCTGATTTTCAGGACGTCTCAACTGAAGCAGCTAGAGAAAGGAGCCAGGCAGCATCTTTACACTTAACCCCATGGAGGGAGAGTTCCTACAGGTTCCTGTGAACACCTGGGTCACACTGGAATGATTTGCTTCACCTGTCACTGCCCTCATGCAGCTTTCATACAGTTCTTCTTGTTTGCAGTTGTGAACTGCAGTTTTACTCAGTTCATGTCATCTTAGCCCTCTTACAAAGATAACTTCATGAGCTGGGGGAGTCCTCTCCCTGCCTTCAGAAGTCTTCCTGTTGTCTCTTTGTCTACTCTGACTTTTGTCTGTTGTCTGGCTTGTTTGCCTCCATCACACAGTCTGCTCCGTGGTGTTCTGAAAGGCTGCTTGGTGCCTTCTTCAGTGGTTCAGCTTTGGCCTTTGCCTTGGACACAGTCCTCCTGTTTGCCATTCTATTCTATACACTTAGAAAACCTTCCACAGCTTGCTTCACCTGGTCCCTCACTAGAAAAGAGCGTAAGACAAGCCTTTGAAAAAACTCACTGTATAAACTGTTTCAGTAGCTTAATTTAGGAGAAAATTTTGAGTTTTACCAACAGAGATTGAGAGTTCTGCTGTGGTAATGGATATGCTGAAGAAGAAATTTTGGATTCTTAGCTTTGAATAGGATTACAGAGAGAGGGAGAGAAGGAAGGAGGGAAGAGGAATGGGAGGTAGAAGAGAGAGGAAGAAGAATACTACCTGTTGGCCAAGCACCAAGGAGAGAATATTATATTCCTTCTAGCTCACAGTGTTTCTGGACTCCACTGTCTGGCTCATCGAAAGTAAACACAATGAAATAATAATCTAAGAAAAACCCAAGGAGGCAAACATCCTTGGAAAGTATCATAATGCATGCAAATAGGTGCTTTAGATGATCTCTGCCATGATCGCTCTGCATTACTTCAAATAAACGATAGAGTTCATGCTGTAGTTGATATGTGGTAGCTGATAATCCCCCCATAATGTGCTCACAGAACTTAGAGACAAAGTCAGGTTAAATTCTCTTTGACGTGTAAAAGAAACATTCAACTTACAGCCACCTCAGGAAGACATGTTTTGTAGTCATTACTAAAGAGAGAAAGTAATTCTGAAATCTTCCAAATGTACAGGATCTTAACAAGAATACGTCCTGAAGAAGAAATGGAGTGTAGCTGAAATCTGTTAACACCCACAGTTGTTTGTAACTTGTTTGGCGTAAGTAATGGTGTATGGGTGATAGGCAGGCTCTAATTTTCTGAGTCCTCCCCACTTTGGATATTGAAATTCAGTGAAATGGTGACTCGAGGAGAAGGGATTTTAAGGTTTGTGGGCAGACACAAATATCCTTGGAATGGAGAAGGGAAATTGATTAGGCTGCTGTGGCTTAGTAACATCCACCTTCTTTGTTATGTTTCTAAAATCATCAGGAAGCCTTCTGATCTGTAATTTAATTTCCTGTGTAGCTCTACCTACCAGAAGGAAGTTGAGACAGTTGGCCTAGCTCCTGGACCAAGCCATGTCTCCAGATCTAAATTAATAAATTGGCATCCTGTTTAGTGTATCAGACTCTGGATTTCCTTTGCATGAATCTGACACCAGACATGATACATCTCTAGACAAGCTTAAAATTGGCCAGTGGGATCTAGGAAAGGACTTTTTGTGTTTGGGGTTTGGGTGGGAGTGGACAGACATATATGTAATTACAGAGGAAGAAAGCTCATGGCATTTTTTGAATTCTCAAGTGGGACCTGACACAGAAGGCTGAAGATCCCCATGACATTATATTGAAGCTGAGACCACACCTGGGCCTGGAATGACCCTTTCCAGAACTGGACACAGGAAAGTCTCTGCCTAAAGCTATCAGTGACACTTTCATCACACCTTTTAGATGAGGTAGATTGTACCCTTCTGGGAGTCCAAAGTGCTTGATTCAATCTTTAAAGGAAGTAAATTATTCCACTTCCCTGGAGCACCTTTTTACAGAATGGTACCCATGAACTCAGTGATTTCCACTAGTGTCTTATGAGCAGTTACATTGAAGCTCTCCCCTGCTTATGTTAACAGCAAGCTGTTTAATTAAAGAAACAAACAAACAAACAAAAAAAAAAAACCCCAGAACTTGAGAGAAGAGATGGAAAGAGGATAGAGAGAATGGGAAAAGAAAACCCATCTCATCTGGCTGGAGAAAAGCACTCTTTCATTTCACATCTGTTCTGTGTAGTATTATTTTACTCCCTAGCTTTAAGAAATTAATGATGACATAGATATTTCAATTTATGACTATTTCCTTTTTGTTTTTCTTTTACTCATTTTTAAATATAGTTTATTTTTATTGAAGTATTTGATTTACAATGTTGTATTAGTTTCAGGTGTACAGCAAAGTGATTCAATTATACATACATATATTCTTTTTCAGATTCTTTTCCAATATAGGTTATTATAAGATATTGAATATAGTTCCTTGTGCTATACAGTAGGTCCTTGTTGTTTATCTATTTTATATATAATAGTGTATATATGTTAATCCCAAATTCCTAATTTATCCCTTTCCCTCACCCCTTTCCTTTTGGGAGCCAATTTGTTTTCTATGTCTGTGAGTCTATTTCCATTTGTATCATTTATTTTTTAGATTGCACATGTAAGTGATATCATACAATATTTGTCTTTCTCTGACTTATTTAATATGATAATCTCTAGGTCCATCCATGTTGCTACAAATGGCATTATTTCATTCTTTTTTGTGGCTGAGTAATATTCCAGTGTGTGTGTGTGTGTGTATCACATCTTTATCCAGTCATCAGTCAATGGACATTTAGGTTGCTTCCATGTCTTGGCTGTTGTAAATAATGCTGCTATGAATATTGGGGTGCATGTATCTTCTCAAGTTAGAGTTTTCTCTGGATATATGTCCAGGAATGGGATTACTGGATCATATGGCAACTCTATTTGTAGTTTTTTAAGGAACCTTCGTACTGTTCGCCATAGTGGCTGCACCAATTTACATTCCCACCAACAGTGTAGGAGAGTTCCCTTTTCTCCACACCCTCAACTTATGACTTTATTTTCTTAACATCCCAAGACAAGCCTATCTTCTCTCTTTTAGGAAAATCGTCATTCTGTACAAGGTATTTACAGATATTTCCCCATTACTACAGCACAGTGAGGGAATCCTCAAATATAAGTTCTAAGTGCTGATAACAAAAGAACAATGAGCTTCAGAAGAGAAGGAAAAAAGAAGCTTAAAATTCTTGTTTTATGCTTGTGAAAAGCAGTCTTGTTAGAAGGTAGTCAAGAATCATGTTAAATGCCTCATCAACTCTGGGCCCACAAGGACAAACTGTAATTAATAATAAGTTTTTTAGAAACTCAAGACTGACAAACAGAAAAATTATAAAATGGGTTGGTTAAGAAACACTAGTAATTAGTTCAGGCAATTCTAGTGCATTGAGCACATCTTAACTGGGAGGAGGTAGCTCAGCTTACACAGGGTAGCCAGGAATGGAGTTCTAGGATGCAGAGGACAGAGGGGGAGACATATCCAGGCTGAACAGCACAGCTCGGCTACATGTGTGTATGTGCACAGTGATTTGTTTTTTTCAAACACAAACCCAGTCGCTTTTCAGGCTAAAAGACCAACACATTTTACTGGAAAAATATAAAAACGACCAGGCTAGTGACAACGACAACATCCCAGAATGTTTATCCTTCTTTGGAAGCAATTCAAATTCTGAGCATTGATATGGATTTCTGAATGGATACATTTATAAGATAAATGAGTGAAAACATGGCCACCTAAACTAAGTAAATCTGAACCTTGAGTGATTTTTATAATTGAATATTAATCTTTTACTGTGGAAGTTTATGATGTAGCCCTATCAAGTCTAATTCAAGTTTCTTGGAACAGTAAAAAGTACCACAGGGAATGATGAAAGCTGTTGAAATTATGGTCATTTGACTTAAAAAATTTTTTTTTCCCCAAGGGGCCAGGGGTCATTTCCTCCATATTGTTTGTTTCTTTGGGTTCAGATTGCTGCTAGCCTTCTGAGGCAGTGTGAAAGTGAACTGTGGAAGAACAAATCTTTTCAAGTCAAATGCAAACAATTCCACCTTAAAATAGCAGAACTCACCTTAAGGCAGCTTTTGGCAGCCTGCCATCACAGGGCATGAAAGCTGCACTTTAATCAAAAGGATGTACATTCTTTATGCAGGCTGTGGAAAGAACAGCTGGGAAGAGGCTTTATTGATTCTTTTTATTTCCCTCTCCTCTTCACCCCTTCCCCCACCCTTTCTAACAAACACATTTAAAATTTACTGGCAGACAGGTGTTTTTTTTTTTTTTTTTTAATTTTCTGTAACCTGTTGGAATAAAAACTTTTCCCTTCCAAGGGACCCATAGATTGAAAACATCCTAATGGGTCTACCAGCTGCACCCTAATATTGCTTTTACCTTGGGCCCTGGCAATCTTAGCTAAACAAAGATCCCCAGAGAAAAGGGAAAAGTGAAATGCCCTGGGCAGAATGCCCTGCTATTTCACTGGGGGCTGGATAGAGTAGCCCAGTTTCAGTCCAGGATTAAGAGTGCTGAGTACTCTGGTTTTAAGAGATAAAGATACTAAAAATCAGACACAGTTCTACCTCTTAGCGATGGTAGTACTTACAGGGGCTATAAAGGGTGGCTATAATTGCACATAATTTTTACTGCTGAACGAAGAGAGAAGGAACTGAGGGATGCATGAGATTTGGTCATATCAGCAGCACACATCAGCAGTAATCACTAATGCCAGCAATCATCTCTGGAGACAGAGGACCACAGGACAGTATAGACATTATATTTTTGAGTATAAAAATAATCTTCATAGGCTTTGGGGACCAAAAAATATGTGAGGAGCAGCTTATCACTTTAGAAGACCTAATAAATCTCTTTTTTATGTGCAAAAGCAGAGGTACATATTGGGGACCTGAACCTCAAATCCAACTTTCAGACCTGTTTGTTTTGGCCTTAACAGTATCTTTTAACAAGTTTTTGAATTAGTGTTAACATTTGAAATTTAGGAGTACCTATATAGGTACAGGTTTTCAGCTTCTCTTGAAAGATTGTATATCTGGCACATGGAGTGTATAATCCAGATGAAAATAGTTGCTGGATCTAGATAGTAGGTCCATCAGATGAGGCAAGTGCTAGTTAGATGGCCAAGCCTTGCCCTTCTGCTTATGGGGTCTGCCTGCCTAGGTAGGCATTTAAGTGAAAGCCACTGAGGCAAATGAGTTCAATTACCAAGGAGCTACTGAGCATCTTCTACCCATGTGCAGAATCCATTATGGTACTTTCTAGTCAAAAACTTTCCATAGTTCTCCATTGCCAGTGCAATAAGGTCCAGACTCTTCAGCTTGGAATGAAATCTCCTAACCTTTGGTATTGTTCACTTGTTGTGGGTTTTCTTCCCACATACAGTAAAATCCACATACAGTAGAATCGTCTCATGTCACTGGTTTGTTATTTCTCATTAATTCCCTGCACCCTCTCCTCTGAGTTGGTGCTTCTGACCATCCTTGTCCCACCTTCTTCCACTTATTTGGTGGGGAAGTCCCCCTCCTCTGCGGGGTCCAGGTCAAGCCCGGTTCATTTAGGACAGTGCTGCTCAAATTCTCTGTGAGAAAAGGCCAGATTCCTTCTTTTTCTCTTCCTTGCTGCTTTCCTTTCTTTTTAAAATTTCTACGCTGTTCACAGACATACAAAGCACAAGTCGTAATTTTTTATTATTAGACTCAGGAGACATGATTTTACTTTGTCAATGGCTATAAGCGATTCTAAATGTTTATTCTCAGTTTCTGCATTTATTTCATATGTAACCAACACCTGTCCTTGGACCACACATTGAATAGCGTTTCTCAGATGCTCTCAGGTAAACTAACCTCCTTGTTACCTGCATTCGCTGTCTACACCTCCACCGCAGAAGACTGTATTAAAACTGTCTACACCTCCACTCAAGCAGACTATATTAGAGCTGTTCCACTCTCTGCCTATTCCATTTTAAACCTCAGGAGGACAAGAGCTCTGTTGAACTCTTCCCACTCATTTTGGCCCTTCTAGACCCATTTGTAAAGGGAAAGGATTCAGTAAATGTTGAATTTTCAGCTCTGCTGCTAGGAGGCAGGGTGAGAGGATTCAAATTATGTAGCCTTCAAGGAGCTCTTGGTAATCCGAAGAGAGGACTAACCTACATAAAGCCACAGTAAATAATACACAATAAATACGTGCTGGAGCTTGTGATACATCTTATGAAAATGGTGTCGATAAGTAGAAAACAGAGTCCTCAGTGGAAGCTCGACCAGTCATAGAAGATTTTAAGCTAGAACTTAAGAGAGACCTCCCTGTTGCAGATGGCAGCCCTAAGTGGAAGCCTCTCTGGGGAAGGTGCTCTGTGCTTCAGTGTGCTCCTTTTCAAAGCGAGGAGTTGGATTAGAGGATCTCCCTGATCTCTGTTATTCTGTGATTCTAAGATGAAAGTGATAGCATTGTGCACCTACTATGTACATAGTTGGTAGGAAATAGTTAGAATGCACACATCCTTTCATCATTTCTCCCTATCTGCCATTAGGTAAAAATATGACTTTGACCTATTTCTTTATAACAAACTTCTAAATAACAAATATGACAATCCAGAGCCTAATTTATCAGCCACTCGTTAATTAATATCCACTCTATTGAAATGTTAAAGGAATTTGACACATCCCTGGGAATTTGTGATCATGGGATTTGACTGGTTCTGCCTTTGGTCATTCCTATATTTCTCTTTATTTTATTGGCAAAAAGAAAGGAGTTATTGTAGCATAGGCTTGAATCCCACTTGTAGGACCTGTAGAGAACCAACCAACCCAGAGTGTCTTTTGTTTTGTCTCTCCTTTGACCTCCTTCCAGGTACCTATGGTGAAATGGCTCAGTTCCCTGAAATGAGGGGAAAGGGAATGGCAGCTGGGTTTGGATACCTCCTTTTCCTCCTTTGGCTATGGCCTAGGAAAATGGACCCACTCTTTCATTCACACAAACCAGTTCATTATATGTTTTGAGGATGTTGGCTAGGGGAATGGTAGGCCAGTCAGTAGGGTAGAAAATTAGAAATGTGTTTTTATTTTCCCCTTCCCTCCCTGCTGAGCTATTGGAACTGGTGTAGAAAGAGGATAGTAAGATTCAACTGCCCCTTTTGGGAGGAGTGAGGATCAGAGGGAAAAATGTCTGCATAGGCATTTGATATCATCATCAAAAGACCATTAGAAGCTCACTGATTAAAAGACCACTGCAGATTTCAGTGACAACTTAGATACTTAGAAATTTTTGAAGGGGGAGCCAAATGGGCAAATACATTATGTGCTTGTCATTTATGATTGGCATTGGAACTGAATTACATGGTATGAAAGAAAATAAAATTAATTTCTTCACTGTAAATGTGCTTTGTGAAACGCACTATGTAAATTATTTGCATTGTTTTTAATGTATAAAGCTATGTCTTAGACTTGGTGAATATATATTTTTAACTTATGAAGTGTGATTGTAAATCATTTTATAGAAAGAGACTAGCCTCTTTCTCTGGGATATATAAATTCGGGTATATCTGTTAAACAAGGCATACATTTTATTAATGATCCTGTATTGATGACCTACTATATAATAATTACGTGGGCCAATAATGATACTGCAACTGATAGTAAATTTTTGTGATACCATAGTTCACATGTATTTAATAGTACTGATTCATTTTACCTTTATTAATACTGTTATAGTGTCCATTTTACAGATGAGGAAACTAATGCACAGATTAGTCATACCTTAGACTTGATGTAGCAATGAAGTTATACGTTTCAACAAAATTGTGTGAAAGTGCAGAATTATATCCAGGAGAACTTCACTGAAGAAGCTGAGCTGTGAAAATTGAGTAGGAGTTTCCTAGACAAAGGAGGCAGGAAAGTACATTGAAATGATGACACCCTCACTAAAAACATTTCTGGAGACGTTTTCCAAAATATATGTTTAAAAATTGCCTTCAAAGGATGTGACACATCTTTAAATAGTCTCAATTGTGGCAAATCTTTTAATTTGAAGGTGTATCTGAACACTGGAAAATGTGACAAGACATTCAGATTTAAGTTTGGTAAATGAAACCTGTCACTTTGTCAATATCGGCAAATGACTTAAAAAATACTAACTTTGGTGTGTAATTTGTATATAAATAGGCTCCAAAGCTAATTCCAAAAAAGTTTAAGGAATATTTTCAGCTTACCTTACAATTAGAATCCTAAACAATATGAATCTACATATGCAAATGGAAACCAACTTTCTGTTTTCTTTAAATTTTTAAATTTTTCTTCCAGTTTTATTGAGGTATAATTGACATACAGTACTATATTAAGTTTAAGTTGTACAGTATAATAATTTGACTTACATACATTATGAAATGATTACCACAGTGAGTTTAGTGAACATCCATCATCTCTGATACAGATACAAAATAAAAGAAGAAAAAAATTTTTCCTTGTGATAAGAACTCTTAGGATTCACTCTTAACAGTTTGTATATGCAACATTCAGTAGTGTTAATTATGTTAATCATGTTGCACATTACATCCCTAGTATCTATCTTATAACTGAAGTTTTTACCCTTTGAGGGAAGTAGAGGAGGGAAATTAAGAGTTACAAACATCCAATTATAAAATAAGTCAGGGGGTTGAAATATACAGTGTGGGGAATATGGCCAATAATAATGTAATATCTTTGTATGGTGACAGATGGTAACTAGACTTATCATGGTGACTGTGTATAGATACATTGGATCACTGTTGTGCACCAGGAACTGACAGTGTTGTAGGTCAATTATACTTCAAAAAACAAACTCAGTAAAAAAGATCAGATTTGTGGTTACTAGAAGCAGGTCAGGGGAGGGGGAATTACATGAAGGTGGTCAAAAGGTGCAGCTTTATTTCTTAAATAGAATGTATCAGACATATTTGTCCCTTGTGGTTCCAAGAATCTGTGCATATACAGATTCTGTTACTTTGCATTAGCGGTGCTGTGTATTTTGATCTAAGCTGTGAGTTTCCTGTAGATAGTCATCCTCCCTTCTCAGAAACTGGCAGTGTCTTTATAGTAGCGTCTTGGTGAATGCTTATCTAAATGAGTTGAATTAAATAAGTGGATCAATTTCCCATCGATTGATACAATGGCATTGATACAAAAGGGGGCAAAGAGATGATGATTCCTCTTTATAAGCACCCTGCATAGGCAAAGTAGGAACATGCTTATGGGGCTAAATAATTCAGACTCCTGTTCCCATGTTGGTTTTGATTAGTGGGTGGCTCTACTACACCACTAGGTTTCACAAGTTGAACCTGTTCTGGTAAGATTAATTTAAGGAGAAATTGCCTTGAAACAATTCAGAAAAAAAAAATTGCAGCATATAAAGTAAACTGTGATTACACAGAAATGTGAGATTATGTCCAACTCGCTTTTACGGTGTGGGTTAAAAATGTGTTCTCATGTAATCAGTTTTGGTTTAAGGGTTTAAGAGGACATAAATATGACCCAGAGTGGAAATGAGAAGATGGAGCATTTTAAACAATAAGGCACTAAGTGAAATACCATGATACTCAATGACCTTCTTTATCTTGTCCAAATCCCACATACCCTTCAAGGTTTAGCTCTCCTTCTGCCCCCTCCTTCCTGAAATCTGTCCTCACCTCGTGATTGTAATTAACATTTCCCTTCTCTGAATGCCCAGAGCACCTTATCTTACCTTTCCCAAGGTATGTAACACTATACCTTGTTAACACTCATTTTTATGTGTCTCTTCTCCATACATATCACCTTGTATTATGCCCTAGGAGAGCAGAATCTATGTATCTTCATCTTTGTTTCCTCACACGAGTCTGACACTGGACCTTCTTGATACTGGGTTTTCAGTACATGATTGTTGAAAACGAATGACACAGCCATGACAAAGCAATGGGGTAATAAACAACTCCTTCCTAAGTTATGAGAGACAGATTTCTGCTTCATGAATGTGTAGCCATGCAGATCTAGAGATAGAAATGAACGTAGGTTTATTTTTGTTGTGTCTGTTTTTCCTTGGTCAAGGCGTCTAAGCCACCACACTGATTCCTTATGCACAGATGGAACTTTATCATGCATACAAGCCTCTGAAGGAAATAATTTTTGCTTAAACTTTGCCTTAGAAACTTCAAGGGAATTCAGAACAGGATTTCTTTAATGATCTGGCTATATTTTATTACCATTTGCCAAGCCGAAAAATGTTTGGCAGAACTTTTGGCTTCTGAGGTTTTGGATGCCTTCCAGTTAATCTGCCTCAGGATTTTGAAATACAAATAAATGAGTTCCAGTTCAAACTTTTTTTGAATCTAAGCTGCCAGTCCTTTATTTCCCTCCCATGTGAACATTTTGGTACAGAAATACCAACCAAGCAGAAAGAAGATAATCAGTCAACATGTTCAGAGTTATTAATGGCCTTGGTTTAGAAGAACAACGTGAGAATGAATGGTTTAAAACTTCATGTTTCTTAATCATAACTGGCTGTTGGCTCTTGGCATTTATTTTCCAGGATGTTTTCTCTAATTTGTATTTAGGAGAGGAGGACAAGGGTGTTCTTTGCCACTTTGATTCTGCCAGAAGGAAGATTCTGAATGTTCCTTTGTTAACCATTACACACTTACCTTTGTTTTACTTTTCTTGTCTGGGAGCCAAGTACTTTTCAAGTCACTCGACATTTTACTGAGGCATGCTAGTCACCGAATGTAATTATAAAGCAAAGTTTAACACACATTAAAGAGAAGCATGACTGGGAGTTTCAGGTGCCATGTACACCACCTTTAGTTTGGGTGAATGGCATTACTTCGATTATCTCCATAAATTTCAGAGCCAGTCCCTGGTGAGTTCTGAGGGAAACAAAAAAATTCTTTTTTATTAAAGGAAACACACACAGACAGTCCACACGTGTGCACATGCTCAGTAGTGCCACGTGGTCGTGGCATGAGTTCTTGGCTATGACACACCGTCCACATCTGGGGCAGCCTCATAACCTAGCAAGGATCTGGAGGGGAAGGGGCTAGGTAGGGAGGCACAACAACTCTTAATTTAAAGAAATCCCTCTTACTAAGCCTTCTATTAACATTTTTCTTTGATGATTATTATGAATTTTCACTAGAAATATAGCCCCACAATAAAATGTACAGTGTGGTAATGAAGGAAAATAATATAAACCCCCAAAATTTTCTCCAAAGTTTCAGATTGATTTTTTTTACCTTCACTTTGGTTATGGGAAAGACCAGTACTCCTTAGAGTACAATTCAAAGAAACTAGATTGAAAGAATCTTTCTCATGTTATAAAATTTTGAATTATGTTTTTCTAGCTTAAAAAACATTTTAGTCCATGTAGGAGGTTTTGATAGGAAAATGCATATTTTTAGTGTTTCATATGATCTTTGTACTTCTAAGGTGGCATTGAGCCTGTCTCCTCACCTGTTAAGCTCCCCTGACCTGTAAGCTATCCTCACAGGCTCATGGGAACCAAGCAGCTTAGTCCATCAGCCACACACCCAATCTGGGCGTGGGTGGCTGGGATAGGTAGGCAAGTGACCTGGTGCCTGGAAATGGCCCTGACCTCTGCACTCAGGCAGGTTCTGAAACAGCCACTCAGCTCTGGTTTCAAGGCATTCTTTTTGCTCTTTCGGAATACAGTGGGCCCTGAGACAACTGAAACAAACAGAAAAATTACTTTCAGGGAATTGTCATTCTCTCTTCTGCCTTCCTCCCTCCACCAGGGGCCTCCTTCCATTCCCTGTTCCTGGTTCTCCAGGGCGCTCCCCCATACCACGGTCCTGGGTGAGAGCCTTCTCTCTAGGACACGCGTGACTCTCGCTCTTCTCTCACCACCCTACCCCAGACTCCAGTCCGTTTCTAGTGCAGACTTAGTGATAGATGGTGACATCGTTGGTACGAAAATAGGAATAGCTAGCATGTGACATTCTTTCTATGTGTCACACCCTTTGTTAAGCCTGGTAGCTGATCTGTCTCATTTAATTACTCCCTTATAAGCTACATACAGTTTTTTATTCCAGTTTTATTCCTGAAGTGTAGGAGGCACAGAGAGCAAAACCCACCCAGGTATGACATGCGACCCCTGGATTTGAACTTTGGCCCTAATCCAGGTTTAGTAGCATTACAGTTGAAATCATATAGTGCTCAAGTTTGACACAATTTGAGCATTAAAAAAAAAAGATTATGAATGCATAAAACTCCACAAGTCTGTAACTACACTCAAAAAAAGGAAAATCTTCCAAAATAAAACTTATTTTCCACCATTGGAGGTGGTTATTTCAACCAGTTTCCTACTCTGATAATTGATAATTAAAAATAAATGCACGTTTTTCCAGAAAAAAACTGTGTTTTAGCGAAACCAAATAGTCCTGATTGACGAAGGAACACTTTTTCTTATAGAAGAATGCCAGCCCTGAATGTGAAAGGAATACTATGGTTGGAAATTCACCATTTTGCAGCCCTTGATGAAATGATAATGCAAGTAAGAATCTTCAATGGATACAGAAAACCACTGATTGAGGGTTTGATGGGGACTGTCATCACCTACTCCTGCAGATTGCTTGCTGATTGACAGGGCTCTGCAGTAGAAGTATCTGGCTGTCACCACCTTGACTCCATGAGTGCACTTCACCTCACTTTTGATGGAATCACTGAGCTTTGTGAAGATCCAGATATGGTGCAAGATGAAGTAGCAGTGTCACCTATGAAGTATTTCTCCCAACAGTGAACTTACTCATGCTTTAGCTATAACTTCTACCTCATAGGGTATACAGAAGCTAGAGGAACAACTTAACCACAAGAAAATAATCAAACAAAGGTGACAAATCTTTCTATAGACAGCTGGCCTGGACTTTTCAACAATAAGTGTCTTGGTATAACAAGAGGGGAGGAGATATTTTAGTTACATAATGAGCGAATGCTATCCATGATCCTTCAAAGGATACTGATTTGAACAAGTCAGCTGTAAAAAAAAAAAAAGGTAATTTTGGAACAATTTGGGAATTTTACTATGGTACTAAGGAATTACTAATAATTTTTGTCAGGTATGGTAATAGTGATGTGCTTATATAAGAAATTGTCCTTACTTAGAGATGCATGTGGAAGTATTAGGGAGTGAAATATTGTATGGGCAAATTATGTTAAAATATTTCAGCCCCCAAATTAAAGCAAATATGGTGAGTTCTGGTGGGTTTTACTAGTGTTCTGGGTTCACTACTCTTAGAATTTAAAAAATTTTTATAATTAAAAAATACGAAAATTTTTCAACAGAAAGTATCAGTCTTGAAGGAGAACCCTGGGCTCCAGTCCCAGCTCTCCCATTTAGTTGTTGAAGGGTTCGGTTAAGCCACTGCACTCTGTGCTTCAGTGTCTTCCTCAGCAAAATGACGATAATAACATTATCAGCTTTGTAGGATTGTTATGGGGATAAAATGAGTTAACTCAAGTAAAGTACTTAGAACAATGAATGGCATGTAGTAAGCTCTCAACAAATGTTAGCTGTAATTGCTTCATGTAGGAGGAGTCAGACAGAATTAGGTTTGAATCCTGGCTCTGTCTTTTATTAGCTATGCTGCCCTGGGCTGTTTGCTTAACCTTGCTGAAACTCAGTTTTCATTTTTAAAATGGAGGTATTAGGGTTATGGTAGGATTAATCACATAATTCATACACAGTTGACAGTGCATAGTAACCACTTAATAAATAATAGTTTGACTATTAGTACCATCACATTATTAGTGCTGGACTTTTTCAGAGGCCTCCACTGCCTTACCCCAATGCAATGGCTAATACTGGAATGTTCCGGCACTGTAGCTATACAGGTGGAAAGCTGACAGATTAGCAGGGGGAGTGTGGGGAAGGCCTTTTGGTCTCCACTCACCTTGAGACAAACATTGTGCCACATGGGTGCTGCCCACGAGGTATATGTAGGGACCTTGTATCAGGTAAGGATCTTGGCTTGCACAGGGTTGGGTGGATTATAAAGGGCAGGTGCAGGAGAAGATCTGGGCTTTTACATGGACACAGAATGTGAGGAAGATCCAGAAGAAAGAAAAGAAATGAGTTAACTGGGGAGTCTGGCTCTTGTTTGTTTCTACCTCAACCTCTCCTAGGAGTTTGAAATAGTCCATGAAAATGAATGCACTTTTCACAGCTATCATTTGCCATAGACATTTGCAGCCAACAGACTGATTTCTCTAGGTAGTCTGTGAGGCACTGGCCAGCAATACTGTTTCTTTTTCTGGAACTTTAAAAGCTCAGAGGATTTAGGGACTATAGAGTCTTACAAGGGCATGTCACCACAGAAGACAGTGTTTCTAATACTTGATTCTTATAGGTTGTATAGACTTTTGATGATCTCATTAGGGCAATAAATTTACAATTTTCTTTTATACGCTGAACCTCACTATTTTTCCTCTTCCCTCTGAGCAGCTATCTTTTCTTCCTACTTTAGATACCAAAGGAATTACAACCTACCTCTTTCCCCACGGTCAGGAAACATGTGTTCCTAGGAATTCATGTAAGATGGGAAGGCCTGAAAACAGATCGAAGCATGTGTCTAAGCAATGGGAAGTAAACAGTTAAGGGCAAACGAACTTGAAAAAAACTAATCAAATAGATTTTTTTATGGCTCCTGAGACAGAAATGCGTGTCCAAGGTCATCAGTATCTTTGTTTTCATCTCCCTGGGCACATGGCAACACTACAAGTTCTAGGTAAAGCTAAGCAGTGGTGTTCTGGCCAATCAAATGAGAAGCTGAGTAATATGTGCTGTCCTGGGAATGGCCCAAAAAAGCTGCCATGGGTGACTGTCTCTTTCTCTGCCTTTCTCATCAGCTGGCTTGAAAGAGGGGACTTTAAGGGCCAATAGGAGGATGGAACCACAAGTTGAAGGTGCCTGGGTTCATGAATGAGTTTGTTGAGCAGAATACCCCCCATCATCCCACACTGAGCTGTGTCGTGAGCAAGAAATATAATTTTATTAATTGTTTTTATTAAGCTGCTGTAATTTGAGAGTTGTTACAGAAGTTAGGCTACCTTGAATAATACAGTCCTTTGGACTTTCTTTTCAGCAGCTAAGTATGGCAGAGACATTATTTACTTCCTCACACACATATTTGTTGATATTTTTTATTATCAGCAACTTTTAAATTAGGGAAATAGAGAAGGTACATAAAGATACACGTTTTCTTGGCAGTCAGTTCCTTCCTACGTAAACAGTATGGTCAGGGCATTCACTATCTCATTTATTTTGCATGCAGACTCTGCGAAGATCCTGAGAGATAAGGAAACTGAGATTGGGAGAGGTTAAATTATGTGGACAAGATCACACAGCTAGGGTTTGCTTTGGATCCAGGATTGAAACTCACATTTTTTTTAAACCACAGAGTCTTTGTTATTTTCACTATAACGTGCTCTTTTTAAGAAAAGAGCAGTCAAGAAAGGGAGTATACACAGAGGGAGTGTATAATGCTTTCTAGAGAGGTAGCAAAACCTTGAAAAAAGTAACTGGGTGCCAGGTCATACTTCAGAAATTCTATGACAGATCATAAAACAAAAAACCAAAAAGATGAAAAAGAAAAAAATAAAAAAGAAAGAAAGAAAAGAGGATAATCGTGAATCCAGACCCACAAGATTGGGTTCCTAGGATTCTAGGTTCAAAACCTAATCCAAAATGGTTTTAATATGTCTAATATCAGTTATTTAGGTTGTACTTAAATTGTCTAATAGAAAGTCATTCTTTCCCAGAATGTCTGAGGTTATTGTACTCAGATTCCTTTTTACTTCAAGCTAATGGATCTAAACCCTTAAAGATGTGTATATTACTCAGTTTTCCAGACAAACAGAACTAATAGGAGACTGTCTGTCTATCTCAAGAGATACTTCTTTGAAGGATTGTGTGGCTGGCAGGTCTAAAATCTGCAGGGCAAACTGGCAAGCTGGAGTCCTAGGGGAGAGTTGATGTTTCTGCTTGAGTCTAAAGGCAGTTTGGAGGCAGAATTTCCTTTTTCCTGCAGGACCTTGGTCTTTTTCTCTTGAGACCTTTAACTGATTGGAAGAGGCTCACTCACATTATGGAGTGTAATCTGCTTTATTCAAACTCTACTAATTTAAATGTTAATCTTATCTTTAAACAAACAAAAAACCTTCACAGCAACATTCAGACTGATGTTTGACCAAATATCTGGGTGCTGTGGTCTAGCTAAGGTGGCACTGAGAATTGACCATCATAGGGTGCTAATTACAAACAAAATATCCCAATCTAGGTAGACCCTAACAAACTCCTTCTGGCTACTGGATTGGTGGTACTCTTTTTTTTCTCTTAAAAAAATTTTTTTTAAGTTATTTTTTCAATGTTTTTCTTTTTGGAGGGAGGTTAATTAGGTTTGTTTGTTTGTTTGTTTGTTTGTTTGTTTGTTTGTTTATTTATTTATTTATTTATTTATTTATTTATTTATTTATTTTTTCACTGAGCTAAGTGCATGCTGAGCAGGCACTCTACCACTAAGCTATACCTCCTCCGCGGCAGTACTGTTTCTGAATGGGATGACCCCACTGCTATCTGTCTGGTAGAAAGAAAAAGAATGGCTGCATCCTTGAAACCCACAATATGTGTTTAATGAGGCATTGACGCAAAACTCTAAAGTCAAAGAAATTTTGAGCGTCATCCAGCAGGTGAGCAGTAAACATCTTAGGCCGTAGAGCCTTGCCTCTCCCACCTGCACTGAGTATTGCTCCTTACCAGCAGCCCCCCTGCCTCTTTCCTGCCCCCAGACGCTTCTTAGCACCTACTGAACTCAGAGCTGCTGCACTTGTTTTCTGTTTTACTTTTGCTTTTTACTGAAGTGTAGTTGGTTTACAATGTCAGTTTCAGGCTGCTGCACTTGTTCAATGCTTACCTTTCCTCCGTGGGTTTTGGCCTCTCATCTCGTAGTTCAGTTGGAATGTACTTCTTTTTAAAAATCCAAATATGTCTCATCACGTCATGTCCCATTCTGGTATTCTTTCATTTGCGAGTCTTTTCTGCCATTTGTCACTCCTCTGGTGCTCATATCCCTTGTGGCGGCACTTACATCCCTGTACTACCCACGGATAATTGCTTCCATGGGAAATTGCCACATGTTGGCATGGTTTTCTTCTTGCATTACTGGGAATAAAAAAAAAAAATACACCACAAGCATATTTTAGAAAAGTTATAATAAAGAATTTAATTAACAGAAAATACCATATAACACATAAATTCATCATGAATTGGCTGTATCTCATATTGAGAGCCAGCCATATCTGAGAAAAACAAAACCCAATAAACCCCCTCCCCTCTGCAAAACAAAAACAAAAACAAAAACAAACAAACAAACCAAAATAAACCTTTCCACTCTCATATCTTCTTTTGTAATTTTATGGTTCAGGAGTCACAGCCCCACAGCTGTCACAAGACTTGCCTGAATGTGTTGATCTAAGATCCCTTTGGTGCCTCTGCATCAGAGTGTCTGCTGCACCCCTTCCTCCATTATATGCATCATATGCATACAGCAGGTCCCCTCTGAGGAAACTGAGGAACTCTGCTTTTTTTTTTTTTTTTGGTGGTTTGTTTTTAAGATGCCTCCAGCCAGCTACTTAACTTAAGGCTTATGCTAAGATGCTCTACCATTGCGTTACTGATAATCTTTTCTGTAAAATGTCATTGTTGGATACTTATTTGGACTTTTCCGAACATAAGTCAGTCTGTCTTTGCCAGTTCTAGAAGGTAGAGAAGGGACTTTATTTTGCTGATGGCCAAACCATCCTTTTCTCTGTTTTGTTCTCTGGACAGTGAATTATTTCCTATTTCCATCTGTAAAATGATGAACTTTTTCATTCTAAAGTCCAATATTATTTCCACAATGAGTTATAGATTTTTTGAAATTAGGAACTATGTTTCAAATTTGTGGACTATCTTCACAGAGCAGCATTAGGTACTCTCCAAATAGTTGTCTAGTGTTAGAGGCTCAATTCCTGTTTGTCCTGAAAGACTTTCTGCCAGATTAATAATTGGACAGCACCTATGTAAAGTATGTTAAAAAATGTTTTCTTTCAGAATGTTAAAGCACACATATCTGATTGAGGGATAGAATTTATGCAAAAGAGAAAATATCCATGAGAGAGAAAAAAATTTTTTTTTCTTCTAAAACGGGCGAAGTACTGAAGAGTCACTCAAAGGAAATGAATTCCACATACCTGGGACACCATTAGATACTCATTTAAAAAGTCTTTGAATAAAAAGTATGTTTCTGGAAACATATGGTTAACTGGATGACAACTAAAGTGACTGATCACTGGCTCACTGCTTGTTGGCTTCACAGGGCAGTTTTAGGTCAAAATCAGCGCAAAAAATAGGGTAGGGGGAATCCTTTCTAACTAGAACTATAAACATGTCAAGAGGTAAGCTTCAGTCAGAGGAGATATTAATATCCTAATTTTAAGAAAAAGCAACTAGTACTTCAAGACTTTTAAACAGTTGTCCATAATTTCATAACAAGTGAGTACGAAAGGATGCTATTCCCAGCTCTTCTTTTTCCCAGTGCAGTGTTTGTTCTCCTATTCTGGGCTCAGTGGAGAACAGCTCAAGCTCATCCTCACCTCTCCTGAGCACATTACCTGTGGACCAGTGTTTATTAGAGTTTTCAGCAATAATCGAGATGTCTCTACAGAGGATCTGGGGCAGTGGGAACAATGAAAATCACCTCACAGAAGGAAAAGAAAAGCCAAGTGGAAGAGGAGGAAGAACAAATGGGGAGAAGAGAAAAGACACACAGATGAAACGTCTATTTATCTGGAATGCCTGGAAATGTTTATCTTGGTTAACAGAAAGCTACCCTTCATCTCATTCATGGTCAAAACATTTAAAAAAATACCATGTGATAGTAAAACTGATCATCCTTTATTCTGTATGATGATCAAAGTCTTATTTTAAATTCTGATTGTTATTGTGAATCCTTAAAAAAATCTGGTCCTATTGAGTCTGTAAACAAATTTTACTATATCCACAATGTACCAAGGACAGTTACTTCTGATGCCATCTGTTGTCCTGAACTGTCATGTCCTCCCACCCCGCTGACTCCAATTTATTCAACAGAAAGAAAACATTTCAAAGAAAGAGGAAGCAGGAAATTCCAATGGATCAGTAACAGCTGGAGTGCTAACCTGTCATTGGGGTGGAAAAAATGCTGTTTTTGACACATCTTTTCCTTGTCCTTGACACAAATTAGGTAACTCCCTGACATACTGTCTCTTCATGAAATTGGTGGGGGTGTGATAAATGTCTATGTGTTACATAAAGATATTCATAACAAAGAGTTATGATATGAAAAATGTCCTTTTCTCACGATGGAAAGAATAACTCATGTTCTACATAATTTGTACCTGCATATTTTGTTGTAAATCCTGGTTTGCTCAATAAGCTGAAGTTCATTTCTTCACCGTGAATCTTGATTGCAACACTGATGAATGAAAAGGATCAACTAGGAGTAAATGTACTTTATATGTAATAGTTATGCAGGTCCACCTCAGTAGGTCTGTTTTAAATCGGTCACTTTAAATAAATCAATTGTTTTTTTCCTCCCCAAAATAATTTTGGAATTCTGATACTTAGTGTAAAACTCTAAGGAACTTCATATTCCTGTGTTTCCTCAAGGATATCCCAGACATATGGATAATATTCTTATTTTGATCATTTAAAAATATATATTTGATATTCATTCAAAAATATTTGATTTCTTATTTTGATAACTGGATTATGGTGATATAAGATGTTAACATTAGAAGATAGGTGAAGGGAATGAAAAGTTAAAAAGAAAAAAAAATTATTGAACTCCTACCATGTGCTGAGAATGGTGTGAGGCACTTGGTACACAGTTGTGATTAAGCAAGCAGAATCCATTATTGCCCCCTCTCCTCAGTTTAGAAGTTATCATTTAGTCATACCAAAGCTTTTTTTCCACTGCAATTGTGTCTTATTCTCTTCTAGAAAACCTCAGTTTTCTTACTTACTGAGCCCATATACACTGAGTTAAACACTTTTATTTTAAAAGAGATTTTAAATATTTTATTTATGTATTATTATACTATTTAACTATTTTACTTTGGCAGGGGGTTGGTGGTGGTGGTGAGTAGGTAGTTAGGTTTGTTTCTTTTTAGAGGAGGTCCTAGGGATTGAACCCAAGACCTTGTGTATGTTAAGCATGTACTCTAGCTTTTGAGCTATACCCTCTCCCACCCTGAGTTAAGCACTTATTCCTAAGTGTTTTCCATGTTTCATTGCTTTAGTCTTACAGTACACCTACAGAGTAAATACTATTACCCATGACTTACATATGAGGAAACTGGGGTGAAAATAAACTAAATGAGCTGCCCTATAATACAGTGGCTGAACTGGGACTTTCACTTGGGTTTGCCTAAATCCTCTGGGTGTTGTGGTCTCACCTCACAGTCCTCCACTGATAAGAATCACCTCTGTGCCAAGTCCTTTCGGACCTCAATCCTTTTCCTCGTAGCCGCATTCTTGTAACGTTTGTTTCATACCAGCAAACTGCTCTTCTACTTCTTAACCATGTTTTACATAGCAGAATCACAAACTGGACGTAAGTTTCTTAATCGTGTTTTGGCCAATGCAGAGGGGTTTATGAGAATGGACACAGATCTAACATTAAGATTAGACAATACCAGTGCTTCCTGATGGAAATCATATGTAGATAACAAAGACTGTGCCAGTGAAGTGTCTACTTTTTTGAAAGTATCTTTACTTTTTTTGAAACTTCCAACATCCCTTGATGACTTTTTCTCAACCTAGGCTTATGTTTCCCGCTACCATTTAAAGTCAGAAAATAAACAAATCCTTGAATAATATTCCTTATCAGATATAAATTTAACTTCTTAACTTTAATATGCAAAGGTCAGACCTATGGCTACCTAGGCTGTCTGGGCTGCAGAGTACCTTGGTTCTTTTCATTTCAACAAAATGGACATCTTAGGATACACGGGGACAGAGAGAAGACAAGGCACTTTATTTCCCGAAGAACACAGAGTTCTAATATTACTCATAGTCTCTCAGTCTCTGTGTGAAGGTGGGCATTCTAAGGCTCCTGGGCCCTGGAGTGGTTTTTGCTCCCTTAGTGACTTGGGCAGTTACCGCCAGAAGAGGTGCCTGTGGTGGGTACAGTCCAGTGTCTGTTCCCAGCAGGACTGTGGGCAGATTTCTTTCTGGACTCAGTATTAAGCAAGGCTGTGGTTCTTCCAGTAGGTAGCTTGCTTCTTTCAAAGATACTGCAAATATTTTCTCCTTTTGCTTGGCCTCTAAGAAGCTTAGTTCCAAGTTTAAGTCTCTACCATGTTGTCCTCTACTTGGTTCAGGCTTCATTTACTTTCCCATCCTTATTTTTCATTAATCTGGATTTCTTTTATTGTTTTAGATGCTTTTATACTTTATGCATCTCTGAAAGCAACTTCAAATCCCTTTGAGAATGAGGCTGAATGTAAATAATCAATACTATTAATACGTAACATTTGAACAGCTTTATTCTTTTCTGTTGAATGAAGTAATCTACTGTGTTTACTTCCCTCCAAATAATTCAATGAAATAATAATTCAATGAAAGGTTTTGTTGTCTGGACAGAGCCAGGGCCCACCATGGTAAAATCTGACTTCAGTGATCCTTGTAAAAATTTTGCAGGTTACTTCTGCATCCGTGGAGCAGAACATATAATTATATTGGACATTTTTATAGTTCTTGATACCTGGTGTCTCATTCTAAAGAACTTAATAAATTCTGACTGCCACCAACAATGAATGAGGTGGCCAGAATTGTTGCATCTTTGCCAGAACTGGGATATATGACTACTTTTTTCTACATTAACAATCCATCCCTTTCATTTCTAAGATTGGTTTCTCAAATTAGGGACCATGAATTTCTGGGTGACTTCATAGATCCTGAAAAGTTGGTTTCAGAAAATGATTTTGCTGGAAAAGAGGCATCAGGTCACTGTTCTGAAATCAGTCTTTAGCTATACAATTTAAATGTAGAGATCCTGATTAAGAAATAAGAATAACATTTAAAGAGGTGAAAATGTATGCTAACAAGAAGGCTAAGGAGGGCTAATCCCTTCCAGTTAGGAGAGAAGAAGGCTGAGGGCTAGCGTATGATAAAACCTTATGAAAGGCATTTCATACTGGTTTATTGGATGGATTAATGAATTTACTGATCAACTAATTTGTTATTAAAGAACAAACTTTTAAAAGTATCTATTTATTTTAGGTAAAAATAGGTAAGACCAGGTGGATCTTGTTTTGTACACACTGCATTAACATTTTTATGTCTGGCTGCTTTCAATGGAAAAGTCAGAGTACCATAATATAGGGCCATAACATTTCAAACCTTTAGGTTTTTAAAGGAAAACTTAATTCATATGTTCTAAATTTGCACTTAAGTCATTGAAATGTGGCACAGTAAAGACTGCTTGATGTCTAAAGAAACTTCTAGATTTTTCTGTAAATAATCATGTTTGTCAGTTTTTGTCAAGAGTAAAATGAATTAGGAAACCAGAAGGCTTTGCAGAGTGGAATCAAGCTGTTTGAATAGGTTCTACATTTGAAATAGTTAACTCTTTCATTTTAATCAAGATACAACTCTGAAAATAGAAATAGAGGATATTTAAAACATGGAAAGCACAAAGTTAGTGAAAGAGTCCATTTCTGAAGCCAATATTTTCCTTATGTCATCACTTATTAATAAAAACAATGCATCTCCTTATTATTCTTTCTTCTCTATTTTCCCACAGAAAGACTGTACTTATGAAAAGGTTGGTTCAGCTAGCTGAACACATCCTTATTGCCAAAGAGAAGTTGTACCTGGTAGAGGAGACAAACAAGGGTCAGCACATTATGAATAAGTGTATTACGTGCTTGAGCATTGTACTAGAGCTTCAGAGTGCTACGGGATATGCACAGTGAAAACATTAATTGGCAGAGAACAGATTGTGGGAAGTTTGACGAAAGAGATGTAGGCATTAATTTTAACACCTTAGCTAATAGCTGCACACATGATTTTACTGTTTGCTAGGTGAACCCGGAAGATGAAATAATATGGACTGTGAAGTTTGGGCTTCTCTTGCCTGGAAGAGGCCATGGAATGAAGACATGTGCCTCTGGCACGTGGTAAGAGGGATTAGGACAAGCAGAGTGGGGACAAAGAGGAGATAAGAGAATGGTAAAGGCAGGTAATAAAAGAAGAATATATCTGTGCTTTTGTTCCAAACTTTCTGTCACCAGTAATAAATTGCCCCACCACCCACCTGGAATCCTCTCCAACCCATTCCTTCAAGGTTAAGTTCAAAGCTTGCCTATTCTGTGAAGGCTTCTCTTACCCTCCAGGCAGAATTTTCTCCTCTCTCCTTGGAGGTTTTATTAGCACTGTAGGTTTTAAATGAAGAAGATCAAAAGCATCCAAATCTTGGAATTATGCCAAAAGGATTTTAAAAATTAACATGAGTTTTTTTCAAATATAGTATTATAATAACTGAAGACTCATTTTGCTAGAATTCCCAGCACACAATGGTGGTGATCCTGTGGTCTGCCATAACTGCTTGGTGATGGAGGGGGTGGGGTGGAACCCTCAACATGGCCTTGGCCGTCTTCCAGGTGATGCATGAGTTAGAAAGAGTCTTGGTCGTTCTCAATCACAGTGCTCCTTTGGAATTAAGGTGTCTAAACTCATTAAGCCAGAACAGATTAACTCCTAGATATGCCATTAAAACATCTTCTACAATGTTCTCGTTCAGCTTTTATTCTGTCATAGCACTTATCACATTGTTTAAAGTGAGGTCCAGAATAGTTACATCTTGTACGTGTTTAAGTTATGCATTTTGACCTGTAAACCAATGAGGAAGGGAGGAGTTGCTGGGAAGAAAGTGAGGAGAGAAAGCAGATGAAAAGACCATGAAAGAGGGAAAGCAAGAAAAAGGTGACAACTCTACTGGAAAAGTGTGTGCCTTTTGAAACGGGGAGTGGGTTTAAGTTGGGAGACATGAATCTCATGCTGCGTTAGCTGATCTCAGTTTCTTAAGCTTTTGTTGGTGGGTATCTCTCTGAGCTGGAGAAGCATCTAGTATTTAAATATTTATTTTTCACATACTATCAGCCTGAATGCAGGACAAGGAACTGCTCCATTAGGGACCTGATCAAAGAATAATCACTGCTAACACTGGAGGAAAACCCAGCCCTTTCTTAAAGGATTTTCAAAAGAAAATTTGCCGAGGATTTGTTTCAGTTTTTGTCTTAAGAGCTGACTCTAGAAAACGACCCCAAGTCAAATGCAGTTCCTCTGGACTCTATTAGATGGTGAGCACTTCAAAGGCAGGGACCAGGACTAGTTACTGGCCATTTTTGTGTTCTGTGCTCCTAGCACATAGAAGTCTTAATTAACACTGGCTGGATTAACAAGATCATCTCTTCTGCAGCTTCAGAACAGCTCTCCTACCCACCCTGCCCTCTCTTAACTTATGATAGATATTGGCCCAAATTACCTTCTATTTGTGCTCTCTGAGTGGGCAATTTGCTTCCTTTAGACTTGTCCAGGGGAAACAGTTAACTCCTTACAACCAGTGTCTTAGAGAAGTGCAGTTGGATATGCTGCTTGCTTTGACCACACCTTCTGCTCCTCTCCTAATTGATTTAGTAAGAATGCCAAGCTGCTCTAGAAAGAAGCGGCGTCCACAGCCTTTTCTTCCAGACAGGCGGGGAGGGCAGGAGTAACAAGGCAGGAGGATGAATTTGGAAGGACGATGGAGCCTCTGCTTATTTTAACCCCTCTTGGATCTCAGCTGAAATGAAGCTGTTGTCTGGGGCATGGAAGGGGTTAACTGGCTTTCTCCTCATCCTCCCTCCCTACTCAAGGTGAGGTGACTGTTGCCTTGGGTGCAGCCTCAGCCTGGGAGAGCTTGTGTGCTCCTGCTTCACTGTTTGGAAGCTGAAAACAGAGCTGGAACAGAGAGAAGCAAATTGTTTCCCGGGTGCATGTTCAGTAGAGCACTGCTTAAGTCACTCCCGGCCTCCCGGAATCGTTTCTGAAACGAGGTGGGGCTGAAGTAATTAGGTAAATAAATGAAATCACAGAAAATCGAGAGGAGAGAAAACTGTTTCTCCTCACTATACAAGTTACTTTCGGACAGCTCATTTACTAAATGCCAGGCAGCCAGCTCCTTTTTAGCCTCCTTCCTCTGTGGTCAGCTCAGCTCCTCAGTGGGGTGTGGGGAACTGGGTATCAGGCTCTCTACAGGGGTGATTCTGGCTCAGCGGTTTGCAGAGCCCAGCCCCCTCCACGGCTTCCCGTCCCCCGCCCACCACCACTGAGACCACCCCTTCAGCCGGGCAACCTATCGGTGGGCGCTGCGACAGGAACTCAGACAACTGCTGACAAACATCCACTCCGGATTTGTCTGGAGCTGCAGTTGTGGGAGGCTCTTTGGCCTAGCAGCATCCATCAGAGATATTTTCAGAAACCAACCTAATACAAAAGATTCCCACTGCAATATTAACAGGCAGCCTCTGTACATCTTGCATTTGAGAACCGTACTTAATACCTAGATGGCAACGGCTCAAGTTGTCAGATCCAGTAAAAGCCAGAGAAAGAGCAGCATAATATTTACAGGCTGAATGGTTTTGAAACAGGAAATGCTTCCGGCATAAAAAGAGATGAAATTTATGCTAACAGTCAAAATCACTTCAAATCTGGGTTATTAAAACCAGTATTGTATTTTTCAAAAGCCACATGAACCCAGGCAACAGACTTTAAGAAGACCAAGTAATTCTAAAGGACATTAGACAAAAAGAGCAATTTAACTGTAAATTAGCAAGATGGTAATGAACAGGGATTGCTCATTTCCTCTCTGTACTTTTTTTTATGGTGGTTGGGGGATAAAAGCTTTCTTACATGAGGGAAAAATAGCAGGCTCAGTGTATGGAAAATTCAAGTGATGGTCATAAATACATATGCCACTCTGTATTTTAATTGGAAAGCATAATCTTCATAGGAAATGAAGCAAAAGGTTAGGGTTCTTTCAGCTACTAGTTAGATTTTTTAGAAAATTTTCCATAATTCAGTCTTTTATTTTTCTTATTGGGTTTCATGTATCTATAAAAAACCACAACTAAATGAATAGTCTTATACCAGCACCTGCTTCCATGCACATTTATTGTGCAAGGTCAGAAACCCCTAAGTGTAAGAACTCTGTAGGACTGAGTAAGAGGGATGACTCTAGACCCCAACACACTGACAAAGCAGTAAGGAGCATTTTGATTTGGTTTTAAACATGTATTCCATTTGTTCAAATGGACAAGAATCCCCTCCCAATTTGAACATTTCTATAATTTTTTTTTTTTTTTTGCCTTGGGAGAATTTTCAGAGGTAAAAATGGAGGAAGGAAGTGGCCAAAAGGAAAAGACAGATGTTTGCCTTCCTTCTGCCTCAGATATAAATATTCTGTGCTGTCTTTTTCTTGGATGTCAGAAGTGAGGATGTACAAGTCTGCCCAGTGCTTGTTCACTTTATGTCACCATTGCAAGATAAAGAAAAGAGACCTGTTATTAAAAAAAAAAAAAACACCTCCCCCAACAATCAGACTGAAAATCCAGCAACGACTAGGTATAGTGAAGAATTACACTAAATTATTTACTGCTCAGAATGTCCAAGTATAATTTTCAAAAAGTTAAAACATGACTTTCATACAAATATAGGAAATGAACACATGCCAAGGATATTATCCAACTCATCAATTAATGAGGAAAACAATAAAATAAAAAAGCTGGTTCAAAGAGCATTTGAGGAGCTGGTTGTTTATAAGGTGATGTAATGAAGGAATGTTACGTTAGATTGCTGTGTTAGAAACAAACTGTTAAGCAGCAGCAGTACAAGGAACCTGAACATTTGAGGTTGTTTTTTTCTCTCAGAAAACACTGCTTCTGTACCAGACATAGATCTACAAGATAACATGTAACTTCACAGGACCTGAGCCTTTAATTTATATTTTAAGTTTTCAAGTCAAACAATAGTTGGTTATTTTAGAAAATTAAATGATCCTTGAGCAAACAGGTCTGTTAAACACTGTTTCAGTGTGACTTTGAAACAGTGTGCACTCATCCTCTTGTCCTTGTTTACAAGTTGTGGGTAACTTTTTTTAACAAGTGACATAAGGAATTCTGAATTTACCACCTAATCATCTGTTACAATTTTCTTGACAGCATGGTGCTTGGTAAAAATGAAATTTTAATCAAGTATCTGTCAACCTTTTGTTACTCCCTTGATTCTTTCAATATTGGTAGTTGGTGCCTGTGTACTTTGCCGCTCATAAATTAGGCTCACTGATTGTTTCAGCTCTGAGCAGCCTGCTTGCTGAGCTGGAGGAACCATCAGTGACAGTGAGAACCTATTCTGCTATGGTATGCAACGGTGCTAGGAGATTGTGACGTAAGCTTCCTTCTCCTCCACCTCCCTTCTCCTCCACCTCCCCGCCCCCTGCCGCTTACACACACACACACACACACACACACACACACACACACACCCCTCACCTAATGGGAGTGATGAGTCTAGACAATTTCATAAGGACAGGGAAAGCGCAAATCCTCCGAGAAGAAGCTAACCTTCCTTTGGGTTTCTTGATTAGCTAAGCAATAGAACTACAGACTCCTTGCACTGGACAGGACCTTAGAGGTTGACTATACCCACTTCCCTGTCAAAGCAGGAGTCCCCAGAACAGCCTTCTCCTGTGATCTTTGTAAATACAAATTCAATCCTGTCACTCTCATGTTAACATCAGTCAGTGGCTCCCCACTGCCCTCAGGATACAGTCCAAATTCCTAACATGACTTACAGTCTGTCCCCTTTTCTCTCTCTCCACCCTCAAACCTCTACACTCTTCTCTTGCACCTTTTCCTTTTAGTATATGAATTTGCTTTAGTTTTTCAGATGTGTCTTGTCCTCATTAACCTCTGTGCACAGGCTGTGTCTTCTCTCTGGGTAATTCATAGTCTGCAGGCTTAATCTGAAGAAGAACTTGTAAATTGCACCCAAAGGTTCTTATTTGCCTCTGAGCATTAATATTCAATACCTTTTTGTCCCTGAGCTGGAACTAGTTGTGAGACAGAAGAATAGAATTGGTAGATCAGGAGATTACAGGATTGACAGAAATGTAGGGCACTGAGATTTTGGCCAGCATCTGATGAAGTTCCTCATCACATCTTTGAGAACAACGTGGAGGGAAGCAGGCGCTGAGTGAGATCTGTAACTGGTAGAATACAGAACTTCAAGGGGGCATGAGTTGTCAGTAGCATGCTTGAGGGAGGGCTTTGTCATTGCCCTTTGCTGGTCATTATTTTCATAAATGTTTTCGAGGTGGACCTCAATGGCAGGCTGATGAAATTATCAAATGGACTCAAGTTGGAAGAAGTTAATATTTTAGGTGAAGATTAGTTGACAAAATGTTCCTGACATATTGCAATGATGGGTTATATCTAACCAGACACATTTTAAGTGGATAATCACAGTGAAACAGTGCAGAGACAGGATAAGGTGGGGATAGGGAAGGAGATTTGGAACAGATGTTTGTTGAGTCTAGTTGAGGGTAGGTTTCACGTGAGTCCCCAGCGGGACATGACTTGCAAAAAATAGTTAAGATTTCTTGGCTGAATTAATGAAAGCATAGTATTTATATCAACGTCAGTTTTAGTGTCATTTTTTCCTCCTGACTTGCTCAACTCAGAGATGGGAATCTCTGTTTGGATTCAGGTATTATATCTCAGGATGCTGGAAAACTGGAGTGTTTTCAGAGGAACGCACATCAGATGGAGAGGAGATGGAGAGCTTTGTGGGAGAATTGGGGGAAGACATCTCCATTATTTAGCTTGGGAACAAGAATGCGAATATAATAATTGTTTTCAACTATGTGGAGGGCTAGTACATGGATGAAGAATTTATTTTATTTTGTATGGCTGTACAGGCAGAGCTAGGACCAATGAGGGAAAGCGGTAGTTAGAGAAAGTGGCTTAATATAGCTCCCTTCTGACAGAGAGAGCATCACAAAACCAAGCTGCCTGGGAAGCTATGACTTCCTCATCACTGAAAATATTCAGAGGCCAGAGAACCAGTGACCCATTGGCAATGTGGAAGGCTTCCAGTATTAGGGAGAAGGTGTTGGGCTATCACACTTTAATATTCTTTCAACTTGTACATAATTACTGTCTTCTTATTAAGGCTTATATTTTACATAGCACACACACTTAAATAAATATGTATAAGGAGCAGCTTTCTCAATAGCTCCTTATATAACTGATGTGGTGTAATGGGAAAAGTCTGTGTTCTGCGAACAAATTGGCATGACACTGTCTGGCTGTATGAGCTTAAGCAAATCATGTAATTTCTCTGAATCCCTATTTTGTAAACGGAAAGGACTGATACTTCTAGCTGAGATAAAGCAATTGCAAACATGAATATAGATTGAAAGTATAAATAATGTTGTGAAATAAGCTAAGAGAAAACAAATGATCAGACAGTGAGGGTCACAGATTCAGATGAAGGCTGGGTCACTGTGAGCTGGGTAAATGACAGCAGTTAGTGCAGTGTTTGCTGTGTGCTAGGTACTGTTCAGTGCTGTTACATTCATTAGCTTATTTTACCCTTGCCAGAACCCCGTGAGGAGACCTAGCCACAGAGGAGGTAAGTGGCTTCCAAGGCCCCAGGGCCACAGCCAAGTCGGGAAGTGCGCCCAGGCGGTCTGGCTGCAGAGTCTGTATGCTTATTTGGTTTACTGCCTGTGAAGGAGGCGTCACAGATGAGCAGTGTTTGACCCACAACGTGGTTGCAGTTGAGGCTAAAATCCATCCTACTGGGAGTTCTGGAGGTGAAATGGCCCTTTAGAACTGTCCCAGATTTCAAGAAGGGGGCTGGCCTTTGTATCCCCACTCAACCCAAGTTTACCCCTGGGGACCAGAAACAGTGGCTGGCTGATAGGCATGTAGTAGAGGGCAGTTTCTAGTGAGGAAAGCAGCTGGGAGAGTAAAACAGCCCATCTTGCCAGCGTCTGGGGCACTGGTGTGTGGGTGACAAGGCATCTGGGCAGAGCACCACAGCGTCCACTACAGCTGGCGTGGACCAGGCGCGATGAGGATGGCGGTGGTGACGATGGTGACTGTTACTCACCAAGGCTTTCTGGTGTGGCAGGCTCTGTTCTATGTATCTTATTCACATTAACTCATTTAATCCTTGTAATACTCCTATAAGGAAGGTTCTTCTGTTTTTCTTTGGAGGTAAAGTCACTGAAGCACAAAAAGATTTAATAGTCAGGGCATGATCATTCAGCCATTAAGTGCCAAAACGAGAATTTTTTTTTAAAGCGCCTAGTCTAGTAAAATTACGTCTAGTACGTAATTTTACGTCTAGTAAAATTCAATCCTTTTGGTGGACATTTATATTAATTTTGACAAATGACAAGTGATATGTAGGTACAGAATAGTTCCATCGCTAGCCCCCTGTAAATTCTTCAGGCCCTTTCTAGTCAGCTATTACTGTTGGCCTCATGTCTAGCAACAACTGATCTGTTTTTGCTCCTATAAACTTGCCTCTATTAGAAATTGTTATTGATTATTCATTTGTAACAAACGCAGTGTTTATGCAATCTGTATCCTCTGCCCCAGAACCATGAGTGATCACCTCCCTTTTCAGCCACTTCTATAACTCCTTTTTTTTTAATGGGATGGGGTGGGTGTGCCTCCTCTGGAACTCTTGACTGTTTTCGGTCATGGAAAACTGTGGAAGCCATGACTTTGGGGACTGTCCTGGGGCTCTGCTGCCTATTTTCTTCCATCAGCCCTTTGAAAACTACAGCTTGGCATCACTGTTGAACATGGGGCTTTTCTGTGAACTATGACATGTCTGAAGCATATTGTGGGAAGCCAGGAAATCTCAGAGCCTCCTCTGTTCTGAGATCCCCACTCTCACCTGCGATCTCTGATGTGGACACAACTGTGGTCCCACAGTTTCAACCCAGAGAGGGGGCAGTGTGCCAGGCCACTCTTCAGGTCCTCACAGCACATGAGCCCTTGGGACTTATGTCTTAAGCAAGTGGTGGGAAGACTGGCCTTTGGACGTCCAGCTCCCTCTTGAAGTCTTCCTGTTCTTATGAATGCTTGTTCTCAGTCCTCCAGGATTTAGCTTTTGATACTCAAGCCAAATCGTCACAATCTCCAAAAGGTTTTTTTTGTTTGTTTGTTTGTTTGGGTATTTTGTTTTGTTTTGTTTTTTGTTTTTTGCCTTAGGTGCTTGCCTGTGCTAGTGTCATGAATCCACTTTGGAAAAAACACTGTTTTCCCAGAGAAGCCCCACTTACCCACTACAGACCACGGGGGTGGGAGAAGGATTACTGAGAAGGCATATACAAATGTTGTCATTGTCTTGGGTGGGAGAGGATGTGGTAAGGTTAGCATTGGAATTGGGGTGGAGGTGGGAGGCGTCGGGACTGCTGTTGTGCCTTAGAGCTTGACAAACCTTCTGGGATTCTGACAGAGCCTTGCCTCTCCCTGGGACCTCACTTTCTATCATTGCTTACCAATGTCTTTCATTGTGTGGTATGTTCTTAAATATGCCATCCTGTATCAAGAGATTGATCAAGGGTCATTGTTCCCTACACTTCAGGGCACTCATTCTTTTCTCCTACCCTTAACAAATACAAGGACCATATCTGTCTCACTTAGCATATGTCTCCAAATATAGCACAGTGAGTCACGTGGTAGGTGCTCTGGAAATATTTATTATAGGAATGATTGTGGATGATGAGAATGATAAGCTAGCTTTGGCTTTGGGGAAAAAAAGTTATATCCAGGAAAATTAAGGAAGTGATGCTATTATGACTCAAAGGAAGGATGACTTTAGGTTAGGAGAAGGGAAAGGAAGAGGAGAAATAGTTTCTACTTGAGAGGCTCATACTTTGAAACCCAGGATGGCCCGGAGTATTCAATTATGTTTCCTTGGGGCTGAGCAGTTTCTGGGGTCTAATGGCTAGAGCTTTGCCACTGCCTTCCACTTTCAGCCCTTCTGCAATAAGATACAAAGTCCTGGTGAATGTATGGGTCATTGAGCAGAAGCTTTGTGAGCTACCCAGTCCTGGCACCAGCAGCATTCACAATACCATCAAGCTGGAGGTTAGATCAGGGTCTGTAGAATGGCCTTCCTTAAGCCAAGGGCCAGCTTCCCCAAACAAGTCTCCTTTACAGAGGCCACACACCTCAGCCTAAAGTCACCTGGTTTCACTCTACAGACAGAGGCACAGAAGAAGGAAACAATTCCAAACAAGGAGTTTATTTTCCCAAAGTAAAGAGTTTTTTTTTTTAATTTCTCTCACTGACTTTCTCATTATTTTCTACTCTTTTAAAAGTAATAATAATCATAGAGCTGAAATGTCTGCTTGGTCAATTTCAAATCAGTTACATGACATTTTAGGCTACTTTCTACACCAGAGGAATAAAGACAAATTCAGTGCAAATTATTTTAAATTCTGTAGTAGTCTTCTTACATTGTCTCTCTACTTCTTGGTTTTCGAAAACTATGGTAACTTATCGGCTACGGTAACTTATTGGCTACGGTGTCTTAACAATTGTATGTAAGATTTTGTGTTCCCTTAAAAAAAGACATCTTGTGTAATTAAATTTTCAGTCAGTAAATAATAGGGCATGAGCCACTGGTCAGTGCCAGATTGGGCAAACACTGGAAATTCGGCCTAGTTTTTAAATGTTTTATCTACTTGAGATATTTTAAAATGTTCATCTAATTTTTTGATTACATAAGCAAAAATATTTTGCAATGTGCCATTTTTACTTATTTACAACAAAGTTGTCAAAACTAATTTTTCTGTTTCATGGTTATGTGGGGAAAATGTGTTACTCTTTAAGATCACTGGCATTTAAAATGTTAGCTTGTAATTTTACATGTCTAAGAGTTGCCATAGTTTGGTAAAAACCTTTGTGAATATTAAACATTCAAGAAAGTATGGTTAACAATATGTTTCCTCATTATAATAAAATACAGTTATGAAATTAATGCTATTCTAATTTGGAGCTAAATTTGATAGAAAACACACACTCAAACCTTCTCAAATGTTTGTTGAACTCTAGCTATGAGCAAGGCTGAGCTCTGTAGAGAGGAAGACAATTAACCAGGTCCATATCCTGCTCTCAATTAATGTACAGTTTAGAGGGAAGATAAGGCAGAAAAGTAACTCTAATCAAAAGCAAGGTGGGACTTCGCAAATACCCTAAGGAATTTGGAAAAGGCATGTACCACTTATAGCCAGAGATAAAAGAAGAATCTGGAAGGAGCTGGTGGCCTTCCAGTTATTTCTGGAAGGAAGATATGTGAAGGGAATCTTTCTTGAGAAAACAGTGTGTGAAATATGTTATTTAGAGACTGCTTCTTTCACTTATATTTGGAGTGAAAGACTTCAGGCTTGGCCCAGGGACTTAACCAAAGATAAATCCATTCCAGCCACAAAACCTTGGACATCTTGTCCCATTCTGACCTGAGGGTATTTACGATTGCAGTACCCTCTGTCTGGAGTGCCTTCCCCCAGTATCTGCATGGCTGGTTCCCTCACCTCTGTAAGTCTCAAACCTGTGACTGTCCTACTCAGCATCTTAGCTGTTGCTCTGCTTTGTCTCCTCCGTGCTTATTTCCACATAATATGCTATATTACTCTTACCTATTTTGTCTGCTTCCCCTCACTAAAGCGTATGCTCAGGAAGGCATGGATTTTTTTTAATGTTTCCTACCCCCAAACCCTATAACAGTGCATTGTACATAGTGTGCATTCAGTAGCTATTTGTGGCATGGTTGAGTGGAAGAACAGATATGGAGAAACAAAGTGGTTCCAAACAGTTTCCTTTAGAAAATTATTTTAGATGACAACACAGTACTAAGGTGAGTATGCATGCTCTTTCCTGTGGGAGGCAGCTTTTGTGTGAAGTGAGTCAGCATCTGATGGCTATTGTGATCGCTTGGGTAACCTTGGACAAGTCGCCTGATCCTTTTTTGCCTCAGTTTCCGCATCTGTAAAATAGGACAGTAAAGTCTCTCCCTCATAGGATTATTAAACAAGTTAACATATTTACACGTATCTGGCATATCGTCATTGTTATGTAAGTGTTTACTATGATTATTTACTTTCCTTTTATAGATTCGAGTTTGGCTTTGCCATACAATCTCTCTCTCAAAAGACTCTGAGGACAGACCAGATACTTTGGGACTTTCCTTCCTCTCTTTCTTTCTTTCTTTCTTTCTTTCTTTCTTTGAGTTATACTTAGTTTACAATGTTGTGTCAAATTCTAGTGTAGAGCACAGTTTTTCAGTTATACATGAACATACATATATTCATTGTCACATTCTTTTTCACTGTGAGCTACTACAAGATCTTGTATATATTTCCCTGTGCTATACAGTATAATCTCGTTTATCTATTCTACATATGCCTGTCAGTATCTACAAATTTCAAACTCCCAGTCTGTCCCTTCCCACCCACCCCCTTGGCAACCACAAGTTTGTATTCTATGTCTATGAGTCTGCTTCTGTTTTGTATTTATGTTCTTTTGTCTTTTTCTAGGGCTTTTCTTTGAACACAGTTTCACTGTGACCTTCTGCATGGACTATGCCTGCCTCCTCCCTCAGCCCCTACCCCGTCACTTGTCTTCAGGCCTCCCCCCAACCTTCAGCACCTCACTGTGGTCACCTTTATAGGTGACCTTTTCTTGCGTTAACTTCCCTCCTCTTCCGTTGTGCCCATGCTTCTGGGCATGGAGTATGTACTCGGCCAACCCCTCTGTTCATCATTCTCTTCATTGGCTTTGGTATTTCCCCTGGAGTTTCTATTCTGAGCATAACCTATTCCTTCTGTTTTTCACTGCACCACACAGAACTGTGTTATCTGAATCTCATCATTCTGCAATACCCAGTCATTGCCTTATCCTTTTCTGTCCCTGACTGTGAAATCTGTTCTTTCTCTATCAATCAAATGAACAAAAGGAGAAGCAAAAAGTCTTGCTTAAATGTTTTTAATTGACATTTTATCTACTTACAGTGATAAAGAGAAAATGTCACTCTCTTCTTATTTGATCATCTGCTTTGGCCTCCCTACTTCTATTTTCTCGGTTTAGACTTGAGAACCTGATGAGACCCTGACTGTTTCTTTTAGGCATTGGAGCAAACTGTTCTCCTGAAGCTGAGTTTTGGGAGTACCAGTGTGCCCAGCGGCTCCTGAGCAGCAGTTCAAGCTATGTCTCTTTCCCGTCCCAGATCTCTGAGGTCTGGCAGGACAGGTCCACGGAGAATCACCTTTTGGGTCAGGCCCTCCTGGTACTGGAAACTGGGTGCATTCCTGTGACCTTTCTATTCCTGGAGTCACTGGGGAGATCAAGGTTGCTACCCAGTTTCTGTATTGAGATAGTGCAGAAAAGCTGCCTCCAGGTAAGAAGTGGTCCTTGTTTAAGTGTCAGGGACTCATTTTGGACATTTAACAAAATGGAGAAAAAAATGTTAAACAAACCAATATTATTTTTACATAAAAGACCCTCCTTTTTGCTGTAATACATTCTTGGATTCAGCAGCCAAAAGCAGAAAAGTGAAAAATGAACTATCTTTTTTCCTTATTGACTCTGTGTTCACTCCAGAGCTGACAGTAAGTTAAAAATACTTGGCTGGTGAGAAAGGTGAGAAATGGATGATTCAGTCTCTCCAAATTAAGAATCTGCTGCTGAAATAGAAGACTGGTCAGATCCAGCGTTGAGAGACGTTGTTTTTAGGTTCTTTCCTACTAGGCAAAATTCAAGCAGGGGCTGCATGTATAAAGACACAAAAACCTTTATAAAAGTGACAAAAATGTCAGGGTGACACTTTTATAGAAAAAACTTTAACTCTTTCTTCAAATTAGAAACACCAGGGAGAACACATAGCATAGAAGTTCCTGTGACAAACCTGGACCCTGTTTGCTTAACGCTTTCCTCTCACTGGGAGCCTCGCCTCATTTTAGGTGCCATCAAGGACCTGTTTATGACTCTCGCCTGCTGGCTCTCACACAGTGGCTTATTTTGGGCTCCCAGTCAGTCAAGGTGCTAATTGTGCTTATGAATACCTCCCAGCTATTCTTAACACGTTGTTTCTAACAGTTCTCCTTGGCATTTAAAGATTCATTTTGACCTTTTCCCCCCCAGGGCTGACACTCCAGGCTCCACTGGGTTGAGAGCTCCTCTTTTGATGGCTAACTTCTATCCCCTTGTATTACCATCCTCTTGAACTGTCTTGTTTTGGCCTAAGCCTACTTTCTTTTTGTTGAATTTTATTTTTTGAGTAGTTTCAGAAAAATAGGGAAAAACAAAAATATACTCCAGGAAGTTCCCCAAAGCCCACGGCCCAGTTCCCCCTATTGTTGGAATCTGACATTAGTATGCCATTCTTGAACTAATACTGTTGGTACATTACTTTTAACTAAAGCCCATACTTTATTCAGATTTACTTAGTGTTATCTTAATGTCCTTTTCCCCTTCCAGAATTCCATCCAGGACACCATATTACATTCAGAAGTCATGCCTCCTTAGGCTCCTCTTGACTGTGACAGTTTTTCAAAACTTCCTGGTTTTTGAAGATCTTGAGTTTTGGAAATTCCTAGTCAGATATCTAGTAGAATATCCCTCATTGGGATGTATCTGTTTTCCTCATTCCTTTTCCTTATGAAAGTTCAGCGAAGAAACCCACAGAAGTAAAGCACCGTACTCATGACATCTTATTAAGGGTACATGCTGCCAATGTGGCTTATCACTTATGTTTGCCTTAATAACCCAACTGAGGTAGTGTTTGACAGATTTCTCCACTATAAAGTTATACATTCCCCTTGCTTTCACACTGTACTCTTTGGAAGGAAGTTACCATGCACAGCCCATACTTAAAGAGTGAGTGAGGAATTATACACAACTTCTTTGAGAATGAAGTACCTTCATAAATTATTTGAAATTCTTCTGGAAGGGAGATTTGTCTGTTCTCCTCCATTCATTTATTCATTCATTATTTAATCTTTTAAAATTTAATATCAGTATGCACTCACGACTATGTTTTATATTTTGGGTTATAATCCAATGCTACTTCATTATGTTGCTCAAATTGGGAACCAACTTTATTTTTAATGAGTCACTTGTTATTCTCCCTCCCTTAACACTCTTGATTATTATAAGCTGAAAAGTATGGTTTAGAGTCTAAACTATATCAGCTCACTTCTGGACAGCTATTTACAAAGTTTTCTTCCAGATCCTTCCCTTCTTTCTTCTTCCAGATCCTTCCCTTCTTTCTTCTTCCACAATCTTAAGACATTTACAAAAATAATTATGCATAAGAACTACTGATGGAAATGCTTCCAGTTTTAGAAAGCTGCCCAAATTCACTGAACAACTGCCCGCCCTCAACTCCACTTTGCCAGTTTAGTTTTCATCATGTCTTGTGGGCAGCATCTTGAGCACTGGCACTCGATATATATGAAATGGTGATCAATACGAGGCACGAAGTATTCTCAGTTGGGAAACTATTAAAGAGAAACAAAAAGTATCAAGGCATAATAAAATTATCTTCTCCTTCATAGCTGGTTAGTCCAGTTTGAACTTTTTAGATAATAGCGGATAAAACATCATGTCGTCTAAAATGAGTCTATTTCCAGAAGTCTTTTGAGGGCAAATGGACATTTTGAGCTCATAAATCAGTTGCTCATTGTAAATTTTTCTTTATTGTATTTTTCAAGTTCATCTTGAGCCGGAAATGCCTGTGTGACTCCATGTGATTGAGATTCTGAATTTTTATTTTCCCACCACATCCAACTAGTTTGTTCCTTTGCTTGAGGAAAGAATGGCTTGTTATTAGTTGACTAAAATGCTCCATCTATTATAATGGTCTTCACATATTCTTCTCTATTGAGTTACCAGACACATGTGCTATTCCAGTTATTAGAATAGAGTTTAGAAAATCTGTACTTATTCCCCAGACAAAATATCCCTTTAAATGTTGTCCCACTGCTTGACTTGAATCCAGAGTTCTTCAGGAACGATTTCCACTTTTGTTCTGTAGCAGTCCCTAGAATGCTTTCTACCAGAGAGGAATTACTTTTATTTCATCCTGGCTGCCCTATAGTGGGTCTCCTCGGTGTCTCTGATACATATTTGCAAAGCCAGACCACTCTTCTGTGACTCCGTGGGAGCTTCCCAGTGTATGACTGCTCTGGCCTAGCCCTTCCAACGTTCAAGGATGGTGTATGACACATTTACCTGCTCCCTAGTCTTGAAGTTCTCTCTCTCTCTCTTTTTTTTTTTTTTAAATTCCATGGCTCATTTCAAAAAGGATTTGAAAGTGACAGGCTTGGTATTTTCTTTGGGGCCCATTTATGCAAATGTTTTAGGACTGCTATCTGATTACCCACTTCTGGGTCTAGCAGTGTGTGATGGAGTACAAGAGCATCCAGCTGACTGTCAGAGACAGCACTAGGAAAGTGGGCCTGGTGGTCGCAGGGGGGCCACAGGCATGCTGCAAGACTCTCAGCAAGGGAGGCTGACAGCTCCCAACAGGGGACGATCTTTATGGGAAAGGTACCTGTGCTTACTCTCTTAGAGCACTGAAGAAGGATTTGAGCTTGGTGTCTGTTCTCAGCTCTAGTTCTGGTTCACCTCCAACAGGTCGTGAAACCCACCACAAGTTACTTAAACTCTCTAGACCCCTGCTGCTTCATTTGTAACTAAGACATTTTTAATTCCAAGGCCCTATGATCCTTTCATGGATTTTGAAAAATGTCTCCAAAGTTGTCTTGTCTGTCAAGTTAACATAGGATTGAATTTTGTAGATTTAAAAAAAAAAAATAAGGTTTAACCATCTTTCTTTTACTGAAAACACAAGCAAGATGAAAGAATAAAATGGATTTCAATACATTCCTTCCACACTGACTTGAGTTCATGGTACTAAGAATACAATAGTGAATAAGATACCGTTCCTGCGCTCAGATGTGCTAAGGTTTAGAAACAAAGCATGTCAGTCCCATCCCCCCTCTTCTCTACATTCCTGCTCTCTCCTGAAGGAAACCCAGGACTGGCATCAAATCCCTGGTTGGCTTTTCCCGAACACTCCAGTATCCCCGGGTTGCAGATGGGTGGGGCTAAGGCTATTTAGGAGCTAATGTGAATTCTGAATTCAGATTTCCTAAAAGTGACAGCCACTAGTCTCAGCATTGACAGGTATTTTGACGATAAATCATTATCCACCCTACTTATTATCTAGTTCCCAAGCTATTAGCATATATAGTGCCTTTTTGCAGATAAGGAAATATATCCCCTTTAGACAAATTGTGTAAATGTGGCTCCTCTGTGGAGCAATTAAGGAAAGACCCCCTTCCTACAGGCTGATTCAGTCCCTGACCAGTGTACCCTGTGCCTTGAGCACATGGCAGGATCTCAGCCCCCTACCCTGCCCCTCAGAGGGTGCCCTGCAGAACCATACACCGCTGCCTACATGCAACCTCTCCAGCGAATCCATAAGAGCCTTCCTCAGAACAATGCTTTTCTCCAGACATTTACCAGGAAAGACATGCTCTCTGGGAGTTGGCTATCCTAACAGCACCAGGCTGTTAAGACAGCGGCTATTTCTTCATGTTTAAAATACGGCACCATATGTGTGAGTTGCCTCAGGGTTTGGGTGACAAGGCATCCTATTTCTGTCAGATTGCTCTGGTTTTCACTACTTTTTTTTCCCCAATCAGTGTCCTGAGAAGTCCTTAAGAGTAGCAATATGTCTCCTTTGAAAAATCAAACCA